>NC_138752.1:35869896-37251344 GCF_965113315.1 Podarcis vaucheri
CCCACCCGCCTCCTTTATCTAAGTGAGGTTCACTGTAGGAAAGCTAAGCTCAAAAATAAGGTAGAAAAGTTGGCATGATGTGCTGCTTAGCAAAGCTGGGAAGTCCAAAGTTTAAATCATATAAAGTTAGAAGGTGGCCTTTGAACAAGCCACCCTTCAAACCTCACCACAACCACCTCATAATTTGGAATGCAGAGATAAAACCACTAGCTCATGTTTTATGACTAAAAGGATGATTGAAATAACATGTGTGGCATGTTCTGGACACTAAGGAAATGTAATTAATGCAAGTGCAAAGTATTTGAAACACAGAAATAGGTTAATTGCCTTGCAGGATCTGAACAAAGTCCACCTGCTTCAACATTCTCTCTCACACACTGATGGGTCAGATAGATGCCTGGCTGTTTCCTCTGGACTTGCCCCTAGTATTCAGAGGTACACTGTCTCAATATAGGGAAGCCCCATTGTGCTGTTGTCCAAAAGACACCAGCAAGGGTACAAGATCTATCTTGACATAGCTACTTAACCCCCAAAGTGGGAAAATCTGAGGCCCAACTCCCACCAGCCACAGCAACATGGCCAATAATCCTGAGGGGTGATGGGAGTGCAGAGCCCAAGAACATCTGGAGGCGTACAAGTTCCCTCCACTGCTGGTCTGATCCAACGCTCCCAATTTCCAAAAGCAGTCAAGAAAGCTTCTCCAGGAAGCCCACAAAAGCAGAACTATGGTCCTCCCCCCCCCCACGCCTGCACCTTTATTTACCCATAGCATCTAGCGCTGACGTAGACTGCTACAGCACATGGGAGGTTTTGTTTACAGACATCCCAGGTAGTAGCTACTGATGTAACTCACTAAGGGTTTTCCGGTGTGGCGTGCAAGAGGCTATGAAAAGATTCCCCCTCCTCCTCGTTCAGGCTTCGCGGTATCCAACTCCCCTCCCCCGCACCGATCCATGCACCCAAAATAAATGCAGAAGCACAAATGGCAATTTCCAACACTCTGCAAGCGCTGCCCACCCACGCGCACATTTCCCCTGCATTATGTATTAGGGGGAAAGAGAGGAGAAGGCCGAAGCTCATCTCCAAGTCCGGGTTAATCGGGCGGGGAGGGGCGGGGGGTTCAAAGAAAAGGTGTCGGTTATTCCCAGCCGGCGAGGTGGCGAAAGGAAGGCCCCGTTGCCCCTGGTAACGAGGGAGGCGCTTTGGAGCGCCTGGGGAGGTTTGTCCCTTCTTCCGCCCTCTACCCGAAAGCAACGCTTACCGGCGCGCCTCCATTTCTTCGACTCCAAGCTCGCCTCGCGGCACCTCTCCGCCTTCCCTCCGGCTACCTCAAACCGTTGCCGCGGCCTCAGCAGCTAACCCTTCTCGCAAGCGCCGCCGCTGCTGCAACTGCCGCCGCCGCCGGATCCAATTCCTCGCTCTCAAGTCACGTGCAAGGGGAGAGGGCGGAGAGAACGAAAAACAACAAGCCAGGGTTGGAGGGAAACCCCCGAGGCCCGCGTCACGTGACCCCAACGGAACGCGCTCGCGCTCTTCGCTTTTTGACAAGCAGAGCAGGAGAAGAGGGGGCGAGGGAGAGGTCACGCGCGGAGCTCTCCCGCATCACATGCAAAGGGCCGGCCTATCAGAGAGCGCGCTGATCTTACAGGGCATCGCTTTCCATCCATCTCTCCTCTTCCCCTCCTGTCGGTCTTTGTATTGCTGCTGCTGTTGAGGAAAGGAGGGAGGGGGCGGCGACGGAGTGCGTGCTGCGCGCGCGCCAGCCAGTGTCCCGGTAGGCTCTGCGGCAGAGTGGGAGGGGGGAGAGAGAGAGCGAGAGAGAGAAGGAAGAGGAATAGCAGCAGGGATCATCGTCGCTGCCAATTCTGGCTGCTGAGGGGCGGAAGGAGGGGGAGTCTGAGGAGGGGTGTGGCGGCGTCGGCTGTAGAGGAGGAGGAGGTGGTAGCGGCGGCAGCAGCAGCAACAGCGACGGTGCCGGCCGGGTCAGGAAAATGGCTGCGGCTGCGGCGGCTGTTCCTGTGAACCTGCGGCTCGGAGACCTGGTGTGGTGAGTTGCGGGGTGGCACTGGGGCGGTTGGGGGGCGCCTCCCCTCTAGAAAGGGGTGAAACGGGAAAAGCTGAATCTTCTGGCCTGGGCCTCGTAAGCCCGCAGGCGGCCATCGCCGCCGTTTGTGGGCAGAGCCTTGCGAGGGAGAGACAGCCCCCCCTTCTTCAGGCACAAACACGGACTCGCCTTGTGGGAGGAGGCGCGGGCAAGTCAGCCCCGCGAGGACTTGGGGCGGGATGTGGGGCTAGACTTGCCTCCCGACCACCTTCCTGGAGGGGAAATTTGCCACCTTTAAAGGGGTGGAGGAAGTCGTAGGGAGGCTGCTGGAGGTGGCGGCGGGCGACTCGACTCGAAGGGCGGCGCGGCCTGGGGCATGTTGCGCGTGAGAGGAGTTCACTTTTAAGAGACAGAGAAAGGTAAGCTGTGGTGTGAGCGGAGAAAACGAGTAACATTATCCGGGTGGTCGGGAGATGGGGAGGAGTTAAATCTGAAACACCACCCCATGGCTTCCATTAAATGTAGCCATATTGGGGGCCACTACAGTTTCCTAAACACGCAACTTCAATAGTTAAGAGGCTTGGGCCTCCTCTGGTTTTTTGCATTTCTAGTACTGGAAGAAACTGAGGTAAAGAGGCAAACTTGGTTGTGGAGAGGGGGGGAGTGCGTGCTAATATTATCAGTAAGCTGGCAAACTTGTGAGGAAGGGATATTCCGTATAAATTGGGTTGGTCTTTTGGTAATAGAAATGGAGCCAAGGATAAATTCCTGCCAGCTCTCAGTGTGAGCCAGGAAGTCTTAGGATCAAACTTATTGAAGCCTTAAGCAAGTTACTTTTTTCCTTTAGTTTTAGTTTTTAGACAGCATCGTGGAGAAAATGGCACTGACATATTCCGGAATGGAGCAAAGATTGTAATTAGAATTGTACGATAATGAATTAATTAAAAGTACTTTGAAAATTCAAATCAAGGTTACTGCTAAATAAATGGAGCTCTAGGTGGCTCAATGAGTGATCCTTTTAATTGGACCGACTAAATTCAGTGAGAGTTGTTCTGGAAGCTATTGTTTACTGTTGAAATCTGACTTCTTGAAATCATTGTAAATTGCAATGAGTACTTAAAGCAGAGTTGTCACACACAAAGTTATGGATAATGATAGTTATTTTAAATAACACGCTTAATGTACAACTGTCTTACTGTTTTATTTTACTTTTACAGCAACCCTGTGATTCAGGTTGCTGCTGTTCTTCTTTGCAGGATCTGAAGTGGAGAGGTAGTGACTTGGCCAAAGCCACCGAGTTAGTCCATAGCTGAGCTGGGATTTAAACTCAGGTTTTATATTGTAATCCTATTGATATTTACTCTGAAGTAAGTTCCACTAAGTTTAGGGGAGCATACTTCCACGTAAGTGTGCACTGGGTAGTGTCCTCAGAAGCTTTTGTTCTCATTTTTATTCTCATTTCGTCTTGTGGGATAGATCACCAACGGAGCCACTTTACGAATGGGAAGCATGAAAAGTGTAATGGCTTCTCTACCAAAAGGATACTTTCCTTTTTTAGACTAGTTAGTCCAATTGAGTTACTTGAAAAACCGAGGAACCTGCCCCCAGTACAACAGCTAACCAGGTTTAAATTATAATGAAGTGTAGTAGTTACTCTGCAAAAAATGCTTTCTAAATTTGGATCCTTTCTAGAATGTTATAACAACAGAATATATGGCTTTTGTTAACGCATAGTTTAGAAGTGGGCAAGTAAGTTGAGCTACATTGGAATTTGTTCAATGAGTAATACAAACCCTTTTCTCCCTGCTCCTTTGTGACTTCCCACAATCATATTATGCACTAAGAGCCACAAGGGAGCTGTTCCATAAAATTATTTGATACATCTTGACTGTCTCTTCATTATATGCCCAAAAATATTTTTTACAAAAACCAGAACTTCAAATTATGTTCTTAATTAACAAGCACAAAGTGATTGTTGAAAATCCCACATAATGCAGTGAGGATACTCTGGAAATAACATTGTTAGGCTGCAAAAATGTTTGCTAGCCTTCTGGGGATTGGCGAAAAAGAGATGGAGGGTCGCACTCTTGCAGCAAACTGTTGTGTTTCTGTGCTGGAGGTAGGCACTTTCCTCATCTGATTCTCTGCCAGCCCATTCATTCACTAGCATAGAATTTTATGTACTCAGTTTTATGCATTAGTCCCTTTATGGTTTCTAGGCTGGTGCTTAAATGCAGGGTTGGTGTCATTGCTTGGTTGTGTTAGGGTTGAGGTACCAAATGGGGTAATCATCTGGAATTGCCGGTGTAATGGCCACCTTTTGTAAGAGAAGGAGCCAGTAATTATATGTGACTGTGCTGGAGTTGGTGCACAAATACAGAACTGGAAGCAAGACGTAATTCTATGAAATTTTTATCTGGGCCTGTGAAGCCTGGGTTTTTTCCAGGGTAGTAGCTCAAGGCCATTGAATGCCAAGCAAGTAGTGAGTCTGCTTCTGGTAGTTAAAGCCCTGTCTTCATTGAGCAGTGGTGTCTGAGCAATATGACTTATTTCAAGAGCCACTGAGCAATTTATTTTTGTGTCTTCAAGATGGGTCATATACCACTAGAACTACAGTACACAGATTTTGCTCCCAAGAGAACATGGTGAATGGCAAAATTTTTGGAGCAGCTATTGATAATCTGGAAAAACTGGCATTTATTCATCTTTACATATAAGTGTGGCTTATTGGCAGATACCTCTGCCATGCGAAGAAATCATATTCCTATTTTTTTTTAATCTAATAATGGCTTCTATTAAGCATTTTTTCATTTAGTGTTTCTGTTAATTCTTCTAAATGGTGGTTTTAAACAGATTTGATTTAACTTTGAAACAAATAGCTATATACTCAACTTGCAAGTTTGTATTAATTTATATACCAAAGAAAAGTAATTATACAATCCTGGCAATAACCATCTCAGATTTCTCATTAGACTTGATAACAGAGTAGCTAGAATGTGATTTATTCAGATGATGCATTTCCAGTCTGTGTTGGAAGTTGTACTCAACTTGTGAAGTCGTTAAATTTGAGTTCAGGTTGGAATTCGCATTTAGCTTTGTGGATAGACTTTGATGATTATTTAGTCATGTGCTAATATAGTATGTTAGATGATCACCAAATATTGAGAGATGTGCTATAAAGAGGGATGGCAGCAGAGTGAGTGAGTGAGTGAGTGAGTGAATACCAGCCTAACTTAATCTCATAATAATAACAACAACAACGATCAACTTGGTTGTTGCTTGTTCTATATGCCAGTGTTGTTTCTTGGTCTTTTGCATCCAGGTTTGTATCTAGTACGGCAGCTTTTGGCCCTTCCTTAATTGCTTTGGCAGGAATGTTGTTTCCTAGCCCTGTAAATAGGTCCAAGATTAACATGGGGACTTGTGTAATGGCTGTTAATATCACTAAAGTAGGGGAAAAGGTATGTTCCCTACATGTGACCCATGACAAACTTTCAAAAACTGGTGCTTGCTTGAACTTTTGGATCTACAAAGTGTAGTGCTCACTTTGTAGAACAACTTTGTTCTTCTCTAACTCCTATGAGCCAGCATGGCTGGTAGCCATAGATTATGGAAGTTGTAGTCAAGTAACCCCTAGAGGGCCACACTGTTCCTCCACTCTTGGTTTATGGACAGCAAAGCCAGTAAAAGGAGTGGTGTTAGAAGTATCAGTGAAGTAAGCATCGGCAGAAATGATAGCCAGATGATAGAGATGATAGCCCTCCAACAGCTTCTGGAGGTCAACATATTGGAAAAGCCTGTCTTAAGGGAAAGGGGTATTTGTGGTCTGTCTTCCACACCAGGAGAAAGGTAATTGCTTTCATTTCCCTTTGTGCTTTCTGATATAACTTCTTCTACCTACACTAGCAGGAGAAGATGAATTTTCAATGGCATGAAGTCAGGGTTCCACAAATTCACTTGCCAGATTGCTGTTGGCGACTGTGAATCTAATTGAAGCACACCCACAAACTCAAATCTCAGCACATGATATCTCTGCATTTTTTTGTACACACATAAATAATAAAACATGACGTGACTAACAAAAAATGGATCATTAGGGAAGTAAAATACTAAACATTATTTTACCATACATAATAATCGGGTGATTTTAATAAACCAGTAAAATGAATTCTTCAATAAATCAGCTTAGAGAACACAGAGTAATATGGGAAAGCTAATGAATTGTGCCTTCTTATCTATGCCAAATTTCAATGTATGTGTTATTTTATTTCTACAGTGGTACCTCGGGTTAAAGGGACGCGGGTGGCACTGTGGGTTAAACCACAGAGCCTAGGACTTGCTGATCAGAAGGTTGGCGGTTCGAATCCCCACGACGGGGTGAGCTCCCGTTGCTCGATCCCTGCTCCTGCCAACCTAGCAATTCAAAAGCATGTCAAAGTGCAAGTAGATCAATATGTATCGCTCCAGCAGGAAGGTAAACGGCGTTTCCGTGCGCTGCTCTGGTTTGCCAGAAGTGGCTTAATCATGCTGGCCACATGACCTGGAAGCTGTACGCCTGCTCCCTTGGCCAATAAAGCGAGATGAGCGCCGCAACCCCAGAGTCGGCCACGACTGGACCTAATGGTCAGGGGTCCCTTTACCTTTACCTCGGGTTAAGTACTTAATTCGTTCCGGAGGTCCGTTCTTAACCTGAAGCACCACTTTAGCTGATGGGGCCTCGCACTGTCGGAGCACAATTTCTGTTCTCATCCTGAAGCAAAGTTCTTAATCTGAGGTACTATTTCTGGGTTAGCAGAGTCTGTAACCTGAAACGTATGTAACCCGAGGTACCACTGTATGTTTAATAAAATCACACCATACCTTGTAAAAATTCTTGTTTCTCTGTCCCCTTGCCACCTTCAATTTTTGCAACAACTTTTCCATTGTTTCCCAGACTATACTATACCAGTGATCAATATTCATTAAATTCAAGGTTTTCCAAGTTCTGGCTATTACCGTTCTAAAGGTAAAGGTAAAGGTACCCCTGCCCAAACGGCCAGTCTTGACAGACTCTGGGGTTTGTGCGCCCATCTCACATTTATTGGCCGGGGGCCAGCGCTGTCCGGAGACACTTCCGGGTCACGTGGCCAGCGTGACAACGCTGCTCTGGCGAGCCAGAGCCGCACACGGAACGCCGTTTACCTTCCCGCTGGTAAGCGGTACCTATTTATCTACTTGCCCCCGGGGGTGCTTTCGAACTGCTAGGTTGGCAGGCGCTGGGACCGAGCAGCGGGAGCGCACCCCGCCGCGGGGATTCGAACCGCCGACCTTTTGATCGGCAAGCCCTAGGCGCTGAGGCTTTAGCCCACAGCGCCACCCGCGTCCCCATTACCGTTCTAGTTTCTGTTAATAAATGTGTTATTAATTCCTTCCTAATTTGTCCATATCTGGAATATATAAATTAAGTAAGGCTAATGCTGGTGTTACTGGAATTATCTGAGCTGTAATCTGAGATAACCTTTTTAAAACTTTCTTCCAAAATTCTACTTTTTGTAGACATTCCCACCACATATGTTGGTATGTACCTATAATTTGGCATCCTCTGCAACAGAACAGAGAGCTATTGGGCTGTGTATAAGATAGGCACCTCAGTGTTAAATAACACCCATGCAGTTTTTAGTGAATATTCCCTAGGATTTGCTGACATATTTATATGGTGCTTTGGTCCATAAAAAAAAATTCTATTTATCTTCTTCAATGTTTATATCCCAATTTAATTCCCACCAGCTTTTTATATTTTGTTGGGGCAAAATTGCTTCTCAATAAGTTTTGTATAAAAGGGAAAGTAATCCCTTAGTCCTCTTCCCCTGCATTATAGTGGCAGGGGGGCTTGTTTTGTGCCAAGCAGGAAATACAAACCTGCCCTTCCCTCAAATCTCCCAGCACTTATACAGAGGATTTGAGGGAAGGGACCAGCTGCTCAGTTTGGGTTGGTGTTTTCATACACTTGGAAACATCAGAACTCTTTGTATTACAGTTTGAAGGTACTGAAAAGCAGTGAGAAACTGACACATTTTCACTCCAGAGCTGCTTTTTTTGTTGGGTGTCATGGAAAAAAAGGTCATTGGTCATCTGCAAGTAACAGATGACTCCATATTTTTATACACCTATACACTGGTACCTCAGGTTAAGTACTTAATTTGTTCTGGAGGTCCGTTCTTAACCTGAAACTGTTCTTAACCTAAAGCACCACTTTAGCTAATGGGGCCTGCTGCCGCGCCACCGGAGCCTGATTTCTGTTCTTATCCTGAAGCAAAGTTCTTAACCTGAAGCACTATTTCTGGGTTAGAGTGTGTAACCTGAAGCGCATGTAACCTGAGGTACCACTGTATACACCTTTCATATCTAACCCCGAATCTGCCTTTTTCCTTGAGTTTTTTTTAATTTTAATTAAGCTAGAATGTTGCTGACTGCCAGTTGGCTATTTTGTTGCATGTTTTATTGTTACCTATTTAATCATGTATTCATGGGTGTCCTCAGGGTTGGACCAGTTTTTAATAATGAATGAAACCATAGCAAGATTTTGATTACAAGGCTTCCATCTACATATTGTATAATATTGAATTGTCTAAGAGGTGTAAGTATCTGTGTCAGTTTCACTTCTCATCAGTGATGTAGGGCTGAAATATTTTCATTTCTAAAAATTCATTGCTTTGTAAAATTCATTAGTTCATGCCAGTGTAACATTAGACAAACTGTTTTCTGCATGACAGTTTCAAAGTTGTAATTAAATGCTTTTCATGTGATGTTAGAAAAAGGAAGAGAGTACATTTTGTTTTGTAAATAGGTAAAATACAAACACAAACCAAGCATGAATTCATCAGATTGGCTGTGCAGTTAAAATCAAGGCCAAACCTAAAATCCATATAAACTTGGGGCTGCAAGTGTGTTTATATTTAGTTGAAGTCAAATATTCAAAATCAAATTATGCTCTGTTTAAAGCATCAATATTTTTCTAACTAAAAATTATCTGGAAAACCCGCATCACTGCTTCTCAAATAGTAATAAAGTATGATGTTTGTCTAATACAGTGCATTTAGCCTATCTCAGTTGTTAACTTCAGGTTCCAAGCAGCCTTAAAGTGCACAGCTTGACCAATAACTGCTGGTAGAATTTGAGAAATATGAGGGGCCTGATCATCTAGGCCAGTGTTTCTCAAACTTGGGTTGCCAGCTGTTGTTGGACTACAACTCCCTAGCTGGCAGGACTAGTGGTCAGGGATGATGAGACTTCAAGTCCCAACAACAGTTAAGACCCAAGTTTGAGAAACACTGGTCTAGGCTAAGAATTACGGCATTTCTCCATTCTTTAGGACTTGCTGCTTAATTTGATTCTGCCACCTAATTACTGGAAATCCTTTCCCCCCACCCAACCATGCCTATTAGTCTTTCTCCTATGTGGACT
The DNA here is from genome assembly GCF_965113315.1 of Podarcis vaucheri. Lineage (NCBI taxonomy): Eukaryota > Metazoa > Chordata > Lepidosauria > Squamata > Lacertidae > Podarcis > Podarcis vaucheri. Next base: position 35,879,384 of record NC_138752.1, read on the forward strand.
AGCTGTTTCCACCTTGACCTACCATGGTGTTTGTAACTTGTCTTATGATGGCCAAGTGTGCAAACTGTCACCAAAGCTCTGCAAACTGTAGCTTAGAAATATGATTGTGTGAGAGAGAGCTTAAGCTTTGGGTTGGCAGTGGATCCCCAGGTGTTTCATATTGTAAGAAACCTAAATTATTTATTTTATTATTTAGTTGTTGTTTTTTTACAGTATGGACAGGATCCAGAGTTCCTGTGAGTCAAGTCAAGACACTGGATGCTCCTGCTGTAGGAAGGGAGGGAGGAAAGCGATTTCTGCCATTTACTTCTTCCCTACCCTGGGTCCCCTGAAAAGCTGCTCCAAAAGGAACGTTGGCAACTGTATCAGAGGAACTGCAGGAGGGGGAGGAGAGGAATCAGCTAATATATTTCTGCTCCCCCCCCTTTGGGGGGAGCCTCCATAGGCACTCATCCTCTTCTGCAAACACAAGGCACATTCTAGTCCCAAGCCTATATCTTTTAGCATATAATGATCTGTGCAGTCTATTATCTCTTGCAGTCTAAGCCCAAGTTACACTATTGCTTTTTCTTTCTTTTTTTGTAAACAAGCCTGTGGAGTCATGGAAACAGACTATTTTGATTGAGCTTAGCAGTATGGCTTGCCTGTGCTGGTTTAATCTAAACTGAGATAAACAGGCCGTAAGTCAAGGACTATGCATCTTGTGTGTTAAGCTATATGAATTTAAAACCAGCTTTATGATAAGTTGTTTTACATGGATTTTGTAGACAGCAAAGAAAGGCAACATAAATATAAGGAATAGCCTCAATATTGTGAATAACATTTATTGGAAACAGCATTTATGTATATTATCTAGTAGACTACAAAATAAGGACCATTATTGCAGTGTTTTGTGGTTACCTCAGGGGATTACTTAATCTCTGCTTTATTATTTTTCTAGACAACCCTCCATTCCTTGGGTTAAAAATTCTTCCCAAAATTTGGTTTGTGTAAGAGTTTGAGGCAAAACCCTTCATATTCTTTGCCCAATTTGGGCCCTAGAAGGTTTGGAACCACTAAAAATCCACAAGATATTAACATGATTTGTGGAAGCACCGTGGAAAAGAAGCTGAATAGACATTGTAAAGTGTGTATAACCTGTTTTTCAGATTGTACTCAAGTAAAAACATAGCACCTGGACCTCTGAGACTTGGTCTTTCAATCAACTGTACATTATACACCAACATTTTTTCCACTTGGACTATTATTAGAAATGGTATAACAATCAGACAGTGAACTATTTGGCATATAATAGCTAGGGCAAAACATATCCTGTGCCCCTTTATTTCTGACAAGTTCCAGCATTTGAGGTACCTTACTGCTGTGTGCACTCCATTTCCCTACCATGTAAAGTAGTTGCATGAACAATTCAGAATAAGTTACTTAAATGTGACTGCAGCACATTCTTTCATGAGAAAATATTAGGTTTCCATATTTAGCAGCATTAAAGAGAATATCAATACATGAAGCTAATGAAAATGCACATTCTTTGACCAGCCTGAAACAAACTTAGAATTTTAGGGCTATTCTCTTAAATGTGTCCTAGTAAAAAAAGTCAGGAAATGTTGCAGATAACCTTTTCCCCCAAGGGGGGTAGGGTGGGGAATCAGACAGGTATACAGTGGTACCTCGGGTTAAGAACTTAATTCATTCTGGAGGTCCATTCTTAACCTGAAACTGTTCTTAACCTGAAGCACCACTTTAGCTAATGGGGCCTCCCACTGCTGCGCGATTTCTGTTCTCATTCTGAAGCAAAGTGCTTAACCCGAGGTACTATTTTGGGGTTAGCGTAGTCTGTAACCTGAAGTGTCTGTAACCTGAGGTACCACTGTATTGCCTGAAATAAAATGCAGAGGTTTGGGGTTGTAGTCAACAAAGTTTTAGTCAGAGTAGATCCTTTTAAATTAATTAATGTCATTAAGTTGGGCCTATTAGTTTCAGTGAGTCTACTCTGAGTAAAATTTAGTTGAACGCTACCCTTTAAAAGCCTGTTTTCTAAGTACTTTTCCCAGTTGACCTCCAGGCAGGAGTCACCAGTGTGTTGCACTTAAGATGTCATTGAACTCCCAATTCCATCAGCCCCAACCACCACAGCCAAAGATCAGAAATGTTGGGAATTAGCGTCCATTGTCCAATAACATCCAGAAGGCACAACATTGGCTTCTTATATGTTAGCTCATATTTTATTGTTTGTAGAACCTTTACTTTAAACCATTTCTGTTCTGTGACAATGGAAGATGTATAAAACCATTCACCCTACCTAAGCTAAGGGTCTAGTGATACTGTGAGCATATGTAATCTGTTTCCCTCCATTTTCTGTGGGGAAGTGATTTAATGGTTTTAGTGATGAAAGAATATTGATGGGGCATAACATGAACACCTGTATCTCTAAGGAGTACAACATGGTGTGTGTGGAGAATTTATAAGCTGTAAAGTTGAAACTCACATGCCTGTCTTTTGTCATGAATACGTGTCTAGATGAGACCATGTGTTCCAGGGAGCTCAGTTTTCATATATAATCATGTAGATAGGTGTCAATGGTATTCCATGTATGGCAGGTCTCTTTGTGAGGAAACAGTCAGATGTGAACAGACCTTGGATCTGGGCTCTTCAGATATTGTGGGACCCAAGAGATACTATTTTAATTTGAAAAGTGGTGCATTTAAGGAATTGCTGGCTTTTATCTGGGATTCGATGGATAATACAATTATGAGGTTCAACCTGGTGTGGTCCTGAGGCAATCTGTACTCATTGCAAGCTAAGCATGCATGCAGACAATTTATGCAGGATAAATGAAAAGGGGGTAGTTGAAATTTAGGAAAACCAAGCATGTTTCTGGTTGCTTTATTTGTCCTACTGACATCTGCCCTTGGGAGGCTTGTCACAAGGATTGTAAATAGCCATTGACCTGAATGCCTGTGGCAAAAAAGAATTCCCTTCAGGTGAAGAAGCTGGGAAATTTGATGATTAAAAAAAGACTGATTTTGCAGGCAGTCCAGCAAATGTGTCTGGATATGTTTGTAAGTCAACTTGCTATGTTTGGGAACATGCACAAAAGAAGATACTAGCGAGATTTTGCCTCAGTTCCAGGGAAGGGGACATTCTTTAGCATCCATGGAAGAATATTGCCCTGGATTCATAATTCCCCCCCTAAATTGCTCTCAGTTTTCTTTTCTAGTAGTACTGTGTAGGTGAAGAATGTTGAAGAGTTGTTGCTGTTTTTCATAACCATTGGCTGACTTCTGGTTTTCCTATAGGGGGAAGCTGGGCCGATATCCTCCTTGGCCAGGAAAGGTGAGTTCTAGAGTGCACTTCACTTACTTTTTGGTGTTCTCTTTATTGGAGTAACATATTTTTATTAATGTCAAATTCAATGTGTAGATCTACATTTCCTGCAATATTTCAATTGACCCACAGCATGTTACATAAACCAAAGTGAATGTAGACCAGTTTAGGTGGGTTTTGAAATCAATTGTACCCTGGATGTAGCTACTTAACCCTTTTTCTGTCTTTCTGAAAAAGTGCTTTCCCTTTCTTCATAAATATGCCCTGACACCACCCTCAAATAAAATGTGCAATCAGATCTTATGAATGAAATAAGTTCCATTTGTGTTCAGTGGGACTTTCACCCAAATGACAATGAATAATAGCCCAAGGAAAATTTTGAAGGCTAAAGATTTATTTGTAAATGTATTTTTGTTTTGCAAAAGCTCCAGATTTAGGCCTAAATATCCACCAGAAGTTCCATGATGTTATGCTAAGAGATGCCATGCTGGTGGAATCGCACATAGTTGGCCTGGCCTGCAGTTGCTGGGGGCAGGCTCTTGGGGGCCCTGTAGAGATTAATTGGTTCAGCCGGGCCGGTGAAAAGGAGTTGCCTCAGTGGCATGGTGTGCCCATGTCATTCGTACCTTCAAAGCTACTCAGTCTTGTTCTCTTGTGCTGTTACTCTAGATCTGCAGGAAAAGCATGCTCATGTACCATAATTCATTGCTTGGGTTCGATTCTCTTACAGAAATGCTGTCAGCCTGTTTTTCATTCTCTGGCCTCTCACAGTTCTGCTGTGTATAAAAGAATGGAACATCTTAGCAAAATTTTAGTAGGAGGAGCTCAGTGTGGGCGTTTCAATATCAGTTCAGTATCTGTGTGCTAGAATCAAAGGCACAGTTACTGCAATTACTTTATTTCATTATTTGATACATCACCGATTAGTACAGTGTTTGATTGCTTCCATTCACTCGGATAAATGATTGACGAGTGTGACAAATGTCTGGATTTATCTCCTGAAAAGCTGATGCTTTTGTAGCATTTACCTTGCAATCAGTTTGTTACTCTAGGGATAATTACAGTCTGTCCTGATGCTGTGTTGTGTATGGTGTACTTAACTATGCAAAGCCTGTTGCAGAATTACCATCTAAACTTAGTCTATATCAACATAACTGGCGTGATTGCGAGGCATCATGCTGTGAACAGCATAATACACAGATAGCCTCATTTGCTCGTTGATTGACATGAGTGGTGCAAGTTGTTAGGGTACATCCTAGTGACCCAGAGTCCTAAAACGTGTTACACAAGTAGTTTGACATAATTGATTTCCAGAAAAATCTCAGAATGAGATATTTTTACATATACCTGTAAAAACATGTTACTTGCATTTTTGTAATAAGCTTAGCCCAAAGTTTTAAGAGTAGCACTGCACTCAGGAATATGGGCCTTCTTTTTCTGGCGTGAATATACCTTTAGTTACAAGGTATCCCCCCCCCCCCCAATAATCTTGTTTCACAAGTCTTTACCAATACATGCAAAGATTTTGGAGCGGGTTGTGTGTGTGGAGAATGTTTGAAAAGTTCCGTTTTTATTACCTCTAATTGTGGCTTCCTGTGTTTCTCTCTCAGATTGTTAACCCGCCTAAGGACCTGAAGAAGCCTCGTGGGAAGAAGTGCTTCTTTGTGAAGTTTTTTGGGACTGAAGATCAGTATGTACCCACTTCTTTTCTGCCAGGGGGATCTATTTTTAAACTTTAGAGCCTTTGTAGAAAAGCTGGCACAGTGCAATTTCATGACCAGTAAAATTAGTCTTAATTTATCAGCTAGCAACAGAAACCTCTAGAGCCTATGTGCTGGTCAAGGCTGAAGAAGCCGATGTACCAGCTTACCTAGGCATCGGAAATGTCCATAGCTTTTTTTAGACAGTCTAACACACATCCACATTCCCTGCATTAGGAAGAATTTGACAGCATGTAGTTGGCATTGAGATTTATATCAAGGCTGGGGAACCTGTGGCCCTCCAGATGTTGGACTTCAGCTCCCATCAGCCCAGCTATAATGGCCAGTGGTCAGGGATGATGGGCATTCTAGTCAAGTAATACCTGGGGGGCTGCAGGTTTAATGTATGGTTTGTATGGTTTGTTAATTTGAAAGTCAGACTTACATATTGAATATTGTTGCAGTTGATATCAGTGATGTCCAGTGAAATAGGAAGAAACTGGTTGGTGTAAAAAAACTGAAAAGCAATCTAGTTCATTCTCTCCCGGCCCCCATCAAAGGCAGGCATTTTTGACCGTCTTCTTCATTTGCAAAATTCAGACTTCTGGGTTCCATAAACATGTGGAGTAGGAAGTAAAGAGGGATCTCTGTTGCATGTACAGAGAACCAAGGGAAGGGGTCAGGCATTTGCTTCATGGTGGATTTTGCAAACAGTTTGGTCTGCACAGCCCATTGGGAACTGCGTGAACAACCCCAGGAGAAGCTTCTATATTGTATCATAATCATCCATCCCTCTGTTTCTGCTTCAAGTCTTCCCGTGCTTGAGGAGCTGGAGCCCAAACTGCATCAACCACGTACAAGAGAGAGGTATTAGCAGATTCAAGATACAATAGAGGTTTGCGGGTGCTCAGTAATCTTCAGTGGAAAACAACAACAAAGAGGTTTGGGAAATCCCCAAACATCCCCGTAAGACTTCAGTGATACAAAATGTTGAAGGAGGAAAAATAAAAACCTGATAACCATGTGGAAGGAGAAGTGTAATGGGGAGTGAACAAAAAGTACTCCGTGTTGCTACATTTTGTTGCAGGTTGCACTTATACAAAGTATTTTTACTGAGATATATGGACCAATGAACTGATGCTGTAAGCACCCACATATGATAATTTCATTTAAAAACTGGACCATTGTGTCAGCAATCAACACATTATACTTTAGACAACAGCATAAACTCCTCCTTTATACTTGTTTTTTCTGAAGCTTAAATATTTGGACTGACAGTGCCACACGAGAGAGTGCTTATTTTCTAGCCAGGTATATGTCCTCTAATAATTTGGGCATACCTGTCAGTGCTTCAAGGCTGTTGCTATTCCTCACCCTTAGGTAGTTCCATTTTTTTGTAAATTCTTTAAACTGGTTTTAACCTTACATTTTTATATTGTTGTAACCTGCTATGGGAGCTTATAGTGAAGAGCAGGTAGGAAGTAATACAACATCATGAGATGGGAACAAAAAAGAAGGGAGAAACTGCAGTATGCTTTTATTTGCACTTGAAAAGTGGGTGAAATGGTCTGGAATGCTGTTTAGTTCCAGCATAGATTAATGAACAGATTGAAAATGAAAACGTTGATGTACCAAACCAAACTAAATAGCAGTATGGCATGTAGACCAAACCAAATAGCAGTATGGCATGTAGTTTATAACATAATTTGGTGAAGGAGGTTGGCTAAAGAGCAAGGCCTGAGGAATGTCTTAATCATGTCCTGTTGAATGATTTCTGTCTGCTGAGCAGTGGATATTTCATTCAAGTACGGACTACATCTTATGTATAAGGGAAAGGCAAGATATAAGCAGGGCTCTGTGTGCTGCAATTTGAGGGGGGCATAGAAGATTGTATTGCAAAAAAATAGTTTCCTGAGGCAAGCAAAGTAAGTTTCTAGCCCTTACTGCGTCTATAGAAACAGGAGAGTTGATGCAAAGTACATTTAAACTTTAAACTGTCCTGTCATCTTTGGCTGAAGGGCAGTATATAAAATTATTAAATAAAAAATAAGAATTTCTATTTCTATAAAATAAAAAAAATCATTCAGTGGCCCTTTGTGACCTGTGTCTAATCCTCGGGTGAGCCTTTGAGTCACAGTCATTCACTTTTAAGTGGGAATTTAGTTTCCATCTGACAAAGTGTGATAATGCTCTGTTAATCCTGGTTATCTCCTCCAGTTTCTGTAATGGAAACAAAGCAGTACCTCCAGTAATGAAGCAGCATTCAGGCAAGTGCTCTCCACCCATACTTTTGAGGAAAAACAACATAAACCTGAAGTAGTCAAGGAAAAAACCCAATGTACCTTCTGACAAACTAATTTACAGCCCATTTGTATAATATTTGCAACAATAACAACTCATAATAATAATAATAAATTGTTAATTATACCCTGCCCATGTGGCCAGGCCTCCCCAGCCACTCTGGGTGGCTCCCAACAGAATATTAAAAACACGATAAAACATCAGACATTAAAAACTTCCCTAAACAAAAACTATATGATATTTTTCACCACTCAAAGTACTTTACATGCGTTATCTTATTGTGGTCTTTAACAGACACCCTGTAAGGTAGATCAGTATTATCCCCAAAGTGCGAATAGTGGGGGGAGACTGAGATCGTTAGGCTGAATTCATGGTAGAGGTAAAGTTTGAACCAGGGTCACCCTGACGTAGTTTAGCCTCTTAGTTACTACGCCACACCAGCTCTATGATTAGGAGCATCATATTATAGAGCCATTTGGGAATATGACTTAAAACTGTAGGTCTTGCCAGATGCAGAAAATTTGTGCATCTAGGAGAGTTTCTGGCATATTGTGCTGGTATGCCTGTGTGTGCTATGTGCATTTCACAAGGCTTCACAATGGAAGACTTCCCAAGTGACTTTTTTGTGCTGTATTTGGTTGAAACAACCTCCCTCTCCTGCCAGAAACAGGAAGTATTCATGTTTTTATAGTGTATATCTCCCTAAAACAGTTGATTGTAGGCTTCTGGGAAGAAACTGAATAGTCACAGTTGAGCTTTTTTAATTGTTTATTAATGCATAAATATTTAACTGAAACATTCTTTTTCACCAAGTAGTAGCTCTGGCTTGTGGGCCCAGTTATGTCCACGAAGCCTCTCCTTTTGGCTTGAGAGACCATTTTAGCCAAGCCACAGCCTCCTGCCCTGAATGTGATGTCATATACGATGTCAGGGTGAGGGAGGTAAATTCATATATTGCTGCTGAAACTCTGTTTATGTGTGCAATTTGATTAGAAACTGTTGCCTCACAATTCAACTATTTGTTTATTTTTATTTATTTTTAAAGGCAAGTTTCTAGTAGAAATATTCTTGGACGTATGTGTCTGTGAATCTTGAGAAATCTTAACTCTTTGAGGGTTTGCTGAATAAGACATTCAGAGTTAGATATAGGGCTTTAGTGCTATGCTTGCCTTCGTATTCTTCCCCATAGTTCCCTTTTTCAGAATAAGCAGACAGGTGCTAGTCATACAGCTTTCCTTGATGCACACTTGAGTTACCTCTAGGCCTGGGCAATATATTGCCCAGGACCAGTACGTGGGGGCAGACTGCAATGACAGTTTCACACAGTGGTCTTATCACTGATGAAAATGTCACCACTCTTGAATCCCACTGCCCCCAGCGCGCTGAGGGAGAAACAAGCTAACTGGGAGCTGGCAGCAGAGGGACTCAAGCGACAGCAATTTCACCAGCCATATAGCACTCTGCCCCGGCAGAGGGAGAATCAAGCTGAATCAGTGAGGTGCTGATACAGCATGTTCCTTCCTCTGCTTCTTTAAACTGTTTGGCTGGGGAACGAGCTGCTGCCCTCGCCTCAGCCAACCAGTTTTATGGAGCCACCGGCTCACACAAAGCAGCGGCAAGATGGGGGCTCCATTAAAGTACTCCCCCCTTGCCAGCTGAGAGAGCCCCAACCCTGCTTGCACACCAGTAAAAGCGGGATCAGGGCTGCTCAGCTGGGGAGTGCAAAGCCTGCTCTTCCCAACTGAGAGCCTCGCCTGGTTGCCTTTTCTGGGAAGGTGTGTTGCGCCTTTCCTCCCAGAGAGATAGAATAGAATAGAATCATAGAGTTGGAAGAGACCACAAGGGCCATCGAGTCCAACCCCCTGCCAAGCAGGAAACACCATCAGAGCACTCCTGACATATGGTTGTCAAGCCTCTGCTTAAAGACCTCCAAAGAAGGAGACTCCACCACACTCCTTGAAGCCTGCCCAACCCGGTGGAAGGCAGTGTAGAGTCTCTTAGTTGCTGTTGGCGGGCCCAGCGCTCTCCAGCAGCCCCTCTTTGCAAGGCATGGATAGGGTGGCTTCACTCGGGAGGGTGGGCTGTGTCATTCCTCCTGGGGTGAATGAACCATCACTGGAGGAAAGAGATAGCACACCGGCACTGGCGACGGCATTCAAACGCACGAAGCCTGACAGGTTCCATGCACTTGGCTTCTGTCACTTTGTCTGTCTTCGGGAAGTGGGGGTCAAGCGGGCAAGGTAGCTCACCCTCCCCCCACGCCAGCAAAGGCAGAGGGAACTTGGCCAGGGAGCCCCAAGGTCCTTGCTGCTCCAGCACCAGCAGCAGGGGACTCGGGGCTGGCTCTTCTGGGGGCAGGAGCTTTGCTGCCCCCAGTGGAGCCTGGCCAAGGGGCCTCAGCTGAGGGCAGGAGCCTTTCCCTCTGGCTGAGCAGCAGACTGGGGCCAGCTGCATTGGCCACAGCCTGCAAGGCGCTGGGGTGAAAGCGCTTCAGCTCTCACAAAGAGAACTGTGGCAGTTTTACCCAGCATCTCACTGGCTGGGGCCAATGCAGCTTTTTTCATCATTGTAGTATATCGTCAAACTGTAGTGATACGCTGCAATGTTGAAAACCTAACATCGCCAAGCCCTAGTTACCTCATCACATAATTTTAATTTTAATTACCGTATTGGCCTGAATATAAGATGCATCCGCAAATAAGCCGGCCCTTTAAAATTCAAGGCATATTTGCGGGTGCTGCCCGCCTCCTGGCACTGCCTCCCCAAGCCGGTGCCAGGGGAGGCTTGGGAACGGTGAGTAGGTGGGCTTCACACCACTGCCCTGCGCTCCCGGGCTGCTTCCTGGAGTGGGTGGGAGCTGCACCACTTTGCTGGCAGTCTCTCCCCCCTCCCACTTCCTTAGGGGGCCTGGGAGCAGCGGGCAGGTGGCGCGGCGCTGCCCCACGCTCCCAGGCTGCTTCCTGGCATAAGCTCATGGTGTAAGCACTGGGAATACCCAACGCTGAACATGAGTACAGTGGTGCCTCACAAGACGAAATTAATTCGTTCCGCAAGTCTCTTTGTCTTGCGGTTTTTTCGTCTTGCGATGCACGGTTTCCCATAGGAATGCATTGAAAATCAATTAATGCGTTCCTAGGGAAACCGCCTTCAGACCTCTTCTGAAGGCTGGGGGGGGGGACAAGGGCTTTTCTTCCCACCCCCAGCATTTTAAAAAACCCCGGGACAGCGGAGGACTTCTCCGCTGTCCGGGCGATCTTAAAATGCTGGCGGGCGGCATTTTAAAATCGCCCCGGGACAGCAGAGGACTTCTCCGCTGTCCGGGGCGATTTAAAAGCCCCTGGGAAGGCAGGCAGGGGGGACAAAGACTTTCGCCCCCCCGCCCGCCTTCAGAAGGTGTTCCCGCCCCGCCGCCCGGCTTCGGAGCAGCGTTCCGAAGCCGGGCGGCGGGGGCAGGTGTTCCCGCCCCGCTGCCTGGCTTCGGAGGAGGTCCGAGGACAGTGGGGAAGACGCGCTGCGCGTCCCCGCTGTCCCGGATATTTCCCTATGGGCTGTCGTCTTGCGAAGCAAGCCCATAGGGAAATTCGTCTTGCGAAGCGCCTCCAAAACGGAAAACCCTTTCGTCTAGCGGGTTTTCCGTCTTGCGAGGCGTTCGTCTTGCGAGGTACCACTGTATAACCAACTTTAATAAGTGAATGGGCATTTTTGGTTTTAAAATAAAAATAAAAGGCAAAAGCTCTCATTCTGGTGACTTATGGCTGCTGTTTGTAGAAGGAATAGTGCCAGAATGGTCATATACATGGCCTAGTTCATAATATCTTCCCCAATTTTGGAACAAAAGAGCACAACTGTGATGCCAAAACAAGGAAAGGAGTTAATCCGTACACATTCTCAGTGCCCAGCCTCCTAAGGCTGCTTTGTGCCTAACTGCTTACCTAGAAATAAGCTCAATTTAATTCATTAGGACTTATTTCTGAGTAGGTCTGGCTAGCATTGCACTGTATATTACTAATATGTTTTGTCTGCAAGCTTAAATATTTGTGTGTGTGGATATGTTAAGTCAGGATAAACTGCTTTAAAACACTAAAGACTGAAATCAATAGTAGCATAATTCTGCTAGGACCAATTCAAGTCATAGAAGAAGTGAATTAAAGCTTTTTTGAATTCATAACTTTTATCAGACTGGGTGAGTATAGATTGTGAGGAAGACAGATGTAATAGTTACTTGGCATAATGGAGAGCCCTGTTTGTGATAGTAGTTGAAGATTGAATGAGGGACAGATTGCACAGGTTGCTCACCGGGGCAAGAAAGGCTGAGCATATAACAACAATTCTGGCCTGACAGCGCTGATTATGAGTTAGTTTCCAGGCGCAATTCAAAGTGCTGGTTTTGACCTATAAAGTCTTAGGTGCCCCCCCCCCCGAACTGACCCAAACCCTGCAATCAGCATCTGAGGCCCTTCTTTTTGGGCCCCTCCACAGGCGTTGTGGAAGATGGCAACATGAGAAAGGGTCTTTTCATTGGTCTAGCTCCCTGTTAGTGGAATGCTTGCTCAGGGCAGGTTTGCCTGGCACCATTGTTGCATATCCTTAAGTGCTATGCAAAAACATACCTTTTTAATCATTTGGATTTTAACTATCAGTGGCCTTTTTGTGTTGGTGAGATGTTTTAATGTAGATGGTTATTTTCCAATGCTGGTTTTAATGTATCTATGTGTTTGGTTTTTTGCTTAAAATATTCTAACTCGCTTTGAGTTGCTGTGGCAAAAAAATGACTAATAAACTTCATAAATAATAATTTAAAAAACCCTTTTTTTACTTAGACTTTTGGTTCTAATAAACAAATTACTCTACTATTGCTTTTGGATACCCTTTTTCTAATGGAAAAATTTCTTCCCACGTTGTTTTGTCTACTAAAACTGCATACTATTCCTTGGTGTGGTGCTTAAAAGTCAGGTGGAATGTGATTTTCTTGAGTTGGTGTTTAAGCATTTTATTGAGGCAACAACTCCTTTAAACAATGGTTTTTGCAACTCCACTGGAATTCTGTAGATAGAATATTGATTTATCTTATAAAATGATATGCATGGATTCTGGTTCTTTGTTTCTGTGACAGAAGTTGTAAAGTTAATAGATTACATATAGCAACATACCTACTGAGAAGGAGAAGTTTCATTTAAAACATGTCATTAGGAACAAAGTCTAGGACTTGAAATATCAGAATTGCTATGGAAATGCATATAAAAGAAAACAGAAGAGGTGAATAAGTTCCCCTTCATTCTGTAATAGTTGAGTTCAGTTAAAGACAGGTGTTTTTCCTAATTCAGCTAGGTGCTGCTAAGGAATCAGTGTTTTGCACAGGTATCCTAGTTGGACGACAAACTGAAGAACAAAAACCAAAAAAAACCACCATCACGCTCAGTTGTTTGGGAGTTGAAAGTCTGGCAGTGTGAGGGGTATCACCAGATTGAATCAAGAAAACCAAAGCAAAACCTTAATAGCTTAATTTATCCAATTCATTATACGCAAAATAGCTCTTAGTCAGAAGTGACTTCTGATTTCACTAGTGATTTCCTTGAACACAGAAGACACTCTCACATTGAAAACCAGCAGTGGCATCTGAGGAAGAACTTCTGCTTGAAAAACATCAGGCACAAACATGTTTGAGATGTGGTTTGTTAACAAGTAAACTGCTTTTTCAGCACCTTGGGTTCACCTCTAATTGAGGAGGTATGGGAGGGAACGCTTACAGATAACTGAAGTAGTATAAAGTTAGCTAAGAAGAGGATTTGCCTTTGGCGCTAGGTAGTATGCCACTTGTGAAAGTACATATGTTCCAAGGAAGGCTCTTGGAATACGGTGGGGGTGGCGGGACAAAGTATTCAGGTTTTGTCCACACATCTTGCTTGGAAGGGCTGCCAATTACCTCTGGGAGCGATATGACTGGAAAATACCATTTTCATTTCTCTTTTATTAGTGCTTGGATTAAAGTGGAGCAGCTGAAGCCTTATCATGCCCACAAAGAGGAAATGATCAAAATTAACAAAGGCAAGAGGTTCCAGCAAGCTGTGGATGCTGTGGAAGAATTCCTCAAAAAAGGCAAAGGCAAGGACCAGGTGAGTGTCCTTTCATTTAGTTTTGCCTCCTGACACTGTTCCCTGGAATAATGAATGAAATGCTTCCATTTTTACTTCATTGCCAGGTAGGTGTGACAGACTATGTCTCAAGAATTATACTATGGAACAGTGATTAGGATCACATTTAAAGTTGTAAAGCAGTTAAGTTTCACAATTCTGTCCCCTCTCTGACATCCTTAAAGTGAACAGTGGCAAAAGGATCGGCTGGATCTCCTTACAGCGTTGGAATGTGTTTGCTATGCACTCTGGAGTTAGAACTTTTTTTTCCTCATAAAGTAGGTGTCTGCCTAGAACACAAAGCTGTGCTTTGCCTCTCCTTGTCTGTTCTAAATAGTAGCTTGAACCTGCTAAAACCCTGAGTTCAGGGTCCTTGGCATTCTTCGGATATCTGGCAAAACTCATGTTTGGATTTTGTGAGTTTGGGGACAACAAAATCCATGCCAGCTTGTGCCCCTTCTTTTCCTCATCCTCTCTGTTCTGTAATCTCTCAGGCTTCTCATAACTCCACCGAAGAGAAGAATCGGCGGAATTCGAGTGAAGAGAGGGGCAAGCAGTCAGTGGGAGAAGAGAAACACAAAGCCAATTTGTCTGAAGGGAAGCCGAAGAAGAGGGTGTCTTCCATTTCTTCAGAGCGAGGCTCAAAATCCCCTCTGAAGAGAACGTATGAGCAAAGCCCCCGGAAGCGAGGGCGCCCCCCTAAAGATGAGAAGGTTTGTGTTTTGCATCTCCTCCCATGCTCTGTGAGCTTGTCCAGATGGAATGTAACCTTAACAGCCAACCAGATGACTTCATTGTTGTGGCCATTTGAAAAGTTGCATGTGTTAACTGTTCAAGGGTCCACCAGGCAATTCCTTTGTTCCTCAGCCATAATCATTTATATTAGTTGGCTCTTCCAAAGTGCTCAGCTTTAGAAGTTTCATGGAGTGGCTCCTCTCTCTGGGAAATCCAACGAGATAACACCATTTTTCCATCTTGTTGCACGCTAACCAAGGAAACGGAGCACAATTTCACCGTCAATAGTGGTATATGTTAACATCTCCATCTCATTTGTGCGTTTGGTCAGATGACAGCCCTTTCCATCTCATCCTTTCTCCGGTGCGGTCAGGCTGGAAAAGGGCCAGTTGCCTTGATAGATGAGCACGAAGAAAGCTTCTAGAAGTGGATTACGTAGTCAGAAGACGTCCGTTTCTATGCATTCCTAATTCTTTGCCAGCCTTTGATTGCTCACCCCCCGTTGTGGTCTGTCCCATCCTTGGACACTTGACAGATGTTCACTAGCGGAACGTGGCCACCTCTATCTATTCAAGAAAGTTGGAATCTCCTGGCGGTTGATGTTACCTACTTCAATTCTTACCAGTTGAATGGATTACTATAATGCTAATGCTCCACGAGGCTGAATCTGAATGCCACTAAGAAGCATAAGACAGGATTACTAATCAGCTAAGATTTACTAGAATTGCATTCCACTCATTTTCAGTTGAATGGTACAAAGTGCTTCCCTCTTTCTCGCTGCCATCTTTTATTAGGTCACAGTTGTGACTCTCATCTTTACTAGTTTGAGGTTTAGATTCCTGCAGTCTGGGAAAACCATTATTGATACTTTATTGGTGACTGACCAGATCCCTGCGTTTAGATGTGATGAAGCTGCTTGCAAGTAGGATTTTCCCTGAGATTTTATTTTAGGTTATACATTTCCAAAACAGTTGGCTTGAGGGTGTGCATATTTGCTAACTTGTTCTTTTGGAGAGTGTATCAGTACAGTGGAATCTCGAGTTGCGAACGTGATCTGTGTGGGAGGCACATTTGCAACCCACAGCACCGCCTCTGCACATGCGCATGACGCGATTCGGCGCTTCTGCGTATGCACAAAGTGCGGTTTTGGTGTTTCTGCGCGTGCGCGAGCACCGAAATCCGGAAGTAACCGTTGCGGTACTTCCAAGTTTGGCACGTCCGTAACTCGAAAACGCGCAACCCACAGCATTCGCAACCTGAGGTATGACTGTAGTAAATTTAGCCCTTTTAATTTCAGAAGCATACTAAGTCACTGGCTGAATACCAGGTGAGGGGGGTGTCCCTTTTTACATGGTTGATTGCAGAAATGTTGGCAGTTATGGATGGATTTTCTGGCTGATGGAGCAGCATCATCAAGAAGTTTGGAAAGAAAAGAGGCTACTGAAAGCAACAGACTTCTTGATGACACTGCTCATTCAGCGACCACTGCTGCATACTCTCTTGCCCATTGAAGAATATTCAGTAATTTTTCAAAATATAATCATCAAAAGAGTGTGGGAGCCCCGTTCCAGTGGAGGAGAGCCCTGCTTTTTTAAGAATGGCTGTTGGACCAGGCTTTGTATAGATAGCACTGGCTGTGACAGTCCAAGTCCTCTTGGCAACTGAAATGGTCCTGGTTTGTTACTGTTGTGGAATCTCACTCTGCCTAAAATCAAAAGGGATTGCAAGCTGCTGTAGAAGATGGCTAGAAAACATCTCACTGAGAAGTCTATTAATCTGCGCACTAAATGGACACTGGTTGGTTGGTTGGTTGGTTGGTTTAGCCTTTTACTTAAAATGTGGTGGAGATGGGAGGTTTAATGTAGGAGGATAGTAGAGTTATTGTTGTCACCAGATTCCAAAGACGGTGATGCTATAAAATGCTTCCTAGATTATGATGAGGCTATGGCAACTCTACACCTTCAGGTGATTGTTGTAAAATAATTTATACCCACCTTTCAACCCCTGCAGATGTCTTTCAAGGTGATAGCTCAGTGGGTAGAACGTATGACTCTTAATCTCAGGGTTGTGGCTTCAACCCCTACACTGGGGAGAAACTTCCTACAGTGCAGGTGGTTGAACTAGATGGCCCTTAGGGTCCCTTCCAACTCTACAATTCTGTGACACCAGTCATCACATCACATCCACACACAATGTTTAGAGGTTGCAGAGCAGTACTGGATGACTCTTGTTCGCTCTTTGTTTATATTCAAGAGATCCAGTACCATATACATGCATTTTACACGGTACGCAAATTCATGGTGATTCCAGGGGTAGGAGATGAAAATGATTGTTCCTGATCATAGGTTTGGAAGGAATGGGAAGGTTCTGCTATCATTCAGGGCAATCTCTCCACCGCCCTAGCCAAATCAGCCTCTACAGTCCAGCCCCCCACGTATATGTAATATACAAAATACTTATATACACACAAACTGAAGGAATTTACTGCAGAACCAATAGAACCAGATGGCACAGGCTTGAGAAGACAAGCAAGGGCGTCTTTACCATCAGCTCTACACATTTTCGCTCAAAAGTAATTTCCATCAAGTTCACTTCATTTTAGGTAACTATGTATAGGATTGTAACTATCAAAATGCAGCATTTGTTTGGCAAAAGATAAGGAGCCTATTATGTGACTGGGTGGCTATTTTGTTACTCTTGAAACTCTTACACCAAAGGGATTTAATACTTAATAAGGGTTGCCAATGTGTGGACTTGGCCCAGCTGAAGATTGATGGTAGAGTTGTAAGAACTACCATATAAAAAGAATCGTGGCTTGGAATAGCCAAGGTTGATAATATGAATCATAATGTTTTGGTCCGCTGAAAAACCTAAACATCTTAGCCAGATCATTTATTAAAATAGAAAGCAAAAAGTGGTGGTGCTTAGAAGACATGCAGTGAAAATTGGCCAAGATTCCAAAACCAGTAAAGATTTTGTCTTTTGTTCATCGCTTTCCTTCTCCCTCAGCAGTAGATATAGGTTAGAGTGTAATGTGCTTTTGGCACAATTCTTCATTCCAGAAATTGGGAACTGTTAAGAAGAAACTAGGTTAGAGGTGAAGGGTGGGTTCTGTTTGAGTCAAGGAAAGGGATGCAAATTGATGTTTTTATATATATAACAAGAGGTTAATAATGGTAGAAGAGCAAGCTGAGATGCACTGTGTTCTCAGTACATCTCTCCATGACAATAATGGCAGAGGGAAATAAAATAAGATGAGGGAGTCCTTCTTGGAAATAAATGTCATTCTGGCTTGTGAAATTTACTGGATAGCATGTATTGAATCATTGTCATGTGCATTGATTATGTTACGTTCATGATGTTAAGCACACCTAATAGGGTGTAAGTCTTAGTGAACCTGGGGGTGGGGTGGGGACTTGCTTCCAAGTTTACAATAGGATCTTGCTGCATGGATTATTGCTTGATTGCTTTGAGTCACCTTGAAGCTGCTAAAAGTCCTTGCTTATTTTGGTTAATTTGCTTTTATTGGATTTATTGTCCATGCCACCCACCCCAAGTTCCTAGATATAACAGAAATTAAATCAAATCAATAAATTAACCCATTTTTTAAAAATACTGTACGTTACCAGAATTCAAATTATCTCTGGTCTCATTTAACACTACCCATTAAAAGCTGGCCCCAATAAATTATTACTTGCCCAACTTTCACCAAATACTATAAGCTCAGACCTTGGGAAAGAGAACATTTTTTATTGTAGTCAACACTTCTCTGTCCTCTGTGTATAGAATACAGATGGACCCTTCCTCACCATTCATTCCTTTCCTTTTTTGCACATGAGAGATGACACTCTCCTAACCAGCCCAGCCATTTGCTCCTAGTGCAAACCCCTTTCTTCCACTGAGAGTTTTTCATATGCCATTTTGCAAGCATGTTCCACTACTTGATTTTGGAAGTTATATTCCTTTGTAAGAGCAACATTTTCCAAAGAGTGATTGGGGGATGTGGAAGAGGAAAATATGCTTCATTATATTTGTTACATATTCATTTAGCTGCTATTCAAATATCCTGCGCACAGAGTTTTGGGATTCTGTCCGTAAACTTTGTTCTTATTCAATCTCCTCCTTGCTTCACAGGATCTGACAATCCCTGAATCGAGCACAGTGAAGAGAATGATGACTGGCACCATGGCTGGCTTTAAATGGCCACCGAGTGTAAGCGAGGTGATTTAATTCTTTGTCTTTTCCTCAGTGGAAAAAATTCTAGCATTTCTGCTGTTGTACGAAGCACAGTGGGGTGGAGCACAATAATCCTCTACTTTGCATACATCAGAGTTTCTTAATGGAAGGCTTGGTTCCCCATATTTTGTGCAAGAGACCCGCCCTTGCTCTTCCATTTCCAGTCCTCTCTGTGCATGACTTGCATCATGCCCATTTTCCAGTTTCAAATACTCACCTCTTGTATTACTTCATCTCCTCTCTCTTACTGTCCCTATTCCTGTACCCATCTCTGCATTGCCCTGGTTACTGTCTGTTTCATATGGGCGAAGGGAAACAAGAGGAGGAGCCACTAGGCTCGTTCTAACATAACACTAAACCATGGTTTAGCATGAACTGAAACAAACCTGAATAAAGCCTTGGACTCACCATCAGCCAAGAGAAGGATTTCTGCAGTGTTTAGATTTGCTTCCATTGAAACCTGGCTTATTATGTGCAAACCAGGCGTTGTGGTTTAAAGATGTTTTGGTCAGCTTCTGAGCAAACCAACTACTAACCATGGATTATGAAGCTGGCTTGCTCAATTTAATCAAAGCTTGTTTTAAACCTCAGTTATATTGTGATGACAAGTTAGATTTCAAATCTATAGAAGGCCTTCTGGTTGCATGGGAGAAGATGATTTGCTCTTGCTCATTCCAGCACTTGTACATAGTACCAAACCATAGTTTACGGTTGCATACAAACCAGCCCACTGTAGAAGAGGCGTTACTTTTCCATGCATTGGTGCTTTAAGTTGGGTCACCTGGTGCCATGGTGATGCCAGGTGATTGACAGTTGTGTAGCCCTGTTTACCTATCAAAATGGTCGGGTTGTGTGTGTGTGTGTGAGGAGCTTGGGATCTGGCCATTCCTCATTCCTGGCAAAACCCATTCTGCAGTCTTTCAGTCTTAAGATGACAGTAGTAGTCTTCATCTAATAGCCTAATTTAATTAGTCTAATAGCTATGCCCTAGCTTCTTAAAACATTTTAAAATTAAATTTATATAAATAATAAATATATTTTTATATAAGTCATTTCTTAGGGCAGCTCTTTAAAATGGTTTAAATCACATACCATGAACAGTGCATTTACTAGTATTTAAAGGTCTCTGATTACTATTGCACTAGGCATGCCAGGCCTGAGAAGCAAGCTATAAGCATGTTCTTATATATGTTTACTCAAAAGTAAGGCCCATCTATTTCAGTAAGGCTTATTCCCTGTTTACTTGTAAAGTGTTCTGAGAAACTGACTTTGGAAATATATAAAAAAGCTGTTACGTTATGAACATAGTGGCTCAAATGCAAAAATATAACTTGTGAACATGAACAGAAATGCTCCTTTCTTTCATCATTTTGGGGGCTAGAGAAAATAACTTGGGAAATGGGGTTGAGACCCACAAAGTGAAGCAATGCAGAGCAAGATACCACTCTTCTCCTTGCCAGAAACACTAGCATGCTCAACTTCAAATTTCCTATTCTCTCCCACCCCTTAGACTCCAATGTTATGTAGTTATAGTAAAGAACACACTACCAGGCAAAATCCCTGCAACACAGAAGTCATGCAGGTCTGTTCTAGAAAGAAAGGAGGAAAGAATCCAAAGGCAAACACACATCATGTTCAGAATTTGCTTTTTGCATAGCTCAGTATGTTCATTGTTGCCTCTTTGATCTTTGAAATGCAATACTCATAAGCTAGGAGGTAAGGGTAGAAGCTTAGCAGCACAGGTGATTGTCTGGGGCTCCAGGGCTACCACTTTACAGCCCTCTGGCAGCAGTGAGGAGGCAGCAGGACTTCCTATAAAGAATGCAGCAGTTGGCAAAGTTGGTAGGGCAGGGTTAGTCAATGTGGTGCCCTCCACTGTTGCTGAACTCCCATCAGCCCCAGCCAGCATAACCACTGGTGAGGGATGAAGGGTGTTATAGTCTAGCAATGCCTTGAGGGGCGGGCACCACATGGGCTACTCCTGTACTAGGTCCAATAGCAGAGAGGGGATAGAACTCATGGAATTGTTGGCTGATAGAAGTCTTGTCACATGATTCTCCCTGCAATTTCCCCTCCCCTCCTACCCTTCATTGCTCAGTTCTGAGGGCCAAACTACACAAAAAATTAAATACATCTTTGCATTTGGCTTGCAGGGTTTTTAAATACAAATTTCCTTCCAAACCAAATTTTGTATATTTATCACAATTATTTGTTTGCTTGTTTATTTATTATTAGTAAGATTTGTATACCGGCCTTCATCCGAAGATCACAGGGTGGTTCACAACATAAAAACACAAAATGTGAACCCAAAATATATAATAAAACAAAAACAAACCAGTAATCTCCCGCCTGCAAACACATTTAAACAGCCATAGAATGTTAAGCAGCCAAAGACGTGGTTATAGAAAAACATTTTTGCCTGGCGTCTGCAGATAGGTAATGAAGGCATTCCAAAAAATGGGAGCCACCACAGGAAAGGCCCATTTTTTGTGTTTCCACCCTCTGGTCCTTTCGTGGAGGAAGCACACAAAGAAGGGCCTCAGAGGATGATCTCTGTATCTGGGCTGGTTCATATGGAAAGAGGCAGTGATGATGAACATCAAAACCTATTACACTGTTAATGCAATACCAATTGAATCTTGTCTTTTTCTTTGTTGTGTGACCATTGGTAGACAATATAAGGAGGGGTAAGGATGATTAGAATAACCAGTCAACACCAATTATTAGTTGAAGAGTTGATAGTGGCTGGTGCCAAGAGGCAGAAGATAAAAGATAAAAAGATAAAAAAAGATAAAAAAAAGTAGTCAAAGTAGTTTCTGAGATATCACCTTAGGTTTGGTTTTTTGAATTGGCAAACTGTGTCCCTCACCGTTTAATATTTATCAGAAACATGTCACTTAAATTGATGATTTCCATCTAACATGAACATGCTCTTAGAATGGGTAGTACTTAACTGATTTATTTAAAGGAGTAATAAACCGCTCTTCAGACAAAAAAAAAAAGGCTTCCTAAGTGACTTATTAAAAAAAAAAAAAAGATTTGAGAGCACAGACCTGTAGCAGAATTTTAAGCATGTTTACTCAAAAGTAAATTGCTTGCTGCTTAATAGTGTGCTTAGGATTGCAACTTAGAAACCAATACATTCAGATGAGTCCTGTTTTTAAAAGGAAAGTGCTTTTATGGGATATATCACAAGCTTAAATATATCCCAAGGAGTCATTTTCAAGCAGCCTCCCATAATGTTGCCATGGGTGGCTTTCACTGAAGAGGCTATTGTGTGTATTATGTCCTGGAAATTACTTTCCTTCTGCCAGTTCTTTCTGAGCTGAACTCCCCAGCCTGCCTCTCCTGGACTCTCTTAATTCCCACCTCTATTACCGAGCATAATGATAACTTCTTGACACACATCCTGTATTAGGTACAGAGATAAAAACAAGACTCTTGCTAGTCTGTGGCAGACATCAAGGAGTCTCCTCAGAATTGAGAAAGTGACGACCCATTAAAATGTGTGTGGAGGCTTTTCAGACTTGAAGTTTGGTTGCCTTGGTTTCTAAGTTTGCCTCTTTGCAATTGCAGCCTGTGAAAGATGGCGACCCTCATTTCCATCACTTCCTGCTTAGCCAGACAGAGAAGGTGAGCAATAGGTTTGGCTGATGAGTTCATTGCTTGTTGCACTTCAGGAGTTGAAGTCTCTGTGCCAGGTTTCATTAGTTTTGCTTTGGCATTCATATGTGAAAATGCCTTTAAAGCTGAGCTGTGACATCCTCAGATTTCCTTGAGGAACAGCAGTTTTTCACTTGTACATATGGGACAGGTATGATTTTAAAAGTTCCTGGAGCAGGTCACCAGAAGTTGCGCATAAGGCAGCTATAGGGAGATAACAGTCATTTATTTCACCCCACATGCATTTCATAAAGATTCCTCCATCCTAAGGGAGCATGGTTGGGGAGTAGGAAATAGGATGTTGCCTTATACTGAGCCAGATCATTGATCCATCTAGCTCAGTATCACCCTAAGCCTAGACTCTCCACTGACTGGCAGCTGCTCTCCAATGCTGGTGATTGAAACTGGGTCCTTCTGTATGCAAAGCAAGTGCTCTACCCACTGACCTGCAGCTGTTCTCCTGCAATAATTATTTACTTGGGATTTTTTTTTTTGCCAGATCTCTCTAAGCTTGGTTCTTCACCTATGAGTTCACAGTGTTATCTGGGATTGCCCTGGAGGGAAGGTGTTGAGCATAAGAACTCTCTTTCTCATACAGAAAGTAGGGTGGGGTGTCTCTGGCTTGATCATAATTAATTGTCTATTCATGCTGAGTATATAGGCCTACTTGCCCTGCAAGACAGCAAAAGAGTTTTCCCCAAAATTTGTTATTTTCCTTTTCCTCTCTATGCAGCCGGCTGTTTGCTACCAAGCCATCACAAAGAAGCTGAAGGTGTGTGAAGAGGTATAGCAGACTTCCTTTTTTACTTGCCTGCATTAAAGTTTTGAGACTGCCTGTTTCTGTAAAGTAAAATTATCTTTTATGGCTGTGTTTTTTCTACCCCTTAGGAAACAGGGTCCACGTCAATCCAGGCAGCCGACAGCACGGCTATCAATGGCAGCATCACTCCCACAGACAAGAAGTAAGAACCTCCTTTTCTTTCATTTCCCTCTGATTCTGAAGGCTGCCGTGTCTGCCTGTTGGCTTAAGGAGCAATTTGCAATATAACACATATGATACATATATGTAAACAGTTATAACAATTGCATATATAAAACATTTTTAAAAACCATAGTTATATGTGTTACAGCAGTTGAAAATAAGATCACATATGGAAAACTAATTCAGATTCAAAGCAGATACTAGTTGGGATAAAGATTTTAGAAGGCTTGTTAAAAGAGGAATGGCTGAGTGAGTTTGTGTTTTTAATCTGTATCGCCATATTATAAAATATAAGGGTGATGTACAACAAAACATTAAACACCATTAAAAACAATTCAGAGAATCACTAAAGTAACTGGCTAGTCTAAACATTAGAAATTTAAATAGCTGCAAAGGCCTTCCAGGATAAAAAAAAGGCTCCAAGAGATGCACGAAAGTCAAAAGCAATGAGTTTCTTGAAGAAGAGCATGATCAAACTATGATAAATAAAATTACCAAGACTTCCTGGATATCGTAATGAGCCTGCCTGCTGGTCCGATGAATGCATTTTGAAAAATGAAAGTTGCTTTTATCACAACTCTAGGGTCGTTGCATGAATGTGCTGGGAGTTGCCTAGTCTATATGTGGGTGAAAGCATTGTCCTGCAAGGCATGTCAGGTGGCCTAATCTGTTTAACCACCAACCCCAAACCACCAGACACATGGGTAGAGGCGGAAGCATTGTACCTTCCAAGAACAGCACTGTGACACTTGTGTCCTCTGGCACTTCCTGTGCTCCCCCCCCCCTCTCCTTTCTAGAGTGACAGGAGCTACGGTTGCACTTCCTGCCTCGCTCTCGGAAGCAATTTCCCTCCTGCTCCGATGCAGAACAGGCTGTGGCCTGTTTGTCGCTGGAGCTGTCTCGGAATGTCCGTTTTTCAGGCTTGCTGAAGGGAAACTTAATATATAACAATGAAAGTATTCAGGTAAACCCTTTCCCCTTAGCAATTCGGAAGCAGACAATGCGTCCCTCTGGGTTGGGCTCTGTTAGTGTGAAAATGTCTTAGCAGTGGCTTGCCGCAAGTATCTCATGGTGGTTTAGTTAAGCATTGCAAGTGCTGCCAGCTGTGAACTGAACAGCAGACATACAGGAAGCTAAAATGTGTTAGCTTTATTAAGATCAGTTTTGAAACGCCTTTGTTAATTGAGGAGGGAAGCAGTCACTTGTACTCTTTGTAAGTTTCCAAGGGTAATTTGTCTTTGTTCCATTCTGGTATCCCTTGTTCTTGCCACTGCATCTTTATAGTTTACTTAAAGTGCATGCAGGGCCCTCTCAACCAAAATTCTTCCAATACCCCCCTCCCCTCCTTACTAATTTGGATAAGGAATGTTGCATGTTAGCAGTGGCTTTTCCTAAGCATGAAACCAGAGTGACTGCTAACATGTGAACTGTAGCTTAAACAAGCACTTAATCCTATTTAAGTGGCATGGCAGAAAGATTTACAAAAACATAAGTGACTTTTGATCTGTGAGTTGTCACCAGGATACCAAATGCTGTGTTGAGCCTTCTGAGGCAAACTTGC
Organism: Podarcis vaucheri; assembly: GCF_965113315.1. Taxonomy (NCBI): domain Eukaryota; kingdom Metazoa; phylum Chordata; class Lepidosauria; order Squamata; family Lacertidae; genus Podarcis; species Podarcis vaucheri. Next base: position 35,904,017 of record NC_138752.1, read on the forward strand.
TAAGAGAGGGAGTTGCCCAGTCATTGCTGAACTGTACTCAAATTTAGACCTTGCACACGCAGACCCAAGACATTTTTCACTGCACCGTCCTAGTCCGTTTTGTGCTATCAATGAGTATGACTTTGTGCACCCAGTTCTTGGTCCTCCTAGGATGAGGTTCTCTTATCTGCCTGAGCAGAAAGTAATGTCTCTTTAAGTCTGGACTGCTTGTTTAGGCATGCTGTATAGAGCAGATTTTTGATGTCTGTCAGCCATTGGCTTTTTGCTAGGGATATAAATGTGATCCTTTTGGTGTTCCTGCTCCTGAGAACATTGGTGCTCACTCAATAAATCCTCTGTTACTATGAATTACGCACTTTGCTGCCTGCCTCTGTATGTCTGTTTCCATGAAGCTTGAACCCCACAAGGCCTCGAAGAGCCTCTGCTTCTAGATCTCCAACCTCACATTAAGCCCTTATGCAAATTTCCAACGCTACAAACTTCCTTCTCTCCTTCCCAGGATAGGGTTCCTTGGCCTTGGCCTGATGGGGAGTGGCATCGTGTCCAACTTACTAAAAATGGGTCACACTGTCACGGTCTGGAACCGGACTGCTGAAAAGGTGAGTTCATTCTTTGGGAAGTATGAGGCGATATCATACATGATCTTAGTCACCTAGTCTAAGCTTATGCATCTGCAGAGAAACTTCAATATGAAGCTTTGGCAACTTTCAGCTTGGCTGACCTTAAGCCATCCTCCCAAATATGAACAGTGGGGTTTCACTGAGCTTGGAAGTATAGTAATGAGGAGAAGCCATTTAGACAAAAAGTATGCCTTTCTGTCAGTCACGTCTGAGACATGCATTTCTGAGCTCCACCACTGCTGTGACAAAGTCAGCTTAAATTATCACACCAGAACGTAGTAGCCATGGTAACATTTTCCTTCCCTCTGCTTCATGTTCTTTCCTCTCATTTTGTGCTATTTTTGTGGCTAGTAGCAGAAGCTCTGCCTTCTGATCTCTGGAACAGCTGTGCCCACATCATTCTTGTATCAAGTTTTTGGAGATGGATTTATTTATTTGAAGCATTGGTTTACCCTGCCCTTCAGCCGAAAAGGCTCCTGGAATAGCTTGTATATGAGATCAGTAGCATACAAGCCAGTCCCTTCAGGCTTGCAACCTAACAGATACAACACAAGAGGGAAGAGAAGCCGACTCAGGCATCAGTTCGTAGTGAACACATAAATAGCTTTTGAATGGGAAGATTTGAATGAGAGGAGGCCAGTGGCAGCCTGTCTCAGCAGAGTCAATGGAGTGGACCCTGAAGCCCCTCTGCTACAGCCAGCTGGAATGGCTAGTCTATAGATTGCTTGAGCACAATGGAGTGAAAGATAGTGTGCATGTCTAATTCTTAAAAGCAGTGATCAAACACACAATGGTCCCCCCCCCCCCTTATTCTGGGGTGAAAGCAATCAAGAGACTTGGTTTCAGAGCTACCATCTAGCAGCCTGTGACAGCAGGGGAATGGCCCAAATGTTCAGTGCCCACACAGAGATGATGAAAGCTAGTGCCAGGACCCATCCCCACCTACTGCCACCAGTAGAAAGTAGCAGGTTGTCTTCTGTCATTCAGGACAGGTGAGGTTTTCTATTCCCCACCAGCCCACATGGGCTGTGTTTTGGAACTGGGCTCTAGCTGTTGCTACCTGTTTGGCTGTTAGAAGGTAGCCTGCTATCATTGGCCTCTTGAGCTGAGGGCCTGATAAGTTGCTATGGAACTCCTGGGGTCTTTGGAGTACTCCTTGAAATGCACTGCCTAAAGTAAGGGAATAGCTAACCACTCTAGAAAGCAGAGAAGAGAACCTGACATCACTGAACGTGATCTCCACACCCCAGAAAACAAGGTTCTTCTAAATAGCCTAGCCCTGTTTCATTTTGTTCATGTGAATGTGGTCCAGAATGCAATCCTCTTCAGTTCACCATGGGCACATCAGGGTCCCTGGTAGAGCGAAGCCAGCTTTGACCTTTATTATTCAGTGGTTTCCATTTCTTACATTTGGGTCTGTGACTTTTGCAGTGTGATTTGTTCATCCAGGAGGGGGCAAGGTTGGGAAGAACCCCCGCTGAAGTGGTCTCCACCTGTGACATCACTTTCGCCTGCGTATCTGATCCAAAGGCAGCCAAGGATGTAAGGATTATCTCTTTTTCTTGCACGCTCTCACCTTTCTCTCAGTGCTGTACACAGCGCTGACTTTCCATGACCAAAAACTCTTCCAAAATATACTGAGTCCTGATGAATTAATCCCTCCACTGATTCTAGACATGAATCTCTGCAGCTCTTTAATTGTAAGCCAAGAAAGTGCAGAAATCATATTCCTCATTGTAAGCTTCCTATAATGGATGCCCAAAAGTTTGTCTGGTACAGTAATTCCCAAACTGTGCATCAGGGCATGCTAGTGTACTGCAAGAGAGGCTGAAGTGTGCCTTGAAAAAATTAGTAAACTGGAGGCATCCTCCATTCTGTTCTCCTTATAGCAGTGAGGGCCCGTGCAACATTGATTAACCCTCCTCACTGTTTACTTAACACACACACACACACACATATATATATATATATATATATATATATATATATATATATGTGTGTGTGTGTGTGTGTGTGGACATGCTAGAATTTGAATATTTGAATAGTATCAGAATATTCAGTTGGAATAAGTGTGTGCTAGGATTCCCTTATGCAATTGCTGAAGGATGCAGGAAAAGCCCAGAAGCATCACTGTTGTCTTGCCTTTACTGGGAAGGGGGAAATAGGAGGTAGTGGTAGTTTCAAGGAGGAAGCCTGGCTGCTGTTCTAGGAACAGAAATTGTGAGAATTAAGAGTGAGGTGTGCCTCGCAGTTTTAAATCATAGGTGGAAACTGATCAGAGTATCAAAACATGGCTCTAGTATTTAGAACAAGGTCAGCCTGTCTTTTCAGCTGTGTGTTGACATTTTCTGCCCAAATGCTTAATCTTCTTCTAAAAGCTTTGCTGTCAAATGACTGGAATAGTTCACAGTAGATTTGGGCAGAGCTGGTTACTTTTGCTTTTTGTTTTCTTCATTTTGTGTGGTTGCTGATGTAGTGTATGTTTATAATTTTCATGATCCTGTTTGAAGGCTGTAGTCTAAAGGCAATATATAAAACAAATAAAGGACTGTGCGCGCTGTGGGATAGGACAACCACAGTCAGCCACAGAAGCAAATTGTATCACTTCACAGTTTAAAATGTTTTAGATAACTTTATTGTGACTTTTCCATAACTGTAGCCAACCCTGTGAGAGGTTGCTATTGTTCCCATTTTACAGCTGAGGAACAGAGGCTGAGAGTGACTTGGATGAGACCACCAAGAGGTGGAGCTTGAACCTCGGTCTCAAAGGCTGAGGTCATATGGAGTTTAATTGGTGTGTGCTTTCCCAGTAGCACAATCCTAAAACCTGAGGCTACTAATAGAGGGTGGAATAAATGCTTGTGCTGCAAGTTTTGTAGCTCTTATGTGGCTGTAAGAGTAGGCTTGAAAAACTGTTATCTGTGCTTAGCAAAATCTCAGAAAAGCAGCAGAGAATCCCCTGGCACAGTTAAGTATATTTTTCTATTTATTAAGTGATTTTGCTCCAGGGTCCTACCTAAGCTCATGTTATCCATACAACTCAACCAATGCACAATACAAGTAAAATACACAAAAATAATTGTGTGGCTGAGTGTATATGAAGCAGAGTAACACAAAATGTATGATCTGCTCCTCCTAATAGGACCTAAGAAGCTACCATTGTGCCAGGTCAGACCAAGTCCATCTAGCCCAGGAGTTAGGCAACTCTTCATCTGCTACCTTTTTTAAAAAGGATTTTCCCTCCCTATATCATTTAAAATGGCCTGCTGTCATAACCAGCACCCATCCAGAGCCCTACAATGTCAACACAATAAACCAAGTCTTACCCTTGCTGTTTTATATATATGTAACTGCAAGGCTGTGAAGTTAATAGAATGGGAGGTTTCATCCTTGAGTAAGAAGTTGGGCTGCATGAATTTTGGATTCCTTTTGAGTTTCTGTTTTATGCAGGTGCTACAGTATAGCACTGCAGATTTGTGCGCATGCTCGGCTGTGAGAAACTAGTCTTATTTCTGTGTGGTCCAGTTCCTCCCCTCTGCCTGGAACTGCAGATAGTAACACATCCTAATGGAGCTTCAACCAGACATCCCTTATCCAAGATAGAGAGAAAATGTAGCCTAAGGCAGTAATGCCATCATCTTCCTGATCCTTTGTTAGAGCTTCCTTAAAACTATCCTCTGTCTAAAGTGAGCAGCAGCATCCTACAAGGTAAATAATGTTGAGGCCACTCAAGTCATGTAGGCACTTTCAGCAAGCCCTTGTGCAGAGATTGTTAGCAGGAGGCCCTTTAGCATTGGCACAGGTGGATTTCCTTTGCAGACACCCTATTGCTCTGGCGCTCTTCTATTCCCACAGCTGGTGCTTGGTCCTAGTGGAGTGCTCCAGGGTATACGTCCAGGAAAGTGCTACGTGGACATGTCCACCGTGGATGCAGACACTGTTACAGAACTGGCTCAGGTAAGCATTGCAAACTGAGTGCCTGGTGTTATTTTAAATCATGTAATAGGGTTAGCTCTCCTTCAGGATGGTGTTCATTCACTCTTTTTCTGCTACATGCAAATTCTGCCTTAAAAGAGCCAGGCAATTTGCAAGCTTACTAAAAATTGAGACCTGTAACCAGAGATTCGGATTTTTGATTCAAATGATTTGTGAAAGTCTGCCTCATCTCCCTGTACCACGTTCTCTAAAGTTCCATGTCTCCATTTCCTTCTTGCAAACTGTATGCCCTTTTGCACACACATGCACATGCCTACTGTCCTTAGGATCTCTGAACTTTTTCTTCGATCTAAAGAAATGGTAGCCAGTGTGGTGCCCTCCAGATACTGTTGGAGTCCACGAACAACTGGACGGCACCAAGTTGGCTGCCCCTAAATTGATGTGACCTTTCAGTTCCCTCAAAAGTAGCTGCGCTGTCAATAGTCTCTTGCTGACATACTCAACATTAGCCAATATATGTGGTGTTTTCAACTTCAGTGTCACCACAGCAGATTATCCCAATAGCTAGAGGGAGTTCATGGGTGCTCCTGTCATTAATAGGTGTTTGGGGTTTCCTGTAATTCCTGATGGTTTTCAGGGTGTAGCTTTCCTCTTTGACCTCTTGGTTGGTGCAGTATGTGTGTGCCCCATGTGTATGTAATTGGGACATGTCTTCTCATTTCTTCCAGGTGATCGTATCCAGGGGTGGTCGCTTCCTGGAGGCACCAGTTTCAGGGAACCAGCAACTCTCTAACGATGGCATGCTGGTGATATTAGCTGCCGGTGACAGGGGCTTATATGAAGACTGCAGTAGTTGTTTCCAAGCAATGGGGAAAACCTCTTTTTTTCTAGGTAATACCTTCCATCCCAGAGCTGAAGAGAATCATAGTAGGCTGATCATAGGCAGAATAGAGTTTAAGCCCACTGAATTAAGTTGGCTTTAGGGTGCCTCGATTTGTATAGTAAGGATGGGCAATCTGTGGTCCTCCACACTGTTGTTCAACTAAAATTCCCAGCAGCTCCAGGCCAGCTGATGGCCAGTAATCAGGAGTTGATCTGTAGGGCACCATGTTGCCCACCCTTGCTATCAGTATCTCCATTCTGAGAGGTGGAATAGGAAGGTGAGTCTCCCCTCAGCAAGTTTAGGCAAGAGAACATAAAACTGTGTGGTCAAAAAATTGTTTTGGAATCCAGAGTCTCTCTGAAGCAGTGATACAGGCAACCCCTGATTTGCAGAAGGGTTGTGTAAGGCAGTGTTTCCCAACCGGTGTTCCGCGGCACACTAGTGTGCCGTGAGACACCGGCTGGTGTGCCGTGGGAGGGAGGCGGGCGAGTCGGGCGGCGAGAGGCGGCGGCGGCGAGGATCCGCGTCGAGCTGGGGGCGGTTCCGCGGTGGTGGTGCCGAGCGGTGGGGCAGCGCGCGCAAAAGGGAGGAGCGCGAGACAGTGGAGGAGGAGGAGGCCGGCATGTCCGGGCAGCAGCAGCAACAGCAGCAGCAGCAACTCCCGGCGACGGCTCCTCCTCCGCCCGCTATCGCCGCCACCACCACAACAGCCGCCACCGCCTCAGCTGCCGCCGTCCCTCAGTCCCTCGCTCTGCTGCCTCCTCCCACCCCGGCAAGAGGAAGGGAAAAAACGTTCACTTTTGTGCGTCCCTCCCGGCGTGACGCTGCGCGCTGACGCCACGGCGCGGGGCTTTAATGGTGGTGTGCCGCGAGATTTTTTTCCGGTAAACAGGTGTGCCGTTGCCCAAAAACGTTTGGGAAACACTGGTGTAAGGAGTCATGTGCACAACTGCGGCGCACACATAAGCCCACTATGCTCCCACCCCTGTTATGCCCCCTTTTCTGGCCGCTTCCAGGTTGCTGTCATGCACGCATTCATATTAGGGATTCAGCCCGCCCACCCCAAACAGAAGATATAGTTGCTTTCACTGGGTGTCTTTCAGAACGGCTTAGATGTCAGTGGGCTTGGTGCAGGTTCTTGTTTTTTTCCTTATATAGAGCTGTCCAACAGTGTGTGCCTCTCTCACAGGGGAAGTGGGCAACGCTGCCAAGATGATGCTCATTGTGAATATGGTCCAAGGAAGCTTCATGGCCACAATAGCAGAAGGACTAACTCTGGCTCAAGTGACTGGTCAGTCGCAGCAGACTCTTCTGGATATCCTCAACCAGGGACAGCTCGCCAGCATCTTCTTGGACCAGAAGTGCCAAAGTAAAGTTCTCTCCCATCTTTCCTTCTTAACCAGAAAGCTAGTATCTCTTTTTAAGTGTCACCAAACACTTGCATAGTGGGGTTCAAAGAGTGGGGGAGAGGAGATAAGCATTGCTTCTGGATTCACTGTTCCATTAGTGTAGTGTAGGATGGATTTGCTGCAAATTCACACTCCCACATCCAAGCCAAAGATTTTATCTACTGAACATTGCATGCTTGTTGCTACTTCATCTGTCTTCACAGCCAGGCTTTTAAAAATATGGGGTGATACAGGAAGTCCATGTTTGGGGGAGGGTCACAGTTTAGCAGTATCCTAGGTTTTGTCACCAAAAGGAGGGTTAGGAAAGATATCTGCCTTGAAGGTCACTTTTAGAGTAGCAATCTCACTCTACTTGACGTCTTTAAGCAGGATCAGTTTGATTCTGGCACTAGTGAAATCTGCAAGGGAAGAGACAAAGCAAGTCAGCAGCTGGGAAAGTGGAATGTGAAATGTACCTGGGGTTTTGTTTCTTTTCTTTTTTCCAGACATCCTGCAAGGAAATTTTAAACCAGATTTCTACCTGAAATACATCCAGAAGGATCTCAGATTAGCCATTGCACTAGGCGATTCTGTTAACCACCCAACTCCCATGGCAGCTGCAGCCAATGAGGTATGTGTGCTGCCCAGGCCTCCTCTCTTTCTCCAGTTCCATCTTTAGGAGAGCTCCTGATACCCCTTTTGTAAAGGTCAGGGGAGTTGCCACTTTGGCCCTGCATGGTCAAGCCTCTTTGGGTGCCTTGGCCACGCAGCCCCCAGTCTTCCAACTTTGGAGGTATGGCTCACTGGCAAAGGACTCCCACCCTCCTTAGCTTCAAAATTTGGAAATAGGCTGGACCACCCACCATCCTTGCCAGAGGGATGCATCACACTTATAAGTGATGGCTGGGGAAAAGAGGTGGATGGGAAACGACCATTTTTCCCACCTATTTTTAATGGGCCTTCACATCTGCACACTTGCCATGTCAAGCAGACTTCTTAAACCCTGATCTTCTTGATAATTCCATACACACACCTTTTTTTAAAAGCCAGCAGGCACTTATACGGAGGTGATCTTGATGGTGCCCCTTGATTATGACACTCTTCCCTTGATTTGCCAAGTCCTCTGGGGTTCAGCCATTTTTTCAAAGCATTGTAAAACATTTTTGTTTGCCTTGGCTTCTCATGGTTAAAATTAAACCTGTAGAACATTTGTTGTTCAACTCCCATCATCCCTGGCCATGCTTGGCAGGCCTGAAGTCTAACAACATCTGGAAGGCCACAGGTTGCCCATCCTGGTTTAGAGTTTGGTGATTTAATACTGCTTATGGCTGTTGAAAGTTTATATTTTAATGGAATATTTTGGCTATTTTACATGACACAGTATCGTCTTTCCTGTGGGGGGAAGCTTTGTTGGGGCTAATTATGACCAGCAGGCTTTTCCTCATAGTGAGCTACACATAGGTGCTGGCTGTGACCCCAATTCCCCACCTCACATAGCATTCCTTGAAGGGAAGTGTTTATAGATATTGCTGAGGCAGTTCTGTATTCTAGTGGGAAACCAATAGTATTGTGAGAATACTTGCTTTCTGAAAGGACTGCTCTCTTATTGCCTTTCTCTTTCTTCAGGTCTACAAACGAGCAAAAGCATTGGACCAATCTGACAATGACATGTCTGCTGTGTACAGGGCCTATATCCACTAGGCTACCCCATTCTTGTTAATACCATGATTATTAATTATGATGATGATGATGATGAATACTGGGTTTTAACTCTGGACCAGTCCATCTCTGTCTCTCTGTCTCTCTCTCTCTTTTTCTTCCCCCCACCTCTCCTCAATTGTTTTTCCTTTTTTAAAATACAAAAACTCTCCTGGGATCTGCCACAAGGGCAGATTCTACAGCAAGCCTTCCTGTGCCAGCAGCAGCAAGAGTAGGAGGGAAAGGGCTTGGATCATTGCCTTCTTGACAACAAATTATACCACATTCTCGGAGTCACAGAATGGAATTGGCTGCAGGTCATCTCAAACCCTGAGGTGACTCTTGCCAGGAAGTCTGCTGCTTGGCTTCTTCTGGTGTTCACTTTTGTACCAGTGTCCTCAAGAGGTTGTTTGTTTGTTTTTAACTGCTGTTTCACTTATTTGCTGTGGGTAATGTGTTCATTGTCCTCTCTTATGCACTAGGGACAATTGAAAGAAGGCTGTCTCACCTGCCTGTGAAACCTGGGTGGCTCAATCTCAGGCCCTCTAGATGCTGATGCACTACAGCTTCCACAAGCAAGATCAGTGGCCCAGTCGTGATGGGAGTTGTCGTTCAGCAACATCTGGAGGGCCAGAGATTTCCCACACCTGGTCTAGACCCTGAGAACCTGGCTCCTCTTTTTTTTCCTAGGAGGAAAGCAGTCACAATCAAGAAGGCGACAGGGCTAAAATTAGCATTGTAGTTTCGGATATTCCCCACCTCAGTATCTCAGTGGAATTAGTTACGAGAACCAAAACAGGCTCCATCCATGGCCCTTCCCATTCAGACAGCTTAGTTTTTAATGTACACAGGATCTAGCATATGCCTGTGGCACTTGGATATGCCAAATGCATTTAGAACAGCCTTTGGCTTTCCAAGCATTGTTGAACTCCAAATCCAAGGCAGTCTTGGAACAAAGGGATTTTTGTCCCCCAGCATCTGGAGGGCACAGATTCCCCATTGTTGATTTTTAAAAGACTCCAGTTCCCAAAAGGTTAATCCAGTCTTGAATATTGCTGTAAAACCCTATTGCTTTTTATAATTCAGAAAATGAACTGGGATGTGTTTTAAAGAGCGAAAGTAGAAACTTTGGGGTCTTCCTTTGGTTTTATGTCCTGAGAGCATGCACAGTGTGCACGCACCCGATCTTCTGTGGCTGTTAGTGTTGGCAAAGATTATTAGGATTCTTCTCATATTGCCAGAGAGCCATAGGGCAAGGTAAGAGAAAGTGGCTTCAGGAAGACCCAAAATCTAAACGCAGAATCTTGACTTCCATGTTTCCCTTTCTGTAAAAGTGGAGGAAATATGCCTATTTGTTGGCAAGAACTTTAATACAGCCTAATAAACTCTGCTTTCATGAATGGCAGTGACAACAAACTTTGAATTGATATGCTGTCATCTGTTGGTGAAGTTGTGAGTGCTCCAGCAGATTGGCCAAGTACCCATGCTTTGGAAATAACCTAGTAAAGGGAAGTGGGAAATGGCTCCAGTTGTTGAGGCCATTTACCATGCTGGGTCTCACTGGAAGTCAAGTAGGGTCCCAGAGAATTCAAATAAATCTATTTGAATCAACCAGAGCTGCCGTTGAGGGAGGGTGAGCTTTTGAGCCCAACAGAACTTGACCACATGCTTCCATGTGAAAAATGGCTGGTGTCAAATGAACAGTCCTTAGTTCTCTCTGGCAGCTCCTGAACTTTCAAAATGGAATACAAGGATATACAAAGTGGGTGCCGTACAAATAGCAGAGAAAATGCCCCCATGTCTTAAGTACATCAACTCAGTGTTAGTCTTGGAAGAGAATCCCGTGTTCACACTTGGAAAGCAGCAGGATGGACACCCCTTGCTGTTCACACATCAGATTTCACATTTTCCATGGGTGTCCTGCAGCTGTAGAGCCCTAATATGCACAGACCCAGTCTGCACAGTAATCCGTACTTACATTTTGTAGTGAATATACCACATGGACCAGGACGTTACCTTGATCAGGACCTTCATGTTTGTAGATCCAGTACAAAAATGAAAGCCACACTCCTCTAGTTGCTTGTTACTTCTGTGGTATTTTAGCAGTCGGCCTGGGAAAGGAAACAGAACCAGTTAAGTGTTCCTCTGGTGCAGCCTTCCTCAAACTGATGCCTTCCTGGTGTTTTGCACTACAGCTCCCATCAGCTCCAGCCATCATGATGGGAATTAGTCAAAATCTTCTGGAGAGTACCAGGTTGAGGAAGCCTTCTCTCCCTAGGGTCTTCCATTCCTGCTTGTGTGATCTCTGGCCATAGATAGCCATCAGAGACTGCTACTGTGCCCTGTGCTGAAATTTTATCTTGATGAGCGGTGGAAATGAGCACACAACAGTTGTGAGTTTATGGATTCCCTGTTGGATCCTGCTCAGACAGCTTAGGATCTTGCAGAAAGAGCAGTTTAATTTTGGAGGACATACTTTGCAGTCTTCACATGGCGTGATTTATAAATGATAGAAGTAGTTGCAAGGATCTTAAGATACTATCCCAAAGAGGTCCAGGGTGTGTGTGGGGGATATCTTAATCTTGTGATAAAGGCTGTCTTCAGAAAACTTTAAAAGGTGTAAACAGAAACAGCAGACTTCAGTACACTTTATTTTGCCTTGGAGCGAAAAATCCAAACTAGGCTGGGTGTAGGAGTAACAGAGAACTGTAACCCCTTGTATTGAAGGCCTATCTTGTGGCTTCTTTGGCAAGGAGAATAAAGATCTGCTAGCGGGTGTGGTTCTTCCTGCAGGACTCTACAGTTACTGATAAACCAAGAACAGCCGAGAACACTCTCAGATAGAAGCCAAGGGTGGGCCGAGCACTCTGCAGTCTCAAATGCCACTTCAGAAGAATAGCCGCCTTCATTTCTTGCAGCAAAATGGGAGCGAGTTGTGGTGCCTTAAAGCTTTTATTGTGGCATAAACTTTCATGGGTCAGAAGTGTGCTATGGCCCACAGGTTTTATGCCACAATATATTTGTGGTGGTTTTTTTAAGGGGCCGCAAGACTCGCTATACATTCTATTCAGTTTCTCACCTTCAGGAGCCAATTTCTCCAAAATCCTTTTTTTGTGGGTCCCTTCAGATTCCAGCTGTTGATGTTGCAGGAGGGGAAGCTTGGATTACAAGACTGTGTGATTGAACTGGCTTGGTCATTGTTGTCTTAATATTGTTGACAATACTGTAAAGTTACTTTTTAATGGGGATTTCTGTTTTAGCAATTGCTTTTTATTTTGGATCCTTCCTTTTTAAAGAGAAAAAAAATGTGACACTTGTGGAAAGCTTGTAAGAAAAAGCAGATTTCTTTTAATTCCCTCTCCTTCAATGACCGATCTATAGTTAATTAAGGTTGTGAATTTTTTTTTAATTTTTTGCCTTGTTTTTAATTAACGTTTGTCATTCAGAATAGGATGTGTGGTGATGATTAAATGGCAAAAACAGAAGAAATGATTTTTTTTTCTTGTGCAATTAACAAAGCTACTGGCAAAAAGAAATAAAACCTTTCTTGGTAACACAATGTTACTTGTCTGTTTCTAACCTCTCCCCACCAATATTCTCTTTTCTCTCCTTCACCAGCCATTAAATCAAAAGAAATATGTTAAGCCTAACATTCCCCTTACTTTTGATTCATAGAGCACAATGTTATGTTTTTCCTGTATTAAAACTGAAGATACACATCACACTTTTATACACTCAGATCCCATAATGACAGGCAGTTTTTCTTCCTGTCTGTTGCAAGACAACCCAGTTAAAGTTGTTTCCATTTTCCTACTCTTTTTTTCCTCTGTCAGCTCTAGAACTGCTGTGTTTTCTGAATAATGTTAAGAGTATCTGCTTTGCATGCCGAAAGTCCCAGGTTCAATCCCTGAAATCTCCAGGTAGTGCTGGGGAGAGACACTCTGGAGAGCCTCTGCCAGTCAGAGTATACAGAACTAGGCTTGAAGGACTTAAAAGAGCAATCTAGCAGTGTCATTCAAGAGTGACAGACAACAGCTTTGCTCTAGACACGGCAGGTGCTCTTTTTCAAAGGAAGCTGCCTTATATGGAGTGAGATCACCAGAGCATCTTGCCACAATACTGTCTGCACTGACTAGTGGTGGCTCTCTGGCGTTTCAAATGAGATTCCCTCCCAGCCCTACCTGGAGATTGAACCTGAGACCTGCTGCATGCAAAGTTGATACTATACTCTGAGCTATGGCCCTTCCCCTTCTGTTTCTAGCTGCAGGCTGCTTTCTACCTTGGGGGGTTCTTAAGCCAAAAGAGTTCAGGAGGACATGAAATTCTGGTGTTTTAGTGGGTTCTACGATGGATATCCCTAGATCAGAAGGATTCCTTTCTGATATAAACGACCACCTAGAACTGCTTGTTTATATGTGATTTTACATCTTATTTTGTCTGGAGTTTTATAATTTTGTAATTGGTATCTTTGTCTTAATACTGGTTATTGACCATAATAAAATGACTTGGCTAGTTGATCCTAATGAGAAGAATTGCCTACCTTTGGCTTTTGGGATTGTTAATGCATATGTCTGTTTGGCTACACAATGATTTTTGTGTGCTGCAGCAAAGTAGGAAGCAAGAATTTCCTGTTTCCCTCCTTTAAGACATTGCTACCCAAACAGGTTGGATATGTTTTGAACTGGAAGAGGCCAGCTTTAGCACAAAGTTTTGTTTTGTGTAAATATTTAAATATGGGGGTTCTGTTTAGGCATACAACTTGTTTATCTTTAGTATTAAACATCAACTTGTTTAATACTACAAGAATGAGAGTATCCATTTCCCTGAAAAACTAAACTGCTTCAGAGGGGAAGTCTTTGGAAGCGAATTTCTGCTATACACTATAGAAAAATAACTTCACAGTATGATAAATCATGTCAGTAAACATAGCTTTCTATTTCAAATAGCATTGGGAATGAAAGTTGCTTGCTGTTGTGGTTATATGGAGAGCTTTGATGCAGGTACCTTCTCAACCATAAAACTAATTTGGGTGACATTGGGCCAGTCACTATCTCCCAACCTTGGGAAAGAAAGGTGGGATATAAACAGAAGGAAAGCTTAAGCTGAAGAATTTATGGTAACATTTCACTGGGAACATAATGCCAATCAAAGAAGTGCTAGTTTACAATATTAATCTGAATTATATTTGGTGTGTTGCAGGATGGAATGTGCCTGCTCGAGTTCTATCCAGCTATGTCTTTTTCAGGATTTTCCATTCCATGCCCCTCCCCTTTCTGTGGCTGTTTTCGAGCACAGTCAATTACTACTCCATGGCTACTGAGCATGCTCAGTCATCAGGGTTTTTTCTGTCTCCTTGGTTGTGAGTACAGTAATGTCGTTTTGACCAGCACATAACTCTCCACTTTGGAAACAAAAGAGAATTGTACAGTACTCTTATCTTTATATCCCTTAGATACAGTTTAATATAGTATATACATTAAAATTGGTGGATTTCACATTATCTGCCCTTGGTTGTTTTCACAATGCTCCTTCTACGCCCCCAAAAAACGCTTGGGCGGACTAGCCTGCTTTATTACGTCACTAGGCTCTATGACGCCACAACCCTCAGAAGCTGGAAAAGGTAGGAAAGCAGAAATACATGTGTCGCCTGACTTCCAGGTTGCTAGGCTTCAGTTTTTAAAACGTAGAGATAAAACACACTATATAGTCTTTATACCACTATCACCCTGAAATTCCGGTGAAAACTGAAGGACCCCAGTCGAAACAAAAAAAAAAAAAAAATCCTTCCAGTAGCACCTTAGAGACCAACTAAGTTTCATTGGTGTGAGCTTTCGTGTGCATGCACACTTCTTCAGATACACTGAAACAGAAGTCACCAGACCCTTATATATCGTGAGAGGGTGGGAAGGGGTATTACTCGGAAGGAATGCAAATTGCAGGTCAGAGTTGTCACCGGGGATGTACATAGGAAAGCAGTTTTATGTAATATGATTCTCGGGTAAAAAGGAGAAAGCATGAACTGTAAGAGGTAGTCTAAGGAGGAGTGCGTGTATGCTGCGGTAAGAGTTTGCGCCGCATTCTACACCAGGGTATGCCCACTTGTGTCTAAAATATGCAATTAATAAATAGATATATGCACACTCAAAAAAAAAAAGCAAGTTGATGCCGCTCTAGCCCTTGGCACCAACCTCTATGGTAAAACCAATTTGGCGTTGATAAATATAAAGGCACCGAGAGAGAAAAATCTTTCAGACCGGAAGTGGTTCTAAACTCCTCCCATCTCTAGGGTTATTTAAAAGCCGAGGAGTGGGCGGAGCCTCGCGGAGGCGTCTAGGCAAGGCCTTTCAGAACTGGCCAATAAGAACGCCTTCTCTTGAAGCTCCTGCCCAATAAGGAGCGAAGGGGAGGGAAGAGCCCGCGCTTCACGCATCGCCTCAAGTCAAGCGGTCGGGTCCGCGGAGCATCTCCGTGAGGCGGTTATCGATCTGGGTCTGGCGAACGGCGGACGAGAGGCGGCGCGGCTATGAGGATGGCGGCGCTGGCGAGCGCGGCCGAGAGGGCTGTACTGGTGAGAGAGCGGCTGGGGCGGCCGGCCGCGTTGCTGTTGCGGCTGCTGCTGGGTTCGGAGGCGGCGGCGTCTCCTTCCCACTTGGCCGAGAGAAGCCGAGGCGCCTCTGTTCAGCCCTGAGGGACCGACAGCGGCTCTGTTCGGCTCAACCCCTTCGGTGTGGAGCGGGGCCGTGTGTGACGTCACCCGCGCCGGCATCGGCGGTGCGTGACGTCACTCCACAGCATCGCAGAGCTGGCGCCGCCTCCTCCCCTGAAATTATAATTACCTTATTTCATAATGATATTTATCATCGTCGTCATCATCACCATCCTGAAATATGTTGCCAGCACAGAGAGAGTGCTGTCACTCAGGTCCTCCTTGTGGGCTTCCCTATAGATGCATCTGGTTGGTCACTGGGGTAGCAGGATGGTGGACCAGATGGGCCATTGGCCTGATCCAGCAGCCAGGCTCTGTTGATGTTCTTTCCCCTGCTTTCTATGAATTGCCGGAAAAAACTGGGCTGAGAGTTTCAGCTGCACATTTAAACTGCATTTAAAGGAGTCCAGCCCAAGAGTTTGTGAATTGATGTATTCTGTCTTCAGGGGCAATCTGTTCACTGTTGCTGAGCTCCTCTTTGAGGAATAGAATCACCCGATATACTTCCAAGGAACTCCAGGACACGATTTGAAAACCACTCATGTTAGATAAGATTTGCACCCCGCTTAACCATTCCTTCAAGGAGTTCAGGGTGGTGGGCAAGGTTCCTTCCCGCAAGGGACCCCACTTTATCTTACAGCATACTTGTGAGGTTGTGATTTCCAGAGGATGTTGAGTCTCTAGCACTTGCCTTTTCCACATTTTCTTGCCCTCTGATTCCTCCAAACATTGTGTGTGTGTGTGTGTGTGTGTGTGTGTGTGTGTGCAAGTGTGCCTGTTACACAGGAGGGGTGGACTGTAGTCCACACAAGCTGATGTCATAATGATTTTTTAGGCTTTAGTGTGCCACAGGCTTCTTTGGACTTCTGAAGTAGGTTAGGCAGAGCAAAAGCATGGAGCAGGGAGGGGTTGTAGCTCAGTAGCACAGCATATGCTTTGCATGCAAAAGGTCCCAATTTAGATTCCTAATCTATCCAGGAAGGGCTGCAAGAGACCTCTGTTTGACACATGTTCATAGAATCATAGAATCATAGAGTTGGAAGAGACCACAAGGGCCATCTGAGTCCAACCCCCTGCCAAGCAGGAAACACCATCAGAGCACTCCTGACATATGGTTGTCAAGCCTCTGCTGTTGGAAATGATGCTAGACTAGGTGGACTTCTGTCCAAACCAGCAGAGATGCTCTTATCCTTTGAGTTGGTGATAGTATGACTGTAGCATTTTACACTGCAAGATGTGGAAGTCTTTGCTTTTTTGAAAGCTTCTTTGATGTCTTAAAATGCTTCTTCATCAGAGCCAAGTCTTCTTGCCCAGCCTGATCCTTGCTGTGCTAGTGTTCTAGTTACAATGATTTTTTAAAGAAATGGGATCATTAAATAAAACGACTCCCTGTACACATACAGTCCAAAAAGGTACAGTCCATCCTGCCATCTGTGGATTCTTTACCACTTCCTTCTGCTGCATGTATATGCCCAGACTCTGCCTTGCATTCCCCAAGCAAGTAGCAATAACATCAACATCTCCTTATTGAATTGAGCAAATAACCCCTTTTGTCCAGCATTTTCTCTCCCATCACTGCCAGCCAGAGGCCACTGCCTAGAAGCAAGGTTTCATGATGATTGGGATCTCCTGTAATTGTGTCCAAAGATGTACTGCCTCTGGATGTGGAGAATCTACTTAACAAGAATTGACCAGGAGAGTTGGTGGAATGGCCCTCCCTAATTTTGTCAATCTCTGTTTGTGTTCATAGTTCTGCACTTTAAGCCTGCATCCACAGATTGTTGACAGTTCAGTTCTAGCACAATGAAACATCATTGGTTGGTTCTGTAAGGCACATGGATGGTGCAGTGGTTTTCTGCATTCCCTTCATGAATTCTTAAATGCCATTCACAGCTGTTGCTGAAAGGTCTGAATTAGAAGCAAGGTCTGTCACTTTGCTATTTGGATATTATTGTAAAAGAAGGTATATTGTTGGGGTGGAGTATCACTGAATAGCCAGTGTGTTGCTTTGCAGTTTCGGATGAAAATTAAGATTGATAGATTTGATCCTAACTGGAGCTGTGAGGGTCGGAGACATGCCTCAGGTTTCTCAGGAATCTGCAAACTCTTCAGTGTTTTCATCTGCTGCATTAGTTACCATTGCTGTCGCTTTTTCGACACCAAACACATGTCTGCGCCGGTTGGCTAAAGTACTTGAAAACTTAGCACATATGGTTCTATATGCTAGGATCCACCAACAGTATTGTTGATTTCAACTGTACAGGCCTAGAGTCTATTCCATAGTAATTTGTTAATCTATTAAGGTGCCAGAATACTTACTTTTGCTTTATCATCAATAGAAGACTTTACTGCAGGAGTAGGGAACCTTTTTCAGTCTGAGGGTTGCATTCCTTTCCAGCGGATAGGGCTAGATGCAAAAGTGGGCCTTGAAAGTGTGAATCATGCCTTTGTGCCATACCTTGCATTCCACCATGCAAACTTTTCCACACACACACCTCCACCCTTCATCCAGGCAAGCAAAGAAGCGTTATCACAGTTTAGGGACACATTTCAGTTAGGCAAAAGCACTCAAGGAGCATGTGGGGTGGAAGGCCTCCTGAGGGCCAAATAAAGATTGGCCCCACAGGCCTGGTGTTCCCCATCCCTGCTTTATAAGTTTCTCCAGAGTCTTAAATATACATAAATCTAATCTGGCAGCATTTATCACTTGAGACCTGAAACAAAGCATTTATTTATTTGTTTAGGTCCCATGTGTTGCTGATGCCAGTAAGGCTATTCTGGCCCTTAATCAGATTGCTTGGGGCATTGTTTAAACATTCGTTCAAGCAACAGTTCTATGCTGCATGTTCTCAGTTCATATCACTGTGTTCATTTGAATAACACAATGTGTCCAACACCATAAGGAATGCTTCATCCTGGAGTAAGTTGTCTTACTGGCAAAGGGTTATTCAGTTTACATGCAGCATTTTTTGTTTATTTGTGAACTCCTTGATCCTAAACAGATTCACCCTACCCAGTGGGAGTGATTCATGGTGCACTTCCACACTTGGAAGTACAGTTTTAACCTGTACAACATGACAGACTGCTGTACGGGTGGGGAACTCTACATCAAGTAACCTGTGTGCCTGCCCAGCATGGGAAATGTACTCGTAGCAAACTCAGTATCAGATGGGCACTTTTAGGGGTTTCACACAATGGTGCTGATCAGCTGTTAAATGCAGAAGATCTGGAGACATCTGTATTCAAGTAGAAATGCGTAAATGAAGAGTAACCTAAGAGTTTGGACCTAAGAGGTTCCCCAAAGAACATGGTTGGGTGGTGGGAGGTAAGATTTGGCTCCTACCCTGTGCCTTTCTCCTTAAAAGTAAATGAAGACAGCCTCTTAGAAATAGATGCAAGTTAATTATTAAAGCTGTGTAGGTGCTGTCAAGGTTCAAGAGACTCTGAAAGAATTCGTTTGTGTTCATAACAGCTGGAGAAGAATGTTCAAGGTGCCCTTAGGGATATAGTTTTACTCTGGCTCCACCGCCCCTTCTGGATCCAGCAATGCTTCTGTTTATCTGAAGCCATGTGGTGCTTTTGGATTCACTCCTGTGTAAACAAGTGGATTGTTGTCAGTGTTGTGAATAGTTGGTTTCCTCTTTGAACCAAACCTTTCCAGGATTATTTGGGAACAGACATTGAGATGTCATTGCATGATAGGGAAAGATGTTGGGGGAGGGGGAGGTTTCCACAGTTTATTTTGTCAGAGTCGGAACCAGGTCAATAAATTGAGGAGTGGTGGTAAGACCTTGAGTCATGGGGAAGGGACTAGGAGGCATGCCCAGTTCAAAGTTGAGCCTTGCTGGAAGCTCCATATGTACATCTCTCTGCAACTATAAGGCTCAGGGGTGATTTATTTAGATCACGCATGTCCAAAGTCTGTTTTGGGGGGCCTAATGCGGCCCGCCACTCGCTTTAATCCGGCCCCTGTGGCAGTTTATATCCTGGGGTAAAATTCTAAAAAACCCTCAACAGCTTCAATCCTTAAAAAAGCTCAACAACTTCAATCCTAAAAAAAGGTTAACAACTTCGGTTAGCCCTTTGGTCGGCCCTCACAGCCCTTCACTTCATCAAATTTGGCCCTCTGAAAAAAGTTTGGACACCACTGATTTAAGTAAATGTTGGATTTCCAAATATTTCTATCGGTATGGCCCAATTTGTGCAGTAGAAAATCTAAGCTATGAATTGTGGCACTTTGGTCACCAAACTGTAAAAACAACAACAACAAAAAGGGTAGAGCCATTGAGATTAATGGACATGTTTTAGTCTTTTCCATCAGTTCTAATTTGAGTAGGGCTAACAAAGAGTGGCTTTTTCTCAGCAGAGAGAGCAGGACAGCAGAGGCACTGCCCTCTCAGAGCAGAACCTGATCCATCTAAACTAAGGAAACACCCCATGCCTTGCTGACTCAATAAGAGCTTGTGAAATCCCCCTCTGTGCTTGGGAAATGGAGAGGAGGAAGCAATTTTGCCATTGCCTGTGTACTCTTTACTTCTGTGTTGATTTGAATATGAATGAAAACCCTGTAGTTTCTAGGCAAAATAAAATCATGTGAAACTTGCAAGAATGTTAAATAAAAATGTTCTGGTTAACTTGCATAGCTTGCTGCCTGGGTAAGATCTTCAGTTTTTAAAGTGCATGATCACAAGCATTCTAAATGTCTTTGGATAGTTTCAGCAGAACTTACTCATTTATGTGTGATGATGTGAGTGGATAGCTCAGTTGGTTAGAGGGTGGTGCAGATAACGCCAAAGTTGCAGGTTTGATCCGTCTGTGCGATAACTGCATATTCCTGCATTGCAGGGGTTGGACTAGATGATTCCTAAGGTCCCTTCCAACTCTACAAGTCTATGATTTTATGAGTAGAGGAACAAAGAGGAGAGTAGCACTGGAGTGCTAAATATCTTTCAGAAGTTCTCAGTGAATCATATTATAGAAATGTGGAGTATTAATGCAGGGGGTTTTAATATGTATTTTCTTTCCCTGCAGGAAGAGGAGTTCAAGTGGCTTTTACGAGAGGAGGTTCATGCTGTCCTACGGCAGCTGCAAGATATTCTGAAGGTATTTACCAAAAAATGATATTTCTTCCAACTGTGTTTCTTTGTCTGAAGCAGTTTCTGGGCATACTAGCAACCACTCAGGCCTCTTGTTCCACTACAAAACAATTTCAAACTTGCTATGGGTTCTGGGTTTTGTTTGCTTCGGGTATATTAGGCTTTGGCAAAAATTAGTGCTCTCCATAAGCTTTGGAGCACAACTCCTGTCTGCCGCAGCCAGCATTGTGCTGGCTGAACCTGATGGGAGTTGTAGTCCAAAACATTTGGAGGGTACTAGGTTGCCAAATGCTGGTGTCTACTTATGATGATACCAGAATACAGTGGTACCTCGGGTTACAGACGCTTCAGGTTACAGACTCCGCTAACCCAGAAATAGTACCTCGGGTTAAGAACTTTGCTTCAGGATGGGAACAGAAATCGCACGGCGGCGGCGCAGCAGCAGCAGTGGGAGGCCCCATTATCTAAATTGGTACCTCAGGTTAAGAACAGTTTCAGGTTAAGAACGGACCTCCAGAACGAATTAAGTTCTTAACCCGAGGTACCACTGTACACAAGTATGGCCATGCACTAATTTCACCAGCAAAGAACCAAATGCCATGCCAGCTTTGTAGCAGAAATGAAAAAAGGACCCAAATTATGTACTGCAGATTTGTCCTCTTCTCACCCCACCCCCAGTCCAGATATCAGAATTACAACTTCAGAGAGAGATTGAAAGACTTCCACTTTTGGCGGCTATGCTGTGTCTGTTCAGGTGGATGAATGAAGATTACTCGTGGGGTTTTTTAACTGAGCCAAGAAGTGTGTGTGTGTAGATAGATAGCCGTGAAGTACTTAAAGTTCATGAGATGAAATAAATTTCCCAGAAACAGGAAACTCTGGTGCAACTGTTCAAAGTATTAAAAAACAATAGAGAAGTGTGGAGGCAGGAGGTAGGTTATACCATTGGTTTTTATGTTTGTGTGAAGCAGAGTGGTCTTGCCAGTTTTCTGAGTTTCTAACCCAAGAAGAAAAAGAAGAAGAAGAAGAAGAAACTTTGGGAGGCAGCTGGTGTCTGCGGCACTCATTCTTCTCTGCTTCTTTCTTGCTCAGGAGGCTTCACATCGCTTTACTTTGCCTGTGAGCGGTTCAGAGGGACCCATCAAGCAGGAGAACTTTATTCTGGGTAGTTCAAAGTACGTATGGAGATCTTCATGGGCAACATGATTTGCAACTGTTGTCTCCTTGTAGCAGCTATCGAGGGGAGGGGAAGCAAAGTGGACTTGGCTAAGGCCAGCCAGTGTGGGGGAAGCCAAGCCTGGGAGCTTACATCGCCACTTCCCACCACACCATGCTGCTCAGACAAAAGTTGTTTCTCAGGCAACATCTCAGGAAGCCTCTGTGAGTCAAGATTAGAAAACTATTCAGCTTCTGTCAGTGTAATTAAGTTTAAATTAGAAGCATACGTTGGAGCTGATATGATCCCTCTCATCCTTGCCCTTCAATAGCTCCATCCATTCTCCTTTGCTGCCTTCTCCCCTTGTGTGGAATGTATTCTCTGAGTGTGTATGTTAGGAGCTTAGAACCTTTTTCAGTCCAAGGGCCCTGTGACCATGGTGGGCGGTGCCAGATGCAAAAGTAGGTGGAGCCACAGATTTGTACAGTACAGTAGGCTAGATTCTAGCCATGCAGAAGTTTCCATATACACATCTCTCCACCCAGGCAAGCAAGAGTCATTATCACATTCCGGCCAAACAAAATCCCTCAAGGAGAGTACAGAACAATGAGGGGTGTGGCCTGGGGAGAATCCCAAGAGTGCTAGACAGAGGGGCATGGAGAGCTGCATCCTGTATCCTGGCCCGAGATACCCCTCCTCTTGTGTATGCTGGGTCAAGTCTCCCTCTGAACACCTGATTTAAAATCACTTTTTCTGCTTACCCTTAGGTTTATTAACTCCCTTCGTCCTCATTCCCAATGGTAGCCAAACTTTAATTTCATATTGCAGTGCTTGCCTTCATTACTGATCCATCTGTCTGTCCCTCCTGCTTTTGGTCATTTTCCCCACTCTATTTAGATTGTAAACTCATTCTGAATTGCAACACCTTAAGACGTATAAGTAACAAAGGCAGTTTTTTGCTTTGTTTGTTTTTTAAAGCCCCAGGGCTGTATAGGAGAAGATGTGTTTTAAATTCTTCAAAGGAGACCACTAGAAAGGTGCAAAGCAGTCAGAAAGATGTGTGTCCCTTCCCTGGCTCTGGTCTTCAGACTTGTTTCCATAAAGGGTTGAATGTCCAAGTGAGTGGATGGACACTTCTGAACCCACTGCTAAGGCACATGTTCAAAAACGGGCTGGGAGGGGGTGGGATGAAGAGAACTCCCATTTCCTCTAGCTATTGTCTGCTCTTTCTCTGCCTATGGATATAACAGCATTGAGTTTTGAGGTAGGACTGTGCCAAAATGCTCCCCTCCCAGATTTCGCAAGACCGCAAACTGGCCATTTCTCTGATTGTGAGGGGTAATACATAGTAAAAATTTGCTGCCATCATGGAGGCCTCTTACTTAAGCAATGTGAGGGTGGATGGGCAGCTTCTTTAACCATTTTTTTGTTAGCACTGCTGCATGTAACAGAACAGTTCTGCTCTCAGCAGCCTGAACATCTTTTTTGTAGCTGCAGAATGACTTGAATGCAGTGTCATTTTAGGACACTTTAGAGGAAGGAAACATGGTTATCACTATTGGTGGCTGCCATATTTTCCATCCCTCAAAATGCCCCAGAACGATGCTGCATCCAGGTCAATTGGGGTTAAGCCAAAGCAGAGCTGGTCTGTTATCTGTGTCTCTACCACTGTTTGGTATGTTGGCATGATAAAAGTTTTTAAAAATAGAACAGAGACATTTCCCTGCCATTACATTGTAAAAGTTTATTGCCTACCCATCCTAATAAACAATGAATCTCCTCTTTTTTGGGGTAGGGAGCTGAACCCCTTCCTCCACCAAATTCATCCAATCCATCCAATCCTTTTCCCAGCTTCCATTTGAAGATGATGCACTGCTACAGAGGACCCACCATACATGGTACTTTATTGAGAGCAGTGTGCATCCTGTCATCAGATCCTTAACCAATCCCAATTTTATGGTCACATTCCTGTTGCAGAAACAAAGATGATCATGTCTAAATAACAAACAGAGTTTGTTTTGCTCAATCATACTTTCCCCAATTATACAAGGAGGCTGTTTGCAGTATGTCGGCAACTGAGAGAAAACCAGGAAATAGCACAAGTCTTTCTTTATGCTGTCTATTCCTGATGGTTCCGCTGAGGAAGTTAGAACTGTAAATATATAATCCCTGAACAGCACTGGCCTGCTCTTTGAACCATTTGTGTTTGCTTGCGTATATACATCCCCAAACACCCGTGAGAATTAGATGCATTTTATTATCCATGTTAACAACACTGCCTTTTATTTCAGCACCGACCAGGTGAAGGGAGTCCTGACACTTCAGGGAGATGCCTTGTGCCAGGCTGTGAGTATTTGCTCATGCAAGTTTCACGTGGTAGGGAATGGGTACCTCCCTGATAGTGCCAGGCAGGAAAACCTCATCTCCTTCCAACACTCTTGGCATGTCAGCAGATCTCCTCTTGGGGGAATTCCAGCTTATTTTTCACTTGGGCCACTATGCATTTAAGTACTATTACAGCAGTTTAAACAGTTGTGGCTTCTCCTCGAAAATCCTGGGAACTGTAGTTTGTTAAGGGTGCTGAGATTCGTTAGAATACTCCTAGTCCCCTCCCAGAGCTACAGTACCCTGAATAGAGAGGTTGTTTGTTAAACCACTCTGGAAATTGTAGCTCTTAAGAAGGGGATAGTGGCGTCTCCTAACAGCTCTCAGTGCCCTTAACAAACTACAACTCCCATAATTATTTGGGGGAAGCTGCAACTGTTTGAAGTGGTGTAAGAATGCTGTGACTGTATGGCACAGATGCACCTCTGCCATAATCAGATAAATAACCAAGTGACTGGTATCACTTGCTCACATGAGCCTTTGCCATTTACTTTGCTGAATTGTCTTTCAAAGGCCGCAGGGACCATGAAACCCCTGCCCTGGTATTGCTGCTCAGGCTGCTCATGCACAACGGTTACCTGCTGCTTTTGGTTTCCATGTCAGCAGTGCAGCCAACACACCATCAGTGCCAGGCAACATACCATGCAGATCTCTTAGGATTGTTATTGAGGCCTGGTTGTAGATTCCCCAGATGGTTAAGCAAACTTCTTTCAGCCTCACTTCACTATTGCTGCATTGCAGATAAACATGGCCTCTAATCCCAAAGGGGCTGGTAACAATAAATCCAAGAGAGGAATTTGACTTTGTGTGTGTGTGTGTGTCCCCCATGAACTGTAGGACTACTGCATGCTCCAAATCAGTGTTTCTCATTCTTGGGTCTCCAGCTGTTTTGGGACTACAATTCCCATCATCCCTGGCCACTGGTCCTGCTAGCTGAGGATGGGAGTTGTAGTCCAAAAACAGCTGGAGACCCAAGCTTGGGAAACACTGCTCACCAACCTTTTGGAGCACATTTGCAAACTGGAGAAACTGTTGCGGGCGCCACACATACACACACCACCACAATCAAGCACATATTGCAACCTGTTCCACCGGCTACAACAGAGTGCTGCTTTGAAGCTTAACTGTAGGGAGGGAGCCCTGTTGAGGCCAGGCAAAGCCCCTGCAAACACAGGTGCACCTGGAGGCGCCACTTCAGTAATTCCTGAAATTGTATTTTTATTTGAGAGCTTGCAGCTTCTCAAGTTCCTTACCTGCTAAACTGTGGCTTCTCAGTGATTGACCCAGAAGGGGGTTGCATCTTTCTCTACTCCCTGTTGTTTGTTAACTGTTCAACCAGGCACAGCCTTTCAGTATGTTACTGAGGCCCCTTGAAAGCCAATTTCCTGGGTCACTGATTATTTGAGGATTTTGCTTGTTTTTGCTGCAGTGGTTAAGGTGAGCCAGGTATTGCACAGAGCTGGTGATTTACTTGGCATCAAGTAATTCAAATAATTTGGGACTTCCGGTTCGGCGCCAGCGCTAATGGCTGCTCCCTCTCCGAGCTCCGGAGAGAGGACGGCTCTGCGAGTTCGGGTCTGACCCGCTACGGCAAGCGGGGGACCCCTAAAATCACAGGAACGGAGCCTGTGAACAAGGAGATTCGGTGGGCACCCGAAGCGCCCCCCTTTACCGCAGAAAGAGCCTTTTTAAAGGCTCCGGAACGACAACGGGGAGCGCGGTGCTGAGAATCGCAACCCAGCCCGCAGGGTGAAGCCGCGTCGCCATTAGTGGAGAGCGCCGATTCCCTTCCTGAATAATCTGGACAGAAAAGACCCGTGAGTAAGATTGAACCTCTATTCGTGTCAAAATTACTTGAAATTAGGCTGAAAACGGGAAAGGTGAAAATTAAGGAAGTCTGCCTTCCCCCGACTGCATGACAATTAAAGCAACGAAAGTTACCGAGCTGCATCCATATGGGATATTATTTTTAACTGCTTGAATCCGACATTTGGACTTTGATTATCCCCTCCAGCTTGCAGGGCAGAGGGGAGGAATAAGTGAATTTATAAGCTGCATGACCAACTTAAAGGAAAGGGAACTTTCTGCAGCCTTCAACCTGGCACAAACTGCTATTAAAACAAAGGAACACTGAACTGACTTTAGATTCCTGTGAAAGTAACAAAGTGGAAGTCTTATTGCCTATTTGTTACAAAGTTTTGGGACTCTGTGGACACAATATATCAGGGAAGGCTGGGACTCTATCTATTGGGAAAGTGTCGCAATATATATATAGAAGCCTCCCGATAAATTTGCCTTTTAAATACTCTTTGCCTTTGTGTGTGGACATTCTGATTTGCTCCCTCTAGAGGGTAAATTAAAAGTTGCTACGCTTTGGGACAGTGGAATTTTCCTTTAGGAGAAGGCTCTCGTGGGAAACGACCTTGGGATATGAGTGGCCCAGCCGACGAGATAAGCACGAGAGCCAAGACAAGGCAATATCAACAACAGCTACAGCAACACAAGAAAAGAGGCTCGATCTCAGGCATAACCTCTACAGTGACAACAGGACAAGAAAAAGGTACAGCAGTCTCCATGGATGCAGTGTCGCAAGCTCTTTTTAAGATAAACCAGTCTCTGGAGAATCTAACAAAGCAGACGGCAGAAAATACCAAGAAACTGACAGAGAACTCACAGAAATTGACAGATTTAACAACAAGACTTGACCTGAATACAGAATCTATAAACAGGCTCACGCAAGAAAATTCTGCCACACGTCAAATTGCGGAGGAAGCTAGAACTATTGCTGGAGAGACCCAGGAAAAATTAGAACCGATTGCCAGGAGGGTCTATGACCATGACGCAACTCTGGCATTGTGGGAACTACAAAGAAAAGAAAGGAACTTGAAACTACGATCAATTCCAGAGGACGAAGGAGACAATCTTACGGACTTTTTAACGAAAGAGTTTGCTGATTCTTGGGAAGATCTAAAGGAAGACGAATTTAAAATCACAACAGCATTTAGACTGGGCAGAAGACAGAACAGAAAGGTGCCGAGAGACTGTCTGATTACCTTGAGATCGAAGGAGGAAAGAGACAAAATTCTAAGACTGCACTTTGAAAAGGCCTTACAAATTGGGAACTCACCGATACAGATCTTTAAAGACATTCCTAAACATATTTTGGATTTGAGAGCTTCTTATAAGGATTTGGTTTACCTGTTGAAGAAGAACACCATTCTCTTCAGGTGGGAATTTCCACAGGGACTGTCTTTTGACTATAGGGGGAAGAAGGTGAAAATAAAGACGATACAGGACAAAGACAGGTTCCTGCAAAGAAATCAAGAAGATTTACAGAAAGGAACTGTAGACCCAATTGCTGAGCAAAAGAGTGTAATAGACATCCTGAACCTTTCGTTTGGACAGAATCTTCCACCACCAACAGAGGAGGAACAACAATTGGGAGCTGTTGGAGGAATACCAGATAAATAACAAGATGGCCCTGCAATTCCTTAGTTGGAATTGTAATGGGATGAACAGTCCTTTGAAGAGACGTCAAGTATTTCATATTTTGTACAGAGAACAACTGGACTTGATTTGCTTACAGGAAACTCATATAACTAGAGCACATAGAAGACTGCTTATGAATAAAAAATTGGGACAAGAGTTCATTTCATCGGACAAAGTGAAAAAAAGAGGAGTTGTGATTTATGTAAAAGAGAAATGGGCTCCAAAAATGATGTTCAAAGATGAACAAGGAAGATATTTAGCGGTGGAGATCCAGGTACAAGGAGAAAAATTTTTGATAATTGGGATCTATGCACCAAATGAAGGTAAAGCAGAATTCTTCAAAAAACTCCATGAAACTTTGACGGACTATTTGGAATACAATATGATAATCATGGGAGATATGAATGGTGTAGTTTCTACAAACATGGACAAGACACAAAGACTGACACTTACTAAAGAAGGGAGACTCCCGAAGACTTTCTTTGAAATGACTGAAAATATGGACTTAATAGACATTTGGAGAACAAGGAACCCTCTTGAAAGAGAGGGAACCTTTTTCTCCCATGCAAAGATGACCTGGACCAGAATCGACCAAATATGGGTTACTAGTGGAATGGCTCCGAAGATTAAGAAGGTAGAAATCTGCCCAAAAACCTGTTCCGACCATAACGCCGTGAAGATGGAAATGAAATTTACAACAACTGGTCAGTTTAGATGGAGAATGAATGACACCCTATTTCGAGATAGAGAAATCCACATGAAGGCCCAAAAAACTTTAAAGGACTATTTTGAAATTAATCTAAAGGGCGATGTGGAAAAAAGAGTGATCTGGGACGCAAGTAAAGCGGTGATGCGAGGATTTCTGATTCAACAAAATTCAATAAAGAAGAGAAAACAGAATGAGAAAAAGGAAAAAAATTTGGAAAAGATAAAAGAAGGAGAGAAAAAAATAAGATCAAAACCAAAGTCCCAGGAGATTTTGAGGGAGATCAAGTTGTATCAAACACAATATATGGAATTGATGAACCAAGAGATTGAATGGAAAATAAAGCAAATGAAACAAAAGACATTTGAGTCGGCAGACAAATGTGGTAAACTTCTGGCATGGCAACTTAAGAAAAGACAGAAATTAAACACAGTCACAAGTCTAGAAATGGATGGAAAAAATATATCTAAACCCAACGAGATAAGAAATTGTTTTTTTGAGTTATTTTAAAAAACTTTATTCCCAAGGATTACAAAATGAAGAAGACATAGATAAATTCCTTAATAAATATGGATTACAAAAGATCCCTCATCATAGCAAGGTGGATTTAAACCAGAGAATAACAGAACAAGAGATAGAGGGTGCCATTCAGGACATGCAATTGGGCAAATCTCCAGGGCCAGACGGACTGACTTCCAGATACTACAAATCTTTAAAGGAATGGCTGATACAACCGTTAAAGGAAGTTTGTAACGAGATCTTAGAGGGAAAAAAGGCACCCGAATCGTGGAAAGAAGCATATATTTCACTCATACCAAAGACAGAGACTGAAAAGACTCAACTGAAGAACTACCGCCCAATTTCGTTATTGAATGTGGATTACAAAATATTTGCAGACATTTTAGCAAAAAGATTTAAAAGAGTATTGATGGAGAAGATTCACAGAGACCAAGCAGGCTTTCTCCCAAAAAGACACCTCTCAGACAATGTTAGGAATATAATAGATATTTTGGAAAAGTTAGAGGTGAATATAAATACTAAAGCAGTTTTGATATTTGTGGATGCGGAGAAAGCCTTTGACAATATTTCGTGGAGTTTTATGAAAAAGAATCTTCATGGGATGGGGGTAGGACAAGGATTTGAGAATGGTATGGGTGCAATATATTCCGAACAAAAAGCTAAGTTGATTGTAAATAATATAATAACTGAGGAACTTAAGATAGAAAAAGGAACACGACAGGGGTGCCCAATTTCCCCACTGCTTTTTATTTCGGTCCTGGAGGTGTTGCTGAATATGATTAGAAATGACCAGCAGGTTAAAGGTGTAAAGGTCGGAACTAAACACTATAAGTTAAGAGCGTTTGCAGATGACCTTGTTTTGACTTTGCAGGAGCCAAACACTAGTACAAAAAGAGTGTTGGAAATAATCCAACAATTTGGACAGGTAGCTGGATTTAAATTGAATAAACAAAAAACTAAAGTCTTAGGGAAAAATCTAACAGATATGGAAAAGAACAAGTTTCAAGAGGAGACAGGTCTGACGGTGGTTAAGAAGGTGAAATATCTAGGGGTTAATTTAACATCTAAAAACCTGAACCTGTATAAGGATAATTATGAAAAATGTTGGTCAGAAATTAAAAAAGATCTAGAAATATGGTCAAATTTGAGATTGTCAATGTTAGGCCGAATTGCAGTGATTAAGATGAATGTATTGCCTAGGATGCTATTTTTATTTCAAACTTTGCAGATTATTGACAAGATGGACTGTTTCAAGAGGTGGCAGAAAGACATTGCGAAATTTGTCTGGCAGGGCAAAAAGCCCAGAATAAAATATAAAATCTTAACAGATGCAAAAGAAAGAGGGGGATTTGCCCTGCCGGACTTAAAATTGTATTATGAAGCAGCAGCATTCTGCTGGCTGAAAGAGTGGATGCTCCTCGAGAATACAGATATCTTGGACTTAGAAGGTTTCAATAACGCATTTGGCTGGCATGCTTATCTATGGTATGACAAAATCAAAGTGCACAGTGCCTTTAAAAATCATATTGTAAGGAAAGCTTTGTTCAACGTTTGGATGAGATATAAAGATCTGTTGGAAAACAAAACCCCTAGATGGTTGTCACCCTTAGAAGCTAAGGCCCACAAGAGAGTTAATATGGAGGTCGGATGGCCAAAGTATTGTGAGATCTTAGAACAGGATGGAGAGAAATTGAAATTAAAGAGTCATGAAAAATTAAAACCCAAGGTACAAGATTGGCTCCACTATTGTCAAATAATGGAGGTTTTCAAACAGGACAGGAAAATTGGCTTCCAGGTGGAAAAATCAAAACTTGAGACAGAATTGTTAGAACCCAATATTAAGAATCTGTCAAGAATGTATAACTTGCTGTTGAAATGGAATACACAGGATGAAACAGTTAAATCAGTTATGATTAAGTGGGCACAGGACATTGGTCATAATATTATGGCTGCTGACTGGGAAGGGTTGTGGAACACCGGTATTAAATTTACGGCATGTAGTGCCTTAAAGGAAAATGTGATGAAAATGGTTTATAGGTGGTACATGACCCCAGTCAAGCTAGCAAAAATTTACCATTTGCCTGATAACAAATGTTGGAAATGTAAGGAAACTGAAGGTACTTTTTACCATCTTTGGTGGACATGCCCGAAGATTAAGGCTTTCTGGGAGATGATATATAATGAAATGAAAAAGGTATTTAAATATACCTTCCTTAAGAAACCAGAGGCCTTTCTCTTGGGCATTGTCGGCCAATTGGTGCCAAAAAAGGATAGAACTTTTTTTATGTATGCAACAACAGCAGCAAGAATACTGATCGCAAAGTATTGGAAGACACAAGAACTACCCACCTTGGAAGAATGGCAGATGAAAGTGATTGACTATATGACACTGGCGGAAATGACAAGCAGAATTCGTGACCAGGGAAAGGAGACTGCGGAAGAAGACTGGAAGAAATTTAAGATTTATCTTAAGAACTATTATAAACTTGATGAAGTTTAGAATGTCGAGATTTCACAGAGAGAAAGGGTTGCAGTAATATAAGATTAGATTAAGAAAGGACTATGATGAATTAGGATTGGAGAAAATATTTATAAGTTGCTATAAATCTTGAACATGAGGATGCAGAAAGGGGAGGTATGGGGAAGTCCGAGGAAAGAAGTTTATGAAAGGACATTTTGAAATTATATTTGTTTGTTTGTCTGTTTCTTTTTTATGTTTGTTTGTCATAAAAACTCTTGTAAAACCAATAAAAATGTTTAAAAAAAAAAAAAAAGTAATTCAAATAATTTGACCCCTCTCTTTGGCCAAAAAGGCCTTGAGCAGCATAGAAAGATCAATAAAAGACATGACACACAAGAGGAACAGAACAGGGAGGGGAAAAGGAAGCTCAATCCCCAGCTCTTACAGTTACAATTCTTCCAAAGGGCTAGCTGGAATAGAAACAATTCAGGTGGCCTGATGGAACAGCTGCCACTAGGTGACAGTTTATGCAGCAGGTTCCTCATTAGAGGTAACAAAACAACCCTTCTTCCTTGCTCTGCAACCTGATGTAATGACAGCCACTGTTGACTTTCCCAAGCTAGTTAACCAACTACTGGTTAGCAGATGCATTCAGTGTGGGGCTGAAAATGGCCATTAATGGGCTATCTGATTGTCCATCCTAAACCCTAATACCACATAGGCATCAAACAGAATAATCTTTTTTGCCTCTCAGAAAAGGTGCTTTCTCCAGCTTGTTGTTCCTCCTATACAAATGTAGCACCTGATACTTCCAGGACTCAGCATCCTGACCTCAATGATCAGAAATAGGGTGGGAGGGTCAGAGTAGTCTCTGCTAGACTTTCATTAGCAGGGAACTGCTATGAATGTATGCTGTGTGTATGCACCCTTCATCACCCCTCTCTGTTTCTAGGATATTAACTTAAAAATGCCCAGGAATAACCAACTCCTACACTTTGCATTCCGGGATGATAAACAATGGAAACTCCAGCAGGTATGATGACTGCAAACCCATCTTCTTGCATCTTATTTGTGCAGATTTTGTATGCTTCTAAGTTCAAAACCCTTTTTGCCTGCTTTGGCCCAGCATGCTGATGGGCTGCCCTTTGTGCTTTTTTTCAGATCCAGGATGCAAGGAATCATGTCAACCAAGCGATCTACCTGCTTACCAACAGAGGTGCCAATTACCAGTTCAAGACAGGATGTGAGGTCCTCAAGGTGAGAATTGTGCTTGCTTCCGTTCTCCTTGGGAACAGTCACTTTTCCAGATGAGCAAACACTTCACCTGCAACTGGAACAATTGTGGGACAGAGCTGTGGCTTGATGGCCCTGACAGGACACAGGTTTAGCATTTGTCTGGTCCCAGATTCTGTCCTTTGCATCTCTTGTTAAAGGGCAAATGGTCTTAGAACAGGGAAGGAAATCTACCTGGGACTTTGGACAGCTGCTCCCAGAACAGACAGCACTGGGCTGGACGGCACCACTGCTCTGGCTTAGTATGCAACCAGCAGAACTTTAAAAGGCCCTGCTGGATCAGGCCAAATGCCCATCTCGTCTCCAATTAAATGACTCAGAGATGCCCACAAGCAGGGCGTGAAGGCAACAGCCATCCAGTATTCAGAGGCATAACTTACCCTTACACAGAAGGGCTGTTCTTCTTTTCCACGTAGGTCACAAGAGATTTCAGATGTGTGTAATGGGAAATTAATATAGAAGGTGTAACGATGACCATTGTCCAGAGGAGGGCAACCAAAATGGTCAAAGGCCTGGAAACGATGCCTTATGAGGAACGGCTAAGGGAGCTGGGCATGTTTAGCCTGGAGAAGAGGAGGTTAAGGGGTGATATGATAGCCATGTTCAAATATATAAAAGGATGTCACATAGAGGAGGGAGAAAGGTTGTTTTCTGCTGCTCCAGAGAAGCGGACACGGAGCAATGGATCCAAACTACAAGAAAGAAGATTCCACCTAAACATTAGGAAGAACTTCCTGACAGTAAGAGCTGTTCGACAGTGGAATTTGCTGCCAAGGAGTGTGGTGGAGTCTCCTTCTTTGGAAGTCTTTAAGCAGAGGCTTGACAACCATATGTCAGGAGTGCTCTGATGGTGTTTCCTGCTTGGCAGGGGGTTGGACTCGATGGCCCTTGTGGTCTATTCCAACTCTATGATTCTATGATTCTATGATTCCATGACTTAGATAGATTAGATTGGAAATAGAGCCTCCATGCTTAGAGGTAGGATATCTGGCTTATAAGAATCCTGGCTGTCCATAGCTGTTAATAGAATACTGGACTTTAATTTATTTATTGATACCATTTTTCAATCCCACATTTCAGAATGCAAATTATTCTAAGGCTGTTTAGAAGCCCACATTTTCCAAAACCTCAGTGAACGATATCCACACATAAAGTCATCAGGATCCTTCCCACAGGGCAATTGGTGGTAGAATCATCAGGGGAAAGAAGGGTGATAGTCCAGCTAGAGCAGGCCTTGGTGTGGTCTTTGCCTCCTTCCCACCTTCTCCTGGGGTCCTGCTCATGGGGCAGTTGGTGTCAGGGACATTAGAGGGACCTTTGACCTAATCCAGGAAGGCAGTTTTGGGGGCAGTTTCTTGCTAACACTCAAACGAAATGTTTCTGATTGACCCTATGCATCAGTTATGATTTGTGCATATGAAGAAAGCTCCAGGGTACCTGAGAGGCCAGGGTTACACTTGGTTCTTGATACACTGAAAGCCATATGAGTAAGACTTTTCAGCCACATCTCTAAATAAAATTGTGGGTTTTTCTCTCTGCCTTCCTCCTCCTCTCTCCACACCAGTTGATGGATGCAGTGATGCTGCAGTTGACAAGAGCTCGCAATCGGCTCACCACTCCAGCTACTTTGACTCTGCCAGAAATCGCCTCTAGTGGTGTTACGGTAACTGCCTTTGTCAGTCTCTCAGGAAGAGATAAGCACACACCTGCTCCAGCCCACTCAAATCTCTGTTAAGAGTAATCTTAGTTGTGCTCTAAGAAAAGTCCAGCTTTGTGTATACTTGCATTAAACCTGCTGTACTGTGTGAATGGCTTAGGTTTTAAGTTATTGGCAACAGCAAGGCTACAAAAGTCAAGAAGTAGTAGTAGTAGTAGCCATCCTCCCACCTTGGCTTCCATCCTTCTAAACTCTGAAAGTCCTACCTACAAAGTTGCCTTTGTCTCCTGAGCTTTGAGAATGTATTTCCTGGACGTTTTTTTTTTTTTAATTGCACATCCATGAGGACTAGAATGTTACTTGCAACATGCAAGCTCAGGGAAACCAAATCCATTCCCCAGTAATACTTTACAGGATGTGGTAAATGGTTCAGCGTTGGCAATGGGGGAGACAGGTTGCAGTGGGCCCTTCTGAGCTTTCCCACCCCCCAAGGAGCTGGAGGCTGCTGCTAGACGGGGGCTTCTGGCATGCTGCAGCAGGCAAGTTTTGCTCACAAGGTTTCCTGTGACTGCAGGTGATCAGAAAAGAATTGTTACAAATAGGAGCAGAGGGACTCTTTGCCCTTGTGAGTGCAGCAGTTTTGGTTAACTGGATGTCTCTGCCTCTCATTAATATTAACAGGTGGCCCCTGATGCATTGCTCTTTGTTTAACTCCTGAAATCTTTAGGTCAGGGAGTGCCAGCCTGTCAGTGTTGACACCAAAGATGTTGATGCAGATGGGCCAATGGGCTTGGCCCAGTCTGCCAATTTGAATTTGCCCAGTTGAGAGACTGGGACTTTCAGAATAGAAAAAAGATCCATCACTATCTCTGCAGCAGTGATGCAACGGTTGTAAAACGGTGGGTTGGTCTTCCCAGGGGTGGAGGAAAGGGGGTGCGGTGGGGGCGGAACACCCTGGGTGTCTTCGCTGAGGGGGGTGACATTTGGTGCCTACCCCGAGCCGTCGGGTAAAGGGGGGGAGGTGTGCCGTGTTGCCGGCAGCATTCCCTCCCCCTTCATTTTGACAGCTGGGGGAGGTTTGGGAGTCGTGGGTGGGTGGCACGCTGAATGTCCGCTGTTGGCAGTTTGCTCTGTCCCTGGCTGCAAGGCGCGCATGCTGCTCCGTGCACCCGAGCGGCTATCCTGTGCCTGGGAGGGCACCCTCTGTGCCCCGCCCCCCTTGGGAGCGTGCCCACCCTGGGCAGCACGGGTATATGCTCTGCTGCTGGGTGTTCTGTTTCTCTCCTAACCCTGTGATTGAGTGACAGGGCCTAAAGGGGAATGTTTTCTTCTCCTGACAGAGAAGTACTTCAGTACTTCAGACCCCTCTAGGGAGACCTGCTTTACACTCTGAGAATCTTTGTCCTAGCATTGGTCTTAATTGGTGAGCTGGAACCCACAAACAAATCACGATCTGATCTAAGGTGGATCATAACAGCTGCGCCACCACCATAGAAATACATCGTAAAAAGTCAAGGAATGGGTCCCCAAATGCATGTTTGATTTAAAGGTCAGGAAAAAAATGAAGACTACTGTCCTCGAGGGATACTTGTTCACAGTCCTGCATGTATTAAAACCTGGTATTTTCAATGGGCAAGAAATGAAGCACCTTAATGATACACTGGTTTTGCTTTCCCGGCAGAAAATGTTCACTCCTGCTCTGCCTCCAGACATCCTCGTCAATTTCTACATCAACCTGAATAAGCTCTGCTTGACTGTCTATCAGCTGCATGCTCTGCAACCCAGTTCTACAAAGGTACCGGGAAAATGCTGAAGGGCTGTTTATAAATCTCCTAAAATATAAATAAATAGACCGTAACTCCCAGCTCGCTCCCAGGGCAGGGGTCTACTCTACTGTAATCCTACACAGGAGACATCCCTTACCACTTGGAGAGAAGGTCAGCGTTAGAGCATCGGTTCCAAATCTTAACAAAGGCAAAATATTATGGTTAATACAGCTGAGGGTCATAAGCCATTTGTAGGTCTGACCAAGGGCCTTGATTTTAAATGTGTTGGTGGATCTTCACTGGTGATAGTTTTGGTAAAACTGTAGATGAGGCCCAGAAGCAGCTGCTTAACATCTTTCTCCTTTGTATTTACTATCACTTCTTCAAGGGGGTGTTGTGAAAGACTATTGCACAAGCTGTGACTAGCTGGGTAAATGTTTGTGGGTTGTATCTGAGCAAGTTCTACTCAGAGTAGAGCTGTTGAAATGAATGGACCTGAATTAGTCATGCCCATTACTTTCAGTGGATCTACTCTTGGGTAGAACTTAGTTACACCATATCTCTCTAATTTAAGAGTCAGGAAATGACAACAGATTCTAAGGAAGCAGAAAAAATATTGAGATTGTAAGTACACTATTCACATCGCCTCTATAATAAAGAAAGCTTGGTGGTAATTTTTTATTTCCTCCCCCAGAATTTCAGACCGGCTGGAGGGTCCATACTACACAACCCAGGGGCCATGTTGTAAGTTGGGTTGTTTTTGTTTTAGTTGTGTATTTTGTGATTTTATATTGTGATTTTATGTTGAGACCTGCAGGTATAGGGTGGTATACACATTTAATAAAATAAATGAATAAATACCATCACACTATGGTGAAGACGCGGGTGGCGCTGTGGGTAAACCCTCAGCGCCTAGGGCTTGCCGATCGCATGGTCGGCGGTTCGAATCCCCGTGGCGGGGTGAGCTCCCGTCTGCGGTCCCAGCTCCTGCCCACCTAGCAGTTTGAAAGCACCCCTAAAGTGCAAGTAGATAAATAGGTACCGCTTTCTAGCGGGAAGGTAAACGGCGTTTCCGTGTGCTGCGCTGGTGCCGGCTCACCAGAGCAGCTTCGTCACGCTGGCCACGTGACCCGGAAGTGTCTCTGGACAGCGCTGGCCCCCAGCCTCTTAAGTGAGATGGGCGCACAACCCTAGAGTTGGACACGTCTGGCCCGTACGGGCAGGGGTACCTTTACCTTTATGGTGAAGAAGGCCTGAGGGAACAGGGTGGAATCTTGTCTGTGTAACCTCCCTGGCCCCAGCCTATCTCTCTCTTTCTCTCTCATTCTCTCTCTCTCTCTCTCTCTCTCTGCAGTGAGTTCAACAACCAAAGATATGAAGTGAACCATGTCCACAAAGTGGAGTGTGTCGTGCCCTGGCTGAATGACGCCCTCGTTTTTTTCACGGTCTCCCTGCAGCTGTGCCAGCAGCTGAAGGACAAGGTCGGGTGGTGGAAAGAGATGACGTGGTTGGCAAAGGGCATTCCTTGCTTTTGGGGTCCAGGGGAGGCTGCTGGATGTTGAAAGTATTTTGCGGTGGCAGCCAGTGTGATGCCCTACAGAAGCTGCTGGACTGCCATCAGCCCTGGCCGTTAATTATGATAGCTGGGGCTGAGTGGGCATGTGGAGGGCACCACGTTGACTACTTCTGGTATACTTAGTGAAGTGTTAGTTCTGTATCTGATGTGGAATAAGGAGACACACTGGGGGCAAGGCAAATAGCATTGGATTGTGTGAAACTTAAAAGCATATGTCCTGCTGATGTATAGATAGTAACCCTTAGCAATAATATAGCACATTTAGAGCATTTAGACTGCTACAGCTAAGCCTATTTCAAGTAAAATGCAATGGAAAAATGAACCAACAGCCCTGTCAAGGTAGGTTGATATTATCCCCATATTTCAGATTTGTGAGGATGGGATGTGGAGGCTTAGACAACCACTAAGTTTGTGATAAAAGTGAGATTTGAATTAAGGATCCCCATTCCCTGCTCATTCTTGGATTCCACACCAATTAGCTTTTTACAGCAGGGGTGGGAAACCTTAGGTTGGGGGTTGCCAAACAGATGTCTTGAGCATGAGCATGATGCGGCTTCTGACAACCTCTCCCCCTCTTATTTTCCAGATCTCTGTGTTTTCTGGCTACTGGAACTACAAGCTCTACTGATCCTGCCTCAAATAGTGGTCCATTTGCAATTTCAGCCACTCTCTCTCTTCCTGGGAGGAAATCATTGTATAAGCTGTGTATGTGTGAAGATTTACTGGATCCCACTGTTCATGGTGGCAGCTGGGTAGGCACCATGCCCAGTGTTGGCATCCTCATGTGTTGAATATCATTATTTATTAGCACTTTAGAAGTACACCTATTCCTTTCCAAGCTGGTGAACACTAGTCAAATCCCAACCCTCTAGTGCAGGGAATGGGCTCTCCAAATGTCACAGGACTGCAACTCCCATTGTCCCTGATCCACTGGCCATGCTAGCTGGGACTGGTGGGAGCTGAAGTCTAGCAAGACTTGGAGGGCCACAGGCTCCCCTTTTCCCTTCATTAGAGGAAAAGGTGTGATTGTGAACAGGGAAAATGAAGCCAGGGCTGGACTGTTACGGAGGGATGACAAGAGGGACCAATTTGGTGTGTGTGGTGGGCCACAAAGAGCCATTCCTTCCTCATCATATTTTTGGTTTGCTGTCCCTTCCATCACCACCACCAAATCTCTTGCGCCAATGTGGAAGATTCATCTCAACAATTTAACCCCAGCGGCGTCGGGAACAATGTTCTTTTGGTGGATAGCCAGAGGCACCACCTCCATCATGTCTTCCATTGAGCCATCGCTATGCCCGTCTACCACTAAGCAATGCAAAACATACATGTTTGTCTTGGTGGCAGAGTGGTCGGTTGCTGCTAAACTTGAATGAATCATTCCTTGAACTGGTCTGCTGTTGTCGTTAAATAAAAATCCCTGACCGTTGTGCTGTGTGGCTGAAGTTGCAAACCTATGTTTCGAAGGAGACCCCAATGATGTGTAGTTAGTTGGAGTTAGTCAAAATGTATTAAGTTGATACAGGATGCCTCGACTCTGCCTGTTGTTAATTATTAATTGTTTAACAGCCCTTCACCAGAACAGGTTTCAACCATGTAGAATGCTAATTGTTTTAAACTAATTTTAATATTTCAATCAGATGAATAGCAAGGATCCTAAAAATCTCAAAGGCCGGGGCAAAGAGGTGTATCTTCAGCATATGACAAAAACTATACAATGAAGTTGTCAGTTGCACTTTTGTAGCGGGGAATGACATGGCTTAGGGCAGGGTGGCCCAAGTGGGCTGCAAGAGTACTTTGACACAGAACCCATGGGCTGCACTCTGCCTCATTACATGGGGAAGAGGGAAGCAAGGGCAAAAGTTGAACACACACACACACACACCACCCTCGCTCTGCCTTCCCAGAGCTGGCTAAGTGAGGTGCTGGGCTTTGGGAAGGAGACACAAGGCTCTGGCAAGAGTCCTAGAGTCATTGTGTCTGGGAAAGCAGTAACTAAGCTTTGGAAAGGAGGACTCTAGCATACTGCCAGAGCCCCCACATCTCCTTCACAAAGCCCTGTGCTTCCCTTACCCTGCTTTGGGAAGGCAGGGTTTTTTTGGGGGGGCTCAAATATTGTTGAGGACCACCCAAAAAGGCAACGAGGGCTGCATGCAGCCTTTTGGCTACACATTGGACCACCCTTGCTTAAGGGCTGCCCTGAAATCTCTCAGGACAGTGAAATAATCGAGGGGGCTCCCTCTGCTGATGGTTTGTAGGGCAAGTCTCTACAGAGCCCAGTTCAAAATCAAGATGACCCAGAATGCAACTTCTATACTACACTAATTAGGAGGCATTCATGTGTTCACCGCAACATCCAAAAAGCACATTCCTTGGAACCTACTGAACCTTGAACAGTAACGCTTCTCTTGCTGCTTGCCCCATCATAGCCATGTGACTTTATTACTGCAATTAGCAGTTGACTGTAAGAAACCAGGAGGATAAAGACTTCACACTGATTCAGGCTCCATTTTACAGCAAAATAAGGAAATTTCATCACAGCGCGTTGACAGCTAACTGATGTAATTGTGGTGTAATCTTTTGTGGACTAGAGCACATTTCTCTAGACACATGAAGTGTAGGTTTCTCAGTTGGCCAAAGTATTCGTGGGTGAGAAATAGTATAAGGGGGGGGGGGCAGGGGGTGGAGAGGAAACAGCAGATCTGCCATTAGTATGCAGCATCTTGATCTACACAAGAAAAGAGCATTGACCCATTCCCTGTGAGGGTTGTTGAGAGTTATCCCTTTTCTACTATGGCTTTATGTGAGTCAGCCAGAAACCCCAAGTAGCCGATCTTGATCTGCCCCTCCTTTAATGAAACACAAACTAGATGGCTTAAAAAACCAACTGGGACAGGAGTTTGCTGCCTTGTGATCTTCTCTCCAGTGATCAAAAAGCAGAAGATACCGAACCGTAGGGAATGGGTTTGACTATTCAGTTTAATATGCAATCAGATGTGGGCTAAATATTGTCACAATTGGTGCATCTGGCCTTCAGTGCCTCCCTAATGATACATGCCTGCCCAGGTAAGGTCCAGTTTACAGTTAATTCCGTGCAGATGAGAAAATCCAGTAAAAGCACAAACATTTGGTCCTTTTCCTGGTTGCTTAGGTGATCAGTCATGGCAAAACTACAGCTCCATGCCCGGGTTAACAATGCCAGCCTTTTTTCTGGGGACCTGTGTACAGGAAAGCAAGGTTTTAGAATCTCAAGCAGTAAACCATGGCAAGGGTGTGGAATGCACATTGCCCCTGTTTGTGCGAATGCAGCCTACAGTGCTGTGCTGTGTATTTGAGCCCGGATCTGCTTCTAGCCCAAGGGATCTGTTAATGCCGTATTACCCTTTTCTCACATCCCAAGATCATGATGACCTCATATGCTCCCCTGCTCATTTTTTAAAAACGAGATTTTTTAAAAAAAATGAGTTTGGGGGGGAGATACCT
This sequence comes from Podarcis vaucheri, assembly GCF_965113315.1. Lineage (NCBI taxonomy): Eukaryota > Metazoa > Chordata > Lepidosauria > Squamata > Lacertidae > Podarcis > Podarcis vaucheri. The sequence goes on from NC_138752.1 coordinate 35,944,835, forward strand.
GTTTTTTTGGGGAAATATTGCCTCTTTCACCTCTTCATTTGTTTCAAGGGGTGTAGGGGTTTTTTTTTGGGGGGGGGGAGTTATGAGCATCACCAGGGTTTCCTCTTTGAAATTGGTTTATTGTGGTGTCCATGATAATTAATTAGATTTCCAAATGTGCTCCCAGGTCCCCCCCCCCAAAATTGAGGATCCCTGCTCTAGATGTGGGCATATAATACCAGAAAACATTCACCTTCTCATATGAATCGCAATCACAGCAACAGCAAAAGCAGCGGATAAGAACAATGAGGGCCATGAAGAGAACCACACCTGGAAGACAGAAAGAATTGTTTAAAAGCGTTTTCTTCCATGCTCTTCAGCCAAAATAGGCTGCTGGTGTAGCTCACAAAGATCATCTGCCCCCGTTGTCTGGCTCGCAATCTAAAATACATGGCACTTGAGGAAAAAGAGGGGAGGAGCGAGGGGAAAAGCTCGGGCACCAGTTCTTAAAAGTTATAATGACCAACTGAGATGAGAGCAGCCTGATAGAACGGCTGCCACTAGATAATTTGAGGAAGAGTCAAAAGGGAGCTGGTCTGTCTCAGTAAAGGTGATAGAAAAGCTTGGATGCATCAGTTTCTGAGTTCCTTGTCTAGAAAAGGGGGGCCAGCCCACAAAGAAGAGCTGTAGCCAGTCCTAGGACACACATTTTACGGTACTGTTAAATGGTTCAGCGGAGGCAACTTTAGTAATGTATATCCCACCTTTCATGGAGCTTAAAGAGACATTGAGTAGGCTCCCAGCTCCAGGCACTGCTTAAACCCTGACCTGCTTAGCTTCAGCAAGGCTGCTTTTGTTATTTAAAATTCAGTTTCTTCCAATATATAATCTATATTTTTTGCACCACTATGGGATGGGGCCATCGGATTTTCTGCATCAACAACCAAAGCAGCTTGAGCCATCGTGATCCACCCAAATCGTCAAGGGACATGGCTCGGGGTCTAGAGAAAAAACAATATCAGCTGTGAAAGGCAACCGTTTTTTTTCTCATTTCCCTGCCACACCCTCCAACTTACCAATGAAAGAAAAGAAAATGACAAATGCCGCAATGTCCCAGGCAGTCTGGAACATCTGCTTGCTTTCCAGTCGGGTCAGTACATCGTGGATCTGATCACTTAGCTCCTGGCCAAAATCTTTCCCTGAGGGAGCCATTCTTGGTCGTCTGTAGCCTCCTTTCTGATGTTCCGTTTTATCTGCAGATAGAGAAAAAGAAGACAAGGGAAGGCATGTAGCTCAGTGGTACAGCGTCCGTTTTTACATGCAGACAGGTCCCAGGTTCAATCCTAGCATCTCCTGGTGGGGCTTGGAGAAACTCCCTGCCAGAAACCCTGGAGATCAACTGCCAGTCAGTGTCCACAATGCTAAGCTAGATGGACCTATGGTCTGACACAGTAACTTCCTACGCTTCTATTTCAAATGGCACCTTAACCAGTATAATGAGGTCTGGAAACTTACTTTAGGGGAAAGGTGGTAGAGCACATGCTTTGCAATTTGCATACAGAACAACCCAAGTTCAGTCCCCAGCATCTCAACATTTCACTGGAAATGTCCTCTGCCTGAAAGCCTAGAGAGCTGCTGCCAGCCAGTGCAAGCAATACTGAGATAGATGGACCAATGGTCAAATTCAGTATCAGTCAGCTTCCTATGTTTCTAGCAGTCTAACATATTGGAACCCTGTGTCCTTTTTGCACTTGGGATGGATTATTCCCAACCCGTGTCAGTTTCGAATGTGTTTATAGTCTTTAGTCCACTCTGTCCCATTTCCTCTTTTTAAAATGAAAAATGCACAAAACCTCACATTCTAATTGCATGAATTACCACCAAAACAGGCATTTTAGACACATTTCCCCTTGCAAAATTTGGCATGATCCAAAAGGGTAAGCGAAACTGAAAAAATTGTTCAGTTTGTTTTGCAATGAAAAAAATATATATTTTAAAGCCTCCTTTAAGCATTCCACAGGTCCGTGGCCAACCCACAGAAGGACTTGCTCCTAAATGATGACAATTTAGGACCCCTCCCACTCAAAAAAAAAAAATCCCCCATGAACTTCCCTTATCCCACAAAAAATAAAAATGAGAAAAGGCTGACGTGTGAAATGCTTCAACATATTCAAATTCTGTATCACCACATTCCCTTTTTTACTTGTTTGTCTCACACCCCACTTTTTTTAAATAATCAAGTGGTATATAAATCAGAACAAGGAGGAGAGGGAGAGGGAGAGGGAGAGGGAGAGGGAGAGGGAGAGGGAGAGGGAGAGAGAAGCCTTCCCTAAACTGCTGCCCTCCAGATATTTTGAACAGCATCTCCCATCAGCTCCACAGACACAGGAGGAGTCCAACTGGAGGATACTTTGCACTCAAACCTGGTAAGGTAAAGGTAAAGGACCCCTGGATGGTTAAGTCCAGTCAAAGGTGACTATGGGGGAGGGGTAGCACTCATCTCGCTTTCAGGACAAGGGAGCCAGTGTTTGTCCACAGACAGCTTTCTGGGTCATGTGACCAGCATGACTAAACTGCTTTTGGAGCAACGGGACACCGTGACGGAAACCAGAGCGCATGGAAACGTCGTTTACCTTCCTGCCACAGCTGTACCTATTTATCTACTTGCACTGGCGTGCTTTCAAACTGCTAGGTTGGCAGGAGCTGGGACACAGCAATGGGAGCTCACCCTGTTGCGGGGATTCGAACCACCGACCTTCCGATCAGCAAGCCCAAGAGGCTCAGTGGTTTAGACCACAGCGCCACCCACATCCCATTTCTCAAACCTGGAGCTGCCCCTGCCTGGATTGTGCTAGCATTTCAGACTCCAATACTGGTTACCTGGCCAATTGCTGGTTTGCCAGTCAGGCCAAAAGAATGGTTCTCATACACTCATTTTTGCAGTTTTCAGGGTGCAGCAAAAAATAAGCAACTCCAGATCACCAAGCCTCTGGCACCTGGCACAGTGTTGTGCCCCTTACCTTCTGTTCAGCCCTCTCAGATGCTTCCTTGTTCTACTTTCCTTCCTAAGATCTGCCAGGTCTCAAGAACCACCCACAAAACTGAGGAGAGGAAGGAGATTAACTTGGCTTAGAGAAGTAAAACAAAATTAGGAAGTGGCTTCCTCAAAGTGACCAACACGAAACCTAGAAAATCAACTGCTTAAATGGCAAGTGACAAAACTATATATTGTTACCTGCAGGTATTCCTTCGTGAGGTTTTGCTGTTCCCTGGTTTTCAGTAGGTGTGCCACCCACTTTCACTTCCTGGTTCCTGTTTCAGCAAGTGCCCAGTCCGGTAGTTAAACTGCAGCCACCTGAGCTCAAACAAATAGCAAACACATCTTCTTCTCCTAGCCTAGGTAGGGGATGAAGGAGAAATTAGAATCAGTTTGCATTTAAAGGCAAACCAACATAATTCACATAGGCCAGTACCGGTTTCTCTCTGTTTTTCAACTTTTCCAAACTTAGGTTCAATTCTCCACATTTCCACATCAGTTTGCTTTTTTAAAAAAAGTCCAGATGAAAATTCATCAGTATTTTATTGTGAATTTCTTTTCATATTCATATTTTTTGCACACAGTCTTGCCTAATCTGCACATTTTTACAGAGCAAAATTTCCAATCGTATAATGTATTTCTTACTTTCACTAAATACATGAGTTTTTTCACACTTTGCCCTAATATATGCATCTTTTGCAGATGTTGCATGGTTGGGGAATTGCATTGCAAATTCTGGAGAAGTGCAAATTTCAAACACTGACTGATATTCTCAAGAGCCCTGTGGCGACAGTGGCTACAAGCCATGATGACTACTGTCTGCCTCCATGGTTCAGATGCAGTAATGCTTCTGAATACCAGTTTCTGAAGACCACAGGAGAGGAGAGTGATCTTGTATTCGAATCCTGCTTGCAGTTTTCTCACAGGCATCTGGTTGCCTACTGTGAGAATAGGCTGCTGGACTAGCAGGCTCTTCTTACGTTCTTATGAATGAGGAAGAAGAAAACTTTTCTGGTTTTCTGGAGATAAAAATGCATGCATGCAATTCCTGAGTGTCCAGCAGATGGCGAAGTTGTTTTATTTACCTTGCAGGCAATAGCCTACTTCAGGATGCCGCCCAAACATTGACAACCTGAGTGGTTTAAAAGCCAATTCCTCGTCTTCCCTGGGAACTCTGAGAGCTGTAGCCCTGTGGGGAATTGGGGTCTCCTAACAACTCTCAGGACCCTGAACAAATTACAGTTCCAAGGGGCATTTGGGGGAAGCCATGCCTATTTAAAATAGGATATTGTTTTAAATGTATAGCATGGATAGGGCCTAAAACAAAACATGTGCTGATTAATTTCAGTGGATCTACTCTGAGTATGAGTTAGTCCTCATCTGCACTATACATTTAATGCTGCATTATTATTATTTTTAAAAATTATTTATACTTTTCATATATATACATTTCACTGATTTTACATTCATTCTGGCATTTTAGAACTTAACTTCCTTCCCCCTCTTTCTGCACTTCCTTAAATTTATTTTTAATATCTTCTGCATATCCAAATTAACTTAACTTATTTATTTATCTTTATAAATATACTTTTATATAGCTGCAGATTGTTAAAATAATCCTGCCAGTGTTTTTATCTGTTTACAATTTATCTGTAAATTTCCATTCTTTTATAAAAAGTTTGTTATCTTGATTTATTATTCTTTTGGTAAGTCTCACCATTTCTGCATATTCCATAAGTTTTTGTATCCATTCTTCGTTTCCTGGGACTTCTTCTCCTTTCTATTTTTGGACAAGTAACATTATTGCCGCTGTAGTCGCGTACATGAATAAATTTCTATACAATTTAGGCAGTTCTATCCCTATAATTCTCAGAAGAAAGGCTTCTGGGGTGTTTTTTTTTTACAAACGTTATTTTAGACATCATTTTCATTTCATTATATATCATTTACCAGCAGCATTATATACCTTTTAAAAAGTCATTGCATCCCACTGATAATCTTGTGAACTGTGGCTTGTTCAGGATGCTGCTAGTTTTTAGGAGACCCCTCTGTTACCCTCACAGAGCTATAATTCACACAGTGGTTTAACAGTCAATCCCTCCTCCCAAGGATCTCTGGGAATTGTAGTTCTGTGAGAGGAATAGGGGCCTTCCAACAACTCTCAGCATCATTAAGAAACCGCAGTCCCCAAGATTCTTTGCATGATGCAGATGGGGCTTAACTAAAACCAGAGCCAGAAAAACGTGAAGTAAAAATGGTATTTGTCAGGGGCTCAGGGACAGAGGCACAGGGGAGAGAGGAGATGGAGAGCGAAGGGGAGGGATCTGAGGGCAGCATAGGGGAGTATGACAGTGACCCGAGAGATTCCATGAGCTTCTCCAGAGAATCAGAAGATTCCCAGAAGGAGGTGCCGATGGTCAGGGCGAGGGGGGTCCCAGGGGGGACACACCAGAAACAGGGGGCCAGCGGGGACTCCCAAAGCAGCAGCTGGAGATCAGGACCAGCTTCCCCACCAGAGCAGAGTGGGGGGGAAGAGGCCCAGGTGTCAGGTCCAGCTAGCCCCCCCCCCCCGAAGGGGGAAGCAGTGACAGGAACAGTGAAACGGTCAGAAGGAAGGTTACCGGCTGGGCGCGCGCGCCAAGTTCAAATGTACAGGCGCGCGGGAAAGCAGAAAGCCCGGATCGGGAACCAGGTCCTAAAGCCCGCCGGAGGCAGGGGGAAGACTCAGGGGATCCAGCGTCAGAAGAGTCTAGGAAGGGAGAAACCCCAGCTGACAGGCGGACCCAGCGGAGGAAAGAGCAAAGGAAGAGGTGGAGCGGTCTAGAGTTTCAGACGTAGAGCTGCACGCTACTGATGTGAAAGACAAACTGAACTTCAATAAAGACTTTTGTATATAACAACGAAGTGGCGTTGGTCCTTTGTGAGCTGGGACCTAGGGCAGTTCTGACAGTATTATATAATGAGAAAGAGAAAAAGCATTTGCCTCTTTCTGCCCTTACTCCATGTTGGTCAGAATTCTTTCTTTTCCCTTTAGGACTTTGAGACCTTAGTTCATTCATGTCAGCAGTGCTATACACGTATTAACAACCTATACAAACCCTCTCTGGTCTTGGCAGGTGTTACAGAGGTGTTGAGTTTGCACAGATAGCTATGAAATATTTTCCTTTTCCTCCTCTTAACAATCATTTCTAACTCTTCAGCTGATATGCTCCATGTTGTTTTCTTTCCATCAGAAGGTGTAAAATTATATATATGTGGAGATTCAAGCCACGGTGTTTCGATCTTGCACATCCTTATTTTTTGGAGAGATGTTCTCCTGTCCCCAAAGGGATGAGCTTCCATCTTAACACAGAAATAAATGCTGGGCAGTTGAGGAAAGGTACATCTCAGTGTGAGAAGTGGAAAGCTAGCCTAAGGTGGGCTGGAGGGGACTTGGCCACACCTGTTCAGAACGCTGTGCAGCAGCAGAGACAGTGAACAGGTCTGGGGCTAGTGCAGAATCCTGGTGTAAAAAAACAAAAACCCACACACCTCAATGTGGTTTACAAAATAATAAAACAATGAAATCACCAGTTTTTAAAAAGTTAAAAACAACCATTTAAAATGTTCAAAAAGTAATTAAAATCAACTCTAAGTTAAAAACCAGATTAAAGCACATGTCCACATTCTACATGACTGGATACGCTTGCCTAACAAAAATGTTTTAAGCAGGTGATAAAAAGACTACAGAGAAGGCCTCTGCCTGATGTCAATAGGCAAAGAGAGTCAAAGTGTGACAGCTGCCACACTAAAATATCAATTTCATACAAACATGGAACAAGTATTGTTCGGCACTTGTAACAGCGCTAGTTTTCTGCAGACTGAAGCCGTCAAGTGGACGCATACAGGCTAAAGCAATCTCACAGGTTACTGGTCCCAAGCTGTTAAGGGCTTTATATACTAATACACTTTGAGCTTGACTTGGTATGATGTGGAGACCTTGTTTTAGATGGAGTAGGAAGCTTTTTTAAAATATTGAGAGGATTTTTTTTGCCTGGTGTTTATAGAGCAAGAAAACCTATTGTAAACAACTGTTTTGGACATAGCACACAATCACCAGTTCTGGGCTTATTGGATGCGACAGCAGACAAGGCAATGTGACAGGCCGCTTGCGGGCTTCTCAGTGTCTACTTTTTCACACCTGGCTGGTCCCAGTTGATGGAGAGAAGCGAGGAAAGTGTTAAGTTGTGGGTGAACATATCAGACGACACAGCGATTCTTCAAACAGCCCTTGTTTATTCACAGGCCAGAACAGAACTAAACTGAAGGGTTCAGCCAGCCTGCTTATATAGAGCTCCAGTACAACGTAACTGTAACAATTTTCTGGAACTATAACTATCCAATCACTGAACGTCACTTTCAACCCCTTATTTGCATATGTGGTCCTGAGTGAAAACTATCTACAGTATCCCCCTGCTGGCTCAGGGTGAGAACTTCAGTACATAACAAAAAGCATCCTGGGTGTGAGAGCAGGAACTGGAGAGAGCTGTTTCATTCCATGTTGAGAACTCCTCCTCTCCCATTTCACACAGCTTAAAGAGGGCACAAGTGATATGAGCCTGGAGACAGGGGAAAGGGTGAGGATGTATTACAGTGGTACAGCACCTGGTCTCAGCTTCAGTCCCCAGCATCTACAAGTAGGGCTGGGAAAGGCCCCCCGTGGCACTGCTGCCAGCCAGTGCAAGCAATAAGAACCTAAGATGAGCCCGGCTGGATCAGGCCAATGGCCCATGCAGTCCAGGATCCTGTTCTCACAGTGGCCAACCAGATTCCTGTGGGGAAACCCGGAAGCAGAAATCTGAATACAAGAGCACTCCTCCAACCCCACGGTGTTCTCCAGCAACAGTGTGAAATGCTGAGCTAGATTGACCGATGTTCCGGCTTGGTCAAAGGCAGCTTCCAGGAAGGGCCGTAGCTCAGTAACAGAACATCTGCTTTCCATGTCCCGGGTTCAGTCACGGGCATCTCCAGGTAGGGCTGGAAAGGAAGCCCTTATTTCAGATGTCCTCAGGGGAAGTTGCTGCACAGGCAACTGAGAGCAAGGGAGACATGCCTTCTCCCCTATGAGCTGAGCCCCACTCACTTGCTAAAGGACAACACCGGGGGAGAGGGCAGTAATAGCCGTATCTTCCATGAATCTCATCTGCTTTTAAAGCCATCCAAGCATTCCTCAGTTGTACTGCTGCACCACGTGGGAAGGAAACACAATGCCATTTCTCTTTGGCTGAAATTCAGAAAATTGCTTTGTTTCCAGGGTTTTGCTTTTTTAAAAGTCACTCTGCACAGCTCACATCCAAAGGCTTTCACCAAGGCTGCATCTTGCTAGCAAATTAAGTACATTTACTTTTCGGAAAGCGGGGAACAGGAACTTTATATACAGTACCTTCTTGCCTCTATTGTTAGTGCCAGGTGATGGAAGGATGATATTTCTAATTCAGCGCTTCTCCGTGGAACACTTTGCACTGATGGATCTTGGCAGGGCACAGAGGAGGCTGCATTTATTTACAAGGACTGGCGGTGATTGAAATGATGGTTAGGGAGATTGATGGACACCTCAAAAGGTGACAGGTTTGCATTGCTTGCTCAATAGGCATGAAGGCTACATGGTTCAAATGTGATGGTGTGGTTTAGGCAGAGGTGAGCCCAGGCTTGCTGAAAGAGACATGTTTTAGAGTTTTAGTGTGGGGAACTGGATGTCCATCACAGATCAGGCCAAAAGTCCCTTTACCCTATTTCCTACATCCACCTTGCCTTCTGCTCTTTTCAAAATATTTTAACACAAGGCTAGTGTGGAATCTACACACATACAAAAAAAACAACAACGCTGTGAAAATGCTTTTTTTAAAAAAAGGTTTTGAAAAACACATTGAATTTTGCGTAGCTCACTCTCACCATCTAGTGTCACATTTATATATTGCATGTTACAACACATTGCAAACGCTTTGTTTGCAGCTGTATAATTGAGTCCTGGCTGTCTAGATTCTACTGTTTCCTATTTTAGATATTTTTTTCACTCATTTACAACAGAAAGTGAACCCACACACCTAAATATCAGAGCCCACACAGGTAACTTGAGGTACATTTTCTTTCTCTCCAACATTTTCATGCTCTCTTTACTCACTTTCGCCTTCATATTTATGAATATTATATATACTCATTATATATTGTATGTACTTGCAGATAGATCTTACAAATATACTTTAATTCTGAGTTCAGGAGTTCAGACATGCACTCAGCGTTCACCATTTAAACGACTTATGTTTCAGCAACCATCATTTCCTTGGACACAATTCTCCATCATTCTTAATCCCCAGTGCACACAGAGACTAAGATCATTCAGCCACCCCTTCATATATAGAGTACTCTTGCATGCAAACCAAATCCCCAACATCTGAGGTTGAAAGGAGGAGCATCGGAAAGGGCTCCCATGCATTTCTCCTTTCACAGAATCTTACAATCGTAGAGTTGTGAGGGACCACAAGGGTCATCTAGGCCAACCCCCTGAAATGCAGGTATCATTTGCCCAACATGGCGCTCGAACCCACAACCCTGTTGGAGGTGCAAAGGAGAACACAGGGAGGGCTGCAAAGGGCTTTGCAAGCAGAGGTGGATTTAGAGCAGCGCTACTAGTTCTGCCGCACTGGATGCCAAGCCGAGGGGGCACCGCAGGGCGTCACAACTATGGCATAGTGAATTGAGAAAAACGGAAGGCAAGAGGTGAGGAGTGCCGAATTTTGGCGTCGCACAGGGCGCTGCTGCATTTTGAAAGACCAAAGTCTGTTCCTGTTTCAAGCCTCCCTACAGGGCTCCTTTCCCCCTCCTGTGTTGAAGCCTTGTAGGACAGCGCCAAAGAGCAGCTCCGGGAGCGAGAAGCAGTTTCTATTGAACAGAAGCCCACCACTTGAGGAAGGCAGGCTCCTATGACCCATCAGTTGAGCGGTTTAACAACTGACCCCTCTTCTTCCCAGAGAAGCATAGCTCTGTGAGGGGAAGCAGGGTCTCTGACAACTCTCAGTGCCCTTAACAAACTAAGTTTCCCAGGATTCGTTACAGGGAAGCCATGCCTGTTTAAAGCGGTGTGGTGCTGTTTTAAATGTTTAGTGAAGGTGGAGCCGAAACCTAGCATGCAGAAACAGGCAGAGGCCAGCCTCTCACTCCTCAAGCAATTGGTGGGGCAGGGACACTGTTATGTACTGAGTTGAATAGGATCCAGAATGCAGCCGTCTGATTGGTCCTAGAACAATAGGATCCAGAATGCAGCAGTCTGATTGGTCCTAGAACAATAGGATTCAGAATACAGCAGTCTGATTGGTTCTAGAACAATAGGATTCAGAATGCAGCAGTCTGATTGGTCCACAGGAGCCACCCAATCCAGCTCCAGGTGGAAGTGAATCCGAAACGTGATTGGCATACAGGTGAATCCCGAAATTAACCAATCACGTGGGGCCCATTGTGTAAATAATGTATATAAGGCAGACATTCTGGGGGAACTTGATTCCTCCTCGCCACTATGAGCTGAATAAAGAGCATGAAATCCACACTCAACTCTAAGTATATTTCGGACACTTTTGGGGTCCCAGCTGCTCAAGAGAGCTCTTTTTCCAATCCTTGAGAAGCTCCAGGCAAGCATCACTAAGAGAGCATCAAGGATAAAAATAAATACTTCTGAATTGCTCTCAGCCAGTTTGCTCTCAGCCGTATCAAGAGCAGCAGGGTCAGGGTCAGGGGCCCTTTTGCTCTGCCCTTTGAGGCAGGTCGAGATCTGAAGACTCTGGAAGAGAGCTTCCAAAAGCCTCGCAGGACATTCAATATGGAAAGCGTGTCTTCAGGGCGGCGGGCAAATTCTCTCACCAGTACCTTGTTGCTTTCCCTCTCTGGCCTCCGGTGCCAATCATGTTGAAAGAACACCATGTTCCCCCTCTGGTGCAAGTTACAGACACGTATCCCTGGGCAGAGCAATTACGCTCAAGTATTAGGGTCATAGGTGACGCCAGAGGGGAGAGACTGAGGGTGGTAAACACTCCCCGCTTCAAACAAGTAGCTCACACTCAGGTACCGCTTGCCTTCCCCCTTGCTGGACAGCTGGGACTACTTGAAAAGAAGGCAATTTTGACATGCCGAATCAGGAGGACTGTGGTTCAGTCGTAGAATGTCTGCCTTGCACGCAGGAGGTGCCAGGTTCAAGCCCTGGCATTGCCAGTTGGGGATGAGAGAGACCCTGGAGAGCTGCTGCCAGTCCGTGCAGGCAGTAATGTGGTAATCTAGCCGGTGCTGCTTCTAGAAGGAGGAAGAAGAATGGATCTGTCTTTTGCTCCCACACTCTGGCACGGCCAGAGCACAGGAGCCAAAATGGGACATCTGGAACTAGGATCAGAAGCTTCTATAAATCTGAGATGGCCTGCTTAAAACAGGTCGGTTATACAGTATGCATATAAAGCATTTTCTTATATAGCTCAGTAGTAGAGCAGGTTCTGGGTTTAATTCCTTGCATTTCCAGGTAGGGCTTGGAAAATCTCTTGCCCAGAATCCTAGAGAGCCACAGCCAGTCTGTGGGGACAATACTGAGCTAGATGGACCAATCATCTGATTCCATGTAAGCAAGCTTCCTTGAAAGTTAACCCCATCAAAATAAGCAGGAATTATTTAAGGAAAAACAGGTTTACAGTCAGAGCATTTATGTGCAATATACCATTATTTTCTTTTTGGGGACAAGACTCTCCCCTGACTCTCAATGCACTTTGCTTCTTTGGTGACCTATAATGCTGATTTTCAAAACTCTTCAAGAAGTGACCTCTGTGGGCTTCCTAACCTAGTGCTGGTCAGCAGCACAGTTCCGAATCTCCTCAGTAGCTGTATCTGGAGAGTGCTGCCAAACAAACCCCCAGTTTGGGCCCAGCTTGGTAAAAACGCTCATTAAAGAGCACAACACCTCAAGGTGATGCACCAGAAAACCACAACAGTGACAGCAAATGCAGTCAGGCAACTGGAGGTCAAGGCGTTATGGAACTCAGCACTGCAGGAAGGAACACACGACCCGATTAGCGCTCCAGATGTTGGCAAGGCGCTTGGAAGAGCTTCAGAGACCTTCTGTGAAGTGATTGTGATGAGGAATGTTGCAGCCAGATCACAGCGCACTTTGCCAAAGCAGCAGCCCAACATGGGAGTTACAGCTGCCATGAATTAGCAAAGTCACTTAAATAACACTGACGGAGTCCAGAGAGAAAAGAAATCCTGATAACACTTAACTGTGCAAACCGAACAAAAACTGTATAATTTGAGGACAAAAGAGCAGAGAGGTTTTGTCTTTCTTAATTCCAGCCTTGTTACATAACAACTAAACTTTAGGGAGAGGAAAAACTCCCTAGGAATTACACAGTCAATCAAAGTGCATGCTACCTCAGGAAGATCATGCCATTCTGCCGGGTTGCTAAGCAACACCTCCACCCTATAAGCCATGCCCTCTCTCTCCAGGCCACACCCCTCTCTCCACACCATGCGCCAATGCCCCTATTTGCCAGGGGAAACTGCTACACAGTCACTCGCTACACAGGAGTGACTAGTATTGTTCTTCAGGACCCTGTCTCTTGCATTACAGTGGTACCTCGGGTTACATACACTTCAGGTTACAGATGCTTCAGGTTACAGACTCCACTAACCCAGAAATAGTACCTCAGGTTAAGAACTTTGCTTCAGGATGTGAACAGAAATTGTGCTCTGGCGGCGGGGGAAGGCCCCATTAGCTAAAGTGGTACCTCAGATTAAGAACGGACCACCGGAACGAATTAAGTACTTAACCCGAGGTACCACTGTTTAAGTTAAATAACCAAAGAGGGAGTGTAGTTTAAGTATTTATTCTCATGAAAGGTGGCTGTGTCTCCTACTTTACAGAGGAAACTGGTCCAAGCCCAGTTTCAAAGATACAAAACTCTTAAGTGGTAGAAGCTTGTCTGATTGTGATGAATGGGGCACTGCCTGACCAACCGCACTCTGCCCCAGATCAGCCTCCCACCTGCCTGCCATTTTGCTTGCAGTGTGCCCGGGGGGGGGGTGGCACTGCTTCATCCTCATCCTTAGTCTCGGTGTTGTTCTTATAGAATTCAGGAGGAAGGAGGAGGATAGGGACAAAACTAGAATGAGTTGGCTCAGCCTACCGCTGGGTCTGGCGCCACCTATTGTTGGCCTCCCAGACCAGTCCTACCAGTCTCAACGCAGACATTTAAAAAACAGACTTGGAGCCACAAAGCCCACTGGGTGCCTTTGAGCTAGCCACAATCTCTTTGCCGAACCTACTGGGCTGTTGTGAGGGAAACATTCAGGAGGAATTTTAAAACATCCCTGTTCATCCAGCCATTTGAAGACTAAAAGAGCCTGTCAACCCTGAAATTATTAGTGGTGATAATATGTGACTGTTTTCAAGTGTTTCCCAATGTTCTGAATGCAAAAAAAAAGTATTGCATTGGTTTGAGATAGAAATGTAATTATTAAGAGAAAGAAAGAAAGAAAGAGAAAGAAAGAACTGAGCTCCTGGGAGAGGGAGGGAGATAGAAATTTAATAAATACTGAATTGTTATTTTTCAGGGGGGAAATAAAGAAATGAATATATTAACAAGCCCAGAGACAGCACCAATAAAATGTTTGGGGGCTGGTATCTGCAAGGTCCTTGGATGCTGCCGAATTGGAGAAACATTTGGGCTTGGTGCAGCTCCAATTCCACAAATGATGCCATGTGAAAATAGTGTGGGTGTCATAGCTCAGCGGAATGGGGAAAGTGGAGGGGCTCATTAGTGCTGCTGTAATGCAGGATAGGTGGGGGAAGCAAAGCCCTTTCTAATGAGCCAGCCGCCTCCAACCAGCTCCTGCCCATTCGCTTTCCACCTAATTGCAAAAGTCAACAGCAAGCTTCCCTGAAGTGTGGCACTTCCTTGGCCAGGGTGAGAGGGCGAAGGAACTGCCTGCCAAAGCCTCCCCCTGGGGGCCTGCCAGAAACTGGAGAAAGAGACAGGAATCCACGTGGCTTGGAATGTGAACCTTCAAATGAATTTGTGGGTTCAGATGTGTCCTTTTTTTACAGGTTAGATGTTTACACTACTTTGGATGTGATATTATTATTATTATTATTATTATTATTATTATTATTACGATTATTATTACAATTATTATTATTATTTGATAACAATTTATACATTTTCCAAAAATGACAAAAAAACCAAAAACCAAAACAATAATAGTACAATAACAAAGCAAAACAAGCCAAATATAGAAATTCAAATTGTAAACCTTAACTCAATTGACTTCCCTCCACTCCCCCTCTTGGTTTCATTGTATTGACATATTCATGCACGTCCATAAAGCCTTATAGTCTTAACAATCCAATTTTCAAACCTTATTCATCTTAATACAAGTGACTTATAAAAGTTCTACTAATGCAAAAATCTGCACACAACCCTTGAAAAATATGCATTTAACATTTCCCTAATTTTAAAAAAATGAAAAAGAAAAAAAACTGTAGCCTTATTGGAGTTCACTGATTGGGTCTGCGTTGCTCCGGGACAGGAGGAAGGAAGTCAAAATGACACCAAGTTGGTTCAAAGAAAGAGTTTATTCTGCTCTCCGGATAGCAGAAGGCACTTGCGTGATTAGTCCACAGCAAGTCCAAAGAAATGACAAGTTTCATGCAGTATTTATATCCTCCAGGCACCCTCTCCCTCCTTCCAACCACGTCAGCCTATGTATGCAGGTTGACATCACATATGTTCCTGCTCTGGTACTCTCAACCATAAAAGGGATTTCCTTCCTGCACTTCTGACCATAAAAGGATATTCCTGTTCCTACTCCTATCTTGGAGCAAAAGGTCACTACTTCCAAGAACATGCTCTGGCGTTAGTCCCAGACTTGGGTCTCCCCGTCATTTGTGGTCAGAACATAAGATATGTCTGTATCTGTTCTACTGGTAAAGTCAAGGCCAGTCTTGCCGTCAAACTGATAAGGGAGAGAGCTGTGTTCTTGTTTTGCATTTGCTCAACGGCTAAAGTTTATGCATTTTAGCTAAGGAGAAATGGGGATTTTGGTGCAGTTTTAAAATGGCTGTACAGTCAGTTTTGGGTTTGGGAAACCCATTCCTTCAAAACTTTGGATTTCAGGTCCATTACAGTGAATGATGAATTGCCCACCAACCTCATTCTGCCCTCAGCCACCACCACCCCTTCTTATTTACCTCCAGCCCAGAAGGTGGCAGCACCGCCTGTCAGCTTCAGCCTCCTCCTTAGTCTCAGTGTTGCCATTACAGAACCCAGCAGGGAAGAGGAGGTGGCGGAGGAGAACAACAACCCCAGAAAGAGTTGGCTATGCCTGTCATTGGTTCTGGTGCCACAACAATGGGAGCCAAAACATAACTCTCCTTCAAAATTCTCATGCTCTGAATTTTGTAATGCAGTTCTCCAGCTAAATAGTACGCACAAAAATGTACATGCTGGAGTCAAGTGTGTGTATAAATGCATATACCAGTGAACACAACATAGAAAATGCATTATATTGGGGGAGAAATTGCTTTGCAAAAATTGGCAAAATTGCGTACAGTTGTGCATTCTGTGGTTGACCCTGGTGTAGAAATGAAATGAATAATGGTAATAATAATAATATATTAGCAAAAATGCACACTAAAATGCTGGTGAATTTTCACAAGGACTTTTTAATAATCCGAAAATGTGGAGACCTGAAATTAAGATTGGAAAAATGGGGAACTGAGAGGAAGCAAAACGTGAGATTTGTCCATTCCTGCCTAAGCTTCACTGAAGTTGTTTCATAAGCTGTACAGATGTGTTGTGCTTCACCGCTAAAGTCAACATGAGATTGGCTCCTGCTGTTCACAAAGACAGAAGCTAATGCACTCTTTTATGTAAAGCCCTGGTGATCAGAAAGGTCAAAGAGAAAAAGCTCTTTTCCTTATTGAGCTCCTCGGTGGCTATAATTAGGTGAACTGTTGCTGCAGTCACATTTTGTCTGGGCTCTATAATGCTGCCCTGTTGTCTTTCTTCAATAGCCTGATGAGAAATTACAGATAATCTTCTGACAAGGTTTTCATCTCCATTTAGTGCTATAAACATCTGAAAGTTTTAGATGATCCTCCTGCCACAAAATACTTTGCATGTAATGGAGGCTTTCTCTCTCTCTCCCTGCCCCCTTCCTTCCTTCCTTCCTTCCTTCCTTCCTTCCTTCCTTCCTTCCTTCTCCAAGACAAAGCAATTGTCATGAAATCATGATTTCTTCATCAAAAGTGGAGTCTTCTGTCTTACAGGGAACATCCTTTCCCAGCTGCTTCTCTGGTGTAGGTGAGAGGAGTCAGGAACGGCTGTAGAGCAGTAGTAGAGCATCAGTTTTGCATGCAGAAAGTCCCAGGTTCAATCCCCTGTATGTCCAGCTAGGGCTGAGGATAGTTCCTGGAAAACCACTGACAATGTATACTGAGCTAGGTGCACAGTTAATCTGACTCTGTAGAAGGCAGAATCATAGAATTGTAGAGTTGGAAGGGACCACAAGAGTCATCTAGTCCAACCCCCTGCAATCTGTTTGCGTAATGTGGGGCTTGAACCCATAAGCCTGAGATTAAGAGTCTCATGTTCTACTGACTGAGCTATCCAGTTGCCCTATGACGTAAGAATATAGGACGAGTATGATGGCCTGGGACTTGGGCTCGGGCCCAGGGGAGTCTCAGCCTGCACTGGATCCTTTGCCTCAAGCATCATCTGAACCAAGTCTGGGGCCTGATCCTGAAGAGTCCCAGTCTGCACAGGTTCCCCTGCAACAAACACCAGCTGGGCCGAGTCAGGGGCTTGAGCCTGCCCTGGCTCCAGATGCAGTGATTACCTCGTTGCCTTCAGCTGGGCCATCACTTACAGCTGCTCCACTACCAATTTGGTCAGGGGAGGCTGAGGCGGCCCCTGGGTCTAGTAACCCACCGACATCTCCCAAGTTGCAGAGACAAAGGTCTGAGAGAAGGAGTACTTGCAGGAGGAGTGCTCACCTTCAGGCAAAACAGGGAGGTGAGTCACCGGGGGATCAGGACCGGCCGTTACCCCAACAAAGATAAAAGGCTGTCAGACCCCGCCCCAGGTTGCGGGAGCAACATTGCTTTATGCCAGATCCTGTACCTGTCCTTGCCTGGTTTCCTGCCTCGTGTCCCGCCTTGACCCTGTTGGACTGACTCCTAGTGGAACTTACAGATTCTGGACCAGATCTGGACCGCGGTTCTCGGGTTACCCCTGGGCCCAGCACAGAGAGTCTGCTGGATTGGGTCAGTGGCCCGTCTAGTCCAGCATCCTGTTCTCACATCTGGCGAACCAGATGCCTGCAAGAAGTCCACCAGCAGGACCTCAGTTCACCAGCACTCTCCGCTCTGGTGAGTCCCAGCAACCGATTCCTAGCATACTGCCTCCAACGATGGAGGTAGAACATAGTGATCATAGATGGCAGCTAATGATAGCCTTGTCCTCCATGGAGTTGTCTAATCCTCTTTCAAAGGATTAGGCAACTTGGATATTGTCTAGTCCTTCAATGCAGTGTTCAGGCATATGCTCGGCATATAGAAGGCCCTAGGTTCAGCCCCTCACAGCATCTCCAGGTACATCTGGGAGAGACCCCTGCTCCCAGGAACCTCCTTCCTTGGAGGTTTTTAATCAGAGGTTGGATGGTCTTCTGTCATGGATGCTTTAGTTCAGACTTCTGCACTGCAGGAGGTTGGACCAGATGATCCTCAGAGTCTCTTCCAACTCTACAATTCTACGATTCTATGTTCCTAAATTTAAAAGGTGGCTCAGACCCAGCCAGCAGGCATGGATCACAATGGGCATGCCATAGCAATTCCTTTTGAATCTCCTTGTCTGCCACAAGTCTGCAGTTCGTGAGACCCAGCGTTTGAGGTGGGGGTGGCACAAATGACAGCATGAGTCATTGACCTTTGCGTCTATGGCTTCTTCAAGATTGGTGCACAACAGGTCTTGAAGGCCGATGATCGGACCACTCTGAACTGTATGTGACCTTCCCGTTTTCTGGTAAGGAGCCCATGCAGCCTCCTTTACAGATGGCAGTCCTCTATTTGAAGGCACCCTCTGATTGGTAAAGAGCCCTAAAAAGGGAAAGAGCGCAGGAGCCGGCAGTGTCCTGTAGTGGTTAGAGTGTTGAACTAAGAGCTGGGAGCCTGAGGTTCCAGGGGCCACTCAGCTATGAAGCCCACTGGGCAACCTTGGGCCAGTCACCGTCTCTCAACATACCTCACAGGGGTGTTGTGAGGATAAAGTGGGGAGGAGGAGGAGGAGGAGTGTGGATTTGATATCCTGCTTTATCACTACCCAAAGGAGTCTCAAAGAGGCTAACATTCTCCTTTCCCTTCCTCCCCCACAACAAACACTCTGTGAGGTGAGTGGGGCTGAGAGACTTCAGAGAAGTGTGACTAGCCCAAGGTCACCCAGCAGCTGCATGTGGAGGAGCGGAGACGCAAACCCGGTTCACCAGATTACGAGTCTACCGCTCTTAACCACTACACCACACTGGCTCTCATGTGGGATATCAACATAATAAATAAGTAAACAAAAGTTAATTTGAGGGTGAGCACTGGTTAGCACTCTGTGATAATTCTTGTACATCCAAGAGGATTTGCTTTAATTCTCCTGGATCCTACTTTTACGCAGACCCCACAGAAAAGCAAAGTGGGCCTGCATGCACAGTTTGTATCTTTCTGTCTTTGGGGGGGGGGTGATCTGGGAGTCAGAGGCAGCCAGAGGATGTGTGTGTGTCGATGTCACTCTGTAGGGGTGCCATCTGGGGGAGCAGGGGGCAAACCCCTCAAAAGAATTTCAAGGAGGGGGCTGGGCCTCCTCAATATTCTGCCACCATGACAGGCCCCATTGGGCCTCCTCCCACTGCGTGACATCACTCATGAATGCTGCCCCCCCGTGCATGTGTCACACTCTGAATTGTGTTTCCGCAGACCCACAAAAGGTTGGTTACCCCTTATGTGAACAGTAGCTACTCCTTCAGCAATGAGCACTTACACTTTACATTGTGGGTGCCCTTTGCGGGATCGCGCGTGGTGCTACAGTGCCCAGGGAGCTTACTGGTAAACAGGGGCTCTCAGTGTTAATTTTTGGAGGTTCACACCCAGCCTCAGTAATCAAGTTTCTTGCTGGGAGGTGGGGCCAGCCCCATTTATAAATAGGGGGTGGAGCTGACAGTCGGCTCTGGAGATTCACTCTCCCTACCCTCCCTTTGTTTAATGTTTCTTGTTTGCAGGTTGACTTTTTCTTCCTGTTTAGCGGGCGCTGCTACGGTCTTTGACTGGTTGATGTTGAAGGACTGGGAAGAAATTTTCCTGCATTGGCAGGTTTTGTCTTCCCCGTAGCAATTCATCACAACTTTGGCTGTTATGGCCTTGGGTGGAATCCTTTAGTCTTTTCTTCCCTATGGGGGGGGGGCGTGAAGTGGTGACTCACCCCCTGCGACAGCGATTCCAGGGTCCCCTTCTTAAAGGGGTTATATATATAGGTGTCACTGGCCATACACTGAAAGGTCATCAGTGAACTACCCTGCATGCAGGGATATGGGCTGGGCTGCCTGCTACACTTACTTCTCGCAGAGCACCCCGATATCCCATTTACCCTGAAGAGCCCCAGTTCCCCTCAGCTGGGGGGCTGGGAGAGATAAACACCCAAGGCCTAAGCTAAGGTCTTCCTACATTCAGATGTTTAATAAAGTTGTGGCTTAATTTTAATTCCATAGAACGTTGTCAGAGTCTTTATTCCTTATGACCCCTGGGGGCTGGGGCTGTTGCTGCCTGGTCATGCAATCTAGGCCATGAATTTGGACAATATGCCCACCCTTTGAGAAGTTTTTGGATGCAGTTTCTTTTCTTATAACTTGATGGAGAATTGTTGAAACACACACACATCAAATCAATTTTTGCTATGGTGCTTCTCATTGAGAAATTAAGAAGAACTCATAGGATCCCTGCAAGGAAGAGCGGGAGGAGGTGCTGCCTGATGGCTGCGTTAAGCATTCACCAGAGCAGAGGAATCGAACACATTGGTAGTCCATGGTCACAGTATGTCCATGGTCCTTAACAAGGCATCCATCAGTTAAACTGCCTTTAAATCTACACCGGTACAATGTTGGGAATTCATTCCTGCAAAGCTCATAAAAGTGCAAGACAAGAACTAATAAACAAGGCTGCAAGGAGAAAGTGAATGAGAGAAACTTCTCAGTGACTGCAGACTCATAGAAGTTTTATTTATGAACTCTTGAAAAAGAGCTAGAGGACGCACCGTCTCCCAAGAGAATGGCCCATGTCTGGGATCCAGGAAGAGCACAATGAGCTCTAGGAAAGATCTATCTGGTTGGGTACACAGTGATTTAAAAGGCAACCAGCGCTCCAAATGCATCCTCTAAGGTAATTGTATTCAGGGTCCCCCTCTCTGTCCCTCCGCCTCCCTGGGCCAAGATGCTGTGAGCGCAGCCTGCCATAAAATAAATATGAGGTGCACCATTCTGTGCAGGAGTCGATAAAAGCAGCATCAATCTATCTTCTTTCCTTTTTATCCAGATTTGTGGCCAATCGCTACCGGCACCAACATTCTGCTGGGAACAACGACGTCTATTGAAAATGTTCGCTTGAGAGAACATGGAATCAAATAGAACTTGGCCCACAATAGGAAAACAAAGGACAGTGTCTAAGTGCTTGGTGCTATTTCCCCCATTGGCAGCTGGTCTATTAGGATGAATGGGGCTGTGCACTTGAGTCTGCTCCCACTGGCCTACCTTCTTACTTCTTACTAATCAGGAGTGGCTCTACCTGCTATGGCGCCACCTACTGTTCCTCTCCCTACCTTCTGCCCTACCAGACCCAATGGTCACCACCAACTAGTGATTGCTAGAATTCTCTGAGTTCATATGAGGGCAATTCTCATCTGCTAATGTGCTTTTTTATTAAAGCAGTCAAGCAAGGAGACAACCTTTTCCCTACTTACTTGTAAAGCTGGAAGCTAAATAGGTTTCTCAAGTGACCACTGGTGGCTGAAGAGGCCCTTGCTTAAAAGAGCACCGATGACTGCTGAAGGCTGCTGGCTACTAGCTACTGGAGATGGAGGAGAATTCAAATCACATTTGCACTTTGCAAAACAATGCGTGAACCAAAGCATAGTCTATATTTTGAAATGCATGCATCTCTGAATTTTGCAGTGCCGTTCTCTAGCTAGGTAGTGTGCCTAAAAATGCAAATACAGTGGTACCTCAGGTTAAGTATTTAATTCGTTCTGGAAGTCTGTTCTTAACCTGAAACTGTTCTTAACCTGAAGCACCACTTTAGCCAGAGCACAATTTCTGTTCTCATCCTGAAGCAAAGTTCTTAACACAAGGTAAAATTTCTGGGTTAGCAGAGTCTGTAACCTGAAGCGTATGTAACCTGAAGCATATGTAACCCGAGGTACCACTGTACTAGGATAAAGAGTGCATAAATGTCATGAAAACAGCATACAAAAATGCATTATATCAGGGAAGATTGCTTTGCAAAAATGTATATCTTAGGCAAACTTGCATGCAAAAAATGCATTTCTTGGGAGACATCCATAATGAAATGCTGATGAATTTTCAAAAGCACTCATAAATGGAAATGTGGAGAACTAAACTAAGATTGGAAATTGGATGGATTTCTGTTCCAGATGTAGGACAAATCAGCAAACATGGCCATTTCTGCTCCAGATGCCATCAGAATTCTTTGACCTCCCTGCAGACAAGGAAGTTTGTGGGTGTTCAAACCCAAATCCACCACTCACGACACCTCCTTTGGGAATGGCTTGCAGAGCTAGATGCCACCATTTGGTGTTCAGGTCTTGAAGATCTGCAGCGCTTCCACTTCTGCTCTGTAAAAGGCTGTTCTGTCTGTGAGCAGAACCACTTTCATGGGCTGCATCAAAGCTGCAGAGACAGGAATTGCTGGTGGCCGTGAAAGGTCAAGCGCAATGACATTTGAAACCTTGCCTTTGATTGTGTGGCCGCCCTCGTATGGCACCTTGACATTTCCCCTTTCTCCTGCTATCCTCTGAGACAGCTGACATGTATGTCCAGAATCTCCACCACATTGCTTCTTGGCGTGAGAAGGAAGCCACCAGCACAATCCTTGGAGGTTGCAGCTCAACTGTTGGTGGGGACAGAGTACCACCAACACACAGGTCCAGTGCTTCAAATCTTTCCCTGGCTGCCCATACGCTACAGGCCAAGGTGCTTAAATTAATTTGCAATGCCCTTGACAACTTGGGTCCAGGATACCTTAAGGACCACCTAAGTCCTCATATCCCTTCCAGTCACCAAAGTCTTTGAGGGAATTCACTGCTCATGGTCAACCAGGAGTCGTGCATTCAGTACCTGTATTTAATGCTGTGGAACTCTTTCCTGGCTAGGGATGGGCAAATCTGTCAACTGGGGTTTCTTTCCATTTCTCAATCTTCAGCTCTCTACATTTCTACATTGATTTTCAATTCAACCCCCCCTCCCCCAAAAGTCCTCAAGAAAATTCATCACCACTTTAGTGTGAATTTTATTTTTCGTATGCAGCATTGCATAATATGCTTTTTTGTGTGCATAGCAGCTTATTCTAATGACCTGCATTATTGCATGCATTATTTTCACTAACGTATGCATGTTCAATGCACACTTTGCCCAAGCATATTCATTTTTGTACACATTGCTTGCCTGGAGAACTGCACTGCAAAATTGGGAGAAGTGTGAATTTCAAGAGATGGTTATGTTTTGGTTTGCTTCTTGTTTCGGAAATTGCAAAATGCCCTTTTCACTGTGAACAGAATCGGATTTGTTCCTCATCCCTAACTGTGCTCTTCTAGATGTTGCAGGACCCCCTACGCTCTTCAGCCCCAATAAGCAAAGCTAGGGATGGTCGGGAAAGAAGGAAGCTAGAGTCCAGCCACATCCGCACAGCCACAGGTCCCAATCCTTGACTTAAGCCAAACTATTTGAAATTATGGAGATCCATCATCATTACCTACTATTGAAAGGGCTCCACAAAGTTATATAACCTCTAGCAGACTGGTTCCCTTATTAATTTTACAGCTTGTATTCTCGGAAGTGGTGAAGCTTATTGTTTTTGCCCTCCAATTCCCCCCCTTCCCCCGCTGATAATACGATTTTATCATCTTTGACAAAGCTATGAAGTGTCCTCCTAAGCATGTCTGCAGTGGAGACAAATGGACATCCTCTTGATGGATAGTTGTAAAATCAAAGCAAATCTAACAGCTTGTTGGCCCCCTCGCAGGTCTTTGTAAGAGCTTCATAACAGAAATGAAACCAAGCAGGCGAAACAGTGTGGTGCTGATAAAAGACAAGGTTGCATGTTCAATCCCCATATGGGACAGAAGGTCAAGAGGGTTGTTATGCTATTTTTTAAATTCCAACACTACAATTCTAATTCGATTATTCTCATAGCTGTCAAGTGTCCCTTATTTGGCGGGACAGTCCCTTATCCCAGCGCCATGTCCCGCTGCTGTCCCTTATTGATGAGGCTTCATTTGGCTGCTGGCTGGGC
This sequence comes from Podarcis vaucheri, assembly GCF_965113315.1. Classification (NCBI taxonomy): domain Eukaryota; kingdom Metazoa; phylum Chordata; class Lepidosauria; order Squamata; family Lacertidae; genus Podarcis; species Podarcis vaucheri. The sequence goes on from NC_138752.1 coordinate 35,968,471, forward strand.
TTTCTGCCTTTGGCTCAGAGGGGCTCAGAAGTTGAACATACCTGTGCCCGGAAAATCCCTTATTTTGGCTGCTGACCCCTTATTTTCGAGGCTGCTGGTCCCTTATTTTCAAATCTGTAAGTTGACAGCTATGATTATTCTATATATATCATGGTGGTATAAGATTACCTGCCCTGCGCTATAATTTGATAGAAGTCTCTAATGAAATTTTGCCTCTAGTTTCTAAGCTCAGATTAATTGCAGCATTGTACTCTGGTTCTGAACAGGCATACCTACGTCACAACTATGGCGACCTTTATGAAATTTGCAGCTGAAATAAACACAGCATAATAATTACCCTATGCTTATAATTCAATAAGGCTTAGCAGCAAAGTCAATCAGAAGAGAATTCATATTCAAATGGGTGAGGGGGCCTGCCAGAGCACACATTGTCCGAAGGCCCCCTCCAACCTGGAATTAGCCAGTCTTGAACAACCACTCAATCTCCCTTTGAATCCCACTTCCAGACACTTGCTGGAAAACAATGCCTCAGAAGGGCTTTAGCTGTGGAAGCAACCTAATATTTTCACAATGGCCAATAATGGAGGAATAAATTAGAGTAACACAGTTTGAATTTAGATGAGCTATGGCACCCCTCGGCTCTGCCCCCCACCCAGCCACCCTGAATTTATGAAGTGCCATCTCTGCCGCTCAAGCAATATGCAAGAAACAAATTCATCCAGTCCAGTCAATAGGAGACCAAACATTGTCTGCAAGGATGATAATTTGTCAATTTAAATGCATCAAATGGCTAGCTGCAGGGCAGGTTATCGAAAGACATTTCAGTTATGTATAACAGTTGAGTGCTTATTTGCTTGCGAGGAGGGGGAAATCCAGGTGTGCTCAGATACTATTGGGTCGCCCCCCCCCCGAGGGGTAGTTGTGTTATGTCTCTGGCAAGAAAACAAAGAGTCTTCGTTGGCCTTTTAAAAATGAACAGCGGTCGTCACCGCTTGGGCTTTTCTTGACTCTTCAAAGTGAACTCTTAGTATATTAAAGGAGGACATGGCAAGGTAGGAAGGAGTTGGATAGCAGTGAGAGGCAAGCATTACAGTCAGTGACTATTAAAGCCTAAGCATGTGTGAAATAGGCACCTTTTACAGCAGTCCTGAGTAAATTACTGCCAATCTGTTGCATAGGATGACCCCCCCCTTCCAGGCTCCCCTCCCTTGCAGAGAACCTCAGAGGACCAACGCTCTGTACCCCTCCAACACGCCCTTGCCTCCTTCCTAGTGCATTCGCTTCAAGTTGCAGCCAATGTCCATGGCGGTTCTGGCTGCATTGTCCTTATAGTTTGCTTAGGGATGCGGGTGGCACTGTGGTCTAAAACCAGAGCCTCTTGGGCTTGCTGATCAGAAGATTGGCAGTTCGAATCCAGTGACGGGGTGAGCTCCCATTGCTCGGTCCCTGCTCCTGCCAACCTAGCAGTTTGAAAGCATACCAGTGCAAGCAGATAAATAGGTACCGTTGCGGTGGGAAGGTAAATGGCGGTTTCCATGCGTTCTGGTTTCCATCACGGTGTCCCATTGCCCCAGAAGCGGTTTAGTCCTGCTGGCCAGATGACCCAGAAAGCTGTCTGTGGACAAACGCCGGCTCCCTTGGCCTGAAAATGAGATGAGCACCGCAACTTCATAGTCACCTTTGATTGGACTTAACCATCCCGTCCTTTGCCTTTCCCTTTCCCTGAACAGCTCCTCCTCGCCTCCCGTTCTTCTCTCAGACAGCTGTCTTGAGGGCAGTTAGGATTTAAAGGGGGGAACCCAAGGCCACTCTCCACATTTGGAAACTCCCATCCCCAAGGTGGGGATGACACCCCCACAAATCCTTTCCCACAGAGCTTCGCCCCCCCTTTCCCAGAGCAACATAAACCAGGGAGCTGTCAGTGGTTTCCGAACGATCGGCATGATAAACCTTCAGAAAATGCTAATGAAGTCCCCTGAGGAGAAGTGGGAAGATATGTCAGACACACTTGACTGCCTCTCAAGACAAGATATGCTGGGTGATTACTGTTTTCACAGGCGTTGCCAGAGCCTTTGATTTGCATTCTTTTACCTCAGAACCTCAACATGCTCACTTTTTCGTTAGTGTGTGGGAAGGATTAAGAGAGAGAAAACTTCCACCCTTAGCGTCCTCCTTCACCCCAAGAATATCCACGCCGACCTCAATGTAGTGTTGTTCTGGGAAACTGTGAGAAATTGAAATGGTGGCTAGACCCAGCACTGCTCAGAGCCGCTAAACCAGGATTTTTTTTTTGTTAAAAGGAAGGGCCCAAGGCAAGCAAAGGGTACTAGGACTCTGGCATTTCAGGTGCTGGTGCCGGCCCTGCTGCTGGGAATGGGGGAAATGGGCAAGATGGTTTGAGCCAAAGAAAAGGAGGTGTGTTTTTCAAGGTACCTGCTGGCCACAGCTCAGGAGAAGATCAAAACCAGCACTTCGAATTGGGCCCTCTCTCTCCCATAGTGGAGAGAGATAACTTTCACCCAAACTTGAACCAGACTGTCCTTCAAATAGAGGATGCTTTCAAAGAGTAATGGAAGATATATACCTACCCTTGGCCCTAAGTGCATAATCCTCTCCCCAAGGATCTAAATAAGCATTGAGTCAGCATGCACCAATGAAGTTTCTTCAATGAACTGCCAGTAGGGGCATTTCAACTTTTGCCTAGAGTCTCAAGGGTGCCAAACCTCGCCTGTGGGACTCTTGAAACTCTTCCCATCTTCTCAGTTCTTGTACGTTTGAATTTAGAAAACATCAGACTCTCGAGAGAGTGACTGAACTTTCTGCATATTGTTTATTTTCCCCTTCAATTTCAAATTAATTACTTTTGTGCTTTCATACAGACTGCTGTGAGGAGAGATGCACATTATTAGCATAATTGGAAGCAAACTGATATAATGTGGCTAGATGGAACCACAATTCGCATGGGGGAAATGGATATCCATTAGCAAAATGGCCATAGCGATGAACTGTGGGTGCTGTTTTATGAGGATTCATCCTGATTTGTTTGCAGGAAGGTTCGGCAACGGCATCAAAGCAGCCATTATCCCACACTTACCAGTGGATTTTCCTATCACTTTCCTTACTGCAAAAGGTCCAACTTTTTGGGGAGGCAGGTTTGACCTTTGGGGGAAGCTGGTGCAGAATTCAGCAGCTATGATGCTCACCAGGCAAGATGATTTGAGCTTATTACACTGACACTGGTCCAGTTGCACTGGCTGCCAGTTAAGTTTCTGGTCCCAATTCAAAGTGCCTTAAATAGTTCAGGACTGTGATACCTCAAGGACCATCTCTTCCCCATATCAACCTACCTGGACCCTTCGAACATCATCTGAGGCCCTTCTTCATGTGCCTCATCCACAAGAGGTCTGGCAACATGAAAATGGGCCTTCTCTGCAGTGGCCCCCCATTTGTGGAATGCTCTCCCCAAGGAGGCTCACTTGGTACCTTCATTATACACCTTTAGGTGCCAGGCGAAAATGTTCCTCTTCAACTAAGCCTTTGGCTGATTAACATCCTATATTCTTTTAAATGCGTTTGTGGGAGGGAGAGAGGGAAAGGGGGTGTTATTGCTTTGTATTATTTTCATTCTTGATTTCATTATGTGTTTTGTGTTTTTATCTTCTATTTTTATGCTGTGAACTGCCCCGAGATCTTCGGAGGTAGGGTGGCATACAAATTTAACAAATAACAATAATAGTTATTGTTGTCGTTATGCAATACCACCCAGTCAATTATTAACTGTGCAACCTGAATTTGCTGTGGTATGGAATTGAATCCCACTTGCAGAATAGCAGCAATTTTGAAATGGCCAAAGACCAAGGTGATCTGGGATGCCCGGACAAGGCTACTGTCAGAGGGCAAAGGAGATATCCAGGATGTGCTTCCTTCATCAGCACTTGAGGGTTGCAATAAGAGAATCCCAGTACAATATTAGATTCTTCCATGTGGAGATGGCAGTGCTGAAAACGTGGTTCACGTACTGTTCTTTTGTTCTTTGTAGAGTCGTACCTTGGAAGTTGAATGGAATCCATTCTGGAAGTCCGTTCGACTTCCAAAACATTCAAAAAACAAAGTGTAGCTTCTGATTGGTTGCAGGAAGCTCCTGCAGCCAATCGGAAGCTGCGGAAGCCGTGTTGGACGTTTGGCTTCCAAAAATAGTTCACAAACTCACAAACGCTCACTTCCGGATTTGTGGCGTCCGAGAGCTAAGATGTCCGAGAACTAAACTGTTCGAAAACCAAGGTACGACTGTACAGAGATTCACATAAAGAGTTATTTACTGTTTCATCCAGGGTGTTTCAGCCAGCTGTTGCTGATTAATTGAATTTATACCCCACCCTTCCTCCCCAAGGAGACCAGGATGGCAAACAGCTATACAATTCAAAGACAAAGAAAGAAAGCAAAAACTTTCCAAAACAGTTAAAACATTCTAAAATCATTTACGGTGAAAAGCATTCCAAAAGTTACAAACACTCCTTCATCCAACGATCTCAGGGTTGCCAGGAACAGCATTTTTCAGTCACCAAACATGCCTGGGAGGACTGGAATGTTTTCAAATTCCTTTGAAAGCAAGTGATGATAGAGACAGGCTCACCTTGTGAGGAAGGGCAGGAAATTGTGTGACTTTTCTCCTTACAGATCAAGACAAAAATGTAAAATTCTTCGCAGCCACCATTAAAATAAGAGCAGCTAAAATGGGCTGCACATTTTAATTTGCGTAATTTAAAAATTCCAACTAAGTTTGGTAATTCTATCTGCCTTGCAATGGCTGCCGTGTGGTAATTTAGTTTGTTAATTTTACCTCCTTAGTTGTTGATACATTTCTGTAGTTTATATTCAAATTACAGAGGCTAGTGGCTGAGGCAAATAAACATCTGTGGATGATACGGCATTATACACCCCACACTGATAATGTTTGGGATCACAAAAGATAAGGGTCACGCTTGATTTTACAAAGGCTTGTAATGAAAAATGCAGGAGGCTGAATCATACGACAGTCCTGATTCACATGCAAATCTGCCATCAAAAAAGTGTGTCAGATGCTACATTACCGGCTTAAATGAACTACAGTGGTGCCTCGCAAGACAAAATTAATTCGTTCCGCGAGTTTTGTCATCTTGTGTTTTTTTTCGTCTTGCAAAGCATGGTGTCGGGAAAGTTTTGGAAAAGCTTCAAAAATCACCAAAGTCTTTAAAAACCTCAAAAAAGGCTACCACTCCGCGTTCTATGAGTTGCTCCTCGAAGTCAAGTCGCAACTGTATTAACGGTGTTAAGAAAAAGGAAACAAACTTGCAAGACATTTCCGTCTTGCGAAGCAAGCCCATAGGGAAAATCGTCTTGCGAAGCAACTCAAAAAACCAAAAACCCTTTCGTCTAGCAAGTTTTTTTGTCTTGCGAGGCATTCATCTTGCGAGGTACCACTGTACAGTGGCACCTTGGTTCTCAAACTTAATCTGTTCCGGAAGTCCGTTCCAAAACCAAAGCGTTCCAAAACCAAGGTGCAGTTTCCCATAGAAATGAATGCAAAACGAATTAATCCATTCCAGACTTTTAAAAACAACCCCTAAAACAGCAATTTAACATGAATTTTACTCTCTAATGAGAACATTGATCCATAAAATGAAAGCAATGATCAATGTACTGTACTATAAAATAAATAAAACAGTGTTGTAGTTTATGAAAATTAAAATTATTACTTTTTCTTACTTGCTCTGATGATAGTCATTGTTTGGAGGGGGGACTTTTATCCATTTCTGCAGTCACACAATCAATCAATCAGCTGAACTGGGTTCCACACAGTCACAAAAACAAATTAACCGAAAAAGCCTCAAAAACGCAAAATAAATAGCAAAACCAAAAGCGCCAAATACAGTGGCACCTTGGTTAATCCACCTAATCCACTCTGGAAGTCCATTTGACTTCCGAAATGTTCGAAAACCAAGGTGCGGCTTCTGATTGGTGCAGGCATCCTGGAAACAATACCTGACAGCCGCATCGGACATTCAGCTTCCGAAAAACATTTGAAAACTAGAAACACTTACTTCCAGGTTTTCAGAGTTTGGGAACCAAGGCGTTTGAGAACCAAGGCACTGGAGAACCAAGGTACCACTGTATATTTTATGACAGGCCTGAACTGCGCTAACACTTTGGCTATTTCTACTACATTATGGATTTACAATGTTAAAAATGACCGTTGCTGAGGTTACCAGTGTGGTTGTAGTGCTGCCCAGAAGGAAATTTCCGCCTCGTCAGAGCTAATTAATGACTGAATAGAGGCATGTGCTGTGTTAGGAGATGGCAAATGATCAAGCACATATTTAGGAATTAGCCCATATTTAAAGCTCCTGCACCTCTCGGTCTCGTAAGGACTAGCAATCCCTTTCTAATGAGGGCAGGCAGTCTGTGCCAAGGGTTGCTTCCCCTCTTCTGCTGGCAAAGACTGAATATCCATTGTGCAGTCACCCTGCAGAGTGAAGCTAAAGAAGCCACATAGTTCTAGGGCATATGCAGAGTGCCAGCTGAACCAAACACCTCTGGAAGAGCCCTCTGTAAGCAGCAGGGACTTGAGGAAGCTGAACTTTCATTCGCAAAGCCAGCTCATTTAAGAGAATGTGAGGCCACGGAAGGAGATGTTGGGCAACTTTAGCACCAGATTTAATCAATGTTGGGAGGTTGTTAAGAAATAAAAGGGACAATAACGAGCAGCCGTCTTCGGTGCCAGCAACGACTGACCTTCGAATGATGAACACAAGACGTTCGAGTACCATTAATTAGGAGCAGGCAGAGATGAGGAGGGAAGGGTACTTGCAATGGAGGACATCGCAAAAAACCCTTTTAGCGACACCCACGAGACCGGAGAGCTTGGCAAGGATTTGACGACTGCAAGCTGCCAGGTTTTGCATCTGAAGGGCAGAGCAAAAAACAGAACGAAAAGCTCTCCAAGCCCACAATCTTCCTCTGGGTTCATTTCTACCCTAAGAAATGGATTCCCAATTCAGAGCATTGCTAATTTCAGGGAGAAACCAGGCCCGGCCACATTCCAGGCTCCATTGCGGTGTGTGCAAGTAGGATATGCAGTCATGGTGCTTCTTGTCTGATAATGGACCATTTCCTCCCCCACAGTACTTCTCAGTACTGCACCCTCACAACATATCATCCTTCTAGGTGCATTGTTGTCGGGGTCGGGGTACACGACTGCCCCCATTGCCCCACTGGCAGACTGTGGCAGGGGCTATGTCCTGCCTCCCCTGGCCATTTTAATTTCCCACTCCCCAAGTCAAGGCTTCACAGTGCTGGGCTGAGCAGAGAGGTTTTCTTCCCTGTTGCAGCACTGAGCTGGGAAGAGTGGTCCCTCTCTGCCCAGCACCGCAATAAGGATGGAAGTCAAGGGGGTGCAGATCAATGCACCTACCCAGTGGTGACTGGTGACCATTGGGACAGGGAGGGTGGAAAGCAGCAAAAACAACAGCTGATGAAGTGTGTGGTGTCCATGCTCATTGTCAGTCTTTTTTTGGACACAGGCTGGGATGTGGCCCCCAAAAGGGCTGTAATGGGGCACTATTGCCCTCAGGCCAAAAGATGTTTAGTCACCCCATGGTCTATGGCTGTTGGCCATGAAAAACGTCTTTTTTGTTACCAATTAAATAGATTAGCTTCCCCACAAATGGCTTTGAATTAGCCAAGCTGACAAGCTGCATTGTAATTTGATTATGGTCTAGCAGTTAATTAAAATTTCAGGATGAAGTTGGTGAGGCTGTTTGCATGAGGCTGCTCTCGCTGAGGCTGCAAACTTGATAAGGAAACAGGCTCATGACTGGCGTAGGTGACATTTTGGGAGAGGTGTGTGTGTGTGTGTGAGTGACAATGAGACCCCAGAAGGGCCCACCTCAACTTAGCAGAGCCACCTCTAGAACTAGAAAAGGTTCAGAAAAGTGCAACCAAAATGACCAAGGTCATGCAACAAGACCTATATATATATTTCTTTTTTTCTTCACCCTACCTCCCCACTCCAGCCCTCCCCCCGAGTCAGGCCTTCCTTCTTCATATCTTTATCCGTGTACACAGTCTGTTCATTCGAGCTTGTATGTTAGGGTTGGCTTCCCCTCTTTCTATCTAGTTCCTGTAAAATGCCCATTTATTTGTGATTCTTTGGCATTTATTTTCCCATCTATCCTCTGCCACTATCTGTGCGAATATTTCTGATTGTACGTATTCAAAAACATAATCATTCCATTTTTCCATATTCCATTTGGCCTTTTCTTTCCATCCCAAAGCAATAACTGCCATTCCAGCTAAAATCATAATCTTGTACAACTCTTGCTTATTACTTTTTACTTCGTTATTTCCAAGTATTCCCGAAAATAACAAATCCCTATTAACTTCTATGTTTATTTGAAATAATCCAGAAATTACCTTTATAATCTTTTGCCAATATTCCTTAACCAAATTACATTCCCACCACATGTGTGAATATAGTCCTTTTTCCTGACCACAATGCCAGCATTTGGGACTAAACCCTTTCCCTATATACGCCATTTGTGCCGGAGTTCTATACCATTTTAATTTTAAAAAATCTACTTAATTCTTTATACTTTTCTATTTTAATATTGTTTATATTCTTCATCAGTTCTGCAACAAGACCTATATGAGGAAAAGTTGCAGCAGTTGGGGCATTTTAGTTTAGAAACAAGGGGAAGGGAGGGAGGCATGATAGTGGTGTATGGAGAAAGAAACTTTTCTCCCTTTAAACCCCTAGAACAGGGGTCTGCAACCTTTAAGACAAAAAGAGCCACTTGGACACGTTTCCAAAGAAAAAAAACCTGGGAGCCGCAAAACCATTGCGACATTTAGAACAAATATAACACTGCATATATTGTTTCTTACCCTAATGTCCGATCTGACAGCGGGCGGGAAGGTGACGTCGGGCCAGTGTGTGACTAACGCACTCACTGCCCCCATGCGACGTCACAGCCAGTACAGCGCCCGCCACAGTGGGGGTGTCGGGGCGCACAATGCGCCTCCTCCCCTCGCTAGTATCCGCCCTGGAGACGCGGCAAAGGTGTAAAAGAGCCACATGCGGCTCCGGAGCCGCGGGTTGCAGACCCCTACCCTAGAACTTGGGGATGAAGCTGAATGTTGGAATATCCGAGGCAGGCAAAAGACAGTCCCTTTTCACACAGTGCATAGTTAAACTATGGCATTTGCTCACACAAGAAGTAGATAGAGTCACAGAGAATAAGGCTGCGTTCTACCACCACTGTTGGAGGCAGGAGGTCTCTGAATGCCCCATTGCTGGAAACAGCAGGAGGGGAGTGTGGAGTTGTGCTCAGGTCACAACCGCAGGCTTTCCAGAGGCATCTGGTTGGCCACTGTGAGAAAAGGATGCTGGACCAGGCGAACCTTGAGTCGGATGTGAGTAGGCCCTTCTTACATTCTTAAATACAAACTAGGTTTGGAGGAAAAAATTAATCCTGTTCACTTTTAAAGACGAACCTGCCTAACATGAATTATTGCTTTTTTTAAAAAAAAAGTCCTCATGAAAAGGCCATCAGCAGTTTAGTTCGAATTTCTCCTAATACACAAATTTCCCCTAATCTGAGGTGGTTTATGTACCGTATTTTTTGCTCTATAAGACTCACTTTTTCCCTTCCAAAAAGTAAGGGGAAATGTGTTTGCTTCTTATGGAGCGAATGCAGGCTGCGCAGCTATCCCAGAAGCCAGAACAGCAAGAGGGATCACTGCTTTCACTGCACAATGATCCCTCTTGCTGTTCTGGTTTCTGAGATTCAGAATATTTTTTTTCTTGTTTTCCTCCTTCAAAAACTAGGTGCGTCTTGTCGTCTGGTGCGTCTTATAGAGCGAAAAATACGGTATGTTATTTTCACCAATACATCCATTTCTGTGCACGCTTCACTCTTGTACATGCATTTGTATACGCATTGGCTAGAGAAATGCATTGCCAAATTTGGGACAGCCAAATCTTGAAGGACAGCTGTTGTTTCGGTTTGCGTCTTGTTTCAGAAAGTGCAAATTAGGTTGGTTCACCTTTGAGTGCAAGCCGAATTGAATTTGTTCCCCACCCCTCTCAGTAAAGCTAGATTTCCATAGTGATTTATGAAGCAGTTTTCTGAACGTAGTTCCTCTTTCTGTGTTGCTGCTGTTTATCTTCTGGAGTAGGATTCATCCATAGGGTGCCTTCCTGGCTTCCAGCCAACCATTGAAATGATAAGACACCCTTTAATCCTTAAGCACAGAGGCAGATTTCGATTGTGCTGTGTCTCCCTCGTTCCTTCCAGCTGAAGTTGAGCTTGACGAAGGCTCCTATCAAGGATGGACTGAGCGCCCGGCATTTCTGCCCGTTGTGACTCACTGGGTGTATTGAGGCAAATTGGTTGTACTCAAGTGAAACTGTAGTGTGTTCTGCATAACTTGTGGCACGCACCCTTCAGTCGTGCTGAATAACAAGCTTCTCCCCCACCCACTCTCTGTGTTTTTGATTTATATGAAGCCAAGCGGTGCGCTATAGACTATCAGCCAGGAGTAGGAGCCAAGTCACATTAAAAAGCCGTGATGCTAGCTAATCAGGGGGGGGAGGGGGAATGACCTGGTCTGCTCTAGGCTCCCAGAAATTATAAGCGAGCGTTACTGGTAATTACACCACTCTTTGCTATGCCCTGTGATATTAAGATGTGAAGGAAAGAGATTTTGCACTGTCACAAGGCTGTGATTCAACAAGGTCTCCCAGCCCCATTGATGACTTGAAGGTGGATGCAAATGTCTTCCTAATCCAATCAGAGTCGGCCACCTCCCACTCCCATTGCTGCCACAGGGCACGGCGTGTACCCTGCTGCCTGCCAATTAGGATTCAATCTGCATAGAGAGAAAGCTCTTATTAACACCACAGGGGAGGACAATTATTTTATGTAGTCAGAAGGGGGGGGGGGCATTTGTAATTTTTATTCCGCTCAGAAAAGCTTGTTAATAGACATTCAATAATGACTGCTAACTGGGCAATGGTGTTCTAGCCTTTGTGTGAAAACACCATTTTTTTATTTTTAAAAAATGCATGGTGACTTTAAAGGGAATAATAGACATGATAGGGGCTGCTGTTGTTCCCACTAATAAGGAACTCAGTTGGTGAGTACCAATGGAAATTGAACCAAAATGAGAAACAAGAGGGAGGGATCAGCAAGATCGGGGGAACCCAGAACCCTGAGGTCTGCAGAAGTAAAAGCATAAAGGATTCTTAAAGTAAAAATAAATGAAATGAGCACCTTAACTATGTACATGCCACCCACCTCCCTGCTGACTATAAAATGTTTTGTTTTTTAAGTTGGAATAAGAAAAAATAAATGATGCTGTGATGACTAGAATCAGTTCTTGTAGGCCCCCACTTGCCCCAATGGGCCCAAGTGTTGATGTGGGACCTCTTTGCCAGTGCCTCCCCCATAACCTTTGGGTGCTCATTTGAGGGGTTGAGGCTGGGCTATGGGCAGCAGTGTAGTGGCAAATTCAGAAGTGTAGGGTCCCTTCATGATAGTCACAACCGCACCCCTCACAGTGACACCCCTATAATATTACAGAGCCTTCTAAGATTATGCAATAGTCTTATAATTATACAATAGTAATCATTTAGGATATATTGCAATGATCAATGAAGGTCTCCATGTGTTGCCTTTCAGCTAGATGTGCACGTACATGGGCAAATGTTTCCAATATCTTCTTTCAGAGTGACTCAAGTTGTGTTCCCTGTGAAGTTCCATTGTTCCAGAGCTTGCAAGCCTTTCTCGTGAAACTGAAGCGCTGAACTTTGGAGCATACACTGGCAAAAAAGCTCCCGTTTCATGCTAATTGGGTGGCTCTTAGGATGCCGGAGGCAGGGACCCTGCTGCAGAAATAGTAGCAGAACTTCAATCCTCCTATGACCTTTAGCCCTGAAGTCCAGCCCCAGAAGAAAGAACATTGTGACGTTCAACAAAGAACTTCACCAAAGTTATCCTCTTCCCTCGGAGAACACCCTCTGGAATTGAAGCATCTCACTCCACTTGCCTGAGTTGCCGTTCAACTCAGTTTAAGAAACATGGAGGGTCCTGCCGGGTCCTGTGGGGACCACAAGAGACCTTGCATCCAGTTCACATCCATTCAGCTGCCCATTGTTGTCCTCGTTCATCTGAGAGACTTCTGTGGAACCTGCCTCAAAGCCGTGGACGGTATGAGCGGCATGGACAACGTGGACCCTGTTCCGGGCCTTCTTCCGCAGCAGGCAGCTGAAGACCTTCTTGAAGCCCTTGCGGAAGTGCTTGGAGACCAGGGCATAGACGATGGGGTTGAGGCAAGAGTTGGCGTAGGCCATGCAGTGGGAGAGGAGCCGGAAGGCGTAGGTGGTCTGGTTGAAAGGGAAGTCTCCGTAGAGGTAACGGAGCACGACGACGTGGTAGGGCAGCCAGCAGAGGCAGAAGAGGACAGTCACAATGATGATCATCTTGGTCACTTTGCGCTTGGCCTTCTTAGACTCGGACATGTCCTCCAGGGGGTCCACCGCTGTCCACAGGTATTTAATCGTCCGCGTGTAGGAGAGGCTGACGATCAGCACCGGGATGACGTAGCCAAAAGTGAAGGTGCAGGTGTCCATGATCTTCCGGCGCCATTCTTCCCATCCTGGCACACAGATGTAGCTGCCCTCCCATTCAATCAGGTCGTAGTAGCTCAGGTAGGGCCCTGAAAAGATCACGGAGAGGCCCCAAATGACAGCCATCGCCGCCACTGCGTTGCAGGGTGTCCGCAACTCCCGGGACCGCAGCGGGTATCGGATGGCCAGGTATCTGCCAGAAAAGTCAACAGAGTTAAGTATTGGTGAGGATTATCTGCACCATTTATCTTCTCCCTCTGACCACTCATTGTCGTCCCACCATTACTCCCCAGGCTTAGCCTTCTTCCCTTGGGGGTGCCCCAGCTGGTTCCTCCCCCCACTCCTCTGCACCCAACACTCACACACCCTAAGATCAGCCTAATTTTATGTGGCTCTAAGTCCGTATGCCCTCTGCAAGGACTCCGTTCGGAAGCCTGGCAAGAGCAATCTGCTTCTTCTCCCCTGGTAGGCAGAGGGTGGGGGGAGGAAGAGGGAGAAGGGAAAGAAGGGGGTGTTGCACCCCAGGGAGCAGAAATGACAAGCGACTGATAGGAACCATCTGTTTCTCCTCCAGGGGAGAAAACCGGGACGGGAGTGGGGAAAGAGAGAGAGTTTATTTTGACAGCTGTGGAAAGGCGTCAGATTGACATGACAGCCAAGAGCACGGGTTGGCCACATGTCACGTCTCCAGATGCGTAAGAGGAACTACCAGGCAGACCGGGGAATGTCTGTAAGTTCAGAGAGTCAGGGGATTGAGCCAAAAAATGTGGGGCCCGGGGGTGTGTAGGGTGTACTGGATGAAGGCATTGTAAAAGGTAAAGGGACCCCTGACCATTAGGTCCAGCGGCGCTCATCTTGTTTTATTGGCCAAGGAAGCGGGCATACAGCTTGCGGGTCATGTGGCCAGCATGACTAAAGGTAAAGGACTCCTGGACGGTTAAGTCCAGTCAAAGGCGACTCTGGGGTTGTGGCGCTCATCTCGCTTTCAGGCCTAGGGAGCCGGCGTTTGTCCACAGACCTCTTTCCGGGTCATGCGACCAGCATGACTAAACCGCTTCTAGCACAACGGGACACCGTGACGGAAACCAGAGTGCATGGAAACGTCGTTTACCTTCCCGCCACAGCGGTACCTATTTATCTACTTGCACTGGTATGCTTTCAAACTGCTAGGTTGGGCAGGAGCTGGGACAGAGCAACGGGAGCTCACCCCGTTGGGGGGATTTGAACCGCTGACCTTCTGATCAGCAAGCCCAAGAGGCTCAGTGGTTTAGACCACAGTGCCACGTACGTGTCAAACCAGAACCTGGGACACACCATGGTTTAAAGTCCTGCTTGACCATGAAACTCACTGGGGCTCCCTTGGGCCAGTCACTGCTTCTCAACCTAACCCACTTTGCAGAGTTGCTATGGGAGTTAAATGAGGAAGGGGGCAAATCATGTAAGCCACCTCAATCACCTTGGAGCAAAAGGTGGGATATAAATGCTCAGTTGGTGGAGCGTGAGACTCTTAATCTCAGGGTTGTGGGTTTGAGCCCCATGTTGTGCAAAAAATCCCTGCACTGCAGGGAGTTGGGCTAGATGAATCAGGATCTCCGATTATTATTTTTTAGTGCAGGCGTCTTCATTACCTGTCTACAGAGACGGCAGCCAGGGTGAAACTGCTGGCGTACATAGTAAGGTAGATGAAGAAATGGACAGTCTTGCACATGAACGACCCAAAGACCCAGCCCTCCAGGGAGTAGATGGTGGCCTGGAAAGGCACGCAGCAGATGATGAAGAAGAAGTCAGCCAGGCTGAGGTTGAGGATGAAGAGGTTGGTGCTGTTGTGCCCCACCTGCCCGTTCCGCAGCAGCACTGCCAGGACCAGGCTGTTGCCGATGGTGCCCAGAAGAAAGATCAAGGAGAAGACGACAGGGACGATGACACTGGCCAGGCTGAACTGGTGGGCATCAGAGGCGTTCCAGTGCCCAGCCAAGCTGGCAAAGTCTTCCTGTTCGGTCATTATTCTTATTTTTAATCTGTGGGCGAATGGTGGGAGAAAGAGACTGTGAGGGTCTTGCAACGGAAGCTGTATATGAAATAATAATCCAAATAGTCCAAATCTTGCACCTAGGGAAATCTGGCTTTTGAACCCAGAAGAACCCAGAAGAAGAGCCTTGATATATTGGATGAAAGGTCCATATGCTCTGGCTCCCTTTTTACAAGAGCGGCCAACCAGAAATCTCTGGGAAGCTTCTCCTTTATTCAGTCTTAAATTCAGTGTTCCATATTTCTGCAACAAGGCGATTTTTTAAAAAAACCATCTTGCGAAAATTCATTAGCGTTTTAGTGCAATTTCCCCCCTAAAATACACATTTTTCAGTGTGCAGTTTTGAGTAGTAAAAGCATTTTTGAAAGTATTCTTACCCAATATAATTCATTTTAAAGTTTTTTTGTTTTGCTATATCTATTGCTATGTATATATTGCCCCCAATATATGTATTTTGGCAAACACAGCAAAAGTCAGAGAAATACAAATTTTGACGAATCGGTTTGTTTCAGCTAATCATGCTAATGTATTCATTTGGGAAGCGAAAATTAGGGAGTTTCTCAAAACAAAATCGATTTCTCTCCCATCATAGGAACATAGGAAACTGCCTTGTTCCAAATCAGACCATTGGTCCATCTATCTCTGTCCTGTCTCCATTGACTGGCAGTGGCTTTCCAGGGTTTCAAGAAGGAGACATTTCGAACCTGGGACCTTCTGCATGCAAAGAGACAGTGTGGTGTAATGGTTAGAGTGTTGGACCAGGACACGGGAAAGTAGGGTTTAAATCCCCACCCAGCCATTGGGTGTGCTTGGGCCAGTCACCATCTCTTAGCCTAACCTACTTCACAGGGTTGTTGTGAGGATGAAATGGGGGAGGAGAACCATGTACCCCACCTTGAGGTCTTTGGGAGATAAGGTAAAGGTAAAGGGACCTGTGACCATTAGGGCCAGTCGTGACCTACTCTGAGGTGGCAGCACTCATCTCACTTCACTGGCCGAGGAAGCCGGCGTACAGCTTCCAGGTCATGTGGCCAGCATGACTAAGCCACTTCTGGCGAACCAGAGCAGCGCATGGAAATGCCGTTTACCTTCCTGCCGGAGTGGTACCTATTTATCTACTTGCACTTTGACATGCTTTTGAACTGCTAGGTTGGCAGGAGCAGGGACCGAGCAACGGGAGCTCACCCCGTCGCGGGGATTCGAACCACCAACCTTCTGATCAGCAGGTCCTAGGCTCTGTGGTTATATAGATGGTATATAAATGTAAGAAGAAGGAGAAGGAGAAGAAGGGGAACTATTTCATCCTTGCACCACAGCACAGGAGCCCTTGATCTGTTGAGCCCCAGCCCGAGAGTTGTTGAATGAAGCCTAGATTTAATCTGTGAGTGGTAAAAATTTGCCTTGAAAATGAGCAACTCCCAAACTGCAGATCTCTCATTACTAAGTGTCAGTCAAAGCGTCTTAGGCTTTTCCCAGGAAAGGTTTTTAATCTAAATATTTGGCAATGGGAAACAAATACTCAGTGTTGAATTATGCGTGGAAGGGTAGGGAAATACAAGCCTGATATTTGCTACTACATCTCTAGTCGCTGTAAATTTAATGCTGGTATTACTTCACTCACATTCTGTGCGAAGATGATGGACTACAGCTGGGCAGAGCTGTTCCCAGTGCAGCAATAAGATTCAAGGGGCGAATCAACACACTTGCCCAGAAAATCGGTTTTATTACGCTAGAGAAATATATGACTCTGACGTCCGTCCGTCCCTCTTCCGCACCCCCCCGGCTTTTCGATTTTGTTTTGCTAAATCAACAGTCGTGAGCCTTGCACAGAGAAAGGAGAGTTATAATCGCCAGTCTCTCTTGCAACACAGCTCTAAATTAACAGTTTTGGACACAGTTTGATGCTTTAGCTAGGATGTTGAGGTGGGTCTGGGTTCAAATCCATGCTCGGCCAGAGGGGGGCCATGGGACCTACTTTACAGAGGACAATCCTCTGATTGAAGGACTGCCCTCCATTTGAAGGACCAGAAAGGGTATCTGGGCCAAGACCAAGTTAAAGGCAGAAGGTGGTATTCAGCTAACGTCCCATTCACACTATACATTGAAAAAGCATCGTGAGTCATTGCTTCTGCCCAAGGAATTCTGGGAAGTGTAGTATGTTAAACATGCTGGTAATTGTTAGGGGATCCTTATTCCCCTCACAGAGCTACAATTCCCAGAGTTCCCTGTGAAGAGGGACTTATTGGGAATTGTAGCTTAGGGGGGATAGGGGTTCTCCTAACAAACGGCAGCTCCCATAATCCTTTGGGGGAAGAAATCATGACTGTTTAAAATGGGATGATGTGAATGTGGTCAATAGCTCTAAATTAGGCTGTCGTTGTTGAAAGTGGGTGGATTTTAGGCAGAGGGGCTGGGTGTCTGACCTTACAAAGGACAGTCTTGTGTGTGAAGGGGCTCTCTGGCCCAAGTCTGGTTTAAAAAAGTGAGAACAGGAAGAGCAGAAACCATGAAGAACATTGGAGGAGCCTGGCTGCTGGATCAGGCCAGTTGCCCATCTAGTCCAGCATCCATTTCCCACAATGGCTATGGGAAGCCCACAAGCAGGATCTGACCACTATGGTGCCGTCTCTGCTTAGCCAATGTGGCTAATATTCATCGCCTCAGTCCTTTGATACAGGGCCGGGCTGCCCATGAGGCAGGGTGAAGCAGCTGCCTCAGGTGCCAAAAGCTGAAGAGGGGCCACCCCTGCAGGTCCACTGGCAGTAGGGCAGGTTTCCAATGAGATCCACCACAGGTAAGGGAGGTCAGAGAGGTTTTGGTGACATGGCGGCCCTTTCTCATTTTGCCTCAGGTGGTGAAATGGAAAGATGGGGGGAAAGGTTGCCTAGCAACAGTTAGCTCTGGGCAGCAGACTTAGGAGGCCCACAGCTACCTCGTCACCATCTTCTGTTGTGATAAAATAAAATATAAATA
The DNA here is from genome assembly GCF_965113315.1 of Podarcis vaucheri. Classification (NCBI taxonomy): domain Eukaryota; kingdom Metazoa; phylum Chordata; class Lepidosauria; order Squamata; family Lacertidae; genus Podarcis; species Podarcis vaucheri. Next base: position 35,986,140 of record NC_138752.1, read on the forward strand.
AGAGAGGACAATTTTAATACCGGGACCATAGGCCAGGCACTGCGAGAACATAAGAAGCTGCTTTATAGTGAGTCTAGCTTAGTATTGCCTACACAGACCGGCAGCAGCTCTACTTGGAGATGTCAGGGAATGAATCTGGGACCTTCTGCATGCAAAAGCAGGTGCTCTCCCACTGAGCTAGAGCCCTTGCGCAAAACGCAGGAAGCGGCCTCATACTGAGTCAAATCCTTTTTCCATCTAGCTCAGTAGTGGCCCCACTGACTGGCAGCAGCTCTCTGCGAGTAAGATGAAACAGATCTCTGCCTGCTACTGCACTGGTGTTTCATCGCCATCAAGGCATGCATTGCCAATATCTTTTCCAGTCCAGTTCACACTTCTTAATTATATGTATCCCATGGACATCTTATAAACCTCAAAAGCAGGCAAATGTTGACAAAATGTATGCGTATGTGGTTGAGATTTGTTTGTTTCCCCATGGCTTAAAAGCAAAATCATCCAGGAAAGGGGTCCAGATTCATTTAGAACTATGGATTTTATCAAATATAAATGTCTGCATTGGTAAGCTTAATTGTGTATATCTTCAGGATGAAGAGATTCCAGGTTAGAAGGTATCCTTTTCTGTGCTCAGTCACTGAGCTTGCTGAGTGAGCTTTTGTAAGACTCGTTCTTTCAGCCCAGTCTACCGCACTGGACTGTTGTGAAGGTAAAATGGAAGGGGGGCACAATATGTGCCACCCTGGGAGAAAGAAAGAATAAAAATAAAAAAAAAAAAATTTTCAGGAAGTCATCATCCCAGTCACATTCCATTTCCAGAAGAATCATTCTACAGAAAGCAATGGAGGGTTATGCCAAGATTATAGTGAGGACACGCATCAACGTATATGGCTTAACCTCAGCTGGGACTCCTCACTGCTTAGGGCATTTGCAAAGTATCTTTCCTCATCTCTGAGTCTTACAGTCAGAAGGGGACACTTCCAGGAAAATAAGCTCACCACCACCACCATGCCTCTCATTTTTAAAATATCAAGCACTGTCTGTGAAGTTGAAAAAATGCCTTATAATAAATAATAATAATTTTTTATTTATACCCCGCCCTTCCCAGTTCAAAACCCAGGCTCAGGGTGGCTAACAACAAATTTAAAACACTTTAAAACACTTAATTATAAAAGCATAAAATACAGAATAAAAACATGAATAACAATAAAATTCAAAAATCAATTAGATAATCCCCAGGGCTAGCTGGCTGAATTGGTCCTACTTGGGCCAGCGAGGAGGCCAGGGGAGAATTAGCTGTGGGGTCTCAGAGCGGGTGATCTTCATAAAAGGGGAGGGGGGAAAAGAGAAGGGAAATAAAAGATCAGGCTGAATTCAAATTAAAGGCCAGGTGGAATAGCTCTGTCTTACAGGCCCAGCGAAAGGAGGTTAAATCCTGAAGCCTTGGGGTGATGATGAGTATCCTGGCTTCTCCTGCCCCAACCCAGAACTGCCATGGGGGGGGGGGAGGAAAAAACCACAAACAAACACAACTTACCTACTTCTGTGTCTTTAACACAAACACACAGATGAGTCTCCCCTGCCACACACACACACACACACACACACACACACACTGGTCTTCATATGACACTTCACCTCCTTAATTTCTTTGCATATTTATAGGAGGAGGAGGAGGAGGAGGAGGAGGAGGCGCAGCCCTCTTCTAACTGCTCCCTCTTACTATCTCTTCTGCAAACTAAAGTAGAAGGTATCTCATTTAGAAAGTCCACAGAATACCTGCTATGCATGCAGGAGTCCCCAAGTTCAATTCCCAGCATCTCCAGGTGTGATTTGGAGAGTCTCCTAAAACCCTGGAGAGCTGCTGCTAGTCAGTGTAGACAATATTGAGCTAAATGGACCGGTGGGTCTGACTCAATATAGGGCAGCATCCTGTGCTCTATTATGACAACTTCGGTACGGCAGAAGATCTTTTTGTGCTTATTTCTTATTTCAATAACCCACTGTTGGTTGTTCGCACACTCCCAGAGTGAGGAACATTTGAAACCGCTTTTAATATTGTGTTTTTAAATTGCCTCTCCCCCCCCCCCGGGACTTTAATGGTGAAGGGCGAATAAGAAATAAAATGAATGAATGATACAATACAATACAATACAATAAAACAGTATTTCCTTTAAATGCAACTTCATGTAAGAACAGATGAGATATTAACAAGGTGTAACTCCATCTCTAGCCAAGATTCTCAGGGTGTTACAGCCACATTTGTAGCTGGTACCAAAACACTCTGACTGCTGGCACTGCCTGCATCTGAGAGCAAAGAGACTATCAGAAAGTCAGTGTGCCACAAGATTCTAGCAACAGCAGCCACCTAATCTTGCCCCACTTACATTTTATTTCTAAATCCACAATATATAATTATGCAAAAGAACCTTAACACAACCGTGACAATGCAGTACACAACTGTTTACCATGTGTTAAAAGAGAAAATTTGCAAGCGCACTAAATACATCCACTTAGCAATGACCACCAGGGACTGCTTAGCCTTAGTCTTGGTAATAAATGCAAGTAGCATTTGCATTAAAACCTCTCTGAGCAGACACATCCACAGACTTGTCCCTCCTGCTCTTGCGTCTGACCACTTTATGTCTTTGTGCAAGTTTTTCAGCTCCAGCCTACCTGATTCTCACGCACCAAACTGCTGCCTCTTCTCCTGGGCTCACAGATTTCCATTCACCTCGCCTGGCTCCTCAGCTCCACACAGGCAAGAGAGAGGATCCTGCCTGGTCGCTGCAGACCTTCGCTGCCACATCGTGGCTCCGTCTGATCCTCAGCCAGTGATGTCGGCTCCGTCCCTCCCTCTCAGCTGCACACCTCCTGCCACTGTTTCTCCACCCTCCTCCTCCTCTTTCTACTCCCCCTGATTTCACCTGGGCATTTCTCTGGCTCCGTCCCCACACTGGGATGCCAGGATCTGACCTCTTGCCCTCCACTTTATTCAAGTCTCCCCATCGCCTCTGACTGAGTCTCGAGACCTGGTGGCTTGTGCAGATTCCATTCTCTCAAAAGCCATGTGTGTTCAGTCCAAAGCACACCTTGTAGCTTGCTAGAGATTGGGGGTGGAGAGAGATTTGTTTTGCTTCACGTTTTGAAGGGAAGCGAAGCTTATCCACTGTTCCAGAAACAATGCTCAAACCGAGAAACATGATTCTCTTTCCAAATTCGCACTTCTCCAGATTTTGCTTTGCTGCTCTGCGATCAAAGCGATGTGTACCAAAAATGTATATGTTTCAGAGAGGAGTGTGCTTAAAAATGCACAGATAAGTGAAAATGACATACTGTACAGAAATTCATTCTGTTACAGGAAGTTGCTTGCCAAAATGTGTATACTTAGAAAAATTACGTAAGAAAATTGGGTCTATTAGGAAAAAAATCCGCACTAAAATGCTGATGAATTCGCGAGGACTTGAATCTTTACCAGAAACTGATGCAGAAATATGATGTCAATATTCCCCATTTTCAGATATCCCCTCTTCCTGCCCAGTTGAGAAAACAAGGTCCAGAATGTGGCCTGCCATATGTGTTGGATATCCCCATGGTCGTCATGGCAGCCCTGAAGTCCTGAGCCACCTCAGAGCCAGTAGCCTTGGCATGGATGTTGAAGGCTCCCCAAACCAGTAGTCTGGGAGTTCTCAGGGAGACTGTTCAGGGAGACTGCGGGGCAGTGAGGTGGGTGGTAAAGTAACAGAATCCCTAATCTGTCCCAATTGCCTATTGACAGGAACACACACTCTAGACCAGCCTTTCTCAACCTGTGGGTCTCCGGATGTTGTTGAACTACAACTCCCATCACCCCTAGCTAGCAAGGCCAGAGCTCAGGGATGATGGGAGTTGTAGTCCAACAACATCTGGGGACCCACAGGTTGTGAACCGCTACTCTAGACCCACCCTCAACCAGAGAGCGAGAGAATTTCTACAAACCACAGCAACTCTCCCTCCCTGACCATCAAGTCCACCCTGATGTTGCACCGAGTAACCAGATGGGCAGAGTTTGAAAGGACGGCCTGAAAACCAAGCCTTATGTGGAACAGCTGAAGGAGTTGGGTATGTTTAGCCTGGAGAAGAGAAGACTAAGAGGTGATAGGATAGCCACCTTAAAATATCTGAAGAGCTGTCATGTGGACAATGGAGCAAGCTTGTTTTCGGCTGCTCCAGAGGCTGCGACCTGAACCAATGGATTCAAATGAGAAGAAAGGAGATTACATCTATACATTATGAAGAACTTTATGGTAAGAGCTGTTCAACAGTGGAAAGCCCTATTTCAGAAGATGGTAGACCCTCCTTCACTGGAGGTTTTTAAGCAGAGTTTGGATGGACATCTGTGAAGGATTCTTTAGTGGTGATTCCTACATTGAAGGGGGTTGGATGTTTTGGGACTACAACTCCCACCATCTCTAGCTAACAGGACCAGTGATCAGGGATGATGGGAATTGTAGTCTCAAAACATTTGGAGGGCCAAGTTTGCCTATGCCTGGATTAGATGACCATTGGAGTCACTTCTAACTCTTCTATGATACTAAATCCCCTATTCAACCACACCAAGGCCACATTCAGACCATATGTTTAAAAAACTAAGGACCACTCCAAACAGTCATGGCTTCGCACAAAGAATTCTGTGAGCTGCCATTTGTTAAGGGTGCTGAGAGTTCTTAGGTGACCCTTTCCCCCCTCCCAGAGCTATGATTTCCAGAGTGGTTTAACAGTAAAGCCTTATTCCCTGAGAACTCTGGGAATTTTCTGTAATACACACTTCTCTGAATTTTGCAACACAGTTCTCTAGCCAAGCAATGTTTACAAAAATGCATAGACTAGTATAAAGTGAGCATATAAATGTGCATATAAATCTGTGAGAAGAATATGCAGAAATGCATTATATTACAATCAATTGCTTTGCAAAAAAAAACATTTGCTTACAAAGAATGTGTTTATTAAAATGTTGATGAATTTTTATTAGGAAGGTTTTTTTCAAATGGCAAATTGCTGCAGAAGTATGGAGAACTGAATTCATGATTGGAAAAAGGAGGAACACAGAGAACTGAGCAATGACAGATTCCATTGCTACTAGCAACCCTATCTTAGAGGCTGCTGCAAACACAATTATCTTGGTGAGTTGCAGTTCAGTTGTGAACGGTCCCCCTTCCTCAATCCAGGCTGACCAAGAGAACACCTAACCTGGATCCAAATCATTTGGGAGACAGTAGGGGTAATGCTACATTAGCAGTTTTTTATTGTTGATTTTTTTTTAAAAAAAGAAACATTATTTCATAGAATCATAGAGTTGGAATAGACCACAAGGGCCATCGAGTCCAACCCCCTGCCAAGCAGGAAACACCATCAGAGCACTCCTGACATATGGTTGTCAAGCCTCTGCTTAAAGACCTCCAAAGAAGGAGACGCCACCACAATCCTTGGCAGCAAATTCCACTGTCGAACAGCTCTTACTGTCAGGAAGTTCTTCCTAATGTTTAGGTGGAATCTTCTTTCTTGTAGTTTGGATCCTTTGCTCCATGTCCGCTTCTCTGGAGCAGCAGAAAACAACCTTTCTCCCTCCTCTATATGACATCCTTTTATATATTTGAACATGGCTATCATATCACCCCTTAACCTCCTCTTCTCCAGGCTAAACATGCCCAGCTCCCTTAGCCGTTCCTCATAAGGCATCGTTTCCAGACCTTTGACCATTTTGGTTGCCCTCCTCTGGACACGTTCCAGTTTGTCAGTGTCCTTCTTGAACTGTGGTGCCCAGAACTGGACATAGTACTCCAGGTGAGGTCTGACCAGAGCAGAATACAGTGACACTATTACTTCCCTTGATCTAGATGCTATGCTCCAATTGATGCAGCCCAGAATTGCATTGGCTTTTTTAGCTGCCGTGTCACACTGTTGGCTCATGTCAAGTTTGTGGTCAACCAAGACTCCTAGATCCTTTTCACATGTACTGCTCTCAAGCCAGGTGTGTGATGGCCTGGGATTCCAAGTCTGAGAGTGAAACGGAGGAATCCCAGCTGGCACAGGAGTCCCCGCCTCCAGGGCCGGCTGAACTGGGGCAAGGCCTAGATGCTGAGGAGTCTGCACCTGTGACAGATCCTCAGGGGCAGGCACCAGGTGAGACCATTCTGGCCCCAGAGGTGCTGGAGGACTCAGTGGCTACAGGTGAGCCTTCCCCGGGGCCCAGTAACCCTTCGGCCTCTCCTGAACTGCAGAGGCTTAGGGCAGAGAGGCGAAGGGAACTGGTCTCTCCCAGGAGGAGTGCTCGCCTTAAGGCCAGGAGAGGCGGGGCTCCTGGGGGCCGGGACCGCCCCCGGCCTTAGAAGAAGATAAAGGTCAGGCAGCCCGGTCCCAGGTTGCGGGAGCAACGTCGTTGTGGAGTACCTGCTTTACCCAGACCTAGATCTGCACTCCCAGTGTGCCTGTCCCTCGCTCGGCTTCCTGCTCCTGACTCTCCGGTGTTCCTGTTCCTCACCCGGCTGCCCGCTGTTGACCCACCAGTGTTCCTGTTCCCCGCCTGGCTCCCTGCTTCTGCTCCACCAGTGTTCCTGTTCCCTGCCTGGCTTCCTGCTGCTGCCCTTCCAGCGTTCCTGTTCCCCTGCCTGGCTGCCTGTTTCGGACCTCGCGTCTCATCCAGTGTTCGTCTACCCTGCTAATGACTGTGGACTGAACTTCGGCTACGGTATTAGTACCTCCCCCCTCCCCCGGGGCCAGCACAAGGTGTCACCCATCTTGTATTTGTGTCTCTCATTTTTTTTGGCCCAAGTGCAATACTTTACATTTCTCCCTGTTAAAGTTCATCTTGTTTGTTTTTGCCCAGTTCTCTAATCTGTCAAGGTCGTTTTGAAGTGTGATCCTGTCCTCTGGGGTGTTAGCCACCCCTCCCAGTTTGGTGTCATCTGCAAATTTGATCAGGATGCCCTTGAGTCCATCATCCAAGTCGTTGATAAAGATGTTGAATAAGACCGGGCCCAAGACAGAACCCTGTGGCACCCCACTAGTCACTCTTCTCCAGGATGAAGAGGAACCATTGATGAGCACCCTTTGGGTTCGGTCAGTCAGCCAGTTACAAATCCACTGAGTGGTAGCATAGTCAAGACCGCATTTTACCAGCTCCTTTACAAGAATATCATGGGGCACCTTGTCAAATGCCTTGCTGAAATCAAGGTAGGCTACATCCACTGTGTTCCCTTCATCTACCAGGCTTGTAATTCTGTCAAAAAACGAGATCAGGTTAGTCTGACATGACTTATTTTTCAGAAATCCATGCTGACTATTGGTGATCACAGCATTCCTTTCTAGGTGCTCACAGACTGTTTGCTTAATGATCTGCTCCAGAATCTTCCCTGGTATTGTCAGACTGACTGGGCGATAATTATTTGAGTCCTCTCTTTTCCCCTTTTTGAAAATAGGGACAACATTTGCCCTCCTCCAGTCTGCCAGGACTTCGCCTGTTCTCCAGGAATTCTCAAAGATGACTGCCAGTGGTTCTGAGATCACATCTGCCAGTTCTTTTAATACTCTTGGATGCAGTACGTCTGGCCCTGGAGACTTGAATACATCGAAACTAGCCAAGTATTCTTGTACGCCAGCATGGTGTAGTGGTTAAGAGTGGTAGGTTTGCGTCTCCGCTCCTCCACATGCAGCTGCTGGGTGACCTTGGGCCAGTCACACTTCTTTGAAGTCTCTCAGCCCCACTCACCTCACAGAGTGTTTGTTGTGGGGGAGGAAGGAAAAGGAGAATGTTAGCCGCTTTGAGACTCCTTCGGGTAGTGATAAAGCGGGATATCAAATCCAAACTCTTCTTCTTCTCTACTATCTCCTTAGTTATTCTGGGCTGTGTTTCCTCTGCTGAATCATTAGCTCCAAATTCTTCAGGTTGGGCATTGTTTTCTTTATTGGAGAAGACTGAGGCAAAGAAGGCATTGAGGAGTTCAACCCTTTCTGTGTCCCCTGTTTGCATTTCACCATCTTCTCCTCTGAGTGACCCCACTGTTTCTTTGTTCTTCCTTTTGCTACAGACATACCCATAAAAGCCTTTTTTGTTGCTTTTAACCTCTCTAGCAAGCCTGAGTTCATTCTGTGCTTTAGCTTTTCTGACTTTGTGTCTACATGTGCTGGCTATTTGTTTGAATTCCTCTTTGGTGGTTTCCCCCCTTTTCCATTTTTTGTACACATCCTTTTTAAATCTTAACTCAGTTAAAAGTTCTTTAGATAGCCACCCTGGCTTCTTTAGGCACCTTCCATGTTTCCGTCTCATTGGTATTGCCTGAAGTTGTGCTTTTACTATCTCCCTCTTAACAAACTCCCAGCCATCATGAACTCCCTTTCCTTTTAGTATTACTGTCCATGGGATCTCACCCAGCACTTCCCTAAGTTTTATGAAGTCGGCTTTCTTAAAGTCAAGAAATTGAGTCCTAGTATGCTTGGCTGCTCCTTTCCGCTGTATAGTAAACTTCAGAAGAGCATGATCACTCGCGCCTAATGATCCTTCCACTTCTACCCCACTAACCAGGTCATCTTTTAACTAGAAGACAGGAGTGCCTGGCGTGCTCTGGTCCATGGGGTCACGAAGAGTCGGACACGACTAAACAACAACTTTTAACTATGGATTGCTAGGGCGACTCTCATTTTCCATACCCATGAAAAAGATGGTGTGTCCTGGAAAAAGAGGACATATGGCAACCCTAGCCTGCAAGCCCCTCCTCTGAGGGGAAGGCGCTTGTAGATGACTATCCTGATCTATCCTGATAGCGCCTGCAGCTCTTCCACCTGACACCCCCCTGACAGCTCTGGTCTACTCCAGGCAGTCCAACCCAGAGTGATTTGGTGCTGCCTTGACCTGACTCAACCCAAGACCAGATGCCCCCAAACCAGCCTAATCTGGGATTCAGAATTTGGCTGGATTTGGGACACGTCCCTCCTGCAGTGCAGGCACAGGCTGGAAAGAAACGAAATCATCAAAATTAGTTTCTATCTAGAAATGACTTTAGGAGCAGGAACCTGATGACATTCAAACCAATCTTTTGCTCATCCTCTAGCAATCATTCCTTTACCACTGACGGGTAATCTTCAGAGGATGCCTATTCATATAGCAATCTTTTGCAAAAGTGCTGCTGGTCTCTCCAGTAGCATACAAATCAAATCCAGTGGTCTACAGATCTCTCTGCCTTCACAACTTTTTTTTTTTAACTTTAGGAATGGTAACTTAATTTTGCGCCGTGTTGTATTAAAAGTGGGAAGATAATTCTTTTAAAACCTGCCACCCAATATGATGTATTTCTCTCCCCCCCCCCCCATTGTTATATGAGGAAGGGGGAAAATCTTGCAGTTACAATCCCTCAGTTTAATGAGTTTCAGATTTAAATGTCATGCCTACTGTTTTATCTACCTGAAATAGGCATGGCATCATGGCGTCTTGAAAAGGATCTTTCCCTCTGACCAAAAAGTTTGCAGTTGCTTGTTGGGCTTAGTTTTAGGAGTGCCAAACGACCAGGAAAAAGAATAGACTTGCCTGTTGTTGTGCTTTTAAGAGTTGCTTGATAGGTAGAGGTTGTAATGTGGTGCTTTCTTCCTTCCACTTTCCACTTTCAAGCCCCTTGTGTCGAAGTAGGTCAGTGTGCCTTGCTATTAACCAGAAGGTTGGTGGTTCAAGCCCACCCAGCTTGAATTAGATAAGCCTGGATAGTTCAGCATGGTGCTGATAATACCAGGGTTGCAGGTTCAATTTCTTTATGGGATGGCTGCATATTCCTGCATTTCAGGGGGTTGGACTAGATGATTCTCAGGGTCCCTTACAACTCTGCAATTCTATGATTTGATTGTTTGCAGGAAAGAGACATTGACACCTGCTAATTCCTGCCAGCCCAGCAGATATGAAAGTGATCAGTTTAAAAGTTGGCAACTAAGCAGAAAGCTAGGTCTCAATTCCACTTGTTGCTTTCTGCAAAACTTTTGCAGGCACAAACAGTATTAAAAGCAGGCTTCAGCACTGGATCCATAGCAACTCTTTATCACATGGCTTGATGTGTTCTCAGAGGAAATCATATGGGGGGAAACATGGCTGCTGCTCCCATATGTCTACATAGCTTCAGATTGTCAATTGTTTTATTTATTATCATTGTATTTTTATGGTCAAGGATGAAGAGTTTTGTGTGGTTTTCTGCTTCAGGCACTGGAATAACTTGAGATGATTTGCTGCTGCTGCTGCTGCTGCTGCTGTTGTTGTTATGCTTAAATCCCATCCTTCCTTAAGGTGGTGTACACAGTTCTCCCTCTCTGCATTTTATTCTCACAACAACCTTGTGAAGCAGGTCAGACTGAGAAGAAGAAGAAGAAGAGGAGTTTGGATTTGATATCCCGCCTTTCACTCCCCTTCAGGAGTCTCAAAGCGGCTAACATTCTCCTTTCCCTTCCTCCCCCACAACAAACACTCTGTGAGGTGAGTGGGGCTGAGAGACTTCACAGAAGTGTGACTGGCCCAAGGTCACCCAGCAGCTGCATGTGGAGGAGCAGGGAAGCGAACCCGGTTCCCCAGATTACGTGACTACCGCTCTTAACCACTACACCACACTGGCTCTCAAGAGACAGTCACTGGCCCAAGGTCATTCACTGAGCTTCATGGCTGAGTTAGGATTTGAATCCTGGCTTCCTGGGGCCTCATCTGACACTCCAAACACTACACAACGCTGCCCCTCTTCCCCTGTGGCACACGCTGGCTCTCTTGACTGGCTTTCTTGCCCCCATTTTCTGTAGGAATGTCACACTGCCTCAGACCCTTGTCTTATCTATCTATCTATATATATATATCCTTTTGTTTCTTTCCCCATCAGCCTTCCTTTGAATCTGCTCACCCTAAAGATCCGCACTTCAAACTCATCTCTAGTGCTATTGATGCTTAGAATTCTCTCCACATCCTCAGTTAAGGTAAATAATAGCCAGATCCTTCCCCTAAGACAACTTGCTTATTCCCTTTCATCTCCAGAGAGAATTTCTGCCAAGATGGAGTTTGGAGCCGATTTTTTTTTAAAAAAATTACATAATCTGGTACATTTGCAGCTGCCTTTGCTTTTATCCTTTGGCCTTGAAATTGCATCTTCAGCCTGCTAGCTCTGCGACTCTCTGTTCAGAGTAATTTGGGAGATATGAGAATTTCTTTTTAAGCGAACCGTTTTCCATGCAGAAGGCAATTTGGCAGAAGTGGGTTGTGATTATGCCCAGATTGCTTGAGATCAGTGAAGCTTGCTCTGTTAAGGTGAGTGTGGCATTGTCCCCACAACTCACTCTGCTTTCAGCCAGCCCCCACCTGCCAGGCTTCTTACTTCTCTACAACCAGTCCAAGGGGTTGCAGTGCACGCCTCCTGGTCTCAGTCTCTCTTGTAGAATGCAGCAGGGAGGAGGGTGAGGATGGGGACACCTAGAATGAGTTGGCTCTGCCTGTCATTGACTCTGGCGCCACCTACTGTTGGGCTCCCTGCCTTCCACTCTACCAGTCCCATTGAGCACCACCACTGCTGAAACTCTTCCATCCTTTGTTCACTCATTGCTCTCGCTTTACTTGTCATTAGTTTTGGCGCCACCTACAGTTGGACTCCCTACCTCCCATTCCACCAGTCCCAATGGACACCTCAGAACATTACTACTTGAGATTACCCATGCTAAGCAGGTGCTTTATAATTGACCAGGCCTCCAGGGCTATATGGGTTAAGTTCTCTTGGCCAAAAGGCATCAGTGGCGTAGCGTGGGGGTGCAGGGGGGGCCAGCCGCACCGGGCGCAACATCGGGGGGGGTGCTCGCACTCGCAGCTCTCTGCCCCTACCTGGCTCCATGGGTTAGGGGGCGCAAATTACTTGCCTTGCCCCGGGTGCTGACAACCCACGCTACGCCACTGAAAGGCATACTTAATTGTTGGGGAAATCTTGTATACCTCCTATGGACTCTGGCCCAAATGCCTCAATTCCACTAATTTTGAATACATTCTTGGGTTTTTTTTTAAAAAGCAAACAAATCCTCCATGTATTTAGTAAGCTAGGACACTGAGGAGAATTTTCCTTTGTGATATACTAGCTTTCTACATTCAAGGCAGTTAGAGTTGTTGTCTTTTTTAAGATAGGAGAGGATTAAAAAAAATATGAAGACCATTCCCACACCTGTAATTTCAAGTGGTAGAGTCCAGAATTCTGCTACCTTGTTCTCCAAAATGTGTTGATTGCTTCTTATTTTCCCCAAAGCCTTCAATCCAAAAAGATCTGCTTCCCGCAAAGGGAAAGTCACATCCTGAAAAACAAATATCCATTCATTAGCCTTCTAGGTGATATTTTTCTCTGAACCCCACTGTGGCTGTAATTACGGTATACTAAAGTCACCCAGTGTGTTTCGGGAAAATGTGACTGCAATCACTTTAATTAACAGGTTAAATCTGACATCTTAAAAGTTCTTGTGGAGAGAGTGTGGGAGTGGAAGAAGGGAATCTTTGTGTGCTGTGTAAAGAGGTAGTGGTTTGGATTTTGTTGGTGGAAACCTGAGTTCAGATCATGGTTGGACATGGAGCAGACTGAATGAGCACGAGCCAGTCACTGTCACTTAGCGTTTTCCTACCTGTAATTCTCAGAACTCAGAAGAAAGATGGGCCACAAACATGACAAATTAGATACAGGGGTATAGCTCTCTCTAAGTGGACCCTGGGAAATTCTTGAAGCAGTTGAGATTATTTAGTTTGCCCACAAAGGGTTCTGGTGACTTCTCCTTGTTTCTCAGTGTTGGAAGTGCAACAGCAGGGATCATTCCATTTGTAACTTAAGGGTTAATTCTGTTATCAGGAAATCAGCTAACCTAGAGGGATGGTGACAGAGGTGTTGCTTAGCAACCTGGCAGAGTGACACGATCTCTAGTGAGATAGCATGGTGTTCTGATTTTCCTTATGGTTCTTAGGAACTTTTGCTCTGTACATTTAGTTGCATTTCTTCCTGCTATGTACAAGGCCTGAACCTATAAAGACAAAACCTCTCTGCTTATTTCTCCTCAAATTATACTGTTTTGCTTAGTTTCCTCAGTACAATGGCACCAAGACTTTTCTCCCTGAACTCTGCCTGTGTTAAGTGCCTTTGCTAACACACAGTGATACTGTTGCGGTTCCATTTCTGTCTACACGCACCAGCTGAGTTCACTATTAGGGTGAGAAACACAGCACACACAGTGTGCATTTCTTTGTTCCATTCACCACTGGCATGTGGCTTTCAGAACACTGCCCAGAAGGGAATACAGCCATCAATCAGAAAGAGGTTCCCTGCCCCTAAATGGATACTATTATGAGTTTGGGGTGTTAAACTGTATGTCAGGCCCCTCTAATCCCTGAATCCAGCAAGTGTTAAAATCCAACAATGGCTTCTGATTTTTTAAATAGACAGGCTAGACACCTGGTGAGATGTAAGGAGAACAAAGAAAGGAGCTCTGTGAACAGAGAGTGAGAAGGACAAAACTCAAATCCGGGTGAGTGGTTGTGGGCCAGAAGCAAAGCAGCAAGCAGAGAAGAGAGGGTTTACTATGCCGGATCTCTTATTGAATTCAAGACTGTGGCTATGGGAGACATAAGACCTTATTGGAATGTTAATGCTGTGAACTGCTCCATTGTAAACTCAGGTTGTATATATGTGTAATGAAACCATATATCATAAAGATACCACAGTCTCCGCTGTGCCACATTTCCAAAAGGAAACACAAACCCTGGGTGAGCTCCTGGAAATCACACAGTGTTCGGAGATTAGAGTGGAGTACAATGATAATTTAAAACTCTCCGGTGCCGCCGCCTCTTCTGGCAGGAAATTGATCTTGCAAAAGGTTTTCCTTGGGAGGGGACAGCATAGGAGACAGTGTCATTTTCGAAATGTCAAGTTAGCTGACTCAAAAGTCATACATTTGCAAAAACCTAAAACTTGCATGCCAAGCAACTAAGTCACTGCCAGCGTGGCTTTGCCCAACTTACGCAATTGGTTGCCTGCAGCATCTGTGGAGGTTTTCATCACTCTAGCCTGGCTGTTTTTTAAAGGAAGGCTTTTTTTGCTGGGCGAGAAACATCCTTTGACACTGTGTTCTTTTGTTCTTAGCATCAAAGGACAAACCTTGAACACTGGAGACAAAGCAATCCCCCAAACCCACACGTAGCATTGACTAGGTAACTTTTCTAGAAGCAAACAGCACAATGCAACCCCATTAATTGGGAATCTGCGGGTAATTTCAGCTTGTTAAATCGCATCCTTTTCAAGGCAGCCTGATTACTTAACAGGAGAGAAAAGCAGAGTTGCTTCAGTTCCTGAGTATTGCTGAGTATCGGGGTCAGAGGCTATTGACCCTGGTCTTCTGGAGTTGCCGTGAAGAATGGAACAGCAATTTCCTGTGAGAAGGACTGTTCTGTGGTGTGGTGGCTGCATCAGGTTGGAACCATGAATGGTGGTCATCAATGTCCCCCCTTATTAGGGATGGGGAACCTGCAGCCCTCCAGCTGCTTCTGAACTGGACATCCAAGGGTAACTCAGCTGGTTAGAGTGTGGTGCAGATAATGCCAAGGTTGCAGGTACGAAACCTGTATGGGACAGTGGCATATTCCTGCATTGCAAGGGGTTGGACTAGATAACTCCCACCATCATCTCCCACTATCCCTAACCACTGCCTGTGCTGGTTCATGGGAGCTGGAGGAAGAATACATGGAGGGTCACAGGTTCCTCACCACCACCAGAGACCAGTGTGCGATGATGACAAATGATGAAATGAATGTAACATAAGAATTTCTGCAGTGCACCAGAGCATAATTTTGATTTGGCTGTATTCAGCAGAAGATGAGCTCCCTGGTAGGCATGTGAGATCCATAAGGGCGTTTGCTTCCTGACAGGCATGCAAGATTCAGAACGGCAGAATGATTAGAGTGCCAGACTAAGAATGAGGAGAACCAGGTTCAAATCCCCACCCAGCCATGAAGTTCATTGGGTCGATTTGAGCCAGTCGCGCACTCCTTCTCTCTCTCTCAGCCTAACCTACACCACAGGGTTGTTGTGAGGGTAAAGCGGGAAGACCCTGGCAGCCCACCCCAAACTCTGTGGATTAGGGTAGGATTAAAATTCAATCAGTAAATATTCAGACCAGCATATAAACTGGTGTTCCAAAGTATATCTACTTTATTGGTGTGTTCGCCCCACTTCACCCCAGAAACAAAACTTTCACAAAGCAGTTTACAATACAACTATAAATATTATAAAATTCCCCCCCCCCCATGCACCGCCTGAATTCAGTATTAGAAGGAGTGAGCTGGGGACATTTCAACATCAAACTTTACATTGATTGTATGGTTTTGAGGGGCACTCATGGGAATAAGTTATTTCATGGTCTGCAGTTAATAAAGATGTGCTTGTAGAGCATAGAAGTGAGAATGCACTGCAAGCTTGTCCATGCTCAGGGGCGGGGAAAGCATTATATCATTTTAAGCATGTATAAAAGAGGAAGCTCCAGCTTGTCACCCTTCTCCGGGTACATATGCCAACTGACACATGCTTTTCATGCCCCCACCCCGTCCTTTGGAATGGCTTTAGATTTTAAAGCAGGTTCATACCATTTTAGCACTATTTCCCTCTCTCTTTTAGGTAGCTATCCCACACTGCCACCTTTTGTCCTTTTCAGGAATTACATGTGCAAAACCCAAAGAGCCTGGATCAGGCCAAAGGCCCATGTGAAGTCCACCTTTCTGTTCTCCCAGTGGCCCACCAGATGCCCAGGATAGTCCACAAGCACTAGAGATGGGGGAGAAATCCAATTCTCATTGAGAGGCGAACCTACCTAATTCATACTTTCCGAAAGAATAGGCACACTGGAACACAGCCCTCCTTGTAAACACACTACTCTGAATTTTGCAGTGCAGTTCTCCCATCAAGTAAATGTGCACATGAATGCATATGCTAAGGTGAATTGTGCGTCAAAATGTATATATTGGTGAAAATAACATAAAAAATGCATTGTGTTAGGGGAAAATGCTTTGCTGTAATGAACATGTTAGGCAAAATTGCATACAAAACTTTAATCTATTAGGGTAAAATTGCACTTAAATGCTGGTGAAACAACATGAGGATGTGTCTCCCCCCCCCCAGTTCCCAGGACTCTTGGTGGTGGGGCAGGGAGACACGTGCTTTCAATGTACTTTCAGTGTCCTGTCAATGTATTGGGTGTGCGCTGCTTACATAGCCAGAGTCATCTAATTGCCCTGCACACAGATCAGGATGAGTGCTCCACAAATGCTTTGTATGGAAGCACCCTTGTTTCACCAGCAGTGATGGAGCTGCTTCTGCCACCCCACTGGAAGATGGCAGGCTAGATTAAGGGAGTGCAGGACAGAGCACATGGCAAAACCCGCTCTGTCCTTCCAACACCTCACTGCCCCTTCTCAGCATCTGCCTCCTGCTTCCCTTGCTGCCGAATTGTAGGGCAGGCTGTCATACACTGGCTGTTTCCCATCCCCTCGATTCTCTTTCCTTTCAGCCTGAATTTCCCACTGCCTCCTCTGCTCTGCCCCCCCTTCCACCCCCCACCATGTGCACATCTGTCTGCAATCTGCAGAGCGCCAGCTGGACCCCTTCCTTCCCAGCTGTGGGGCTGTTTCTGCTGACGTTTCACAAAACACACACACTCTCTCTCTCTTTTCTCTCTGCATGTGTGTTTTGAGTTTTCCCTCCCCCTGAATTTGAGGAGAGCTCACCCACTCCCGGTTAGAAGCAATTGCTGCGAAAGTGGGCTGGTGGAAAGGACACAAAGCAACAGAGTGCAAAGCAAACTCACAATCCACATTTGTCACCAGGGTTGCCAACTTTCCTTTTTTTTTTAATGGGTCGGTCTGTATCTTAAAAAGCAGAGACATCACCTTGCCAACAAAGGTCCATATAGTTAAAGCTATGGTTATCCCAGTAGTGATGTATGGAAGTGAGAACTGGACCATCAAGAAGGCTGATCGCCGAAGAATTGATGCTTTTGAATTATGGTGCTTGGAGGAGACTCTTGAGAGTCCCGTGGACTGCAAGAAGATCAAACCTATCCATTCTTAAGGAAAGCAGCCCTGAGTGCTCACTGGAAGGACAGATCCTGAAGCTGAGACTCCAATACTTTGGCCACCTCATGAGAAGAGAAGACTCCCTGGAAAAGACCCTGATGTTGAGAAAGATGGAGGGCACAAGGAGAAGGGGACGACAGAGAACGAGATGGTTGGACAGTGTTCTCGAAGCTACCAGCATGAGTTTGACCAAACTGTGGGAGGCAGTGGAAGACAGGAGTGCCTGGTGTACTCTGGTCCATGGGGACATGAAGAGTCGGGCACAACTAAAGAACAACAACAACAACAACAACTGTATCTTTAATAGCTACCTGGAATACCTTATTAACACAGGTTAGGCTTGAGATGCACACACACACATTAGCCCATTGGTAGCACACACACAAATGTCATTTTCTCCACCTGCATCTGTTCTCAAATGGACACGCTGTGGGGTAAAGCAGAACCAATCTGCAATGAGTTTTCATTTTTGGAATGAATCCAGTTTCTCAAAAAGCGTGCTGTTCAGGAGCAAAAAATATATATCTAGATCTAGATTGTGTGTGGACAACAACAAGAAGAAAAACAAGTTTCCAAGTTTCCATTGACTCTAGAGTAAAATGCCATCATTATACAGTCTTTCCCATTTGTCTCCATGGCAACAGGCCAAGCTCTCTGGACATGTAAACAGCAGTACTTAACTGGCCAGCTAAGACCATTACTTTAAAGTAGTTTGGCTCAGCAGATTTCTTGTTTTAGATCAGGGGTCAGCAACCTTTTTCAGCCGTGGGCCGGTCCACCATCCCACAGACCCATGTGGTGGGCCAGACTATATTTTGAAAAAAAATATGAACGAATTCCTATGCCCCACAAATAACCCAGAGATGCATTTTAAATAAAAGAACACATTCTACTCATGTAAAAACACACTGATTCCCGGACCATCCCCGGGCCAGATTGAGAAGGTGATTGGGCCGCATCTAGTCCCCGGGCCTTAGATTGCCTGCCCCTTCTTTTAGATTGTAATCTGACAGATGCAGAATCACAGGTTTGGAAGGGACCCCTGGGTATCACCCAGACTGACCCCCCGCTGCCTCCACCAAAGCCTATAACAATTTCCAGTCTTTATTGGCTCCACCCACTGCTGGGATGTGCACCCTAGAGGAGGGTGACCTACTCTAGATTGGCAGCAACTCTCTGGTGTCTCATAGTCAAACTAAACATGGTGCTAAATGTGTCCTTAGGAACCACATTGGGTTTTACATTACAGTACAGTGGTACCTCAGGTTACATATGCTTCAAGTTACATACGCTTCAGGTTACAGACTCTGCTAACCCAGAAATAGTACCTCGGGTTAAGAACTTTGCTTCAGGGTGAGAACAGAAATTGTGCTCTGGCGGCACGGCAGCAGCGGCAGGCCCCATTAGCTAAAGTGGTGCTTCAGGTTAAGAACAGTTTCAGGTTAAGAACGGACCTCCGGAACGAATTAAGTACTTAACCCGAGGTACCACTGTATTTGGAAGCAGGCAAGGGAAAGAGTTCATTGGGACCATGGTGCACAGGGAGAGTCCCAATCCTTTCTTCTAGAGCCACAATTTTGGTAAAAACACACCACCATGCAGGGCTATGAGCTTTTGTAAAGAAGAAGAAGAAGAAGAAGAAGAAGAAGAAGAAGCTTCCATTCATGCAGAAGTAAGGATTTTAACAGGACTTACGGGTTGAAAATGATGCTATGAAGTGGAACAAAATTGGGGACACGGTTCCATTCAGTTCAGTGGCATCCCAAATGAGAAAGAACTAATTTAAAGATATTCATAGATGGTACCTGACTCCCTGCACTCCTAACAGAACTTCAAGTGCTGGTGGTCCTCTATGATGGAGACGGTGCAAAGCGTCAGGTGCCTATCTCCATATATGGTGGTCATGTAAGAAGGTACAGGAATTCAAGAGGGGGGGGGAGGATATTTTATGAAATGTGACTACTCACAGGTCAGAAACTGGACTTAGATCCCAGGATGGTGCTTCTATCCATATTTGATGGGGGAAATTGAAATGTTACAAATAAGGACTTAAGAAAATTCTTACTATCAGTAGCAATCTTGACAATAGCTAGAAGGTGGAAAGAGTTAGGCATCAACCTGCTATCTGAGTGGTACCAGGAAACTTGGACCATTGCATTGATGGGAAAACTGACCCAAAAGGTGAAAGACAGGAACAATTTTAAAGAGACAAAAGAAGTTTCAGGCGACACATTATCCCTTTATTAAATAAGTAGCTCAAAAGGTACATTACTAGCAACCAGGCACACATGACCTTCTGTAGAATTGGCTGCATATCACAGCATTGTAAATGAAAAAAGAGAATTCTGGTCATAAGTAAAAAAGAACAAATGTTTTGCAGTACAACAGAGAATCAAGCAACACTCTTAATGAGACGTTACATATATGTTTGTGGTGTTACATGTTGTTTAGTTTTTCTCACAAGAGCTTTTTTTTTAAGTAATGAATTTAAACCTGATTTGAAACAACCACCCACCTCTCCAGTCTCATAACAGATTGGCTGTGGGAAAGGAGATGGTTTCGGGACAGAAAAGATTCTCCTTCAACAGCTTGTGACATTTGGAGTCCAAATGTCTTACTTAACTACAGAGGCACCATAGCTCTGCTCCAAAACTGCACAGCATATATATTTTTGGCAAAGCTTAGAAGTGGTCGTTGCTTTCATTAACCATCTTGGGCACCACAGTCACTGCTGTTGCTTTGTTTTGTTTTGATCAGGTTTGGTCTTAATTATGTGTTTTTTCTTAAATTGTTCTACGCTGCTCTGGTGGACTATGACCAAAAAGTGGCGCAGGAATATATATTAGCACAAGGCTGGAGAAAGAAAGTACAATGGTACCTCGGGTTACAAATGCTTCGGGTTACAAACGCTTCAGGTTACAGACTCCACTAACCCAGAAGTAGTACCTCGGGTTAAGAACTTTACCTCAGGATGAGAACAGAAATTGCACGACGGCGGCACGGCAGCAGCGGGAGGCCCCATTAGCTAAAGAGGTACCTCAGGTTAAGAACAGTTTCAGGTTAAGAACGGACCTCTGGAACAAATTAAGTTCTTAACCAGAGGTACTACTGTTCGACTTTAGGCAGCTATGGAACCTGCTGCCACTGTGCCACAGGAGGCAGTGATGGTCACCGACCGGGATGGCTTTATTCATGGACAAATTCATGGAGGACATAGCTATCATTGGCTATGTTAACAATGATAGCTATGTTCTGTCTCCATGGTGGGAGGCAATAATGCTTTTGAATATGAGTTGCTAGAAACAACAGGAGGGGTCCTGCTTGTGGATTTCCTACAGGCATCTGGTTGGCTAGATGAGAACAGGATGCTGGACTTGATAGGGCATTGGCCTGATCCAGCAGATTCTTCCTATGCTCCTATGGCAGGCAAACTCTGGCCCTCCATATGTTTTGGGACTACAACTCCCATCATCCTTAGCTATAACAGGACCAGTGGTCAGGGATGATGGGAGTTGTAGTCCCAAAACATCTGGAGGGCCTGCCCTATGGAGAAGTGATGCCTCAAATTCTGATGCCAAATTCTGGATCTAGGAAAACTCAAATCAGCAGCGTAATCCTATATAGGTCTGCTCAGAAGTAAGCCCCCACTGTATTCAAAGGAAAGTACTGTTTGATTAGTGTGTGTATTAGGATTTCAGCCTCGGTGTTCTAAAGACATTATGCAAATTAGCATAGTTTCTATGCCACACACACACACACACACACACTGTAATCTGCAGCCTCCTATTCAAGTTGCTTACTCTCCCATCCTAAATTTTCTACCTGGATTTTTTCTTTACGGTGTTTGAAAAGTGTTCTTTTGCAAGAACAGAATGGTGGTAATAGGAGATGGCTAGGGCAGGGCTAGAACCAGGCGGGCAGGAATTCCAAGGATGCAGATTTGGCTTCAGCGTTAGGTAGGGATGAAGGAGAAATTTGGTCAAGGACCAAATGGTTAGGGTGCCAGTGCAAACCTTTCAGATTTTAACATTTCAAAACTATGACCGAACCAAAACACACAACCTCCCTTCAAAACTCACAGTGCAGCAAAGGTAGGGTTGCCATATGTCTGGATTTTACTGGGATTTCAAAGGTGGAATTGACATCGGGGGGGGGGTGGAATTCTGAAAGGTGGTGCTTTGTTCTGGATCTTAGGCAAGTCATTCAAAAAAGTGTGGGTTTTGGGGGGCGGCGTTGTAAAACAAATCTCAGCACCTTCAGGTTTTCCTTTAAAAAAAGCTCACCAATTTTGTGGACTTTTTGAAATATGGCAGCCTTAAGCAAAAGGACCCTGCAGATTTGAACCCTGGTCTCTCCCTGGTCCTAGTCTGACACACTGACCACTACACCACTCTGGCATTGAAGCTTGAAAAGTCCTCAAAGAGCAGGGGCTAGTCAGGGAAGGTCATTCTTTTTTTTTTTAAAGTTTTTTGTTATTAATTTTTCAACAAAATTAACAGAAATTAAAAAAAACGAACACAACAAGAACAAAGAAAGAAAACTGTAAATAAAAACAATATCAAATCCATAAAATGGGATTCTCTGAATCCCATGCCTCCCCCCCCCCCCCGGTTCCTTAATTTTCTTTTTCAACTGCGTATCATTTCTACTCCAAATTACTTTTCCACCTCAACTTTCTTACATTATTTCTAAAATTACAAGTGCTCTTAAAATCCTGCTGATGTATTAACCTGTTTACAATACTTTTGTAAGTACATAATAAACATTTCCCATTCTTTTTTAAATTTCTTGTCATCTTCATTTCTGAGCTTTCCAGTTAATTTAGTCATTTCAACGTAGTCCATTAACTTGGTTTGCCAATCTTCTTTGGTCAGGACTGCTTCTTCTTTCCATCTTTGGGCTAACAGGCCAGGCAGCCATCATAGCATACATAAATAATTTTTTCTGGTCTCTTGGAATCTCCGCTCCTATAATACCTAATAAAAAGGCTTCTGTTTTTTTTAACAAACATTTTTTTATTATTTCATTATAAATCATTTCCCAAGAGTTTTTGACCTTCCTACATTCCTACCACATATGATAAAATGTACCCTCTGTTTCTCTACATTTGCAACACTTAATAGAACTTGCTTTGTACATTTTTGCTAATTTAAACGGGGGTAAATCCCACCGATACATCATTTTCATGTAGTTCTCTTTCAGTAAAGTACAGTGGTACCTTGGATTAAGAACTTACGTAATTTGTTCTGGAGGTCCATTCTTAACCTGAAACTGTTCTTAACCTGGGGTTCCACTTTAGGTAATGGGGCCTCCTGCTGCTGCCGCACCACCGGAGCACAATTTCTGTTCTCACCCTGAAGCAAAGTTCTTAACCTGAGGTGCTATTTTTGGGTTAGCGGAGTCTGTAACCTGAAGTGTCTGTAACCCGTGGTACCACTGTACATGCAATAAATTTCAAATCTATCTTCCAAAGTTTTTCCCAATCCGCCATTAATAGATTCTGTCCCACATCCTAGGGAAGGTCATTCTTGACAATCTGTAAAGCTACTTCAGATGTTCCCTTCTAATGACCCCTTGATCCCGATTCCCCCCCCCCCAACACCCAGGCAATTGGTGTGGGATCTGTAAAGGTGCTGTGCCATTTGTGGGAATCTGAGAGGGATCTGAGATGGATGAGAAGGATGGGGGTGGAGTTGGCTGTCTCTGATCTGTGGCTGCTACGTGGTCCTTAAGCTAAAGAAGGAATGTTGAGGTTTGATTTCTGGGCCAAACTGCCTCCTGTTTAGATTACGAGCTCTTAAAAGTTTGATATAAGTGTCTCTGCAGAAACCGCTGTTAAGAGGAATGCACGCAAGTCACCTTCAGAGCCAGAGGTGTAATTAGGTAAAATATACAGCTGGAGGGAGCCTAGACCACCCTTTGATATAGACGGGAGAGGTGTGGGTGGGTGGGTGTGCATGTGTTGCGATGCCACGTCAGCAAGATCACACCAGTTTCCTGTTACATTTATATTGTTTAACCATTGGGAAAGCCTCGGGGAATGATTTTACAGCAAGCCCATTTGAAAACAAAACAAAAGCCTCCCACATTAATGCATGTATCTGTAAACCCAACCCATCAACTGTAACTCCATCAACACATGGCTTGTCTATGCCAATTGCACCCATGCCAACCATGTGTGTATTTCTTCATATAACCTCCCTGAATATATATATATATATATATATATATATATATATATATATATATTTGCTTTCGTAGATTTTCACGGGTACAGGAATGCAGGTTTTGGTGTCTTCGGGTGTCTTCCCGTGTAAGAGTCGGGGTGTCTGGGCGACGTTTCGACGAGGTCTCACTCGTCATCTTCAGGCTGGTGCTTTCGGCTTCTTGTTACTGGAACAGAGCAGAATCTGGTGTTTGAGTTCCTATAAATACTGTTGAGGGGTGTGGTGTATAGCCTCCAACGTTCTGGGCAGATACACCACACCCCTCAACAGTATTTATAGGAACTCAAACACCAGATTCTGCTCTGTTCCAGTAACAAGAAGCCGAAAGCACCAGCCTGAAGATGACGAGTGAGACCTCGTCGAAACGTCGCCCAGACACCCCGACTCTTACACGGGAAGACACCCGAAGACACCAAAACCTGCATTCCTGTACCCGTGAAAATCTACGAAAGCATATATATATATATATATATATATATTCAGCCAACAGTCACATTAATCTTCAAAACAAAAGAACTGTGGAAATAAGAAATATAATGTAGGTATGCCACTTATTATGCTTTTAGTGTTTCCAAAAGCACATATGCTTGAGCAATTCCTTGAACTGTGCCCCCCACCCTGACTGGGGGTTCATTGGGGGTTCATTGTGTAACAAGTTCTTGACACAATAATAAGAGCATTTAATTGGGGGGGGGGGGTTACCAGCAATATCTTGGGAGCCACAGGTTCCACAGCACTAATCTGGAGTATTAAGAAAGGGCATCTAATGGCTATTTGGGTTTTTTTAAAGCATTGTTTACATTTTTACTGCCAAGGAATGGAAGAGGTGCTTGTGAGATTTTTCTGCCTCTGTTGCCAAAATAACTTGGCTGACCTGTCTTGGGTAACGTGCACCTTCCTTGAGTGGGGGGCAGGAGCAGGAGTGGTCCTCCTTCGCTTCGCTGTTCTGTCTCAGGTAGCAAAATATATTGGGTTCGTCCTGAACAGCAGCTTGGGGGGCATTTGGCAATAAAATGGTGCAGAGGAGGCTGAACCCCCTTTCCCTTCTGCTATGGTCCCAACCCATATAGCTTTTCCCCTCACCTTACAGCTGCCTTTTGTTAAAAATAAAAAGAGGCCAAAAAATCCATTTATGGCATTAAGGCTCCCTCTAGTTTATTGCTCCAATATTTAGCTTCTGGAGGCTGTTGGAAGTGGGGTGAAGCCAGAATGATGACTATGATTGGAATTCATGTTAGGGGGCACCTCCAGGAAACCTGTTTATTCATCATGATTTGCTTACCCAAAGTTTATGCGGATGTCAGACTATGTTTTCTCCTTATGGAGCATTTGTTGTGACTTGTTTTCAAGGCAGTGATACAACAACGAGCATAGATCCCGACTTGCTTGTGGGGTGTTTACATATCTTCCCATTAATTGTTTGTCCACCCGGCAATTTTCTGTGCATTGCCTTGTCATTTTCCTAGCTGCAAAAAAAGCCTGTTGTGTTGTTGTTTTATGACAGAACTTGGTTGAGTTTTTCCTGGAGTGCCTGCTGTGTGGAAATCCAGCTAGGGGTGCCAACCGACCCAACAAAACCCAGCTTGAACTGCTTTTCTGCCTTTAGCAACAGCTTGACCTGCAACCGTTGGCAAGCAAAACTTTTCACAACAAAGAGGGGAACATTGCCACATGCTGATGGTGCAGAGTGAAGGCTTATCCACACAACCTTTGCGCTGTGCTTTCAAGGCACGGATCCAGACTTTTCAGGTCCTGATCCTGGCCCCAGCAATTTCCCTTGGGGGAAATCTCCAGGGCCTGATGAGCTGCATGTAAGTGTACTAAAGGAGCTTGTGGATGTAATTTCAGAACCCTTGTCTATTATCTCTGAAAATTCTTGGAGAACAAGTAAGATCCCTACAGACTGGAGGCGGGCAAATGTTGTCCCCATCTTCAAAAAGAAGACCCAGGTAACTACTGAACGGTGAGCTTGACATCGATACCAGGGAAGGTCCCAGAACAGATAATTCAATAGTCAGTCTGTGAGCATTTAGAAAAGGATGCTGTGATTACCAAGACCCAGCATGGGTTTCTCAAAAATAAGTCATGCCAGACCAATCTGATTTCTTTCTTTTTTTATGGAATTACAAACTTGGTGGATCAGGGAAATGCTGTGGACACAGTGTATCTTGATTTCAATAAGCCTTTTGACAAAGTCCCCCATGATATTCTCGCAAGGAAGCTGGTAAAATGTAGGTTGAACGAGGTAACCGTTAGGTGGATTTGTAGCTGGTTGACTGACCGAACCCAGAGTACTCATTAATGGTTCCTTGTTATCCTGGGGAAAAGTGACAAGTGGGGTGCCACAGGGTTCTGTCCTGGGCCCGTTGTTGTTTAACATCTTTATAAATGACTTGGATGAAGGAATTGAGGGGATGCTCATCAAACTAGCAGATGACACCAAACTGGGAGGGGTAGCTAATGCCACAGAAGACAGAATCAGAATTCAAAATGACCGTAACAGATTGGAGAACTGGGTGCAAGCTAACAAAATGAATTTCAATAGGGACAAATGTAAGGTTCTGCACTCAGGCAGGAAGAACCAGATGCACAAATATAGGATGGGGGTCACCTGGCTTACATGTGAAAAGGACCTTGGGATCTGGGTGGACCACAAGCTTCACATGAGTCAACAGTGTGGTGCAGTAGCAAAAAAACCGAATGCCATTCTAAGCTGCATCAACAGAAGTATAGTGTCCAGATCAAGGGAAATAATAGTGCCACTCTATTCTGCCTTAGTCAGACCACACTTGGAATCCTGAGTCCAATTCTGGGCACCACAATTTAAGACAAGCTGGAATGTGTGCAGAGGAGGGTAACCAAGATGATCAAGGCACGTAGGGGATCAGCAAACCTTTTCAGTAGGGGGCCGGTCCACTGTCCCTTGGACCTTATGGGGGGGCAGACTATATGGGGGGGGTGAATGAATTCCTATGCCCCACAAATAACCCAGAGATACATTTTAAATAAAAGGACACATTCTACTCATGTAAAAACACGCTGATTCCTGGACTGTCAGTGGGCTGGATTGAGAAGGCGATTGGGCCAGATCCAGGCCATGGGCCTTAGTTTGCCTACCCATGATCAAGGGTCTGGAAACTAAGCCTTATGAGGAACGCTTGAAGGAGCTAGGTGAGTTTAGCCTGGAAAAGTGGAGACTGAGAGGAGATATGATAGCCATCTTCAAATATCTTAAGGGCTGTCACATGGAGGACGGGGCAAGCTTGTTTTCTCCTGCTCTGGAGGGTAAGACTCGAACCAATGGCTTCAAGTTGCAAGAAAGGCGATTCCCGCAAAACATTCAGAAAAACTTTCTGACAGTAACAGCTGTTCAGCCATGGAACAAACTCCCACAAGAGGTGGTGGACTCTCCTTCCTTGGAGGTTTTTAAACAGAGGCTGGATGGCCCTCTGTCACGAATGCTTTAGCTGAGATTCCTGCATGTCAGGGGGTTGGACTAGATGACTCCTGGGGTCCCTTCCAACTATGATTCTAGGATTCTATAAAAACCCACATTTTGCAGGTGAATCAAAGCAAATGGCAGCTGAGTTTTTCATGGATTACCATTCACTTTTAAAACGTGGGTTTTCCCATGGAAAGTGCTGGGACAAAAAGAAAAAGAAAAAAAAGAGAGACCTGGAAAGCCCTGACTTGTGCCTAGAAACAGCACAAAAGGAAGTGTGGATGAGCTCTGAGCTGCTGTTAAAAGCACCCCAGCAATTAGTGGCTTGGGAGATTTAATCAGGAGGAAATGTTCTTTTAAAAACCTTCCTGCGTTGCATTGCATTGCATTCTTGTGATTTGGGGCCCTTGAAGTTGTTGTTGTTAATAATAATATTTATTAAGTTTTCCATTTTAACAATCCAATAAAAACCACATTAAAAACATTCCAAATTATAAAATAATCAAACAATCCAAATATTATGCCAAATTATAAATCTTTGGTTGGCTTCCCATGCTCTGAGGTCGGGGAATGATGATTATCTCACATTTGTGCTGCTTCTCTTAATTAGTCCAGGTAGTTCCAATAAATCAATCCAATGTTAATCCTTCATTTATTTTTAATAGCCTCTGAGTTCGTCTGGCAAGCGAGTTAAACCAATACAGTATGTTTCTGTGTTGGTGTTTATTTTCTTTTGTTGTTGTTGCTGTTGTTCCATCCGGAATCCTGATCATGGAACCTCCGATCTAACTGTGCTCAAAGGAGGCTTTTCATGCATGGATTTTGATCAGGGTGTGGTAGATTGAGTCGAGACATATTAATCAATTCATCATGCCAGTTTCAGCCCATCTATTAGATAATCGGCTAAGTCGCAGCACAGAAACAATTTATAGTCTACACGAGGAATGCTCCTGCTGTTTTCTGTTTGCGGAATAATTTTGTGGAATAGCGATGGACTGAAAAAAAGAAGAAATAATAAAGCTTCTACTTAAATAATAATAACCAGTTGATTCATTGTGCATCAGTTTACAAAATAGCAAAACCAACCCAGAAGCATGTTTTCTATGGTTTTAGAGCAGGGGTAGGGAACCTCTGTCTCTTAAGACGCTGTTGGACTATAACTTGCACCATCCTGATGACTAGCTGTGTTTGGTCAGGGCTGGTGAAATCCAGTAATATCACTGTCCTTGTTTTGGATGAAGTGAGCATGCAGAGTCATAAGTATTGTGCTGTCTTCAGCTAAGTCCTGCTCAGAGTAGAACCACTGAAATAAAGGGACCCAAGTTAATCCTGCCCATTACTTTCAATGCATCTACTCTGAGTAGGCTTAACATGGCATATAACCCATTGTCTTAAACAGAGGCATCCTACCTACTTGTTTGTAAAAAGGACAATGATGCCTTTGTTAAAACAGTGCTAGCCAACTGCAGTTTTTATAAGGGCTTGAATTAAAAATAATAATTTTATAGCAGGTTAAAAGGCAGTGGGGTGGTTTTTTTTTTTTATTTTTTTAATTAAAATAAAATCATCACAACAGAAACAGTTCCTCTTTATATGTAAACATGAAATATAAATATAATGTCATAATATGTATCTGCACGGGGAAAAGTCAGTTATGAGTTAAAGTGCATTGTATACATATTAGGTGTCCTTGGCTCCTATGGTTCTATTTTGTTTTAAGCAGAATGTCAAATTATATGATTGAAAATCATATCTAAGGTTGAACTTTGTCCTGGGATTTTTTCATTCCCATAATGAACAAGCAGACTTCATTTTTCAAAGCCATGTTCTGCTCCCAGTGCTTTATGCCATTCACTTTCATCCGACTCCAAGATGTCATCTGCTTTGATAGACCTAAAGTTTTAAATTGATTTGTATAACTGATTTTAAACAGTGCAGCCCTAATTATTCTGCAAAGGTGTGTGTTGTTCCTTGTCCCTGTGCTTCTGGGGACACATCCAGAAAGTAGTAAACATGCCCAGGGCCTTGTTTGCACATGAATGCTCATCCTTTGACTTCAGTCCTAAGTGGTGATCAGCATTTGGGTGGTTTGAGCTCTGAGCTGCCACCCTCCAAAATGAAACTCTTCTATATTACTGGGACAGGATGCTTTTCTTAGTGGTGCCTACTCACACCTTTAGCTGCCTGTCACGGGGCATGTGACCCAGTCGACCCTATCACGGTGTGGGTGTGGGTTAGTTAGGGTTGCCACGTTTCCTCTCTGGCTCTGCTCCTCTGCTTTTAAGAGCTGCCCTGGCATACAGCTCTGCAAACTCGTTCTCTGGCGTTCTCTCTCTCTCTCTCTCTCTCTCTCTCTCTGTGTGTGTGTGTGTGTGTAAAAGTGTCACCTGCTCAACTTCTCTTTTGTAGGCCTGCTGCTTAAAAGCGCAGGAGCGGAGCTTATAAGAAAAAATTGGCAACCTTTGTTGGAAACGGGCCAGTCGTGTGCAGCTGCAGCTGGAGGAGCTGGTGGCCTCAGTGGCTGAGGCTGGTGAACCCTATAAAAATAAGCAAACAGGGAGCGCTCTGGCCCAGCGCAGCTGCCTTTTGCAGCTTCTCTAAAGCGGTAGACCCACCTCTTTCTCTCCCCCTCGCCACCCCTTTCCTCTCTCGCTCTGTCTTCTTCCTTGCCTGCCAAAAGCAGCTCGGAGTCGAGGCTGGCGTCCCCTCCACCCCAGCCCGTCCCCTCCCGCCCTTCTCCACTTTCTCCCCTCCCCTCGTCTCCTCTTTCCCCCACAAGGAAAGCACAGCCAAGCCCGTTCAGCCAATGTGATCCCCGGAAGGGTTTAGCTGGGGGTGGGGTGGGGAGGGGGCTTTCTGGGGTGGGGGGTGGAGAGAGAGAAGGAAAGTCAGTCTCTTTCCTCTTGCACTCTCTTTCCGAAGTAGAAGCTCAGAGCCTGGAGGTGAGTGTGGGTGCCGCAAAGCCTGAGAACTGGGGAAGAAATAATAATAATGATAATAATAATGATAATAATTCTGCCCCAACACACACCCCTTTCCCCCACGATCCCAGATCTCTTTTCTTTTTCTTTGCAGAGAGGAGGCAATTCTGGCTACACACGAGGACTGAGCCGGCCACCCTCCTCGTCCCAGGACCAAGCTGCCTGCCTGAAGGCAAGATGTCCCAGCTGTCTGTCAAAGAACATCTGGATGGGATTCTCTCTGACTTTGAAGGTAGGGCCAAGGGACCCAGGCGTCCGGGCGAAGAAGTGTCACTCTCTCGCCCTCCCCATCCATATGGTTCCTGCTAAGAGGGGGCGGGTTACAGTTCCAGAAGGCAGGGGGGTGCCTCGCTTTCCTGGAAAACTTGCGAGAGAGTGAAAGAGAGAGATGCACCAAATGTTAAAGTGTGGGTGGTGGCAGAGCTGGGTCTGTGAAATCCAGGAAACTTGGTGCTATAAGCTTGGTGCTATTTCTAATCCTCTTTTCAGAGGAGGAAGTTACCAAAGCAAACCTGCTGGAGTTTGGTGCTTAGTTTATTTTTAAAAAGAGAAAAGTTGGGTGAAAGTTGACCGCACAGTCACACCCTGGGCTGTGTGTAACCATGATTTTGCAGGAGTGCAGAATGCCGTATCGGGTGCTGGAAACAGCCACCTGCGCATTTCCATATTCTATAAGGTTTCTAGTCCTCATGCCTGCAAAGATATCGTTGAAAGTGTGTGGATAGAATAATATTTCAAGTGGGTGTGTGCTTTGGAGCCCTTTATAGATCCTCCCCTCCCCTCTACACCAGGGCTTACAAAATCAGACGAAATTATGCAAACCAGTATACATTATCCCAAGATGCAAATTGCATAAATTGTGTAGGATACAAGTTTCAGCTTTCTTGGTGTAGAATTTGGACGCCAAGTTCAAATGTGTTAAATGTAGAGTGCACGGTCTCCTGGTCAAAATCCAAAGCTGCCCTCTACTGAGCCAGTATTCTCTACACTGACTGGCAGCAGCTCTCCAGCGTCTCCAACAGAGGATGGGGCTTTCCCTGCAGGAACTATGTAAAAAAAAAAAAAAAAAAGGTTATTTGGGTACTCCAGCCTCCAGCCAGAGTTTAGATTTGCTCATTTAGCAAGCCAGTGAAACAAGGACTCGAACAGAACCAGCGATAAACACCGCAGACTCAAGATTGCAGTTGAAACGAATCACTCGGTTTATTGATGTGCGGTGCTTCATTCAAAGCATCTTATCTTCACATGGAAGATAATGACATTCTGAACTCTGAATCAGATACAACCACATAATGCAATATAGAGTTGGGATTGCATGAGAATAGCATTATAGTAGCGCTAACAAAACAATCCATCAGATTCTGCTATCTGCTATCCTAACTGAAGATTTGGACCCCTGATGTTCTCTAGCCCATCGCACCGTGTCATGGAATTTCTACGTTCCGTAGTATATTCTCATTTCTGTGTTTTGCAACTTACTTAGCGTTTTGGAATAAAGTTCATGGTTACCCAGCCAGCTGGGGGTTGGGGTGTGGGAATCACGTGAAGAAGAACTGAACAGATTCCAAGCAGAGAGAGGCAGAGGCAGATTCCTCTGAACATATTTTATATTAATCAGGAAGAGGATCAGGAGGCTGGAATTTTCCACCATTCATGTCAATCTCAATGTGCATGTAGCTGAACCCTCTTTTAGAGACAGACCAAGGCTGAGGAACCTATTTCAGCTGAAGGTGCCATTCCTTTCTGGACAACCTCCCCAGGGCTTCATACCAGTGGTGGGTGGGGCTAAAGGCAAAAGTAGGCGGAGCAGTGGATGTTAATTTTTACGTTTGTGTTTGTGTCTAAGAAGTTGGCCGGTTGCTTGTTCTGAATGGGGTTGTACCTTCTCGTATAGGAGGGCAGCAGGTGGGCAGTCTGGGAATTGCTTCTGGACATAGCCTTTGTCCTCTGAGACTATAGGGAGGGGTGCTGGAGAATTTTGATGGAAATGGAAGCGAAAGCTGCCGGTGTTTGCTTATTCATCCCATGACTGAAATGGAGATCAGACCAGTGAAAACAATTGGTTGTTGGTGTTGATGATCTGCAACAGATACATAATGATTGCATTGCACTAAAATGAATGGTGTGGCATAAGAATGCAATTAATTACATAAAATTCTGCCACAGCAGACAGTAAGATGAGTAGTGCAGGTTTTGTTGGAAGCCAGGCTTCAGAGGAATTGAAACAGCCTTTAAATGTGAACTGAATTGAATTTCTTCCCTAGACCTGGTTGTGCTCACGTCCTACTTGGGGTATCTGGTTGGCCACTGTGAGAACAGAGCGCTGGACTAGAGGGCCTTTGGCCTGATCTGGCAACCAGGATCTTCTGGTGGTCTTCCTCCCATCTGCCCTTGTACCATCTCACTCCCCTTCCCACAGCTTGACTTGGCCCAGCGCCAGGTGCCTAGATTGAAAGCTTTCGGGCAGGGACCTTGTCTTCCCATGCTAGCTAAAGCACCATGCACATACAGAGTTCCATAGGGATAAATGCATATAATACTTGGGAACACCATGTTGTATCTAGCTCGGTATCGTCTAGATCGACCGACAGCAGTTCTCCAGGGTTTCAGAGCGGGTTCTTTTCTGGAGATGTTGGAGATTGAAGGTTGCATCCGACATTCCCTTGTGGACAACCTTCTGGAAGCCCACAGCAGATAGGCCACACAGGTAGGCCAGAGACAAAAGTGGGCGGGGCAAAGAATACAATAATAATAAATAATAATAAATAATATTTTTATTATTTATACCGTGCCCTCCCCGACAGGGGCTCAGGGCGGCTAACACCAGTAAAATTACAGTAAAAACATAATGGGGGGGGCAGTTTAAAATACAGGTTAAAAATACAATTTAAAATGCAGCCTCATTTTAATAATAGCCCATAGATCAAAGCCATAAGGGGAGGGAAACATAAGGGTCAGACTGAGTCCAAACCAAAAGCCAGGTGGAACAGCTCTGTCTTGCAGGCCCTGCGGAAAGATCCCACAGGGCCCTAGTCTCTTGTGACAGAGTGTTCCACCAAGTTAGGGCCAGAACTGAAAAGGCCCTGGCCCTAGTTGAGACAATTCTTCTGTCTGTACAGTGTGCTACATTCAGCCATGCAAATGTCAAGAGGTTCCTCCATGTGCTCTTGCTTCTCTACCCAGGCAAGCAAGAGGCATTGTCCCAGCTAGCTACTCAAGGAAGGACCATGAGCAGAGATGGGTGTGACCCGTGGGAGACTCCCAATAACCGGATACAAATGACTGAATCCAGCCCCTGTGTCAGAGGTTCCCCCCTCCCCACCAAACCTGCACAATACTCAGTATAGATCCAGTGGAATTAATTCACTGAAAGCTAGCTATGCTCCAGCTCCACTGTTGGAGGCAACGTACCAGTTGCTGGAATTCACAAGTGGGGAGACACTGTTCCTCTGCCCAGGTCCAGTTTGCAGACTTCCCATTGAACACTGAGATCAGGATGCTAGAGCAGATGGGCCTGACGCTTTTCAGCTCATTAGTTTCAGCAGGTCTACTCTGAGTTTGATGCCTTAGTTTGATTCAGCCTTGAACTTGGAATCTTCTGCTTGCAAAGCAAAGTCTCCACCATTGAGCTATGGCCTCTCCCATAACTGGATGATGAAGATAATGATTATGATTCCCTAAATGATGATGATTGCCAGGGCTGTCTCATTCCTTGTCATGGCTGTCTCATCCATTGTCAAAATCTCAGCCGAGCCTTTGGCTTTGTCGAAAGCAGCAAAGTCAGGCTTAAACCTCTGCAAATATAGAGTGAGTGCGCGTTAATCAGAAGAAAATTTGGCCTGGTGAGTGTGTGAAATATATGATGCCTCTGTGTACTTTAATGTGTTTGTATAAGGGATTTCGATATGCCAAGGGCCCTTTGGGTGTGTACTTTAAAGATGGAATTTGTGAAAAACTCCTGCAGTAGAATCCCACCCCCAACCACCTCCGTTTTCTTGCTTCCACCGTTCCTGAAAGAAATATATTCGCCCCACCTCTCTTTGGCCCAGATGAAAATGAGCTCTGCCCAACCCAAATATCAGGGACCATCGCCCTCTGCCCATCTTGATCGATCAGATATTTGGGCACCTGTGTTGGAAACACCCACATGAGTTGGGCAAAAGGACTTCTTCACACAGCACATAGCTGGACTCTGGAATTCAATCCCACCAGGAGTGATGGCTACTCACTTGGATGGCTTCTCAGAGGATTAGATGAAGCTGTAGAGGCTACGTCTACCAGGGGCTACTGGTCATGGTGGCTAAATGTTCTTTCTCCCCTTTCAGAGGCACTCCAAAATGCCATTTACTGGGAACCACAAGTGGGGAGCCGGCTGTTGCATTCAGGTCTTGCCTACAGACTCCCCATAGGCATCACCATGAAAACAGGATGCTGGGTTTGATGCCCCATTGGCCTGATCCTGCTGGCTATGAGATATAAAACCATGCTAGTCAGTCAGTGCAGGCAGAACTGAGGGAGGCAGATCAACAGTTGGACTCTGTGTAGAGACTTGGTGAATCAGCCCATTTTGGTTCCTCACCTTTTCCCAATCTTAAATTCAGTTTTCCACAGCAGTTTGAAATTTATTTGTTTTTTTTATATAGTCCTAATGAAAATTAATCAGCACTTCAGTGCGGACTTCCTCTAATACACCCATTTGTATATGCAGTTTTGACTACGTGCTAATCCACAATTACTTTTCCTCCACTTTTTCCAGGCATGGTCCACAAGTTATATCTCTGTCTGGGTGTGCTTTTTTCCCTCCAAAGCTTTCCTTGCAAAAACCTGCTCTTTAGAGCTCAGTCAGAGCAAACAGCAATCTGCAGAAAAGCCAAATTGGCATTTGATCCGATTCAGCTTTACTGAGCAGGTTTTTGTGGGGAAAGCTCGGTTGGGGGGGGGGCACTAAAACACAAAGCATTAAACCTCAGCCTGGAAGGAGTGAAGGAAAGAGTATGGATAAGCCCAAATACCTGCAAAGCAATTTCCCCTAATATAATTCATTTTTGTATGTTAGTTTCAGAACTATGTGCATGTTCTGTGCACATTTTACCTTAGCATATGTATATTCATATGCATTGCAAAATTTGGAGTGTGAATTTCAAAAGATAGCTGAGTTTAGGTTTTGTGTCTCATTTTGGAAAGTGCAAATTAGGTACGTTCTCCTTTGTAAATGAGCTGAATCAAATTTCTCCCCCGTCCCTAACTTAGTGCAAGGCATTTTCTTATGGGGGTCTAGGCGTGATAATTAAGTAGAACCTCCTCATTTCAAGGCAGTATATCTTTGAGTTCCTGAAACCGGGTAGACCGGCTACTTTCATGCTGTGCCTGTTTGATCTCTGGAATCATCTGGTTGTCTACTTTGGGAGACAAGATATGTGTGACTAGATGGACTTTAGGTCTCCGTGAAGCAGGAACAAGTGTGGCCTAGAGAGAGTTCTGAGGGCCAGATAGGAAGGTCTAGAGGGCTGTATTCAGCTCCCAGGACTGAACTTCCCTACCCTGATATAGCTATTAATGGGATGGAATGGAACCTCGAGAGCCAGCATGGTGTAGTGGTTTGAGTGTCAGACCAGGACCTGGGAGACCAGGGTTCAAATCCCCCCTTCGCCATGAAATTCACTGGGTGACCTTGGGCCTCTCAGCCTAACCTACCTCAGAGGGCTGTTGTGGGAGTTAAACTGGGAGAGGGAGAGCCATATATACCACCTAGAGCTCCTTGGGGGAAATAAATACTGCTTGGCACAATCATAATAAATAATAATAAAATTTTATTTATATCCCGCCCTCCCCAGCCGAAGTCGGGCTCAGAGCGGCTAACAACAATAAAAGTAACACAACAATTAGACTAGGGCTGCACATACACCATACATTTAAAGATTCCCCCTAAAAAACCCATAATCCTGGGAACTGTAGTTTAAGGCTGCTGGGAATTGTAGCTCCACAAGCAATAAAACTACCGTTTCCAGCATTACTGCATGATTGCTTTAGATGGCTGGTGTGTACACAACCCAAATGACTCCCAAGATCCCTTCCAACCACATAATTCTACGAAAACCCTTGCACAGAGCAGAGGATTCTGGTCTGGGTTGTTGGCAGTGAGCAACAGTGGTGTGTTTGGCAGGCAGCCACTCTGGAGAGCAGCTGTTTGCACACACTGGGTTGAAACGCAGGTAATTAACCCAGCCCCACCATAGCATTAAGATACCGAATTATCCTGAAGAGTCTCCTCAGTGTGTGTTGGGAGGAGGGGGAGACGGCCTGTGTGTGCTCACAGAGAGCCTACAATAACCAGCTTGTCTCTGTTAAGACAGGAAGGGGGGCGAGAGGGAGGGAGTGGGTTGGGGAGAGAGAGAGAAAGAAGGCAGAAAAGCAAAAGAACAAGCGGCTTCCAATTACCAGCTGTTGCTGTCGCAATGTCTCCACTTCAGCATTTCACAGATTGTAATTAAGGAAAGTTTTGGAGCGGAGAGAGCGGAGGCTTGCAGGCAGGGCTTCTGCGGTGCTTAGATTACAAGAATTGTTCAGGGCATGGCAAAGCACAGAACAGCAAGCCCTCTTTGAGAGGGGATCCGTGGGTTAGGATGATGGGGGCAGACTCATGGTGAGCATGGTTAGACAAAATGGTTGGAAGGGAACTCCTGAGGTTTTCACACAATAGTCCAAGTATCAAAAATTGTGGAAATAAACAGGAGGCAAAAAGGGATCTGGGGAGGCGTGCAAGTCTACCAATGGGTATCAGCTATGACCATTATCTTGTGCTCAGGTCCTTTTTGTGGACTTCCCAGAAAAGGCATCTTCTTGGCCACTGCGAGAACTAGGCGCTGCACTAGATGGGCTCTTCTTATGATCTTACATGCACACACAAAGTCCAGGGTTGTAACCTTTATTTTCTGGCCCTGCTCCTGTGCCTTTTTCAGCAGGCAGGTGCTCCAAAATGTAGCAGTTTTTCCTGACATCGAGCAAATGATGGGTAAACCAACCCCAAAGATCAGGGGAATGGAGGGACTCAACCCCCCTCTTCCCACAAACACATTTTAAAAGGCTGTGGAATATTAATCAGCCCAAAGGCCTGGGTTAAGAGGAAGTATGGATAAGCCCATAGCCATGGCCACCAACTTGGATGGCTTTAAGAGAGTGGTGAGACAAATTCACGGAGAATAAGGCTGCCCATGGCTACTAGTCATCATGGCTACATCCTGTGTCCAAGATCAAAGGTGGCATGCCTCTAAATATCAGCTGCTGCTGAACAACCGGAAAAGTGGACTGTTCTGCTCATGCCCTGCCTGCTATCTTTCCTTGAAGCTTCCCCCATTGCCAGAGGTCATTTGCCTCTGAATACCAGTCGCTGGGAATCACAAGTGGAGAGAGGCTTCCCTTTGAGCACCTGACTGGCCACTGTGAGAACAGGATGCTGGACTAGGTGGCTCTAGCAGAGCTCTTCTTGTATTAATCTTTGGTTTTCACCATGGCTACATGAAAGAGGACAGGCTGTGCCCAACAGGCTCTGATCTAATCTGGGATCTGCTGGAGGAAACAGCTGACTGCCATTTCCCCCAAACACAGGGCTCCGTGGAAGAGTATGGGAAGAGAGGAAGCAGTCAGAACATTGGTTCATCTAGTTCAGTATTCTCTACAGTGATTGGTAGTGGATGGTTTTGGACAGGAATCTCTCCCAGCCCAGCCTGGAAGTGCTGGGGATTGCATCTGGGACCTTCTGCATGGGAGGCTGTTGCTCTGCCTGAGTCTTGTGGCCCCACACTGCAGGGGTTTGTGTGGTGGTATAGAATGGTGTTTTCTCAGCCTTCCCCTTCCACAAATTTGCGATATGGTGTCAGAAGTACCACTATTAGATAGTTTCTGGCTATGAGTTAGTGGAGTGCAAAGTGCTTTAAATTGAGCCACCTTTCTCTCCCCTAATTTTTTTTTTAATGCAAGATTTTAGTCCTTGGCTGTAAAGGTGTGTTTGAAAGTGTGTGAGTTTTAACCAGGCATTGCCCACACACTTTGAGAAGGCTAGAAGCCGTAGCCCTGAGGACTAAAAAACCTTTCTTCTCAAGAAGCTGAATTCTGCACCCACTGCATTCTTATTCTGCATTTTCCTCTGCTCCTGGAGAACTGTGAACACACTTTGCCATGAGTTTCAAGGAGCGTGTATGTGGGCGATCCCGTTGAGCTGATGTACAGACTTCCTTTCCCCCTGGCTGCTGTGGATCACGGCAACCTTGTGGGGGCAGGAAAAGGAGACGGGTTGGGGGAAGGCATCCCATCTAGAAATCCTTTGCTCACCAAGCGCGAGCAAGTGTGTGCAATACTGTTATTGCTTCCAAAGGAATGCACCCACACCTATAATTACTGACATTAACCTTTCAGCCATCAGTCCTCTCCATTGCTAGGGAAGCCACATTCCAGAGATTGGGTTGCATTCACTGGGTCAGGCCAGAACGAGTACAAAACAACAACAACAACAACAACAACAAATTTCAGTTCTGGATGGGTTGCAGAGGAGTAGAGGAATAGCTGCTGTTAAATGCACAATTTCTCGGGGCCAGATTACTGCTACTGATAATAATAATAATTTATAATAATAATAATTTATTATTTATACCCCACCCATCTAGCTGGGCTTTTTTTGCCCTACCTGTATCAGTTCCAGAAACAGCCTCTGTCACCACACAAGCAGCAGCAGTGGCCATCAATGTAGGGACAGACCAACCATTACTTTTCTGTACCCCAATTCTGTTCCTGAAGATGGTCGGGAAGGATTGCATGGAGAGAAAGAGAGAAAAGCAGCTGTGTTGTTTGTCCGTGGGTGGTGGTGGTTTGAGAGCTCAGTGGCAGAAACATCTGGCCTCTGACAGTGGAGCAGCAGTGGCTGGTGGCCTTTGGGAATACTAGGGCAGAAGGCAGAGAGTTCAAGAGGAAGGAAAGCCAGAGCCAATAACCAACAGAGGCAGCCTCTGACTGGTTGCAAGCAAAAAGGCAGGGAGGTGGGAAGAGGCTGAAGCTGATGGGGCGCTGGCCCCATTCGCCCTCATGGACTAACCTCCAATGCAGTGGAGGTGCAAAACGACACTTGAAGAAGGTGCAAAGCAGGGCTGCTGAGCCAATTGACCTGGATAAATTGGGTGCAGACTGGGAATAATCCCAGGAGCATTCAGCTCCTGGATTTGAGGTTCCCGTTGGAGTATTTCACAGATAAATAAAACAGGAACACTCCTGTAACACCCCAAAAACCCACATCTCAGCTCTCGGCCTGCTTTGCTTCCCTCTGCTTTTCTTCACTGACACAGCCATATTCATTTAACTCTGCAGTTAGGAACATAGAACAGTGCCTTTATATTGAGTGAGATCACTGGTCCATCTAGTTCAGTATTGCTTGCACTGACTGGTAGCAGCTCTCTGGGGATTGAGACTGGAATCTCTCCAAGCCCAACTTGGGATAGGCCAAGGATTGAACCTGGGTTCTTATGCATGCCAGACAGATGCTCTGTCCCTGAGCCTTGGCTCTTCCCCATCCTGCAATGGAGCCGGGCGGTTGCAGGGTTTAGAAA
Source organism: Podarcis vaucheri (assembly GCF_965113315.1). Taxonomy (NCBI): domain Eukaryota; kingdom Metazoa; phylum Chordata; class Lepidosauria; order Squamata; family Lacertidae; genus Podarcis; species Podarcis vaucheri. Next base: position 36,025,505 of record NC_138752.1, read on the forward strand.
GGCTGTTTTGGTTGGCGCCCAGTCCTGAGAGGCGGCTGGATTGACACGCACGCTGCGTGAGTGTCCGGCACGAGAGGTTGAGGTGCCCCCTGGCCCTCCAAGTCGGCCTTTTGATTCCGTGTTGACAATGACAAAGTGCTTTGTGCCACCCTCTCTGCCTAGTTCAGGGGTCAGCGCAGAGTCGACAGGGGCTTGACCTCTGAGGGCAGTGCAGGGCAAAGTGCAGAAATGGATTCCTCTCCTCGCCCCGAGGGAGGTAGTAAATGTTATAGTTTATGATGGACACTCCAGCCGAGCAGGCAAAGGTGGCTAGAGGAGGGGAACAAAAAGAAAGAAATGGTTTTCTTGACATTCCTACAGGAGAAGGCTTGTAGCGCAATGGTAAGAGCATCTGCTTTGGATGCAGAAGGTCCCAGGTTCAATCCCCGGCATCTCTAGGTAGAGCCAGGAGAGACTCCCTACCTGAGACCCTGAGGAGCTGCTGCCAGTCAGTATAGACAGTATTGGGGTAGATGCACCATTGGTGTTATTCAGCATACTAGAGGGCTGCAGCTGAGTGTTAGGACACTTGCTTTGCATGCAGAAGGTCTCTGGTGTTCCTATGCTGCTAGGCAAGTAGGAATCTCCTCCAGACACACAGGGTTGTTTCCAATGTTAGTCCTACTCAGAGTAGACCCATTAAACTTAATGGTCATTATTAATTTAGATTCAGAGGGTCTAGTCGAGTAGAAGTTAGGTACAACACAGAGGAGCTTTTTTTAAAAAAAGAATCTATTACAAATCACTAACATAAACTTGCTTCAGACGTTCGTTGTCGATTTATCTGGGTTCTTGTAGTCTTTCTTATTTTTTGCAAAGCCGAGGCTACAATTCTACACATGCTGGCCTGGGAGCAAGACTGATTCAGCTCGTAGATATGGGCAATATTTCTTGTTTGGGGTTGGGTTGTTGTGGTGGGGGCTTGTGGAAGGTGGAGGAAATCTTTGGGTGGTGCCAATAAATTGGAATAGTCAAACATTAGCTTGGGACGTTTTAGCTTAGAGAAAAGGAAAGTTAATAGGAGACACGGTAGAAATTTATGAAATGTACACATGGCATGGGAAAAGTGGATAGAGAAGAGTTTTGCTCCCTCTCCGATAAGCCTGGATCTTGTGGCGATCCATCGGGACAGATAAAAGAAAAACCTTCATCGTGCAATGCATAGTTATTCTATGGAACTCTCTGCCACAGGAGGCAGTGGTGGTTGCCAACTTGGATGGCTTTAAAAGAGGGTTAGCCAAATTCATGGAGGAGAGGGCTTATCAAACGCAGCAATGCTTCTGAATACCAGTTGCAGGAAGCCTCAGGAGAGTTGGGTGCTCTTGTGCTCAGATCCTGCTTGCTTGTGGCCCACAGGCACCTGAGAACAGGATGCTGGACTAGAGAGGCCAGCATGCTCTTAAGTTTGCTTTGCCTTCCTGCCTAAGCAAAGCTCCTTCCTTCCTCACCAGGTGGCTGGTTCCTAGGTGAGACCTGGCAGCGCACATTCCAGGCCCAGCCAGTATTCATTTAGCAGCGCCTTGGGCTTGTTGGAGCAAGCTCTCACGCCTGCTTGACTCCAGTAGGAAACCCCTCTTGTGCCCTTCCTTCCAGGTGGAACCTCACCTTCTCTTTGATTAGCTTGGAAGATCCACTTTCACCTCCAAAAGCCACAGGGCTGGCGAGGAAGTAGATCAGCTGCAGAGACACCTGCATGTACCTCGGTGAGCCTTCGGTGAGCTTGTCAGGCCAGTGATCCCTCCAGCATATAATTGAACCCATGTGGCTGATGAACTGAGGCAGAGGGGATTCTCTAGGGCAGAGATTGCTCCAGAGCTGGGAGTGTGTTGGGAAGGAGGAGTATCTGTCCTATCAAGCCAGAAAGTGGGGGAGAGTACAGTGGTACCTCGGGTTAAGAACCTAATTTGTTCTGGAGGTCCGTTCTTAACCTAGAGATGAGGATGAGACTAAGGATGAGGCAGCTTGCAGGCAGTGCCACCCCTGCCCCCGGGCACACTGCAAGCAAGATGGCAGGCAGGTGGGAGGCTGACTTGGGGCAGAGTGAGGTTGGTCAGGCAGTGCCCCATTCATCACAATCGGACAACTTGTATCTTGAAACTGGGCTTGGACCAGTTTCCTCTGTAAAGTAGGAGACACAGCCACCTTTCGTGAGAATAAATACTTAAACTACACTCCCTCTTTGGTTATTTAACTTATACAGTGGTACCTCGGGTTAAGTACTTAATTCGTTCTGGAGGTCCGTTCTTAACCTGAAACTGTTCTTAACCTGAGGTACCACTTTAGCTAATGGGGCCTCCCGCTGCCCCTGCACAATTTCTGTTCTCATCCTGAGGTAAAGTTCTTAACCTGAGGTGCTATTTCTGGGTTAGCGGAGTCTGTAACCTGAAGTGTCTGTAACCTGAAGCGTCTGTAACCCAAGGTACCACTGTAGGTTTCAAGAAGGACTGTGGGGCTTGCCAGCTGCTGTTTCCAGCCTCTGCCATCAGTGCTGGTTCTGACTTCTAAAAAGTCTGTCGCAGAAAAGTCCAGCAGTGAGTGCTTGCCATTCCTTTAGCACAATTTATTTCATAAAATTTATACACTGCTTGAACGTAAAACAGGAAAAAACTAAAAAGAGTTGCAGTGTTAAAACCACCTCAGTCCACAAAGCTCACTAGATACCCAATAAACTGTAGTAAAAGGCGCAAGGAGATAGGATAATAATATATTAAGGATGGAATAACAAATAAAGTGAATAACACAATAGTAACAAAAATAATAGTAGGTAAAGAAGATTGCACACGGGTGGAGGGAAGTACTGGGCTGTGAGGGAGGGAGGTGAAGGGATTAACTGAAATTGTTAAAGATTGGTATAGGACTTAAGAGATTTAAATGTTCATAAAGATTCTGTAAGGAAAGCAGAAAGCAGCAAGAAATATCAAGTAAAGGTATCGGAGAGGAGATCAGTGTAAATGAAAACATGAGACTTACGGTTTTGTTACATATGATTTTATTTTGGAGTTGTCTGTTTATTTTGGAGTTGTTTGTTGTAAAGAATGTATATTATGTGAATAAAATAATAAAGGACCATCAGAGACTGATACTGAAGAAGTAGAACAGGGGAAAATAAATAAATAAATAAACTGTAGTGTATACACAGCCTAAGGGACGCGGGTGGCACTGTGGGTTAAACCACAGAGCCTAGGACTTGCCGATCAGAAGGTCGGCGGTTCAAATCCCTGTGACGGGGTGAGCTCCCATTGCTCGGTTCCTGCTCTGCCAACCTAGCAGTTCAAAAGCACGTCAAAGTGCAAGTAGATAAATAGGTACCGCTCAGGCGGGAAGGTAAACAGCGTTTCCATGCGCTGCTCTGATTTGCCAGAAGCGGCTTAGTCATGCTGGCCACATGACCCAGAAGCTGTACGCCGGCTCCCTCAGCCAATAAAGCGAGATGAGCGCTGCAACCCCAGAGTCGGTCACAACTGGACCTAATGGTCAGGGGTCCCTTTACCTTTACACACAGCCTAACGTCTCTTTGAAAGGTTCTTAACCAACTTTGCTGCCTTGGGGAATCCTTCTGTTCCTACTGCTGAATGGGACCAATATATCTGCCCCCCAAGTCCGGCCCTGATGGTGCCACTGCCTTCCACAGCCTGGGAGGAAATACATTGCTGGCTTTACTGAAGTTTAGCTGCATCTTCTCCAGTCCATTGTTTGTTTAGGGTATGCAGTCCTGACTCTCCTGCCTCCAGCAGGCAGTGGCGTTCCCATCCCCACCAGAGAGAATTCAAGCAGCCTGGCAAAAAAGGCAGCATCACATTTCAGAAGCTGTCAGCGGCGCTGACAGATGGCTGGAGTCCCCTTGGGCTAGGATGCTGGCATCGCCAGACACCAGCTGGCGCTTCAAACACTGCGCCCGGGAAGCCCTGGCGCTCTGAGGGTGTAGCCCTCTCCATCCCTGAGGCTCTGGGTGGCTTGTAATTGGAAAGTGCATACCAAGAGGGCAGCACGTGGGGCTCTTTAGCTTAGAGAAAAGGGCAAGGAGAGGCGACGTGATGGAAGGTTATAGAATTATGCCTGGCATGGAGGAAGCGGGCAGAGTGAAGTTTCCCCCCCTCTCTCACAGCACTAGAACTCGTGGGCGTTCAGTGAAGCAAAATGCTGGAAGATTCAGGCCAGACCTTCTTCCTGCAGTGCAGAGTTAGCCTTTGGAACTCCCTCCCACAGGAGGCAGGGATGGCCACCAACTTGGATGGCTTTAAAAGAGGATTGGACAAATTCATGGAGGAGAAGGCTCTCAATGGCTGCCAGATAGGATTGTGATGCTTTGCCTCTGCAGTCAGGGACAGAAATGCTTTTGCACCCCAGCTGCTGGAAATAGCAGGAGGGGAGAGGGCTCTTGTGCGTGAGGGTTTCCTAGAGGCACCTGGTTGGCCACAGTGAGAACTGCATGCTGGACTAGATCATAGCTGTCAACTTACAGATTTGAAAATAAGGGACCAGCAGCCTCGAAAATAAGGGATCAGCAGCCAAAATAAGGGATTTTCCGGGCACAGGTATGTTCAACTTCTGAGCCCCTCCGAGCCAAAGGCAGAAAGCCCAGCCAGCAGCCAAACGAAGCCTCATCAGTAAGGGACAGCAGCGGGATAAGGGACTGTCCCGCCAAATAAGGGACACTTGACAGCTATGGACTAGATGGACCACTGGCCTGATCCAGCAGGTTCTTCTTACATGGTACATACGCAGCCAATTTTTATTTTACTTTTTACCAAAAAAAAAAAAAAAAGGCATATTCCCCCTCCGTCTGCCAGAGGTTCCCCACCCCTGGTGAAAAAGATAGGAATCTAGACCTTAGCCATCCCAATTGCCACATGCATTTTTGGCCTCCCCTCTCGCAAACTGCGAACTCTTGTTTGCCCCGGTTGCCCTGGTTAAACTGGGGCAGCCACCAAAGGAGCGAGGAGGGAAACAGTTCAGGGAGCCAGATCTGATTACTCGGGGATGCCTCAGGCAGGATCCTTTACATGCTGCGGCTGGAGGTGAATAAAGCGGTTACTGTGTTGTTGCTACCCCTGCCCCCGGGAAGCATTCTGAAGCAGATGACACAGATACCGTATCGCAGGGGAGATAAAACACAGCAAACAATTAGATGCAGGAGATTAGAGGCCTCAGGAGTAGATCCAAGAGTTGACTCTGGTTTCCCCTTTGGGAGATGCTAACAAAACCGTCTGTTTGAAGGAGGCAGCCAATAGGGGAGCCTGCCTGCCTGCCTCTTGCCAGCTCTCCCTTCCTCCCTCTTGTTCGCTGAGAGAGCACCTGCTTGCAGAGGGCCCCAGAATCAATTCCCAGCATCTCCAGGTAGGGCTGGGAATCTTCCCTCTCCAAAACCCCGGGGAGCCACTGCCAATCAGTGTGGAAAATAATGAGCTAGATGGATTGCTGGTGTGTCTCAGCAGCTTCTGAATTAATATAGCCCTTGATCCAGAACCATGAAGACTAGATTCTTACTTTACTTTGAGCAAAGGGTCAAAGTGCTAGAGTATTTGCTTTGCATGCAAATGATCCTAGATTCAATCTCCAGCCACTCTGGATAGAGCTGGGAGAGATTTCCAGTCTTGAAACCCTGGAGAGCTGCTGCCAGTCAGTGTAGACAGTACTGAGCTTGATGGACCAATGGCCTGATTCAGTGTAATGCTGCTCCTCTACATACACACAGAGATAAAAAATGGGGGATATCCAGTTAAGGTCACACCCACAGCACACATTTAAAACTCTCTTATAATCCTTGAATAGGCATGACTTCCCCAAAAGAATATCGCTAAGGGTCCTGGGAACTGTAGTTCCATGAGGGGTCTCATAACAACTCTCAGAACTCTTAACAAACTACAGTTCACAGGGTTCTTTGGGGGAGCTATGACTGTTCAAGAGCTGCAGTCAGATGACAGCTTTTCTTTTCCTTGCCAGTGACTCAAATGCTCTTTAGAAGAGGGATCTACTGCTCCAGGTGTGAATGTGGGATGATTTCTGGCCTCTTAGGTTTCTGCATGAGTCCAAAAGCCTGCAAGACCTTAATAATAATAATAATAATAATAATAATAATAATAATAATAATAATAATAAAATTTATTATTTATACCTCACCCATCTGGCTGGGTTTCCTCAGTCAATCTGGGCGGCTACCAACAAAACACTAAAATACTATAACCTATTAAACATTAAAAGCTTCCCTAAACAGGGCTGCCTTTAGATGTCTTCTAAAAGTTTGGTAGTTAGTTTTCTCTTTGACATCTGGTGGGAGGGCGTTCCACAGGGCGGGCGCCACTGCTGAGAAGGCCCTCTGCCTGGTTCCCTGTAACTTGGCTTCTCGCAGTGAGGGAACCGCCAGAAGGCCCTCAGCGCTGGACCTCAGTGTCCGGGCAGACTAGGAAAGAGGCATGTGACCCTCCGAAGGTTTCTTGAGTTGACATTCTGCACTCCAGTCACAGCTGCACTGAAACCTTTGCTATCTGAACTGTTTTCTATGGAGCAGCAATCACTTCTCCACCAGGGAAGAAGGTGAAATCTGCATGTGTTGTTCTGTCCGCTTTTGTCTCTGGGCCCCAACCACCACTGTCATTTGGCCCTCAGAAGGATTTGTGGCCCTTAGGCCTGGAAAAAGACCGTGGTCCTTTGCATTGTGGGCGCTTGTCTGCCTAACGGGTAACTTCCTCTTATCTTCTGCAGCCCTCAAGAGGTCCTTTGATATGGAAGATGCTGAAGACGTGCCGGCTTTCCCACCTTCATCCCCACCTAGGTCGCCCCTCGGCCCAAGCCCACCTGGTGGCATCCACTCCACAGGCAACGGAGAAGGGAAAAGGTTGAGGCCCCCTATCCAGCCCACATACCAAGCCCACATCAGCCTGAGCTCCAGCCCCAGCCCAGCCCACAGCCCCATTCTCAAGTCAAGAATCGGGAGCAGTCTCTCTTTCAACCGAGGCACCACCCACCCGCCTCGGGCCAATGGGACCAACCTCAATAGGGTCTCGTCCTTCCAAACACGGCTAAACCCCAACGGGCTCTCTTCATCCTTGGGGCCAGAAAGCGACAACGAGAGCCTCCACAGCTCTTCCTCTAGCTTGGAGTGCCCCATGGCCTCTAAAGGCCCCCGGAGCAGCACCCAGCAACCTGAATCTCTGGGAATCGGGGCCTCCCACCTCCCTAGTCCCATCCTCAAGAAGTTCTCCTCTTACGGCAACGTCTTCCGTGCCGAGGTGGGCCGACCCATCCGGCAGGTCTCCAAGGCCACCGCCAACCACAGCTCGTTGCCGTCGCTTGACCTGCACATTGCCGAAGACCAGGGACCCAGTCCGACTCTCTGCTCCACGCCAAACATGGACCCTGCCATCCTTCAGAGCTCCGGAAAACACAACTGCGTCTCCCCACTGCCGAAGAACAGCCTTCTGATAAGAAAGGAGTCCCCCATTCCTCCATTGGAGGTAAGCCAGTTGGCAACCGGGAGCCCTCCTGGTGTGGTCCCCAAGCAGACGACGAAGTTGCAGAAATTCCCCATCAGCCTGGATGGGTTGATTGGGAAGACTCCGGAGAGTATCGTCCCAGTGGTGGTGACTGACTCTAGGTCCAGACCGCTATCTAAGGCACAGCTTCAGGTGAGTCTTGGCACCAGCCCTGGACTCTCCCACCAACCCCAAGAAGTAGCCGGGGAGGATAAAGCTGTCGTCAAGGACAGTGTTTCCCTGCCGCCATCTTCTGGAACAGTTTCAGGGAAAGGAGGCAGTGAGGGTTTGGTAGTAGCGCCTCAGGCTGCTTCCTTCCGGCTGGTATCACAGCCTCGCATAGCACAGGTCACTTCTCAGCCCTCCTCTCTTGGGTACCAAGCGACGGTGCCTCCGCAAGGTATCCCATCTGTGCCCATCCTGAGGGAATGCAGTGGTGCCCCGGCTGAGAGGATCGACTCAGCTTTCTCCCAAGAGGCCTCCAAGCTTCAGACTCTGCCGTCGTCTTCTTGCACAAGGGAAGGTCTCCTTGTGGGAACAAACAGGCCTCTAGAGGTGTCCCTGGAGAAGAAGGATTTACAAGACATATTGAAGGGAGGTAAGTGGAGTCACTGCATAAGTTTTGCCTGGATTAAAAAATAAATAAATCCCTAATGCTCTTCCTCTGGTAAAAACTGTTCAGGGATTTGGAGAGCCTCCAAAAGAGGTTTTGGGAGAGCTTATTTGGTGCCTCCCAGTTGCGGTTTTCATTTCTGCAGTGGTATGTTGAGGTCGCTGTGGAATTAAAGGCCACCCTCACGCCATACTTTTCAAACCACTGTGATACCACTTTAAACTGCCATGGCTTCCCCCGAACAATTCTGAGAGCTGCAGTTTGTTAAAAGGTGCTGAGGGTTTTTAGGAGACTGCAGTTTCCCTCGCAGAGCTGCTATTCACAGAGCAGCTTAACAGTCAATTCCTCTTCCCAGGAAACTCTAGAAATTGTAGCTCTATGAGGGAAATAGGGGCCTAGCGACTATCAGCACCCTTAACAAACTACAACTCTGGGGATACTTTAGGGCAGGCATGGCCAAACTTGGTCCTCCATATGTTTTGGGGACTACAACTCCCATCATCCCTGACCACTGATCCTGTTAGCTAGGGATGATGGGAGTTGTAGTCCCAAAACATCTGGAGGGCCAAGTTTGGCCGTGCCTACTTTAGGGGAAGCCATGGCTCTTTAAAGTGGTAGCATAGTGATTTAAATGTATGGTGCAGCAGTGAGAGAAGATGAGGGACCAAAGCAAAAATTAGTGATGGTGGTGGCCCTGACTAGTGATGCCTGGTGCTGGCATCTCAGTGCTGACACCTGCTGTCTAGGTCCAGCTGTGTGGGGACAGGCTGCTGGTTGTTTGTGACAAAGGGGAGGTGCTCTGTATGTGCCCAGGGGCACTTTACTTCCTTTTCTGTTTCCCCCAGTTCAGAAAGCTGAGCTATGTAGCTTAGCCTCACTCCAGAACCTGCCATTTATAGTACACACAGAGAGATTCCTTTGCAGTTTCATCTTCTCACATCCTCCTTTGCCCCAGGCAATGAATTTTTAACCCAAGATCACATTTAACGTCTCTCTCTCCAAAACCTGCAGAAGAGGTATGAGCCCCACCCAAGGAAGGGAACAAAAAGTCACACGTTTTGAGGGGCATCCGTTCCTTGCTCTCTGTTCTCGGCTCTGTCTGTGGCATATGGGGATGATTCCAAGCAACCATTGCTTCTGGAAAGAGACCATCAGCAGCACTTGTCAGTCTTTACCTCCTTGCCCCAAACCCTCTGGCTTCAAAGTGTCTCACTTCCAGTGGCCTTGAGAGAGTGGGGGAGAGAGAGGCTGTTTCACCCAGGACCAGTGGCCTGGTGGCGTGATTTTGAAGGACATGAGTTCATCATGACAGCTCACAGCCATGCGTCCCACAAGAAATCAGACAGTGTAGGCAGGTATGTTGGTTCAGTATTACACACAAAGAGACAGCAGTACGTAGCACAATACCTAATTTATTAAGACTAGCATGACTGCAGTCCTTACGCATATTTCCCTGGGAGTAATTGCTGCTGGAATTCAGCAGTGCCTGGTTCCTGTTTCATCGGTGCAACTTGTAAAACCCTTGAGCTTCCCACTCCTGTCCATTGTTAATATTTTTTCCATTGAGTTTTCTAAAAAGAAAAAAAGAAATACGATCGATCAATACAAACTAAGTCATAATCAGTCAAGGCAATGTGTTCTGTGCAGGAAAGGGGGAGAAGGGGAAGGGGGAAATGTCTGGTAGCACAAACCAACCCAGTGCTTGAACATTCAAGCAAAAAAGGAATTTATGTATCAGAGAACTTCCCATCTTTCTTGTGTTGATGAAAGGCCACCTTCTCTTCCGCTGCCAGTTGAGACATATCCTCCATAGCCCTTGGCCCCATGGCTGTTCCCAAGCCACCCACCTCCATACACACCAATCCCCAATAGCTCAGAGGTGGAGCATCTCCTTGGCATGCCGAAGGACCCAGGTTCAATCCCCAGCTTCTCCAGGTAGAGATGGGAAAGAAGAATCAATAATGAGCTAGTCTGGGCCCAATGGCTTGACTCAGTACAAGACAGCTGACCATGTTCCTATTTAAATCAGCCCTTTGTTCAGAACCCTGAAGACGTGGTTTCTTTTTAGGGGGCGGGCTGCAACCCTGTGGTGGAGCACATGTGTTGCTTGCAGCAAATCACCAGCCTATCTAGATAGTGACGGGAACAAAGGCTGCTGCCTGGAGAGCCACTGCCAGGCAATGCCAGCACTACTGAACTAAAAGGAACCAATGGCATGACTTGGTTAATAATAATAATAATATGATAATAATAATAATATAAAAGACCTACACTGGCTCCCAGTACGTTTCTGAGCACAATTCAAAGTGTTGGTGCTGACCTTTAAAGCCCTAAACAGCCTTGGTCCAGTATACCTGAAGGAGCGTCTCCATCTCCATCGTTCTACCCGGACACTGAGGTCCAGCGCCGAGGGCCTTCTGGCGGTTCCCTTGCTGCAAGAAGCCAAGTTACAGGGAACCAGGCAGAGGGCCTTCTTGGTAGTGGCACCCGCCCTGTGGAACACCCTCCCACCAGATGTCAAAGAGAAAAATAACTACCAAACTTTTAGAAGACATCTGAAGGCAGCCTTGTTTAGGGAAGCTTTTAATGTTTCATAGGTTATTGTATTTTAGTGTTTTGTTGGAAGCCACCCAGAGTGGCTGGGGAAACCCAGCCAGATGGGTGGGGTGTTATTATTATTATTATTATTATTTTATTTATACCCCGCCCTCCCCAGCCAGAGCTGGGCTCAGGGCGGCTAACACCAGTAAAATTACAATAAAAACATAATGGGGGTGGAAACAATTTAAAATACAGGTTAAAAATACAATTTAAAATGCAGCCTCGTTTTAATAGTAGCCCATAGATCAAAACCATAAGGGGAGGGAAACATAAGGATCGGACTGAGTCCAAACCAAAGGCCAGGCAGAACAGCTCTGTCTTGCAGGCCCTGCGGAAAGATGTCAAGTCCTGCAGGGCCCTAGTCTCTTGTGACAGAGAGTTCCACCAAGTCGTATCCAGCTTCCAAAGTTCCTGCGAGGATGCTGAGTGCTGAGGCGTTCCCTGTCCCAATCCCCTGTGATACACCAGCCTCTGTGGCCAGAGGTGGGGTTTCTCCAGCAGACAGACATGAAAGGGGTTCCCCCAAAGGGCAGGAAGTTTGGAAGCCACTGCTTTTAAGACGAGCCACCCAGCTGTTTCCCCTGCAGGAATGAGGTGTGCAGCTGGACTATGAAGGTTGCTTGCAAGTCACTGAGGATCCTCCGTCTCCAAAATGTCAGACTTTCCCCCAAACCCATTATTCATCTCAGGGCCGCTCTAGGCTTCCTCTCTCTTCAGAGGACACCATGTAGGGGGAATCTGTCAATTTCAGCTTCGCTCAGTTTCTCATGTTTCTAATCTTCACTTCTTCACATTTCTACATCACCCACACCCACACACCCCATCATGAAAATTCACCAGCATCTTCCTGTGTATTTCTCCCAGCATACGCATTTTTGCTTCATGTGCACATTTCTGCAAGCTGTTTCCCCTCGTGCAATGCTTTTCTTTGTATGTTATGTCCACCAATATATATGTGTTTTATGCACAGTTTACCCACATACATGGATATTTTGGCAATGCATTACATGGCCGCAAGCCGCAGAAATGCATTGCAAGATTTGGAGAAGTGCAAATTTTGGAAGACAGCCTTGTTTCGCTTTGCATATTGTTTTTGGAAAGGATGGGTTAGGGAGGTTCGCCTTTAGATGCAGAGTGAATGACTTTCTCCCCATCACTAGAGAGGACACTGGGTCACTTGGAGAGAAGGCCAGGCCTTGGGCCACTTTTAAAGTCTGCTGCCTGTTCTCCCTTCCCTCGGGGTCAGCCATGGTTTCTGCTCATAGCTTTTCGATGAGGCAGATCTTGGTCAGTGTCTGGATGGAAACTGGAGGAAGTTTACTTTCCAGAGCTTCCTCATTTTTGAGGCATTAGGAGGACAAAGCGGTTCTCTGTTCCAGTTTCTTCTGTGTCATGTTGGCTGCACGGCCTCTTGTCTCTTGAGTTTTGGAATGTGCTGGGTCTCTCCCCTCACAGACTGCTCAGATAGGAACCGACCAAAAAAAATCAGCCTAGTCTGGCATCCCGTTTTCCCACAGTGGTCAGCACAATGCCTTGGGGAAGCCCAGTAGTCAGTGGTATACTGTCCCTGCAGCTGGAGGTTCCCTCTAACTGTTAGGCATGATCCAGCGCCCCAAGCAAAATTTCATTTCCATTTCCAAGCCTCCACTGATTTTGGGCAGCAGTGGAATTACCGTATTTTTCACTCTATAGGACGCACACGACCATAGGACACACCTTGTTTTAGAGGGGGAGCACAAGAAAAAAAAATCTCCTCCTCTCTGCTCAGCGCCCCTTCAGAGAAGCAGCAGGAGAAACGGAGCCCCTTCCATTTCTCCTCCCACTTCGCTGAAGGGGCGCTGTGCAGTTCTCCCTCTCTGTCGAAGCCAGGAGAGTCTTACTCTCCCGGCTTCAGCAAAAGGAACCTGAAGCCTGCAGAGTGCAGCAGGAACTCGCAATGTGCTCTGAAGGCTTCAGGCGGCTATCCCTGAAGCCTGGAGAGCAAGAGGAGTCGGTGCGCACTGACCCCTCTCACTCTCCAGGCTTCAGCGAAAGCAACGCGAAGCCTCCGGAGCGTGGAGGGAGCGTTCCCTATCACTGAAGCCAATGAGCCTGCATTCGCTCCATAGGACACACACACATTTCCCCTTAATTTTTGGAGGGGAAAAAGTGTGTCCTATAGAGCGAAAAATAAAGGTAAAGGTAAAGGTACCCCTGCCCGTACGGGCCAGTCGTGTCCGACTCTAGGGTTGTGGGCCCATCTCACTTAAGAGGCCGGGGGCCAGCGCTGTCCGGAGACACTTCCGGGTCACGTGGACAGCGTGATGAAACTGCTCTGGCGAACCAGCACCAGCGCAGCACACGGAAACGCCGTTTACCTTCCCGCTAGAAAGCGGTACCTATTTATCTACTTGCACTTAAGGGTGCTTTCGAACTGCTAGGTGGGCAGGAGCTGGGACCGAAAGACGGGAGCTTACCCCGCGGGGATTCGAACCGCCAACTATACGATCAGCAGGTCCTAGGCACTGAGGTATTACCCACAGCGCCACCCGCGTCCCATAGAGCGAAAAATACGGTAAATCAAATTAGCAGCAGACCCAGTGCCATGGTGGGTGGAACTCAGCACTCTGCTGAGGATGCAAAGTGCCCCTTCATCAGTTATCAGAATGATCGTTTGATGAGTAAAGAGGATGCAATAGTTGGGGTTCCTTTGTGCATCCGGCATGTGAGAGAGTGTGGGTGGACACACCCACTTTTGGCCACACCTATCATCATCAAGCAGCCAATGGGCGGATGACCAAGACTGAATGCTGCCCTCAGACCAAAAGAGATTAGCTGCTTGTCTGTGTGGACAATACTGAGCTAGAAAGACTAGTGGTCAGACTCTGTATAAGGTAGCTCCCTAGGTTTGCTATGTGCCCGCCATGATTTTATCCAGCCCTCTTCTAGAGCTGTCTAAGCAATGTGGTCATCACTACATCTTGTGGCCCAGCGTTCCATAAGTTATTTATTGAAAATGTTCTTCCCTTTGCCCACCCTGAGTCTCCTGCAAATCAGTTGCGTTAGATGGCCCTAAAATCTAGTTAGGGGAGGAGGGGAAATGTCACTCTATCTCAGGCATTGGCAAACTCTGCCCTCCAGATGTTTTGGGACTACAATTCCCATTATCCCTGACCACTGGTCCTGTTAGCTAGGGATCATGGGAGTTGTAGGCCAAAAACATCTGGAGGGCCGAGTTTTCCTATGCCTGTTCTATCTACTTCGTCCATGCCTGCATAATCAACTTCAGTAATGTGCCTTTATTTTTATAAACTTTTATAAACTTTTTTTTAAAAGGCTCAAATACTTTGTCCTTTTACCACAAGGCAGGTGCTTAAATGCCTTACCTTAGATCGTTTTGCTTGCCCTTTTCCAGTTCCCCAATATATATATTTGAAGATGGAGCCAACCCTGAACTGTACATACGGGGTTGTGGCCAGTGGTGGTCCTACTCAGTAGCCCTATTGAAATGAATGGCTGTAGCTCATTGAAGTCAAGTACCTTAAATGTGTTTACTCTGAGTAGAACTAAACTAGGATACAACCCACAGTGTTCCAAATGGGACTGCTCCATTCACACAACCTGGCTGGTAGGCGTTTGTCTGTCTCAAGGTCTGTGCCACCCTGCTTGCTCTGTTTGTCTCCCCCGCCCACCCACATTATCCCCTAGAGCTTCCCCTTCCCCACACAGGTTGGTTAAACTCTTCTGGCCACCCAGTTTATTTATTTCTTACCCACAATACCCCAGTGGCAGAAGTTCCAGAGCATTGCATTTTGGGAAAACTATGGCATCCAAGGGGACGCGGGTGGAGCTGTGGGTTAAACCACAGAGCCTAGGACTTGCCGATCAGAAGGTCAGCGGTTCGAATGCCCGTGACGGGGTGAGCTCCTGTTGCTCGGTCCCAGCTCCTGCCAACCTAGCAGTTCGAAAGCACGTCAAAGTGCAAGTAGATAAATAGGTACCACTCCGGCGGGAAGGTAAACGGCGTTTCCATGCACTGCTCTGGTTCGCCAGAAGCGGCTTAGTCATGCTGGCCACATGACCTGGGAGCTGTACATCGGCTCCCTCGGCCAATAAAGCAAGATGAGCACCACAACCCCAGAGTCGGTCACGACTGGACCTAATGGTCAGGGGTCCCTTTACCTTATGGTGGTGTCCAGAGTGGAAAGATCTTGGCAGGCCCCACCAAAAAGTGGATCTAAGGGAGCTTGTGACCAGCACAGCCACACCAGGGACACCGCAGCTATGACATCAAATGGAAGGCGAGAGGCAGGGGGCACAGGATTTTGGCGTCCCGCAAGGCATTGCTGAAATCTGAGGCGCCAAGGTCTGCCACTGGCCCCCCAACCACCACTGGCTGGACCTCCAAGTGCCCAAGCGTGACAAGCGGCGACGCCTGATCCGTGGGAAACAGTACAGTACACAAAGACACACACCTGGAAAACCAGAGTTTATCAGGGGTAATGGTGGAATGAGTCAGATCAAGCACCAAGCTCTCTGCTTCAACCCGCCTTCAGCAACTTATCATCTGTCTTCATCCTCAAACGAGCTCTTTATCGTAAGTGTTTGTTTGCCCAGATGAGGCAGGTTAGGACAAAAAAACCCGCTTGTTTCTTTTGCGGATCCTGAGGCTGGGCTGTTGTTTGGGACACAATGATTTTGTACCGATGCCAGCTCTGATTGTGTGTGTTCTCTCTCTCTCTCTCTCTCTCTCTCTCTCTCTCTCTGTCTTTCTCTCTCCAATACACACAAACACCATTTTTCTTGATTCTCCTCGATTCCTTGGCTTGGGGACAAGTTCTGAAGTCTTTTTTTACTCCACCCTGCAACTAGAGGAGGTGGCAGATGTCCAAATAGTATTTCTTAAGATGTTTTAACACCTACCTAAGCAACAGAAGGGAACAGCTGTGTACTCACTCAAGGTGAAGTTGGGCAGGGAGTCGGTGGAAATTCTTTGTTGACAATGGGCTCCTCCAGACATGTTCCCAGTGTGGAGATGTGGGGAGGGACCCCCTTCCACACACCCCACGTACAATAAAACTTGCTATTAACAGAGCCTACGACTTGCCGATCAGAAGGTCAGCGGTTCGAATCCCCGCGACGGGGTGAGCTCCCGTTGCTCAGTCCCTGCTCCTGCCAACCTAGCAGTTCGAAAGCACGTGAAAGTGCAAGTAGATAAATAGGTACCACTCCGGCGGGAAGGTAAATGGCGTTTCCGTGCGCTGCTCTGGTTCGCCAGAAGTGGCTTAGTCATGCTGGCCACGTGACCCGGAAGCTGTACACCGGCTCCCTTGGCCAGTAAAGCGAGATGAGCGCCACAACCCCAGAGTCGTCCGCGACTGGACCTAATGGTTAGGGGTCCCTTTACCTTTACCTTCCTTGCAGACCCACATCTCCTCACTATTTATAGGCCCTTCCCACCTGTTCTAAATGAGAGCGGGCAGTTTCATGCAGACACATGCGGTGGAGGCCCTTGGTCTATGTCCTGAAACAGCCTTCACCAACCTGGTGGTCTCCAGAGGTTTTGGGCACCAGTTCTAAACTGCCCCAGCCAGCGGCCTACCTGGAGATGCTGGAGATCTCTGAAAAGGAAAGGATTAACAAGATTGGATTAAATCAGGAATAGAGGACCTGTCTTCCAGATTTTGCTGGACTCCCAACTACAGATCAGGGAGAAATTTATTGGGTTCAAATTTTAATATCGATGCCCAGTGGCAGAGCACGTGCTTTGCATGCAAAGGTCCCAGGTTCAGTCCTCAGCATCTCCAGGTAGAGCTGAGCCAGATCCCTGCCTAAAATCCTGGAAAGCCACTGCCAGCCTGGGTAGACAACGCCAGGCTAAATGGAACTGTGGTCTGCCTCAGTTGAAGGCAACATCCTCTCTTCCTTACCGATATACAATCCATTCGAAATTCACACTTTGTGTGTTGGAATGCAGTTCTCCAACCAAAGAATGTGTCCTGTGGAAAACATAGCAACATGCATTCTAGTAGGGGGGGTGTGCTTATAAAAATGCATGAACTAGGCAAAACTGCAAACAAAAATGTGTATATTTCATAGAATCATAGAATCATAGAGTTGGAAGAGACCACAAGGGCCATCGAGTCCAACCCCCTGCCAAGCAGGAAAGATGTGTGCATGGAAACGTATACAATTTTTTGTGCGGGCTTTTAAAAAAATGCAAATGCGCACTGAAACAGTAAAGGTAAAGGGACCCCTGACCATTAGGTCCAGTCGTGGCCGACTCTGGGGTTGCGGCACTCATCTCGCTTTATTGGCCAAGGGAGCCGGCGTATAGCTTCCGGGACATGTGGCCAGCATGACTAAGCCACTTCTGGCAAACCAGAGCAGCGCACAGAAATGCCGTTTACCTTCCCGCCGGAGCGGTACCTATTTATCTACTTACACTTTGATGTGCTTTCGAACTGCTAGGTTGGCAGGAGCAGGGACTGAGCAACAGGAGCTCACCCCGTCACGGGGATTCGAACCGCCGACCTTCTGATTGGCAAGTCCTAGGCTCTGTGGTTTAACCCACAGCGCCACCCACGTCCCTCGCACTGAAACAGAATGAGCCATAATTAAGATGGGAGAAGTTAGGAACTAAGAGAGAGTTTGCAGTTGCAGCCAATGGTGAGGGTTGGCAGGAGATGTCCACCAACATGTGGAGGGCCACAGGTTTCCCAACCGCTGGACTAAACCTTGGATATGGAGGAAAAGCAGGAGCCCGTAAACACAACCCAGGGAATGTGAGGCAAGGAGCTCTCGGCTTCCTTGTGTCTCTGAGGGAGACAGACAGCGAGAAAGAATGTCTCAGCAAAGCATCCCCATAAGCCTATTATGGCCTTCTGTGGGGAGCGCTCTGATTAAGCCTGCATCAGTGATTAAATCTTTGTTAATTGAGCACAGCCCTGGGATTACTCCTTGGCTGCTTGGGAAACAAACCATCTCCAATTACTCCCTGTCTGCAGGGGACCATTAACCTGCGACGTCCTCTCTTAATAAGTTGCCTTTTAATGTGGGCACACTGGCATGGCCCAGCTGTTACTACTTCATTGTGGTTATGCTTTTAATAACCCGCCTCTTGATTGGGCTTCCCTTTCCACGCAGGAGCAGGAAGGCAGGCAGGCGGAAGAAGAGTGGAACCACAGCCCTGTGTTTGCTGTTTCCCCCACCACACCCCTCCTACCATTTGTCTAACTAAAGCTTGGAGTCAGATATCTTCCCTGAGGATTGTAGAGTTCGAAGGGACCACAAGGGCCTTGTAGTACAACCCCCTGCAATGCAAGAAGCTTTTGCCCAACGTGGGGCTTGAACCCACAGCCCTGAGATAGAGTCTCATGCTCTTCCTAGAGCTGAGTACAACCCAAGAAATGCCAAGTGCCTAGCATCTAAATATTTGTTTAAAATATGCCACCATTCCACTTTACAAAGCAGGGTGAGGGCTGGACTGTGAGGGTGAATGGGGCGCTGCCCCACCAACCTCAGTCTGCCCTCAGCCAGATCTCACCTGCTTGCCTTCTTACAAATATCCAGTCCAGGGAATGGTGGTACTGCCTGCCATCCTCCTCCTCCTCCTCCTCCTCAGTCTCCATGTTGCCCCTTGTAGAACTCGGCAGGGAGGAGGAAGGTGTGGGCAAAGTTAGAATTAGTTGGCTTCGCCTGTCACTGGCTCTGGCACCACCTACTGTTGGGCTCCCTGCCTGCCACCCTACCAGTCCCAGTGGGCACCTCTGGACATTACTGCTCGGGATTATCCATGCCAAACAGGTGTTTCATAATTGACCAGGCACCTCAGGCCTCCTGGGAAGGTTATCCTGGCTAAAATGCATTCTTGATTGTTGGGGGGAACCCATAGAGCTCCAAAGGACATTGACCTCACTCCCACTAATAGTGAACTCAAGTGGTTGAGTGCCAACAGAAATGCAGCCAAAGCAGGGTTACCAAGGAACAAGAGGAGGGGTCTTTATGCTTGGGGCAATTCTGAGGTTTGCAGAATGCTTCTTATTTTTTTCAAGGGTACCAAGGGAGCAGGCAAAGCAGATGCTCTTATCACTGAGCTACCACCCTTCTCTGTTGCGGGAGAATCCCTATGTGTGTTAAACTCTGCCGCCCTACAAATTTGACAGGTGCAGGTGATACTTCCTGTCAATCACAGTTTGGCAAGAACCAAAAGCTTCAATGCTGTAATCAGCACCTTTGCTGCAAGGGAGGAGGCAATGTCACAGGTGCTTGATAAATCAGGAAATGATGCCCAGCACCAAGACTTGTTCCGCATGCACACTGTGGGATTTCACATAGATATGAATCATCTTTCCTGGGAACAAGAGGCCATGAGTATGCCTCAGCAAATTCCTGGGAATGATAATGGAAAGGAGCATGACTCATGTGTTCATACGCAGATTTATATTCTTGACTGGCTGGTGGATTTTACCCTCAGCTTGTGGAAGCTCCTAGACAGATCCCTTCAATCCTGCGTCTGTCCCTAAATACCTGCATTAACCCTTCGGAATGCCAGCAAGCCTATTAACTCACCTGCAGAATCCAAATGCCTCTGGCTCAGATAATTGTCTTCTGTTTTTGTTTTGGTTTTTTTGGTCAATATTATCAGATGCAGGAATGTTATTGTCCATTTGATTACAATACTCTTTCTTTTTTAAAAAAAGTTTTATTGTAAATTGCTGAATGCATGCCACAAGCTTACCTTTTATTTGTAGGCCAGCTTGACTTTTTGTTTTTGTTTTGCTCCTCCATTCATTACTCTTGGGCTGTGTAAACACCATACATTTAAAGCACATTCTCCCCACTGGTAACTGTAGTTCACCCTTCATGGAGCTGCGACCCCCAGTGTACTTAACAAAACTACAATTCCCAGGATTATTTGCTGGGGTGGGGGAGATTACTTTAAATGCATGGTGTGCACACTGTCACAGGGAGGGAATAACATTCTCTTGAGAATTGGAGTCCATCAACATCTGGGCACCTAAGGGTGAAAAACACAGTTCTAAGGTGCACACAGCATCCAGCGCAGCTTGCCTGAGTACATCCATTATCTTAAATGTGTGGTGTGTCTGTGGTTTTTTTAAAATTTTATTATTTAATGAATGACATACACAAACAGCCCCAGCCTGGAGCTTCAGACAGAGGATGTGCCTAATGCCAAGGGAGTTACCCAGGAGGAAACAGTCAGAGCCGCTATAGCTTTCCAAGTCTGCTCCAAAGACACCCGTAGGGCCTGGGGCCAGGCGGTCTCCCTTTAAGAGGAACAACCAGTCATGGTCTCAGAGATTCCTAGCAACCGTGTTGCATCACACCTGTGTTGTGATTCACCTCCGCAGCCGCCTCTTGGCAGAGTTGATTTAGTAACAGACGCAAGGAAGGAACAGGGTTTCCCAAGGGTGTCTGAGGAATGAAGGACGTGGTCCTGCTGGAGCTGTGTGGGGAAGATGGCAGGAAGGAAGGTAGGAAGCCGGGTGTTCAGCGGGGAGCGGAAAGGGCCAGGTGATGTCTCAGGTCGATGCCAGTCCTCCAGGTTCCAGTCATCTATGGTTGTCACCCCTTCCATTTTTATCCTCATGACAGCCATGCCAGGTAGGCGAGGCCATGGGTAGGCAAACTTAAGGCCCAGGGGCCAGATCCGGGCCAATCGCCTTCTAAATCTGGCCCGCAGACAGTCTGGGAATCAGAATAAGAATAAGAATATCTTTATTGTCATTTCCCCCTTTGGGGACAACGAAATTACTTGACTGCTCCATAAAAACACTAATTAAACAATACAATATAATACAGCAAGGGAGATTAGATGACTTTCAAAGTCCGGGCTTCCCATTTAGGGCCGAGATCGCTCTGGAGAAGAAGCTGTTCTTAAGACGACTCGTTCTTGTCTTCATCGTCCTGTATCTCCGTCCCGACGGCAAGAGCTCGAAGAGTCAGTGACCAGGATGCGATGGATCTTTTACTATGTCCAGTGCCTTCCTATGGCACCTTGTGGCATAAATCTGCTCTAAGGTGGAGAGTGGGCAGCCAACAATGCTCTCTGCTGCCTTAACAACCCTGCACAACCCCATCCTGTCCTGGGCAGTACAGCTTCCGTACCACACACATAAGCCGTAAGTGAGCACGCTCTCAATGGCACAGTGATAGAAGGCAAGCAGCAGTTTCTGCGGAAGATGGTTTTTCCTTAGTATTCTCAAAAAGTACAGTCTCTGCTGCGCCTTCTTCACAAGGAATCAGCGTCTTTTTACAATGCTTTTATTTAAAATGCATCTCTGGGTTATTTGTGGGGCATAGGAATCTGTTCATTTCCCCCCAAAAAATATAGCCTGGCTGCCCACAAGGTCTGAGGGACAGTGGACCGGCCCATGGCTGGAAAAGTTTGCTGACCCCTGGGCTAGGCTATGCCGAGACAGTGAGTGGACTGAGGTCACCCAGCAGGCTTTGTGGAAGAGAGGATTTAAAACAGGGCCCCTCTCCCACCCACCCATCCTTCCTCCTAGTGTGATGCTCTAAGCCAGGGATTGGGGAACCTGCGGCTCTCAAGAAACTGACGGGCTCCATCAGCCCCCAACCATCCTGGCCAGGGAGTGGTCAGGGGGTGACGGGAGCCCAGCAACATCTGAAGGGCCATGGATTAGCCACCCCTGCTGTCACCATTATGGGCTGTCATAATGGTTAGAGCAGTGTTTCCCAAACTTGGGTCTCCAGCTGTTTCTGAACTACAGTTCCCATCGTCACTGACCACTGGTCCTGCTAGCTAGGGATGGTGGTAGTCCGAAAACAGCAGGAGACCCAGGTTTGGGAAACACTGGGTTAGAGTATTGGACTAGGAGCTGGGAGAGCAGCAGGTCCCTGGCTCGCCACTTTAAGGCCAGTGGTGTGGATAGTGGGTGTTATCTTTGTCTGGTTGGCCAAGTCTGACTTCCTAAATGTCTGCCGTTGCTTTGACTTCATTCATAGGCTAAAGGCACTGAGAAGTGGGAGCGGGCTGTTTTGTCATTTAAAAAAATCAGAAATTGAGGAGAGTGCTTGCACATTTTGCTTCATTTTTTAAATTCATTTTCCTTTTTCATCCATTACATACATCTCATATCCATAACATTTTCTATACATTCCTCCCTCCCTCCCCTTCTGGGCTTCCCCCAACTTCCATTTCTGGTTTGTTTCTCCTTTCACCCACTTTGCTGCTTCCTAAAAGAAAATAATACTAATAACATATTTATACAACAACATCAAACCTTAAAACCGTAAAACATAAAAATAAAATACACCATCCTATTTCTCTATCTTCCACACATTTTCTAATGTTAATGATGCGAATGGTTATTTAAATCCCGCCATCCTGCCATTATTATTATTGGGTTCTAATAATGTTAACAGCTTAACTCTTAAAAATATATTAAAGCTAGGAATCTGAAGATTATGGTTTACTCAGACTGCCCCCCCACACACACTTGCTGCCTCCTGGAGGTGCCCATGGTATTGGGTCTAAGACAGGGGTCAGCAACCTTTTTCAGCCATGGGCCGGTCTACCATCCCTCAGACCATGAAGTGGGCCGGACTGTATTTTGCAAAAAAATATGAACGAATTCCTGTGCCCCACAAATAACCCAGAGATGCATTTTAAATAAAAGGACACATTAAACTCATGTAAAAACACACTGATTCCCGGACCGTCCGCGGGCCGGATTGAGAAGGCGATTGGGCCGCATCCAGCCCCTGGGCCTTAGTTTGCCTACCCCTGGTCTAAGAGCATAAGAAGTTTCTTGCAGGATCAGGCTCCAACGTCCTGTGACTAATGAGATGCACACAGGAAGCAGAACTCTTCCCCTCCTTTGGTTTCCAGCAACTGGCATTCAGAGGTTGCTGCCCCCAGCAGTGGAGGTAGAACATTTAGCCCCCAGGGCTAGGAGCCACTGATGAATGTGTCCAATACTCTTTTAAAGCCACCCAAGTTAGTGGCCATCACTGCCTCTTGTGGGAGCAAATTCCATATGTGGGAAGAAGCCTTTCGCCAAATCTTCCAAAATTCAGCTTGATTGGATGACCCTGAGTTCCAGGATCATGAGCAAGGGAGAAAGAAACGTTGCTCAGTCCACAATGTCCACATGATGCATAATTTTGCCCACCAACTTCTGCTGCAAGCGCAAACCAGTAGGGCTCCCACTCGGTGCAATAGGAGCCTGCTGGGTCAACCCAGGAGCCCATCAAGTCCAGCATCCTGTTCTTGACATGTCCAATGAGAAGACCACAAGAAGGGTCTGGCAGTGCTCTGCCCACTTGTGACTCCTGGCCAATGGCATTTAGAGGCATCCTGGTTCTGACAGTGGAGGTGGAATGTAGCCATTGTGGCTAGCGGCCATGAATAGCCTTCTCCTCCTTGAGGACCTCCTTGGAGCGCCCCCTTCCCTGCTATGTTCTCTCTGTTCTCGCGTTCTCCTAGCAAGATGCAGCTCAGCACTCGCAATAGGAAAAAGAAACCGCAAGGCAGGAAGCTCCTTGTGACTTGCGCCCTGCCCACGGAAAGGGGGGGAAAAGAGCCTGGGTGTATTTCCTTCTGGGGACGACTCTCGGCTCCCACTGAGGGGCCAGCTCTACAGATTGCCACAAGAGGTGGCTGCCAGAGTCACTCTCGCAGCTTCTGCGGTGTGGGCCTGTCACAGCCTCTGGAGGAAGCAGGAGCAGGATTAGTCTCATTTACACAGCACCATCGACTTTGTGGCACTACAAAAGACAGGTATGGCAGGTCCCTGCCCCAAGGAGCCTTCAGTCTGAAAATGACAAAGCGTGGTAGGGAACACAGGCAGGTGTGGGTAGGGAATAATAAGTGATTTGCTTCAGTTATGCACACTTTTGGCTTAGTTGCAAGAGGGTGTAGGGCTGGGGGGCGGGGCTTAGTTCCAGAGATCAAATGTGGTCCTCCAAACCTCTCTATGTGGCCCTCGGGACTCTCCCCACCACACATACACAGTCACAAATCCTCTCTCCAGACCATTCTCCTCACTGGCCCTGCTTTGCCCCTTCCCTTTAATATTTCTGTCTGCTGGATCCTTGAACTCTGACAATACTTTCCCCCCCTCTGGAATTGTCATCCTTTGTCTGCTTGCAGAGAATCTTTATAGCATTATCATCAAATTGTTCCCATCCAATGTTTTCGGTGTTCTCCTCCCATCTCAGTTCAGGGCTGATTATTAGTAGCAATAATAATAGTTTTATGCCGCCCATCTAACTGGGTTGCCCCAGCCCACTCTGGGCAGCTCCCAACAAAATATTCAAAACACACAAGGGATTCATTGTTTTGAAGTAATAATAAAATGCAGTTGCAGAACCAGCTTATTCAACATGCACAATTGCAGATTTTCTGCGATCGTGTTTTCATAATTTATTTTTCAAAAAAAATTGGCACAGAGTGGATAAGATGCATTTGATTATTTTTTTTAAACCACATGCACAAGAGAGCCACAAAGCACATTGCAATGTGAGCCTTGGCACCTCCCGCATAATGCTTGTGGGCAGACCTCCCCCACCCCTTTCTTCACCTAAAAGTGGGCCAAGGCAATGAGAACAACATAATGATCATCTGGGCTGATTCTTTTCCTTTCCCTTTTCTTCAAAATGCAAACGAGGAGACAGCCTGGCTTGCACCAATTATATGCCCACACAAACGGGCAGACATCCTGCAAGGGCTTGTTCTCCTTGAATGAGAGCGGGGATCCCAGGAAAGGGGAGGGAGGGGGGAGCAGGAAGGATGATTACCATTCTGGTCATGTGTTCCAGGCAGCCTGGCTCCCGCTCTTGTTTGATCCCAATAGGGGAGCTGACAGAGGGGAGGGGACTCCTTCTCTGGCTCTGACAAGCATGAGGATGATTGGGAGCTGAAGGCAGAGGAGGAGGAAAAAGAGGTGCAGATCCTGGGCGCTCTGCTTATGGAATTGGGGAGCAGAGGGGGGACCCTTCGCTGGAGTCCCTGCAGCCTTCTTCTGGGCTGATAGAGAGGAGGTAGGAAGCTTGGCAATGGATGTGCTTTTGGAGGGGCCTCTGTGAAGGAAGGCGGGGGGCTGGGACCTGGCAGACAAAGAACTCGAGGCGCTTGAGGACAAATGCCTGCTTCTCCTTTGTCTCCCAAGGTCCCTGCTTTTTCGGTGGCAGCTTGGTGCTCCAGGGGGCAAGATGGGTCTCCTCCCAGGAACCATCCAGGGGGGTGGGTGTGTCTGCAGTCGCATGGCCATGGTGGGACCTGTGAAGCCCTTGTGAGCATCTCAATGCGGTCCTCGCCAGCATCCTTGGGGACCAGAAAGCAGGGATGCAGCGTGTGCCGTGATGCTCAGGCCCAGCTAGAAGGGTCTTTTGGGTGGTATTTTGGTTCCAGGGTGCAGGCGCCCTGACAGAGGCCATTGCACAAACCTGGACATCCTTTCCCCTTCAGTGATCATGGTTTAAACTGCAGAGCAACTCGCTTCCCCCATCTGTATGTTGCAGGCAGTGCAAGGGCTGGGTGGGTGTGTAGCTTTTCTGGAAAAGCCAGTCCTCTCTTTCAGCTGTGGTGTTTTTCTCCATCTCTCTCTCCTGCTGGGCAGTCACAGGTCTTCAGTTCTATCTCACTCACTCACACACACACATCATTTATATAGTCCTTTTAAAAAAAATTGTGGGCAAGTTTTTTGCTGTTTCTGTGTGTCCTTGCTAGTGTGCACAGCGAGGTGGCAGGGTGCTGTCTTCCTTGGGCAATTGGAGAACAAAAGCTTGGAGTCACTTGCTGCAAACCACACAGCGAATCTGTGGCTGAGGAGGTGGCCTTGGAACCCTGTCGCTTTCAGATGCGAATCTTGAGATGCGACCTTCTGCAACGTTACAGCCACATGTAAAATGTGTGTGTCGGGGGGAAGGTTTCTAAGTGTTGGATTCTGTATGCACCATACATTGAAAGCACCCGCACACACATACCCAAAAAAGAATCTTGGGAATTGTAGCTTACCTCCTCACAAAGCTATTGTTCCCAGCACCGCTACCAATCTACAATTCCCAGGATTCTTTGGTGTTGGCAGGGATGTTCTGTAAATGTGCTTTAAACGTATGGTGTTTATGCAGCCCCAGTTTCTTTATGGAGGGATTTTTAATTTTAGAATGGGATGCTCCCCAGTTCAAAGAAAAGAACGTCGGAGGAGGGGCACAGATTCCCCATCCCTACCCTACCTTCAAATATTTTGTCCCCTCCTTGTTTAAAGTGGTTTAACATTTTGGTTCTTTCCCACTCATTCAATGCACACCTCATTCAATGCACACCTAACAGCTGTGATACCACTTTAAACAGCCATGGCTTCCCCAAAGAATTCTGGGAGCTGTAGTTTGTTCAAGTTTGCTGGAAGTTGTTAGGAGACCTTTAGTCCTCTCACAGAGCTACAATTCTCAAAGAAGAGTTGATTGTTAAACTACTCTGCCAACGGTAGCTCTGGGAAGGGGCTAGAGAGTTCTCCTAATAACTGTTGGCACTCTTAAGAAACTACAGCTCCCAGAATTCTTTGGGGGAAGCCATGATGGTTTAAAATGGCACCATAGTGGTTTTAAATGTGATGATGGCTCCTGCTTGCTTGGATAGGGGTGTGCGAGTGTGCATGGAATCTGCTAGCCTACTGCACAAAGGTAAGATTTGCATTTGTTGCTCCGCCCACTTTTGCACCTGGCCCCACCCATGACTAGCATGTGGCCCTAAGAAAGTTGCATAGAGAGGTATGTTGCCCTTGGGGTGGAAAAAAATGTTCCCCACTCCTGGCCTAAACCCTATCCTGTGCTAGGTGGCTAACACATTTAATTGATTGATAGTTGAGGACAATGGCAATCCTGCATTGGCTGGCTGCCTCTGGCTACAAAAACTGGGGGGTTTCCTTTGGCTTTCAGGCCACAAAACATACAGCTGGTGGACTCCATAGGCTTGGTGATGTTACACATGTCAATCACATTTAGGAATAGTTAGCCAAAGGGATGCGGAGAGAATAAGGCTTGCCTCCTCGTGACAGTTCATTCTGTTTCCCCGGCATTTCTTAGGCGTAATTTGTGCATTATATTTGAGCTTTTGCAAAAAGTGAAAACCACTTGCGGAAGTCTAGTGGAAAATCTCGTGGAAGCTTAATGCTCATTTCCTGGTTAATTGCTTCCGGGGGAAATCCATTTGCAACCCCTTTAACCCAGAAAATCGCAGGTATGAAGTGACGAAATTGGGGCGGTGGGCCGGCATGCAGTTGTTTCCTGCTGTATTCATGGGAGAAGAGCTGCAGACATGTGTGGAAAAGATGGGGAGTAGCAATATTGTCCAGCGACGTTTGTTGTTGTGCCACACCACGCACGCTTGGCGTGAATGAAATTGAGTGTGTCCTGGCAGTTTATTGGTCAGACAGTAGCAGGTGCTGCAGTGTGAAAAGATGGTTGGAAAACAGGACAGAAGTGCTTGCATTATAAGCAAGAAAACTAAAGAAATATTCCCCACGTCTGAGTGTACCCTGAGTCTCGGGCAAAGGAGTCTCTTCTCCTTCAGTTAGGAATTCCTGAGGCAGTTGATGTTCTGGGTCCTCCCGTAGCAGAGAATTCCAGTGTTGCCAGGGCAATTCTTGGACCGGCCCAAGTACCTCCAGCTCCCACTCCATCCTTCCTGGCAAGAGCTGGACCCCCTCTTTAGAGCACAGGTGAGTACACTGAGCCTGGGCAGGTGACACAGCTCAGACGTCAAGAGTGCCAGATTAGCAGCTAGGGTAGCTGTTTTGGCCCTTACAATTGGCAGCATCGTGGGTGAGCCACAAGCCGGGAAGTTCTACTAAGCTGCCCTTATGGAATGGCTGCCAAAACGAAGGCAGGCCTCATTTCTTTACCAGAAGGAAACAGGTGGTGGCATCTGAGGCAGTGGGCAGGTGCACAGTTCTGGACAACTCTTCCAAATCTGTCGTTTGGAAATTAGGAAGCTGTCTTATACTGAATCAGACCAGTGGTCCACCTAGCTTAATATTGTCTACACTGACTGGCAGCACCATTCCTGGGTTTCAGGCAGGAGTCTCTTCTAGCCCTGCCTGAAGATGCCTGGGAGTGAACATAGGACCTTCTGCGTGCAAAGCAGATGTTTTCCCACTTAGCTGTGGCCTTATCCATTCAAGGAATTTTGCTGTAGTCAGGGCAGAAACCTCTTAGATTTTGTTGTTTGTGCACAGGTTGTAATTGCATTTTCATATGTTATAGAGAAGGGATGATGAACCTGTGGTCCTCCAGATGCTACTGGACTACAACAGCCCCAGTCAGCATGATGGGAGTTGTAGTTCCAGAACCTATGGAAGAGCCATGGGTTCCCCCCCCCCCCGGTTTTCAGAGCCTTGCGAGCTCGCCAAGGCAGTGTGACCGGAATGGTGGAATAAAAATGTAAGTGAATATATAAAGTGGGGGAGGGCTCTTACATACCTGAGGGGTGCTGACATCATCTGACTGCACAGGGCATGAGGAGGATTCCATGCATGTTCATTCATTCATTCATTCATTCTATTTGTTGTTGAAAAAGAGGACAAAGGAGGACCATGAAACATGCATGTGCTCATCTATAGAGATAGATGCAAATTTTGAAATAATTACTGTATTATCATTTGCAATTTGACCAGAAATAAAACACAGTGGTACCTCAGGTTAAGTACTTAATTTGTTCTGGAGGTCCGTTCTTAACCTGAAACTGTTCTTAACCTGAAGCACCACTTTAGCTAATGGGGCCTCCTGTTCTCATCCTGAAGCAAAGTTCTTAACCCGAGGTACTATTTCTGGGTTAGAGGAGTCTGTAACCTGAAGCGTATGTAACTCAAGGTACGATACAATACGATATCTTTATTGTCATTGTCCCATGCAAAACAATGAAATTGAAAAACTACATAAAACATTCAAAACCCCCTAAAAACTCTGAAACCCCATTTTAAAATACACTATACTATAGAGAAGGGACGCGGGTGGCGCTGTGGGTAAAAGCCTCAGCGCCTAGGGCTTGCCGATCGAAAGGTCGGCGGTTCGAATCCCCGCGGCGGGGTGCGCTCCCGCTGCTTGGTCCCAGCGCCTGCCAACCTAGCAGTTCGAAAGCACCCCCGGGTGCAAGTAGATAAATAGGTACCGCTTACCAGCGGGAAGGTAAACGGCGTTCCGTGTGCTGCGCTGGCTCGCCAGATGCAGCTTTGTCACGCTGGCCACGTGACCCGGAAGTGTCTCCGGACAGCGCTGGCCCCCGGCCTATAGATGTGAGATGGGCGCACAAACCCCAGAGTCTGTCAAGACTGGCCCGTTCGGGCAGGGGTACCTTTACCTTTACCTTTATACTATAGAGACCCCTTATGCTGTGTTTAGAACCAGAATTGCATTTGCGTAGAAACTGTTTCTCAGGCGGCTAGTCCTGGCCTTTATAACCCTAAACCTTCTTCCAGAAGGCAGAAGCTGAAAGAGATCATTTCTGGGGTGCATACTATCCTGTGCTGTCTCTGCCGCTTTCTTATGGCACCTGACAGTACCACTGTATATCTCAACTTAGTGAGGAAGGGTGTGGACGGGGGTTAACCTGCTCAGTCTTGCTGTTCACCCAATGCCACCACCCCCCTCAATCTCTGAATACCAGTTGCTTGGGATTACAAGTGGGAAGAGTTGCTGTTGCCCTCAGGTCCTGCCTGCAGGTTTCCCACCGGGAGAATTTGTTGGCCACTGTGTGCAAGATGCTAGACTAGATGGGCCATTGGCCTGGTGCTGCAGCCAGGCTCTTCTTACTTACTTATGTCTGTGTCCTCCACCCAGTCTTTTCTTCTTAGGGCTCCTGATCTTTAAAGCAGACTAGGTTGCCTTTACCTGAAGCAGGCATAAAACATGCCCTTCTTTGCAGAGGATGGTCCCCTGTTCAAAGGCATCCTCTGAAAGGCTGCCTGGTCCTGAATCTTCCAACCTCCAGCTCCATTCGGTGTCCCTGAGTTCTTATACTATGGAGAAAGGGAGAAAAACATCTCCCTCTTCACTTTCTCCACATTGAATGATTTTATACACCCCAAGCATGGTCGTCTTTCCTCATGGGAGAAGTTGCTCCATTCCCCTTTGATCCATTTGGCTGCGTTTTTCTTAAAAGGCAAAACAGTTCTTTGAGCTATGGAAGTCTGGTCCACAACCTTCCTTTGGGGTAGGATGTGGTGGAAATGCTTGGGGCCAACTCATCAAAGCGTAGGAGCAACTATGGGACTCTGGTATTTCCTATGCCAGAGCGGAGCACCCATTGGACAGTGCCAGTGACGTGGTTACTTCCCATGCAAATGCTACCTGGCACCTGGCCTGAGTGAGAATCTTACCGTTGGCCCCAACCATGTGGTTCCTTGGTTCGTATGTTGTTGCAGCAGTATGGGAACTAACCTCAGGAAGGATCTCTGCCAAAGTTCTGCAGCCTTCCACTGCAAATAGACTAATGAGGACCGGGGGGGGGGGGGGCTGAAGTGGTTGTGCACCAGAAGAGGAAGAGAGCATCATACCCTCTTAGCAGTCACACTCCTGTGTCTATGCCTCCCTCTGCTTATCACCCTGGGTCAATAGCTCAAGGAGCGGTGGGAAGCCAGAGAGCAGCCTTCAGTGGATAGATTCAGCTCCCAGGCTCCTGATTGTTGGCCCCTTAGCCATAAGGACTTCTAAGGGTCCACTTTCCCTGGCTCTATATAGTGCTTTTGCAGGCAGTTGGCATCTTCCCAGGCCAGACACCTGCAAGCCAGATGGAAATGCTGTCGGTCTACAAATCCACATCCATAATTCTAAACACGCTGTCAGGATCGGGGTGGAAGGAAATGGCAATTGCTTTGCATTTCCGCTGCTGTGTTTTGTTCCTTGTTTTTATTATGTGCTTGGTGCTTTTATATTATGTTTTATATTTCGTTTCTATTGCATATTATATGCTGTGATATATATATATATATATATATATATATATATATATATATATATATGCAGGTTTTGGTGTCTTCGGGTGTCTTCCCGTGTAAGAGTCGGGGTGTCTGTGCGACGTTTCGACGAGGTCTCACTCGTCATCTTCAGGCTGGTGCTTTCGGCTTCTTGTTACTGGAACAGAGCAGAGTCTGGTGTTTGAGTTCTTATAAATACTGTTGAGGGGTGTGGTGTATAGCCTCCAACGTTCTGGGCAGAGAGGAAGTTCCTAGATTAGTGTGCCTTTTCTTCTTTTGTTCCTTAATTACTTGAGGGATATCTTGGGTGATTTCATGAGTGATATTCTGAATATCACTGGGTGGGTCATTAAGTGTAGATTAGTTGCTAAAGCTTTCGTGTCTTGACCTATTGAGCTTGTGAAGAGTTTTTCTGAGAAGATGGCTGTGCTGCATTTAGTTGTGCTCTGGCTTGGCTTCGTGTATAGGGGCGAGCTATGGTTTTGTGCCTTGTGCCAGCCAGATCTGTGTAGGGATTGCAGGGGGGTGCAGCATCAGGAGGTGCCACTATAGTTTGGTTACTGGATGGAGTCTGTAATATGTCTGTGGAGAGGGTCTGGGTTTGGGTCTGGTGTGGTTGATTGGTGACGGCGTTCTGTGTGCCTCTGGTTCTGGTGTCGGTTTTTGTGGGGAGGGCTAATTTCCAGATGTCTGGCAGGCGGGACGTGTCGTCACGCTTGTTCATGTTGTGAGGGTGTTTCTCTATCTCGATGGCTTCCATGATTATTCTCTTGTGGTGATGTTCCATGTTAAAGAGCAATTTGGAATCTGCAAAATTAATTTCGTGTCCTGTTTCTTTCATGTGTTGGAAAAGAGAGGAAGTTTTTTCTTCTTTTTTGACGGCATTCTTGTGTTCTGCGATACGTGCATTTATTCGTCTGTTTGTTTGTCCAATGTACGTGGCTGGGCAGACTTTGCAGGGTATTTCATAGACCCCTTGGTTTTCCAGCTGGATTTTGTCTTTTGGGTTTCTGAGGATATTGGCTATTTTTTGGTTGGTGCAGAAGGCTGTTTTGATATTGTGTTTATGGAGGATTTTGCTGACTTTGTCTGTAGTGCCCTTGATATAAGGAAGGAGGGCCATGCCATTGTTTTCTTCTGTGTCTTGGTTTTTGGGGGGTGTTTCTTTTTGGATTAGCTTCATAACCCTGTTTTTCTGGTATCCATTGGCGATTAACACATTTGAGAGATTCTGTAACTCAGTTGTCAAGTGGTCTTTGTCAGCCAGGCGTTTGGTTCTGGAGATGAGAGTCTTGGCTACGGAGTTTATTTGTGCAGGGTGGTGGTGTGATTGTGCATGTAAGTAGCGGTTGGTGTGTGTTTTTTTCCGGTAGATAGTGTGTCCTAGGGAGCCATCAGGTTTTTTGTAGATTAGGACGTCAAGAAAGGGGAGTTGGTTGTTGTCTTCTATTTCCATAGTGAATTGTATTTTGGGGTGTAGGCTGTTGAGATGTGTGAGGAAGCTATCTAGTTTTTCTTTCCCGTGTGGCCAAATTACAAAGGTGTCGTCAACATATCTGAGCCAAAGTTTGGGTTTGTGTTCTGACTTGTCTAAAGCATTGGTTTCAAAGTGTTCCATGTACAAATTTGCGATGACCGGTGAGAGGGGTGATCCCATAGGTGCTCCTTCTATCTGTTTGTATCTTTGTCCATTGTGGATGAAGTACGTGTTGGTTAGGCAGTGGTTGGTCAGGTCCAGGATGTATTTGGGGGGGTTGTATTTGTTTTGAATGGCTGTCAAGGCTTCATTAATGGGCACTTGAGTGAAGAGAGATACAACATCGAAGCTCACAAGTAGGTCATCGGGATGTAGGTATTGTTTCTTTATTGTTTCTATGAACTGGAAGGAGTTAGTAACGTGTGAAGCGATGGATTCTGCATAGGGCTGAAGTTGCTTAGCGAGAAATTTAGCGAGATTTTGTAGAGGTGAGCCTATGGAGCTGACTATTGGTCTGAGTGGTGTTCCTTCTTTGTGTATCTTGGGGAGACCGTAGAGTTTGGGGCATCTGGATGATTTTTCTCTGGGGATGATTCTTAGCTGGATTTCTTCACTGATAGGAGAGGCTTTTATTTTGGATTTGGTGGTTTTTTCCAGACCTACTTGTGAGCTTCGATGTTGTATCTCTCTTCACTCAAGTGCCCATTAATGAAGCCTTGACAGCCATTCAAAACAAATACAACCCCCCCAAATACATCCTGGACCTGACCAACCACTGCCTAACCAACACGTACTTCATCCACAATGGACAAAGATACAAACAGATAGAAGGAGCACCTATGGGATCACCCCTCTCACCGGTCATCGCAAATTTGTACATGGAACACTTTGAAACCAATGCTTTAGACAAGTCAGAACACAAACCCAAACTTTGGCTCAGATATGTTGACGACACCTTTGTAATTTGGCCACACGGGAAAGAAAAACTAGATAGCTTCCTCACACATCTCAACAGCCTACACCCCAAAATACAATTCACTATGGAAATAGAAGACAACAACCAACTCCCCTTTCTTGACGTCCTAATCTACAAAAAACCTGATGGCTCCCTAGGACACACTATCTACCGGAAAAAAACACACACCAACCGCTACTTACATGCACAATCACACCACCACCCTGCACAAATAAACTCCGTAGCCAAGACTCTCATCTCCAGAACCAAACGCCTGGCTGACAAAGACCACTTGACAACTGAGTTACAGAATCTCTCAAATGTGTTAATCGCCAATGGATACCAGAAAAACAGGGTTACGAAGCTAATCCAAAAAGAAACACCCCCCAAAAACCAAGACACAGAAGAAAACAATGGCATGGCCCTCCTTCCTTATATCAAGGGCACTACAGACAAAGTCAGCAAAATCCTCCATAAACACAATATCAAAACAGCCTTCTGCACCAACCAAAAAATAGCCAATATCCTCAGAAACCCAAAAGACAAAATCCAGCTGGAAAACCAAGGGGTCTATGAAATACCCTGCAAAGTCTGCCCAGCCACGTACATTGGACAAACAAACAGACGAATAAATGCACGTATCGCAGAACACAAGAATGCCGTCAAAAAAGAAGAAAAAACTTCCTCTCTTTTCCAACACATGAAAGAAACAGGACACGAAATTAATTTTGCAGATTCCAAATTGCTCTTTAACATGGAACATCACCACAAGAGAATAATCATGGAAGCCATCGAGATAGAGAAACACCCTCACAACATGAACAAGCGTGACGACACGTCCCGCCTGCCAGACATCTGGAAATTAGCCCTCCCCACAAAAACCGACACCAGAACCAGAGGCACACAGAACGCCGTCACCAATCAACCACACCAGACCCAAACCCAGACCCTCTCCACAGACATATTACAGACTCCATCCAGTAACCAAACTATAGTGGCACCTCCTGATGCTGCACCCCCCTGCAATCCCTACACAGATCTGGCTGGCACAAGGCACAAAACCATAGCTCGCCCCTATACACGAAGCCAAGCCAGAGCACAACTAAATGCAGCACAGCCATCTTCTCAGAAAAACTCTTCACAAGCTCAATAGGTCAAGACACGAAAGCTTTAGCAACTAATCTACACTTAATGACCCACCCAGTGATATTCAGAATATCACTCATGAAATCACCCAAGATATCCCTCAAGTAATTAAGGAACAAAAGAAGAAAAGGCACACTAATCTAGGAACTTCCTCTCTGCCCAGAACGTTGGAGGCTATACACCACACCCCTCAACAGTATTTATAAGAACTCAAACACCAGACTCTGCTCTGTTCCAGTAACAAGAAGCCGAAAGCACCAGCCTGAAGATGACGAGTGAGACCTCGTCGAAACGTCGCACAGACACCCCGACTCTTACACGGGAAGACACCCGAAGACACCAAAACCTGCATTCCTATACCCGTGAAAATCTACGAAAGCATATATATATATATATATATATATATATGTATGTATGTATGTAATTTTCATATGGGAACAGTAAAATAAAAACAGCAGCAGTGCCAAAGTCTCTGGGGAAAACTTCCTTGTTTCACTTCTGGGCTTGTAGCTGCTGTTGCTGGGGAAATGGTATTTGGATTTCCCTAAGAAAGTGGAACCTGAGCAGGTCAGCCCTGGTTGTTTATGGAACACAAGATGATTCCTGTTGAATCACACCATAAGTTTGTCTTATTGAAAAGTGAGGAATCTTAGTCGGGGAGGGTGGGGTATCAAACACAGCCCTCAAGGCCTCTCAAACTGGCCCTCTGAACTCTCCCCAGGCCACACACCCTCATTGTCCCTGCTCTGTGCCCTCAAGTCCCTTTTGCTTATTATTATTATTATTATTATTATTATTATTATTATTATTTGATTTTATACACCGCCCCATACTCAGAGGTCTCAGGGCAGTTAACAAAACAAAATCAAAATGTAAAACAACAAAAAACAAAATAAAAACAACAACCCAGTAACCCCTCCCCTTCCAAAAAAACCCCACATTTTAAAAGGGCATAGGGTATTAATCAAATCAACCAAAGGCCGGGTGAAAAAGGAACGTTTTTGCCTGGCACCTAAAGGTGTATAATGAAGGTGCCAAGCAAACTTCCCAGGGGAGAGCATTCCACAGACAGGGAGCCACTGCAGAGAAGGCCCCGTTCTCGTGTTGCCACCCTCTGGACCTCTCGAGGAGGAGGCACACGAAGGAGGGCTTCAGAAAATGATCTCAGGGTCCAGGTAGGGTCATATGGAAAGAGGTGGTCCTGAGCTGTTTAAGGCTTTATAGGTCAAAACCATCACTTTGAATTGGGCCCAGAAACTAATTGGTAGCCAGTGCAGTCAGACCAGGATCAGTGTGATAAGCTCAAACTGTCTTGCTCCAGTGCGGTTTGTCCCTGAAATGTGAAGAAGTCTTCTGCTTCCTTGGATAGAAGTTGGAGAGAGGGTGTGTGTGTGTGTGTGTGTGTGTGTGTGTGACATCTCCAACATATTTGTCTTTGACCACACCTACCACTGCCAATGACGTGGGTGGCGCTGTGTGTTAAACCACAGAGCCTAGGACTTGCTGATCAGAAGGTTGGCAGTTCAAATCCCCACGACGGGGTGAGCTCCTGTTGCTCAGTCCCTGCTCCTGCCAACCTAGCAGTTCGAAAGCACGTCAAAGTGCAAGTGGATAAATAGGTACCGCTCTGGCGGGAAGGTAAACAGCGTTTCCGTGCGCTGCTCTGGTTCGCCAGAAGCGGCTTAGTCATGCTGGCCACATGACATGACCCGGAAGCTATACGCTGGCTCCCTCAGCCAGTAAAGCGAGATGAGCGCCGCAACCCCAGAGTCGGCCACGACTGGACCTAATGGTCAGGGGTCCCTTTACCTTTACCTTTACCACTGCCAAGTGATGCCCCAAAGGGTTGCCTGTGACACAACATGATCTTAAGGCTAAAAAAATACAACTTTCTCCATCCCTGATCTAGCCCAACATTCTGTTCCCAAATGTTGCCAGGCAGCTGCCTCTTGGAAGCCTGAAAGCAAGATGTGTAGGCAACAGTATTGTTATTATTTTATTGCATTTATTTCCTACCTTTCTTCCATCATGGAAGTTATCCCATCCAGGAACGGACCAGACTTAGACCTGCTTAGGCATCTGAAAACTGCAATGCTTTTGCCTGCATTCATACCATTCCCTGGGACCAGCCGCTGCCTCTCTGTGCCCAAAGTTTTTACTGTGTACACACCATACATTTAAAGCATGTGACTTCACCCCCAATAACCACAGTAACTGTAGTTTACCCTTTACAAAACTACAGTTCCCACTACTCGTAAACTACAGCTCCCAGCATTCTTTGGGGGAAATAAGATGCTTTAACTGTATTGTGCGTACTAAAGAAGGGGGAGAATATGGCTTCAGTTTGCATTTAAAGGTGAATCTATGAAATCTGCACTTTCTGAAACAATATGAGAACTGAAGCACAGCCTTCCTTTGAAATTTGCAGTTCTTTGAATTTCACAATGCACAGCCGACCCATCTTTACAAAAAAAATATGGATACATAAGGTATGTAGAAATTGTGCATATATTAGTTAAAACGGCACAGAAGGTTGCATGGCTTACAGCCATCAGTCCAAAGTGCATATTGGGAGAGAAATCTGCACTGAAATACTGCTGAACTTCCACAAGGAAACTTTCTTCAAAGTAAGATTTGCAGATTGCTACAGAAATGTCGAGAAATGAAGACTGGGGGGTGGAAATGAGAAACTGAGAGACCCAAAATGGGCAGATCCTTCCACAGCTAGTGCATACATAGCCTTGGCAAAAGTTGCATGAACTTTTTGGTGGGTGCAGGAATTCATTCATTTCCCACTAAGTGGCCACAAGCAACCACCACACGTGTCTGGGATTAAGGGGCAAGACTTTCTGGGCAGAAACCGTAAAAGAAGAACTGAGGCTTCTCCTCTCTCTCTTTCCTTCTTTCTTTGAGATGACGAAGCTCTGGCAAGCTTCCTCCTCCTCCTCCTCCCCAGGCGCCAGCTGCTGTTGGTGTGAGGGGTCCCTTTCCCCCTGGAACTTGCCGTTGTTTGTGGAAAAGCTTCAAGCGGCTGACAGCTTGAGGGCTCCCTGCCATCTCCACTTGGCTACGGAGTCGAGCGCTGTGTGTGTGCGTGCGTGTTTTCATTCTTGCCGAATTATTTTCTTCCCGCTGCGCACAACCGGACTGACTGGATTCGGCCTGGGTCGTCTGCTGCTGTGGAAACCAGCCGTAAAGGCCAAGCGGGTGAGGAACTAGCGCCTGTCCTGCCCGAAGTTGGCGAGAAGGAACCTTGTTGATTCAGACTGTTTGCATCTCCATACGGGGAGGATAAGGAATAATAGCAAGTGAGCTTTCAAGGGAAAATAGTGTGTGTTGCAATTGCCCTGGTTGACTGGCAGCAGTCCTGGTTTTTCTGGGACCAGATCCTGGTAAACAACTGGTCAGTTAACACCATAGAATCATAGAATTGTAGAGTCAGAATGGATCCTGAGGATCATCTAATACAGGAATATGCATCTATCCCATAGGGGGTTCGAACCTGCAACCTGGGCACTATCAACACCATGCTCTAACCAACTGAGCCGTGTACCAGTTAGAAATTACAGTCATACCTCGGGTTGAATGTGCTTCAGGTTGAGCACTTTCGGGTTGCGCTCTGCGGCAACCCAGAAGTAACGGAGCGTGTTACTTCCGGGTTTTGCCACTCGCACATGCACAGACGCTCAAAATGACGTCATGCGCAGAAGCGGCAAAACATGGCCCACGCAGATGCACCATCGTGTCTTACATTCTATTCAGGATGCGAGCGGGGCTCCGGAATGGATCCCATTCGCATCCCGAGGTACCACTGTCATACCGGTTGCCAGAAACCACAGAAGGGCATAGTACCCTTGTGCTCAGGTTCTACTGGGATTTCCCAAAGGAAATGACCACTGTGAGAACAGGATGGCCCATTAGCTTGATCCAGTGGGCTCATATGGCCTCGTTTTCCCTTTATACAGATTTTTGTGTGAGTGGGTATTAGTTTGTGCTCACGTTGTCCAGGGTGACCTTTTTCAGGGCTTCGGCCACCCCCTTGAGTCTCCAAATTATATGCAATGCTAAATGTGTCCTTGGGAAACCTGTCAGTTGATGACAGTGATTAAGAAGATGGTTTATGTGTACGTACCGATGTAGACGTGTACCTCTACCATGCAAAAGGGTGGGGCACCCTGCTCCAATCTAAGTACATATGTCAGTATGTAAAGTCCCATCCCTTTTGTGCTGTGGGGTTGTCTGAACACTCTTCTGAAGCAGGCCTCCAGTCCACCTAGAACAGTACTGACTCCTCTGACTGATAGCAACTCTCCAAAGTCTCTGCTACTGCCAGCTGCCTCAGGGATTGCTAGCCTTTTTAGGCTCAGGGGCACATTTTGATTTTTGAGGAAGTGTCATGGGCACCCCCCTCTTGTCCCTTTCCTCTGCCCACCACACAGAGAAAAAGGCAGAGTGTGTGCACACTTAACTTTTCCAAGAGGTCTTGGTTATAGGTGGATCCCGGCAGAATTCATCTGACAGCTCACCCAGACTTCCCTTTGTGCCTCATTTCTAAGCACAGTTCTGGCTTTTAAAGCTCTGTGTCTAAGCAGGGTTGGGGGGGGGGTCCCCTGGAAAAAAAAGCTGTTTTTTGCTGCAGAATTGGAGCAGCCAGTAATTGAATTTTCTGAGGGTTGCCATTTGCTCCAATTTAGCTGTAAAACGCAGGGAATGCACCAGGACAAAGAAAGAAAGAAAACTGTTTATACACAAAGCTTTAAAGCGAAGACATGTGTGGAGGAAAAGGATGAGCTGTGAGTCTTTGAAAAGCACATTGAGTGTCACTCTCCCTACTTCCTCCTCCAGCTCTGTGTCCTTTTCAAGGGAGGAGAAGGTGACCCCTCCACTCACCACCTCATGACCAAGGGAGCAGGGAGGGGGGGTGTTAGGGAGTGGCCTGTGGGGCAAACAGGAGACGCCGTGGATTGAAACAGGGACCTTCCCCTGCGCTCTGCCCTCCCAGCTCTTAACCACCCATCCAGTGTTGCTCAATATGTTTGAGTTGTAACTATTCTGTTGCAAGATTAAACTCGGTTATTTGTGTTTTTCTTCTTAAGGGAAATGGTTATGCTGAGTTTTCTTAAGACACACCCTGCTTGAGACATGCAAGGCGGACTCTGTTTGCAGAGCAAGGGGGTGGGAGGAGGGAGATTTCAGCATTGTCTATTGGAGAGGGAAAAGCGTGATCTTTAGTGAGAGAATGTGTGGTTGTCAGAAGAAGTTGTGCTGAATACTATATGAGTGCAAGAAGAGCCCTGCTGTGGATGGATCAGGCCAAAGGCCCATCTATTCCAGCATCCTCTTCTCCCAGAGGCCTTCGGGAAACTCAAAAGCAGGACATAATTTGCAACAGTGCTCTGTCTGCTTGTGGTTCTCAGGATCTGGAATTCAGAAGCCTAATTCCTCTGTGATACTGTGTGCCAGGGCAGACAAGTGTGTGTTTGTTGAGCAGGGAGAGTTAGCAGGCAGAAGCGGGCCCTACATCTGCTGGGAATGCAAGTGCATAATCAGGGTTGTTGTGCAAATGGAAAGTCTCCGATTGGCCAAGAATGCTCATCTGCATTACAAACGCCTCTCTTCCGCTTTGTCTTTTCCACGTGAACAGCGGCTGCAAGGTCACGTACCCAATGAGCACGCAGGTATGGCAGTGGAGGCTCAGGCCACTTTGCGGCCAAACTACGTATCATTTTTGCAGTGTAAGCTGCTTCTGCTTCTTCACCCCCCACCCCATAAATTTCTAAGAGAGGGGAACCCGGTCCAGATCAGGATCCTAGAATGGTGATGTGGGGGGCGGGGTTCCGAAAGGGGCAGAGTTCAGTACAGTGGTACCTCGGGTTAAATACTTAATTCGTTCTGGAGGTCCGTACTTAACCTGAAACTGTTCTTAACCTGAAGCACCACTTTAGCTAATGGGGCCTCCTGCTGCTGCTGCGCCGCCGGAGCATGATTTCTGTTCTCACATTGAAGCAAAGTTCTTAACCCAAGGTACTATTTCTGGGTTAGCGGAGTCTGTAACCTGAAGCGTATGTAACCTGAAGCGTATGCAACACGAGGTACTACTGTACTACTTAGAATCATAGAGTTGGAAAGGACCCGAGGATATTCTAGTCCAACCACCTGCAACCTGAGCATTATCAGCACCATGCTCTAACCAACTGAGCTATCCAGTCTTCAGTGCGTGTGTTGTGGGAGATTGATGATTTGCACTCACAACAGTTTTTTACTTCCATTGAAAGCAGCTAGAGGAGCAGGGAGGGGTGGGATCTGTGCCATTTGCTGGGGGAGAGGACTTAGCTCCTCCCCCCAGTGCTGTTTTTCCAACTTTGAGTCATCCCCCTGAAGCAGCTATAGAAAGGGCCAAAAGACAGGTACAATGTTAATAGCAGCTGTATTCAAATCAGGGAGTCAGCACAGAGGGGAAAGGGTTAAACCCACCCTACTCCAGCCGCACAGCCCTGATCTAAATGGGTCCCCCCCCCCCAGCTGCCTCTAGTGACAGTCTAGTGACAAATTTGCGACATCCCTGGAAGTTTGGCTCAAACATTGCTGTGCTTTAATTGCTGAGAAATGCTGTGCAGATTTCAGGGTGAAGCGGCATCTTCCTTTCTTCAGTTCCTTCTTCCCTCACACCCATCCTGTGGGCTCTGTTGAGAAATGCCATCTCACGCCCCGCATGATCTCAGGGCCAAGGCTAGGGGCAGGGAAGCTTTTTCAGTCAGAGGGCCACATTCCCTTTCCAGCAACCTTCTGAGGGCCATGTGCTGGTGGCAGTGGATGCAGCCAGAGGCAAAAGGAGCCAGAGTCACAAATGCGAATTCTACCTTTTGTACAGCAGGCTGGTTTCTACACATACTCTCGCCTCCCTCGCGCCCTTCAACTGTCCCGGTAAAAATGGGACGCCCCATTTTTCCTTGTGAGGGCACGGCAGCCATTTGAGGCGCTGTGGTCTCACGTGATTTCCCCCTGAAAAAACACTTTTTTTAAGGCGGAATCGCGAGGTGGAATTGCACAAAATCATGGCACCCAAAATATCTTGCTGTGCTCTTGCAAGAAAAGAGAGGAAGATGGCGTCCTGGTTTTTCCCTTCGACGTGTTGGAGGGGAGGGATGCTCCCTCTCTATCCTATTTCCTGGCAAGTTCAAGGACACATTTTCAGGCAAACATAAACACCCAATGAGGGCATGAAGTAAGACCAGCAAAGGGTGCAGCCCAGGGGGAAAGGGTGTGGGAAGAGACCCAAGGGCCAGAGAGAGGGTCACCAAGGGCCGTGTTATGCCCCTGGGCCAGTGGCTTCCGCCCCCCCCCCATTTCCCATATATCTGCGTGTAGCTTTATATTTGCAGCTGGAGTTGTGTCTTCCCCATAAAGGGTGCAGGAACTTCTAGCGCAGCGGTTCTCAACCTGTGGGTCCCCAGATGTTGTTGGACTACAACTCCCATCATCCCTGAGCTGTGGCCTTGCTAGCTAGGGGTGATGGGAGTTGTAGTTCAACAACATCTGGGGACCCACAGATTGAGAAAGGCTGTGCAGGTCTGCTTGTCTGGAGAGCTCTCTCTCTCTCTCTCTCTGATCCTGGAGGGGTGGGGGAGAAAATCTCCGCTTGCTCTGTAAGATGCTGCCTCGGCAGAGCTCCCAAACCCCTTGGCTTACTACCAGCCCCCTGCACAGCCCTGTGGAGACCCCCCCCTGCCCCCCACCACTGACACCTCCTGGCTACATATTCCAATCTGTTTGCTGAGCTTCTCTTCCGAGCCCCGGGGTCTGCCTCTGCCGTTGCCAGGGAAGTTGCAGAGCCGTGTGTATTCCTCCACTTCCCCTTTTGGGTCTCTTTCCCAATGAGCATGCTGCAGGGGAAGGGCCCTAGCTCAGTGGGAGAGCACCGGCCTTGCATGCGGAAGGTCCCAGGTTCAATCCCCGGCATCTCCTGGTAGGACTGGGAGAGAGTGAGTCCTGCCTGTAACCCTGGATTGCTGCTGCCGGCTTGTGTAGGTAGTATACTAAGGCTAGATGGACCGGGGATTTGACTCTGCAGAGGGAAGGGCTGCGGCTGTATGGGAGAGAATCTGCTTTGCGTGCAAAGGTCTTAATCCCCGGCATCGCCAGGTAGGACCCCTTTCTGAAATCCTGGGGTGGGAGCACAGCCTGTCAGGGCAGGCCATTGGTCTCCAGCTGTTGGAGTCAGAATCCGCTACTGGGTCGCAAGAGCAGCACTACCGCTGTGCAACAATATGGTAAGCAATTAAGAATTGGCTCGTCATATGCACATTTGGGGCTAAAAGTGGGCCTGAAAGGGTTGGAGGGTGGCTAGCATAACCAACATTGAGCTAGTTGTAGCAAAGGTCTGTCTCAGTAGAGCAAAGATGTCATCACTGCATGATAGAGCATCTGCTGGAGGTCCCAGTTTCGATCCCTAGGGGCTCCTGGCAGGGCTGGAATAAATTCCTTCCCTTTAACTTTGGAGATCCACTGCCAGTCGGTGTAGACAATACTGAGCTAGATGGGCTATTGATTTGACTCAGTATAAGGCAGTTTCCTATGTTGCTAGAGAGAAGCGCAGTGGTAGTGTTTTTATTTTGCATGCAGTGGCCCCAGGTTCCGTCTACGGCAGCCATAGGCAAACTCGGCCCTCCAGATGTTTTGGGACTACATCTCTCATCATCCCTAGTTAACAAGACCAGTGGTCAGGGATGATGGGAGTTGTAGTCCCAAAACATCTGGAGGACTGAGTTTGCCTATTCCTAGTCTACGGCATCTCCCAGTAGTCCTGGAGAGCTTCTGCCAGTCAGTGTAAACAGTACTAAGCTAGATGGGTTTAGTACTATGTCCATACTAGCTCAGTCAGTAGAGCATGAGACTCTGAATCTTAGGGTTGTGGGTTCGAGCCCCACGTTGGGCAAAAGGTTCCTGCATTGCTGGAAGATGACTCCTTTGGTCCTTTCCAACTCCAGAACATTGTGTGTCCTTGGCCGCGATTGAGGCCCTGCTGCAGTGCAGTTGTCAGATGCTGTCAAGGCCATTCCCCCTCACCCCATGGCTAGGGGGCAAATAGAGATCCCTACCTTGCAAAGTTCCCCTGGTAGTTTTGGAGGCTCTCTGGAAGTGAGATAAAAGAAGCAGGGGGACTGCATACAATTCTAGGCCTACTCAGAGCAGACACATTGAAATCAGTGGAACTGAAACACGATTTGCTCTCTCTCCTCGGGTCTCATGCAAACCTAAGTATAGGAGGTGGCGGGGAAAGAACATAAGAAGCTCCTGCTGGATCAGGCCAGTGGCTCACCTCGTCCAGAATCCTGTTCTCACAGTGGCCACCCAGATGCCTGTGGGGAACTCTAAAGCAGGACCTGAGCACTGGAGCCCTCTCCCCTCCTGTGATTTCCAGCAACTGGTATTAAGAAGAAATTTCACCTCTTTCCATGGAGCAGAGGCTGGTAGCTCTTGGTAGCTCTTTCCTCCCTGAATTTGTGCAATCCTCTTTTAAAGCCATCCAAGTTAGTGGCCATCAATACATGCTCTGTGAAGGACTTTCTTTCATCTATTCTGAATCTTCTAA
Source organism: Podarcis vaucheri (assembly GCF_965113315.1). Classification (NCBI taxonomy): domain Eukaryota; kingdom Metazoa; phylum Chordata; class Lepidosauria; order Squamata; family Lacertidae; genus Podarcis; species Podarcis vaucheri. The sequence continues at coordinate 36,069,340 of NC_138752.1, forward strand.
CTTCATTGGATGTCCACAAGTGTTATGAGAGAGTGAGAAAAACTTGACCCATTCCTTCGTGCCATTTTATATGCCTCTGTCATGTCCCCTCTTCCTAGCCTTTTCTCTCAACTAAAATGTCCCAAATGCTGCAAACAGACCTTGTAGGGGGGAGAGAATATAAAGAAGAGCCCTGCTGGATACAGACCAAAGTCCAGCGCCCCTGATTCCTGTGCTTGCCAACCTGATGCCTTTGGGAAGCGCATGAGAAGGGCAAGAAGGCCTTCTCCAGCTGTTGCTCCCCACTAGCAGATATTCAGAGATAGGTAAAGGTAAAGGGACCCCTGACCATTAGGTCCAGTCGTGACCGACTCTGGGGTTGCGGCACTCATCTCACTTTATTGGTCGAGGGAGCTGGCGTACAGCTTCCGGGTCATGTGGCCAGCATGACTAAGCCACTTCTGGCGAACCAGAGCAGCGCACGGAAATGCCGTTTACCTTCCCATCGGAGCGGTACCTATTTATCTACTTGCACTTTGATGTGCTTTCGAACTGCTAGGTTGGCAGGAGCAGGGACCAAGCAACGGGAGCTCACCCCGTTGCGGGGATTCAAACCACCGGCCTTCTGATCAGCAAGTCCTAGGCTCTGTGGTTTAACCCACAGTGCCACCCGCGTCCCTCATTCAGGGATATTCAGAGATAGACTACCCCAAACGCGGAGGTTCCCTGTTGCCATTGTGTCCAGCAGCCATCAGCATGTAGCCTCAACCTCCTCCTCTGTGAATTTGAATCCTTTTGAACAGCATTTCAGCTGGTGGCCATCACCTCACATTGTGGCCTTGAGTTCCGTAGGTGAACATAGGAAGAGTAGGCAGCCCAGGCTCAGCGTTGGGCTCCCTGTCTCCTTGAAAGCTGCACCCCTGCTTCTTTTAGGACAATAGTTCCCAAAAACCTCACACATACGCGTGCACACATATGGACCACTAGAAATTTGCAGGTGGTCTTGTCGGGCCTCTTTATTATTTGCCTGCAATGTGCTGTGCGATGTTTAATTGTATCCATGTTGCTTCTTTTCTTTCTTGCATTGTATTCCAATTTGCGCTGTAGTGCAATAAAATACAATATAGGAAAGAAAAGAAAGCATTTGGAATACAGATAGAAATAAATATGAATACTTGCTGTTGACACGCCATGGACTGCCTGAATGAAGCTCACAGACCGCTGGTGGCTCACAGACCCCTCTGTTTTGAGGGACTGAGAGAAATAAAGCAGTCTGGTCAGTTAAACTGACTTTCTGTTCTGTGCACAATACTCATTCTCAGAAGTACAGCAGAGCAACCAGATCGAGAAGAAGGGGAAGAGTAAGTCGCGTGGAGGAACTCCCGTCCCACCTGGAGTATCTGGTTCAGGTTTCCCTTCTCTCTTCCGCTTTCAGAGAGTAGCCCTGAGCCTCAGCGGAGGAGCATGGAGGAGCAGCCGGCCAGAGAGCAGCTATCCCGGGATGGCCCTTCCGTTAGCACAGGAGACCAGAAGCTCTTTGGCTATGTGGGGATCGAGGCCGTGATGGACCAGATGCGGATCAAGACCATGAAGACCGGCTTCGAATTCAACATCATGGTTGTAGGTGAGTAGCAGGTGCTGTGGGCCTCCCTCAGGCTTCGTCAGATGGGAAGGCCTGGCGTCGGGGTGATACAGGGCTTAATTCCTAGAGATATATGCCAGAGCTTCGTTCTCCTTAGAACTGTACTCTGGAAGTCTTTAAAAAAAACACACACACACAGAGAGAGAGGTGCATATTTAGAAATAATTATCACCCTTTAAATAGAAATGCAATGCATTTCATCTTAGCAGGGAAAACTGCGATCAGGGAACCTTTGCAATTGCTAAGTCTGTGGTCCAGATGCTGTGGATAAGTGACTTGTGGTGTAGTGGTTAAGAGCGGTGGACTCGTAATCTGGTGCACCAGGTTCGCTTCCCCGCTCCTCCACATGCAGCTGCTGGGTGACCTTGGGCCAGTCACACTTCTCTCTGAACTCTCTCAGCCCCACCTACCTCACAGAGTGTTTGTTGTGGGGGAGGAAGGGAAAGGAGAACGTTAGCCGCTTTGAGACTCCTTAGGGTAGTGATAAAGCGGGATATCAAATCCAAACTCTTCTTCTTCTTTGAGTGCCTGATCTTTAAGGCAGACTTGGACCAGGCAGCATTTCAGGAGGCCTTCAAATAGAGGGCTGTGCTCCATAACACAGGACCACAGCCAACCCTCTCTTGACGTCAGGATGAAGGCTGTATTGTGAACTTCCTCCCCTGGAAGGCTTTTAGAGCATCGCAGGTGTCGAGAGCTCAGGAGGCTGAGTTTGCTCGTAGTTTCCCCTCAGCAGGGGAGAGCGTGGGCAAGGAAATGGAGGCACCGTCTTTCTCCTCTGCCCACGTCATGGTCACCGTCTCCAGGCCTCCCCAGCAAATCTGTTGACACGGCAGAATTTGGCGTCCCTGGAGATGCAACTGGGCAAAGGGCAGGCCGAGTGCCTGCAGCTGTAAAGCTGAGCTCATGTGTGAAAGGATGAATAAAGAAGAGACCAGCATTTGGGAGAAAGCCAAAGGGAGGATAAAAAGGGGGAAGGGGCTTTGTCTGGGAATAGGGAGTAGAAGAAATTTGATTCAGCTCGCATTTCAAGGTGAACCCACCTAATTTGCACGTTCCAGAAAGGTATGTGAACCAGAACGCAGCCCATCTTAAAAATGTGCACTTCTCTGAATCTTACAATGCACAATAATTTTTTTGTTGGCATCCATCTGTCTCGAAAGACAATGGAGTGTGCCTCTGGGGGTGAAGTCGAACTTTGCATTTACAGTACCAAAGTGACTTCCCTGGCACACAAGCCTGGGCAGCATGCATGGAGGTCCTGGGCTCTCTTTTGCTGATGTCAGCTCCCTTGCTGATGTCGTCCAAAGGAAAGCAGAGCAATACCTTTGGCAGGTATTTGTGTAGGGATTACTCCTGGGCCTTTTCTTCTCCCCGAGATGTCCTGCAAGGTTGAGCCCCATTGGCTACCCTCACCTAGTTTGGCCAGCCAGTCAAAGCTGTCTCCCAGGGTGTGGCCTCTGTCACATGCTGACAGCTTCAAGTGAGAGCTAAGTCCTGGGTGGGGTGACCAAAGGTGAACAAATTACCCCAGGAGGAGCATGACGTGTCACCCACCAGAGGTACTACCCCTCCCCTAACACCCCATACACCCCATGGCCCAGTATAAATCTATCACTATTATTGCGTAAGTGGCTCGTTGCAGAATACACTCACTAAAAATGGATGGAGGGCAGAATCTGGAGAGGACATAGTCCGGCTCCCTTTCATAGAAGCTGCTAGTCCCTTTCATTGTGCTACCCCAGAGGCCATGAGTCGCTACCCTCAAATATGGAAGCTTTGAACTACCTTTAGTGTTGCAGCTGGCGTTCTGCAGCGTCCTTTGGGTTAGTGGGGAGGGGGAGACGCTCTGAGGCTTTTTGTGTATTTTTTTTCCCTGGGACTCCTCGCCTGCCGTGCAAACCCTCTAACTCTTTCCTAGCAACCTCGCGCCCTTTCCCACCATCCAGCCTCCTGGAATTTCTTCTCCTTGGCCTCCATGCAGACAAAGGCTTTGTCCAGAGCGTTCCTCCAAAGACACACACACACACACACACACACACAACCCTGCGATGCGCTTGGCAGTAAATATTTCCAGATCAAAAGCCAGAGGCCAGCGCCGAGATGCCAAAAAAGCAAATCCCAAATAAGAAGAATGATTTTGTTTGGGGCCTGAAACATCCTCGAGGGAAGAAAGTCAGGAGGATTATGGGGATAAGATATTTTTTAAAAAAGAAGAAGAAGATGTGCCGGGCAAATGCTGCAGCACGCAAGATGTCAGATAAATCCCCATCATGGATTTCCCTGTCCAGGAGGAACTGATAGAACAGGTGCAAGGAGACAGACTCTTTCGAGAGATTTTTTTTTCCCCCAGGAGGACTTCAGCTACAAGACAAATGGGTTTGGCTCTTGGCTGTCTTGCTAAATAGATGGGCCTGAGATGCCAGGGGCTGTAGGCCCTAGTGGATAAGAGGAGAGGGGGTTGGCTAGGAAGAATATATGCCTCGCTCATGAGTTAGGACAGGTGTGTCTCACTCTTTGATCCCACAGAGGATGAGGAAAGGACACATATTCACCACTGAAACGTCCCCTTGGCTGTGGGCATCTGCCCCATGAATCAGCGCAGAAAAATGGCAGATTCCAACTTTCAAAGAATTTCAACTTTTTAAAATGCACACACACATGCACACACATTCTTAGGGTTGCAAAAGGAGATGTGGACGGGTGCAGGGAACACCTAGCAAAACCCTAGAAGCCAGAAAAGGGTTAAAGAGGATTTCCATCATGGCTCCCTGATCTCCTTCCTGACCAACCCCACCCTACTTAACAGAAACAGGGGAACAGGCAAGGCCAGCCCAAGACATTTTGCTGCCTAAAGGACCTTATAGTCATTTCACTGGGCCACCCTCTTTCCCAGGACTGGCCCTAACATTAGGCAGAGAGAGAGGAAGGAAGGAAGGAAGGAAGGAAGGAAGGAAGGAAGGAAGGAAGGAAGGAAGGGGGAGAGAAAGAAAGAAAGAAAGAAAGAAAGAAAGAAAGAAAGAAAGAAAGAAAGAAAGAAAGAAAGAAAGAAAGTTTTGCTGCACTGCCTAATAAGCACACCTGTCCATTTAAAAGTTCTCGCAAGAAGAGAAAAGTAACTAAGAGCCAGACCCACCATTCCATCTGTGGGAGAAATGTAGATGAGAAACAACCATGTCCAAAATAAATAAAGATCCACACAATTTGCAGCAAGGCACAACAAGAAAAGAGCTCTGGTAGATATCTGGTAACCCCACCTCTGGATCTTTTCCAGCAACCCTCCAGATGACCTGTTTAGTGAGCATCCATCCTGCTTTGCTTCCACAAAACATACACCCGGGTTAGACTATATCCAGTCTTCATGGCGCATCCCTTCTGATTTATTTACAGGGTGGTTACATGCCAACGAGCATTCATCTTGAACTCACCCTGATTTGCTTGGGTGGCAACAATGCATCTTCTTCTTAATCGTTTGTTCATCCCACAATTTTCATTCCTTTTCACCATCACTTTCCTAACTGCAAAAAGCCTGTTGTCAAGTGGGTTTGTTGCATCAGCACATTAGTCCACTTTAGTTTCAGAAACCTAAATTTCCAGGATGTGCTTAAATCGCTCCTACAAAATACTGAAGGGTTGAAGTTGCTGCCTATCGGCTGATCAGCAGTAACTTCCCACCTGCTTTCTGCGGGGGTTGGCTGTGTTATTGGGTACCCCTAGCAAGCTCCACAGTACATACAGCCAGTCCCCACAGGTGTACTCTCAGTGCCAGTCAGCTTATGGGTAGTGACAGCCTCATATACTCAGAGTCGAGAGTGGATTTCATGCTCTTTATTCAGCTCATAGTGGTGAGGAGGAATGAATGTTTCCCCAAAGTATCTGCTTTATATACATTATTTACAAAATGGGCTGCACGTGATTGGCTAATTCCAGAATTCTCCTGTAGGCCAATCAGGTTGTGGATTCACTTCCATCTGGAGCTGGATTGGGTGGCTCCTGCAGACCAATCATACTGCTGCATTGTTCTAGGACCAACCAGACTGCTGCATTCTGAATCCTATTGTTCTAGGACCAGTCAGACTGCTGCATTTTGTATCCTATTCAACAGTACATAACACTTGCCAATGGACAGTCAGTAGCACACCTTGAGGCAGCTCTTGGGCGTGGGTTTGGGGGGTGACTTCCTGGGCCAAACTGGGACCCATGCTCGGCCGAATTAGACTGAATGGCTAAAGTTCCCCACCTCTGAACTACTCTTGCTGACAGTGACTCTTCAGGGTTTCAGACAAGAGTCTCTCTCAGTCTTAACGGGGAGATGCTGGGAACTGCCACAGCTCTTCCCCATCATAACTAAAAGAGGGAGCCTCTTCCTTCACCCCCTCTCAGTCCTGATCTTGTCCTTGCTCCATCAGTAGGGCATCAGGGCTGGATGTCTGCCCAAGCGCCCTTCCTGCCGTGCCAAAGCAATCCAGCCACGATGGGCAATTGGAATAGAGGACCAGGAAAGCAAAAAGCTGTTCCAGCTGTGACTCCTCCGACCCTTTCTGGAGGCTGCACATCTGGTTTCGATCAATCCTGGGAAACATTTTTTTTTCGTGCGGAGAAGTTTGACATTTTTGAACTTAAAAGGGGTGTGTTTGTGCTTGTGGAGAGGGCAGCATAGGGGTGCAGATTGGAGCTGCCTGTGACAGGGAGAGGAAAGCCCTATCAAGCCAGATAAGCCCTCTCGAGGGAGAGCTTGAAGTAAACAAGAGACAAGGAGAGGCCCAGTCAACATTTGGGTTTTTAAAAGAAGTGAGAGACAAAACCAGCAACGCTGTTGTGTTTCATGCATAGTGGATAAAGATGGCTCTCAAACATTTGTAGTAACATTTTACCAAACATTTTAGCAACTTAGGTGTGAACAGCTGAGGTTGGTTGCAGAGTATGCAAGCTTCTGGGTTCCACTGCATCAGGCAAACTAATGGGAGGTTCTCCTCCCTTTCCCTTCCACTTGATGAAAGATGTTTTGACATCATTCCAGAGCTTCCTTCCTCCTACACAGATATGTGCAATGGAATAACAGAATGATGATGGTGGTGGTGATAACTAAGACATGATGATAAAACCAGCACATTTCAAAGGCAAGGAGCCACAGTGATGAACAAGAGACTGTAAGCTATGGGGCACAGTCTCACCCAGCCAGGACCCCCAAAAACAGCTGCAGAGAAATGGGGGGTTTGGATCAGGGTCACAGAACGAGGCAGAAGACCCAGCTCTTTGCCGCTGTTAATTTCCTTCAACTTTTGAAGTCGGGGCCATGGCGGAAATCAAGGGTCAAGACATATCAGGGTTTTGGTATGTATTTGAAGGTGTCATCAGGGGGGCAGACAAGATGTCCGTTAGACTAGTGTCCCTCAAATTGTGGCACTCCAGATGCTGGACTCCAGCTGATTAGCCCCAGCCAGCATGACCAATGGCAAGGGATTATGCGAGTTGTAGTCTAACAACATCTCCAAGTTGCCTTAGGCCTGCAGCAGGTTTTTCCTGGTACCCAGGTTCTTCTCATGGGTCTTCCTCCAAGGAGGTCTCCCTGGGGTCCTGGCCAGGTGGGATTGTGCCCCATAGCTTACAGTTTTCTGTTCATCCCTGTGGCTCCTTGCCCTTGAAATGTGCCAATTGAGACTTGTAGGGCAGACGTCAGGGAGACCAACACTAGGTGGAGCCAGAGCCCAAGACAAGCAAGGTCCTCTGTTCCCCTCAGAGAGCTACAATTTCCAGAGTTTCTGGGGGATTGTCACTCTGGGAGGGGAATAAGGGTCTCTGATCTCACTGAAATTGGTCTCTTAGCCATCTCTGCTCTAATCCTGCCTCCCTGGAGCAATGAAGAACATGCCTGTTCCATCTTCTCCTGTGCAAGAGCCCTTCCGAGATCTGAAGGCCGCCAATGTATTAGGTTTGGTTTCACAGCCGTCTCTTCCTCTGCCCTTTTACCCGCAGGTCAAAGTGGCCTTGGCAAGTCCACCATGGTGAACACGCTCTTCAAATCCAAGGTCAGCCGGAAACCGACAGGCTCCGGTTACGAGGAATGCATTCCCAAGACCTTGCAGCTGCTCTCCGTCACTCGTGGTGAGGACCCTGGAGGAATTATTATCGTTATTACATTTATATCGCACCTCCCAAGGAACTCAAGCCAGCACACATGAATCTTCCCCTTCCCATTTTATCCTCCTCACAACCCTGTGAAGTAGGCTGAGAGTGTGTGACTGGCTCAAGATCACGCAGTGAGCTTCATGGCTGAGTGTGGATTTGAACCCTGGTCTCCCAGTTCCTAGTCCGACACTGTGACCAGTGCACCACGCTGCCTCCTCTTTTGCACTTACAGTGGTGCCTCGCAAGACGAAAAGAATCCGTTCTGTGATTCTCTTCGTCTAGCGTTTTTTTTGTCTTGCGAAGCAAGCCCATTGACGGATTAGCGGATTAGCGCTATTAGCGGCTTATCTGCTGATCGGATCAGCTGATAAGCGGCTTAGCGGCTTAGAAAAAGGGGGGGAAGGAAAAAAACCCAGCAGGAACTCGCAAGACATTGTCGTCTTGCGAAGCAAGCCCATAGGAGATTCGTTTTGCAAAGCACCTCCAAAACGGAAAACTCTAGCGAGTTTTCCGTCTTGCGAGGCATTCGTCTTGCGGGGCACCACTGTACAGTGTTCTGAGGGAAACATCTGCTTCCCCTTCTCTCCTGTACTTGCCAGCCACAATCCTAATAAACTCATTATTTACCTAGTGTGGCTCCTTTTGTCCTACTATCAGCCCTCATTCCCATAATTTTTTACCTTTTTTTACACTAGGCTAGTTCACATTTCACACTCCCCCTTCTTTGTCCTCCATTGAGGCAAGCAAGAATAACTCTCAGGGTTCAAGGGCACGTTCCAGGCTAGCAAAATCACTTGGTTTTTTTGGGGGGAGGTGCCAATCAAGACTTGAGGGTGTGGCCTAAGGAGAGCTCTGAGGGCCAGATAGTGTTAGAAACTGAGAGATGAAAACTAGGAGCTAAATGGCACCTTAAACCAAGGTTATGGGCACAACAACGGAATGTCTAGGTGCGCTTTTTTAAAACAAGAATAAAAACTGAAAATGAATGAACTGCAGCTAAAATATTATGTTCATTTTTCACATGGTCTAGTCCTCATCTTAAGCCTGCAAAACACAAAACCATACTTCCCCTGCCCACCTGCCTAATATTCTTAAGAGGGTCTCCTCTCCAGTCTTCAGAGAGTGGCTGGAAGTGGGGAGGCAGAAAAAGGTCCTCCTTTCCTTCCCGCAGTGGCACTTTTAATCTGAAATCTTAGGCGCAGTACAGTGGCACCTTGGTTTACAAACTTAATCCGTTCCGGAAGTCCATTCTTAAACCAAAGCGTTCTTAAACCAAGGCGTGCTTTCCCATAGCAGCGGGGGACTCAATTTACAAACGGAACACACTCAACAGGAAGCGAAACATGTTCTGCTTCCAAGGCAGAGTTCACAAACCAAAACACCTACTTCCAGGTTTGCAGCGTTCTTAATTCAAGTTGTTCATAATCTAAGCTGTTCTTAAACCAAGGGACCACTGTACTGCGCCCAGAGCTCAGATACTGCTTGCGTTAAGGAAATTCCCTGCTGCAAAATGCAACTAGAACAATGGGAGTTTTGAATGCTGGGACCAGATGGAAAGGCCTTTGGGGCCACATTTGTCTCCTAGCCCTGAGAACCCCATCTCAGTCTTAGAAGCTCTACTGAAGGGTAGTGTATAAATATTCTCAGTAAAATGCAATGCAATGAATAAATCAATCTTTTAGGGAGAGGTAGTAAAGACAAAGTCATTAATAACATCTTACATTGGATTCCCTGGTAATTTTATTAGGCTAGTTAGATCCACAAATAAAACATAAAGACGTAATGTGGAATTTAATAGCAGCTGCTCACATACTTGTGGTGCAAAATGGGGGGGGGGAGGGAATAGGTCGCCACCAACAGTGAAAGAATGGCTAACAAAAATTTGGAAAGCACATGAGCTGATGGAATTGATTAGCATGAGAGAAGGGAGAGAGGGTCACCTGGCTGTTCTGGTGAGATGAATTGCCGTTCTGTTTAAATTCTATGCCTCCTTTGCATCTGTGCATATAAATTAGCACATGTGCATTTCACGCAAACCTGTCTTCTTATTTTGTAACAACAACAACAACAATAACAAAATTTATTTATATGGTAAACTATAGAAAGCAAAGGACAAGCAGAAAAACGCTCAGACCGATGTTTTCTAGGCACGGAACAAGTGGAAGTTTAGGCGAGCCCAAAGTGTCTGCAGTCAAATTGGACAGGCAAAACAGGGAAGAATCCTCTCTTACTCCATGGAGGGAGGGGAAGAGGACATGCGGGGGGCACAGTGAGTCTCTGAGCAGCTCTATGGAAGCCGTGTATGTGAGAGAGACTTCTGTGTTAGAGAAGGCAGGATGAATCCATCAGTTTTGCTCTCAGTTTTTCATATTTCAAATTTTAAGTTCACATTTTGCGAGAAGGAAGTGGGCGAGCTTCCCTTTGGAATGAGAAGGGCCTCTCAGAGGCAGTGAACTAACACCGTTTCGCTCTGTTTCCCAACAGTTGTTGAAGAGAAGGGTGTGAAGATGAAGCTAACGGTGACAGACACGCCAGGATTTGGGGATCAGATTAACAATCAAAACTGGTATGAGAGAGACCTGATTGCTGCTTCGCTTCTCTTTCTTGGGGAAAGGGGTTGCACTAGGAGTGGAAACAACACAACCGTTAAAAGTGTTTCTGAGGTGTATGTGAAACATCGGTGGGGCTTCTATCTTTTGCCTTTTATAAATTGGGGTTTGCTTCCGAACAAACTGTTTATCAAACATTCTTCCTGATTTGTTTCCAGGGAGATGGGATGCTGTCCACTGTTTTTGAGCATTCGTTCAGATTTCTTTGTAATACAGCATTGCATAAAATGTATTTCTGGATTATTTGTGGGGCATAGGAATTCGTTCATTGGTGTTCTTTTCCAAATATAGTCCGGCCCACCACATGGTCTGAGGGACAGTGGACTGGCTCACAGCTGAAAAAGGTTGCTGACCCCTGTTCTGAACAGAGAGATGATGGCGGAAGGGTGTGCTTAACCTCATTTATACTGCAGTGTTTCTCTACTCCAAATCATTCCCCACACCACTGCCTGTTCTCCTTCCTCCATAGTTCCCAGTCATGGTTTTCCTCTCTCACATGCTAGGAGAGGAGCAACTTGAAGGGAGAATTTCCTCTGAGCATAAGAATCACCCTCTCTCCTTCCCCATAGCTGGGACCCAATCATTGAATATATCAACGACCAGTACGAGCGATACCTGAGAGAAGAGATCCTCATCAACCGCAAACGGAAGATCCCCGACACTCGAGTCCATGCCTGTGTATATTTCGTGCCACCAACGGGCCACTGGTAAGTCCTTCTTGCATGCGGGGGTAGGGAGGCAAGTACAGGTGATAAGAGTCATCGTTTTCTCCCTGACCTCACCCACTTTATCTATGATGGTGAAGAAGATCTTGCATTAAAGATACTCTTATTTCGTTATCATCAGGCATACTTGGGTGTGTTGGAATGAGAGAGAGAGAGAGAGAGAGAGAGAGAGAGAGAGAGAGAGAGCAAGCAGAAATAAGTAGTCTAGTAAAACAGCTGGTGGAAAGGATAAAGAAACTTTTTTAAAAAATAATAATTTATTTTTCATTAATAAAAATCCAATGGAGGCCACATGAATACAATACCAAATCATAATACAATAAAAAAGCCAATTAATCAGTTCAGAATTCAATATTTTTAAATGACTTCCTGTGTTCCGGCTATCAGGAGTTGATGTTATTCCTTAAGGATAAAGAAACTTAAGTCTTAGTACTCATAGCAAGCAACCACAAGCTTACATGTAGCCGTCATGGAGTCAAGAGGTTAACAAAAGGATGGCCCATGGAAAGAATATGAAAAGCCTGAGAGAAAACCCACAGACAAAGTTACTCAGGAAGGAATCAACCAGGGAAGAGTCGGCTGCCTTTCTGCCTATCACCCCCCACTCTCCATCGGTTCAAGTATTGCCACTTTGCTTGCAACAGAGCGTAGGGCAGGACTGGGATCCTGTAGCCCTCCAGCGGTTGTGGGAGCCTGTCTCCAGCGATGCTGGCTGGGGCTGTCGGGCATTTGCAAGGCCACAGGTTCCCCATTTCCCCCCTGAGTCGAGAAAAAACCAGTGTAGACACTATGAATTCTGCTCTTGGAAATTTATATTAGGCCCCACCCTGCCTCTTGGTGTGTCTGGTTTGAAAGCCTATGCTTTTTCTACTTTCATTCTGTAAGTTGCTTTGAGACCCCTTAGTGCAAAAAAAAAAAAAAAAATGCAGGAAATATAATAAATAATCATAATAATGTCCATCAGCTGAGCCTGAGGACACCACAGAGAAGCATATTGAGGCTGACTTGGGCATACCTTCGTACCCGCCAGGAATGCCTGTCACTTTCAGTTAAAACAAACTCATAAAAATGTCTGCCAGGCTCCTTGTCCCCTATCCCCTCCTCTCCCTCCGTGTGTGGGTACCATTGGCCCCATCGCTCCTTTCCCAACATCTGTCCCACAGCTGCTTCCTCGCCATTCTCCCTGCTCCACCCAGCATAGGTGGGAGGAGAAAGTTGCTTTGAGGCCAAGAATCCACTGGCTTCTGAGAGAGAGGAGTGGGCTGCTGGAGGGTGGGGCAGGGAGTGCTCTCAGTCACTGAGGGAGGTGAGAACTCTCCCAGGACACCTTGCTATTGCAGTGGGCGTGGTCTGAGAGCAGTGGTGTAGTGGCAAATCCAGAAGGACGTGTACTTCTGATAGTCACAGCCATACCCCCTCACAGCATGCCCCTTCTAAGATTATCTGATAATGCCATAATTATTAAATAATAGCAATGAGGGATTCATTGCAACAATCAGTGCAGATCTCCGTGTGTTGCTGAAATATACTCGGAGTCGAGGGTGGATTTCATGCTCTTTATTCAGCTCATAGTGGTGAGGAGGAATAGAAGTTCCCCCAGAATGTCTTATTTATATACATTATTTATACAATGGGCCCCACGTGATTGGCTAATTCCGGGATTCACCTGTAGGCCAATCAGGTTGCAGATTCACTTCCACCTGGAGCTGGATTGGGTGGCTCCTGTAGACCAATCAGACTGCTGCATTCTGAATCCTATTGTTCTAGGACCAATCAGACTGCTGCATTCTGAATCCTATTGTTCTAGGACCAATCAGACTGCTGCCTTTTAGATCCTATTCAACTCAGTACATAAGAGTTGCCTTTCAGCACCTGCATGGGCAAATGATTTGGAGTGCTCCGATATCTTCTTTCGGCGCGACTTTGGAAGTTCCATTGTATGAAACAGATCATGCGCACTGTGCTCTTGAATCTGAAGCACCCCTTGTGTTTTCAGTGTTCCTAAGTGATTGGCTTTGGAGCATACAGAACAACTCCTTGGCGCTCTTCCTGACACCTTCTCCAGAGTGACCCTAGGAGCCAATTCTCTGTGACCGACTCAACTCGTTTCACTCTGATTGGCTCTAATCAGCATAAAGGTTGACATGACTTCTTCTCAGTGGCTTAAAAAAGGAAGCCCCCCCCCCCCTTTCATGCTGATTGGGCAGCTCTGGGGCACTGGAGAGAGGGATCCTGCTACATAAATAGTAATGGGTCTTGAGCTTCCCATGACTGCATCACTGGCTGGGAGGCAAAGTAAATGGCCATCCCTCCCAGCACAGCCCCACTGAACGCCCTGCAGCCAGCTGCCCCCACACTCCAAAGCTTATGTTTTCTCCAATGGGAAGTTGTGCCTTCTCTGTGCTGTGGGCCCCTTGCTTCTGTCAGGATGTGGCTTCCTGCCAAAAGCAGGGTTTGCAAGCGCCATGGTGAGGTGATCAGCAGTATCCACAGATCCCCACGCAGTTTGATTTCCAACCATGCAAGAGGAAGAAAAGAGGGAAAGAGGTGGACAGGGGGGTGAGATGGGTGGGGGTGAGGTCGGGTGGCAATGTTTCTATTTTACTTACTATATGTAGGGTTTGGTTTTGTGTCAGCGTTGCTTGTGCAGGTTCTTTGCAGTTCACTTGTGTTCCTTCGGTGGTGAGAAAGGTTGGGGCTGGCCTAGGGTGTGGTTGTTCATTTGTGGTTGGCTGTGTCAACAAATGAAACTGATTTGTAAAAATGTTACATGGGGGGGGGGAATACGAGAGAGAGACATTGCACACACTTTTGTAAATCAAGAAAACCTTTAATAAAATAAGCCATGCAGGAGGAAGGAAAAACACTTGATGACATCAGGTGATTGACAGGTGGGTGGCTACCTACCGGAGGGGCCTGCAGGGTTTGAGGAGGGGAGGGACCAGCCCAGTAGCCGGATCCAGTTCCTCATCCCTGCCCTGCGGAGGCTGGCCTGTTTCCTAGTGCCCCACCAACCTCTGTCTGCCCTCAGCCAGCCCTCACCTCCCTTCCTGCTCATTTACAGCCTTGGCTGCTTCCTTGTCTTGGTTGTTGCCCTTGTAGAGTTCATCAGAAGTGACGTGAACAGGGCCCAAACTAGAATTAGTTGGTTCCACCTGTCATTGGCTCTGGCTGCACCTATTGTTGGGCTCCCTGCCTTCCACCCTCCCAGTTCCAAAGGCCCCCTGCCATCCCTTGCCTTAGACCGCAAGCGCCCAGGGCACATGACTCCAAACGACATCGCTTTTGCAAACACCAAGCATGCAGGCCAGTAGACCGAGGCTTCCAATGGTACAAAGAAGCCCTTGCTCAGATTTCTTCATAGCATGATATCGTGTCGGTGGCAAGACCTTCTGTATCAGATTTTAGGCTCCCCATTAAAATTAGTTACGTGAGTTTACGGGAAAGAGTGATCCGTTCGGAGGACGCTGATTAGCAAATGGTCGTGATTGAAGAAAAGCATGCAGCCCGTCTTGATTTATCCACCTTCAGATTAAGCCGCAGCTCAGAAGCAGAGAATGGCGTCTTTCCTTATAAATCCCATCAGTAGCAGCCACTCTTGTTTAGTTGTTTGCCAGAAAATGGATCTCCAGTTTCTCAACATGAGGGCTTTTGCATACAAACGGACAGAATAAACTCTCTTTGGCTGACAGGGAGATTACGCCGACTCAAAGCAACTTCAGACTTAAATACTTGGATTAAATGACACAACAGACCCTGCGAGTGTGATGGAAACTTCCAGCTTCCTTAAGTAATGGGGTGTCTGGGTAGTAAGGCCAGGTAACATGTCACAAACACACTCCCAGCATCCTATAAATCTTTCCACAAGCAAGATGGGAACGTTCTGAGCCTTTCTGGCAGCCGAGACATTGGCTCCATCCGCACAATGTATTTATTTTTTTTTTTATAATAATTTTTATTACATTTTTTACAGAAATAACAAAGAGATCAAAAAGTAAGAAGAAAAAAAAAGACCAGAAAAAAAGGAAAAAGAAAAACACGACCATTTCGATAGCTCATTTCAAATTTCCATTGGACTTCCCCCATCCCTCGAAGAATGCATTTCTTAACAATAAATTTATCAGCAAATTATATCCTTATTTCGTATGTTTCTTTCTATTTTCAATTTCAGTTTAAATTTAAATCTCTTGATCAATATATACTCTGGGCAATATACCATAATATCGTTTTTACCCATTTAAACCTTGATTCTTTCATAAATCTTGTCAAATTTCATAAATAATTAAGTTTTGTTACTGGGGCTAGATTCCCAATCACACGACATCTTATGTTTCATATAACTTATAATACTTTTGCAAATAGTCTTTAAATTTTTTCCAGTCCTCCTCCATTGCTTCTTCTCCCAAGTCTCGAATCCTTGCAGTCATCTCGGCTAATTCCATGTAGTTCATCAGTTGCGTATGCCAGTCCTCCAGTGTGGGCAAATCTTGGGTCTTCCAATGCTTAGCGATAAGAATTCTTGCTGCTGTTGTAGCGTACATAAAAAAAGTTCTATCCTTTTTAGACACCTTCTGGCCGACAATGCCCAGAAGGAAGGCCTCTGGTTTCTTGGGAAAAGTGTACTTAAACACCTTTTTTAACTCATTATAGATCATTTCCCAGAAGGCCTTCAGTCTTGGGCAGGTCCACCAGAGGTGAAAGAATGTTCCCTCAGCTTCCTTGCATTTCCAACATTTGTTATCGGACAAATGGTAAATCTTAGCTAACTTAACCGGGGTCATGTACCACCTGTATACCATTTTCATAATGTTTTCTTTCAAAGCATTACATGCAGTAAACTTCATACCGGTGGTCCATAACCTTTCCCAGTCATCAGACATAATATTATAACCAATGTCCTGAGCCCATTTTATCATTGCTGATTTAACTGTCTCATCTTGAGTGTTCCATTTAAGCAGCAAGTTATACATTCTCGATAATAACTTGGTCTTTGGTTCAAGCAACTCTGTCTCAAGTTTCGATTTTTCCACCTGGAAACCTGTTTTTTTGTCTAGCTTAAAAACCTCATTAATTTGGGCATAATGCAGCCAATTTTGCACCTTATCCTTTAGTTTTTCAAAGCTCTGCAATCTCCAGTTACCTTCAATATTTTCTATTATTTCCCAATATTTCGGCCAATAAGCCTCCATATTGGTTGTTTTCCGAGCTTTGGCCTCTATTGGTGAGATCCACCTCGGAGTTTTACTTTCCAATAAGTCTTTGTATTTTTTCCAGACCATATATATTGCTTTTCTGACAATATGGTTTTTAAACATTCCATATGATTTACCCTTGTCATACCACAAGTACGCATGCCAACCTAACGAATTGTTGAAGCCTTCCAGATCTAGGACATCAGTGTTTTCTAATAGAATCCAATCTTTCATCCAGCAGAAGGCTGCCGCTTCATAGTATAGCCTTAGGTCCGGCAGGGCAAACCCCCCTCTCTCTTTTGCATCAGTTAATATCTTAAACTTTATTCGGGGCTTTTTGCCCTGCCAGACAAACCTAGAAATGTCCTTCTGCCACTTTCCAAAGCATTCCACTCTGTCCACAATCTGCAAGGCTTGAAACAAAAACAACATCTTTGGCAAAACGTTCATCTTTATAGCTGCAATTCGGCCTAACAAGGATAATTTCAGTCTTGACCAAATTTCTAAATCTTTTTTAACTTCTAACCAACATTTCTCATAATTATCTTTAAATAGATTCAAATTCTTGGAAGACAGATTGACCCCCAGGTATTTCACTTTCTTAACAATATTTAGTTCTGTCTCTTTCTGAAACCCTTCTGTTTCCATGGCCGTCAAGTTTTTCCCTAAGACTTTAGTTTTTTGCTTGTTCAACTTAAAACCCGCCACCCGACCAAATTTCTGGATCAGTTCTAAAACTCTTTTTGTACTGGGTTCTGGCTCCTGTAATGTTAAAACCAGGTCATCTGCAAATGCTTTCAGTTTATATTGTTTCGCTCCGACCCGTATTCCTTGTACCTGCCGATCCTCCCTTATCATGTTCAGCAAAACCTCCAGGACTGAAATAAACAATAAGGGGGATAGGGGGCACCCCTGTCGTGTTCCTTTTTCAATATGAAGTTCTTCTGTCACCACATTGTTCACTATCAACTTAGCTTTTTGTTCTGAATAGATTGCTTCTATTCCATTCTCAAACCCCCTTCCCACTCCCATCCCTTCCAAATTTTTCTTCATAAATTTCCAGGAAATGTTATCAAAGGCCTTCTCCGCATCAATAAAGATCAATACTGCTTTGGTGTTAATATTTGTTTGTAAAAGTTCCAAGATATCAATAATGTTCCTGGTATTGTCAAACAAATGTCTGCCTGGGAGAAAGCCGGCCTGGTCTTTATGGATTATCTCATTTAATACTTTTTTAAATCTGTTGGCCAGAATATCCGCAAATATTTTATAATCCACATTTAGGAGTGAGATGGGACGGTAGTTCTTGAGTTGAGTCTTTTCAGTTTCCACTTTAGGTATCAATGTGATGAATGCTTCTTTCCACGTATCTGGTGCCTTCCCTCCCCCCACAATCTGGTTACAAACCTCCTCTAGTGGTTGTATCAAATAGTCTTTTAACGTCCTATAATACTTGGAGGTAAGTCCATCAGGTCCTGGAGATTTGCCCAACTGCATATTCTGAATGGCATCCTCGATTTCTTGTTGTGTTATTTTACAATTCAAGGTTGATCTCTTCTCTTGAGATATTTCTGGAAGACCATTTTCTTTCAAAAATTGTTCTATCTCGGTTACATCCTCGGGTCCTTGTGTATACAGCTTTTTAAAGTATTTCTGGAAACACTTTCTAATTTCTCCCGGTTTCTGAATGTTCTTTCCTTCAACTTCTAGATTGGTAACGTAGTTTAATTTTTGTCTCTTTTTCAACTGCCAAGCTAGCAGTTTCCCACATTTATTCGCCGATTCAAATGATCTTTGTTTCATTTGTTTAATTCTCCATTCCACTTCTTGGTTAATCAATTGCGCATATTGTGACTGGTGGAATTTAATTTCTCTTAAGGTCTCTTTGGATTTTGGGTTTAATCTTAATTTTTTCTCGCCGTCTCTTATCTTCTCCAATATCTTGTCCTTTTTACCATTCCAGAGTTTTTTCTTAATCGTATTCTGTTGTATCAGAAACCCTCTCATAACAGCTTTGCTCGCGTCCCAGATTGTTCTTTTTTCCACCGAGGTGTTCAAGTTGATTTCAAAATAGTCCTTTAAAGCTTTTTGGGCCTTCTTTACAATCTCTTGATCTCTTAGCAGGTTGTCATTCATTTTCCATCTGAAGGAGTCGGCAGTAGTAAATCTCATTTCCATTTTCAGAGCGTTATGGTCGGAGCAAGTCTTTGGGCAGATTTCTATTTTTGTGGTCTTAGGTGCCAGCCCTCTAGTTGTCCAAATTTGGTCGATCCTTGTCCATGACAGGTGGGCCTCAGAAAAGAAAGTTCCTTCTTTACCTAGGGGGTTTCTCGTCCTCCATGAGTCAATTAAATCCATATTGTCAGTTAGTTCAAAGAAAGTTTTTGGTAGTCTTCCATCTTTAGTCAAATTCTGGTTCTGTGACTTATCCATAAAAGTAGAGACAACCCCATTCATGTCTCCCATCATAATGATGTTAGAATAGTCCAGATAGTCCAATAATGTCTCATGCAGCTTCTTATAAAATTCTGATTTCCCCTCGTTTGGTGCATAAATTCCTAATATCAAAATTTTCTCTCCTTGGGTCGAAATCTCAATAGCCAGGATTCTTCCTTGTTCATCTTTAAACAAAAGTTTCGGTGAAAGAGTCTCTTTGGCGTAAATCACCACGCCTCTCTTCTTGACTCTGTCTGATGAGATGAATTCTTGGCCTAATCTTTTATTTGTTAACACCTTCCTGTGTACCCTTGTCACATGGGTTTCTTGCAAACAAATTATATCCAAATTCTCTTTCTTTAGGATATGGAAGATCCGTTTGCGTTTTTCTGGGGAATTCGCGCCATTAATGTTCCAACTATACAGCTGCAGAGACATCTTGTATCAATCTGTTGTTACTCTTGTGGGGTGTCCTCTTTTTTGTCCGAGTCCGAAGGTGGTAACTCTTTCCCTAACTCTGGTGGTGGCCAAATAGCTGCTCCTTTCTGTAGGTCTTCTCCGTGATCGTGTAGGAACTTCTGGCAATCCTCTTTCGTTTTGATTTTTATCTTCTTTCCTTTGTATTTAAATAAGACACCTTGTGGGAACTCCCACCTGTAAGGTATTCCGTTACCTCTCAAAAGTCCAGTTAGGTCAGTGTAGTTGGCTCTTAGATCCAGTAATTGTTTAGGGATATCTTTGTAAATTTGTGCTCTTCTATCCTGGATCACAAGTGCTTTATTGAAGTGTAAATCAAGTAGCTTGTCTCTCTCCTGTTTAGTCCTTAAAATAATCAAACAGTCTCTAGGCCTGTCCTTCCCAACGACTCTTCCCAATCTAAATGCAGTCGTTATTTTGAAATCTGTGTCTTGGTTTATACCCCAGAATTTGGAAAATTCTGCCGTTAAAAAGCCGGTCAAATCCTCTTTCTCAATCTCTGGGATAGAGCGTAATCTCAGGTTATTTTCCCTGTTTCGCAGTTCCACCAAAGACAGGTAGGCCTGCTGGTCTGTAATATGTTTGTGGAGCGGTCTTACCTCTCCTTTCAGTTCCTCCACTCCTTTGGCTGCAGCCTCTGCTTTTCCAATCGCAGCCTCCGCCAATTTTCGATTTTCAGATGTTGCGTCGTTTAAGTTTCCAATATCTTGTGAATGCTTGGCCACCTGTTCCGAAAGTTTGGTAATTGAAGATGTGGCTAAGTCAATTTTTGCAGTTTGATCATCCACTTTTTTGTTCAAAATTGCGAATTGTTGTAACATTTCCTCTAAAAGAGTGTTAGATCCTCCAGATGCCATATCCTCACCTATTGGTTGTTCAGCTTCTTCAGCTGGTGTTGTTGGCGAGGGTGCAGTCTGTAAAACAGCAGGGACTGAAGATCTACGTCCCTGAGAAAACAGGGTTGTTTGTGTCAGTTTGCCTTTCCCTGCCTTCGACGCAGCTCTTGTTTTTACCCTGTCGCTCATTCCACACCTGTCTTTGGATTCAAGGTCAGACTGTCAAAAGTTTCATGAGAAAGGCAGGCGCAAGCGTAAACACTCTAACCACAGAAAGACAAAGCAAAGTTGGTTCTCAGGAAATTGTAAGTCCCAAGTTCCACTAGAGGGAGTAATGTTGCAATTCAGGGAAGAAGAAACAAAATTTCAGACGCCATTAAAGTTCCTTAAGTTAAGTAAATTAACGATGATCCTTGGAAAAGACCTTTTCCCTCTAGCAGAGCTCTCACAGTGTTGCCATAAGTTTCTTAAAAGGTGCAAAGTAGAGTTGTTTAATTGTATCCAACAGTAATGCCTCTAAGTGTCCATTTCAAATTTATAAGTGTATCCGCAAAGTAGCCTTTTGTCCCACTGCAAGTCCGGGACTGGGGGTTTTAAAGTCTTTAGAATTTAGAAAAGTCCAGCAGAGGAGAAAGTCCCCAAATAAGGTACAGAAAATAGCAAGGAAATAAAAGTAACTTGCCTGCTTCAGTTTCCGACTTTTCCGAACGTATGATGTCTCACTTTAAAATCTCTCCGCACTGCTTCCAGCTTGTCAAATCTTTGCTTTTGATCACTAGCATCCTCGGGAGACGGACTTCCTTTTTCTCGCCTCCCGCTTTCAGCCAAATTCATAAATTTGTAATCCAATTTTGAGTAAATCTTACTCACGAGTAGTTGGTTTGTAATCCAATGTAAAAGGAAGAAAGGTCGGCGCTCATCCGCAACAGCCGCGCGGCTTCACTCCCGCAGAAAGAGCGATGAATCCACAGCACCGCTTCCCCTCCGCGCTTCCGGAGCCCCTTACGGGGTCCCTTCTTCGTTTTGGGGGTCGCTCTAGGTGCCCGCCGGATCCCACGGCCACGAGCTCACTCTGCTCGTGGTTTTTCTTAGTGGGTCGTCGCTTTGCCGCAGCGAACGACCCTTTTCTGCGGAGCCCCTCTTCGCAGCGCAAAGAGGACCGCCATTGCTTGCTTCGCGCCGCCTCCGGAAGTCCCATCCGCACAATGTATTTAAAGCAGCATCATACCACTCTGGCTTCCCCCAGAGAATCCTGGGAACTGTAGTTTATTAAAGGTGGTATTGTTCTTAAGGAGACCCCAATTCCCCTCATGGAGCTGCAATTCCCAGAGTTACTTGGGAAGAAGGATTGATGATTTAACCACTCTGGGAATTGTAGCTCTGGGAGAGGAATTGCAGCTCTCAGCACCCTCAACAAACTACAGTTCCCAAGATTCTCAGGGGGAAGACATGACTCTCAAAGTGTGGTAATTGTATGATAAAGATCTGACCTTATACTTCAAGCCTAGAAGGACAAATACCCACCATCAATTATGCAGGGTTGAAGGACCTTACTGCCCCTCCTACAATTAAACATATTTCAACATCAAATTTGTTTTAATATTTATTGGGACATTTGGATGGCTAATATCAACTGAGATAGATTTATTGATGGCCATTGTATTATTAATGTGGGCTGGTGGTTTATTTTTCTTCTTTTCCCCCCTTTTTTTGTTAGGTTAAACTTGCAATAAATTTATTTTATTTTATTTTTAAGGGGTAACTTCTATAGGGCATTATCATCAAGGAGTATTGTAGAACTGAGGAATGTTATTATGTGTAAGCTTTCAAAGAGCAAAGCCCCACTTCTTCAGGTGGGAGGAGCATACAGTGGTACCTCAGGTTAAGTACTTAATTCGTTCCGGAGGTCTGTTCTTAACCTGAAACTGTTCTTAACCTGAAGCACCACTTTAGCTAATGGGGCCTCCCGCTGCCGCCGCGCCGCTGGAGCACAATTTCTGTTCTCATCCTGAAGCAAAGTTCTTAACCTGAAGCACTATTTCTGGGTTAGCGGAGTCTGTAACCTGAAGCGTATGTAACCTGAAGCGCGTGTAACCCGAGGTACCACTGTATTCCCCTTCACCCCAGGCTGCAAAATGAGCCAGTGGAAGTGAAGTGGTTAGGGTGTCAGACTAGGACCTGGGAGGAGATCAGAGTTCAAATGCAGTATAAATGCAGTAAATGCATTTATATTGGATATAAATGCAGTCAATAGAATGTAATAGAATGCAACGTCTTGAGCTGGCCCTTTACATCACTGCTGCAAGAGACTTCCTGTATTTCTCCCATCAGGTTGCGCCCCTTGGATCTGGAGTTCATGAGGCGGCTCAGCAAGATCACCAACGTTGTGCCTGTGATCGCCAAGGCCGACACTCTGACCTTAGAGGAACGCGCAGAGTTCAAACGGAGGGTAAGAAGAGCCTTGGTGGAAGCAGGAGGCAGTGGCAAAGTTTCCTCAAATTTGGGTTGCAATCCTAGCCCTGCATACCTGGGAGTAAGCCCCATTGAATCCAATGGGATTTGCTTCTCAGTAGACACAAGGGTGCTTCCAGACCACCTATTTATTGATCATTCATCCTGATTTGTTTGTATGGAGATAAGAGAGCTTTGGCTTTTTAATGAGTTCCCATTCTGGTCTGTTTGCAGGGTTGTGTCAAAGCAAATGTTATCCCACATACTTCCCAGGGGAGCTTTCCCTCGCTCTCCTTACTACGCAAAGTCTGACCTTTTTCAGGAAGTGGGTTTGTTGCGCAAGACCTCCCAATCAACTGCTAATTGCGCAGCCTGACTTTGCTATTATGTGATGAATCCTTCCCCCAAAATATTGATGGTCTGGAAGCACCCACGATTAGAATTGCACTGTTTTTTTATTATTATTTAGTCAGAAATATCTACAGACAGCTTAATTGCAAAACTGGACTTAAATCCACACTTAACTTTTGCCCCTCCCTTTCCAGGCACAGTACATGACAGAGTCATGTCATTCTTAACAAAATATATATTTCATGTTCAACACATACCCAATTCCGAATAACGGCATTTCTGACTAAACCTTCGCTTCTGCACTTTGACAGT
Source organism: Podarcis vaucheri (assembly GCF_965113315.1). Lineage (NCBI taxonomy): Eukaryota > Metazoa > Chordata > Lepidosauria > Squamata > Lacertidae > Podarcis > Podarcis vaucheri. Next base: position 36,092,479 of record NC_138752.1, read on the forward strand.
ACAAGACTGCAGTCTCATCATACTGTGCACAGTCTCATTTGTGTGCTTTTGTAAGAGAACAGCATGTGAATACTGTACAACCAAATTGTTGTGTGATACGCATGTTGTGTTATGCATACAAGGGTAATGTTTGAAGTGCATGCTTAGTTCAGCAACAATCATGTGGTTATATCTCATATTAGTTGTTGCGATTTGTAATATTCTCAGCAAGTGTGAATATTGTTGTATTTATTATTAACATAAAATCAAGGTCACACTTTGATTTTATATCCTATGTAAAGATTTTTAGCTGGTCCACCCTCCGGGGGGGGGGGCAGACATTTTTCACCAGCACCCAAGTCCACTCTCGGCAGCCCTTCTCACGGTCCCTGACAGCCGCCTTCCGATCTGCATGTCAGTCCAGGTAATGTGAAATCATGTTAGTTTGCTTTGAAATGCAGGTGGAATGAAACCCTCAAGTGCCTGTAGCACTCAGCAAGCATCTGTTTGCCCACCTGCATTCTGACATGGTGCAAGCCGGAAAGAGCTCCTGTACTGTTTGTGCAAAGTGGTGCAAAGTCAAGGCGCAAAGCGGGAGAGAGACCCTGGCACCCTGCAGGCTCCTCATGAGTATCACCACACACTGGACTTGAATTTGCTTTGCTCACATAACTTTCCTTTGCCCTGGCCACGAAGAAGGTACATTTCCAAGTCAGCAAGGGGGAGTTCTGGTCTCAGTGCCAAAAACTTTTCTCTTGGCAGATTCAGGATGACTTGAAGGCCCACGGAATCCATGTTTACCCCCAAGAGGACTTGGATAGCGACCCCGATGACAGGCTTTTGAACGACAAAATACGGGTAAGTGGTGGCAATCTGGAAAGGGGAGAAATTGACTAGGAGTTGCTTTGTGCCTTTTCTCATTGTTGGCACTACAGTCGTACCTTGGAAGTCGAACAGAATCCGTTCCGGAAGTCCTTTCGACTTTCAAAATGTTTGAAAATGAAAGCGCGGCTTCTGATTGGCTGCAAAAAGCTCGGCTTCCAAAAATAGTTCGCAAACCAGAACAGTTACTTCCGGGTTTGCAGCGTTCGGGAGCCAAAACGTTCGGGAACTAAGCTGTTTGAAAACCAAGATACGACTGTATTCTCTCTTGTCTCTTTACATACACATACACACACACACACACACACACACACACACACACGTGATTTGTTTCTCTTATAATATTGCGTTGGAAGTATTTGCCTTTTCGGAAAACAGTACCCTCTGTTTGAATCAGCATTATGTGCCTTCAAACATAGCCAAATGTGATTGGCTATATAACATTGCAGCCCACTTCCTTTTGCTATGTGATCCCTGATTGACTGGGAATGTCCATAGGCCAAGTTTAGGGAGCAGGGACCTCACTCTCAGATACATTCTCCGCTGCCCCGGGCGATCTTAAAATGCTGGCAGGCGGGAGCGAAGCGTTCGCTGCCGACCCCCAGCATTTTAAAATCTCCCCGGGACAGCAGAGAAGTCTCCGCTGTCCTGGGGAGATTTTAAAATGCTGGGGGTCGGCAGCGAACGCTTCGCTCCCGCCCGCCAGCATTTTAAGATCGCCCGGGACAGCAGAGCGAAGGGTTCGCTGCCGACCCCCAGCATTTTAAAATCTCCCCGGGACAGCGGAGGCTTCGCTCCCGCCCACCAGCATTTTAAAATCGCCCCGGGACAGCAGGGGCTTTTAAAATGCTGGCGGTCGGCAGCAAAGCCCTCCTGTCCCCGGAGCTTGCGGGGCGGGAGGTGGGAAGAAGGGCTTTTCTTCCCACCGCCAGCCTTCAGAACAGCCTTCTGAAGGCTGGCAGTGGGAAGAAAAGCCCTTGTTTCCCACCCCCCAGCCTTCAGAAGAGGTCGGGGGACAGACTGTCCCCGGACCTGGTCTGAAGGCGGTTTCCCTAGGAACGCATTAATTGATTTTCAATGCATTCCTATGGGAAACCGTGCTTCGCAAGACGAAAAACTCGCAAGAAGAAAAAACTTGCGGAACGAATTAATTTCGTCTTGCAAGGCACCACTGTATTATTATTTATTTCATTTCACAAAAATTACATATTGTTAAAAAAACAACAACGCAAAGATAATGGAACCAACCCATTATCGGCACCATCCACAGTCTGCAAGTACCAGATGTTCACTAACAAGGCAGGGAAGATGGTGTTCTGCTCCTTTAACAGCATCTACACTTTTTCCACTTCAAGTGCTTTCCAAGAAGGGGGGGGCACCCTTGTTTTTCCCTGAACTGATGCCCCTCTCATTCTCTTAATCAGGAGAAAATCCCCTTTGCAGTGGTGGGAGCCGACAAGGAGCACCAGGTGAATGGGAAGAAAGTCCTGGGCCGCAAGACCAAGTGGGGGATCATCGAAGGTAAACCCTTCTGGACTGGGGAAGCCCTGGAGGAGAACTTGTCCACGTTGGAGGGAAGGGCTGTAGTTCAGTGGTAGAGCATCTTACTTTACATGCAGAAGGTCCCAGGTTCAATCCCTAGGCTCTCCAGGTAGCGCTGGGAGGGACCGCTGCCTGAAATTCTGGAGAGCTGCTGTCAGTCAGTATAGACCATGGGTAGGCAAACTAAGGCCCGGGGACTGGATCCGGCCCAATCGCCTTCTCAATCTGGCCACAGACAGTCCAGGAATCAGCGTGTTTTTACATGAGTAGAACGTGCCCTTTTATTTAAAATGCATCTCTGGCTTATTTGTGGGGCATAGGAATTCGTTCATTTCTATTTTTCAAAATATAGGCTGGCCCCCCACAAGGTCTGAGGGACAGGGGACCGGCCCCCTGCTGAAAAAGTTTGCTGACCCCTGGTATAGACAATACTGAGCTAGGAGGACCAATGTTCTGACTCAGCATAAGGGCAGCTTCCTATGTTCCTATTTAAATCAGCTCTTTAGTCCAGATCATGAGGACTAGAAACTTACTTTCAAGGAAGGATCATATAGCTCAGTGCCAAAGCATCTGCTTTACCTGCAGGAGGTCCCAGGTGCAATCCCCAGCATCTCCAGGTAGGGCTGGGGAAGGGAGAGAGAAACCCCCTGCCTAAAACCCTGCAGAGCTGCTCCCAGTCAGTGTAAGGAATATACTGAGCTAGACGGCCCAATGCTCTGGCTTGGTATAAGACAGCTTCTGCGGCTTTGGGTCCTCCTGCCAACTGCTCACCCAGGAGAGAGGCATCTGGGGGAGTCTTGCTCTGCTTCCTCTCCAATCTTAGGTGCAGAGTTCAACCTGCAGAGCATGGCTTTCCACTCTCCTCCCCACCACCCCATGGTGCATTCCACACTGACAGCAGCAATCTGCCCCATCCATGGGCCAGGATAGTTCTGCTACTCCCACCTGGGGGGGGAAGGATGCTGGCCAAAAGCAGAGGGAGAGGTGCTTTGGGGGAACAAGAATCAAGCAGGGGAATTTTTTCCCTGCCTTTGAGCTGTATTGTCAGAGTGCCGTGCTCTCGTGCACAGAAGCACCCCTGTTTCCCAGAGACGTCCAGAATCCTAGCCCCAAATTAATCTTGTTTGGCACATCGAAATAAATGCTTGTGTGAACTGCCTGCAATAGCGCTAGATCCTGTTGACCGGCTTGCAATACTGTGATCTGACCCAAATGCCTCGCCCCCAAAACTGTTCTAGCTGACAGATTCTGCCCCAGTGGAAGTTTTCCAAACCATCTTCAAGGGCAGCCCCACGCAGAATGCATTGCAATCCACAGGGACATAGGAAGCTCCCTTATAGTACCAAGTCAAGCCATTGGTCTAAGGGCTGACCCAGACCTGCATTTACCCCCTGCTTTCCCCCTGGGATAGGGACGCGGGTGGCGCTGTGGGTTAAACCACAGAGCCTAGGACTTGCTGATCAGAAGGTCGGTGGTTCGAATCCCCGCAATGGGGTGAGCTCCGTTGCTCGGTCCCTGCTCCGGCCAACCGAGCAGTTCGAAAGCATGTCAAAGTGCAAGTAGATAAATAGGCACCACTCCGGTGGGAAGGTAAACAGTGTTTCCGTGTGCTGCTCTGGTTTGCCAGAAGCGGCTTAGTCATGCTGGCCACATGACCCGGAAGCTGTACGCCGGCTCCCTCGGCCAATAAAGCGAGATGAGTGCCACAACCCCAGAGTCGGCCACGACTGGACCTAATGGTCAGGGGTCCATTTTATTTTTCTCCTGGGAAGCCAATCTTTACTGCTGAATTGGAGCAAATGTCAGCCAGGTTTTCTCCAGATTGATGTTTGCTCTGATTTAGCGCTAAAGAGCAGGTTTTCTGGGGAGAAGCAGTGGGGTGAAAGCAAAAGTGGTTGGATTCATGATTTCTAGGCATGAGTCACACAGAAGTGTGGACGAGCCCTGAGTGGCAGCAGTTCACCAGAATTTCTCCAGGGTCTTTCCCGTTCCTACCTGGTGGCCCCAAGGAGTGAGATCTCCCTGCCTAGAGATCCAAGGGGAAAGGCCACAGCTCAGTGACAGAACATCTGGCTTGCACAAAAGAAAGTGTTGGGTTCAGTTCCCAGCATCTCCAGGTAGGGCTAGGAATGCCCTCAGTCTGAAATCCCAGAACGCCCCTCCCAGTCAGTGAGGACAACACTGAGCTAGATGGAGTCTTGCTCTAAGGCAGCTCCCTATGCCTTGGAGGGCTCATGCCTTGAACAGTTGCACATATTGCAAGAATTCTGGGGAAGGGCCACAGCTCACCGGTACAGCATCTGCCTTGCAGACAGAAGCTCTCAGGTTCAATCCCCGGCAACTCCAGGTAGGGCTGGGAATGTCCCCTGCCTGAAACCCTGGGAAGATGCTTCCAGTCAGTGTAGACAGAGAGAGGACAATTGGTCTGATTCAGTATAGGTTCCTGTGACCATGCCAAGCATGTCATCTGCCACTGAGTTGCAGACATGTTGTCGGTTCACCAGGTTGAATTTCGATGTTGCTTCACCAAGTTTAGTTGTAACTTGCTAAAAGTTGCAGTTGTGGGTTCTACACTGCAGGCCTCATCATTTGGGTGGTGGCATCTGAGCTTGCTCTGCTGATTTCCCAGTGTGTCACTAGTGGGGATCGGGGCTCAGGGACTGGCCCAGCTCTGATGTGGCTTGCAGGAAGTTCTTAAGGGCTAAGTGAAGCTCCTGACCAGAATTGCCTTCATACTTTCCAGCTGTCTCTCCCCATCCCTCCACACCACCACAAACACTCTCCACTGGCTTGTATTTAGAAATCTACTGCCCTCTGGTGTTCAGCAGTCTCCTTGCAGGCGTACCTCTAGGGAGCCTGGACCTTCCAAAGCATGGGTAGGCAGACTAAGGCCTGGGGGCCGGATCCAGCCCAATTGCCTTCTAAATCCGGCCTGCAGGCGGTCCAGGAATCAGCGAGTAGAATGTGCCCTTTTATTTAAAATGCATCTCTGGGTTCTTTGTGGGGCATAGGAATTTGTTCATTTTTTTTTTCTTCAAAATATAGCCTGCCCCCCCCACAAGGGCTGAGGGACAGTGGACCGGCCCCCTGCTGAAAAGTTTGCTGACCCCTGTTCCAAAGCATTGCATTATGATCTCCCGATTAGACCCGGCTCACCACAGGTCAGCTGGGGAGCTGGGGGTGTTGCTGAAAGCAGGAGAGAGGAACACTTTGTCTGATCCAGCAGGGCTCTTCTTAGCTCATGTTCCTGCAAGACAGCCTTCCTCAACCCAGCTGTCTTGGACTACAACTCCCATCAGCCCATGCTTTTTGGGTCTCATGGGAGTTGTACTCCAAAATGGATGTGCTGGCTGGGAATGATGGGAGTTGTAGGCCGCAAACATCTGGAGCCCCCTGGTTAGGGAAGTCTGCTATGAGATGGCATGGAACTGCTCTTTCAAGCTTTGGGTGGGGCAAGCAACAGAGACACCTGGCTCAGTCCATCCTTGTCCCCTTCTGACACATTTGCCTTGCTGTCACTGAAAATGTTCAGCTGTCATCTGCGCTTTCCTTTCAGTGGAAAACCCGGCCCACTGTGAGTTTCCTCTGCTGCGGGACCTCCTCATCCGGTGAGTTGTGGGAGTTGGAAGTCTTGCTACTCTTTTTACTTTGAAGGAAGGCTCCCTGTTGAAGCTTTTGAGCATGACTGTCTGACAGGGCAGTGGGGGGTGAAATATGTAAATAAAAACCAGCAGTTTTAAAAACGTATACAGTCAAACCTCGGTTCCTAAATGACTCCATTTTGGAACGTTTCGGCTCTCGAACACCGAAACCCTGGAAGTAAATGCTCTGGTTTTTGAACGTTTTTCAGAAGCTGAAGGACTTCTAGGGAGTTTATTTCTTTTTTTTCTCCATTGACTTTGCTGACCGCCCTTTGATCCTTGGTTGTTGAATGTTTTGGAATTCAAATGGTCTTCTGGAATGGATTACGTTTGACAACCGTGGTTTGACTGTACAGTGGTACCTTGGGTTACATACACTTCAGGTTACAGACGCTTCAGGTTACAGACTCCGCTAGCCCAGAAATAGTACCTCGGGTTAAGAACTTTGCTTCAGGATGAGAACAGAAATTGTGCTCCGGCGGCGCAGCAGCAGGAGGAGGCCCCATTAGCTAAAGTGGTGCTTCAGGTTAAGAACACTTTCAGGTTAAGAACGGACCTCCGGAACAAATTAAGTACTTAACCTGAGGTACCACTGTATCATAAAACAGCATGGCCTATTAATATACAGGTCAAAGTGTTCATGCCTTGGTATGCTTCCTTCAACAACAACAAAGTTTTTAGCAGGACAGCAAAGGTACCTGGCTAATACCAATGGGCAGGGAATTCCAAAGATACAGGTGTCACTGCACCAAAGGATCAGCTCTGCAGGGTTTGAATGGGCATAGATGGGGTCAACCAAGATGACCTTGTTTTCTCAGGGCTCCTCGTGAGCCTGGAACAGGAATGTGACCATTGTAGACCTTCTTTGCCGGGTGAGGACAGAGGGTCTGACAGATGGGGAAGGAGGAAGAGGAAGAAGAAGAAGAAGAAGAAGAAGAAGAAGAAGAAGAAGAAGAAGAAGAAGAACCTTCCCCATCCATCTACAGTGGTACCTCGGGTTAAGTACTTAATTCATTCTGGAGGTCCGTACTTAACCTGAAACTGTTCTTAACCTGAAGCACCACTTTAGCTAATGGGGCCTCCTGCTGCCGCCGCACTGCTGGAGCACGATTTCTGTTCTCATCCTGAAGCAAAGTTCTTAACCTGAAGCACTATTTCTGAGTTAGCGGAGTCTGTAAACTGAAGCGTATGTAACCTGAAGCGCATGTAACCCGTGGTACCACTGTATCTGGCCAGGAGGGAAAGGGTCATTGGAAACCTTGACCTGCCAGGCGGCTCCAACTTCTCCTGCCTCTTTTCCTTTCCCTTCCCAGATCCCACCTGCAGGACCTCAAGGACATCACCCACAGCGTGCATTATGAGCAGTACCGGGCCCAGCGCCTCAACGAGAACAACCTCCTGGCCACGGGCGGCAAGCAGCTGGCCCTGAGCTGCCTCAACGGAGAGTTGGAGAGCCAACTTTGAGCTGCGGGGACAACCTGGCTCGTCTTCCTCCTCTCCAGCCTCAACAGACACCCTCCACCAATAGCTTCAGTGGACTGATTCCCCTCTCCCTCCCCCCGAACCCCTCTTCCGGGAACAGCTGGAGCAGAGTTCCTGAGCCCCCATCTCCTCCGAGCACAAGAAGCAGCTCTTGACTGGGAAATCTCAACTTCGCTGCCGGGCGCCTTCCTGCCCCTTCCTTTCCGTCTGCCTCCTGCTCAGCCTCACACCTCAGAGCAGAAGGACACTGGGAGGGCGAGAGAGCCCAGCAGCCCACCTTCCACCTCTCCACCCTTGGCATCTCACGTGGGACACCGTCCTTTGCCTTGGCTCAGCCTCTGCTTCTGAGCCAAGCAGTGCATGTGGCCCTGGGGAGACCTCCTTGCCGCCTGTTGAGGCTGTCTCCCCCTTCCAGACTCCACTGCTTTGTCAGGCAACCCACTTGTCCCAACGGGCCCTGGCAGAGCCGGCCAATTTCTTTCCTTAACCCTTAAATGACACCACACCCATGTGTGTTTCTTCTATGACATTTTTATCTCCAATATGCTGGCAATACTAGGACAATTCTCCTTCATATTTGTTGGTTGGCAGAGGGGGCATGGGGAGGGGGGAAGGCAGGTGGCAGAGAGCTTTTGAAGGGCCTGTAATGCATGAAAGGTTAAGTCCGCCATCCCTGGGGGCAAAGAGGGAGCCCCATTCCAGACACTCCCAGGCTGGGGTTCTAGCAACTGTCATAGCCCACATGCGAAAGCAAAGAGAATCTTCTGGAGAAGTTTCCACCTCCCAATGTTCCTGCAGGACTTCAGACTGGCTCTTTGGACTACCCTCAGTTTGTAAGAACCAGGGAGGGGGCATCATTTGAAGGCTACTGCATCAAGCCAGGAGGCCAATAACTGGCTTGTACAATAAAAACATCTGTGCTGATTGGAGCAAAATTCCCTCTTCCTATCTCTTGCCCCAGAGAAGAGTCTGGGGTTGGGAATTAAGAGAAGACCATTTTCCAGCTGGTCCCTTGTTGATGCAGGAGCAGTACAGGAGAACAGCGCCATCTCCTGGAAGGAGGTCAGCCTGCCCAGGCTCACGTTTTCATCCTTCTACTTTTATACTCTTGGGCAGGGGGCCTGTGGGCAGATTGTGCTTCTCCAGTTAATCCATTAAAGAGCAACTGTAGAAGGTTGTTGGGTTCTTTGGTTTTGTTTTGCCTGGTTGCTTTGAGTCCTTCTCGAGGGTGAAGCTGGGGACCTCTCTCGGCTCAGGGCTTGCCTTTCAGTGAGCCAATAGAAGATGTTTGGTTCAAGCAGGGTAGCAGGAGAGATGGCAGATCATGCACACACTTTTTACTATTGGCTGCCCCACAAGGCTGTTCCCCCACCCCACTTGCTGCTGCTGTCCAATACAGGCCCCCATGCCTCCTTCCCACTTAAGAAAGCCAGGTGATATCGAGTAGCTCAGTTGGTAGAGCATGAGATGATTAATCTCAGGGTCGTGGGTTTGAGCCCTATATTAGGCAAAATCTTCCTGCATTGCAGGGGGTTGTGCTAGATGACCCTCATGGTCCCTTCCAACTCTACAATGCTATGATTCTCTGGGTACCTGCTGAATGGGTTTAAGCTTCAAACAGTTTTTGCTGCCACAGCAAAATTGTAGCAGTGACACAGATGCTTCTACAGGTTCTCGGGTTTGGTCTTGTTCCCTCATGTACTGGAAGGAAATTGTGCTGAGGGGGATTGTGGGGGGTAGAGAGGAGGGGCAGGTGAGGGAAGAAATTGGATTCAGTTTGCATTTAAAGGCAAACCCATTTAATTCACACTTTCAGAACACAGCCATCCCTCAGAACTGACGCTTCTCCAAATTTTGCAATGCAGTTTACCAGCCAAGTACTGTGCACAAAAATGCATATTATATACTAAAGTGCATACGAATGCATATATTCCTGAATATTTTTTTTAATGCATTATATTTGGGCATGTTACTTTGCCAAAATGTGCAGAATAGTCAAAATTTTGCAAAGAGGTATGCTAGGAGAAATTTGCACAAAATGCTGATGAATTTTCATGAGGATGTTAAATAAAGTTGGGAAATGATGTGCAAATGGGGAGAACTGGACTTAAGACTGGAAGATGAAACTGAGAGAAACCTCAGTGAACATATTTGCCTGTCCCTAGCTGCTGATCCACCATAGGGATTTGAATGGGGGAGGCTGAAACAACTGGACAGCATTTGCTCAGGCAGCCAAATGTCTCCCTCTCCTGTTGTTCTCTGGTGATAGTGGTGAAAAAAGTTAATTTTTCACTATGGTTCCTGAGGATTAGGTTCCCATCTCTGTTGGATGCCATTGTGAATCAATATGGCATGCTGAACCTTCTAATTTTGTTGGTTTCTTAGACATCCCAATCACTGCCAGGTACAAGGTTGTTAGGCAATGAAAGAGAGGTCTACTGCAGGGGTCAGCAAGGTTTACCTTGCCTGGGCTGGTTCACTCCAGTGGAGATCTCTCCGTGAGCCAGATCACGCGGGCGCTCTTTCCGGCGTCTGCACAGACACGATTTCCAGCGTCTGCACAGACACTATTTCCGGTGACGCAGAAGCAAGTCCCTGTGCCGCACTGCACCGGTTTAGCTCAGCGCGCGGGGACTCACTGAGTAGGTGGTTCAGTTCGGGGGCAGCTCATGGGCCGGTTAAACGACGCTCATGGGCCGCAGGTTGCCGACCCCTGGTCTACTGCTATCAGCACAATAATGGGTGAATGGTGGAGGCAAAACTGAAGGACCACGGACAGCTCCGAGTGAGCCACTTGCTCTGACAATGATTGAGAGTCAACCGAGACCCTTTAAGCCTCTGCCTCCAGCCTCCGTCCTGCAGGCTCCATCACCTGGTCCATGACTTCAGAGCCTCTGACCTGAAGATGGGCATTCCTCTGTTCCACAGCCTTCCTTCTGCTGCACTGCCTGCACTGGTTGTGAGCACTGGGAAGGATCTGGTTGCTCAGAGAAGGGTGCCTGTGAGGGTCCGGTCTCTAGTCTGACAGGTCCTGGTGGGGTGATATGACCCTCTGGGATTTTCTGTTCAACAGCCTCAGATTCAAGAGTTTCTATTCATCGGCCAGCGCAACTCAACTCCAAATAAAATAAAATCCTCCACTCTGTGGAACTTCTTTCTTGGTGAGTCAGGCAGTCCCATGTTGAAACCCCCACAAATTTCCACCCACATATCTCCTTTGGCCTCGGGTTTTTGGCCTGCACTGACTTCCTTCATTCCAAGGACAGATCCCTTGGACTTCCACAGCATCTGGGAGACATCCAAAGACCTACCAATGACTTCAAGGAGCTTGCTCAATACATAACCTAAAAGATTACATCACGCTTTGTGCAAATGTTTTCATTTTGTTTTTCTGCAATGGGTGGAGAGGGGGATGTCAGCACAGAGAAAGGGGTGGGGTTGGGGGACAGCCTGAGTTGTTCTGGCTAGAAATTGTATCCACAGATGCATCCATCAAGGCAAAGCAGCTGGGATTCCTCTCTGAGCCGCAGCTAAGCGTTGGAGTTATGATTTTGCTGGATCTGAGCCAAAAAGAGAGAGATCAGCAAGAAGAAAACAGACCCATTTCCAAGACCTCCTGGAAGGGAGGCGTGTCTATAAAGTGAGATCCCTTTTTATTCAAAGGTACAAACATTTTAAAAAACCCTTATTTGCATAGTAAGAAATTTGCTCAGGGTACTGTGTATGGTTGTCTCTTCACAACAGCCTTGCAAGGTAGTTAATGATTGTCCACTGATTGCTTCATAGCCGATTGAGGATTTGAACCTTGGTCTATCCATGCCAGGCTTTGCACCTTAACTGCTACATCGCACCCTCTCTCTCCAGATGAAAAGCATTGACAGCCACTTTCCCACAAGTGCCTGTTCTCAGTGGCATTGCCCATCCCACTTCTCGTGGCATGGGGAGGGGTGGTTTGGAAGGGGGGTGACAATTGCTCAGAAGTGTACTTTGCTGTTGAATCCAATGAAATGTGTTGCTACAAACAATAGTTGAGCTATGAGATTAGGTCTTTCTTAAACTTCTATAAACAAATCCACAGAGTGGATCCCACAGCCGACTTGGAAGTTAAAAGAAGAGGGCAAATGAGGGCAGCCATAAAGGAAGATGGTGTCAACAAGAATCTGTAATCAGAGGAATAACGGCACGATGGGAAACAGAAAAAATAACCCCACACAGCCCTCCATTTCTACGACTACGTCAAACATGCTGCTTTTGAAGCAAATACAGTGGTACCTCGGGTTACATACGCTTCAGGTTACAGACACCGCTAACCCAGAAATAGTGCTTCAGGTTAAGAACTTTGCTTCAGGATGAGAACAGAAATCGTGCTCTGGCGGCGCGGTGGCAGCAGGAGGCCCCATTAGCTAAAGTGGTGCTTCAGGTTAAGAACAGTTTCAGGTTAAGAACGGACCTCTGGAATGAATTAAGTACTTAACCCAAGGTACCACTGTACTGAAATCGGGGAATATTTGGCAGCAGGGCCGTCTTTACCTGGGGGTGCAAGGGGTGCGGGGCACCCGGACATCAAATTCTGGGGGGCCATTAAAACGTGTGCCTTTTATATCCATGGTGCAATATTTAAGTGAATAACCTACTGCTGCTACTATTGTTTTTGTTATTGTTAAAAAAAGTTATAGAGAGGATCCAAGAACAGTGTCCCTTAATTATTACTAATTTGGAGCTACCTTAATATTTTCAATTTGTTTTGTTTTCAATTTCAGGGTGTATTTTGAATCACGTAGAATAAACTGGTGCCTTTGTTTTGCTTTACCTGGTCTTGGCAATTACAAGTCACCCCATTTGCTCTCAGAACAAAGGAGTCTTTGGGGCAGAGTCTGGACCATCCCAGGTGCTGGATTCCCTCCCAGCTTTGATTTGTCCAAAGGCTCTTAGTTTTCCTTCCAAAGGCCTTGCAAAAAAACAACACACCTTTGGACTGAGCTGTCCTGGTAAGGGAGACCTTTGTGTGATGTGTGCTCTTCCTACCTTGGCTCGCAGACCCAGCCAAAGTGCAAACGGTCTCAGCCACAAAGTTGCAGGGGAATATATGGAGCAAGGGAACTTGGTGGCTCCAAAGACTACAAAGATTTTAGCAACTGCCATGAAAATAAGGGTCCTGGTGGTGCTCCCAACATTTTAAATAGTCTCATTCTTTTTTTTTTTCTTGTACTGCTTAGCTGCATTTGTAGCATGTTTGTACTTTGTACACACTTTGCCAAGACTCGTGGCTTGTGCAAATTAAAACCTATCTTATCAGTGGAGCAATATATGGGGAACAAGAAGTTGATCTTGTCCCATGAGACAGCAATGGGCACAGCAGAAGTGTCAGTTGTGCCTCTTTAGCAGAGATTGTCTGTTTTATGTTAACTATATCTCGTGGAAATCAATGGCCCTATTTTGCATGTTTTGGGTGTGGTGTTCCTAAATAACTGAACGTTCAGATAATGCATTTGAGTTTCGTCTGTTTTGCAATAAGCAAGCCAAGATCCAGTATATGAGATTAGATATTCCACTAAACCAGGGCTGACGGGGCCTGTAGCCCTCCAGATATTGTTGGACTCCAGCCTGGATGCAGGAAAGAAATGTGTATGAAATGTTTCTCACAGAAGCACAGCTATTGTTCTATTTTATTTTACTTTTTGCAATTTTGCAATAATGCATCTGTATGATGAAAGTGAACATAAGCATGCACGCACTAGTGCATTATGCTAGCTCTAGCAAACCTGATTGATGAAAATCTTGCAAGCCTGCAAAGCCAACATATATCCCCATTTTCAAAGTTCCTGAATTTATTGCATTTTTGTCCTAAAATGTGCTTCTAATCAAATTTCATAAGTGCCCAAAGGTGTGTCTATCACTCCAGTGTTTTTGCCTTATTGACTAGAAGGCAGAAGCAGGTACACTTACTGCGGAGCAGAACACCTGGATGCTTTTTCCTTACAACTTCATTGATTAGAAACCTACTCTGAGCCTCGACTGTAACAAAAAAAATCCCATAGTTTTAGATGTGGATTGTTCCCAGTTTCACCTGCAGCAATCCCTTGTTACCTGTAGTCCTGTGGTGGGGGCAGGTAAACCCAGTGCTATTTTCCTAGACCATAACTCACCATGAATTCCTCTCTTGTTTTCTTATAATGGCAATGGCGCCCACCTGAGAGCTGCCGGAACTGAGTTCCGTCTTTAAAAAAAGCCCTGGGTAAAGCACACAACCAGCTACAAAATGAGGGCTTGGACGTGGTTACTTTTTAATCCTCTGTCATTAATCATCCACCTGCCTCTCACTTCCTGAACAGGTTTCCTGCTCTGAGCCAGAAAAGTATAAAATCTAGGGCTCAGAAATCCAAACGCTCTCCCTCCTACTCCTGGCCTGCCCTGGGGCTTTCTCTTAGCCTGACACACCCTATGATGCCATCATCTTCCAGGAACTGCTTTCTGCCTTGAGAGACAGCTTTTGTTTTTGTGTCATTGTTTTCATTTAAAAAAAAGTTAAGTAGAATAATGCTGCAGCTGTTCTTCTAGGGCTTCTCGGCTTCTCCCTCCGATTTCAGCAGAGACCTTCCGCACCGCTTTCACTCGGGAGCTGCAAGACTCAGGTTGTTTTGCCCGTTGCACCACCAGGTTCCCTCCCCCTGGAAGGAGGGATAGCCAAGCCCATCCACTCCAGCTGGGCGTTCCTGTTCCTCGAGGCGTTACCCAGACTTGGTGCCACACGCACACACACGCTGCGCTCCGTCACCAGCTTTGCAGCCTTGCCCCCACGCCGAGCAAAGCTCTTTCTTTCTGCCGTCTCCTTGGCCGTGTGTCAACACGCTTGGTGGGCCAGCTCCTCTGCGTCAGGGGCGCCATGCCGACACTCAATGCCAGGTCGCTGATCTCTCCGTTGGGGATTGTCCGGATATTTGAGATCTTCTTCTCTTGTACAGCCTTCAGCTTGGTGTCTGTCCACAGGAACTATGCTGGCTCTGAAGGTGCCTGGTCCATGTTTACCTGGTGCTTCTGTTTCAGCCTCTCCGTCTTCGTTGTGGTCGTGGAGTTCATCGGCATGGCCCAGTCGCTGCCTCTGTCCTGGCAGGACTTCACCTCTGCCTTCTCCATGTTGGCTGCTCTCATGATCTTCACCACCTCCATCCTGTACCCATCGGTCTTCATCCCAGACCGGTGCACGGGTGACTGCAGCTACGAAGGGATCGCCACTGCCGCGTCTTGCCTCTGCTTCATCACCTACGCCATCGAAGTGAGACTGACCCAGGCCAAAGTCGGAGAAGTCAGCACCTTCCTGGCCACCATCCCCGGCCTCCTGAAAGTCTTTGAGACCTACCTGGCTTGCCTCATCTTCTCCTTAGTGGCCAGCTACCAAATCTATGCAGAGAAGCCCGGCCTGCAGTGGTGCCTGGCCGTCTACTGCATCTGCTTCATCGTCACGTTGCTCATTGTCATCCTCACCATCGGCCGTTGCCTTGCCACCCTGCCCATCCCCTTGGAGAAAGGTCTAGTGGGCTTCAACAGCTTGGCTGTGCTCCTGTACCTCACGGCAGCCGTTGTATGGCCCATATATGCCTTTGAGGGTTCCTCTAGGCCTTCAACATGTTTCAGGACTAACCCGGAGTGTATCAAATGGAACAATAAGCTCGGGGTGACCTTTCTGACCATCTTCAACCTCATTGCCTACATTGTGGACCTCGTCTTCTCCACCAAGATGGTTTTCTTTACCACACCAGCTTAAGCGGGCTCACCTGGGTAGGACCGAAGCCACTTAGGAATGTCGATGACATTCATAATGTGTAAGACAGAGAGGCCACCCCAAGACTTTGCCCGGATTCTTTTATTGGGTGGTTTTTGTTTGTTCATCTCTTTTTAATACTAGTTTTCATTTTAGAACTATTCCGTGCATGGATTGAACCTGTCCTGCTGAACCCTGCTTCCTGAGGGAGCAGACGCCACCAGCACATCATTTCATATGTTTTATATGCAGCTATTAGAGATACCCTGCCAAGTCTTGCTGAGAGTTTCTCCATGGAAAGAGAAAGGGTTTGCAAAAGCCCGGTCAGTGATTCTGTATCAGCTGCTGCTCCCCCCCCCCCAATAAGGCAGCTATCTGGTAAGAGGAAGGGAGGTGTTTGCAGGAACGGGAAGAAGAACTTGGGCATGAAAAAACTGAGAAGGGCACTGGGTGCAGAATCCTATCACAGCTAAATCTGGCACCTTGGCAAGAGGAACTAATATTTCACCTTTGTACGAAGGTGGTGATGCATATGATACTATTTGCACAAACACAGCTTACTTTACCTCTTCCTGCAACACACACATCCGGCGTCTAAGAACAAAGGCTGTATGTGTTTTTCTTCCAAAACTAATGTTTTTTTACTCCCAATTGATTATTCAAAATTAATTTGATTAATCTACCAAGCCTTCCTTAATTGCTGGGGGTGAGGCAACAGAGCTCTTATTCAACCATTCCTTGTCTCCCAGGATTTTAGCTAAAAAAATAATAAAATCTATGGCCTTTTGAACTGGGCAGGGGTATTGTTTTGTTTGTTATTATGTGGTGTATTTTTATGTTTTTATACTGCAAACAGCCCTGTTAATAACAGGCACAGTCAGCAAAAGGATTCTGTATAGTATGAGGGCTGCCAGTGATCCATTATTCCAAGTTTACAAGTAAACCATGATCCATGCCAGTTGTGGCAATTAATTTGCATCCCATAGGGGAGCAGAGGTATACCCTGGGTCTTGCTTTAATTGTGCTAAGATGGCCCTCCAGGCCAATGTTGCTCTAAAAAGTGGGTTCAGGACCTCTTTACGTTTAGCTAAGAATGATTTCTCCAGGCAAACGTAAAGAGGTCCTGAATCCATTTTTGAGAAAGACGCTGAAAACTTGGCAGAAGTGGGCACATTATCTGGTACCATCCTGTTGCCACTGCTGCACTTCTAGTTTCACCAGTGTTTCGAGATCTTAGACAAAAGCACAGCAAGACAGAGGGAGGGGGGAAGACAAAGGGGCTGCATAGTATAAATGACTTTTTTGCGGCTGGTCAGTTCCTAGGTAGCATTCAGTTGAGAGCTAAGCTGGAGGGAACGTGTCATAACCGACTGCAATTAATCAATAGACGGACTTTTGCAAAGTTCACTCTGGAGAGCTGCATCCAGGGAGCTTAGCTTTTTTTTAACACTGCTGCAGGTCCAAATTTGAAAGGTGCCCTAACAGTGCTGCACCAAGCCCTTTTATCTATGGCATTTGAATATAGATTAAGGGAAGGGGATCTAGGATGAGAAATTCCTGAGAATGCACGGAACGTAATGCAGTTGAAACGCCCAAGGAAATTGGATCTCGGTGAGATTGCGAGGGACAATGCTTTAAATGGTATACCATCTCTTAAGTTCTGTCACATGAATCCAGCTCAGAGTATGCTCTTTTGGAGAGAGTGCAACCAGGTTGGCATGATGGTCCAGAAGGTCCTGGCCTGTGGTACAGGTGTGGTGGGTTCAAGTGTTTCAGGAGATTGCACCCATTGTTAACTGGATTTATCTGCCCTGACCTCAGTTTAGCCCTTCTCGCAATACTTCTGGAAATTGTGAATGCCTTAATGCAAGTTCTAATCTTGTACTTTAGCGCAGTTACCCAGCAAGAGATAGCCCATCTTTGATAATTCTTCACATAGTTCTCCTTGCAGGGATGATGGTCCAAAGTCTGGCCTCTCGTCCTAGTTGAAAAAATTATGCCAAGGAATAAGGTAACGAAGGGTGAAAGCAGGAGGGACCAGGTTGCAGGTACATGAGACTTCTTCTTGCCTTTTGTGGTGATCAGAGGGTCGGTGGTTCGAATCCCCGTGACAGGGTGAGCTCCCGTTGCTTGGTCCCTGTTCCTGCCAACCTAGCAGTTTGAAAGCATGTCAAAGTGCAAGTAGATAAATAGGTACCACTCCGGTGCGAAGGTAAACGGCGTTTCCGTGCGCTGCTCTGGTTTGCCAGAAGTGGCTTAGTCATGCTGGCCACATGACCCGGAAGCTGTATGCTGGCTCCCTTGGCCAATAAAGCGAGATGAGCGCCGCAACCCCAGAGTCGGCCTTATAGTGCAACCACCACCTCTCAATAAAAGCTTTCAAGTTACATTTATTACTGAGATACCTCTCCTGCTAAGCAGTCACTGGTGGTCATTGCTTAGTGGATGGATTTAGTGTGCTTTTGAATTTCCCCTTCTAACATGTAGTAAAATGCTATGCACTGCATTGTTATGGCTATGTATTGTATGATGATGCGATGTGTGGATTTGTAAATATATATATTTTTAAACTGAAGTTGCAAATAATTTTACTTAAACTTTCTCTTTCTAAAGGGATGGTTTGAATCTGGCACCAGTGCCTGGAAATTATTTAGCCATATGCCCAGTGAGACATTAAAAAGGTTCTCCTTTTGTATACTGCCCTTCATCTGTGGATCTCAGGGTGGTTGTTATCAGGTGATTAGAAAGACTGCCTCCGTCCAATGGCCTGACTCCATATAGGACCATTTCCATGCCCAATGTCAGGCTTCGAGGAAACGGCTTCCTCCCTCCCTTTGGCTGTGGATAAGCGGAACAAAGCAAAAATAGTCCCTTACCAGTTAAAGAGATTTTTAATGTTCACAGCGAAAGAACAAAGACTCCATTCTCAGAGGAAAGGTGCTCCCAATTAAGGTTTCCACCCACTTCTCCCCGAGCCACCCCCATCACTTCCTTGTCTGGCAACCTGATGTTGCAACAATTGGGCCTTGTGTGTAGCTACCTTATCTGTTCTCCTTGACCTTGGACTGATCTGTGGAACACTTTCCAGTGAAAGGGAGTCTCTCTCTCCCTGTTCTTCTTCTCCTAGCTCAGGCTTCCTCAAACTCGGTCCTCCAGATGTTTTGAGACTACTATTCCCATCATCCCTGACCACTAGTCCTGCTAGCTAGGGATCATGGGAGTTGTAGACCAAAAAACATCTGGAGGGCCGAGTTTGAGGAAGCCTGTCCTAGCTGTTCCCCACTCAGTTCTGCCCAGCTGTTGTCTTCAGAACTAGGCCCCTCTGCAAACCACCGCTCCCAATCTATACTGCTCCACTGCTCCTGGGCAGCTTCAAGATTCTGGTCAGGAGCAGGGGGAGGGGGAAGCCCCCACCATTTCTCATCAGGGTAGCTCTCCTCAGCCTGGTCTCTGAGACCCAAATACTCTATGCATGTCTTCTTCCAAATATGAAAAAAGACTTCTGCCAGTGTCCCTTGATAGACCATGGATGGTTGGTTGGTTTCATTTATATCTCACCTTTTCTTCCAAGGATCTCAAGATGGCATACATGGTTATCCCGTTCCTCATTTAATCACATGTGGTGCTGTGGGTTAAACCACAGAGCCTAGGACTTGCCGATCAGAAGGTCGGTGGTTCGAATCCCCGTGACAGGGTGAGCTCCCGTTGCTCGGTCCCTGCTCATGCCAACCTAGCAGTTCGAAAGCACGTCAAAGTGCAAGTAGATAAATATGTACCACTCCGGTGCGAAGGTAAACGGCATTTCCGTGCACTGCTCTGGTTCGCCAGAAGCAGATTAGTCGTGCTGGCCACATGACCCAGAAGCTGTACGCCGGCTCCCTCGGCCAATAAAGCGAGATGAGCGCCGCAACCCCAGAGTCGGCCACAACTGGACCTCATGGTCAGGCGTCCCTTTACCTTTACCCTGTGAGGTAGGTGAGGCTGGGAGGCAGTGCCTAGCCCAAGATCATCCAGAGAGCTCTTTGACCAAGGGGGGTAATAACTCTGGTCTCCCAGGTCCTAGTTCAACACTGTAACTCCTACACCACTCTGACTTCTTATATTCATCCTTTGGAGTCAAGAGTTCATTGGAAGTGTACATGCTTTGCATGCAGATGGTACCCAGATCCATCCCTGGCATCTGTTGAAACCGGTGAGCCCTCCAGACGCTGCTGCACTCTGATTCCCTCCCATCACACCTGACCCTTGGTCCTTCATGCTGGGCTGATGGGAGGTGGACTCCAGAAACAGGATGAGAAGAACAATAGGTTGGACTAGTTAGGCCACTGGTCTGAACTGGTAGTAAAAGAGCCTGCTGGATAAGACCAAACGAGGCCCATCTAGAGCAACATTCTGTTCTCATAGTGGCCAACCACAGGCCTGTAGAAAACCTGCAAGGAGGACCATAGTACAAGAGCACTCTCCCCTCCTGCAATTTCCAGCAACTGGTGCTCAGAGGCATACAGCCTCCAGCAGTGGAAGTACAACATAGCTGTTATGTTTAGTGGCCATTGATAACCTTGTCTTCCAAGAATTTACCTAATCCTCCTTTAAAGCCATGCAGGTTGGTGATTCTTGCTGCCTCTTGTGGGAGTGGATGCCATACCTTAATGATGCATTTTGGGAATAAATCTTCCCATTTGCCTGCCTCCAGTTCTCCAACATCCACCTTCCCTGCGTGTAAGTTGCCTCGTGTTAAGAGAAAGGGTGAAAAAACTGTTCTCTACTCAATTTCTCTTCCCTTCTTCTGTTGTGATCTGAATACAAATGAGCTGACATAATTAAATAACCGAGACTGAACAGAAGAGGAAGCTTTCCACGTTCCCTTCCTCAGAGTACAGGGCTGGGAGAGAAGGAGCAGATCCTCCTGGGCCCGGCGGCTGATGGCACCTTTGTGCAGCATGCTGTAAGCTGGCTGATGTGCTAAGTGCCTTTTAAATGGCACCTTTTAAGCCGCACTGGCTGACCATCTGCTGCTGAACCAGGTTCAAAGTTCTTCTATTGATATACAAAGCACAGGACAACATGAGTGCAGGATACCTTGGGAACCACCCGAACCCTTATATTCCAGCTCATTCACTAAGATCATCTCCCTGAGTTGGTGAGGCTCGTTTGATGACAAGAAACCAAGCCTTCGGTGTCATTATCCCAGTCCTGTGAAACACCCTGCTACTGGAGATTCAGTGGGTACCTTCTGTGTCAGCTTTCAAATGCCAGCTGAAAACTTTTCTATTCTGCCAGGCCTGTGCAGACAATTAACCCACAATGGTCTATAGATGTTTCATTTTTAATTTATTTTTGCTTTAACTTGTTTTAAACTATTTATTATTTCATTGTTTGGTTTTATGTTTTTAAATTTTTGTAAACCACCATGATGTATTTTTTGTGATACAACAGTTTCTAAGTATTTTTGTAAACAAACAAACGAACACGGACAGAGCCTTGGAGCATCTTCATGGCCTATTGCTTTTTTTTTTTTTTTCCCAAAGCTGTTTCCCACTTAAATTCAGTCCAAGATCACAGGCTGTAAAACTTGATGTTTGCAACCAAGGTGGATTAATAAAACAGCCTGGGCTCTGTTTGATTACGTACAAGCTTTTCAATTCGCATTCACCCCTGGAGCTTGAGTCTCGATGTTCTTGTTCCAGCATAGAGAAACATCCCCACCGGTGCCCCCCCCCCCCAGCAGACTCTCCTTTTGTCTAACCCGGTGTTCTGTAGTGGCAGAGGGGAGAGAGACAGCTGGCTGGTTTGTATGCAGCTATTTCATTCCCCTGTATTTGGATGGAATTCTGAATGCCACCCTTTGCACCTAATGGTTTCTTCCTGTGGATCTGCCTCAGAGGCACATGCTTTTGCAAAGCAGCATGCAGAATGAGTCTGGCCATGACCAGGATGCCTGCGCTCTCTCTACAGACGTTGGCTGTGTACAGGAGGGCAAGGTAGCAAGGTTTTCCCAAAACACAAACTAATCATGGAAGTCCTCTCCCTTCCCTGATGAGATTCTGCACTCCACAGGAGGGGTGAAAGGGAGAGCCAGCAGATCTCCTTCCCTCTCTCTGAGTGGGGCAGGGTGGTGGGGGACCTCCTCCCTCCCTCCCTCCTTGGGTGCCAGCCTTCCAGCGCCTCCCACACCTGTTCCTTCCTCCTCCTCCTCCAATCCTGCCACATCCTGATGGATCTGAGGAGCCCATGAATGTTGTAGCCAAAACAAAAAAAGAATCCTGTGGCACCTTCAAGAACCGAATACATTTATTACGACTGAAATATTTGTGGCCTATTGTCATGAATCAAGATAGAACCTTTAAAATTCCTTTCTCTGATTTACAGGGCAGTGATTTAATGCAGGAGAGGGTAAGATGGAATAATTGTGCTTGTGACAGCCCTTCAGATTTGCAACTTTCCAACCTGTCCCTGCTTTTAACATCGCACCAATGGTGCAGAGAACCACGGTCTGCTCTGAAAAGCTTCACAAACAGGTGGGTTTTTTTGTACACTCTGCTGTTGTCAAAGGTATTCAGTTAGGGCAGGGCAGGCCTGAATGTCCCTGAATGCCTTCCCCTGGTAACAGCCCTGTGCCCTGGAAAAGCTGCCCCTTGTTTCTGTGTCTGTAGGGGAGCCATGCTCAACTGAAGCAGCAGCTATAAAAAGCAGCCTCTCCCCTTCAAATGTCTCTATTTTGGGCTCTGTTTAGCAAGTCAAATGTTCTCCGGCTGCTACTGCATCCTCTCTTCTCTCGACTGCTGCTGCTGCGAAACGGATTGCGCTTCTTAACAGCAATCGTAACATCTCTGGAAAGGTGTAGTAAGTGTGAGCGCTAAGAATTGACCATGTACAGTACTATGCTTCTGATTTCATCTCCATCCCTAAAAGCAAGGCTAACTTCCCTCAATATCCAGTTGCCAAGTGTAAAGGTGATGCATTGGGGGGGGGGGCAGATGGACAAAAACCAAACCCTTAATTTCACTGCCAGTTCAGACCCCATGAGGAACGAGACCTTAGGGTTATAGTGGATAGCTCAATGAAGATGTTGACCACTGTGGAAAAGGCAAATTCCATGCTATGCAAGCTCTTCTTCTCTCTTTATCTTAAATAATAATTTTTGTGTGTGTGTTGGGAGGGGGTAGCAATATTTTACAACAGATTTGTTTTGTTTTATAAGTATCAGGATATTGGCCTTGATGCCTTATTATGATAGTCTCACTTAAAGCTGAAAAGTTAGTAAGAATTCCAAATAGCAGCATGTTTCGCACATATCCTAATTAGTATGCATTAAAAAGTATGTTCATAACGTGCATTGGAAGTATATGTGCAATGCATACATAAAGCACACATCCATACTATGTAAATACACCACACACACACACACACACACACACACACAATTAGAAAGAATTAATTTAAATAGAAACATAATACATCTTGCCCGAGTGGGACGGGCAGTGACCCTGTGCACCTGCTTATTCTCCTGCCTAGGTGTAAAGCT
This sequence comes from Podarcis vaucheri, assembly GCF_965113315.1. Lineage (NCBI taxonomy): Eukaryota > Metazoa > Chordata > Lepidosauria > Squamata > Lacertidae > Podarcis > Podarcis vaucheri. The sequence continues at coordinate 36,115,289 of NC_138752.1, forward strand.
GTTGATGGGTGATTCACAGGCCTCCCTCTGTTCTTATTACCCTTTTATCTTTTAACTGACTTGGACCAGACACCTCTTCCGAGAGAGGATGCCTTCCAAGAAGGGACTGTCTGCTCACTGCCTTCAGTTCTCTAGAAAGTAGGATACTTTGCCATGCTACTGCACATTCTGTTCCAAGTTGCCACCTGCTTCCTTTGGGACAAATCCTCTCCTTTGCGCAATTAGACAAACCTCATTGCAGCTTGAGACTCCTGCAAAGGCTGAGGCTTCCCCCCGCCCCTGTACACAATGCATGTCTGAAAAAGGGTGTGCCTTAAGTAAACTCGCTGTAACAGTTTCCCATTGAGAGAGGGAAAGACCCAGCAACCAACAGATTACACTGGTATTTAATATTGCACAAGATAACAGCTACTACAACTCAGACACAATGAACAATGCTGTGGATAGGCAATTACAAGGAGGGAATGGACTGGCAGAGTTGGTTGAGGAGGCACCTGCTTTGCAGGCAGAAAATCCCAGGTTCCGTTCCTGGCATTTCCCAAGCTAAAAATAACAACCAGGTTAATGGGAAAGACTATTGCCCTGCAGAGCTGCTGGTGGTCAGACCAGCCGAACCTGGTGCCCTCCAAGCATCATTGGACTACAATTCCCATCATCCCTGATCATTGGCTGTGCTGATTGGGGCTGATGGGAATTGGAGTCCACCAACATCTGGAGGGCACTGGGTTGGGAAAGGCAGGAATTGTCAGGCAAGGAACCTAAGAACCAGACCATTGGCCCATCTAGTCCAACACTGTCCACACCGATTGGCAGCTGATCTCCAGGGTTTCAGACAGGGATCTCTCTTAGCCCTACCAGGAGAGGCCGGGGGTTGAACCTAATGTCTTTTACATCCCACTAAGTCACAGCTTTTCCTCCCAAAGCTTCATCCTTTTTGGCTTTTGCTTCTGCATTATTATTTTTTTGTAAAAATGATGGCTGCTTGGGCTTCCTTTCAGAAGGAACAGTGCGGTACAAACAGAATGAGGATGGTGAATGTTGAAATACAGTGGTACCTCGTGTTAAGAACTTAATTCGTTCTGGAGGTCCTGAAACTGTTCTTAACCCGAGACACCACTTTAGCTAATGGGGCCTCCCGCTGCCACCGCACGATTTCTGTTCTCATCCTGAAGCAAAGTTCTTAACCCCAGGTACTATTTCTGGGTTAGCGGAGCCTGTAACCTGAAGCGTATGTAACCTGAAGCGTCTGTAACCCGAGGTACCACTGTAAATGAGAAGACAAGAACGTAAGGACGACATCCTGGATCAGGCCAATGGCCCATTTAGTTCAGCATCCTGTTCTCAGTGTGGCCACCCAGATTCCTGTGGAAAACTCCCAAGCAGGACCTGGGCACAGGAGCCCTCTCTCTTTCTGCAGTTTCCAGCAACTTTGCCTCCGACGGCGGAGGTAGAACCTTTAGTAGCCATGAGGCTGAATAATGAAGAGAAGCTGATTTGGAACAGGCAGAGAGCTGAGAGCTGAAGCACACTATTGTAAGGACAGGGCAGGAATTCCTTCTTTTTGCTTTTTTGCTCATAGAGTTGGAAGGGACCCCAGGGGGTCATCTAGTCCAACCCCCTGCAATGCAGGAATCTCAGCTGAAGCATCCATGACAGATGGCCATCCAACCTCTGCTTAAAAACCTCCAAGGAAGGAGAGTCCACCACCTCTCGTGGGAGTCTGTTCCACTGCCAAACAGCTCTTACTGTCATAAAGTTTTTCCGAATGTTTAGTGGGAATCTCCTTTCTTGTAACTTGAAGCTGTTGCCTCAAGTCCTACTCTCAAGAGCAGAAGAAAACAAGCATGCTCCCTCCTCCATGTGACAGCCCTTAAGATATTTGAAGATGGCTATCATATCTCCTCTCAGACTCCTCTTTTTCAGGCTAAACATACGCAGCTCCTTCAAGCGTTCCTCGTAAGGCTTAGTGTCCATACCCTTGATCATCTTGGTTGCCCTCCTCTGCACACCTTCCGGCTTGTCAACATCTTTCTTAAATTGTGGTGCCCAGAATTGGACCCCATATTCCAGGTATGGTCTGACCAAGGCAGAATAGAATGGTACTATTACTTCCCTTGATTTGGATACAGATCAAAAAATGTACCCCCCCCAAAAAAAAAGAGAGCATATTATATTAGGATGCCCCAAATAATGTGGATATGAGCGAAACCAATATACAAAAAACAAAGGGCACATAAACTGGGGAGGGTCATAGGTCAGTGGCAGAGCACCTGAGATGCAAGCTGAAGGTCCCCAATTCAATCCCCAGCATCTCCAGGCTGGAGCTGGGAGAAAACCCTGCCAGAAACCCTGGAGAGCTGCTGCCAGTCAGTGTAGGCAATACTGAGCTAGGGGGACTCATCATAAGCCATCCTCCTGTGTTCCTTTGTTGCTGCTCTATACTCCCACCTTTCCACGGCTGCTTGCCTAAATTGGCAGCTCCTCTCCTCAGCACCCCTGCACTTTCTATTTATACTGACACACGTTTGCCACGAAGAAAGCTGATACCCATCATGTTTCATTCAATGGCACATCTTCCCTGGAAAGATGCAGGCTAAATTTAACATCTTCATTCTCCTCTGCAAAGCACAACAATTGGGGGACATTCCCCATGCAAACCAGGATGCTGGTGAGAGAAGGAAGCATCTTGCCTTTGTCCACAACTCCCAAAATAATGCAAGATGGGCCACAACCTCAAATGTCTTAAGGCTCAGCAGGGGAAGCTCATGACATGGATGGGCATCGACTACAAACCTTAAGACCAAGATACCGTCTTTCCCCCAGACATAGAAAGCAGCACGATACTGAATCAGACTCTTGGTCCATCTAGCTCATTATTGTCTACACTGAATGGCAGTGCATTATTTCAGACAAGAGGCATTGCCAACCCTACCTGGAGTGTTGAGGATAGACCCTGGGACCTTCTGCATGCAAAGCAGATGCTCTACCTCTCAGCTACAGGTTTCCACCCAAGAAAATATGTTTATTGTCATGGACTGGTGGGACGTAGAGGAAGGGTGGGAGGAACCAGCTGGGGAACCCCCAAGGGAAGGAGGCTCAGAGCCAGGAGATTGGTGGTGGGATGACGATTTGTGGTCAGAGGGAGAAGACTGGAAAGAGAAGGTGCCGGAAGCTGAAGTGGTGATAGGACTTAGCGACCTGGAAGAGTCCGTGGTAGAGTGAAGTCCATAATCAGAGGCAGAAGCTGAAGCAGGAAGCCAAGTGGCAGAGATGGGTCAGGCTTGTGTGGAGTCACAGGTGTTTCCCCCTCCTCTCCCCCATCTCCCAGGACTAGGAGAGGCATGAAGTAGGAGGAGCAAAAACAGGCATGCAGGTGCGCTCTCAGATTGCTTGGGGGGGAACCCTAGAATCATAGAGTTGGAAGAGACCACAAGGGCCATTGAGTCCAACCCCCTGCCAAGCAGGAAACACCATCAGAGCACTCCTGACATATGGTTGTCAAGCCTCTGCTTAAAGACCTCCAAAGAAGGAGACTCCACCACCCCTCCCTGGAGAGGAGGGGACATAGCTAGCTGTGCAGGGGTGGGAACCTTTAATCTCGACAACTGTTTCATGGGGGAAAGACCTGAATTGCTGCGTTCATTAGGCCTGACACTCCTATGCAGATCCTATTTTGCTATTCAAGAGTTAACTCCAACTTGCTCTGTGTGATTTACTGCTGGCTCACTCCTATCATTCATAGTATCATGTTGGGCTTCTTATTCAAATAACTAAATATGAAATAAAAGCAGCACAAAGCATGAACAGGACTAGCAGGACCCAGGTTCAAACCCCTACATGGCCACAAAACTAACTAGCTGAACCCTTGGCCTGTAATCATACTTCATAGGGTTGTTGTAAGAGTAAAATAGGGAGAACTATATTATGTCACCTTGCTCTCATTCAGTGAAAGGCAGGCTAGAATAGATAGGGAACACATAGAGAGAACATAGAGGGAACACATAGAGAGCCTATGCCAAGCTGGTGCCCTCCAGATGTTTTCGACTACAATTCCCACCAGCCCCATCCACGATGGAGGGCGCCAGCTTGGCCATAGAGTGGCCTTCCATGAAAACCTTCCAGGTTTCCATGGAAGGCTTGAAGGGTACACTGATCAAGAAGCTAACACAATAACTTCATTGTCTCCAGAACACTGACAGGAAACGCCTGACTCCACCTAGATACAACTTGCGCCACCTAGTGACAAACTATCCAAGATGGTTAATTTTCCAGGCAAAGGGACCAAAAAAAAATGGAGGATGACCAGGAAACAGGGGACAGGTTCCGTTGTGTGTGTGTTTTTTACTCTACACTTAAGTCATTGTATAGAAGAGGGTTCTTTAAATAGTAAAGCCCATTATATTTGAGAGGCCTCTTGTGCTTTTCCCCAAGGCATTTGCCCTAAAGTCCTTCCCTGATGGTGCCACTGGCACCAAATTCTGTTTGATCAAATTCTGTTTGATCTTCCTTGACACAAGGAGATATCCATGGATGGCCAGGAGAGAAGAGCTTTGTGTCTTGATTTACACAAGCTTAATCTTGTCTATTCATCTGTAAGTCCTGTAGATTCCAATGGGGTTTACTCTGAGGTTAAGTGAGTTTAGGGATGCAGGCACTGCAGAGCAATGAATCAGTAGCTGAACCCAGGTGGGCTCTTTACTCTGGCTTGGCTAACACCCTGAGCCTTGCTTGAAGGCATTCACCTCTGGCAGAACTGCTATTAAGTAGATTATCCAAAGGAGGCACAAAGCAAGGAGACAGAGCAGCCTGATGTGGCTTGTAAATCTCCCCAGCAAAACTATCTAGGCCTGGGGCTTTTTACCTCACAGAGTATTTGTTTGATGTGCTCCTGCTTTCTTCTCTTCTGGTTTTGGTCCTGCTGCCATTTCTCCTCCTTCCTACAGGGGATGGTGCTTCCATGTTTATGTCGCTGTTATGCCATCCTTTCCTCATGGGGTCTGCTTTCACTTCCACTTTGTACCTTCTCAATTTTTTAGGCAATTGGCTGGCGGTTTCCAAATTCAGAGTACACTTGGCCTAAATAAATACTGGACATCTTGCCAGTTCCTGATTCATCAAAGTACCTCTATTTTAATGTTATTATGCACCTCTCTCGGGAGTGGGGAACATTTTACAGCCTGAGGGACGCATTCCTTTCTGGACAACCTTCTAGGGGCCACATGCTAGTGGTGGGTGGGGCCAGAAGTGGATAGAGTTATGACCATGGGTAGGCAAACTAAGGCCCAGCAGCCGGATCCGGCCCAATCGCCTTCTAAATCTGGAAGCAGCGTGTTTTTACATGAATAGAATGTGTGCTTTTATTTAAAATGCATCTCTGGGTTATTTGTGGGGCATAGGAATTCATTCCCCCACCCCCCAAAAAATATAGTCCAGCCCCCCACAAGGTCTGAGGGACGGTGGACCGGCCCCCTGCTGAAAAAGCTTGCTGACCCGTATGACCAAACTTCATTTTTGTATAGTAAGCTAGTTTCTACATGCATACACACAAACACACACACACACACACACACAATTCTCTGTCCTCCAATCAGACAAGCAAGAGTCACCATCAGAGCACAAAAACACATTCCAGTCAGGAAAATGTATGTCAGCCATGATTCCTGAACAGTTCTTATAGGAAAACAAGGAAATCTACTATATGGCCACTGTGAGAACAGGATGCTGGAATAGATGGGGCCACTGGTCTGCTCCACCAAGTTTTTCTTGTCTTATCAAAGCAGGACTGGTGATAAGAAGGATATTGACAAGCTGGAATATGTGCAGAGGAGCTGGGTATGTTTTTCCCGATAAAGAGAAGACTGAGAGGAGATATGATAGTCATCTGAAGATCCTTTGTTAAAGCTCAGTGTATTTTACAAGTTGATAAATGTGGCTACTGGAAGGTTTCTCAGAATGGAATCTGGAGCTTGAACTGAAAAAAGTTCCCCACCTTTGTGCTGCATGATCCTGAGTTTAAGTTTCAACAAGTGACAGATACCTTCGCACAAATGGAGCATCTTTTTCTTAATGGTTCTATCACATGCAAGAGTTCTGTTCACCGCCAGGTGGAGCAGGTCTGCTTCTTACTCTTCTCTAGTAGCAAAATAATAGATGCAATATTTTCTGGCTGCGGTAATGGAGGGCTGGGAGATGATGGAAATTCCTGCTGGATCCTGAGGTCAGTTGACATACAGGCTGACCGCTCCCTGCACTCAAACTGAAGTAACCTCCAGCCCAGTTTCTCCATCTTCAAATGTTTGGAGAAGAGACTTGTTTATCAAAACATTATTCGTTGCGAAACTAGATCCTGTGGTAAGCCACAGCAAACACAGGTGGCAGCTAAAAGCCTCTGCTTCAAAGGCTCTCACTATAATAACAATTACAGAGAAAGAGGCCACATTACCAACTTGAAAAATACCTTGAGCCTTAACAAAAGATCTTTGGCCAGCTGAAACGCAAGCCTTAGCTTTTAATTTAGAAGTACAAACCATATTTCAATGAAGGCTCACCATTTAAACTGTTAGCATGTCATAGAAACCCCATCAAAGGAAAGGACAGAAGTACCTAGCCTCTGCTTGATCATTTATCTCATTCGTGTCATTATGATCTTAATGAAAATGTTTTTTTACAATCTTGTGGCATATATATTTTATGAAATGAAAGCATTTTGATTTATAGCTTTGATTTTCACCCACCTTTCCTTTGAGGAACAATGTAACAAGCCTGTGAGGTAGTTTAGGCAGAGAAATGGTAGCGAGCCATTGGGGCTCGTGAGGGATAGGAACGCTGGTCTTTTCCACAATACTCCTGCTGCCATCCCACGCTTGACATGGCAAAGCTGCATCTGGCCAGCACCACCACAAACAACAAGCAGCGCTTCCATCAAATGTCCCAAAAGACTAAAGATTCCACTACACAGAAAACTAGGAATTAGGGTAGCCACATGTCCCAATATACAGAGGATGGACCTCTATTTATAGGGGTACCTTTAATGCTGAGGTTAGTAACATGGAACCTGTGAGCACCGAAGTGTCCTATGACAGTGTGGTGTAGTGGTTAAGAGCGGTGGACTCGTAATCTGGTGAACCGGGTTCGCTTCCCCGCTCCTCCACATGCAGCTGCTGGGTGACCTTGGGCCAGTCACACTTCTTTGAAGTCTCTCAGCCCCACTCACCTCACAGAGTGTTTGTTGTGGGGGAGGAAGGGAAAGGAGAATGTTAGCCGCTTTGAGACTCCTTCGGGTAGTGATAAAGCGGGATATCAAATCCAAACCCTTCTTCTTCTTCTATGGCATCTCCATGTTGCACCCCGAGTGTGAATTTCTCCTAATAGACACGTTTTTGTATGTAATTTTGCCTCATGCAGACAATTTTGCAATGCAGTTTTCCTAAAAAGAATGCATTTATGTGAGTTATTTTCACCAACATATGCCCTTTTATGTACGCTTTACCCTAGTAAGTGCATTTTTATACTCATTACCTGAATCATAGAATTCTGAATTGTAGAGCTGGAAGGGGTCACGAGGGACATCTAGCCCAACTTGCTGCAATTCAGGAATCTTTTGTTGAACGTGGGGTTCGAACCCACAACCCTGAGATTAAGAGTCTCATGCTCTACTGACTAAGCTAGCCGAACACTTCTTCTCAAAAACTGAAAAAGTGTGAATTTCAAAGGAAGACTGAATTTTTGTTCCCATCTTGTTTCACAAAGTGCGAATTCAGTAAGTTCATCGTTAAATGCAAAATGAATTTCTCCTCCACCCATGACTGAATCTGCACGTACACACAGCAATCTCAGTTAAACCTACATGCACTTCCTTCGTAATTCTAAATGTCAAAACATCTCCTCTCTTTTCTCCCACCATGCATGCTGTCTCAAGTGGGGTCAGGAAAAGAACGGTCAGTAACCTGGGCCTTGCGATGATGCAGCCAGATGCTTCCGAACTGATTTATTGGGATCTGATAAGCAATGCTTTTTAAAATTATTTTATTCCAGAAGAAGAAGAAGAAGAAGAAGAAGAATTACCGTACTTTTCCGTCTATAATATGCCCCCATGTATAAGATGCCCCCTATTTTGGGGGACTGAATTTTCAGAAAATGGGAGGAGATGGCAAAAAGTTGTTGTGCTTTTTTTTTGGCAGAGAATTGCCCAGAGTTAATGAGTTTTTTTGGGGGGGGATCACCAAGGGTTTTTAAGCTTTTTTAAGGGGGGAATGCAACAAACGCATCACAAAATCCATCTCCCATCTGTCCCCTCACCAACAGAACTTGCCAATCACCCGCCCATTTGCCACAGCATCGGCCAATCAACCCCACCCATTGATGCAGCAACCAATAACACGCACGACAGCCACTGACAGCCGCGGCGGAAACCATTCAAACATCCACCCTATGCACTACCCATGTATAAGATGATCTCCACTTTTTTGCATGATTTTTAAGGGGGAGGGACTTGTCTTATACACGGAAAAGTACGGTATATACTGCCTTTCATCTGAAGACCTCAGGGCGCTTCACAAGAAGAGCTTGCTGGATCAGGCCAGTGACCCACCTAGTCCAGCATCCTATTCTCACAGTGGCCAACCAGATGCTTGTGGGAAAGAAGCAGGCAGGATTGGAGCGCAAGAGCAACGCTTGCCCTTCCTGTGGTTTCCCGCAACTGATATTCAGAAACATTGCTGCCTCCAGCTGTGGAGGCAAGAGCATAACCCTCATAGCTAATAGCCCCTTTTCCAGTACATTTCCCAGGGCCTCTTCTCCTTTTTCTTCCTCCTGATAAGTTCCAGATGCAGCCACTCACGCCTCCAAATTAAATCCTTCACACTTGCCAGGCACGGCCAGCCTTCTCTCCTGTCTTTGCCTCTCTGCCAATCCTGGTGGCTGCCCCCTCCCTGTGCCCAAGGTGTCAGAATTTCACTAAGCAGCACTGCTGTCCTTGTAAACAGATTTGTACTGGCGGTGTTCTTCCACAAAAGCTCTCTCAGGGGGCTGTGTTTTGCAAGCCGTCAAGGGGGAAAAGGCAGATGAGGAACCATTTGTGCCCGGTCCTTACAATCACAGAAAGAAGGTGGGTCCCAAAAATATCCATCTCAAGTGTCAAAACCAGGGTAGAGAGCCTTCTTTCCACAGTTTGGTGCCCTATTTTGGACTGCAAGTCCCACCAGCCCTGGAAAGCATGAGGTTGGGGAAGGCTGCCATGCAATGCCCCGTTGTTGCCATCTGACCAGAAAATGAAGCCTGACCTGCTCTTCTGCTTTTAGCAGCAGCAGCAGCAACAGCAGCAGCCTGGTCTGTAGAAATCTGCCAGAGAAATTTCTCACCACGGGATTGCATGTGAATGTCTGCACAGGAGCAGAAGAGGTTTAAAAAGCCAGCAACGTGGGGGATAAGCAAGGTTGCCAACTTGCAGGGGTTCCTGTGCCTTTGAGTTAAATTTGGCCTATGAGGTTTTCACACAAGACTCCCTGGGATAGCTCAGTTGGTAGAGCAGGAGGCTCTTAATCTCAGGGTTACGGATTCAAGCTCCATGCTGGGCAGAAGATTCCTGCATTGTGGGGGGTTGGACTAGATGACCCTTGGGGTCCTTTCCAACACTACAATTCTATGAATCCATTAAAAAGGGCTTTTGGCTCTTGAATTTCTGTGTAGCATTTAACTGTCAAGAAGCACGGTTCTTGCAAAAAACAAAAACTGGCAGCCCACAAGTCTAAAACGCTGAATATTTCCATTGCTCTTAAACTGAGGGCTTTGCTTCTACTTCTTAAAACAAAAAGAAAAAAAATGAATACTTGCAATTTTAAACAACTATACCTATTGAATATATATTGGGGATAAGTAAAAGGGATGCATCCCAAGATGTCTAGCCCCAAATTTTGATGGAGTTCCACCTTTACTGACAGAGGCTGGCTGCTTCTGAATGACTGTTGCTTGTACTCAGAAATGGGGAGAGGGCTGCTGCCTCAGGTCCTGCTTTGGGGCCCCCCATTGCAGCATCTGGTTGGCCACTGTGGCAACAGGATGCTGGACGAGGTGGACCACCGCTGGCCTGATTCAGCAACCCGGCTCTCTGTTCTTTTGCTAACCTCAGCCAAAGAGCCTAGGTCTACTGTGGATTTCACTACCTTCCCATCAGAGGCAGCGATGACCACCAACTTGGATGCCTAGTTGAAAGATTCATAGAAAACCAGTGGCTACTAGCCATGAAGGCTAACTGTCCTGAATATCAGCTGCTGACTGAACTCAGTTCCTCTTTGTGGGCTTCCCACGGACATCGGTTGGCCCTGACCGTGCGGAGCTCTTCTTAGGCTCTTATAACGCAGCTTCCCTTCCCAAGTTGGTATTGCGCAAAGCTGCACCGACGGAGCACCAAAACGCCACCAGTTGGATTTCTTCCTGCGATGCAACTATCGTGACCGCGAGGCTGGCAAACCCCATCCCAGGAGGAAGTGGAAAATCAGTGAGTCTCTCCTGGCTGCCGTGAGACCCCCCCCCCCCCCGCTTTACTTTTTTTCTCACCCTCGGCCACAAAGCCGAAGTATTTCCTCCTCCTCCTCCGACGCTCCAGGCTCTTCCCAGCCGCCCACCCGCTCCAGGAAGGGGGCGGCTCAGGAGACCGAGGTGCGACGCCGGATTCTCTCCCCTAGGGGTCGTCGGAGGAGGCGGCGGCTACCCAGGAGGACTGGGCTGGACGGCGGCCGGCTTCGGAAAAGGGCTGTGCAAAAGCGGCGCTCTCGAAGCTACAGGAGCGCATCGCTCTCCCCTCTCCCTGTTCCTCCTACGGCAGCGGGCAGTTCACTGGGCCCGCAGCCACAGGCACGTGCGGCGGTTGCGAGGGAGGATCGCCGGGAGGAACGGAAACTGCTTGGTCGTGAAGAAGCCGGCTCAGCTGGGCGACCCGCGTCCGGGTGAGCTGGGAAAGGGTGGGTGTGGAAGATTGGGCACTGGAACGATTCAGGAAACCCGAGGAAGGGATTTGCTCCCGGGACATGGTTCCTTTTCATAGGTGGTGGCGGGGCTGCGGTCCAGGGAGGCAACGCAAAGCGGGTCCCCTAGACGGAGCGGGGACGGATTGCGCAAGCGAAGAGGCGAGAATTTGGAGAGGGCACGGGTGCGCACGGGGTGGGGGGGGGGAGAGACCTGGAGGAAGGTGGGGAAAGGTTGGCTGGATGTGGGGCTGGGGAATCCCGGGCTGGTGAAAAAGCGCGATGAGCAACCAAGAAAAAGAGCCGGGATTGCCGAGGGGACGGGAGGGCGAGACGAGGAAGAGCGATTCCTGGAAAGGCTGCCTTCCCAGAAGCGCTCTTGGGAGGAAGCCTAGAGGGCGCGCACCGGCGAGGCGAGCGCGGGAGGAAAGCGAGGAGGGGCTGCGGTGGGGGGAGATCGGCCAGGATTCGGGCCGAGGAGGAAAATCGCCCGCGGAGGAGAAACGAGGAGGGCTGCCCGGCCCTTCCCCATCAAACTCCTCCCCGTCTGGGCAACCCCGGGGTAGGTGCCGAAGCACGTGGCCGCGCGGGGTCTTTGCCGGGCGCCCCTCCGCCGCCTTTCGGGGAGAGTCTTTGCATGCTCCGGGTGCTCCCCGCGTGGTCAACCGACCCCCTGCGAGAGGCGAGGCGCGCCCAGGCTGCCTGCCTGCGGGGCCCGTGGAAACACCGAGGCGAGCCGGGCGTGGCGGCGGCGGCGCCACCTCCGGCTCCCTCTCCCTCTCTCTTTCCTGCCTTCCACGCCCCAGTTAGCCATTGTTTGCTGGCAGCCGTCGGGCAGGTGAGAACTGGTCCGGAGCAGGGAGGGAGGGAGGGAAGGCGGGGAGAAGCAACAGCAGCGAGGCTGAAAGGAGATGGGCTGCAATCTGGAAGGTTCCCACGAGCACCCCCAATCTCCCTCTATTTGAAGGGGCCAGCTGCTGGGCTCGGGGTACGAAACGCTCTTTGCGCATGCACCAAGGCACCTCCGCCCCACAACTTGTATTTGCTTTAAGGTTGCGGCAGCATCGTGACAACCCTACTTTGAACTCCACGGGGCTCAAATGTCGAGTGAAGATGCATAGGATCAGTGGCTGCTAAGATGTTAAGGGCTGAGCCTGCAACTGAGCACGTTTTACCTGGGTGACTCGCCCCGCTTCTCAGTTGTTGACGCCCTTTCCCTACAGAATGAGACTCTTGTGTGTGGAATTGGGAGAGTTTTAAGGTTTGAAAAGGGTTCATTTGCCATCCGGCTTCACTTGACAACCTGTTGCATGGTCAGATTTTGCTGTGGGGCATATGAAGCCCTAGTGCCTTTGAGCATGTACAGCATTCCAACTAAGGACCTAGCCAGACCATTTCTGCAGTGGGGTGTGTGTGTGTGTGTTTAAGAAAAGTTGTTCCTGGTGGTGATAGGAGGCTTCACTGTCTCTCCCTTTGTGATCTCTCCATCCTATAGCCCTCTCTCCATCTCCTCTAGCATCCCCTTCCAAATCAAGTGCTTAATTTTGAGCCTCAGCAGAGGGGAAGTGGTTGTGCATTTGGATTGCAAAAATGGGCAGCAGGGAAAGGGTTAACTGCCCCTCTTCTCTCCTCCCTCTTGAAGAGCTTTTCTTGTTTAAAAAACCAAAAAAATCACCGCACAATCTTTCTCTCTCTGCTCCTGCTATATTTGCCTGCAACTTGTAGCTACAGCCCCACAGTAAACATAAACAGTCCAATCAGATCTGGAATTCGGGGATGAGGATTTTTGAGGTCACAGATTTGTAGCTTGGCAACTCCTGTTTTAGAAATTCAAGAACTAGAAATGAGATTATCCGTGTGTGTGTGTGTGTGTGTGTGTGTGTGTTGTAAGGGACCGTTCTTTTATTAAAAACAAGAGCAGTATAAAGAGAGCCATCTGGCTACTTAAGGGAACGGCTCAGAATTTGCAGATTCCTCCACTCTGTGTTTGAATTTGGGACTTCTGGGAGGTTTCATTCAAAGGTTCACTGCAGTGGGATGATTTTTGCTGTGATCCTGGAAAACCACCACTGCCCTGCCTAGGATTCTTTTAATTTTTTAAAAAATGCTGATGTTGCTGCTAGTCACACAATTCATGTAATACATAGTTTGACCCCCAAGGCTCTTAGGCAGGTGTGCCAATTTGAATAAAATATTGTGGAGAGGAGCAGGTAAGCAGGTAATCTATCACATGAGGCAGTACATGCGCACCATTTGAATAGCAATGCCCATCAAGTTGGGCGGCAGCTCCCTCAAATAGAAGTTGGCTCCTGTGCCCTTAGGCTTAGCTATCAGAATCTCTTTGGAGGCTCCTCGGGGACATATTGTAATAATAAAAATTAAAAAGTAGTAGTAGTAGTAATAATAATAATAATAATTTATTACTTATACCCTGCCCATCTGGTCGGGCCTCCCCAGCCACTCTGGGCTGCTTCTAACAGGATATTAAAAACACAACAAAAGATCAAACATTAAAAACTTCCCTAGATGCCTTCAGATGTCTTCTAGAAGTCAGATAGTTGTTTATTTCCTTGACATCTGGTGGGAGGATGTTCCACAGGGCAGGCACCACCCCCGAGAAGACCCTCTGCCTGTGGGAAGCAGGAAGCTAGTTTAGACAGATCTTCAGGCTGGCATAGAGCCCAACCCTGAACCGGGGCTCTCTGCTATTTGTATGTTCAGACATGGAACTCACTGCCACAAGATGCAGTGATGGCTGGCAGCTGAGATGGCTTTCAAAGTTAGGCATTATTAATGGAGGAGGAGGAGGAGGCTCCAGGTCTATGACTACGAGGCAGGATGCTGCACTAGAGAGCAACTCCTAGCAAGAGTGAATCTGTCCCAGTCTGACATCTGCTGGGCCATGGTGCATTTTCTTTCTCTTGGCCACAGCTTCCGCTCCCTCTTCCCCTGCCAACCACAAGATACTCTACAAAGGGCCAAGAAAAAGGATCGGGGGCCCCACCCACACATGCTCACATCATGTTGCTTTCAAAGTGCTTCATTGCTTTCTTGCTGTGTAGCCTCCTACAACAGCACCGTAGAGTAGGTCGGTGTTGTTATGTCCACACTGCAGATGGAAAAGCTGAGGCTGAGAAAGTCAGGATTGCCTTAAGATGAGATTCAGACTGGAGGGTTTTCATTGGGCAGTCTCTCAGCCGATGAACAAGAGCTCTGATTTATACACACCATCGCATTTTAGAACCCGGTCCGTTATTTGAATGCGTTTTATACCTGGGGACTGATTTTCTCAAGTGCAAAATATGTTGCACAAAAGCAGCGCTTGGTATCCTATGCCTAGCCTTCTAATCCAGCGTCATATTCCCTGGAGCTGGCCTCCAGATAACACGGAGGAAACCGAGAAGCAGAACAACAGCCCTCTCTTGCTCTCTGCCCCACATACATCATCAGCATTCACAGCTTCTGAACATGGACACTATCCATCCAGGCAGGGAAGAAGCATAATTTGTGTGAGGACAAATTCTAGCCAGGCAAAAACACTCAAGATGGGTGCAAAGCAGAGCCAGTGAGGGGTGTGGCTTGGGGATGGTTCTGGGGGCCAAGTGAAGAGGCCCAGAGGGCCACCCCCCTCCAGGCCTGAGTTTTCCCACCTCTGAGTTAATAGATCCATCCTCTGAGAATTTTTTTAATCCTTTCCAGACTAACTATAGCTAGTGGTTGGGGCAACCCCATCAGATGGGCGGGATACAGTGGTGGTGGTGGTGATGATGATGATGATGAATTGCATATCCATGCTCCATATGTTCAAACCTCCACCCACCATAAAAATTAGGTGATGTATTCCAAAACTGGCTGAGCTCCTCTTTGCCTCCGCCACTAAGCAGAATTCCTGTTTGTCTTCGTCTTAACTTGGGCAGCTGGTTGTTAACCATTAAGAATAGATGTATTATCATCAGAAGCATATTGACAGCGGATTAGCAGCCACGTTATAAATAAGTTGCCCTTTGGGCGAAGACCAAGTGTGGTGTCTGTTCATTAGCGCTTGGATTCTCTGAAGAGGCGGGAGAGAGAGAGAGACATCTCCACGAGCTTTTTATTATTTGCATACTAGGCAAATACACACAGTGGCTCTCAAATGAGGCCCCATAGTCAGCAATGCAACAAGCTTGCAGCACATCCCATCTGCGAGGGATGCTGCTGAATAACAGAAGGGTGCAAGGATCTCAAAAACAGCCACATCTTCCCACTGGGAAATAGACCCATTGTAGGTAGGCTTGCTCAAGGGAGCCTTTCTATTCAGGGCATGCGTTGTTCGGCAGAAGTGCAATGCACCCAGCAGAGCATTAGCATTTCAGAAGCATTCAGGATTGAGCTGTGACGCATAGCCTTGGGCAAGTCCTTGCTTCCACGACTCTTCCTACCTTTCAGGGCTGTTGTGAGAGGGATTTGAGAGGACAGCTGGAGAAGCTGGTTTCTGAAATAATCCCAAGCACTTTGCACGCCCTTAACGCGAAGCGCCGTGCTGTGCTTGGAAGGCTCGCAGCCAGGATCTGTGACAAATGTAAGCCAAGCACAAGGGAAGACCTGCTGGGTCAAGCCAAAGGCCCATCTAGTCCAGTTCTCACAAGCACCAACCAGATACCCCTATGGGAAGTCTTTAAACAGGACCAAAGGGCAACAGCGCACTCCCAGCATTTCCAGCAAGTGATATTCAGAGGCATGCTGCCCCCTACAGTGGAAGGAGAGCATTCAGCCGTCAGGGTTACTAGCCATTGATAGCTTCCTCCACAAATTGGTCTAGGTCTCTTTTAAAGTCTTCCAAGTTGGCGACCATCACTGCCTCATGTGGGAGTGAATTTGACAGCTTAACTCTGCTGTCTGAAGAAGCCCTTCCTTTTCCCCGCCCTTGTGATTTGCTTGCAAATTTTATGGATATCCTAGGTTGACTTCCTTAAGGAGGAATCCTACCTAACAGGGCTGGTTTGACATCCTGGCACCTAGAAGCATAGAATTGTAGAGTCGGAAGGGAGGTCATCTAGTTCAACTCCCTGCAATGCAGGAATCTCAGCTAAAACACCTTTGACAGATGGCCATCCAACCTCTGCCTAAAAACCTCCAAGGAAGGAGAGTCGACCTTTCCACTGTCGAACAACTCTGTCAGAAAGCTTTTTCTATAGTAGATTGCTTGATGGCTGGCACCTGAAATGTGATAGGATGAGAGTATTGTATTTGTAGCCGTCCATGTGGCTGAAGGACAGTATAGGTTAGCACAGGCCTTGTCAATCGGGGGCCTTCCAGCTGTTTTGAACTAGAGCTGTTATCCCCAGCTCAGCAGCAAGCAGCTGATGAGAATTGTCCAAAACATCTGAAGAGCACCAGGTTCCTGAAGGCTGGGAGAGTGTGCCGGATGAGACCTGGCAGGACCATGGTTCAAATTTTCCCAGCCTGGAGGTGGCTCAGGGGGGTAGGTGGTGCCGATGACTTCTTCAGACCCAGAATCAGATCCCCATGTAGTTTTATTTTGAATCAGGGATGCAAAGCCTGTGGAGATGCCTCCATCTCCCATCAGGCATCATGACCAACAGTCAGCGAGGATGGGAGCTGTAGTCCAGCAACATCTGGAGATCCAAGGGTTGCCCCCATCCCTGCTCTTAAGCAACTTGTGTTCATGATCAGTCAGGGTAGTTCAGTTGGTCAGAGCATGGTGCTGATAATGCGAAGGTTGCAGGTTCGATCCCCCTATGGGAGAACTGCATATTTCTGAATTGCAGGGGGTTGGACTAGATGATCCTTGGGGAATCTCCCAACTCTATGATTCTATATGCTTTAAACCTGATCAGAGCAGCAATTTTTGCCTAATCATCATCATCTCTTTCCATGCCTCTTCTGGCTGCCCCAGGTGCTGTTAGTGCCCTGTTTGGGGAAAACCATTGAACACTAGAACACCATTGGTGGTGTGGCAAGGAGATATCAGGACCCTGGATAGTTCCCAGTAGGCCCTGCTAGCTGAGCTTGAGAAGATGTTGTCTCAGCAATGACTTGAGAGTCACTTGAAGCCTTGGAAAGGCTGACAGGACTTGATCTCCCAGCAACTCCTTCCTCTGCAAGGGCTGCTCTGTAATATGTAAAGGGGCCAGTAGCCTTTTCTGTCGTCACGTGGCTTCTGTGCGGTTGTGGGGCACATGGGCCTGCAGAGGAATCACTTTCAGAGGACGATGGAAGAGCCAGCTCCTCAGGCCGGGGCAGCATAGAGGAGTTTACGAGGACGCCTCCTTGAGTGTATCATCTGAATCAAAGCTCCTCAGGCCCACATTGGAACCCCAAGGCACGGGACATGGCAGATAGCCTCAACTGGCTTGCAGAGGGAAGAATGTAGGCACCTGCAACATGCTTGGATTTCTAAAGGGAAAATCCTTGGAAATCCTATGGTGGATCACCTGTGTCACATATATTGTGGTACTTATGTGGGGGTGGAGGCTTTCGTAAGTCCAGCATCCTCTTATCACTGGCCAGCCAGGTGCCCCACTGAGCATCTTTGGAATAATACTAGTCAGGGACTCTAGCACATTGCATTGGGGCAGAGCTCGCGGTGAAAAGTGGCTGGGGCTATGGTGCCAGATGGCAGCCAGCTTTGCCCCCCATGAGGAGACTTCTTCCCCAAAGAGGTGGCTAATTTGTTGTCTAAACAGGTGGCCAAGACTTGTGTGCTGCTTGGAAGCTGCAAGATCTACATTGTAATAACTTTTTGAGGGGATAAAGGCACTCTGCACATGATCAGAGGGCTATCCTTCTTACTTCCCGCCTCACAGGAGCAGCCTGAACCCTGGCATTAAAAAGAGAATGTGGGGCACGAATTATAACCCTGGACATGGCAGAATGGGCCACGGTTACGGCTAGTAACAGTATACATTGGAGACTTGCTATTTTTCTCCCCTACATACCCATTACGCCTGACCTTTTGAGTTAGCTTGCTGACTGAATGAGGTTTTTAAACACTACAAATCCTAAAATAACGTGAGAAGATTTGGGGTGGTTGGGTAGTGGGATGGTTCCAGCTGCGAAGGAGCACTGATGTGACCTAAGCCCTCCACCTCCTGCCTCCTCCTTACCTCCCATGGTCTGGCTTCTACAACTCTTTTGGCTGAAGAGACTGGTGACCTCACAACAGCTACCATGACAACCGATTATGAAGTCACAGGCAGAGCTGTGCCTGTAGCAAAGGGCGGCGGGGGGGAGAGATATAAAGAAGTAGAGCTTTGGATCTGAGTGAAGGAGGGAGCTGATTGCTTCTCAAGACTGCCCAGCCAAGCAAATTCCCAGAGTCGGTGCTTTGCTCCACTCTAACACGTCTCTTCTCGGCTGCAGGATGCATCCTTCCCCAAGGGATCCTCAGGGGCCACTTGGCTGGTGAAGAGCCCCCGTTTCCACTCGAGTGTGCCGTGCCACGAGGGTCCGCCCGGAGAGACGGCAGGCAGCATGCTGGTGAAAGAGTATCGGATCTGCATGCCCCTCACCACCGAAGAGGTAAGCGTCAGACAGATGGAGTGACCAGCCTGCAATAGCCCAGGGAAGGACAGGCTGGTTGCAGTTGGGTGTTTGCTGCCATTTAGCAAAGTGGCCTCTGAGCCTTGTCCGGAGCCAGGGACCCCTCTTTTTTTGGGAGGGGGGGGAGAATGGGGTACTCACCCCCTGCTGTGTAGAGCAGGCTCAGGTGCAGCCCATTTCCCTTTTACTTCCAGAGAGCTCCTGGTAGAGTGGTGGAGAGAGGATGCTTTTTACTGAGGAAAGATCAGAGATGAGCAGAGGGTTTGTGTGTGGACAGGCAACAATTAATAATTGGAGAAGAAAAAGGCTGGAGAGATCTCTTCCTACCACACTCCCCAAGAGAAATATATTATAGCAGAGAACAAGGCAGGGGCTGGAGCAGAGGTTTGACTTTGGGCAGGGGGGTCGGGACCCCGGGGCGCATTTAAAAGTGGAGAACCAGGGATGGGGAACCTGTGGCCTTCCATATGTTCTCGGACTTCAGCTCCCTTAAACGCCAGCCGGTAGTCAGGGAGGACTGGAGTTGAACAACATCTGGAGGGCCACAGGTGCCCTGTCTCTGGTCAATACACTCTCTGGGGGAGGAGCTGGACATCCTGGAAGTACAGTGGTACCTCAGGTTAAGTACTTAATTCATTCCGGAGGTCCGTTCTTAACCTGAAACTGTTCTTAACATGAAGCACCACTTTAGCTAATGGGGCCTCTTGCTGCCGCCGCGCTGCCGGAGCACGATTTCTGTTCTCATCCTGAAGCACTATTTCTGGGTTAGCGGAGTGTGTAAGCTGAAGCGTATGTAACCCGAGGTACCACTGTACATAGAATCGTAGAATCTATGTACTTCCAGGATCAAACCTGCAACCTCGGCGTTATCAGCACTACGATCTAACCAACTGAGCCATAGCAAATCACCATGCATCTTGCTGTTATTACGTTTATATTCCATCTTTCCTCTAAAAAGCTTGAGGCAGCACACACTCCCCAATCCTAGCCTTACAACGACTGAGAGGTTAGGTTAGGCTGAGAGGTGGTGACTAGCCCAGTGAGCTTCATGGCAGAGTGGGGATTTGAGGCCTGGTTTCCCAGTTTCAAGCCCAATTCTCTAACCGCTGCACCTTACAGGGTGGGGGAACCTGTGGTCTTCCAGATGTACCATATCATTTAATCCTTTTCCTGTTTATATCCCACCTTTCCTCCCTAGGGAGCCAGAGCAGCAAACATATCAATAATAATGTGGTTGTTTTGAAAGAGCATTCGAAAAGCAGTTTAAAACATTCCAAACATAATGAAAACACCATCCTTCAGCTGTCAAATGCTTGCAGAAACAGGGGTGCTTTTAACTTCCTCCTGGAAGCCGATGGTGACAAGTGCACTGCACCAGGGAGGGCATTTGGCATGTGGGGAACCTGAAAAGGCCCTGTCATGGGTCAGCGCCAACTGGGCAGCCACCGCCCCTCCCCCCAGTGACTGCACCACCAAGGCCTCACCTGTCAATCGCAGAGTCTGGGAGGGTTGGTATCAAAGAAGGCACACTTTTTGGGACATGGGTCCGAAGCGATTTAGGACTTCCTGCGCTGGTACTAACGCCTTGAATTTAGCTTGGCAGCCAGTGCAGCAATTTCAGGACAGGTGGCCTGCAATCCTATTGGGTTGCCCTCCTTACTGATCTAGCAGCCACCTTTTGCACTAGCCCCATGTAGGCGGCTATTTGTTCCAAAGTGTCCCCACGCCAGTGTCCCCTTGCTTGTAAAAAGCAAAATGGTTGTGTGAGAGTGTTTCCACATCCCAGCCTAGCTTGGACTTTCTGTGCGCAGCACCCTTTTTATTGGAAGGGAAACAGCTGCCTGAGTTTTTGAATTGGCTCTTGGACCCAGCTAGGCTTGGAAGGAGCATCTCAGTCCCCACCGCCTTTCCTGGACAATACAAGCTCTTTGTACTACCAGTTCTCAGCTTTCTGTGTAAACAAGGGAAGAAGTCATATGGGTGTGATGCTGACACTCTGGGGAAGGTGTGAGAAATTCCCTGGGGTGGCGTTAATTGTCCTGTTCTGGGGATGCTGGACCTGCTGCCTTCAGAGGTCTTCCTGCTGCTGAGAACTCCCACTGTTCACTGGCTGCTCTCACCTCAAGCAGATCTGGCATGCCCAGAATCGCACAGCCTGCAGGCTTGAAGGGGTAACAGCCTTCCCCCAAACTGGGGCCCTCCAGCTGTTTTGGACTACAATTCCCAGCAGCTCCTTATAACCTCAGGCTTTCCTCCTGAGGTGGACTAGCACAGGCATGCAGATTCACTGCTTGAGGGCTGCAAGAGCAAAGGATGGCTTGCGCATGCCAAGTTCATTTATTCATTCCATTTATATAGTACACCCTTCCTCCAGTAAGCTCAAGGCAGTGCACAAAGTCCTCCCCACATTTTCTTCCTCACAACAACCCTCAGAGGTAGGCGAAACTGGAAATGGCTGGCCCCCTGAGTTTCATGGCCGAGTGGGAATTTTATACTGTGTCGTTATTATGTTTTATTTTTGCAAGACATTCAGAGAATTAATTTTATGTCTTACAAATACTACTGTGCGAACATAAGAACTGGATCAAGCCAGTGGTCCATCTAGTTCAGGATCCTAGTCTTACAGTGACCAGCCTGATGCCCCAATGGGGAACCCACACGCAGGGCCTGAACACAACATCTGCTCTCCCCTCCTTCCGTTTCCAGCAATTGATAGTCTGAAGCATTACTGCTTTCCAGAGTGGAGGTAGAACATAGCCATTGTGGTTAGTAGGAGTTTAGCCTCACCCTCCTCCATGAATTTGTCTAATCGTCTTTTAAAGCCATCTAAACTGGTGGCCATCACTGCCTCTTTTTAGAGCAAATTCTATAATTTAATGATGTGCTGCTGCTGCTGCTGCTACCACCACTACCATTATTAATTTGAACCAGCGTCTCCCCAGTTCTAGTTTAGCACGCCAGCCTGGCACTCTTGACTCTGCTTTTACCAGATTGGTAAACATCTCCAGATGTTTTTGGACTACAAATCCCATCATCTCCTGCTGGTTGGGTCTGATGGGAGTTGTAGTCCAAAACATATGGAGAGAACCAGGTTGGGGAAGGCTGTCATCACACCCACACACCCAGCACAGTATACTGGATTATTTGATTTCAGAGCACAGTTTCATGTGACAGGTTCTATTTCTACAATGTTCTAACTCTCTAAAAACGGGCCTTCCATTCAGGATGAGTCAGGAGGAGAACTTGCTCCTTCTCAAGATGGCCAGGGGCTGTGTGGTGGTGAAGGCCCCAGCGCCATGGTTACGCTGACAATCTTTTTGCGCTAACTAGATTTAAGTTGCCGCTCTGAGGAGGTGGAGGGGTCGTATCTCAATCTGGATGAGCTTCTTGGAGAAGCCGATTTGGTCAATGCGGAGTGACACATTCGCTCCCTTTGACAGATGCAGCTTAAATAAGCAATCTTCTTCAGTCACTCCGTGGGCACTTCTGACACAACTTTCAAGCAGCTCCGAGGAACAAAGAAACTGCCTTGTACTGAGTCAGACCATCTAGTATAGTATTGCCAGCACTGACTGGCAGCCACTCTCAAGGGCTTCAGGCAAGGGTCTTTCGCAGCCTTTCTTTTTCTTTTCCTTTTTCCAAAAAACAAGAAAACTCATGAAACTGAACTCCGTGTCCACATAAATGTACACAGCTTTGGTTATAAACCAGTCACTTTCCAAGAGAGAGGGCAGGTTTGGTCTCTGCGACTGGTTTTTGAGAATCACAAATCAGAACCCTCTTCTGGCATACAGAACTAGGCATGCAATTCCTTGGATCTTGACCTGTGAAAATCCTAAGTTGTTAGTACTGATAAACCAGGCTTAGATAGGGATGGGTAAATTCAAATGTTTCTGAACCTTCATTATTTGTTTACTGTGCTGACTGGGGCTGAAGGGAGTTAATCTGGAGGACCACAGGTTCCTTGGATAGACTACTCCCAGTGTGCCTCCAAGCCCGATTCAAGGTGCCTTCCTTGACAGACAAAGCCCTATGCCTTAGGCCCCAGATATCTGAAAGAGTGCCATCTCCCATATGGACCAGCCCAGGACTTGAGGAGATCTGCACCTTTCACAAAGTATCTGAAGATGCAACAAAGCGAATTAGACTCTTTGGCAGGTTTTGAATAAACATCCACATTCCCCCCCCCCCCTGATAATAATCAGCTATACAGTTTGAGGATCTATACAACTTTGTAACATGCAGAAAATAGCAATAT
Source organism: Podarcis vaucheri (assembly GCF_965113315.1). NCBI lineage: Eukaryota > Metazoa > Chordata > Lepidosauria > Squamata > Lacertidae > Podarcis > Podarcis vaucheri. The sequence continues at coordinate 36,138,053 of NC_138752.1, forward strand.
TAGAGAAACCAAAGACTGGAACTGAGGGAAGTCGAGAGCTGGGGGGGTTCTGGGGGGGATAAGGATATGTTTTTGGATAATATGTCTTGTTATAACTTTGAATTAAAAAAAAAACCAAAAAAAAGAGATCTGCAGGGGAGGCCCTGTGAAATTTGTGGGGTAGCAGTGCATGACAGGGCCTTTTCTGTGGTGGCCTCCAAATTGTGGAATGCTCTCCCGAGGTGCTTCTGGCCTTGTCACTGTAAATCAGGGGTGAGGAAGCTGTGGCCTTCTTGATGTCATTGGACTACAACTCCCAGCATCCTTGCCATTGACTATGCTGTCTGGAGTTGATGGGAGCTGGAGTTTAACAACATCTGAAGGACCACAGGGGCCCTGCTGCTCTTGTCAACATTTTGACGTGGGCTCAGGGCACTCCTTTTGGCACAGGCCTTTGTGGATGGAAGACATTAAGATGGTTTAATTGTGTTGCACTGTGTGTAATCTGCCTTGGGACTACATGACAAATGGTGGTCTATTAATGCCTAGGAATAAATAACTTGATATAAAGCAGCTCCTGTGAGCTTAGCAACTGGAACTGCTATGATGTCTCCAAAACAGAACTGAATGTTGTAGTGATGGAAAGAGGGAGCTGTTTGGGGACATCCCAGCGCGCTTGATCTCAGGAGACTGTAGTGGGGAATCCAGGGAATAGCAATATATTTCTTTACTTATCACCCCCACCCTTCCTCTAAAGACCTTGGGACAGTATGCATGGTTTTCTCACACTTCCCCATTTTATCCTCCTAACATCCCTGTGTGAGGTAGACTTAGGCTGAGATTTGGCAAGTGGCTCCTGGTGGGGATTTGAACCTGGTTCTCCTGCTGTAATCTGAAATATTCTAACTACAACAACACCACACTGGCTTGCACAGGATTTCAGAGAATCTGGTTCATGTCCTGTATTTACCCTGGACTCCTTGTTCCACCTTGGGCAAAACTCTTAAAATGTCAAATTGCTGTCTGTAAAAACAACAAGCGGCCTACTTCACTGGGTTGAAGTGAGGGCAAAGGCAATAAGGCTCGTAAAACTTAGAAGAGGTATAATATAATAAAAGGCAGTTTCAGATTTGTCTCTTTGTCATGCTCAAGCGCTACCAAGGGACAAGGGAAGATAATGAATGCATGATCACAGCCTGGTCCCAGGGGGAAACAAAGGCAGCTGCCTCAAACAAAGGCAGATCAAAGAATCCTTCTAGCTCAATACTGTCTACATCAAAGTAGCCAACATGGTACCCCTCAAATGTATCTGAGGCTCATGGGAGTTGGAGTTCTTTTGCAGGCAAAGCACGTGCTTTCTCGCATGTGACTCTTCACTGAGGTAATAGCAGAGGCTTGGGTAATGGTCCTTGGTGATGGGCAGTTCACTAGTAAATGATCTAATTGTCATGGCCAGGAAACCTTTGGTCCTCCAGATGTAGCTGAACTACAACTCCCATCAGGCTTAGCAAGCATGGCCAATGTGGTAGGAGTTTTACCTCAGCAACATCTGTAGGGCCAAAGGTTCCCAACACCTGCAATAGCAGCCCAAGCTGGCCTGTTAGATGCCTAATGAAAGCTAAGGTAAAGTTAAAGGGACCCCTGACGGTTAGGTCCAGTCGTGGCCAACTCTGGGGTTGTGGCGCTCATCTCGCTTTATTGGCCGAGGGAGCCAGTGTTTGTCTGCAGACAGCTTCCGGGTCATGTGGCCAGCATGACTAAGCCACTTCTGGCGAACCAGAGCAGCGCACGGAAACACCGTTTACCTTCCTACTGGAGCGGTACCTATTCATCTACTTGCACTGGTGTGCTTTTGAACTGCTAGGTTGGCAGGAGCAGGGACCAAGCAAGGCGAGCTCACCCCGTCGCGGGGATTTGAACCACCGACCTTCTGATTGGCAAGCCCTAGGCTCTGTGGCTTAGACCACAGCACCACCCGCGTCCCTTAATGAAAGCTAGAAGCCAATGTTTTGGCTTCAAACCAGAGAGGCCTGTGTTTAGATCCTCACTTGGTCACGCATCTTACTGCAGGCTGGCTCTCTGGACATGGTTGGACCACAACTCCCATCATCCCTGACTGTTGGCCTTGCTGCCTGGGGCTGATGGGAGCTGGAGTCTGAGAGGGCCACAGGTTCCCCAACCACTGACTTTCTGGGCAGCCTTAGGCCAGCCTTTCTTCTTGCCATCCCTAACCAGTTTGTTGTGGGAAGAGTGAAACTTCTGGGGGAAGGGAAATGCCAAAGCCCATGCAGTTTTAAGGAGGGGAAATCTTTTGGGAAACACCAGGCTGTGTATTTTGTGGCCCGGAGTTTGAATAGATGGGCCTTTGAGGAGGCCACAGGCTCAGTGTGTGCAGCATCCCACGACACCCTTCCTGTGGCCTGGGAGCGCAGGCTGCCCGCTTCACAGAGGCCTCCCCTGCTCAGCACGAGGAGTGTCAATCATGCGGCTTCCTGCCTCCTCACGTGAAAGGCCTTAGTTGCCGTGGTAGCGTGCGTCATGGAAACTTCCTCATGCACAGGTCTGTGGAGGAGCGGAAACTAAAGGTATGCTGCAGATCTTGTGGAGAGACAGAAGGCTTTCCACCCCTGCCCCACATGGTGGGTTTGGGGGCCTGCCACCCACTTTTGCTCTGGCTGGATAATTAACACTTGCAATTTCTCTGTATGGGTGTGTATGTAGAACACACACAGAGAGAGAGAGAGAGAGAGAGAGAGAGAAAGAGAGAGTTTGTGTGTGCATTTGTGCATAGTGTGTGTATTTATTAAGTATTTTGTGTATTTATAAAATATTTTTTGTGTGTATGTGTATACACTTGCACAAACACATAACAAACATAATCTGCATTATTATTACAGTTAATAAAACAATGACAAAACAACAACAGTATAAATTAAAAACCATTAAAAACACAAATACAAAAAACAAATTAAAAGCAAACCCGAACAAGTGGGCACTTGTGGCAAAGACCCATTTATTCAGATGGGAGGTGTGTAGTCCCAGTTGCTTTGTTTATATACCACATTTTACATCTGTGCTCAGATACATCAATGGTTCCTTGTTATCCCAGGGGAAAGCGGCAAATGTGGTGCTGCAGGATTCTGTCCTGGGTCTGGGGTTGTCTTTAAAAATGACTTGGGTGAAGGAATAGAAGGGATGTGCATCAAAATCAAGATGACACCAAACTGGGAGAGGTATCGGGGTTCATGGGTTCAAAGTGACCTTAATAAATTGGACAACTGGGCCACAGCTAACAAAATGAATAGCAGTAGGGACAAATGTACGGTTCTAGTCTTTCCTGGAGCACAAATGTAGGATGAGGAACATCTGGCTTGACATGTAAAAAGGATCTAGGCGTCCCAGTAGACCACAAATTTAACATGAGTCAGCTGTGTGATGCAGCCGCAAAAAATGCTAATGCAATTCTAGGCTGCATCAACAGTGTCCAGATCAAGGGAAGTAATAGTACCGCTCTATTCTGCCTTTGTCAGATGCCACCTGCAGTCCTGTGTCCAGTTCTAGGCACCACAGTTTAAGAAGGATATTGGCAAGCTGCAACGTGTCTAGAGAAGGGAGTTGGGTATGTAAAGAGGGATCTCTTCCAACTCTCCAGTTCTATTGTTCGATGATCTGTGCTGTTCAAATAAAAACAGCTTAAGTGCAGCCATAAAACAGCAGTGCGTAATAAACAGTACAATATCTCTACAACAGAGCACTAAAAAAAAGGAAAAGTCAACTATTTAACACACACCAAAATTTGAGTGAGCATAAAGCTCACCAACAGGTCAAGTAAAAATAGCCAGTAACTCTGCAAACCTGCTTTCACCTCTCCCCTCCTCTATTATGCTTCAACCAAAAATACAGAGCTACAAAAATCAGAGTTCCCTTTGAAGACTGATTGACTGTTAAAGTTGTAGCTTTATGAGAGGAACAGGAGTCTCCTAACAGCTCTCAATAACTTTAACAAACAACATCTCCCAGGATTCTTTGAGGGAAGCCATGATACTAATATGTTGTTGATAATTTAGGACTATTAATTGCAACAGGTTTACTTTGAGTAGGATTTATTTGGATACAACCGAAAGATCTGTGGTCTGCCTTTATCCAAAAAAGGAGAAAGCACAGCAGACATCTTCTTCACCCCTGTCAATTTGCAGCCCGGCCAGGCATATTAAAGAAGGCTAGTATGCCTGTATCCCGGCTGCCCTGGAGGGACGAGGTCTTGGTAACTGCGTACGTAGATCATTACACAGACGCCAGTGCCTTTCCTAGCAGCTGCAAAATGCAAAGGACTCAAGAAGGCAGAGCTGTGCAAGTTTAGTGCTTAACAAACCCTACCGTCCTTGCAAAAAATAAAAGAGCTTTGCAGCAGGAATATATTTTGCAAATCAAGGATGTTCTGACAGTGCTGGAACTTGGGGCCAACCAGTGAAGCTGATCGTTGGAAGATTTTCAAGGCAGAGAAAATAACTTATTCACATAGTAGTGCATAGTTAATCTATGGAGTTTGCTCCCACAGGAAGCGGTGATAGCCATCAACCTGGATGTATTTAAAAGGGGTTCAGACACATTCAGGGTGGATAAGACTATCTAGCTCCACCTTCAGAGCCATTATGCCTCTTGACTACCAGTTGCTATGAATTGCAAGTGGAGATATGGTTGCTCTCAGGTCCTCTTACAGACATCTGCTTGGCCACTATGAAAACAGGATGCTGGATTAGACAGGCCGTTGGCCTGATCCGACAGGGCTGCTCTTATGTTTTTATGTTTTCATAGAACTTCCTTTATTCAGCTCTTGTTAGCCATTGGGAAGGCAGGATTAAAGCAAAGCATCTCTGCCTTCTGAAAATTTCATCTTAATATCTATATATTCACAAGTTGTGGATTTGTTTGACTCACTCATAAGGATTCATTATATTCCAGACAAGGAATGCAGTTTACTTCCAAAGTTGTGGAGAGGGTTTTACCCAATGTGTGCCATCCCGGAGTACACGGCAGAAGTAGTCATGGGAAAGGCCACAGCTCAGTAGTAATGATCTCACTTGGTATAGAGCAGCTTCCTAGGGTACTTGGGAAAGGACAGTGGCTCAGTGGGAGAGCATCTGCTTTTCATGCAGAAGGTCCCAGGTTCAGTCCTCAGCACCTCCATGAAGGACTGGAACATACTCCAGTCTGAAATCCTGGAGAGCTGCTGCGAGTCAGTGTAGGCAATACTGAGTTAAATGGACCAGTGTTCTGGCTTAGTGTAATGCAGCTTACTATGATTCTGTGATGGGTGGAAGAATTCTGTGCCTGGTACTGAAGACCACTAGAAAAGTGTCTAAGACTTTCCTTTTGTATAATATTTTTATTAATTTTCTATTTTATAATATTTAAACACATCTTCGTTATCCACTTCTTTTGCTCATATGAGCCTGTCAACTTCCCTCCCTCCCACCTCATGGTTTTCAAAATTCATTTGTACATCATAGCATTTATACATTTTCCATTTTATGTTTCACTCATTCAGAATATCACAATTTTTAAATAAATATAAAAGGGTAGTAACAATTATCATTACAAGTCTTCTTATAACCCTGCTAGTGTTAGTTGCTTACAATGGTCCTTCAAGAATTGTATAAATTTACTCCAGTCTTTTTGGAAAGCTTGATCACGTTGGTTTCGGATTTTTCCTCTCAGCTTCGCCAATTCCGCAAAGTCCACCATCTTCATCTGCCACTCTTCTTTTGTTGGTATTTCTTGTTGTTTCCATTTTGGGACTAAAAGGATTCTTGCTGCAGTTGTTGCATATGTAAACAGTTTTTGATCGGCACTTTGGTATCTCTTCACCCACTATAACCAATAAAAATGCTTCTGGCTTTTTAACAAAGTACTTATACAAGGCTTCCTCAACCTCAGCCCTCCACATATTTTTGGCCTACAACTCGCATGATCACTAGCTAGCAGGACCAGTGGTCAGGGATGATGGGAATTGTAGTCTCAAAATATCTGGAGGGCCGAGGTTGAGGAAGCCTGACTTACACATTTTCTTTAACTCATTATATATCATTTCCCAGTATGCTTTTACCTTGTTACAAGTCTGCCACATATAAGTTCCCTTCCTTTTCTTTGCATTTCCAACACTCCTTATTTCTTGTCCTATACATTTTAGCAAGTTTAGTTGGTGTTAGATCTAAGACTTCCCTCTTGGTCAGCAGTGGCTGCAGTTACAAGCACCCGCCTCCCCTTATTTCTCTCTCTTCTGCATTGCTTCAACATGATGTTCCCCAAGCTGCTGAAAGTTTGGAGTTAGTGTTGGCTGGTACACGTTGGGACCGGTAGGGCAGAAGGCAGGAAGACCACCAGTAGGTGGTGCCAGAGGCAATGGCAGAGAGTGCCAACCATTCTGCGTTTGTCCCCATTCTCCTCCTCCAATGAAGGCAGCATGAAGGATAAGGACAGAGGGGAAAGCTGACAGCCAGTGCCACCCGCTGGCCCTGTTGTAAGTTACGAAGGCAGAGCAGGTATGGGTTGGCTGAGGGCAGACTGAGGTTGGTGGAGCAGTGCCCCATTTGCCCAAATGGACCAGCTTACGCTGGTTGGAGCCTCTGCTCAGGAGAAGCTGTTTGATAAATGGCTCAGATCGACTTGATCTTTTTGAACAGCAAAAGCATGTTCAGTGTTATTCCAGAGGAGAAGGAAGATGGCCTTGGCACCAAAACAGATGCAAATGGCAAGTGGCCAAATTGGCCCATTAGGAAAAGGGTCCTAACAAAGGTGCAGTGCTGCTGTAGCGATGTCATCCAAGAAGGATGAATCCCCTGCAGAAGAGGCGGACAGTTTGTTCTGGGCTGATTGTCTCTTTGGAAAGAGTTCATTTGCACATTTTGCATTTATATAATTAACACTGTTTTCATACCATTTGCATAGATGTGGCAGACCTCGTCGCTCACGTGGCCATCCTGCTTGCTTAGGGCAGCATGACCTTCTGGGCTCAGGGATACTGGGGAAGGGAAAACATTGCAACCCACCCCCCAGGCAGAAATTGTGGCTCAGTACCAGAGCACATGCTTCGCATCCAGAAAGTCCCCAGTTCAGTCCCCAGCTCCAATCTCCAAATAAGCGGGGCCAGGCAGCCATCTGTGGGGAAGATCTCTCCCTGCCTAAGACCCTGATCTGCTGCTGGAAACTAGAAAATTCTGTGCTGTGGACAAATATTCTGACTTGGGTATAAGGCAGTTTCCAGTGCTGTAGGTTGGGTGAAATGTGGTCACTGACCAAAGTTACTAATGCACAAGAAGATTTTACTAGTCCAACTGAATGCATACGGCCTGAGGACTAGAAAGTTGCTTCATCCCTAGCTTTCTTATAGCTTCTCCCCATGGTCTACCGTAGACAATTTTGACCCACCATAGGTGACTGGCTTTTCCTAAGCCTGGTTCCCTCCAAAGGATGGACACAAACATCATTGGATCGTTACGTGATAGGCTATTTCTATTGCACCAGTGGCTTGCTTGGTCCGTGTTCAGTGTCTACAGTGGTTCCCCGAGAAACCACTGCTCATGTTGGCTTGGAGATGCCAGGGATTGAAGCTGGGGCCTTGTGTATGCAAAGCAGATACTCTACCACTGAGCTGCAACCCCACTTTTTTCATGCTTCGGTTTTCTATGGGGAGCAGAGTTCTTGGAAGCATCCGCTGCTGTGGACGCAGCAATGTTTATATTGTGAAGCGCCCTGAGAACTTGTGTTGAAGGGTGGTATATAAATCTCATAAATATAAAATAAAATAAATGTTGACGACAGGCACTGCACTGGTCCAAGGGTTCCCTGCAGTTCTGCCCTGCTCTGGGAAAGTGTGGTGATTAGTAATGCGCTGCGCGAGTGGTGATTTCAGGTTAACATGCGGATAACACTGACAATTTGATGGAGTACAGATAATAGCTCTCCAGCAGTTAGAGTGGTGACAAGAAGCTTCAGCAGAACAATAAAATAATGAGTATGCAAAGACATTGTCAAGTGAACCTCTCCCCCCTCCCACATTATTTGTCGAGCAAGAAAAGTAGTAGTCACATTTAAGTTTCTAGCAAGCGAGGGAGGGGTGCAATAGGAGAATTCCTATTTTTCTATGGAGGACTTGGGACTGATGTATGTTCCAGCTCTTCCACAGGTCATAACTTCTACATCCAGCCTCTGTTATTGATTGGTTGATTGACATTTACATCCCACCTTTTTCTCCAAGGAGCTCCAAGGTGGAGTACATGGTTTTCCCACCCTCCTCATTGAACCCCCTCAACAGCCCTATGAGGTAGGTTAGGCTGAGAGGCAGTGATTGACCCAAGGTTACCCAGTGAGCTTCATGGCAGAGGAGAGATTTGAACCCTGGTCTCCCAGATCCTTGTACTGCAGTGTGCAAGGTGGTGGTGTACATGCCCTGGATATGTTCCAGTTAACACAAAATTCAGACTTATGATGAATATCCTCCAGTTTTAGCCATGTAGTGGACATATAAAGATTTTCTCTCCCAAGTACTTGCTTTTTTGAATATTCGTCTCACACAAACAACCCGCAACCCTATCCTCTTGAGTGCCCTTGTTTTTCCTGGGTGCTAAATAAAAGATTTGTCAGATGTATGATCCTAAACTCAAAGTTCCGCGGCCTGGTGCCCTCCAAATGTTTTAGGGTACAACTGTCACCAGCCCCAATGGTCAGGGATGAGGGCAGCTTCAGTCCAAGTCAGCTGCAGGGCTGTCCTAGCCAGTCAGGGATCATGTGAGCAGAATGCTTCCTAGCCAATCAGCACACTTCAAAGTTGATCAGGTTTGGCTATGTAATGGATGCCATGGAGGACAATTGGTGTCAATGGAGAGGGAGTAGATGGGTGGTATGGATGAGTAGGTGTGTATCTACTCAAGGAGAACCCACAGATGATTTTTGAGTGAATTGTGTTGTTTGGCAGTGTGGAAAATGGAGTAGTTGTACATCAGCCCTATGCAGGATTCATTTTAGCATATTGGTTTGTTCCAGGTTGCATTCACATAGTAGTTTATTCCATTTCCCCAACTTGCCCATTTCTGTTACGTTCAGCATTATATCTGAGCTTTCACACAATGTAAAAGCCACTTCTGGAACTATAGTGGAATATCATGCAAGTTTAGAGCTCATTTCCATGTTAACTGCTTCCAGAAAAGAGTGGGAAAGAGTGCTGAACTTGAAGTGTATTCCACTTTACTTCTAGAAGTGGCTTTTACATTGTGTGAAAGCTCAGATATAATGTGGAAATTAATAGCAAGGGAAATGTCATGAAATGAAATAAACTTCCGTGTTTATACAGCCTCGGGGTAAGATCTCTGTGTTGCTACTTTCTGCTCTGTTTGTTTTCCTCTAGCTGTACTTACATATCTACAAAACCAAGGCAAAGGCAATGTGCAAGTTGACTCTCAGAAACAAGAGAATTCTGGTTGTGTTTAAGGTGGAAGAAGAGTCGATATTTCCATAGCTATCTCACTTTAATTCACTTTGGGGGGTCCTGTGCCTCATGGAGGCTCCACAGTCCTTGCACGGGACCATTTCACGTGGGGGGAAGTGTTTGTGTGAAAGAGCTTCCCTGGGTAAATTGCCTCCACAGACATTTACCTAACCAGAGAGAGAAGATGGGCTGCCATTAATTCACTAGGTGGCTGTAGGTGGTCTACTCTCTCCATGTCAGCCTCCAGTATGGGGGTAATGATAATGGTCTATCTTAAAGGGCCATTGTAAAGATTACACTAATAGTACCCGCAACGTGAAGTATTTTTGACCTTTGAAAGCACTATATGAATCCTAAATGTTAATCATATGGGGTGTATGTGACCCAGTAATCAGCTGAACCCTACATCATAGGGTTGCTGTGGAGATAAAATTCAGGGGAAGACTCCAATTTGCTGCCTTTAGCTCCTTGAAAGGGTGTTGGGGCTGCTGCAAAGGGTATAAATGTAATAAAATATACCATATTTTTGCATACATTTCCTCCACAGACATACTTTATGCAAATCAGTAATTGAGTTTGGACAGAACTGGGAGCAGGGGGAAGATTGTTGGGGAACATTGGTGTTATGTCTGAGCAGATACATAATACTTGCCCTAATAATTTGCAGTACTTCGTATGGTGCTAGTCCCTGTTCTCTTTCCTGTGGCTCCTGGTTGCAGCCCTAGGACCTTCACCAGCAAAGTTCGTTTCTCAAATGTGCAGAGCTGGACCTGGAAGCTGCCAGGATATTGCACCTCCTTCTGCTCTGAAAATCCTTCTGATTTTGGAAGTTTGAGGAGAGGATGGCACTTTGTTCATGCTTGAAGAGGCCTTTCCATTTACATCTTTTGAGGGCTGAGCCAGCTTGGACAAGGCTCCCCCTGACGGCTGAGGCCTCACATGGGCTTTGAAATCCGCACAGCACGTTTTGTGATTCAGCTCCCCCTTTCTCATCCGTATGGCAGGCTAAAAGTAGCTCATTTCAACACAGCTGCCACTCTCTTTTTTTGTCGGGGCTGAGCAAACAGCCCCAGCTAGCATATTCAGAATTTGCTGGAACCTGATCGCTTCCCTGGCATCAGTGTTTACCTTGCAGAAACAATCCCCCTCCTGTAAGTGTTTTCTGGCAGTCAATAAACCAGCCTCTACTTTGCTTTTTCCATGTCTGCAGAAAAATTCTTGTATTTAGTTAGTGGACCGCAAACACCTCTGTATGATAGGGATGGGGAACCTAGGAATCACAAGAAGCTGCCTTATACGGATCTGTCTAGCTCAGTATTGTCTACACTGACTGGCAGCAGCTCTCCAGGGTCTCAGGACAAGAGGCTCTCTTACAGCCCTACCTGGAGATGCGACAGATTGAACCTGGAACCAACTGCATGCAAAGGACATGCTGTACAACTGAGTGAAAATCCCTCGCAGGCTACAGAGGGGGAAATAAATCCGGCCCTCCATTTCTCTCTGCTTGGCCCTCGGGACTCTCTCCAGGCCAGACACCCTCCCCAGCCTTGCTTTTGAAACCATCTCTTTTAAATAAGCCAATCACACCATGGAAAGCCATAAGGAAACAACACATCGGCTACTTTAAAAGCTTATCTTTTTAACGGGAGGCTGCAAAGGAGGGGAGTCGCTCTCGGAGAGGAACGAGACGAGAGAATATTAGCCTGGGGAGCCTCAGGTTGAGCCGATCCCTTGGAGAGCTGAATTTGACGGGTGAGTTTTTTCCATAGTTACCCAGGCCCACACATGCAAATATCAAGCCGCTGTGGTTGGATGACTTTTCCGTTTTCCAGGACGGCACAAGAACTGAATGTGCTGCACCCCCCAAAGGAATAGCTGTGGTTTGTGCAATTGTTGGAGCCGAGCCGTAAGCAGCCGTCAAACGGAAGCCCAGAGCCCAGAAGGCTGAGTCAGGTCAAAACCAGGAATCCGTTACTCCAGGTGCTGCTGTTCCATGTGCATAGGACCAGTGGAGAGATGCAGCCCCAGTCTAAATAGGTTGGAGAGAGCCATTAACCAGTCCAAGCTGGTGGAGACATTGCAGGGAAAGGCTGCAGCTCAGTAATAGGACATCTGCTTTGCATGCAGAAGAACCCTGGTTCCATCCCTGACACCTCCAGGCAAGGCCAGGAGAGAACGCTGTCTGAAATCCTGGAGAGCTGCTGCCAGTCAGTGTAGATAGTACTGGACTATCTTGACCAAGCGCCTGACTCAGTTCCCAGCTTCCCATGCTCCTTCCAGCATCCCAACTACATTCTCATCCGGTGCTCCTAAGGATGGCAGCAACATTTCATGCATTATGTTGCCTCCTTAGCCTTGTGACTACAGTGTGGTGGCCGGTTTGTGGGGTGTGTGTTTGTGGGGTGGGGGGGAGCAAGAGTGATGGGCGAAATACTACCCCCTGGGCCTTTCACTCTGGCCCCCAGATATCTCCCAAGCCACACGCCTCTCATAGGCCCTTCTCTGTACCCTGAAATTGGCTGAAATGTGTCCTTGAGCCGCAATCGTGCCCCTTGCTTCCCTGAATGGAGGGTAGAGAGGATTGTGTGTGCAGAACCCAGCCAGCTTCTGCCGTTGTTTTTTTTCCTTTGCCCCTTTCCAGAATTGCTATGTGGCCCTTGAAAGGTTCCCCAGAGGTGAATGCGGCCCTCAGGCTGAAAAAAGCAGCACCACCCCTGCCTCAAAATCTACCACTCTGATTCTGCGTCTTTCTGACTGTGTATATACATTGCATTTAAAGCACATTATCCCCCCCCCCAAAAAAAAGAGTCCTGGAAGCTATAGTTCACCGCTCACAGAACTACAGTTCCCAGCATCCTTAACCAACTGCACTTCCCTTCAGGTTTCCTCTGGGTAGGGGGAAAATGTGCTTTAAATGTATGCTGTGTACACAGCTTCCAGCACACACACACTTTCTCTTTCTCTGACACACAACACACACTGCTTTCTCGTTGTTGTCACATGCCTGGATTCCTTCCTACCTTGGGAATTGCGGCCTCCCCGTTCAGGACAGGCCAAGGTCATTCTTCGCCATAAACACAGCCTGTCTGGGCTTCCCCAAAGTGCCCCAGCCGTGACCTTCTCCAGGCAGGATGGATTCTCCCATGCGTGCAAAACAGCTCTTACTGAGACCAGGACATTCCCAGGCTCTGCCTAGGCACTTTGGGAGTCTGGTGTGCAGCATGCGCAGGGGTGGGGAGCTCCCTCCTTATCTGCCCTGGCTCTGTTGCCGGCACTCGGGTGATCTGCCTGTGGTGCTCTGCGCTACGCATCACGCCTCCTGTTTTCCAGAAAGTGGTCCATGAAATGGTGACCGGGTGCAGGGAAGCCAAGAGAAGTTTCCTCCATTGTGGCTTGCTTGTTTGTTTTGTTTGATTTAGTGATGTAGTGCTCTCAGAGCGCATGGCACTTTCCAGAATACAAGAGGGCAGGGTCTCTGCCTCCCAAGAGCTTACAGTTCACAATGCAGAGGAAAGGCCAGACCAGGAGGAGTTTCGTCCACCATAAGATTGTCAGAAGAGCCTGGCTGCTGGATCAAGGCCAAGGCCCACCTAGTCCAGGACTATGTTCTCATCCAAAATAGCCAATGGTCAGGGATGATGGGAGATGGAGGAACCACGCGCTTGCAGTGTATGGTGTGCACATAGCCTTCTTTTTTTAGTGCACCATTTTGTGTGCCTTGTGTGGGGAAATGCTTTAACAATGAAATAAATGCAGGTAAATTCAGTGGGAAAGCTTAGCCTGAGCTGAACAGTTTCAAGTTGCCACATTTGAATGATCCTGAATAACTTTAAATATATATGTGTGTGCGTGTGTATGTGTATCTATGCATGAATTGAAAGCTCAATGTTTGGAAGAAAAGGTTTCATCTACCCTTGACCCTGATGAGCTATTCTTCTTACCGCAAGGAGCAGGAAAATAATAGATATGTACATCTCCATTTACTGCATGTTTTTAGAAAAAGTTGGGGATGTGAGCTTGCAAGGATTTTGCCAGATTTTCGAGTGGGTGGGTGTTAGGTACTTAGCATCTCATTTCCTATATGTTTCGTTCTTGTGGTAAAGCTCCAGATAAGATTTCTTGCTTCAGTTGAAGAGGCTTGTGGGGGCACAGAGGCGGAATTTGTAAAAATAGAACATTTGCTAGGTTTGGGATCATACCCAGATGAAAGCAGTTTTAAAAGACAAATTAACAGGGGAGCATCTTGCAAAAAACCCCAAACCTCGTAAAAACCGTTTAGAGCTATTTAAAAAAAAGGTTCCAAAAAAAGGAAAGCTTAAAAAAATAGTGTGGTATTTTATAGCATCATCCTTTACATGTTTACTTAGAAGTAAGTCTTATTAACATAACCACCCCACCCCACTCACCTTTCCCCCCTCTCTCCCTCTTTTCCTCATAACTTAACATTGTATGTAACACTAATGTCTCACAACAAATGAAACTGAATTGTAGAAAACACAACTTGAAAAAAGAGACAACACATGTTTTTGTACAATAAGAAGTCTTTAATAAAAAATATGTTTAAAAAGTCATTGATTTACTCCCAGGTGAGTGTAAAGGATTTCAGCCTTAGAGTGGTCAAACACTCTTGGTATATTGTCCCGGTAACTCTTAGGACAACTCTCTGGTGTAGGCCTTTATCCACATATTACAGATTTTGGACAGAAGGGGAGGTTTGGAAGCTTAGAGAAGGGTAGACTGTATATTGAACTTAGGGGTTCCCCCAAGTTTGGCGTCCCCTTCCCTATTGTGGGCAGAGGGGGGCTGTTTTGGCCATTTAAGGAACAGCACTTATACCCACACATTGGAAATAACAGGAATGCGGCTGTGTTGAGTCTCATATCTCAACAGGCCAGTCCGGCTTCAGGCAAGCAGAGTTTGTTTGGCTGAGAGAATGGCAGGCAGAGGGGCTCTCAGTCCTCCCCACTCGGCCCCCTCAACTCGGCTTCTTGAGCTGTGCAAGATGACAGTCTTTTGTATTTCCTTAACAGTACCGTGTTGGGCAGCTGTACACCATCAGCAAGCACAGCCACCAAGAGAGCGACAAAGGGGAAGGTGTGGAAGTGGTGAAGAATGAGCCCCACGAAGACCCTGTCCACGGCTGTGGCCAGTTCACCGAAAAACGTGTGCACCTCTCCAGGTGAGAAGCCAGCCAGTGGCTTTTGTTGTTATCTTTGTGAGTGTGGTTTTGGGTAGGGTTTTTTTTTAAAAAAAGAAAAAAGAAAAGAAATCATGATCTGAGATTTTATTTTATTTTTTTAATTGATTTTCCAAATTTATAACAAACATAACAACAAACAAGAAAAACATTACTATATCAAAAAGCAAGCAAGCAAACAAACAAACATTTATCCTAACTGTTATAGTCCCATTTTTGTTATCATTGTTGGGTGACTTCCTCAAATCCCCCTAGCTGAGTTTCCATATAGCTCCTTGTAGCAGTTTTCCAACACTATGTTCATATAAGATCTACTTGTTCAACTAACATCTTTCTTTCTTTTCATTTTTACTTCTATCCATAGTATTATATAATTTCACATATTTAAATCCTAGGCCAATCTGTTACTCACAAGTAATTCTATTTAAATTATCTTAACATATTTAACTAAATAATCCTTAAACTTCTTCCATTCCTCTTGATACTCCTCCTCCTTCTGGTCGCGGACTCTTCCGGTCAGGTCAGCTAGCTCCAAAAAGTCCATCATCTTCATCTGCCATGATCTCAGATTATTATCTCCCATCGTTCCTCCCAAGGAGCCTCCAGGCAAAAAACACAACCAGAACCAAACAATATTTTTTTAAGCGTTCTAAAAAGCACTATACATTTAAACCACTCTCACGTCACTTTGTGCTGTCATGGCTTCCCTCAAAACACCTTGGGAAGCATTGTTTGTTAAGAGTTGCTGAGAGTTGTCAGGAGACCCCTCAGACAGCTAGAATTCTCAAGACTTCCCTAGGAAGAGGAATTGCCTGCTAAACCACTCTAGGCAGGGAATAGGGGTCTCATAACAACTCTAAAGCTCCTGGATTCTTTGGGGGGAAAGCCACGACTCTTTAAAAGCAAAAAAATTCCTTCCAGTAGCACCTTAAAGACCAACTAAGTTAGTTCTTGGTATGAGCTTTCGTGTGCATGCACACTTCTTCAGATACACTGTTTAAAAGCAGTACAATACTGCTTTACACATATCGTGCAGTTGGGGCCATGTAGTATTGTGCATGGTACGGGTGTGGCCAAGCCTTTTCATTTTGTACAATGAAAGCTGAAGATCTGGGGGTTATGGTTCTTCTGGGAGGGGGAGCTCTCCCATCCCATGTGGATGCCCATGCTCAGATTAGCCAGTGGGGTATGAGTTTGTACATGCAAAACACGTGCTCTGCCACTGAGCTTTATCATCGTCCATCCCCCCCTTCCACCCACCAGCTGTACCTTGCTGATTCAGTGTTTTGCTGTTCTCCCCATTTGTTCTTCGCTTTCCAATTAACTTGTCATGGATTCTGACAATTACTCAAGACTGGCTTTTGTTTGAAAACCGCTGGAGACAAAAGGCATAGCCCTCCCCCTCCCCTTGCTCACATCTGCCACCTACGGAGCTGTCTCTGCTTGACTTGACCCCGTTCCTCACAAAGGTACTCTGCAGTGCAGGCATACCTGTCAATGGAGTGGGGCATGTTAGTGTATGCGCACAGCTGAGTGTGAAGGACTTCCTAGACCCTAAGATCTGGCAGAGAGGCCCTTCTCTGTGTCATGCCTTCTGGAAGAAGGTACAGGGTTATAAAGACTAGGACTAGCCGCCTGAGAAACAGTTTCTACCCAAATGCAATTCTGGTTTTAAACACAGTATAAGGAGTATATTGTATTTTAAAATGGGGTTTCAGAGTTTTTAGGGGTTTTTGAATATCTTATGTAGATTTTTCAATTTCATTGTTCTGTATGGGACAATGACAATAAAGATAGCGTATCGTATCGTATCGTATTGAGGCGGCTCGGCTGACAGGGACAAGAGGAAGGGCCTTCTCAGTGGCCGCCCCCAAATGTTGTGATTCTTTGCCTTGGTTGACCTTCTCTCTTCCTAGGCTTTGTTAGATGACAAAAATTTATCCGGACCTAGATGGAATCTTGGCTCTGGGGGTTGAATGTGGCCCTTCAGACCTCTCTGTCTGGCCCTTGGGACACTCCCCAAGCCACACCCTTCACTGGCTGCCCTTCTTGAGTGTTTTTTCCTACCTGAAATGTATCCTTAAACTTTAATAACACCTCTAGCTTCCTGGAGGTATAGAAAACTTGGGCTTTGTGCAGCTAGAATGTAGCCAGCTGTACAAAGAATCACATAAATTGCTCCACCTAGTTTTGCCTCTGGCCCCACTCACCACTGGCAGAATGCCCCCCAGAAGATTCCCAATTAGGGGGTGTGGCCCTCGGGCTGAGAAAGCTTCCCCATCCCTGTTATACACACCGGAAGGGTGAGAAGCGTATCCTTCTATTTAAAAGGTCAACACTGTCCTGAAACATTTGCACTTTGGAAAAACTGGGTGCTGGTCAGGGT
This sequence comes from Podarcis vaucheri, assembly GCF_965113315.1. Taxonomy (NCBI): domain Eukaryota; kingdom Metazoa; phylum Chordata; class Lepidosauria; order Squamata; family Lacertidae; genus Podarcis; species Podarcis vaucheri. Next base: position 36,155,099 of record NC_138752.1, read on the forward strand.
TTCCTGCAATGCATCCACAAGGCAGAATAGAGGGGTGGGTGTGGGTGGGTGTGTGAGAGAGAGATCCTGCACCTATGCATTACTTGCTTCCCCCCCCCCCCCGAGAGATTGGAGCATTGTCTAGTTGTCTTTCTTTGGCAGCTTGAAGGCACCATGTTGGGAAAAGGCTGCTCTGCCTCTTTATTTTGTAGACATTAATTCCAGAGAACTGGACAGAGCAGAGGAAAGTTTCACCAAGAGACAATAAAAGTTAAATCTTGGCATTTGGTGAGACAAAGAAAAGCCATTAGAACACAGAGAACCAGTTGAGCAGGAAATCTGATGAACTCCTGCCACTAAGAAATAAAAATCCTTGTAAAGTTTAACCACAAGGCCATGCTCCCACGTTTTGTTCTCAAACTGCTCCTCCATAGGAGGTTTTTGAAATATCCCCAGATGTTCTTGATTACAACTCCCAACATTCCCAGCCAACTTAGCTAATAGGGACCATGCGAGTTGTAGTCCACCAACATCTGGGGACCTATGGTTGGAGACCACTGGCCTAGAGGAACCCAAGCTCACACTTTGCCCAATCTAGTGTCCTCCATAATTTTTCAGCTTCAACTCTCATTAGCCCCAACATGCACATCTCTAGTATTCCACAACATCTGTGTTCTGCCTCCACTGCCTCTGAATGCCAGTTGCTGGGACCTTCTGTATGCTAAACATGCCCTGTCACTAAGCTACAGCCTTTCCTTGAAATAATCCTCTTTCTCTGTAAATCTTGGTGGGAGAGTCCAGCTGACTTGGTGGTGGTAGTTGCTGCCCGTCGCTGTGACCCTGGTTCATATGTGAGCTCTACATAAAGCTTGCACAAGGAGAGAAGCCTCTCTGTGACAGTAGCAGCCATCAGTTGTGGCAGCTGCTGTAGCCACCTGCAGAGAGCTGCCCTCCAGCCCTATCTCTCAGCCCATTGATGAGCCAGTTAGTGGAGTGCTGGCTCCTTTGGCTGACTTCCAGTGATGTCTGGCTTAGAAGCACCAGAGCAGAGTGGAATGAGGAAGTTACTGTGCTTTGCTAAAATTTCCTGCTTCCTTTCTGCTACTGCTGCTAAACAAATCTAGGCCTTGTAGAGCTGGTGGTTATGCTGAACGTGACTGGGGAGTGTGTGTGTCTGTGCATCTGCGTGTGTGCAGTTTGCACAGGTGGTGTTAGCTTGGGGTAAGAACACAAGAAGCTGCCTTATACCAAGCCAAGCCATTGGTCCATCTAGCTCAGCATTGCCTATACTGACTGGCAGCAGCTCTGCAGGGTTTCTAGGCAGGAGTCTTTCCTAGCTCTGCTTGGAGATGCCAGGGATTGAACCTGGGATCCTTTTGCATACAACACAGACACTCTGCCACTGATGTTGCTAGACTACAATAGCCATCACCCCAAACACTGGGGCTGGTGGGAGTTGTAGTCCAGCGTCATGTTGCCCAACCCATAAAGGTAAAGGGACCCCTGACCATTAGGTCCAGTCATGACCGACTCTGGGGTTGCGGCGCTCATCTCGCTTTATTGGCTGAGGGAGCTGGCATACAGCTTCCGGGTCATGTGGCCAGCATGACTAAGCCACTTCTGGCAAACCAGAGCAGCGCACTAAAACGCCGTTTACCTTCCCGCCGGAGCGGTACCTATTTATCTACTTGCACTTTGACGTGCTTTCGAACTGCTAGGTTGGCAGGAGCAGGGACTGAGCAACAGGAGTTCACCTCGTCGCGGGGATTTGAACCGCCAACCTTCTGATCGGCAAGTCCTAGGCTCTGTGGTTTAACCCACAGTGCCACCTGTGTCCCTCTGCCTAACCCTTACCATTCGTCAAAACCAACAGCTGCTACAGGCATCTTTCCAAGCAGAGGCTCTGTTCTGGCTCTCTGACATGCTCAGGATGGCAAAACATCTTGGCTTGTCCATGTACTTGGCCTTACAAATAGTTTCACTTGTCATTCCACCCACCCAGCTGAAAATAGGCAATGCTTATAAGCTTCAGCAAGGCTAAATCCCCTTGCTTCCAAATGCTCCCGGCATAATGGATCAGGCAGGCAGCCCCTCTCTGCTTCCCGGCTCCTCCCTTTCATTTCTTCCCCTTGCTTCCGCACACTCACATGCACATCCCTCGCTGCAAGCTTCCCTCCTAGGCTGCCAAGACTTGTCCCCTTTTGCCCAACTGTCCATTGGCTCAGAACGTGTGTTTTGGAGACAGCTTTGGCTGCGTGGACTTGTCTCACTGCACCGCTAGCTGCTGCGGGAGCCATCCGTGCAAGAGGGGGCGGTATTTTTAGACTGCATTCTCACGATTCTCCTCTCGGGGGATGCTATTTATAGAGCGCAGAATCTAATCAAAGCGGTTGGGACGGAGGGGCCCTTGCCTTTTCCCACCCCACAGTTTGGGTGCCGCATCGCTTGATCTGTTTGCAGGAAAGCCGGTGAGATTTCAGCTGGTGGTCTAAAGCGACGCGAGAGCCAGCGTCTCCCCTGCTGAGCCCTTCACGACACAGTGACAAAGAAACGCTCCTGTCTTCCCTCTCCCTTCCCTGCCCCAGGTGTTACAACCTTGTGTCTGTGCTCAGCCATTCCTTCCAGCCACATGGAAGCATTTGGCTGTTGGATGGAGAGGGAATTTTTCAGCCCAAGGGCTGTATTTCCTTCTCGGGAACATTCCAAAGGCCACATGCCATTTTGCCTGAGGCAAAAATGTGCAGAGCAATGGATGTAAACGTTACCTTTGTACAGTAGTTTCTACACACATGCATACACCTCTCTCTGCCCCTTTCCAGCTAAGCAAGAGGCAGTATCAGAGTTCAAGGACTCATTCCAGCCAGGCAAAAACACTGTTTAGAATAAGTGGCCTGGGCCTTAACTGTCAGAGTCTGCAATGCAAAGTCTCTGGTGCCTTACAGTTTCTCTGCCTCAGTTTATCTTCTGTGCTTTCTAGGATTTTGAACAGAGGTCTTTCCCCAGCCCTAACTGGAGATGCTGGGGATTGAACCTGGGACTTTATGAATGCAAGGCAGATCCTCTGCCCCCTGAGCTACAGCACTTACACATCCCTTTTGGGTTCTAAAGATTTGCCTACTTGGGCTTAGACATGCCCATTTTAAGATTTTCTCTGCTTTCCCCTTTATGCTGTGCTGTCCCACCATTAGCAAGCTGCCTAGCTGGGCTCGCGCTGTGACGCCACGAATATTCTACATCACAGAGAAGGCCTGGAACTATTACCCGTACACAATCACAGGTAAGGAGAGCTCTTCTGAATCAGACAAATCTCCGTCTCACCCAACAACCTCTTTCTGCAGGGCCCAACTAGAGACCTCTTGAGAACCCCAGAATGGAATAGTGTCGGGTGAGGTAGCTGCAATCTTCACTTTTCTCTCCTCTGTTCCTGGCACATAGAATGGATCTACACAGATATAAAAATGATAATAGGGAATTCGAAAGTGTAGGAGCTGCCACGCTAAAAGATTGATGTCAGGCAGACGTCTTCACTGTACTGACTTTGGCACCTGCTGAAAACGTTTAGATAAGCTTATCCAGATATTTAGAATGCTAATGTGTTTATGGTTTGTTGGGTTTTTTCTATGTTTTGTTCTTAAGAATGATCTCAGTGTTTTATTCTCTTTGTAAACTGCTTTGAGGTTTCCTACAGTCAAGCGGTATATGAATCTTTTGAACTTTAGTTGGATACAACTCCTGAGCCACCCATCAAGTTGGGCAAAAGGCTTCCCTGGATTTCCATTTGCAGCTTTCCTGATAGGAACGTGGCTGAGTGCATTGAACCTCAGCCAGTGCTTCTCCTTTCTGCCTGGGCTGTTGTGCTGGAGCTGGGTGGCTTAAGTTGTCAAGGGAAATTCAGTTATGGCTCCTGCGGCAACTGTCCCTCCCCATCTCATCGCTGGTTTTCTCTGTCTCTTTCCTCTGCTGTCCTGCGGATTCCTGGAATCGCCTCGCCATCGGCTCAGAGTACACGGTAAGTGCCAAGATGTGCTTGCGTGTTAGGCACTTTGCTGCTTCTCCAAAGGAACGGCTTGTAGCCTGGACTTCCAGAGTGGTCCTGAGGCAGCACCAACTCCTCCAGGCAGGAGGCTGCACATGGGAACAAGTGAATATGCGACAGGGAGGAAAGGAAGGACTGGTTTGAGGATGTCGCAGTCAGCCTGTGAAATCCCCCTGGTTTATCCTCCCCTTTCTTTCAAGAAGCTGATAGTGGCTGACATGGCCTCCCCAACACCACTGTTTCCTCACAAGAACCCTGTGAGGTAGATTAGGCCAGCCTTCTCCAACCTCGGGCCGTTGGCCATGCTAGCAGCGGTTGATGGCAGCTGGATTTCCCTCCCCCAAAATTATAATGCATGATAGCACCACTGCTGTAGTGACTGGAGTGTTGTACTAGGGCCAAATTCTCACTTAGCCATGAGGCCCACTGGGTGCCTTGAGCCAGTCACTCTCTCTTGTGACCTGACCTACATCGCAAGGTAGTTGTGAGGATGAAATGGGGAGTGGGAGAGGCGTGCATGCCGCCTTGAGCTGCTTGGAGGAAAGGTGGGGTATAAATGTGATAATCAGTAGATAAAACAAAGAGATAATCTAGGCTTTGCTACCAGACCTATACATTTTAAAGAAGCATAACCTGATCAATCTGGGCAGAACCCTCCCATTCCTCCATTTTCCTTTATTCCTCCCACCCTGGCCCTTTAAATTATTGCCCATTTTTGCAGCATTGCACCCATTCAATCCTTTCTGCTCAGTGGTAAGCCCTGTTGAGTCCAATAGGACTGGCTCCCAGGTGACTGTGTATAGGATCACACTGTTAGACACACATTCCTGATTTTACGAGCTGGTGTCTTTCAGCAAGTGCTGCAGTCATCACTTCTCTCTCCTTCATCCCTGGCACGCAGGCTGGATCTACACAGATACAGAAAACACCATGAAAATGCTATGGGGTGGGGTGGGGAACACGCTATAAAATATATGTGCAATTTGCCATTGAGCTCTCCAGTGCCATTGCTGTCACATTTTTAACATGCACTTATAACGTTATAATTGCAGCTGTGCAGCTGAGTCCATAGTATGCCCTTGGGTGTTGAGTTATCCATGACCAGGCAGGCGAGAAGGAGCAGCAACTAGCAGTGGGTAGTTGCCTGCCTTCCTCTTTGCCAGCTGCATCTGTCCTCCCCCTCCCCAGCCAGCATGGCTAACATCTGGAGGACCTCAAGTTCCCCATCCCTGGTTCACCTTCTCAGATTCTCCTCCTCGCTTCTTTTACAGTGCTCTTTCCTGCCAAAGTTCTCTATCTACATAGAGACCAAGTACGAGGACAACTGCGGAGACAGCACAAATGTAAGTGCTAATTGGGAAGAGTTCTCAATCTGGCACAGAACTGTCTGCCATCCCTAACAAAGAGGCAACAGGATGCAATGGGAGGTGGGGAGGGTATCCTTTGGTGCCTTGGGTTCCTTGTTTTGCAGTGTGGCCAATCAGGAGCTTCTGTTAAGGGGGAAACATGCCTCTCCTTTGTATGGAATCGGTGGTCCATTCCCCCATTTAGCCAGCAGGTCCTATTCTGATTGGCTGCGGCTCTTTGAAACTTCAGGCTGATGTCCTCTAGTTGGAGACAGGTTGGCAAGGGGCTTTCTGCTGCATGGCATTTTGCAGAGGACAGGACCCTGCCCTGAGGAGCTTACAATCTACAATCTAGATTCCCCCCCCCAAAAAAAAAAGCGTTGACACAGTAGTTTGTTAAGAGTGCTGAGAGGAGACCCACATTCACAGCCACAATTAACAGAAGGGTTTAACAATCAGTCCTTCTTCCCAGGGAACTCTTGAGAATTGTAGTTTGGAGGGAATAGGGGTTTCCCAACAGCTCTCTGCACCCTAAACAAGCTATAGCTCCCAGTTCTTTAGGAGCCAGGAATGATGAGAGTTTCAGTCCAATATTATCTGGAGGGACACAAATTAAGAAGGCAGGTCAGACCCTTGGTCCACCTAGCTCAGTGTTGCCTCCACCGGCTGGCAGAGGCTCTCCAGGATTTCAGGTGCGAGGCATGCGCTAGAGATGCTGGGGATTGAACCCAGGACCTTCAGCATGCAAAGCAGATGCTCTGCCACTGAGCTACGGCCTTCCCCAGTTGTTGTGCATCATGCCCTGCCCTACATCCAAGCTGCTGGCCTGACAGCCCCATCTCTTTCTCTACCTCTTGCCCTCCCAGATCTTCCACAAGGAAAACATATTGGGAGACCACGATGTGACATTCCTGGACATCGCCTTTGATGAAATCCCAGAGCGCTACTACCGGAGCCTAGAGGTAACGCGAGGCAGGGAGGCACCTGTCTAGCCAGGTTTGTGTGTGGCCTTTCCCTTGCCTGAGTCCTGCTGTGACTGTAAGGAAAGCCCTGCTGCATCAGACCAAAGGCCCATCTTGTCCATTGTCCTCAGTGGCCTATCAGATGTTCTGGGAAGCCCACAGGCAGGGCAGGAAGCCTTCTGCCTGCGTTTATCCCTCACCTACTGGCATTCCAAGGTACACTGCCTCTGAGTGTGGAGGCTCCATTTAACAAGAGCCCTGCTGAATCAGACCAAAGGCCTGTGTAGTCCAGGAATCCTGGGCTGTACCCAGTGTTGGTCTGATGGACCCATCAAAATGAATGGATCAGCCAGCAGCCCATCTAGCCCACCATCCTGTTTTCACAGTGGCCAGCCAGATGCCTGGAGGGCAGCCCTCAAGCAGGACCCAAGTGCAAGAGCGCTCTCTCCTACTGTGGTTTCCAGCAACTGCTGCCTCCAACCATGGAGGCAGATTGCAACCATCATGGCTACTAGCCATTGGTAGCCTTCTCCTCCATGAATTTGTCCAGTCTTTCTCTAAAGCTATTCAAATGGAGGTCCACTGGCTCCTTATACTTGTCTTCTCCATGTTGGTAGGATCTCCGGTACTTCAGCTCGACCAAGACTGGCCGTGGCCCACTCCGGGAGGGCTGGCGAGAGCATACCAAACCCATCATGTGCTCCTACAAGCTGGTGACGGTCAAGTTTGAGGTGTGGGGGCTGCAGACACGGGTGGAGCAGTTTGCTCACAAGGTGAGAGCTCAGCCTGGAGACATTTGGGGACCTGGAGGGATGGACTGGGCCCTGTTTTTGCTGGGAGTGTGGGAGGTACCCTTCCTGAGTTTTGAGAAGTCCTTGATTCTCATCAGACAGATTATCCCCCTGCCTCAAAGCAATATTCTGTGCCGGGGTGGGGAACCTGTGCCTGCCTAGATGCTGCTATACCACAAAGCCCATCATCCCTGAAACACAATGGATTGCTGTTGTGATCCTCAGGAATGTCTGCCTCCAAGGAGCGCTGGTGGCTCAAGCCAGGGGAGTTCAAAGGTTCCTGGGGAAGGCAAAAGTCAGCACCTTGGAGGAGGATCAGGGTGTGTTCAGGACCACAGACAGTGCTTCTGCAGCTGAGCCAACCATCCATGTTGTCTCAGCAAGGTCGTGGAGCAACTGGCTTCATAGCAGGGTTAGGCAGTCACTGACTGGACTATGCTTGCTGGGGCTGATGGGAGGTGCAATCCAAAACAGGGAAGGCTTCTCTGGAGCATAGATCAGTCTGTGCATTGCTGCCTCCTGCTGGCAGGGCTCTCAACTGCTCTGCTAGCATAGCAGCCTTTGGTGGTTACAGTGGGAGGGGGGTGACCTTCCCCATGGGGCTTGCTGTGATCATTGCCCCCCAAAAGATAGAAGATACCTGAGGAGTTGTTAACCTAGTTTTGGGTTGCAGGCCATCCGGGACATCTTGCTGATCGGCCACAGGCAAGCTTTTGCCTGGGTGGACGAGTGGTGTGGTAAGTGAGCCTTTTTGTTGTGTTGCTGGTGGCAGAGTGGGTGGAAAGAAGAGTGTGTGAAAACTCTTTGGGCCGTGGGAGAATCAAGCTTCAGGGTCCCCTTTTCCTAGGCTGCCCTGCTCTTTACATCATTGCGTTTTGCATTCATCAGTATGGACCACCTGTTTCCTCCTAATCAGCAACACAGAGTAGGGCCCTCATTTTTTTTAACTTTAAGCATGCACTGAATTAATGGGGAGAGCCTCCTGCCCTTCACTGTGCTTTTAAATCCCCTGATTGTAAGTACAACAAGATGGTTAAACGGTAACTAATCTGTGACCTGCATTCTTGAGTGTGGGCCCCTCCGATGGGATCCTACAACTGCACACAAATGGAAATGTTGTTTTTGGAAAACGTTTGCTTTGTTCCCCCTGGAGCTAAAAGCTGTCACTGGTGTCTCCCATAAATCTCAAGCCCCGCTTATTTTATTTATCTGTATTTACTAAACCTGTTTCTAGCCCTCTTCTTGGTTTTGAAGATCTCCACAAAGTGCACAAAAGAGCAATACACCGTTAATAAAATTCATCTTGAAACAAAGGTCTACAGCTGAGAGGAGGGACAGCGGTGATCAGTGTTCGCAAACTTTTGGGATCCACTTTGGGGAATACTACGTAGCAAATCAATTCTGACCTAACGTGTCCAGTTGTGTGCAGTTCTAGGTTTCTTGGCAAAGGAGTGGGGTTGTGATCACCAAAGCTGTGGAGGCTGGTCCATCAGAGTGACCACTGCCCCACCCATCTCACTCTGCCCTCAGCCAGCCCCCTCCTGCCTGCCTTCCTCCTTACAGCCCATTGAAGGTGTGGCCCTGGCTGTCATCTTGCTCCTCCTTAGTCTCTGTGTCACCCTTGTAGAACTCCTACAAAAAAACCTTTTATTAAAGAGCCCCATAGTGCCTCTAAGCCACCTCTGGTTAGCAGCTGCCACAAAATTTCTCACCCCTCTAAACTATCTGAGACACAGCGCGTCCTTCTTACCTCACAAATCCCCTTCTGAGGAACTGTAAGCGAAAAAGGTGTTTAGACTCCCGCAGGTAAGTGGAAGGCAGAACAATACTACCTGGCCCCACTTTTTTCTTACCTTCCTTTTCTAACCCTGCTAACTTTTCCCCTCAACCCCTGTCCTCTTCATTTCCGCTCTCCAATGTTTTCCTGAGCCTCCTCTTCCTTTGAGTTTTGCTCCAGTGTTGACCGAGTTTGTGCTATCTTGTACCAGTGCTGCCTGGGTCTAAGGTCTCTTGAGTGTGCATGCGCAGGATTAACTCCAGCCTGGTGGGGGGTGAGGGGCTCTCCTCCTTGCCCCCTACAGTGGGCTTACATAGCAGCAGCAGCTCTCAGACCAGTGCTTTCGGCCACTTCAAATTTCCCATAATGCCCAGAGGAGCCTGATTTAGTGTTGCTCTGGGGCATTGTGGGAAATTTAAAATGGCAGCTTGTTGATTCTTAAGACACACACACACACACACACACACACACACACACAGGGAGGAGGTCTTAAGCCTGCAGCAGTGCCAAGGGGGCTCTCAGCTGCCTGGTGTTATTGGGAGCTGACGCCAACCCTGAAAACACACACTCAAAGCGAGCCAGTGGATTCAGAACCACATCTCTACTGCAACCCCACACCACAAGGGAACACAGGAATCTTTCATTTCCAGAGAGTAGGGCTGATCTCCTAGGCCTTTCCTGCCTAATTATAATATCGCAGTCAACACAAGGGACCTCCAGAAGCCATCCAGCCCACCCTTCCTCACTGCAGGATCTGTGACATTGCTTGCTACCTCACCTCTCTTTAAATGCATCCTGCCAGCTCCCAAGGCAAGCTGGTGTTCCACTATCAAACATATCTGACTAGGTGGAAGCTTATTCTACTTTGCAGCCAGAATGTGCCATGATCCCCTGCTAGTTTCCACCTATTGGTTCTAATTCTAGGTTAGGGAAAGGGGCTGTAGCTTGGCGGTGGAGCATCTGCTTTGCATGCAGGGAAGACCCCTGGCATCTCCAGGCAGAGCTGGGAGAAACACCTGTCTGAGCCTCTGCCAGTCAGTGTAGGGGATATTGGGCTAGATGGAGCGATGGTCTGACCCTATGTTCCTACATCATCCTGCCTTCTGGAGTAACTGAGAATAAGGACCTCAGAAAATGAATTAAGTGCAGTTCATGTCAGGCTGGCATAAGGGACTCTGGGAGGGCAGTGATGCAAAGGCAATCAAACTCCAACCAAGGAGTTTATTTTTTATAAGGGTCAGGCAACATCCTGGGAAGCATTGCAGCCTGGAAAGGGCAGGCTTGTTTGCGTGGCTGGGTTCCCTGCTAGGAGAGGGCACACAGAACCTGACTCCCCATTTCAGATCCACAACTGAGGACCTATGGGCCATGCAGTCCCTCCCCACACACACTGGGGCAATTCCACCGGTCCAGCTGTGTGCTTGCCTGTGTTGCCCCCTGGTGGCAGCAGAGAAGCAAAGTGAAGAAGGGGAAATGAGGGTAGCTGCAAAAGGAGCAGGGAGGGTGTGAGGTCTTGGGAGAAGCCCATGGCAGCTACAGGGGTCAACAAGGCATTGTATGAGGCTTGCCCCTTTTGCTGTGAGTTGTTGGCTCTTTGCAGGTGCTGGCTAGGTTACTTTGCCTATTAATGCTGGCCACCTTTGTAGTGAGATGGGATGAGGATCAGACAAGTGCATGGAGGATATCCACAGATGCTAGCCATAATGGCTGTGTTCTGCCTCTACGGTCGGAGGCAGTAATGCTACTGAATGCCAATTGCTGGAAACCGCAGGAGGGGAAAGTGTTCTTGAGCTCCGGTCCACAGGCATCTGGGCGGCCCTTGTGAGAACAGGATGCTGGACCATTGGTCCATCAAGCTGCTCTTGCGTTCTTATATTCTCATTTATTTCATCATCTGCCATCCTCATTTTATTTGCACTCCACTGGTCCTTCTGAAAGGAAGCACAAAGCAACTAGCATTTTGCAGAAACAAATGCAACAGCTAAAGGCAAACAGGAGGAGACTTTGGGGCGTGGAGGGCTGTGGCTTCGTGCTACGCAAAAGGTACCAGTTTCGGTCCCTGGCTTCTCCAGGCAGGTCTGGGAGAGACCCCTGCCTGAAACCCTGGAGAGCTGGAACAGTGCTCTGGCATACTGAGGCAGAGGCAAAGGACAGGAGGGAGGACCAAATGGGCCTTCGGCCTGATTGATCAGGTTTCTTCTTATGTTCTTATAAGCACCTGAGGTGAGAGAGCAGTGCACCAAACAGAATAGCTGGGAAGAAACCACCAGTGTCTGTGCAGAAGGTTTCAGGAAGAGTGCCTGTTCGCTTGTAGCACCACCTGCTGGCAGAATGCGGCACTAGAACTTGGAAACTTATGCAGAGGATAGATAACAAAGCCAAAGCGCCAAATACACTCGGTGTTGTTTTCATTGTTTAAAATACATTTTAACATTCGTGGTTGCTTAATTTATTTGGATTTAAGCACATAGGGCATAATTCACAAAGTTTAGTTAAATTACATAGGGATTGGAGCAACGAACTACCGCAGAAAAACCTCCCTGGCCAAGGAAACGTTTGTTTTGCTCTCATTATTTTCTGAGATTCCATCAAACGGGGCACATTTTGGGGCCTCACTTTGCAGGAGGGTTAGAAACTTGGTGCATTTCTGTAGTCATTTAATGCAAGCTGAGATTTTTGTCAGGGCTTTGGATTGTGCTCCCCATCGATAATTCTGAACAATTTTAAGATTGTAGCTGCTTTTCAAGAGGAAGGCAGTTGTGTTCCATGAGCTGCCTCCTAAACTCTGTGTAGTGTGACCCAAATTAGCTGTGGCCAGCGAAGGAGGCTGCCGACAAGATGGAGAGACGAGTGCTGATCAAGCTGCAGCTTGACGGACTGGACTAAATGGGTCATTGGCTTCTGCGTAAAACAACTTCCTGTGCCCTTCCTGTTAGGGATCCTGGTAGCTTTCCCCTCCCCTTCTCTGTCTCCTGCATAATGGTACTAACAACTCTGCCCTCCACTGCTGCTCAGGGCTTTCTCATCCCTTTTCGCCTTCAACCTCCGCCTTTTCTGATGATCTGTGCTGTGATAGTTCTGCTCCTGAGAGAGAAGGTTTCCTTAACTGACGTCGTCTCAGCGTACAGATCATCGCTTGGCAGACATCTGGGAAAGGCCCCCTGAACTGAGTCGCCACATTTTGCACCTCTCTTACCCCGAGCAGATGGCCAGGCTCTGTTTAGAGGGCAGGATTTGATCTCATCCTGCACAGCCCATTTTCTGTTGGGTGGGGTTAGGGCCAAGGGGCCAAATGTGCTCCCCACAGCAAGAAGGAGAAAACCTGTCCACAGACACCATTGCAGTTGGTGGTGCATTTGGGACCGGCCCGTTGTCTCTCGCAGCACCAGTGTCTTGTGACGGCCCCTCGTTGGCTCTTCGTGGGGCCTCGGCGCCTCCGGGTTTCCTGTGCCTCCTTCCGCCGAGCCCGGCTTGCTTTACTGAGCTTTGAGAGCATCTCTGCGTGTTACAGACATGTCCCTGGAAGAGGTTCGTGCCTTCGAGACTCAGATGCACGTGGCCACAAATAAAAACTTCAGCACCCAGGACCCTTAACGCCCCACCTGGCCAGCCCTGCCCAGGACTCCCGTTTTGTATGTATATGTTTTGTTTTTGCCTTTTGGTCTTTCCTTTCTTCTCCTGGATCTTGGCATAGCAGGTCCCAGCCCTATTCCTGCTAAGGCTCCCCTGTCCTTTGCAGACCCAGCTATGCCTTTTCTGTGCCCAAGATGCATGAGAGCAGCAGCAGCAGTGCAAAGGGTGTCTGGAGCATGTTGGGAAAGGGCTGTAGCTTAGGGGCAGAGCATCTGCTTTACATGCAGAACTCTCAGGTTCAGTCCTCGGCGTCTCCAGGTAGGGCTGGGAGACACCTCCGTCTGAAATGCTGGAGAGCCACTGCCACTCAGTGTAGGCCATATTAAGCCAGATCGACCAATGGTATGAGTCTGTCCAAGGCAGCTACCAATTGTTCCTGTGATGAGCATTAAACTGACTTCATGGCTTTCCCCGATAGATGTGCAGGAATGCTGGGTCACCAGCCAACCTGAATGGAAGGGGGAATTCCATTCAGAGTGCCAATCCTTACCTAGCAAACACAGCAGCATGCAGTGCAATAGGGACAGGAATCCTTGTACTTGGGGAATGGCAAAGTTTTCAGAAGTATACGCACAAATGGAGGAAAGAAAGAGAGGAGAAAACATATAAGGAGCATCAACAATACCAGGAAAGTTCGAGCACCTGTGTTGGGTGGGATGGCGAGTGGAATGGAGTATCTCACTAGTGGTTTCCCGCTGCTCTCAGAAAGAGGGGGAAAGGGGGTAATCCGCTGGCCTGGATTTGAATCTGAGTCCTCTGCTTCCAGAAGGGATGGATTGATGGATTGATGGATTGGTCTGTGAACTGTCCTGAGACCTCTGGGTATATGGCAGAATATAAATTCAGTAAATAAATAAAATTGATCCACTGCTCAGAATTGAGTGTGACATGTTCATTGTTATGATGGTGGTGATTTTATTATTATAATCATTGCTTTTATTTTTAATTACACTTGATTTAGATTTGGGCTTTCAAAAACAAATATTCAACTTTATGTTTAAGGGTTATCAGTGATACAATAGTGAGCTGTACTCAGTGGTGATACAGTAATTGTACATTATTACAAATAAGAATAATGCTATGCCAATAAAGGCTGAATGAATGAATAATAATAATTGTTATAAGTCCTCCTCAGGGTGAAGGGCAGATTAGTATTACAATTTCTATCCCACTAGTATTCCAAAGAACTTAAGGTGGTCTTTTATTGTTCTCCCGCTCTCCATTTCCCCCCTCACAACAACCCTGTGACCCTGTGTGGTAGGCTGAGAGACAGGGGACCTACTCTAGGTCCCCCAGTGATCTTCATTGGAACCTTGCTCTCCCAAGTTCTTGTCTGACACTCTATCCACTATACCACGCTTTCGCACCTGGGGATGGAGGGGAAGCTAAAATCGACCCTTGCCTCGCTCTCCTCCCCGTTAAGGCTCCAGAGAGAGGCGAGTGGTGCCCTGGGGGGGGGGAGGAGAGGCAGCCGCTCGGGCCTAACCCAAAGAGAGGCAGCAAGCGCCCCCCCCCTCCCCACCAACCTCAACCTCTTCTCAGAAAGACTCCCTCCACCTTTTCTTCCCACAGGGATGACGATGGACGAGGTGCGCCTGTACGAGAAGGAAACCCAGGAGGCGACCAATGAGATTGTCGGCATGGCGGAGCCCACCTTCACCCTCAGCGGAATGCGCCTGCCCCCCAACACCCAGAGCGCCCCTTCCACACCCCTCAGCGGCGACGCGCCAGACTTCCTCAGTGTGCCCAAGGACAGACCGCGGAAGAAATCTGCCCCAGAGATGCTCTCTCTGCCGGTTCTGAGGGAGCGTGCCAACGCAGAGTGACGCCTGGCCCCACGAGGCTCACCCCAGCTCCTGATTCCCCACGCCTTCCTTCGTCAAAGAGACTTGCCCCCCCCCCCCACTTCATTTACACAGGAAGGCATGTACCTTGCTTTCGTCTGGTTTTTTAAGAGAAATTATTTATGTGTGGGGTTTTTTTGTTTTTTTAATGACCTTTCTGAGTTTCTCCTTGTCCTGAATTGGGCAACATCCACCTGCTGGACTGAGGAAAGGCCTACGACTTGTGGCCCGCCAATTCCCTTCCCCGGATTTCAGCAGCTCTCTTGTAAAGTAAACCTTTCTGACTTGTTCTGGCTGGCGTCCATCCAAACGTGGCAGGGATTCTCTGACTTTTCCCTTGTTTGACCTGGGGCACTTGTGATATTCCTGTATTGCAGAATAACACACCCACCCTGGTCCAGACACACACATCCTGAGCTTTCCCTCGCTTGCAGAAATGTTGAGTGAAATTTACTGCGCCATCTTAAGTTCCTTTGGGGCTCAGCGGAGTGGGCAGGCCTGGATTGCTTGTCTCCCACCAGCTCAGCAGTCACGAAAGGGGACTTCCATGGTAGCAGGGGTCATAGCTCAGGGGCAAAGCATCTGCTTTGCAAGCAGAAGGTCCCGGGTTCAATCCCTGCCATTGAGTTCTGTGTGCTGGGACAACTAGAGTCTTAAGAATCATCAGTGGAATAAGGACCCCTCCAGACTGAGGGTTTGGTTGTTTTATGCAGAGGTTTTCTGCAGTGTGTCATTGACACAATCATAGTGCGTTCATGGTGGATTTATCCTGGGGTGTCCATACTTTGTTCCACTTTATTAGCTGTTCTGTGATGTTTTCCAAAGGTTATCACTTTTATGACACCTGGATGGGCAGCTCTTGTTCTCTAGTACAACAAAGCAAGAACCACCACCACCTCTGAAAAATACTGGAACATTAGTGGTATATAAAAAGTTGCAGGATTTCTGCCCTGAATCTTTAGTAGGTGCAAACAGGATTGCACATATCTGCCCTGATACCATTGTGAGCACAAATATTGGTAAATGCACAATATAAAGGATGTCTGGAGGGGCCTTTACACTGATTAACAGTGTTCTTTGTAACACAGACAGGCCTTTTCTGAATAGGATTTCCTGTTATTTGTCCCCCCGTTTATTCAGAATGTGCCAATATATCCAGCTAGGCTGGAGAGCAAACCTGCCAATACTTTCCACACCACCCTCATGCAGAATTGGATAGCAAGGCTCAGCATTGTGCCTGCTAAGGATCTCCATTCTGGGGGCTGCTATAAAGCAAGCTTCTAGTCCCTGTGGCTACAGAGAGCAACTTGAAATTACTGTATAGGCAATACCTGGTAATGTTTTTTGAAGCTGGGACTGAGCAGGACTGCTAGGTAGCCAGGATTGCTGCTTTTGGAGCTCTCACCCAGTGCCTTGCGCCTAGCAAAAGGAGAACAAATTAATCAAATCTGTTTACACTGGCATAAAGGATTAAGAGCAGAAGGGCACAGGCTCAATCACCAGCATCTCCAGGTAGGGCTAGGAAAGACCCCCATCTTAAGACCCAAGAGAACTGCTGCCGGTCAGTGTAGACCTGCTTTCCCTATCCTAAGGTCCTCCAGTTGTTTTGGACTACAGTTCCCATAAGAACATAAGGAGAGCCTGCTGGACCAGGCGAGTGGCCCATCTAGTCCAGCATCCTATTCTCACAGCGGCCAGAAAGATGCCTGTGAGAAACCTGCAAGCAGAATTCAAGCATCTGGGTTTCCAGCAACTGGTATGGCAATGCTGGCTGATGAAAGTTGCAGTCCAAAATATCTGGAGGGTACCAGGTTGTCAAAGATTAGCATAGACAATACTGAGCTGCACAGATCAATGGGAGACAAATGCTCAGAGGGAGAGCACAGGCTTCCTGAAACCCTGGAGAGCTGCTGCTGCTTAGTGTGGACAATACTGGGCAAGGCAGTTTCTAGCTTCCCTACGTGTCTTAAATTAGTAAGATTCTTCTGGGTCTTTGTGATGCTGAGCCAGCGTCCTAGTCCTTTCCAGCCCTTCTGCCTCCCTCACACAGTGGCCCCTAGACCTCTTCCTCTGTGCCTTTGGAACAGGGACCATTCCCACTACTGCAACAAATGTCTGCAGAATCCCCTCCTCATGGGAGTGCCCTCAGCGTCCATCGGCCACAGCTGGGCCATGCACATAAATGGAGCCCTGCAGGATCAGGCCAAAGGCCCATCTGGTCCAGCATCCCATCTTTGTTGTGGCTGTGAGAAGCCCCTGACAGCACAGGTAGGACATGTCCATATTGGCTAATAGCCATTGATGGTCCTATTCTCCATGAATAGCCTTATCCTCCAGGAAAAGCTGCCCATGTGGCTCTTGGAAGGCTCCCCAAAAAGGAATGAGCCTTGCCTTCTTTCGCCTCTGGTCCTGCCCATAAATTTAATGTGAGCGTAGGAAGCGCCTTGCTGGATCCGGCCCATAGCCCATCTATTCCTGCCTCTTGTTCTCCCAGAGGCCAACTAAACACATTTGGGAAGCCTGCAAACAGGACCCAAGCACAACAGCCGTCTCCCCTCTTTTCAGCAACTGAAACTCGGAGGCCATCGCCTGCCAACTCTCCTGCCATCACCAGCGTCCAACTTTTTTGCCTTGCAGAAAACCAGAAGTGCAGCCCCCGTCTGGAAGGGGGCTTCAAGGCGGTGCCACAGATTCCTCAGATGTCAGCCTCTCAAGTCTTAATGTGCTCTCCGAACCTCAATGTACAAGCATCCTTACTGGAATTTGCACTGCTTTCTGTCGCAGAACGGAACTGCTGCCCTTTTTGAGTGTAGGCATCGGCTCCTAGCTTCTTTTGTGGTTGGTCCCTTTGATTCCCAGACTGCCATCCCAGCTGCTACATTTTGCCTCTGAATGCACAGAAATTGCTGGATCCTCACCCTTTTTGATGGAAGCGCTTTGGAGGGACCAAACAGACCTCGAGAAAAAACATCCCCAGAAAGCTTGCCGTGTGGTTCAGGGTTGCCAGTGGAGGAACATGGACTGGTGTTCGATGCACATTATCGAGGTCAAACAAGTTTTGAAGTGTTGCTTGGGTGGGATTCTGACCCCTAAGATCCATCCAAGCTCCCAGGAAGAATAGATGGCACAGAAAAATGATCCAGCAATATGCATTTTAGTTAGCCATCTATGAACTATGCTTACACTTTTTATGTGTGCTGAAATATGGGGAACTAGGACTGCAGCCCCATCAGCCATCTCTCACCCAGATTTTGGCGGGGAAGTGTCTGAGAATGTATGGAACACCCTTGTGTTTCTGGGCCTTTTGAGAACCCGGGTGGCAGACATGGATTGGGGCCTGTTCTCATCCAGTGTATAAGCTGAGAGGCTCCCTGAATTCCATGGGCCCGGAAATGGGAGGAAATTGGTGTGTATGGGAAAATCCTATGTAGATAATTTGTGATCTGTGTAGGAGCCATTCTGTTATGCTTTATTTTTAAAAAAACAATTGAGTGATAAAACAGTTTCTCATGGGAAAACCATCCTTGTGCTTGTGCAACTGGCTCAGCAGGGGTCAACATGATGTTGGCAATCGTACCTGATTTGTATTTTATTTATTACACTTCCATCCCCTGGGTTCTTACTGCTCTTGCTCTGGCTCTCTTGAGCGACCTTTCATACAGCTTTGGGTGTCTGCCCACACTGTTTGGGAAACATTTCCAGGCATCATTTGTAAAACCTCTGGACTTACACTAAAGGGGTGTCGTATAAAATCAGTGGTGGCAGGAGGCCAACAGTAGGTGGCACCAGAGACATTGACAGGCAGAGCCAACTAATTCTAGTTTCATCCCCATTCCGCCTCTTCTCTGCCGAGTTCTACCAGGGTTAACACTGAGCCTAAAGAGGATGAAGAAGCTGACAGCCAGGGCTTCCACCACCTGGGCTGGCTGTAAGTAAGAAGGCAGGAATAAAGGTAAAGGTACCCCTGCCCGTACGGGCCAGTCGTGTCTGGCTCTAGGGTTGTGCGCCCATCTCACTTAAGAGGCCGGGGGCCAGCGCTGTCCGGAGACACTTCCGGGTCACGTGGCCAGCGTGACAAAGCTGCATCTGGTGAACCAGCGCAGCACACGGAAACGCCGTTTACCTTCCCGCCAGTAAGCGGTCCCTATTTATCTACTTGCACCTGGGGGTGCTTTTGAACTGCTAGATTGGCAGGCACTGGGACCGAATGATGGGAGCGCACCCCGCCGCAGGGCAAGTCCTAGGCACTGAGGCTTTTACACACAGCGCAACCGCGTCCCCATGGCAGGAATACTTGATGGGAAATTTGAATAGTGTGCAGGTTTATTTTTAGTAAAAGGCAGCACGAGATCAGGGGGTTTTTTTGGGGGGGTGCATCCTGGGGTCCTCCCCCCACCCTCCATGTTCACAAACAGTCCTCTCCCTTCTTATTTATTTCTGCTTGACTAAAAGGTGGCTAGATATGCCATGGCTCAGGTGGTGCATCTGCTTGGCATGCAGAAGTTGGGCACTTCCAGAAAATGGTTGGTAAAAACTCCTACCTGAAACCCTGGAGAGCTGCTGAGCTGGAGATACCAGTGACATGATCCCATGTCTGTGTCAACTTCTTATGGGATGGGACTAGCGGTCAGTTCAACTGATACATGGCTGGCCATTGGTTCATCTTGCTCAGTATGGTCCAAACCAGTGGCTTCCAATTGTTGGTTTGCATAACCTACCCAGGGGGTCCGTAGCACATACCTGTCAATTTTTCAGGACATCCTGCTTTGAGAGGGTTGTGCTCTCCTGAACAAGCACAGTGCCCCAAAACGCTTGAGATTGTGGCACCCAAAAATGGATGCCGTATCCTTGAACTGGTCATGTGACTCGCGTGGGAGCACAGTCTCGTTTTGCGCTGGGACATGTTGGAGGGTGCTGTGGCACCATTCACATAACAAAAACTACCACAAAGATACCAACATTTTCAAAAGTGGGGAGTCCGTGGCTTTGCTTTTGAAAAACAGCAGGTCCGCAGGACATTGGCCATGCTTAAGAACTTAAGAAGAGCCTGCTGGATCAGACCAATGTCCCATCTAGTCCAGCATCCTGGTCTCACAGTGCCTCACCCCCCAGATGCCTGTGGGACGGAAACCAGGAGGCAGGATCTGAGCACAACAGCACACTTTCTTCCTGCAATTTCCAGCAACTGGTATCCCAAAGCTCTTCAGCCTCCAGTCATGGAGCCCATGGGTAGAGCCTGCTAGAACAGGCCAAAGGCTCATCTGATCCAGCATCCTGGTCTTGCAGAGGCCAGCCACATGCCTGGAGGGAAACCCACAAGTGAGACCCAAGCACAAGAGACTCTCTCCTGTGTTTTCCAGCAACTGGTACTCAAGAGGCATTACTGCGTCCAACCTCTGAGGCAGAGCACAGACATCATGGCTGGTAGCTTCATGGTTTCTGGGGTTGATGGGAGTTCCAGTTCGGGAGAGCCAACATCCACGGCCTCAGAGCAGCTCTCTGGGGTTTCAGGCAGGGATATCCCCCAATCCTACACTGTCAACTGAATCCACAACCTCCTGCATGCAAAGCAGCTGCTTCCCCACTGAGCTACGGCCCTTCCCTATTTGCTACCCTTGGAATCTGCCCTTCAGCTGCAAGGACGGGGCCAGCTTTGAGAATGAGCACGCACACAAAACAGCCACTTGCGTTCCTGACATCTCAGTCCGCTCCAAGCAAGTGGTTGAACAGATGTGGGGAAACGAATAAGCCTCTGCTGCCTTCAGTTAGGAGGTCACTTGCTCTAAGCTTCCCCATCTAATCTCGCTCCTCTTCGCCCCCATCCAGCTCTCCTATGTCCAGCTCATCTGGGGGAGCAGACAGCCCCCGGAACATCATGTAGTGGGAGTTGCAGTAGACAGGAGGCTTATTGGGGTTTGAGTAGGCCTGTTCTGGTTTGAGGGAGGCGAAGGGGTTGGCCCCACAACCTGTGATCTGGGTCTCTAGCTCCATCAAGATCTTGAGCGAATTCTTCATTTCCTGTTCACTGGGGGAAAGAAGGAAGGAGTCTTGGTTAATGCTGCTAGCTCATTTTCAGTTAGCAGTGGCTGGGTCATTTTAGACCCTGAATGGTTTTTCAAGTGCATCCAGATAGTCACTATTTTGGGGTGGAATTCAATCATGTATCTGCCCGTGATAGTTGTGCTGTTATAATGGATGGGGAGGTTTTGCACAACAAACCCACTTCCTCAAAAGATCAGACTTTTTGCAATGAAAGCAACATAAAAATGTACTGGAAAGTGTGAAATAACACGTTTTAACACAACCTTGCCTGGACTTCATTAGCATCCACTGAATAGAGGTGGCATAGAGTAGTGATTAGAGTGTTAGACTAGGAACTGGGGTTCAGGGTTGGTTGATCACTGCCTTTCAACCTAGCCTACCTCAACAGGGTGGTTTTGAGGATAGAAAAAGGAGAATTATGTATGCAACCTTGAGTTCCTTGGAGGAAAGATGGGGTATAAATGTCATAATAAAATTAATGAAGATAATTTTAGGCTTCTAATACATAAAATCCAATTTACAGAAATATTAATATATAAACATCCATGATTAAAATACACAATCCCATCAAAACAATGGATTTTCCACGTTCGTGAATTTTTCTCATTCCTTCCTTTTAGGTATGTATTTATGAATCTTCCTCCCCCCACCTTGTTTTAATGTAAGTATGTATCTTGTTATATTGAAAATTGAATAAAGATAAAATATGCATACACACTTACATAATTAAAGCAGGCAATAAAACAACACAGCAATTGAAACAGGAGGCTTGGGAAGAGATCAAAGGAATATGTGTGCAAACAGATATTCAAAAGTCGACAGAATGCCAATATTGATTTGGCTTCCTGGGCATTCTGCCCTAATGGGACCACAATGGGTTTGGGGACAGTCCTAGGAAACTGAAAAGAGAAGGCTCCGGTTCCCAATTTCTGTGTAGCTTCTTATAACTCAATGAGTTCAGGGCCATCCCCACTATTGGACAAAATGAGGCAAATGCCTCAGGCGGTAGATGTTGGGAGGCAGCTGCAACAGCCCCCTAGCCATTCCTCTTATGCCTCCTCCTTCCTAGTCTGTTTGAATGCTATGCAGCCTCACCTGCACATTCCTAATGCAGCAGCAAATGTCAAAATGTCCTGGAAGGAGAATAGAAGAGTGGAAGGCCTGTGATTCTGTGGTTAGCGCATCAGCCTTGCCCAGGTTCAATCCCAGGCATCTCCAGGTAAGGCTGGGAATGATTCTTGCCTGAACCCCTAAGAGTCACTGCCAGTCAGTGTAGGCAATATGGAGCTAAAGAGGCCAATAGCCTGAGCCAACATGAGGCAGCTTCCTATGTCCCTGTGAATGCAGCCTGCTTTGTGAAGGTAAGTTACATCTGCCCACTTTTGCCCCCAGCACCAGATAGAATCATAGAATCTTAAGAGTTGGAAGGTACCCCAAGGGTCATCTAGTCCAACCCCCTGCAATGCAGGAATCTCAACTAAAGCATCCCTGACAGATGGGCATCCAACCTCTGCTTACTCATTGTCTCGTTTGGCCCTTGGCACCAGCAATGGAGAACAGGTGTGGGAGAAGAAGTAGAGGAGAACCTGCCTGTTTACCTGTACACGGTGAAGAGCGAGGGGATCTCGTAGTCTCGAAGGAGCAGCAAGGTGGGAAGCCAACTCTCCATTAGGTCATGGCAGGCATGGAAACCTAGGAATGGAGAAGACCGGAAATGGCTCATTTGCATGCAGTGCCCAGGTTGCATTTTTTGAAAGGTTTATCTTGTGGGCTTGCTTTTTGCAATGTCGTGAAACACACAAGAGAACATGTCAGAAGGGTTTCAGCCTAGCCGTCTCCCTGACCCTGGTGCCATTTCTATGTGCCATCATGCATAAGAACATAATAAGAGCCTGCTGGATCAGACCAGGGGCCTATCTACTCCAGCATCCTGTTCCCACAGTGGCCAACCGGTGGGAAGTCCAAAAGCAGGGCCTGAGCACAAGCACACACTCGCCTCCTGTGGCTTCCAGCAATGGGTGTTCAGAAGCAGCATTGCCTCCGACTGTTGGGGTGCAGCCAAGGAATCGGGGGCAATAGGCAGGCCCCAGCCCACTGGCTGGTGTGTCGGGCGATCTCCAGTCCTTGGATCAGCATGAAACTGCAACCCTAGCTTCAGAAGCTGGGCACGCACACTCAGCAGAGTAAATAACGCTGCGCAACAGAAGTGGCAGGGAGACGGCTGTGTGAGCATATTTACAAGCAGTTTATTCAGCGTACAGCAGGACATGTCCGACCCCCTTTGTGTCCAAAGCTAGAAGCAGAAGCAAAAGCTATACACAAATGGAAGTTCCCAGCAAGCTGTGCTGGAGTGTAAACAGGCATGTGACACACAACAATCACGCCTGTACTTAAGGTGGAACAGAATATCCTAACATCCTCCCCCTTTCCGTGTAACCTGTATCACCTGTGTTTTAACCCAAGTGCAACCGCTGTACATAAACCTTAAGTTGTTCTCTGTTAACAACCATAGACAACAAATCTGCAGGAATTTCGTGTCCTGGCATGTAGGACACCGGAATATCCTAACACCGACTGCATAGCTATTATGCCTAGTAGGCATTGATAGCCATTGTCCAATCCTCTCGTAAAGCCATCCAGGTTGGTGACCATCACTACCCCTTGTGGGAACAAGTTAATTATGCACTGCCTGGAGAAGGGCTTTCTATTGTCTGTCCTGAAACTTCCAACATTCAGCTTCATTGGCTGTCCACGAGTTCTAGTGTTTCACTTTCTCCATGACATGCATAATTTTAATACACTTCTATCAAGTCCCCTCTTTCTTGCTTTATCTCCAAACCTAGAAGTCCAAAATGCTACCACCTTTCCTCATAGGAACGTCCCTCCATCCCCTTGATCATTTTGGTTGCACGTCTAAACATTCTCCTGCAAGATACACACATCTCCACGCAGCTGCTTGCAGCATGAAGCAATTCAGTGCAGGGATGGCTTTAAAAACCTCATGTGCTATTTGCAGAAACTGGACGGCAGACAAAGCTGCAGGGCAAGAACTGAGGCTGACTTTCCCTGGATGCCGTACAGATGCCCTTAGCATGATGTCATGATGGGAAAAGATTGCTCAGAGGACATTCTCTGCACCTTTTGCTGGTGAAGAGTGCCAACTTAGCGTGCTTATACCTTGCAAGGCCGATATGTGAAGCAAGTGCTGATTCCACTTGTACAGCACACCTTTGGCAGAAAGAAGATGGAGGCTGGAAACTTCCCCAGCAGGTTGAAAGAGGGAATAGTGAGGGTCTGGCTGTTTGTGCAGCTGTCAGAACAAGGATGCCAAACTCTCTCGCACGTCATAGCTGGGAACCATTGGGGGGGGGGGCTGACACTGCCAAGATCAGATCAGATTGGGGATGGCAGAGTGGGGGACGGAGGGAAGATTAATTCCCAGTTTGCAAAGCCCTCTGACATTTCTGCAAGCTTGGAATGATGTGCCAAGGGAGCCTTGCGTATTCACAAGGGCATTTGACTATCCTGGTACTAATAACTTAATACCTACGGAATGTGGTGGAGCGCGCCAGTGGAACATGGCTTTGCTCCTGAGTAAGAAGCACCCTTGCAGTGCCGCACAGTGCCATCGCTGAGACAAGACACATTGCAACATCCTTTACGAAAAGTTTCAGGTTGCCTTCCAGGACTGGGCAGGCAATGTTATGGAAATGCCCAACATTGTGATGGAGACGGCATAATGTGGCTTGAAATCCCAAAGGAGAGTTTCCTGCCTCCCTTCCAGTCTTTTTCCTTTTGTGCTATATTTTTTAGCTTGCAAGCCTCAGGGTGGGGACCACCTATGTCACATTTCTAAGCCACTCTGGAAGGCCTTTTTGTTTTGGGCTAAATATCACCATCATCATCTTTCTATATATAAAAAAAGATTAAGTATAGAACTGACGCAAAATTTCTCAGAAGTCATTCCCCGCTCCCCGATAAAATTTCATAAAATGTCTCTTTCTCTTTTATCCCATCCCAGTAGAAAAAGAAGCCAACTTCAGCATTGTCCCCAGATATCCTCTACTGTTCTGTGATGTGCCATCTATCAATCCAGGCCTGGGCCAGCCCAGCCATGAGGCAAGATGAAGCAGCTGCCTTAGGCGACAGATACTGAGGGGGTGGTGAGTGGACAGAGCTTGTCTTCTGCTCCTGGGTTCAGTGGAGGATGTTGATGTAAGGTTCAACAGCTAGTCTGGTCAGCTGTTGTACATTGAGGGGCACCAGTGAAAGTGGGTCCATTAGGTGAATGGGGCACTGCCCCACCAACCTCAGTCTGCCCTCAGCCAGCCCTCCCCTGCCTGCCTTCTTGCTTACCACCAGGCCAGGGAGTGGCAATGCCTGCCTACTTCTTCTTCCTCCATCTCAGATCTGCCCTCGCAGAGGAAACTACAACTAATCCAGAATGCGGCAGCTAGACTGGTGACTAGGGGCAGCCGCCAAGACCACATAACACCGGTCTTGAAAGACCTACATTGGCTCCCAGTACGTTTCCGAGCACAATTCAAAGTGTTGGTGCTGACCTTTAAAGCCCTAAACAGCCTCGGACCAGTATACCTGAAGGAGCGTCTCCACCCCCATCATTCTGCCCGGACACTGAGGTCCAGTGCCGAGGGTCTTCTGGCGGTTCCCTCATTGCGAGAAGCAAAGCTACAGGGAACCAGGCAGAGGCCTTCTCAGTAGTGGCACCCGCCCTGTGGAATGCCCTCCCATCAGATGTCAAAGGGATAAACAACTACCTGACATTTAGAAGACATCTGAAGGCAGCCCTGTTCAGGGAAGTTTTTAATGTATGACATTTTAATGTATTTTTAATCTCTTTTGGAAGCCGCCCAAAGTGGCTGGGGAAACCCAGCCAGATGGATGGGGTACAAATAAGAAATTATTATTATTATTATTATGGAACCTAGTTTCTCCTTCCCTGGAGAAACTGAGCAGGATGCAGTTTGGGAAGCCCTTGTGGCCATTTTGTCATGTACCGATTGCCCCCACATTACAACGCACCATGACGGTTTCCGGTACGTTTTGTAATGTGTGCAAGGAACACCCAAGCTGTGTGTGAGGCTGAGCACTGAATGCCCCCCACCACAGCTGCTCCGCACTTAACCAGCTCGATAGTGATAGGTATGCTAACAAGCTGATCGGCCCCTGTCAGGGTCCCTCAGCTCAGCTCTTTAGTGCTCAGTCTAATCCCCGCAGTGAAACACACTGTCAGCAGCAAGCAGCTGACTGGAAGTGGGATAGCGTACGAGACAGCTGGGCAGAATCTGGTGCTTGCTAGGCAAGTTGTGATCCACAAGGTGTGCTTCTGAGACATCTGGCATCCAGAGGATCCCTCTGGTGAGTGGGATCACCTGCAGGAGGGATTCAAGTGTATAATCTAGGTTTGTGCAATTATTTATTGGTAGTATCATTATTATTTATTGCATTATATCCCACCTTTTTTCTCCCAAGGAGCTCAAGGTGGCATACCTGGATTTCCCCTTCCTCATGCCATCCCCACAACAACCCTGAACGGGGAAGTGAACACGGTTAGGGTGAGAGGCAGTGAGATTCGTGGCCTGTGTGCCGGCACAAGAGGCCCTTAGCATGATGGCCTGGTGGGAAAAGATTGCTTAGAGGACATTCTCTGCACATTTTATTCAGCTTTCCTTGGGATTACTGCTGAATTGGAACAAAGACCAATCTGCAGAAATCCCGACTGATGTTTGTTCTGATTCAGTAGTGATCAGTGGGTTCCCCCAGGGAAAGTGGCGGTACAAAAAAAAACAATCTCTTGGACCTGTGGGTGGAGAACCCAGGACAAACAGAAGAAATCACAAACAGACAAATGAAAATGTAGAGGATTCTGACGCTTTTTCAGAAAGTCGGAGGCTGTCAGAGGCAGTGTTCCAATGTACGCCAGTTGCTGGGAATGGCAAGTGCAGGTGGGGGCTGCTTGCATGGGGGCATTTGGTTGGCTACAGTGAAAACAGGATGCTCAGCTATTTTTATTATAAATATTCATAATGCAGTGGTACCTCGGGTTAAGAACTTAATTCATTCTGGAGGTCCGTTCTTAACCTGAAACTGTTCTTAACCTGAAGCACCACTTTAGCTAATGGGGCCTCCTGCTGCCGCTGCACGATTTCTGTTCTCACCCTGAAGCCAAGTTCTTAACCCAAGGTAATATTTCTGGGTTAGCAGAATCTGTAACCTGAAGCGGCTGTAACCTGAAGTGGCTGTAACCCGAGGTACCACTGTAATGAATTGATTTATTACTTGCCTTTCACCCACAGGTCCCAGGGCAGGTCACACAACAATTTATACAGCATGAAAACAGCTTAAAGGAAAGTACAGCCTTAGGAATATTTGAAGATAGCCATCTTCACATATCTCAAGGGCTGTCACATGGAAGACAGAACAAGCTTGTTTTCTCCTGCTCTGGAGGGTAGGACTCAAACCAATGGCTTCAAGGCACAAGAAAGGAGATTCCGATTAAACATCAGGAGAAAAACTTTCTGAAAGTAAGAGCTGCTTGACAGTGGGCTGGTCTCCCTTGGGAGGTGGTGGACTCTCCTTCCTTGGAGGTTTTTAAGCAGAGGTCAGATGGCCATCGGTCATAGATGCTTTAGCTAAGATTCCTGCATTGCAGGGAGTTGGACTAGATCAGGCCTAGGCAAACTCAGTCCTCCAGATGTTTTGGGACTACAACTCCCATGATCCCTGACCACTAGTCCTGTTAGCTAGGGGTCATGGGAGTTGTAGTCCCAAAACATCTGGAGGGCCGAGTTTGCCTAGGCCTGGACTAGATGATCCTCGGTGTCCCTTCCAATTCTATGATTACATGAATTCCAGGCAGGAAAGTTGTTGAGCTTTGGGGGGCAAAAAAATTGCTGTTTTTGAGCGTTTTTTATGGAAAATAGGCAAAACTGGGACTGCCGACATGGGCTGCCATGCATCCGGATTTTCCTGGACATTTTACCAATTTTCACCCAGACACTGCTAGAGACAACAGTATTCCAGATACAGTGGTACCTCGGGTTAAGTACTTAATTCGTTCTGGAGGTCCGTTCTTAACCTGAAACTGTTCTTAACCTGAAGCACCACTTTAGCTAATGGGGCCTCCTGCTGCCGCTGCGCTGCCAGCATGCGATTTCCATTCTCATCCTGGGGCAAAGTTCTTAACCCGAGGTACTATTTCTGGGTTAGCGGAGTCTGTAACCTGAAGCGTCTGTAACCTGAAGCGTATGTAACCCGAGGTACCACTGTATGTCCGGAAGATTCCGTACGTATGGCAACTCTAGTTGATGGCCACCGGCCTCTATTTGTGGGACTAGGTAGTCTCACACCCTGAGCTCTATGGTGCAGAGGAAGCAGTATGTTTGGCTTGTTAAGGGCGCCTTGGGAACCCCCCCCCCCACCAAATTGGGAAGGGAGAGTCGCTTGGTGACAGAGCACTTGCTTTGCAAGCAGGTGGTCTCAGGTTCAATCACTAGTACAGACAGTTAAAAAGATCAGATGGCAGCTGGTGGGGGGGGAAACTCTTCTCTGCTGGAGACCTCAGAGAACTCCCAGAGGGAGAGCTGTGTTAAAGAGCTGTAGAGAACTGAATTTGAGATTCGAAAAATGAGAAACCCAGAGAACCAAAGGGGGGAGATCCTTCCACCCCTAATAATAATAATAATAATAATTTATTATTTGTACCCCGCCCATCTGGCTGGGTTTCCCCAGCCACTCTGGGCGGCTTCCACAGAAACCAAAAAACACTAAAATATCATACATTAAAAGCTTCCCTGAATAGGGCCGCCTTAAGATGTTTTCTGAATGTCAGGTAGTTTTCCATCACCTTGACATCCGATGGGAGGGCATTCCACAGGGCGGGCGCCACCACCGAAAAGGCCCTCTGCCTGGTTCCCTGTAGCTTCGCTTCTCGCAATGAGGGAACCGCCAGAAGGCCCTCGGCGCTGGACCTCAGTGTCCGGGCAGAACGATGGGGGTGGAGACGCTCCTTCAGGTATACTGGGCCGAAGCCTAAGCATAACATCAATAAAATTAGGGCAATTTTATGAAAGCAGCAAAAGGTGAGACCAGGTATAGGGCTGGTGGAAACAGTTGGGCGGAAACAGCCCATGGGATCTGTGTTGGGCTTAATTTGCCCTGCTGGCCAGAAGTTCCCAACCCTTGCTGCTGACAGCACTGGGCTACATAGGCAATTAGCTGATCCTAATGTAAAGTTTCCTGCATTCCAAACCAAGCTAGCAAACAGATCAAAAAATGCAGGGGGGGGGTAGGTTCTTATTCCCATTGGGGTGGAGATGGACAACTGCTCTTAAGGCTGTCAGTTTGCTGCATTGTTCACCTACAGATAAAATACTTGGATCTCTCTGTTGCCATTTACTGCATTCCATTTCCAGTAGCTCACAGACAGATTTAGGGATGATCCTAAGAGTGCATTAGCATAAACAAGGATTTCTGAAACTCCTTCTCTCTCCCTTTCTCTCTGCTGGGTCCACAAAGATCCTGCAAACGCAAAAGACCAGCTAAAGAGGGTAGCTAAAGGCTTCAAGCACCATTTGTAATGGGAAGGGCTCCAACACACCATACATTTAAACACTGGTGTAGCATGGGGGGTGCAGGGGGGGCCGGCCGCACCAGGCGCAACATCTGGGGGGCGCGCTCTCGCACTCGCAGCTCTCTGCCCCTACCTGGCTCACTCTCTCTCACTGCAGTACTGGCTGTGCAAATCCAATCCGAGCCACCGGGTCGCCGCCCACTGTGGGGGGGGGGGTGCCAGGCGTGCGGTGCAGTGCGACTCAAGTGCTGACAACCCACGCTACGCCACTGCATTTAAAGCAGGCTCCCTCCCACGGCAAAGAATTCTGGAAGCTGGAGTTTACCCCTCGCAAATGAAATTCCTTAGCAAGTTACTGTTCCCTGGATTCCTACCCAGAGATGACGGGGATTGAACCTGGGACCTTCTGCACACAAACAGAAGCTCCACCACTGAGCTACAGGGAAGGGACAATGGAATGACATACCTGGGTGGAAGCCAACTACGATGTCAGGCCGAGGAGCCTGCTGGGTCTCTACCTGCGATTCCCAGAAGTCGTGATAAAGGCCCTTGTAGCTGCTGAGGTAGACTCGTTCCCGGGGCCCGAAAGCCACCAACGGCGGCCTCATGATGGGCCCATCTACCACGTCAACGCCCACCATCACCACCTCGATGCCCTGGTGCTTTGGAAACATGCGGGAGAGCTCATCGTAGTCTGTCACCCGGGCATTCAGAGTCTCTACGTGGGAAGCTCCAACCATGTGCACCGTGATAGGCTTGGCGTAGGGGTCGAGGTGGAACAGGCACAGCCCCAAGCCAATGGTGGCTGGTCTGGACACAAAGTCCGTCATCACCCGCTTGACAGACACCAGGAGCTCCGCCTCCTCCGGCTTTGGCTTCCCAGCATTGGCCCAGAGGATGTTCATGTAACGCCCAGTCATGATATTGCTGAGCTTCTCCTCTAGACCATCCTGCATCGAGAAGTAGTCCTCCCAGCCTCTCACTTCCAGGATTCGTTTCGTCCAGGGGCTTGTGAGGAAAGGGATGTCGCCTGTCGGAAGAATCAGAGTGGAACAAAAGCTTCAGATTGACTGGTAGACCTTTGGGTTACTAGTGGGCCTCGGAATTAATTGGTTTGTTTGTTTTTAAGGTGCCCTTGCCCAACCTTTAAGTCTGCCTGCTGTAATACACATTGTATTTTTTATAGTTTATTGTCAGGTAGAGTTGTTTTTCTTTGATTGGAAACTGTGATTAATGAATGAATAAAGAGCATAACCTGATTCTGAAGATTGGCCAACAAAGGATTTGGTGGAAGTCCTGCAATGCAGGTGGCACATCAGAACGGCCGCGGCCATGACTGAACCCCTTGTAGAGTCATTCTGTCAGTGAAGATACACTAACAGAGTAACCGAGAGAGGGCAGAGGGGAAAAAATACACCAGCACTGAATCTCATGCCCATAGCAGGCTTACCTGTGAAAACAAGCCATTCCACTAGTCGGTCGAGAGCCACCAGTTTCAGCTTCTTGCAGACCTTTTTGTGTGTGGGCCAGTTGGCTCGTTGGCATTCTGAGCCACAGTAATAGACATTCTGGCACCTGGGAGTGGAAAGAAGGTTGCTAAAAGGTTCAGCCTACCAGACCCCACTGGCTTCAATATCCATAGCAAGAAGTGATCTTCATTCACTGCCTATATATGGACGATCATATCTCAACTTGGGATATGAACGAGCCTTTGCTCGTAGCTGCTTTGCTCTTCCCCTTTGCAGGAACCACAGAGAAGCCAGGAAGCATCTCCTTAGCCATAGTTTCCTGATTCATCTGGCTGGGAAACAATGGTTGCCTGCTTTGGATCCTAAAACAATTTGTAGCTTGATATACTGGTTTGTTCCAAAGCAGGCAGCCATAGTTTCCTGGTTTGGTCACATGCACGTTTATTTGCTTGATGTATTATGCTTAAAAATGTCATCTGGCCCTCCATATGTTGTTGAGCTACAACTCCCACCAGCCCCAGCAAAAATGGTCAACAGCAAGGGATGGTGGGAGTTGCAGTTCAGAAATATCCAGAGGGCCAAAGGCTCTCCTGATCTAGGATTTTTTTCATTGAATAATAGTTCTATTATTATTTTTTAACCTTTTGCAGCGCCGCAGGCTTTTAGGATCAGGCATTGATTCCGGAAGCTTCTTGCACTCAACACAAAACTTGAAAGTGTCCTCCATTTTCTGGAACATCTCAAAATAGGAACGGATGCCAAAATCTGTGCACAGTTTTCTGCCTTCCACTGCAGACCTGTGAAGAAACAGCACAAACAGGGACCCTCTTGTTTTAATCAGTTGTAGGTGAGCTTTTCTGGGCACCTAACAGTGTACAAATGCTCTAAATATACAAATAAATATTGGCAAGGCTTCTTTCTTTCTTTAACTAAGTTTGTTCTCAAAAACAAAACTTGTAGCAACACCATACCAAAACTGTTCATTCAGCTGCCAGAATGTTAGGTAAATGGGGATGTACTGTATTTTTTTATTCTTTGTCTTTTTTTTAGAATTAGGGGTTAGTTTGTGCATTATGGAACATGCTGCCTGTGACTGAAGGAGTAGTGGTCCAAAACATCTGGCTGGGGAAGACTGGGCTAGAGACTCTGCAGAGGAAGCAGAAACCTGAAAAGCAAGAAAGCTTGTATCTCACTCTTAACAAAACCAAAAATGTTTAACCAGGCATTCTCAAAAGGCCAAATAAATGTGGATAGTGATTTATTAGGGACCAGGAAATCAGCACGGCCCATGATGAGCAGAATCAGTTGGCGTGTATGAGGCTAAAGAGATATTCCCCCCTATCTTACTAAGGCTCATATTTCAGCTTCCAGTCTTGGAATGAAGATCTCCTGGCTACCAGAGTGCAGATTCTCACTTGCAGGCCTGGACCCTAACAACTTCTGTGAAGCTATCAACACACACACACACACACACACACACCCCAAAACCAGGATTTTCAGCATCCTCTGAAATATCACTCCCACCTACATTTACCAACAAACCTCACCTGTAGTCATCGTAGCTCTTCATGTTGAGTTTTTGAAGGATGACCTGCGACAAACCTGGGACATTGCTGTCCATAGCCAGGAAACCCAGAGAGTCCATATTGGGTCCTGTAACAACTGGCGTCTCCTTGGGAGTTTTCTTGGCACGACTGGCTTTGGAAGCCCCAGCTTTATTCCTGTGAGCCATCTTTGGGGGTTGTTGGAGGATCCAGAGTCTGAATCAACCTGTAAAGAAAGATTTTTATTTATACCTATTTCTGTATTTATGGATCATCTTCCAGGAAGAAGCTACAGCAGGGCAGTGGTGCCTGGAGCCCGTTGGGAACGGTAGGTTGCAAGGCAGGGAGCCCAACAGTAGGTGGCGCCAGAGCCAACAAGCAGCCAGGTCCAACTACAGTGGTACCTCGGGTTACATACGCTTCAGGTTGCATACGCTTCAGGTTACAGACTCTGCTAACCTAGAAATAGTGCTTCAGGTTAAGAACTTTGCTTCAGGATGAGAACAGAAATCGTGCTCCGGCGGCTAAAGTGGTGCTTCAGGTTAAGAACAGTTTCAGGTTAAGTACGGACCTCTGGAACGAATTAAGTACTTAACCCGAGGTACCACTGTAATGCAAAAGGCTGAGATGCTTCAGTCAAGGGGCAAAGTGTGCTATGGTGGTGAGAGACACAGGAAAACTGGAGGACTGTACCACATGTTTCATCAAAATGGGTCAACAGGCTCAGCTGTTTGATCTCCCTTTCCTATTACCCTATCCTTCCTTTACATCCCACCTGTCTGTTCTGGGGTGTGGGACAGAATTTATTTTATTTTTATTTATTTCACAAAATTTATATAATGCTTGATTGCCATGCTACCTAGAAAGCGCTTTGAGAAAAGAATGAAACAATAAAATTATCAGTTAAGAAACAGTTTGAAATGACTATGTAAAACGTTCAAAAATAACTGAAATCAACAATAAACTGAAATAAAAACAACCAACAAGCCCTACCTAAACAAAAATATTTTTAGCAGGTGCTGAAAAGACTGGAGTGAAGGTGCCTGCCTGATATCAACAGGCATGGAGTTCCAAAGTTTGTGTACTGCTGCACTGAAAGATCAGTTTCTTACAAATGTGGGCTGAGTATTATGTGGCACCTGTAATAGTGCCGGTTCTACAGACTGAAGCAAACTGGGCATACATGGGGTAGGGCAATCTCGCAGGTAAGTTGGTCCCAAGTTAAGGGCTTTATATACTAATAGT
Organism: Podarcis vaucheri; assembly: GCF_965113315.1. Taxonomy (NCBI): domain Eukaryota; kingdom Metazoa; phylum Chordata; class Lepidosauria; order Squamata; family Lacertidae; genus Podarcis; species Podarcis vaucheri. Next base: position 36,188,360 of record NC_138752.1, read on the forward strand.
AACACCTTGTACCTTGCCCAGTAGGAAATCGGCAACCAGTACAGGTCACCGAGTAGAGGTGATATACACTGACAGAGTCTCACTCCTACCAGCAATCTGACTGCAGCATTCTGCACTAACTGCAGCTTCCGGATCAAGCGCAAGAGAAACCCCACATAGCAAAATGAGATAGCAAAGCTATCTCTGTCCATTTGGCTCATTTGGGACCCTGTAGCTCCTTCGCCTCCTGGGAAAGGCGTGTAGCTTTGCAACTCAGATCAGGTCAGGGGTGTGGAAAGGGTTTTGGCTCCATGGGCCAGACCATCCTTATCAGGACGAGCCACATGGCCCAAACGTGACAGGTGGCCGGGGTCGCCCACTCTGTCAATCAGATGACATCATTATGACATCACATGAATCACTGATCATAGGACTGGGAAAGCACTCCTTTCTCCCCTCCCAAGAAAGAAGCCTGCATTTTATAGGCATCACTACATGTGGAAGAGAAGTAGTAGTAGTAGTATTTATTATTATTATTATTATTATTATTATTATTATTATTAATACCCTGCTCATCTGGCTGGGTTTCCCCAGCCACTCTGGGCAGCTCCCAAAAGAATATTTAAATACAATAAAACATTAAACACTTCCCTAAACAGGGCTGCCTTCAGATGTCTTCTAAAAGTCAGATAGTTGGATTTTTCCTTGATATCTGATGGGAGGGCATTCCACAGGGCAGGTGCCGCTACTGAGAAAGCCCTCTCTGGCTGGTTCCCTGTAACACAGCCAATGTCTGCAAAAAGCAGGAGTTTCTTTGAGTCTGGGGGCCCTGTCCCCACCCCCAGAGGTGCCTCTTTTCCCAGCAGGATTTAACCTGTACTGGTCAGCAGCTGAGCTGGGGTTAAATCCTGCTTGTGTTGGCTGTGCATGCCTCTTCATTAAATGACTGAAAGCCTCAGAGGAAACATATAATCTGTTCCTCCTCCCCTCGCGGTCCCTTGGCCTTAATACATTGCCTGCCGATTCCATCAGGCTGCCTCAGTGGGAGAGATGAGTGGCTTTGCCAAAAGACCAGCTCCACCAGGCGCCTCCTGAGCTGTTTCAGTGCCAGGAGACCATTGCAAGAATTGGCGCCTTAGTTTGCTTTCTCTCCTCTTCCCTTTCTCCTTGTGTGTCATGCTGTTTAGACTGCAAGCATGTGGGCAGGGACTGCCCTGTTTTCAGTGACTGCATGTAAGTCAGACTGTGGAATGGGCTACAAATGCTGTATATGAACAGATATCTGGTGGGGCCAAGGACCTGCGATTTTGATGCGGCTATCATTTTTTTCCAGCATTGCAGGGGGTTGCACTAGATGACCTTTGGGGTTCCCGTCCAACTCTGCAGTTCTATGATTCCCCTTTCTTTTTTTCCCCCTCTGACCTGGCATGGTATGTTCATGAAGCAAGTGGATGAGTCTCCCCCGAGGTTAGCTGAGAATACATTCTCCGCCGGCTAACAGGCCTGCCTCTTCTTTTCAGCCTCACACCTGCTCCAGTAAATCATCCCATCATTATATGATACCCACTGGAGAGTGGGCAGGATCAGATTGAGAGCAAGGCATTCGCCTGGCCCCCAGCCAGAAAAACCAGCATCCAGTGACACCACAACTGATATTCACTTGATACTGCGCCTTTCATCCGATGGTTTGTCAGCCTGCTTACAAGGAGCTCAGAGGCAGCGGTGGCTGGCGGAGTTGAGGTTGAGCCCTGTAACATGTTTTTTTGTGATCGTTGTTGCCAGAGTTCAGGTGGGGTGTGGGTAGCCCCCAAGGGAGACAGCTAAGAATGTGCAAAAATCAGAGGAGCTGCAAAGCTGAAATTTTGGAGAAACTGCAATGCTGAAATTTCAGGGAGAACAACCCCCACCCCGTTCATTTTGGCTCAGAAATTCTATTTCTCTCATTTTTATTTTTTAAAAAGTAGTAGTAGTAGAAGAAGAGTTTGGATTTGATATCCCGCTTTATCACTGCCCGAAGGAGTCTCAAAGCGGCTAACATTCTCCTTTCCCTTCCTCCCCCACAACAAACACACTGTGAGGTGAGTGGGGCTGAGAGGCTTCAGAGAAGTGTGACTAGCCCAAGGTCACCCAGCAGCTGCAGGTGGAGGAGCAGGGAAGCCAACCTGGTGCACCAGATTACAAGTCTACCGCTCTTAACCACTATACCACACTGGCAGTAATAATGTGTGCAGTCAGATAGTCTGAGTCAGTTATTGTCCAAGGTGTTGCTATTAGCATATAAAGCCCTAAACAACTTGGCTACCCCATATGTGCAGGTGGCACTGTGGTCTAAACCACTGAGCCTCTTGGGCTTGCCGATTAGAAGGTCGGTGGTTCAAATCTCAGTGACAGAGTGAGCTCCCATTGCTTTTTCCTGTCTCCTGCCAACCTAGTAGTTTGAAAGCATGCCAGTGCAAGTAGATAAACAGGTACTGCTGCTGCGGGAATGCAAACGGCATTTCCTTGTGCTCTAATTTCCATCACAGTGTTCCGTTGTGCCGGAAGTGGTTTAGTCATGCTGGCCATGTGAACTGGAAAGCTGTATGTGGACAAACGCTGGATCCCTTGGCCTGAAAGCAAATGAGCGCTGCAACCCCATAGTCGCCTTTGACTGGACTTAACTGCCCAGGGGTCCTTTACCTTTTACCTATGTGCCCAGTTGACCACTTCAATTGACAGAACTGGCCCTGTTACAGGTGCAACATAATACTTGTTCTGCATTTGTAATAAATTTATCTTTTACTGGGGCAGCTCCCTCACTTTGGAACTCCCAGTCTATTGGCATCAGGCAGGCACCTTCACTGTACTCTTTGCAGCACATGCTAAAAACATTTTTGTTTAGGCAAGACTACCCAAGCAGGTAGAATGTTGACAGGTGTTTTAAACTTGTTTTTAGCTTATCACTTATTTTAGTTATTCTTTGAATGTTGCAAATAGTTGTTTGGAACTGCTTTTACTGATAATTTCATTGTTTTATTCTCTTTCTTACCCATTTTGATTCCCCCCCCCAATTTTTTTTTTAATTTTCCAAATTTGTAACAAACATATCGACAAATACAAAAAGAAAACATCAAAAAAACAAAACAAAACCCAAACATAGATCCTAACTGTAGTAGTTCCACTTTTGTTAACATTGTTGGGTGACTTCCTCGAATCCCTCTGGCTGAGTTTCCATATATATCATTGTACAGTGGTGCCCCGCAAGATGAATGCCTCGCAAGACGAAAAACTCACTAGACGAAAGGGTTTTGCGTTTTTTGAGCTGCTTCGCAAGACGAATTTCCATATGGGCTTGCTTCGCAAGACGAAAACGTCTTGCAAGTTTGTTTCCTTTTTCTTAACACCGTTAATACAGTTGCGACTTGACTTCGAGAAGCAACTCATAGAACGCGGTGTGGTAGCCTTTTTTGAGGTTTGTGAAGACTTTGGTGATTTTTGAAGCTTTTCCAAAACTTTCCCGACACCGTGCTTCGCAAGACGAAAAATTCGCTAGACGAAAAAACTCGCGGAACGAATTAATTTCGTCTTGCGAGGCACCACTGTAGCAGTTTTCCAAAACTAATTTCACCTAAAATTTACTTAAGTCAATTAACCTCTTTCTTTCTTTTCATTTTAACTTTAAACATATTATTCTATAACATCACATATTTAAATCCTAGGCCAATCTGATACTTGCAATAATTCTATTTAAGTTATCTTAAATAGTCTTTAAATTTCTTCCATTCCTCCTGGTATTCCTCCTCCTTCTGGTCGTGGACTCTTCCGGTCAGATCAGCTAGCTCGCAAAAGTCCATCATCTTCATCTGCCATTCCTCCACTGTTGGTACTTCTTGTAATTTCCAATTTTTGGCTAACAAAATTCTAGCTGCAGTTGATTTTTTATTTTAACAATCATGTGGTATATAAACTTTAATAAAATAGATAGATATTGGACAGATTTACACCATACATTTGAAGCACTTCATTCCACCCCTTCAGGAATCCTGGGTAGTGTCGTTTGCAAAGGGCGCTGGGAACTGTAGCTCTGTGCATGTGAAACTAGTTCCCGGGATTTCTTGTGAGAAAGCTGCATGCTTTAAATGTGTGCGGAACATGCTTTAAATGTGTGATGCGGACCTGCCCACGATCTCTCTTGCAGGCAACTACAGCCTGAAATATGGGCTTATAAAAATGCTCTGCGTAGCTGAGCCCCTGGATTGAGTTTGACTGCCTGTCTCTCTGCCAGGTCTAAGTGGTTTTTAATTGGGGGAACTTCACTTGTGCCCATGATAAACGGGATCATTTAATTCCAGGCAGCTGGTTTGGCGTTGCTACCCTGACAGTCCCCTGCATTCTCGTTAGACAGCCATCATCCCCCTCTCTCTCAGTTGACAGAAAACAACAGTCTCTCAAAGCTGCACACACACAGAGGCACAACTTGGAGCCAATGCTACAGGCCAGGTTTCAGCTCATAACACACCTCTTGAAATTCCTCTGGCTCCTTAATTGAGCAAGGGATTTTCTCTGATACCCTTGGATAGAGCTCCTGTCATCGCCGTCCATTTATTATCTTCCACACCGCCATGTTTTGGCTTTACAAAGGAAGGAAGACGATTTCCTTTCGCGGCTCTACATTCTGTTTCAGCTGGATAGCTTAAGGCTGCACACACCCCATTCATTCAGAGCATGTTTAAAGCACATGGCTTCGCTCAGAGAAACCTTCAGCTTACCCCTCACAGAGCTACAACCCTCAGGGTTCTTTAAGAACATAAGAAGAGCCTGCTGGATCAGGCCAGTGGCCCATCTAGCCCAGCATCGTGCTCATCGAGCCAGTGTGGTGTAGTGGTTAAGAGCGGTAGACTCGTAATCTGGTGAACCGGGTTCGCTTCCCCGCTCCTCCACCTGCAGCTGCTGGGTGACCTTGGGCCAGTCACACTTCTCTGAAGTCTCTCAGCCCCACTCACCTCACAGAGTGTTTGTTGTGGGGGAGAAAGGGAAAGGAGAATGTTAGCCGCTTTGAGACTCCTCAGGGTAGTGATAAAGCGGGATATCAAATCCAAACTCTTCTTCTTCTTCTAATACTGGCCACCAAGATGCCTCTGGTAAACTGGCAAGCAGGACCCAAGCACAAGAGCCCTCTCCCCTCCTGGGGTTTCCAGCAACTGGTATTCAGAAGCATTACAGCCTCCAAACATGGAGGCAGAGCACTGCCATCATGACTAGTAGCCACTGATAGCCTTCTCCTCCATGGGTGTGCCCAATTCTTTTCTAAAGCCAACCAGGTTGGTGGCCATCACTGCCTCCTGTGGCAGGAAGTTCCACAGTTTAACTATGCACTGCCTGAAGGAGTACCGTATTTTTTGCACCATAACACTCACTTTTTTCCTCCTAGAAAGTAAGGGGAAATGTCTGTGCGTGTTATGGAGCAAATGCCTACGGGTGGCGGGGGGGATCTGCTGCAGTCGTGAGCAGAGGATCCATGGTTCCCCTTCCTTCCCTCCTCCATGGTTACAAAGCATGGATCCACATGGATCCTCAGGATTTTTGCATTGGGCTACTCCAAACTCACTGTCAGATCACATGTCTGTGGCCACAGCATGAACCACAAAAATCATATATCCACTATTTTGTTTAGAATATTTTTTTTCTTGTTTTCCTCCTATAAAAACTATGTGCGTGTTATGGTCTGGTGCGTGTTATAGAGCGAAAAATACGGTACTTTCTTTTTTCTCTCCTGAATCTTCCAACATTCAACTTCATTGGATGTCCACGAGTTTTAGTCTTATGAGAGAGGGAGGAAAGACCTTTCTCTGTCCACTTCATCCACACCATGCATAGCTTTATAAAATCCGATCACGTCCCCTCTTACTCGCCTTTTCTTCTAAACCAGGATTTCCCAAACTTGGGTTGCTTTTGGGACTACAGCTCCCATCATGCCTAGCTAGCAGGACCAGGGAGTTTTAGTCCAATAACAGCTGGGGAACCAAGTTTGAGAAAACCCTGCTCTAAATTTGCACATACCCAAGAGATGCCCTTGTGGAATACTTTATTTTGGCGGGGCAATGAAGGAGATAAGGGTAGCTGGAGCCAGAGACAGGGGGTGGGGGAAGACACACTCAAATGTCAGAGACCAAGATGACAAAAAAGCAGGTGCTGCCAACAAGGATGAGATAGCAATGCTATTCCAGTCCTGTGCCTTCCCTGGAGCTAGCCAACTGGCTGGCGAACAGAGCTGGGAGGGGCAGGGCAGGGGATGAACAGATGCAAAAGGCACCCCATTAACTGAGAGCTGCACAGGGAGCTAGGAGGTCTCCCCAGCTCACCTTACACAGTAAGCCCAGTGTTTTACAGGAGGGAGAATCCAGCAGTGAATTGTCAAACATTTAGGCATCATGCAAAAAGGGAGAGGAGGGTAAAAGTGGGCATGGATCTGCAGAATAGTTGTATACTCTGATTGAGAGGTATAGACGCAAATTCAGAAGGAATTTTTATAATTGAAACAGAAATGCAATTCATCTCAGCCTAGTGGAAGAAACTGTGACCAGGTGAGTTGTTTTCCTGCTGTCCAGGTGAGATCTGTTGATGGGCAACTTTAAGCCCGCCCTCCTCTTATGAGAAGATTCACACTATACATTTAAAGCATATTCAACACACATTTAAAGCACTTGACCCCCGCCACCCCCAAATTCTGGGAACTTTAGTATGCTATAGGTGCTGGAAATTGTAGTTCCGTGTGTATAGGCATCACAGTTCCCAGGATTCTTTGGGGGAATGTCATGCGCTTCAGATATGCGTTGAATATGCTGTATGGTGTGGATCAGCCTCTTTAAACTGGACCTGGCCTGGACAGCCCCGGACTCTCTTCTAATGACCCTTCAAAGAGAAAGGCTGTCCTTTTCAAATTTAGACACATGGCTACTGATGTCAAATCAAGATATACAGCTAAAAGCTATGAGCTGAGAAGGGTTCCTCCAGATGACCTATTTATTAAGCATTCATCCTGATTTGTTTGCATAAAGTTTATGCAAACAAAAGGTTGGATTATATCTAGTCTTTTATGAACATTTGTTTTGATTTGTTTGTGTAATGGTCATGTGACAGTGAGCATTCATCCTGTTCCTGCATTCATCCTGATTTTCTTGTGGGGTAGTTTACGAGTCTTCCCAGTAATCACACATTCGTCTCACCCTTTTTGGTGCATTTCCACATCCCTTTTCTAACTGCAAAATGTCCTCTTTCTCCTTTTTAAACAAGAAGTAGATCTGTTGCAACAGAGCACCTGTCTGTCGGGGTTTTTTATGTCTTCCTGCCAGTCATTTACTCTTCCCACACATTTCAATGCATTTCCTCATCACTTTTCAAATAGGAAGAAGTCCATTTCTTTTTTAAAGTGGATTTGTTGTGCTCGGTAGACAGAGTTCTTTACTTCACTCTATTTGCACAAAGCTAAATTTCCCAGTGTGCCCTTGAGCCCCTCCCACAAAACACAGACAGTCTGGAGGTGCCTAAATACAGGATGATGGAGACAGGAACAATTAATATATGGGCTTTTCTATACAATAAGATTAGAAATGCAGCTGCCTTATGCTGAGAAAAAATACCCATCCATCCAGCACACTGTGATTTGTGATGCGTCAAATGAATACTTCTGTGAATGAACATAATGAATTTAAAAGTTAGCTGGCAAGCACACCTGCCATTTATTTTGCACTAGCGAGAGGAAGCTTGGCTCCGCACGCAATAAAAAAACTTGCTGCAACTCCTTTTCTGGATGTTACATTTATATGCCCTTGGATAGAGAAGCAGGAGTAAAGTTCTGTCGGACAAAACAGAAATAAAGGTAGCTAACAAAAATTACTTATAGTTACTGGGGCTGCAAAAATATATTTAATGTAGGTTAATTGCAATACTAGAAGAACAATTATTTGAACAATTGTGGGTTTTTTGTATGTGCGTTTAGATCCATCTGCATTACAGTCAGAGGCGGATTTAGGGGGGCGCAACCAGTTCAGTTGCACTGAGCATGGAGCCTTGGGGTGCAACAGGGGGCGCCGTAGAGTGGAAGGCGAGAGGCGAAGGGGGCACTGAATGTTGGCGCCGCACAGGGTGCCGCTGAAAATTGAGACCCCACGGTCTGCCACTGCTACAGTTAAGAGACACACCATCCCTCTGTGAGTGTCAGTGACAGTCAGACTGTCTCTCCAAGATTTACCATTTGAATACAGTTATCTGGGAAAAAAATTGATTTACAAGTATGTTAATTGATAGCAAGAAGTCAAGAGATATGAAATACGGAGCCAAGCCAAAGCTGTTTTAAAAAAGCTTGAACTCCCTATGTAGAAGTTGATATGAAAATATTTATTTTTATTTTTTATTTTTAGAAATTTGTTATCTATCTTTCTATTTTTTATTCTTTGTTCTGTTTCTTTTTTCTTTTTATATTCTCTATTTTTCTTTTTAGTTTTATTTATGTATATTTGGTGTATTTATGTGTTCGCAATTAATAAAAATATATTTTTAAAAGAGCAAGAGAGACACCATCCCTAGGCTGAACCCACTTGCAGGGACATGTGTGTGAGTGTATACAAATAAAAACCTTAAAGGGCATTTATGAAAGATATTCAAAAGGCAAAATAGGAGTAGCAATTCCCCACCCCACCCCACCCCAGGGAGAGCGGTAACAGGGATTATGCCTGTTAAATTGAAATTGTTGGAGGAGCACAGGGCATAGAGATTGTGAAAAGTTGATTGGGGTCTGCCGTTGGGTTGAAGGCAGAAGGACTCAGGGCAGCAACAATGTGCAAGGAGGTAAAAAGGTTGTGAGAGCAAGTTCTGAGAAAACCAGAGTAAGTCAATAGGCTAAATTTAAAGACCAATGCGCAGTAAGGGAAATTTACCTGCTAGACGTCTCTGCAGCTGGATTCTTCCTCTGCTGCAAATATCCCTTGAATTCTCCAGTATTGCTCTCAGCCTCCAACTGCAGAAATGCCAGGAAGAAAATCTCAGTCTAAGAATATCCTGCCAGCAGTTCCAGATCTTGACTAGGAAGGAGGACTCCTTCCAAATGGACAGGAGGGATGGGGGGGGGGGTTGAACTGAGCTTTCTCAATTGCTCAAAAGGTTCTACAGTATCAGGATCGTAATGAGCCAGCTGCCCCCAACAGGAAAATAGAGGACACTACAAGAGGCCCACACTCCCAACTACCACCACCAAACTACTTTTCATAGTTGTGGCTTCCCCCATGTATAGAAAGGGGGAAATCATATACACTCGCCTTGTGCGGTTATTGTGAGAAAGGCGAAGGCAGTAATGCTCTATGGACACAGAATCATAGAACTGAAGAGTTGAAAGGCATCCCAAGGGTCATCTAGTCCAACCCCCTGCAATGAAGGAATCACAACTGAATAATTCCTGACAGATGGTCAATGAAGATCAGTGGTAGGAACTGATGCAAGAGCCCTCCGTTGCTCTTTCTCTCCACAAACAGCCTTGTTCAGCAGCAGCATGCCCGACATGCTGGTTGCTCAGTCAAACTCGGTCCTTTCCACACCATATGTCAAATCCATAAAGATAAAGGTACCCCTGCCCGTACGGGCCAGTTGTGTCCGACTCTAGGGTTGTGCGCTCATCTCACTTAAGAGGCCGGGAGCCAGTGCTGTCCTCAGACACTTCCGGGTCACGTGGCCAGCGTGACGAAGCTGCTCTGGCGAACCAGCACCAGCACAGCACACGGAAACGCCGTTTACCTTCCCGCTATAAAGCGGTACCTATTTATCTACTTGCACTTAGGGGTGCTTTCGAACTGCTAGGTGGGCAGGAGCTGGGACCGAAAGACGGGAGCTCACCCCGCCGCGGGGATTCGAACCGCTGAGCATACGATCGGCAAGTCCTAGGCACTGAGGTTTTACCCACAGCGCCACCCGCGTCCCTAAATCCATACCAAACATTTAAAGCACCCAGCTTCCCCCAAAGAATCCCAGGAACTGTAGTTTGTTATGGGTGCTGGGGATCGCAGCTCTGTGAGGGTAAATTATAATTCCCAAGATTCTTGAGGTGGTGGCGCTTTAAAGATATGCTCTGACCACACCCAGATAAAGTTAAAACCAGGGGAGGAAGCAACAACACTTTAACCTAAAGAGTGTGTCTGGTCCTGTCTTTTCGAAAGTCTCCATATGGTGCTGGAGAAGACTCTTGAGAGTCCCATGGACTGCAAGAAGATCCAAACTATCCATTCTGAAGGAAATCAGGCCTGAGTGCTCACTGGAAGGACAGATCCTGAAGCTGGGGCTCCAATACTTTGGCCACCTCATGAGAAGAGAAGACTCCCTGGAAAAGACCCTGATGTTGAGAAAGATGGAGGGCACAAGGAGAAGGGGACGACAGAGGACGAGATGGCTGGATAGTGTTCTCAAAGCTACCAGCATGAGTTTGACTAAACTGCGGGAGGCAGTGGAAGACAGGAGTGCCTGGTGTGCTCTGGTCCATGGGGGTCACAAAGAGTCGGACACGACTAAACAACTAAACAACAACAACAACAACTTCAGCAGATAGCATTTAAGAACACAATAAGAATTTTGCTGGATCAGGCCAAAGGGCCATGTAGACCAGCACCCTGTTCTCACAGTGGCCATCTGGATCCCTCTGAGAAGCCATAGCTTCTTTCTTTGTAAGCAATTTGCACCACCATGTGAGGGACATGCTTCTGCTGTTTCTTCCACTGCTGTCTCTTGGCTGAGTTGAAAATTTAACACTGGTAGTGCCATCAGTGCCACCTTGTAGTAAAACAGTGGCAAATGGCCAATGTGAACTCCTGACTTTCACCCACCAAATATCAACATAGAAGGGTTATTTTAAAATAGTCGTCAACAAGAGGTTTGGTATGAGGGGTTTTTTTCGGGGGGGGGGGGAGAGATCACCCAGCGATTTAGCTGGGGTAGGTGGGGGAAGACGTGTGTCCAACATTTTTGGTTGCAAGAAAGACCTCATTTGGGCCTTAGAGACTTTCCGATAACAGAAAGTTATATGCTCTCAGAACATATGAAATGATAAGGAACATGCACTTTGTTTTCTTGCGCCTCATCTGATGGTTATAATTCCCTCCACTTATTATTATTCGCAAATTTATTAAAGAAAGCAGGTGTTGAGAAAAGAATAAAAAATGGAAGGAACCCGGAGGGTAAAAACCCAGAAAAACTGTCAGCTCACACTGACAATACAATAACCACCGATGCCCTCCAAATAGGTATCCAAACTGCGTTGGCCCTTTTTTTTCTTGCTGAAAAATGGTGTTCCAATGTAGCAAGGGCATTAAGGTCTTCAGACCATTGTGTAATAGATGGTGGGTATTTCTCTTTCCAGGCTCCAAGTATAAGTCTCTTAGCAACCACTACAGCTTGCAAAAAAACACACTTGCTAACTCCCTTCAAATCTAGGAGTCTGTGGGCTTCTGCTGCGCCCAGTAAATGCAACTCCTGTGGTGAAGACACCGCTGGTACAACAGACGTGTGCCCGGGCAGGCTTATTACTAGGCAGGAGGCGGCTGCGAAACCCAGTGAGAACCTTCGCTTGCCCGCAACAAACATGGCAGCCGGAAGGTCTCGCGAGGCTTCCCTCCAGGCGAAGGAAGGGAGAAGAGCTCAAGGCGCCTCCGCGTCGCTATGGCAACGGAAGATGCTCCGGCAACCGTCGCTGGGTCTCTGCGCTCTTCTGTTACCTGCGGGCGGGTGGACAGGTGAGCGCCTCTCATTCCCCGCTGCCCCCGGTTCAGCGCTCGCACCCATTTCCATCCAGTGCAGGGCGTGAAGGTGTGTTCCTTTGCTTTGATTCCCAAGAGTCGAAAATTTTCCAGTGAAAAGTGAACTTCCGCTTCCCAGGGTTGTATCCATCCAGCGTGAGTCCTGCTTAGAGTAGACCTTAATCTACTTAATGGCTGGCTCAGGCCCATAGATTTCAGAGGGTCTGCTCTGAGTAGACGTTAGTTGGATACAGGGTCAAGATAAGCTGTTTCATCCAAGAATACTTGCAATGGTTTGCATCACGACCCCCTCGACCGCCTTCTCTTAAAAGGGTGTATGCGTTTTTTTAAAAAGAAATCGGTTTAATGTTTATTTATGTTATTTAACATCGCTTTTTGCACGCACAAGCCCTGCAACAGTAACTGACATATTGCTGCCTGAGGCAGAGCAGCAAATGATGTATTTATCACTCAAGTCCAAGTGCTTAGTACTCAAGGCCAACCAAGTTATTTTGGCACCTAAGACAGAAAATCTCATAAGTACGGGGGGGGGGATACAACACTATAATAAGTACAAATTAGGGTTGCAATACTGTTACTTGGAAGTAACTTACTGAGATGGCCGTTGGATCGCATTGTTGACTTTCAAAAAGGAAGTGATCTGAGAATGTTGGAGACTTATTGCAGCAATCAGCTGCAGGGTTATATTGTGCTATATTACTGCATTTTTGTGCTGTATATTTTATTAGTTTTCTATCCCTGCCTTTTCTCCAATGGTACATCCCTCCTCTTTAGCTTCAGAACAACACTGCAAGTTAGGTCACATTCAAAAAAAGTTGAGTAGCCCAAGGTCACTCTGTGAGCTTCAAGGCTGAGTGGGGATTTGAACTGGGATCTTCCTGGTCCTATTCTGACACTCTAGCCATCACATAACACTTTGTTCTATACTACTCTGCATTTCCTAGCCTACCTTGCAAGGTTGTTGTTCTTGGAATGGTAAAATTGGGTAGAAACCTAAGTATATCAGCTTGATCCCCTTGGAGGAAAGGCAAGATATACATAAATGATAGTTCATGTTCCTCTTTCTTTTCTTCTTTTCTTTAGCTGTATAGACACCTCTATTCACCAGCAGATTCTTCCTTCTAATGGCTGTCTCACCTTCCTTTTTGCATCCCGAGGTGCCGGAAAGATGTGCCAAACTAGTGAACATCACAGTACTGGATGGACACGACTTGGTAAATTTTCCTTTTGAGACAATTTTTATTTATTTTGAGTTCGGCATTTTATTTTGTATAGTACCACCACATTTATTTCACAATATTTATATACCATTTGATTGTAAAACAAAAGAAAACATCAGGACAGTTTAAATAAAGAATGAAATAATAAAATTATCAGTAATAAAAAAGATTTAAAAACAACAATTTAAAACATTTTTTCAAAAAAATTAAAATCACTGATAAGGTCCAAATCAGATTAAAGCACATATCCGCATTCTACATGTCTTGATTGGCTTGCCTAAACAAACATGCTTTTAGCAACTGCCAAAAAGAGTGATGATGTCAATTAGCAGGGAGTTCCAAAGTGTAGGTGCTCTCTTCCGCACTCTGTCAGTATTATGAGGTGCTGCACATAAATGAAAAATAAAACAAGTCATGCTCAAAAGTTTAAAGCTAAAGACAAGACCACTCAGATTCAGTGGCGTAGCGTGGGGGGTGCCAGGGGTGCCGGCCGCACCGGGCGCAACATCTGGGGGGGGCGCGCTCGCTGCCTCCGGAGTCACCGAAGAGCCTCGGGCGCAGGCTGTAGCGGAGCCGCATGTCTCGCGGAACCGACGAGCTGTGCGCGCGTCCGGGCTGAAGGCGCCCGGCAGGCAGCGGCTCTCAGCGCTCGCCGCGGAGGACGCGCCAGGCAGCCCCTCCTCACAGCCCCGCCTCCGCCGGTGCTGCTGCAGCTGCTGGGCCGTTGCATTTTCCTCGCCTCTCTGCCCCCCTCCTCCTCCGGGCAAGCGGCGTCGTTTGGGCGGCAGCGCCAGCGGCAACTCGCAGGTTAGGGGTTAGGGGGGGCGCAAATTACTTGCCTTGCCCCGGGTTAGGGGGCGCAAATTACTTGCCTTGCCCCGGGTGCTGACAACTCACGCTACGCCGCTGCTCAGATTAGGGTGGCAAAGAAGGACACATGCTTATATTTCTCTCTGATGTTTTTGAATCTCAAATTTGGTCCACCTTTCAAGTTAGGTTTGGTCTAGAACAGGGGTGGTGGTCCCCCAGACCCTTGGGGGGGGTCCATAGCCTCCTTCCCTGGACTTCTCCAACCCTCTTTGAGTGTTTTTGCCTAGCTGGAATATATCCTTAAAGTGAAATAATTCCTCTTGCTTGCTTAAATGGATGGAGAGAGGCATACAGGCATGTGAAGAAGAAGGAGTGTGTGATCTTGTTCAGGTGGTGTGATACTTGAATCTGTCCCATACAAAAAAGACTGAGTGACACCACCTCCCTGTTTGATAGAAAGGTGTCAAAGGAGATGGGCCAGTTACCTTTGTGCGTACCGAATACAATGGCATCGTCCTTGGTGACTCCGCAAAAGTGGAAAGTTCAGCAGAAGGAAGTGCAAAATATAATTTCACTACCACCTTTGACTGCCAGCCTGAAGGGCCACACAGCCTGGATGACATTGCACACAAACCTTTGCTATGTGAGTAAGAGTGTTCCTCCCTTCCTTGTTTCCCCATTTTAAACAGATGCTTCTGAACTGACAGTCACTTAGTCCTTTAGAAATTGGGAAAGATGAGATTGGTTTTGTTCTTTGATTATTTCAAAGGAAACATTGTATCCTGTGCATATTTCATCCACTAGAACAGGCCTGCGATAACTACCCTCAAAGCACTTTTGTTCCTTAATCTTAATAATCTGGTTGGCCACTGTGAGAACAGAGTGCTGGACTAGATGGGCCACTGGCCTGATCAGCAAGCTCTTTTTATGTTATTAGAATCTTTATAGCAACCAGAGCTCTTTTGCAGCCAGAACATGCTGGAACTCAGTTCTGCCACCTCTCAGGTGGGTGCCATTGCCATTATAAGAGTACGAAGGAGGCACTCATGGTGAGTTCTGATACCTCTTTTTCTAGAAAAGTAGCACTGATAGCAATGAGAGAAGTAGGGCTTGCCAAATACTATCTAGTGAGTTTGTGAGTGAGATGAATTTTGAACTTTGTTTTGTAGCTCCCATGTCACACTATTTCTGTATTTTTAAATTTTTATTAAACCAACCTTGGTTATAGCTCGTGGTTTATAGAGAGAGAGCTAAACAGTGAGCCCAGGTACAGAAAATTTGGTAAGTCAAACTGTGACTTACTGCAGTGAAGCACCAAAACATTTAGGGAAGAGCAGAGTGGCTGGGATCTTCTCTCCAGGATCCCACATGTTTGCACCAAGTCATGGCCTGGCTTAGCAATGCTTGAAAACATGGGCCACGAATTACAAAGCTGGCTTGTTCAGTTAACTATTGTTGAAATTAAACACATATTGTAAAAACAGACAGCACCTCCTTCAGTAATCTATCCCTTCAACATGGTCAGGGTATTGTAATGTAACACATGCCTGCTCATTTTCTTGATATTGGTTTGAATGATTTCTCAAAAATGTGATGCTTTTGAAATTATGGACAGGATCCCTGTTTGGACAGCTAAGTGGGAGATGCAGGGCTGAGCTACTTAGATATGTGATTTTTCAATGGCCAAATTACAGGATGGGTTTTTATTTTTGTGCCTGGCTTAGGGAACCCCTGGACCCTGGAAAGGCATGCTAGAGAGAGTTAAACTAGGGTCATTCAAATGATCAGGGGGCAGTAGTTTTCTGCGCGTCCCTAGGATTTCTGAGAAGCCTAATGATTCTTGAGAAGTTCTTCAGTAAGATGATGGTAGGGATAGCAGCCATTTTTAAAAGAGCAAGCTTCCCACTTCCATACTTCTGGGTGCTTCTGCATCACAGATGTTTAAGGAATGTTATCAAATCTTATGTTTGGTATTCCCAGTCACTGTGACAGAAGTCTTACCAAAGGAGAAGAAGCAGAAGGAAGAGAAGACCATGACCCTTGGTCAAGCTGTGATGGACCTTCTACCTTTACTGGAAGGTTGGTGATAGAATTCATCCTTGGTTTGCTTTATCCCTTTCCTTGGAATTCACACTATGGAAGTTATACAGTGGTCTAGTTCGCACTTAACACTAAGCCATGGCTTGCTTAGTTTAAACTTGGCTTGTTTGATTGTGCAAACACAGTCCTGTAGCTTGACCAAGAGCAGCTGGTGTAGTATGTGGGTTGGTGGGTCTGGACAGTGTGGGGTGGGGTGGTGGTTGAGATCCGGCTGTGTGGGCAGGCTGGTGGAGCCAATCTGGTGCTGTTACTAGTGCACATGCACAACCCTCCCCTTGCCCCCCCACTGGCATACCCCATACAGGTAAGCGGCTGTTGGCAGGAGGGCAGCTCCACATCTTTGCCCTACCACACTGACTGCTCCAGAGCTTAACTATGTTTGGTTTGTTCCCAACAACCCATGATCACAAGCCATGGTTTGTTGGCAGCTTACAAACCATGGCTTGTTCTAGCGTTGGCTTGTTATTACCTATGAACCCATCTTGGTTTGTTAACTTTGGTCATTTGCCTGCTCCATCCCAGATTCTTGCCAACCTACAGAGCAGCGTGGCAAGAGCAGCTGCGTTTCCTGGTGCTTTCCCAAAAAACTTCCTTTTAACACTGCTTGGCCACACCATCTTTTGTGATTCCCCTCCAAAAATTCTTTCTCTGCAGGACTCTGTGAATTTAGTGCAACACTTCCACTATACCCTGTGCTAGGCTCTCCCCTGGAGACCCTCCGGCCAGATGCCAAGGTACTTAAAAAAATAATAATAGAGGCATTTCTTCAAAGGATCTGTATGCAGCAACATAACTTCAATATCTCTGGCTTCAAAATATTGGTGGTTAAGCACTTCAATCCTAACACACATTATTTTATTTAAATTGTTTGTATCCTGCCTTTTTGCCTGGCTATATTTTTCCAGCTTAAACTAAATATCTAATAAACATAAGGTTTTCTTTTTAAATGTAAGACAGTTGACTGGAAAATATACTCTGTTCCAACTGCTGCTCTCCAAGGGTTGTTTAGTGAGATGTGGAAATCCACCCACCACTAACCCCCTATTTCGTTTTTGTGCCTGAAATAAACACCTCCTCGTGGTTTGCTTATTAGTGTGTGTGCAGTGCTCATCATTCAAAGCATTTTTATCCATCTTTAAAGCAAAAATGTTTTTAAAATTACTTCCAGATTGTCTTACAAAAGTGTCAGTGACAAGTAAGGATGGGGAGAAATTTGGTTCAGTTCACACTTAAAGGAGGATCTACCTAATTTGCACTTGCTGAAACAATATGCAAACTGAAACACAGCCATCCTTCAGATTCACACTTTTCTGAATTCTGCAGTGCATGGCCCAACTAAGTAATGTGTACAATAATGATATACTACAGTAAAGTGTCCATACAAATGCATATATTGCTAAAAATAACATACAAGAATGCATTATATTATGGGAAACAGTTTTGGAAAAATTTGTATATTTGGGGAAACGGCATAGAAAAATGTATTACAAAAGTTTTCCACTAAAATATTGATGAGGACCTGTATTTGTTTTAAATTCCAAGCTGATGTGGAGAACTGAACTTAAGACTGGGAAAATGAGAACTGAGAGATTTCACTCATCCCTATTGATAAGATAGTCCCTGCCCCCAAGCTCACAGTCTAAAAGACACAACACAGAAGGAAAAGGAACTTAGAGACAGGAGGGGAAAAGCAAACTAATGTGTTGTTTCTTATCTGAATTATTGCCCAGAATTCTCTTGGGCAACTGGATTGTCTGCAGCTCCTGCCTTGGAAGCATGGGCTGGTTCATCCATGAACCATCATCATGGGTGGGCTACAGGAACCCCCACAATGACTGTCTTTGGCACCAGCCACCTCTCAAGCTTCCTTCTCCTGAGTCGGGGAATAGACCCAACAATCTCTCTCCACATCCATTTTTCTCAGTTGCTGGCTAGGTGGAGTGGAAGTGGGTAGGAGGGAAATATCCTAATGACTGGATTTAGCAGAGAGACCTGGCCCAGCTGGATCACACTAATCTAAAAATGAAGCAACGGGACTGTTTTCTGCTCAGCTGTTTTCTAAGGATTTTATTGACACCACTGACGTAAAACTGATACAGCCATCATTCCATCTTCCTGATGAACTCTGAAAATCCCTGGGATCCCTTGAGGAACACCATGGCAATTTGAACCTGCATAAAAGCAATATACAAGTTTATAGTGCTGGCATACCCCAAACCTGATCTTGTTTTTGTAGTGCGTCATCAACGTAACAGTATCTGTGCAGGAGAGTCTGCTGTCCGCATGGCAGTTGTCCGAGGGCAATCTCCTTAGAGTGACCGTGGAAGGTGTTTATTCAGTCCCTGAAACGTTCCTGCCCACTGGGCCCCCCCAGAACTATATGATCGGCTTGCAAGTGCCTGCTGTTGGCGAGGTGAGTCCTGCTGAGATCCTGAACTCTTGTCTTTACTGTGCTCTTGCTCATGCTTCCCTTGCTGTAGTCACAGGGTGCTGTGATTGGGGTGACTAGTTCGTAATAGCCAATAAGACCTCCGGCAGCAGCTGGAGCTTCCAGGAGGCTGGAGAAGAGGATTCAACATCACTCCCCAACCCCACAGTTCTCTTTTGCTGCTGTTATTAGTCTCCTCTGAGGAGCAAAGGGAGAGCCAGCTGTCAGTCTTCTAGTCTGGTGAGAAGACCAATCCCCTCTGAACTGTATTTAAGCCTGGCTTCTGAGGCTTCTTAGAATAAGACCCGCACAATCATTAGAATTTTATTGCCTGCTAACTTCCTTTTTTTGCTTTGTACATGAGTCTATATTAATTATTTTGTAATAATTGAATTTATTCTCTGTCTACTAAATCATTTTTTTTTTGCTTCCTTTGTATTTATATAATGTTTTATAAACCTTTCTTCCCACAATCTCCATCCTGCAATGTTGTGTATTTGATAATAAATGGATGTCCATTGTAAACTGCTTTGGGCACAGCTTACTGTGAAAAGGTGGCATATAAATGAAGTAAATCAATTAACTGAGGTAAAAACCAGAGGCTTCTCGCTCCAGTTGTAAGATACCAGATTTCTAATTAGTTACATAATTGATTCTATAATTAATTATGGTGCAAGATGAACAATGTAGATTTGGGTAGAAGCTGAACTGTAGCAGAACAGGACAGGAGCAGAGAATAGGATGGAAATCACTGTCTCCTTACATCCATATGCATGGTACACTTAATGCAGAGTGCAGTACACTTAACACATAGTACTGTACACTCCCTACCCCTCAGCGTTTGTTCTCTAAGATGGCTGCCTCACCCTGCCTAATGGTAGGGCCAGCCCTGTGAATTCAGATCCATACACCAGATGATAGATGTGGAGGTGGCAAACCATCCCCTGCCTCTGCCCCTGGAATTGTTGTGTGGCCTTCAGCAAATCACTGGCTCATTCCCTGAACAAGCCTCAGGTTTAATGGTGGTTCCCCTGTTTGGATTTGGAGGGCAAGTGCAAATCATAGTTTGTCAGTATGGATGTGATGGTAGACTGTGGTATACTGTGAAGCAGGAACTCAGAGGGGAAATTAGAGCCTGTGAGGGATGAAGGGTCAGGGAGGAGGAAGAATGTGAGCCTGAGGTTTGCTATTGTGATGCCAAATTGGCGTTTTGTGTTAAAAACACGCTGAGCCACTGTTTTTCCACCTTCCTTGTAAAATTTGGAAAATAGTGGCCTGTCTCATATGAGCCATTTCGGGGATGCCACAGTGGAAACTTAAAAGGCACTTTGCAAATTAAAAGATCTATATAAATCATTCTTAGTCCTCTCTTTTGTAACTATACTGGGGTGTTTATTAGGGTGTTTCTGTACCCCATTTGTATCCATGCCACTCTATACTATACTATGTGTATGTGTGTTACTTTTCTAATTACGTGAATCCTTTATTCTTTATGATCATTCCAGAAAGAATGCCCCTTCCTGTTCAAGAATGGAGTACTGAAGTTTGGTGGTGAGAAAGAACCACTACCCCGGCCCAAAAAGTGGCCGGTCACCAACATCTTAGCACCAGGGGGGCAGAATATCCCAGACTCCTTTATCGTTGGTGGTGCTTACGAGGAGGAGGATGGAGAGCTGAACACACTGGAGGTGACTTTGAAAGAAAGAGCTGGGACAGAATATAACCAGAGTAGCTATTTAGAATCATAAAAATGTGATAATTGCTGGGATAAGTCAGGCCAGTGCCTAGTTTTTCCTGAAACCTTGTCTTTTTGTACTGGAGAGCCAACAGAGAGTATAATAGCTGGAAATGAATGTGATGACTTACACTTCTATGTCTAATGTGCAAAAAAAGCGTAGGAAGCGTCAGAAGGATGGTGTCTGGAGGGAAGCATCTTCCGAGATATGTTTGCTTCCACTCATCAACTATTCTCCACACTAGAATGTACTTTGCCCATTCTGTCCCATCCCCCCAAATTTGTTTCTAATGCCACCATTGAAAATAAGCACTAATTTATATAGTGACGGAAATGAGGGTTTCCTGCTGCAGAATTTATCGTTTTCTTTACATGATGATTTCTAGAGCTTCTAAATGGTTCTTTTCTTCCTTTCTTTTTAGGATAGAGATCTCAGGATCCAGGCAGAAACTGTTAAAAAACGGATTATGTGGGACTTGGAAAGGCGCTGCTACTTAGATCCTCTTGCTGTGATCTGGTGAGAAAACATAGGCCTTTCTCCATGGGCTCATAACTTACATAGAGTGGCCCAAAGGAACTAGATGAGGCCTACTGCAATATAGTGGCTAATAGCAAAGAACTGGCAATCTTGTGGGAGACAACTTCAGACACTATTGGGTGGCCAAGATCTGACTGGCCTTGACCTGTACAAAAGTTATTGTGACAGTTACTGAGATAAAGCTCTATATCAGTGCTAAGTAAGTGTTAAGGGAAGAGCCAGAGCTCAGTGGCAGAGCATCTTCTTTGCATGCAGAAGGTCCCTGGTTCAATACCCGAGCATCTCCAAGTAGGACTGGGAGGGACTTCCTGCCTGAAACCTGCTGCCAGTCAGCATAGACAAAACAGAACTGGAAGGACCAATGGTTTTACTCAGTAATAGGCAGCTTCCTACATACCTGTGTGCATCTATGGCTTGGTTTGCAGTGGTGTGGCACATCAGATTATTAGTAATAGTATCTGTCAGGGAACTGCCATCGGAGCCAAGAGTGGAGGTAAGGCTCTCCAATGATGCGGGAGAAGGGACCAGCAGAGGGAGAGAGAACACTTCCGTTGGGGAAGGAAATCAGCGTGACACCTGGGAGAAAGGGGAGCAGGGAGGGACTTTGGAGAGAGGGCTCCAGGACTTCCACAGAGACCAGCGGGGAGAGTCCAGGACCTCCGCTGGCCACGCCCACTCTGTGCAGGAGACTTCCGCGCAGGGAATCTAGGTGGAGACTTGGTGTCAATGAGTTTTTATGTTGGAGGAAGTTCAGGAAGCGCCCACTAACGGATTCTGCCAGTGACTGAGACAGCCATGGAGAAGGGGCTGTCCAGCCAGGGAAAGGTTTAGCCAGGGAATGTTGCCTAGAGCAGCAGCTACATTTACGCACAAGCAACCCCAATCCCCTTTACAGTATTGTAACATTTATATATTGCCTTTGCTTCAAGGAATTCAAGGTATTAGGCATGGCCCCCTCACCCCATTTTATCTTCATAACAACATTGTGGGGTAGGTTAGGCAGAGAGAGAAAGTGACCAGCCCAAGGTCACCCACTGAACTTCTGGGGAGGGCTATGGGAATCTAAACCTGGGTTTTCCCCATTCCTAGTCCTAAATAGGCAACCGTACTGACTGCCAGTGACTGCAGGGGTGCAAACAACCCATGCATTCTGCAAAGCAAATAGGAATAACCATAATGGTGAACAAGTGACATGTAGCTTGAATTTCTGGTACTGAACAGAAAGCGGCTATTGCTCTGTGTCTGCTTCTCTGTGATGCAAACTCTCTACACCTGGCATTAGCAGTGAGAGTGGCAACAAAATTTAGAGCGAAACCAGAAGTGTCAGTCAGGATCCCATTACTTGGCTGCGACTGCTGGCTGACACACATGCTTTCTGAGCAAAGATGTATGGTATAGCCACATTTTCAGGTGTATTCATACAATTGGTGGCCATTTTGTTCATTGATACAAAAGACTAATTGGTGTTTCATCTTCATTATATTTTCCTCCCAATAGCCTTGTGAGGTAGATTAGGCTGACAGATGGTGACTTCAGGGGCAAGTGGGAATTTGAACCCCAGTCTCCCAAATCCTGGTCCAGCGCTCTAACCATTACATCACACTGGTCTAGAATAATTATTGTTTTCTGTCTGTCTTTCTCTATGCCACAGTTTTCGAAAGCGGATTGCAGATTGTCGGTACTGGCCTGTGGAGATGACCAGAGTGCCTGTGATCACTTCCACCAAAACAAAAGGTGGAAAAGGAGACAAGGTAAAGCATCTGTTATGCTTAAGCATGAAAGGTGAGAACAAGTGGATGCTTAAATGTTGCCTTGATTCATTTGCTAGAGGTATTATGCTTGGGGAAAATCTGCAGCTTAATGAAGAAGTTCTTCCAGAGGAGAGTCAGTCATGAACCAAGTGTGGACTTTGGTTGGCATTAATGGAGGCAGAATGTGTGCGTATTAGAGACCTGAATCACGTATACACATTATTATTATTTTATATTTTGCATTACC
The DNA here is from genome assembly GCF_965113315.1 of Podarcis vaucheri. Classification (NCBI taxonomy): domain Eukaryota; kingdom Metazoa; phylum Chordata; class Lepidosauria; order Squamata; family Lacertidae; genus Podarcis; species Podarcis vaucheri. The sequence continues at coordinate 36,210,942 of NC_138752.1, forward strand.
CAGAGAAACATAAAAAGGTTTCAAAGCAAAAGAAGAGCATTCGTATAATTAAAAGTGTTTAATCATACTGGTAGAGCCCTCATGGATGCTACGAGTCATTGCCCTATCTCTTTTGTTGTTACTTGCCTGAATGTGTTCTTGAGACAAAAATGATCTCTGATTATTGATCAGTTGGTTTTTCTTTATTACCCATGCAAGAGGCTGATTACCTTTTTGTTCCTTGTCTCAGGGAGGCTCAGCTGGAAGTTCCTTTCTTTGCCAGGACTTCATGCCATAGTGCTGACTAAAACCTTTTCTTGAAAGCAAGGCCTTGTCCCACTTGCTTGGGCTTTCACCCAGCATACATTCGAGAGCACTTATACCCACCTGCCCCATGATTATCTCCGAGATCGTTTTGATCACTTGCCTCCTGTTATGAACTCCCTTCCTTGCAGACTCTCCGAAGTCCAAACCTGAGCACCTTTCACATGCCCTGTGAAGCTTGCATATTTCAGGATGACTTTCAGTGCTCAGAGCTGAGTCAGCAAATAATGGGAAAAGTTCTGGGAATTTGCTGAAATGTTCTCCTGTTTTGTTGCTGTGATTCTGTTCTCTCTTTGCTTTGCCTGCTTGCTGTGAGCTTTCAGGACTATAGATTGAGGTGATCTATAAATCTCTGTTTTTCAATTTCCAGGGAGGAGGAGGTGGCGGAGAAGAAGAGCAGATTTCCTTTCATGGTGTGGCTTACATCAACGCAGTGCCTTTGCTCTATCCTGGGGTGAAGCGGATCCGGGGTGCATTCCGGGTCTACCCTTACCTTGACAATGAGGTGTTTGAAAAGGTAAGAACCTGCACTAAGTGGCCTGCCTTTCACTTGATGCTCTTGCCATGGGTCTCAGCAAGTGAGGTGAGTCTTGCATGCCTGAACAGGAGAAAAGAGGAAAGGCTTTAGCCTATCCCAGGATATATCTTGATGGGGCTAGGAATACCACGCTGAAGACAGATGTAATATTTCAAATATTTAAGGCACTAAGATTACAGAGTTGCAAACATCCAACCTATGTTAGAATATCTGGTTTAAAAGGGGAAGACAAGAGCCAACTGGTTGCCTGGGAGCAGTTACTACATGCCATAGGCAAACAGGTGAAGTGGCTGTTTATAAGCCTGTCATATTGAAAGAGGAATTGCAGTGAGTTCTTCACCCATGGTGTGAGACCAGCTTCTGCCAAGACACTAAGTCAGTCTTCAGTACTGTCAGTCTTCCTTTCCTTTTTTGAAAGCTCCTTGTCTATGTCCACATGTTAAGCCTTCCCATTATTTTTAAAAGGGAACATTTTCAAACAGTAGCCAAACTCTCTCAGGGTGGAGAGGTGAGGAGAGGTATCTTGCCAGTGTTGTGTGCATTAGCTGATCAGGTAGATTGGGGGGCGGGGGGAGCTTGAACAAAATGCAGACAGTAGACCCCTTTCCTTCTCTCTTGTTTCAGACGAAGTGTCTCTTCAGTCTTTTCCGTGACATCGGCCACCAGACAGCCCTGAATAAATTAGGGCTGCTCACCCCACATACCAAAGGTATCCTTGGGAAGACCACAAAGGAAGACAGGCCTGCTAAAGAGGTCGTAATGAGAAAGGTGAATGTGGAGAGAAAGTCCTGGTGAAATTCCTGATGTGTTTGAAAACAAAGAATTACTTGGCAAGGAGGGCAAACAGCAATGAGGGGATTGTGCTTTGCATAACAAGAGCTGGGAATCTTTGGCCCTCCAGATGAAGTGGAACTTTGCATCCACTTCAGCAAGGATGTTCAGTGGCTAGGTATGATGGCAGCTGTTGTTCAGCAACATCCGAAGAACCAAAGTTCCCACCTGGAAGCCTCCTATATAACCACTGTAAATGCCACATCCCAAAATGACTGTGGAATCATGGATAATGAATGGGGAGAACACCCCATGTCTGTTCCTGAGGGTCAAGTCAAAGCAGCACCAGGCCTGTAACAGCTGCGGTGTTTTCTTTGGGCTGTGGTGGCCCATAGCAGAGTGCCTTGTGGTGGGCTGCTCAGCCAGTGGCAGTGGGCAGCAGCTGCAACGCTGAAGTTGAGACAGCTGGCTGGCTCTATCCACTATTTAGTTTTCTTACAATGCCTCAAAGAAATGCTTTGAGGTCCTTAGTATGGAAAGTGGGACTGCAGATAGGCTCTAGGTCACATGGCTACCATAGTTCTGGCCTCGGGGAACAGAAAGGCAGAAGCTGATTGGACGGAAGCTTCCCACGTAGCAGCTGTGCTAAATCTGATCATTGTTATTTTTTACAAGGCATCTAATATGATGAGAAGGGACACATCTGATACCACAATTGAAGCGGCAATATCTATATGCCAGAACATTGAAGGACAGGTAAATATATTCCTTAAGTGGATGACCGGGAAATTGTGGACTCTGTGTTTTAAAAGCTGGGACTCAGGTCTGTGTCATGTGAAACCCGTGGATTAATAAGGGAATGCCTCTTTACTACGGGTGTGTCTGTGACATGTAGTGGGTTTGCTGACATGTGATATCATGTTGTAGTTTGGCATTGCATGAACAAACCCTGTGCTCACACTTCTTCGCCTTTTCTCCTATGTGCTCTGTTTTAATTAGTTACTTTGTTTTTCATAGAAGCCGTAACTTGCCATGACACCTGAACAATGGTTTGGGCAGGCCATTCAAATTAAGATTATAAACCACAAATTGATCTTTGTACTAGGTTTGGGCAAATCATGGTTTGCTGGTTGAGATGTAACTTAGAAATCATGATCTCTATGAAGTAACTCATTAAAGTGAAGCATGTGAGGGGAGTGAGGCAGGGGAATGCACAAGTACAGGCCTCATTCATGCAACACTATCACCATGGTTTGGTGTTAACATGTTAACCAAACCACATGAAATGGGATTGAAGACTTAGGAGTGGAGTATATTTATGTATATTTGGTTAGTAAGATAGTATATTATAGTGGTACCTCTGGTTACGTACTTAATTTGTTCCAGAGGTCCGTTTTTAACCTGAAACCATTTTTAACCTGAGGTACCACTATAGGCAATGGGGCCTCCCACTGCGCTGCCGTTGCATGATTTCTGTTCTCATCCTGAGGTAAAGTTCTTAACCCGAGGTAATACTTCTGGGTTAGCAGTGTCTGTAACCCAAAGTGTTTGTAACCCGAGGTACCACTGTAGTTTTCTTTTAATGCCATCTTGGGCTATATGCTGGTTGCAGTGTTAGAAACCGAAATAAGAAAGCTAGGAGCTAAAAGGCACCTTAATCCTAGGTTATGGGTGCAACAACAGAGTGTCTAGGTGCGCATTTTTTATAACATTACAAAACTGAAAATGAATGAACTGCAGTGAAAATATTATGTTCATTTTTCACATGGCCAAGTCCTTCCCCTGCCCACACCCCTAATATTCTTAAGAGGGTCTCTTCTCCAGTCTTCAGAGAGTAGCTGGAAGTGGGAAGGCAGAAAATGGTCCTCCTTTCCTTCCACTCTGCAGCTTTAGTTTGAAATCTTAGGCACAGTACCGCACCCGGAGCTCAGAAACTGCTCGCGCTAATGAAATTCGATATCACAAAATGCACCTAGAACAATGGGAGTTTCGAACACTGGCTGGTTGTATTGTGCTCGCTCCCATCATACAAGGCCTGAATTTGCAGAACTTGATTGATTGTTAGTCAGAAAGCTAATGATGTGCCACTCAAAAGCCTTTGTTGGTGGAGTTTATACAATAATGCAGACAACAAGGGAGCTAATATTTCTTAATAAAAGGAACAAGCAAGATCCTGATATAGAAATATGTGTTCCTTCATCTACCAGAAAGGATTTTCTGAAAATATGGGCTGCCCTCCCATATTTCTTTCTACCTCCCTTGTTTCTTAAAGTCTCTCCCCTGCTTTTTTAAACATTATTCTTTAGTTTTATTTATCAGTCTACCAATCTGTCAACCAATAGGTTTTCTCATTTCTTCCTCATTTGAAACAGGTGAAAGAATGAGGATCCAACAGTCTGAAATGGTGCACTGTCATAGCTTTCTTTATTATAAAATAGTAATTTCCTTTTTTATATATAAAATAATTAAATGATATATAGATGAAAGTTATCAGATGAAAAGTGGAACATCTATCTTGACTTCTAGTCCTAATTGCTTCCCTGTGTGTGAATATTAAATAAAACCATTCATATGGGGGCATATAAATTGAGCAAAATGTTGAAGATGCAGCATAGATGAGGCAGATTTAGCAGATTTGATTGCCCCTAAAAAGAATTATTGGAAAGATGCAATTAAATATAATGGGATATATGTTATTCTGAGAGCAATTCCATTAAAATTACATTATACTCTTTGGTAATATTAAGGATTGTGCTGCAGTGTCTGTTAGTAGGGATATATGCTTTTAGTGGCAAACATTATTGCTGCTTTTAAATTGGAACCCAAGATGATTCCAATTAATCAGGGCAATCAATAAGGTGGTGCAAAGGGAGAATCTCTGGCAGAGACCAACACTTCCTAAGCCCCATCCACTTGTGACAATTAGAGTTCAAGGTGTGTTTCGAGGTGGATGTTCCTTTTTTAATTTTCCCTATTCAGTCGGTTTTTAGTTATTATCATTATTTAGATTATTTTATTTATATTTAGGTCTCCCAAATGTCTTACAATACTGTTAAAAACATGAGTAAATAGAATAGCAAAAAACAGCCGTGTGAAACGTGGGCAGCACACTAATAATAATAATCCATTGACACTAATGGGAGGGATATTGATGACCAGCTCTTGGCTGCTGTACTTTTTTAGACTTTCTGTGGGTGAGACGAGAATGAAGGGATCTTGTGGATCAAAGCATTTTCACAGGCAAAACTTTGGATGTATTCCAAAATGGACATTAATTGGTGTGATTGAACCACTAGAGAAGCACACTTACCCTATCATGTACAGTTTACTCTCAGCGGGTGAACTCCATAGAAAACTGATTTGGCCTTTTTACAGTAGAAGCTGCCTGTACACTGTGCTGGTTAGCAAGTGCCTGTAGTGTCAGATTCCCACTCCCTCATGCCTGCCATCCCTGGAGCTGTTATACCATTTTTCCTTGTGACAAATAAGCAGTTTTCATGCAATGCTTGAAACTTTATTCTTAAAAGGTGGATAACTCACCTAAAGCTAGCAGGAAGGGCACAGCAGGTGTTGATCAGAATTAGAATCACTGACAGATTCATCTGTTGAATGCAACATGAAGGCAGAGAAACAGTTAATGTAAAGCCTATGGTGGCCAGAATGCTTGTTGCTATTAGGAATTCCCCTCCTCCACTTCCTCTTTTGCATTGGCCGGTATATGGTGTGAGAGAGATGCAAACTGTTTAATCTTCATCTATGAAAATGCTCTTAAGATCTTAAGACTGAGAAAGTGTCAACTTTGTCGTTTCAGCAATATATAGAAAGCGGGACGTATATTGTGATAGAGTTTGCGTTGGACAAACCTTTGGTGCCCAAGCGTTTGCCAGAGGAGCTCGCCAGCCGGTGCGCATGGGCAGTGATCTGGGGAGGGAGGGATGTCAAGGAACACTTTCTATAAAATTTATCATGTATCCTAAAGTGCTCTGTAAATTCTCCTTCAGTGGAGGAGGTTCTCCTGAGACGGGTTATTCCTTCCATTTGCTCCATGGGCAAAGCCAGGCCAGTTATTACAGATTTTTAATCTTCCATGGTGTCCTGTTCTGACTGTGAGCCAGAGTGGAAAACATCTGAAGGTGGCACAGTCAGTTGGTTGGTAGCAAGAAAGGTCGTGCTAGAGTTGTAGGACCTTGGACAGCTCCAGCAAATTGCATGCTGTTACAAAGGTCCTATTCACACTATCATTAGGGCTGGGGGAGAAATTACCGTATTTTTTGCACCATAACACTCACTTTTTTCCTCCTAAAAAGTAAAGGGAAATGTCTGTGCGTGTTATGGAGGGAATGCCAACGGGTGGCATGCCTACGGATTTTCCTCCTCTAAAAATTACGTGCGTGTTATGGTGGTAGATTCTGTTTGCATTTAAAAGCAAAATGACCCTAATGCACAGTTTTCAGTCTGGGATCTGACTTGCATAACTCCTGGCTCATAGACTTAAATGTTGGGATCTGGGTCTAGGGTCAGCATTTGTGTATAGAACTGCAGACTTGGAACCCACTGAATTTTGTCTTGCACATACAGGGTAAAGGAGATGATTCCTCCACGCCCTCAACTCCCTCGAAGGACAGCAGGAGCTAAGAAGGTATAGAGTAGAATAAGTGTACTCACCCAGCTTTCTGTACTCTGCCTGGGGGAGTGGGGAATTGAAAATGTGCTAGGAAAAGCTTAATTCTGCAAACCGAATAGTTTGCACAAACGTGCATATTATCTCTTACTGTGTGTAATTTATTTTGCCCACTTGACACAATTTATTCTGGTTTGCCTTGTTATGGGGACTTAAGCAGCACACAAAAGCTGCACCACCCCCCGACCACTTGAAATTTTGTTCAGCCACCCTATGGCTTCTGAAAGCTCAACAGGCATTGTCTTCTTACGCATACTTCCAAGCATTTATTTGTTACCATGAGAGCTATAAACATGCCTTTAAAAGGGGGGAGGGGGGAAATAGAGAATTGCTGGAAATCCTCATTATTGCATCAAGCAGATATTTTGCTTCCCTGTAGAATCACGACACATACACAGCCCTGAGAATTTGGTTAAGTGGTACTCTCTCAGAATCTACATGCCACTTCCTTATGTGGTGAGTCGGGCTGAAAGCTAACCTGTCTTCTGAGTGGCGGTCTGTGATTCTGAAGGGATCCTACTCACCTTACACACATTTGCCAAATAAATTTAAGAATAAAGGCCATGTACAGGGTTCCTGTTTTATCTTTGCAGCAGTCTTGTGAGGTAGGTTAAACTGAGACACAGGCCCAAGGTCATGCAGTGAAGTTCATGGCTGAGTGAGGATTTGAACTGAGATCCCCTTGGTCCTCCTAGTCTGACACTGTCTGCCATGCTGTGCTACCTCTGGCATGGGATGACAATAAACACTATCTCTTGCTTTCAGCCATCACCCAGCCTTGCTGCCTGTGCCCCTACTCTAACACCCACGATGGGTTTTTCTGGTCTCAATTCGCTTTCAGTGCTTTGATGCTGCAGAACATACTTCACAGCAGTTTTCCTTATCTGGGTATCTAAGCACAGATTTGCACTGCACCTTGCACTTTTTTGGGAGGGAAGTCTTTCAGAGACTTCACTGGTGATAAACTGGTATATTCTGTCAGAACGGTTCTTTCCAAGCAAGAGTTCAGATGGGTCACTCATTGTCTAAGTCTTTTCTTAGGAACATAGGCAAACCGCCTTATGCTGAGCCAGACAAGTGGTATTTCTAGCTCAGTATTATCTACTACTCTGACTGGCAGTGTCTCTCCAGGGTTTCATACTGGGGTCTCTCCCAGCCCTATCTGGTGATGCCAGGGATTCAACCTGGGACCTTTTGCGTGCAAGACAAATGTTCTCCCACTGAGCTTCTGCCTTTATTTCTCTGTCTTTTTAGGCAGTAGAAGATTACCACACTCAGGTCACCAGCATTGCTGAGGCCATTCTGGATGAGTATCACGAGCTGTTTGGCAGGCAGTTGGTTGAAGGGTATGCCATTGACAGCCACACCCTGGAGAGCCAGAAATGCCAGCTCAACTATGAGCTCAACAGCTCTGGGAAATACTTTGCATTTAAGGAGCAAATCAAGGTATAAGCTCCATTTCAATTCATTTCTTTCGTACATGGTTGTTACATCAGTGAATTTCTTCATCGCTTTCTATGATAGAACGATATCTTACTGAATCCCCCTGCATTTTAAAAGCCACGTTTTCTTTAAATCTCATTTAGCCCAATAGGGGGATTAAAACCTGTATTTTCTGGATTTCTGTCTCCCTACTCCCAAAAATGTGTTTGAGTCCTTTGGGGTCAACTGGAGGGTTTGTGTTCCCTGCAGCATGCCGTGGTGAAAATTGTGCGAGAAAAGTACTTGAAAACAACTGCCTTCGACAACTTGGACCAGCTCCAAGCTTTTCTGAGTGAGCTGTACGTGTACCTGGTGGATCAGATGCATGTTGCTCTGAACCAGGTAAGGCCAGCTTGGAAGAGAAAGGCACACCTTAGAAAGTGTCACATCTACAAACCATTGTTTTATTCTTGGTACTGTTTGAGGACTTGTCAGAGGTTGGAGTAAGAATCAGTGTTGGAAGCTGTTTATGTTTTAATCAGGATTTTGGACTGTCAACTACTAGTCTATGGCTTCTATACTATGCTGGGGTTGCCCCACCACTCCCTTCTGCCCCAGCCAGCACAGTAGTACAGTCGTACCTTGGTTGTTGAACGCCTTGGTATTCATACATTTTGGTTCCCAAATGCTGCAAACCCAGAAGTGAGTGTTCTAGTGTGAACGTTCTTTGGAACACAAACATCCAACACAGCTTCCACAGCTTCCGACTGAGTGTAGGAAGCTCCTGCAGCCAATCGGATGCCACACCTTGGTTTTCGAACGTTTTTGGAAGTCGAACAGACTTCCAGAACAAATTCTGTTCGAGAACCAAGGTAAGGCTGTAGTCCAAAATGTTTGGAAGGTACTGAAGGTTGGGGCATAATATTTTCAAGCGTCATTGGAGAAACATAAGGGAGTTGCCAGCCAAGGCAAACAAATCCAGCCACACCCATCACCATCCAGATGTTTGGCGTACATAAGGAGGTAACTCACTTTACAGCGTCAGACCATTGGGCCTGTCTACCTCAGTATTGTCTGCACTGACTGGCAGTGGCTGTCCAGGAATCTTCTTGGACGTAGGCAGATTTAGCCCAGGTGGCTCTGTCACCCCATCACATATTATTTACGCACCAAGGGGCAATCTTCCAACCACCCCATTATTACTGAAATCCCATTCAAGTGTAAGCCTCTGCCATTTGATCTGTAATAGTTGCATTATTCTCTTACCTTTGGGCAGGTGCTGTCCCAGCAGACCCCCAGCCCTCCTCCTCCCAGCTTTACCACCTCCGAGCAGCTCCGTCTTTTTGCCCGCGAAGCCCAGAACAACGGAGACTATAACTTGGCAGCAACCTACTACCAGGAGGTGACAGAACTGCTGCTCCTCTCCAAGCAGAACAGCTGCAGGAACAAAGAGTCTCTGGTGTTAAGGCAGAATTGGAGACATTTAGAAAGGATGTTTTCATCATTTGCATTTTAGGATGTGTTAAAAATCCTAAGGGGCTGTGGGAGGGTGGTTGGGATTTTTTTTGGGGGGGTATCCATGTCTTTTGCAGCTAGAGGCAAGATGTGAGAGAGGTGGGATTTGAACCAATACAGCTCATTTTCTTGGGGAAACATAAGGGGTGCATATTGTTCAATAAGGTTGTAAGGCCGAAAACTGAGGTGGTAAAACAACTCCCAGACTGTATGGCTTTGGACTGCAGGCAAAGGATTACATGAGTAAATGCTTGTCCATTTAAACCTGCCTATACATGGAAGGCAAACATATAAGGGAGAAGTGTTCTTTGCCTGCTTTCTCCCTGACATGCTAGATTTCTCTGTTCTGGGTCCCCACCTCCTCTGATGGGAAGCATTCAATCATGCATCCACCCCTGCTCACAGTTCATGCCACCTAAACTGCTCTTTTTTTTGAACTAGGCCTCATTGACTGAGATCTTGAGCGTCAGAAAGACTATTTCCCAGATAAGATTGACTAGTAATGGCCTTTACTGTTGAGTGGGTGCATGGCAGTCCCTACGTCTCTAATAATGTGTGACTTGGGTTGCTTGTATAATTGGCACTAATTTTTGCTTCTTTAGCACCATTTATTTTTGAAAGATTTCTATTCAGTCAAATGGTCTCCAAGCAACTTACAAGAAATCCAAAACAATTCAAGAAACGCTGCTCATCCCTCACCAGTTGGGTGGCTAAGAAATGTGGGGGGGGGGCGAATGATGCTGAAGAGTTCCCCCCCAGGCCTCTGGTATCCCTGCTGCTGTGGGAACTGGAAGAAATATTCCCCTGCCTCAGTCCTCTTTGCATGTACTGCCAAGCTAAATATCACAGTCTTGTGATTTGTGGCTCTTTAGCTCAGCAGTGGGGCTCTCTGCTCTGCTGCCTGGAGCTGTATGCCATTAGCCTCTTTTCAGGTTGTGGCACAGAGGGCTGCTGGGCAGCGACTATGCTGGGCTAGATGGATCATCTTTGGTCTGATTCAGAATAAGGCAGCTCCAGTACACATATAGTTAGTTGGACCAGAGAACCTCTGCAGGGGTTTTGTCCAGGTGCATAATGGCTCACAAACCCTGAGGCCGAATTAAAATCAAATAAGACTAATAGGATGTCGGTCAGCCTTGGAGCATGTTCAGGTGACTCATCAGAAGGATGGAGCCCCATTTCTAATGGGCAGTTTTTATCCATTCAAAACCCTGGAACATCAGGGAGTCAACTTACGCAATGGTGTTTCCATCCCCAGAGATTGTCTCGTGACCGCCAGGATATCCAGAGTTGGTTGGATTATGGCACTTTCTGTCTGCTGACTGAAAACAATCTCAAAGCCCAGGAGTGCTTCCGCGAGGCTGTTAGCCTGGACCCCAATCACCTACCCAGGTAGTACTTGGTATCAGGAAGCAGGCAGGGAGGGGAGATGTGCGGCCTTGTTCAGACAATTCTCATGGGGCAAGAAAGGCTTCGTGTAGCTGATGAATATTGAGGGCATTTCTCCCCTCCAGCTAAAAATAGTACAGTATACCGTAGGTGCAACACTTGGAGGCTGAGCTGTAACATGTCCTGATTCCCCCACCTTTTTTCTAAAGGGAAATAAAATAGAATGGCTGGGCACATGGGCTTCTGTGCATATATATGTCACTAGTGCTCATGCTGCTGCTATCCTGCTCACAATCTGTAGCAAGCATCAGCACCTTTGAAGGTGACCCAGAAACTACAACTAATCCAGAATGCGGCAGCTAGACTGGTGACTGGGAGCGGCTGCCGAGACCACATAACACCTACATTGACCTACAAAGACCTACAAAAAAACCTTCTGAAGCCAGTGGAATTACCACGAAGGGCCCCCTGGGTGATATTAACACCCAGGGAGGCTTGTAGGGAAGTAGGGGGTCTTTCAGATATTGGGTTGAACTTGGGTCCCATGGAAATCAGTGGGGTAAGTTAGTCATGATTTAAAGTGCAATGACGGTGCCAGATTACCAAATAGGCAGCATAGGCATGGGCCTCTGGGCCTCACGCCTTTTAGGGCCCCCGCAACAATGGATCAAAATAATATGGTGTAATAAAATTGGTTTATTAAAATGCTTGGCTGGCAAAATAAAATACACGTATTAGGAGATAATGTGCGAGGGGCCTCCCAATTTTTTTGACTGCCTAGAAGCCTCCAGAGGCTTTAATCTGGCACTGTGCAATGATGTCAGTGGGAACAATGTGTAAGTAACTTAACCTGGCTCCAACACAATGTGGCATGCTTTATGCACACTGAACTGGGAGAAAGCCCCATTGATCACAGTGTGGCACTTGCTTCCAAATAAGCATCCAGAAAGAGACATTGGGTGGTAGGCAACTAAGTTTTACTCAGAGTAGACTCATTGAAATTAATGAGCATGGCTAAGTTAGGCTCATAATTTCAATGGGTCTAGTCTGAGTAACACTTAGTTACCTTCCATCCTTACTGTAGTAGGAACACTCATAGGCTACACAGTGCAGTGGGTTCTTGCTTGCTTGCTTTTTGCAAGTGGGCAGCTGCTTCAGTCTTTGGTTTTGTCTGCCCAGCATTCTGCTCTGTGGCATCATGGCTGTGATGCTGGAGAACTACGAAGATGCTGAGGTCTTCTTTGAGGATGCCACCTGCTTGGAACCCTCCAGCATTCTGGCCTGGACCATCTTAGGTAGGTCAGCTGGATTTACTGGGGTGGTCTTGTTAATGAGCTTTATCCTGGTATTCTCTTCATCGGTACTGGGCACACTTCTGACATTGTAGGATTCCCTCTGCACACATACAGGAACTTTAAGGCTCGGGTACATTTGTTCACAGGCAGGTGTCGGTTTTATTCCATTTTAGTTCACCATCTGCTCTCTCGCCTATTTCCAACCCAGAATATCTCAGCCAGTGCACTGCCTTGGCTGCAGAGTCTGGGCATCTCTTCCATGGGTTGTATTCAAGTTACATATACACTGTGCAAGCATGGAATTTCACGCCTGGTGTAGAATGATTTGAGAATCCCAGAGTGGGGGAACAAGCTTCTAGCCCTTATGAAGACGAACAGTATTTATTTCTCTTCTTTGGAAGGGATTTCTCTTTTCTTCCCAAGAAGTGGTTTAACAATAACAACACCAGCACAGTGGGCTGTCGCCAACTAAGTCCTACTCAAGAGTAAACCCACTGACACTCATGAACCTAAGTTAGCCATGTCTATTAACTTCAGTGGATCTACTCTAAGTAGGACTAGTTTTTTCCCTTTAATATGTTTTCATTAAAATATTTTCCATAAGTAACGAGACTACATGCAGTGTCTCTGTTTTCGAATCGTAGAGTCTTTCATGCAGGTCAATTACCCCCCCCCCTTTACTCCCTGATGGAAAGGAGGGTGAATTTTATCACCTTCTTCCTGCAGGACCCATTAAGGTGCCTGGCTAGCTGGGGGCACTGCAGGTTGAGAGGCTCCCCCTCCCACCTCCCAGCAGTGATGCAACTCTCTTGCTTGCCTTTCCCACAGGGCTATTCTATGACATCCAGGAGAATGACATTAGGGTGGAGATGGCATTTCAGAAGGCTTTCAAACTCCAGAAGGCTTCTCTCCAGAAGGAGCGACCTCCACCTGAGGTTGGAGATGCAGCAGTACGAAAGGTCTCCATGTCTCCTTCAGCGGTGGAAGTTCTCTCTGCTTCAGCGGAGGAGGAGCTGCGTAAGCTGAGACTCTGCCTGCAGGGAATTTGTAAACAATGGGGTCTTGGAAAAGGCGCAGCATGTTCACAGCAGGTCAAAAATATTCATGTTCACAACAGACAGAATATATTATGCCAACAGGGACATCATCTGTGTCTCTGGGATTAGAACTCTGTTTATCCCAAAACATTTCCTCTCATCTTTCTGAAAATTTATTTTTATGACTACAGGCAAACCCAGTTTGCATGAGGATTGCAATCCGGGATGTCATTGTGTGCGTCCGTTAAATAGCGTGCAATTGAAACACCCTGTTCTGCCCCATCCTGCCTCTGCTCCAACTCTGCCCTGCCCCCTTTCTGCCCTTTTAGTGACATCTTTTATGACATTTCCAGGTCCCTTCTGAGTTTGGCACTGTGCGAGTGTGTGCGTTTCTGCACATACTGGTCATGCCTATAATCTCTCTCACCCTTCCTGGACTCCTTTGCCCTTTCTGAAGTGTTGGTTTTGCTTCTTGATCTTACTAGTGTAGGGGTGGGGAACCTACAGGCCAGATCCTTAATTCACCTGCACCTGGGGTGGGGGGCTTCAACAGGGGGTGGTCTCGTCCATCTGTCAGTCACCTGATGTCATAACAACACCAAGTGATTGACAACTGTCAAAAGTTTAAAGGAGATATCTGCAGTGGGGAAATACTCTGTTTGGAGGAAGTGGTTTGAATCCCCAGCGCAGCCAGCATGACGGGACTTGTAGGCCACAGACTCCTGTTCACTGGCTTAAGCATTTGCTTTGCACTCCTTCCCAGGCATCATGGGGCTTGTAGTGCCAAGAAGCTGCGAGGGGCATCAGATGTCAAGGAAATAATCAACTATCCTACTTTTAAAAGGCATCTGAAGGCAGCCCTGTTTAGGGAAGTTTTTAATGTTTAATGCTGTATTGTGTTTTTGATACTCAATTGGGAGCCACCCAGAGTGGCTGGGAAAACCCAGCCAGATGGGCAGGGTATAAATATATTATTATTATTATTATTATTATTATTATTATTATTATTATTATTATTAAAATAACAGCAAGGCTGAGCTCCTCGGTAACTCTGTCTAACCCAGTAAGTTCATAGAGAACTCCCAACCAATCAGCCTCTGCAGGCAGGACATGGGATCGGGGATGTGGGTGTGAGTGTGTAAGCTCATTCCTCCTGTACTGAGACTTGCTATCCAGTTAGAAATATGCAAAGATAGTTTTGTTCTTCTTTGACTTTTCTCATTTTTCTGGATTTCCCCTTAGCATCTGTTGAAGTTTCAGACATCCCAGAGCCGCCCGTAACCATCCATCGGGCAGAAGAGGAGAAACCTAAGATCACCAGAAAGATGTCCCTGGCTCCCAGTAGATTGAGGCTGGCGCCTCCGAAAGGTTTGGGGCCACAGCCTTGGGCTTGGAGAGGGTGTGACTATACCTTGAAGAAATAGAATGAGCTACAACACCAGTCTTGTTGTATAACTGGGCAAAGCTGAATGTCAGGGATCTGAGAGGCAGATCAAGATAGGCTTGTTCTCGTTTTGATTTTTTTCATTTTTCATGATTCCCCTTTAGCGTCTGATGAAGAATCCTTTCACCGCCTGCAAGAAGAGGAAGGAGTGCCTAAGTTGTCCAGGAAGATGTCGATGGCTCCCAGTAGAATGAAGCTGCCTTCTCTGAAAGGTTAGGGGCCACAATATTAGGATTCGAGGCAAATGATGATTACGACTGGGAAGCAAGAGAATGAGCTGCAGCAGAACCACTCTTGCTGCACAAATGAGCAAAACGATACCAGCAATCTAAGGGGCAGAGCTGCCGCTTGGGCGGTCATAGCAGGGTCTGGATTGCATAGGATGACCTGTCCAATGGACTACTAGCCTGCATTTGAACAGAGTTTCTGCTCAGGGGTGAGTGAAGCCAAACAAAGCAGACCTGCAGACCTGGATGGACTGATTTCCATTGCTGGCTACAGGCAAACAGATGAACTGCAGCCATTTCCCTTTTCATTGGCATTCTCCTAAGTGCTGTGCTTATTTTGCATTTCCTCAACTTGCTCTCTTAACATAGGCTTTTGGCTTGGCTTAGGCTTCACGCCTGGGTTGTGGATAGACACTGCTGGTGGTGTTGGTGGTGTGGGGACCAGCCACACTTTGCAAAGTGGAAGTTTGCTGAAAACTTTAAATGAAAAATGAAGATGTGTATTTTCTGCATTTATTTAATAAATTGAGTACAGTATGATCGCAACTTATGCACGTTTAACATGTGCAATTTCAGCTTTATACTGGAGAAGGCTGGCCAGTTGAAATTGCACAAATTAAATGCACAGAAAGCAGAGAGCTTAAAAGCTCTTTTTTGCACAGGGTTTTCCCTTGCGAGATCTCTGGGGAACTTGGGTGGTCCCATGAGATCTCATGAGAGCATCTCAGAGTCTTCATGAGAGCATCCATGAGCCTGGTAAACAAGACAGAGAGCTTCAGCGCTCTCTGCCTTGCTGGGGCAAGGCCAGCTCAGTGCAGGACTCTGGAAAGGTAAGGATGCTTGTGCAGGGGCAGTTCCAAGGGGATGGCTTGAATATATGCATTCTTGCATATACATGCCATCCCTGGAATAGAACCCCTATGCAAGAAGTGATCATACTGCACTAAAGAAAGGCATCTAAGGTCTGCTTGTTGTTAAATTCCTTGAATTCCCTGCTTCATTTCAGAACCCAAGGTTGTCTTTGAAACAGAGCCTCCCCCTCCCCCTCCCCCACAGCCCACCACCACCATCTTCATGGAGACGATTAACTTTTTGATGGACGTCAATGCCTTCCAGGTGAATGTAGAACTAACAGGGCAGGAGGTAGGGTGGGGTGGAGGCAACTGCAAAGTAGAGCTGCTCCCTTTCCATGGGGAATCAGCTAGTGCTTCAGGTTTCATCTGGTGGATTAATCAATTGAGACTCCACTGATTAATCATCAAAAAACAGGCAGGGAGGGCAAGTTTTAATCGACAGGAATATAAGTTGAGGGAACACGTGTTTTACTCCTTTTTGATATTTTGGATATGCGTTCATGAGGGGAGTGAAAAATGAAACCTTCAAGATGGCCTTTCCCTCTAGCCATAGGCACCGACTCTGTGGGTTCTCTGGGTACACACTATACATTTAAAGCTCTTCTTTTCCCTCAAAGAATTCTGGGCACTATAGTTTACGCCTCACAGAGTTACAAGTTTGACTCCAGATAAGCTAAATTTGGAAGCCAGAGGCCACAGCTGGAATGTGGAGCAGGACTATGTGGAACTGATAGGTAGGAGCAAGAGACAGCAAATTTAATTGTGAATGTAGCTAGCTCATCTGGTTGAGCAGGTCAGGAGGTCTTCGTGGCTGCATAGCAAACCTGGGGCTGGCTTTTCCTTCTCAGTTTGTTCACAGGGCATTGGCACATGAGCTTCTCTGCCCTCAAGGAGGCCCCAGCTGTGACTACTACCTGGTGCTGGCCCAGACATACATGCTCAAGAAGGAATACAGCAAGACAGAAGAATGCCTGGAAATGGCCGTCCAGATTGATTACCTGGCAAGTATCTCTTTTTAGTACCCTTTTGTTCCGCTCACCCAGCATCAACAAGACAGGCACCTCCCAAAGAGCTGCACCCGAACATTACGTCAGTGATGCCAGATATTTGTATTTGATTCCACTGTTTACAGAAAAGGGCACCAATTGTGTGAGATTTTATATCCGTTCTGTGATTCTCTTCGTCTAGCGGTTTTTTCGTCTTGCGAAGCAAGCCCATTGAAGGATTAGCAGATTAGCACTATTAGTGGCTTTTAGCGGCTTATCTGCTGATCGGATCAGCTGATAAGCGGCTTAGTGGCTTAGAAAAAGGGGGGGAAGGGGAAAAAAACCAGCAGGAACTCGCAAGACATTGTCGTCTTGCGAAGCAAGCCCATAGGAAATTCGTTTTGCGAAGCACCTCCAAAACGGAAAACTCTTTCGTCTAGCGAGTTTTCCGTCTTGCGAGGCATTCGTCTTGTGGGGCACCACTGTACACACACACATCTCCATAGACCTCCCCAAACTGGGAATATGTCATGTATCTGACAAAGTTGACTCTGTTCCACCAAAGTTTATGCTATAACTTTTAAGGGGGCTGAAGACTCTTAGTTGTTTTTACTGCAGCCGACTAACACAGCTGCCCTTTCTGCAACATCAAAGGATAAGAAGAGCCTGGCTTCTGGATCAGGCCAATGGCCCATTGAGTTCAGCATCCTGTTCTCAGTGGCCGACCAGATTATACTGTGATACAAGGTGTGCTCCTTCTTCAAGGCTGCGGGGCATTTTTCTGCTAGCCTACTGATCTGAGACAGCAGCACACTGGAGTGATGAGCAGCAGCAGCAGCAGAGGCCTCAGCAAGCAGGTTGTTGCCTCTGTGCAGGACAGAGATTCCCTGTGTAAAAGTTTCCTACAGAAAGCACTGAAAAGCTCAGAATTCCCCAGGCCTGTGCAGGCTTGTCTGAGGCCCAGGGTGGGAGTCCCCGGTTGGCTGGGAGACGCAGGGCATTCTTGGCTTGGCAGCGTAAGTCCAGCAGACCACTGGTGGGGCCCTCCAGCCAGCTTAGCCCTTCAAAGCCTGGGGCAAGTGTACCCAGCTGCTTCACTCTGCACAGACCTGACCACATCATTTGTTTTTGAGATCTTTTTTAACTACTGCCCTAGTCAGACTCATTCTTCTGAACCCCCCCCTCCTCCTTCCTTTCTTTTTTTAAAAAAAATATTTGTTTGGTTTTTCAGATTAAAATTTTACAATCATATATCAAACATAAATCATAAAAACAAGATTCCTTTCTGCTTCCTTTGGATTTCGACACCTAGAATTCCTAAAAGGAAGGCTTCAGTTTTTTTAGCAAAGGTTATTTTAAACATTTTTTTCCAACTCATTATATATCTTTTCCCAAAATTCCCTTACTACCTTACATTTCCACCACATATGATAAAAGGTGCCTTCTTTTTCCTTACATTTCCAGCATACATTTGAGCCTGTTTTATACATTTTTGCCAATTTGCTAGGAGTTAAATACCATCGATACATCATTTTCATATAATTTTCTTTCAACGTATAACATGCTGTGAACTTTAAATCCCAATTTCATAACTTCTCCCATTCTGCCTGTTGTATATTATACCCAAAGTCTCTCGCCCAGTGTATCATTACTGATTTGACCTGTTTGTTTTTTGTATACCATTCTAATATTAATTTATACATTTTCGAAAGTAATTTTGTTTTATTCCCTAGCAACTCTTTTTCAAATTTAGAGATTTCAGTACAAAAACCATTCTTTTAGTCTACCTTAAATATATTATTTAATTGATAGTAACCAGTCAATTAGTAATTCTCTTATATCTTCAAACCTAGATCTTTGCACATTGCCCAATCATTTCTCATATTCAGTTTTTTCAAGGATATCGCTTCTAATGGGGAGAGCCACCAAGGTGTTTTTTGCTCTAATAAATTTTTATATTTCCCCCATACTTCATAAACCAATTTTCTTACAACATGATTCAAGAAAGCTCTATGTACTTTGACATTTTCATACCACAAATATGCATGCCAACCACTTATTGCATGGAACCACTTGTGCATGGAACCGCTTATTCCATTTCTTGCCACCATTTTTATTTTATCTTTTTGTGCAGAATCCAGAGGTTTGGGCTCAGAAAGGGCATCTCTGCTACCTGACTGGGGACTTTGGCGAGGCAAAGGCCTGCTATGAGCGGACCATCAGTTTTGTGACTGATGCAAAGGATATGCATTTTGTCTACCTGCGGTTAGGATCCATCTACTTAGAGAGGAAGGAGGTGAGGAGACAGAAAATGGGGGGTTCAGCAGGACACAGAAGAGCTGGGTGGGCTGGCAGTCTTGGCATGAAATCTAAGGGGAACCTCTCCTACTCTGACTGGGGAGGCCTGTTGCCTTCAAGTCCTGCTCGTGGGCTTCTTGGAGACACACCTGGCTATTAGAAGCAGGAGGGCCACTGGACTAGTTGAATCTGATGCCCTTTAATGTGCTTGTTTTGCATTCTGGAATTTTAAAGGCTATTGTTTTCTGCTGGGCAAGGTTTTTGCAATTATGTTAAGTGCTCATTTCAGATTGTATTGGTTGATTTTATCTTGTTTTAGTACAGTGGTACCTCGTGAGACGAACGCCTCGCAAGACGGAAAACCCGCTAGACGAAAGGGTTTTCCGTTTTGGAGGCGCTTCGCAAGACGAATTTCCCTATGGGCTTGCTTCGCAAGACGACAGCCCATAGGGAAATATCCGGGACAGCGGGGAAGTGCAGTGCGTCTTCCCCACTGTCCTCGGACCTCCTCCGAAGCCGGGCGGTGGGGCGGGAACGCCTCCTCCCGCCGCCGCCGGGCTTCGGAACGATGCTCCGAAGCCGGGCGGGGGGGCGGGAACACCTGCCGCCGCCGCCGGGCTTCGGAACGCTGCTCCGAAGCTGGGCGGCGGGGCGGCAACACCTTCTGAAGGCGGGCGGGGGGCGAAAGTCTTTGTCCCCCCTGCCTGTCTTCCCAGGGGCTTTTAAATCGCCCCAGACAGCGGAGAAGTCCTCCGCTGTCCCGGGGCGATTTTAAAATGCCGCCCGCCAGCATTTTAAGATCGCCCGGACAGCGGAGAAGTCCTCCGCTGTCCCGGGGTTTTTTAAAATGCTGGGGGTGGGAAGAAAAGCCCTTGTCCCCCCCCCAGCCTTCAGAAGAGGTCCGGGGACAGACTGTCCCCGGACCTGGTCTGAAGGCGGTTTCCCTAGGAACGCATTAATTGATTTTCAATGCATTCCTATGGGAAACCGTGCATCGCAAGACGAAAAACTCACAAGACGAAGAGACTTGCGGAACGAATTAATTTCGTCTTGCGAGGCACCACTGTAGTCCTTTTTTGTTTGTTTGTTTGTTTGTTTGTTTTGATATTCCTTTTTATGTCACCAACAGTTACTGAGCAGCTAATAAATATAATAAAAAAGCACAATGTCCTTTGTGAGTAGTTCTCTTTGAAATGGTGGCTAGAGAAGGCTTCTGTCAAGAACAAAACAAACAGAGTATTGTGTCAATTGTCATAGCATGGGGAGTAATTTGCCACCCTCTGTTCCTCTGACAGTATGACAAGGCAAAGGACATCTACCTGCTGGCCAGTAAGAAATCACCTTCCTGTCTCACATGGCTGGGAGTAGGAATTGCCTGCTATAGGGTAAGAGACTGATGCTCTTTAATCCGGCTGCAGTGCACTCCCACTGCTGATGCTTGAAGCCAAGTCCACAGCACATGGTCTTACGTTTTTAATCAGTCTACTTCTCCCTCTCTAAAGCTCAAAGAGATGGTGGAGGCAGAAGATGCCCTCTCCGAGGCCAATGCCCTCAACAACAACAATGCTGAAGTGTGGGCGTATCTGGCTCTCGTCTGCATGCAGGTGAACTCTCAAGGGCCTTTTAACCCAGCAAAAGGCATATCTGCTTTTCTTTACAGCAGTGTGAGTATGTTAGGTGAAGGGTTTCAAGGAGGCGCTCAATGGAAACAGGTACTCAACCATTCTGATGCCCAGGCTTAACATGGTTCATCTGTGTATCTTTTTTGGGGGGAGGTGGAATCCTCAAATATTTAACTGGTAAATGAATGGGTGCAAAGATGCTATTTATCAAAACAGAAATGTGGGGGGGGGAGTGGTGTCAACCCCCCCCCAACATCATTTGCCTTTTGTTTGCCTCTATCCTCAAGTTGACAACTAACAAGTACTTCATTGGGGAGTAGTGTTTCTCTGCTGTCCATTCTTTTTCTTAACCCATAATTAAACCCTTTGCAGTTTCTTGCAACTGCAATATTGTGTTGTAAAAGATCAGCTTACTGTGGACTGCTTTCTTCTTCTTCTTCAGGGTGGAAGGCAGCTGGAGGCAGAACAATCCTACAAATATGCTGTCAAGGTTTGTCACCCTATTCTCTCTTTCACGATTGTTAGATTTGTGGAAAGGCGTTACACTTTGGTTCAGAAGCAACCAGCAGGTGTGACTAGCAAGTCACACATTCTTTAAGCCAGGATTAATTTAGTCATCATTTATATATATATATTAGAAAGCATATCCCTCCTTTCTATTTCTTGAAAAAATGCAAGGAGGCTAAGAACAAGAAGAATGATGAAGCAGTAACAAAACCATTACAGTACAAAAAAATGAAGGCGACACAAACATGAGTATCAAGTAAAATCAAGTGGAAAAACCTTACACTGGTTGTATTTTAAAGTCAATGCAAAAAGGGCTGTTCAACGTCCGTGTGTAGATTTATGTTATATTTATATTATATATCGGGCATCATTGCGGGTTCCGAATGTTCCCATGATGAAAAGTGAGACACACACTGAAAATGGCATCAAATTAAATGTGGCATTTCTCAATCAGCTGCTTTTGCGTGCTGGTATCTCACCATCCTGACTTGTTCTATCACATCTGATGCCAGCTTTTGGCAGGCCGACAGTGAAAGTATTTCTGGTTGTCTTGTGTGGCCTTGAAGTAGGGATTAACTGGCCCAGCCTTCCTCCTTGAACCAAAGCATACATGACAGATCTTTAAATAGGCACTTGATTTAGTCTCGTCTCATCCCTACTCCTTCCTTTGCAGCTGGAGCTGGCCAACGAGGAACTGCTCCAGGAGATCCATCAGGTGCAGTTAGACGTTGGCTTTGGCGATCCGTCTTTCTGAACTCTTCCAGTTTATGGACACTTCGACTGTATTGAGCAGGGGGTGAACAAAGAGTTGGGTGTTATGCAGTAGGAAGATATGCCAGATTTCTACCACTGGACAGACCAATCCACAATGCCCTGACATTTTTTGCTGACATTTTTTGTATAAAGCAGAGATGGAGAACTCTGTGGCCCCCTCCCTTGATGTTGCCTGGATTCCAACTCCCATCAACCCCATCTATCATAACCAGCAGTTAGGGATTGATGGGAACTGGAGTCCAGTAAAATCTGGAGGTTCACCCTTGGTATAAGAAACCTGGAATTTTCAGGTGGCAGCTTTCTAAGCATCTGGGAGCAAAGTGAGATGTCTTAAGAAATGCAGGTATCTTCTTCCTTGGGACAACCCCATGCGCATGACAAGGATTTTACTGCACAGAGTGCAGAAGCCACGCCATTGTTGTCACCTATATTGTTACAACTGCACATTCTGTTCAGGAGATGCTACATCTTACAGCTGAAGCAAAAGAACACAGAGGAGATTGGGTGTGATGCAGTATTTTGTACCCGTGGCTTCTGAAACAATGTCCATGGGTGCAAGCACACATAAAGATTTTGATTGGACTGGATTGGCTCAGCCGCACAAATTGGTCATAGAAGGATCCTGCGAGTGGAGGCTAAATCCTTGGAGACTTGCAGTTCACAAGATTGTCTAGGGATAAGTGGTGCAAATGATCCCTTTTTTCTTTTTCTTTTACAATAGTGTCATTGTATTTTACGCTTTGTATTTTTGTATTTTTACTTTTTGTTGACATGTTGATGGGTTGCGTTTGTTTTGTGAATTGCATTGGGTGCTAAGTAAGAAGGTCAAAAGCTGCAGAGAGAAATTATTTTACACAGAGAGAGAGAGACACCAAAAGCAGCCGCTTGGCTTTAGGCAACAAAAATGTCGTTTTGATTACATTCCCAGGCTGTAATCCTTTGCCTGCTTTCCTGTATGCCCCATTGAATCCCATGGGACTTACTTCCAAGGAAGCAGACACAGGATTGGCTTGCTCATGCTACTGTTAATGTGACGTACATTTTATGATTAATGCCTATGACACTCTAATTGTTTCACTTTTATTTTGTAAATTGCCTTAAATGCAAAGTTAGAAGGGTATACAGTATATAGATATAAATATTTTTCTCTCTGTGTTGTTGTTTTTTTAATGCATATCTTGTTCTCACACCTGCATCTTTGTCAGGAAAAGCAAGTGAAACAGAATTCAACAATGGTCACACAGATACTCACGCATCTGCTTCGCTTCTAGGCATGCTTTTATCAGAAAAGACACTTGTGTGGCAGTTGGGATTTTTTGTGACCTAAGTTGTTAGGTTTGGATCCCCAAAAGTCATATGCAGCAATCCTGAGTTTCTCTATATGATTTATTTTGATGTTTTGTTTGTTAAGACTCTTCAGGTGACATGTGGTTAGTTCGGGAAGGGCACAGTTGGCAGAAAAATTCTCTCTTACATCAGTTCTTTGAGCTCTTGTGTAATTTCTTTTCTGAGGCTTTTGGACTCCTTCCCAACAGATTGTGCCCTTTTCATTTTCTCTATAACTATCAGCCCTATCAGTCTGTGTGTGAGTTCTGAAGTTTAAGCTGGGTTCTTTCTGGGTCCTTGTCCATCCTAGGAAATAGTGTACAAATAGAATGGGATTGCAATTGTGTTGCAGATGTATCAACCAGAAGAATTGGACATTTTTTCATCTGACTTTGGAAATTTCCAAAGGAAAGGCAAGAGGAGTGTACAGTTTGAAAATAACTACTGAAGCTAGCTCATTTCTGTTTTTAAAATAAATATATATATATATATTTATTAATTTACAAAATGTGTGAGCTATTTATCTTATTTTTTTAAAATGCCTGTAACAACACACAGCTGTTAAAAATCTACATGGAGTTAGGATTTAAAATTTACAGCTTGTTATATATACCCTGAAAGAAAACTTCATGACAATGATAGTACCTTGCACCAAGTAGATTAGCAAAAATGTATAAATCAGTAAGGTACTTGTTGGAAGTGTCAAGAAATGTAGGGTACTTTTTATCATATGTGGCGGACTTGTAAAAATACAAAGGAATTCTGGGAGATGATATACTGTATAATGAAATGGGGGGAAAATGTTTAAGTGGACTTTTACAAAAAGACCAGAAAGCTTCCTGTTGGGTATATTAGGAACGGAAGTCCCCACAGACCCAGTAATTTATTTCTTTATGCAATTACAGTAGCCCAAATGGCATATGCTCAGAAATGGAAAGAGAGAATGACTTCAACAAAGGAGAAGTGGCAGATAAAATTAATGGAATATGTAGAACTGGCAAATTATCAGTAAGAGTGGAAAATCTTTGCAGAATATCTGAAGAATTATGTAAAGCAGGACAAAGTGTTAGCAGGATTAGTTTAAATTCAGTTTAAACTTTTAAAACTATAGGGGGAAGGGGAAGTTTGAATAAAAGGGGAAATGAGAATATGCAGTTTTAATGGATAAACAAATGGAACCATGGGAGGAGGGCAAGAGAAGTCAATGATTGAATCTGTAAAAAAGGGGGGCGGGAATAAAAATTATAAAATAAAAAAGTCTACACATCCTTTATATGATATAGTAGCTAACGTGTTGACTTTAGACCAAGAAGACTCGTGTACAAATCCCTGTTCAGATGATCTGGGTCAGCCAGCGCCCATCCCCAACATAAACATACACACATGCATGTTTGAGTTCCCTCCATCATCATCATCATATTTGTTAGTTTGTTTACCCTCTTTTCTCTGTCAGGGTTCAAGGCAGATAAAAACAAGAACTGCTAAAATCTGGCGACATGCCAAGATAATGCCTGCCCCCTTATTCTGCCAACTTCTTTACCAGAATGTTTACAAAAATGCTGAATCTCACAGCCTGTGCTTAGTTGATTGGCAGAATATATCACGTTATTCAATAATCCTAGCACATTAAAAACACGCTATTACTACGTACAGCTGCCGCTCTCCAAACGCCGATTACCTGCGCAGGCGGCATTACCGCTGGGAATCGGGGCTGAATCCCAGCAAGCTCTCTGGCCTCTAGGTGGCGCTACGCTCCCGCAGCCTCCACACCAGTCCAGTCCGCTCTTCAAGAGCAAGAGGCGCTGCACTTTGCCCGCCGGCCGAGAAGTGCTGCTGCTGTCACTGACACCCTTCTGTCCTGGCGGCTCTATGGTCGCAAACGGAAGGAAGCCGGAACCGGAAGTGGGGGAGGAGGCGGCGGGCTGGGAAGCCGCTGCTGTCCTGTGGGTGGGGCGCTGTCAGGAGGCGGGGAGCGTCGTGGTGGCTCCTGAAGCGACGGCGATGAGGCGGGATGTGCGCATCCTCCTGCTGGGGGAGGGTAAGCACTGGGGAAGCCCCCCCCCCATGGCTGGAGGTGGTGCAGTGAAATGAGGGATGGATTTAGGGGAGGGGGTCAGAGGTCATGGAGGATGCAGGTGAGGGAGGGGTCAGAGGTCGGGAAGGGTGGAGTTGGGGAGGGGGTCAGAGGTCATGGGGTAGTCTCTGAGGGTTGCAATTGGGGGATATGGATGCCTGAGATGGATTTGTAATGCCGGAAGGCAGGTTTTCAGAATGGGGGGGGGGCCGAGCCTTTTAGAGGCAGTTTTGACAGAAGTGGAGGTGAGGGAATGAAAGCTGGTAGACGAAACATGGGGGAAACACAATCCCAAGTGCCCCCCAGGCGCCCTTTGCATTTGCTGAAACCGACTGACATTTTGGAACAACCCTAAGGGTTCAGCTTGGAGAAAAGGAGAATTATCATCACCACCATCATCATAAATAGGTTATTCAGATTACAAAATAATAACTAAGGGTTATCAATACCAGACTGTTGCGTGCATCTATATACATCTGACATATTGGTCTCTGGCTTTTGAGAACTCAAGCCCTGGTGGGTTTGTTGTTAAGATGCTTTCGGGCTCTTGGGTAATATTTAATCTTTTGCCGAAATCCGTTGGCAATCGAAACTGTAGGCAGATTGGGAAATACGTGGAAAGCAGCTTAAAATAAAGTCAACAGCACTATATTGTATTTTTGGATACATACACAGAATGCAAATATTTTAAATAGAATGTTTTAAGAGACCGCAAAGTGCAGAAATTAACAAGCCCAATGACTGGTGGAAAAAACCAGTGGGATATTGGTAAAGATTTAACAGCAATTGCTGTTTATGGAAATTCTGAATGAAAATTAAAAGGGCAAATTTTGTGGGGTGGATGATAGCTGGGAGGAGTATGGAAGGATCAGAAGGAAGCAGCCTGTGACTTCATCTAAAGTCTCAGTCACCAGCATCGTTTCAGGAAAAAAGTATAGGCTTGGAGAAAGGAGTTTGCAGTTGCTTTGCTGCTCCCTGTCATGTTTTGCTCCTGGTCCACACTGGGTTTACTGTGTCATTCAGACCGGAATTTGTGGTTAATCTCTTGCCTCACTAGGTTGGCTTTAGCTCAGGTTAATGAGGAGAGAGCTTAACCATGATGGTTGGTTCTCCATCTTCCCCGGCTATTAGCCATAGTAGCTGGGGCTGCTGGGGGTTGGAGTTCAGTGATGTCTGAAAAGCCACAGGTTCTCCACCCTTAGTCTAACCTACTATGTTTGAATGATGGTGGCCCCTTTAATTCTGCAGTCCATCATTTGATGAGCATCGTGTTCATGTTGAGAGGCACTGTTACCAACAGTGACAGAAAGGCTGCTCTCTGTCTGCCAGTTGATGGTGATCAGAGTTCATAATCCTGGGCTAGATGGCCACACAGTCTGACCCGAAATATGGCAACTTCCTAAGTTCCTATGAACATGTGTGAGTGACCTAAGTATGTATGCCCAACTGTTGAGGTGGAATATAACTTGGTCTCAGAAGTAGAACTGAGCTTGCCTTTGTTGCAAGCTGGTGAAGTCCACATGAGGGGCAACCTTGTCTCTGGAGAGTCTCATGTGGCTGTAGACCATATAGGCAGCACCTTTCCACAAATCACAACTGGGGAATGTGTGGCCCTCCAGCTGTTATTGGGCCACAACGTCCGTCGTCTTTAACTATTGGCCAGAGCTGATGTAAGTGTGTTGTATTAGCAGTATAAACTCTGTTAACTCCACAGAGCACCTGAAAGGCCACATGTTCTCCATCTCTGGCCTAAATGTAAAGAAAGCTCTTTGCAGTTCCATAAGTGTGTGTGACTGTCCACTGCATGTCAGTGTCCTCGTTTTGCTCTATCCTTCTTTGCTATTCTTCCTTTTGGGATTTTTTGGCAGTAGATTTTATTTTTTTGGAGAGAATAGCCCTCAGGCATTGGAACAGAGTCACTCTGCCGCTGGGCCTCAGTGTCTTCCTTGCATCCAGCCATCCCCAAATGTGTTTTTTTTTCACACCAGAGAGTCATTGTGGGCTTTGTTATTGCCTTAAGGAAGTCCCTTACCCAAAGTATTTATGTAATCAGAAAAAGGGGGTGGGGGAAGCAAAGGGTTAGATTCATTTTATTCTAAATTTAATGGGAGAATTTTCCCACTCTCAATTTTTGTATGCATTAAGATGTTTTAACCTGGATAATGTAGAGCTCAGAATTTGGGTTGAATTTGCTAGAGTCCAAGCATTCTTACACAGAAACCATTTGGTGTATTCTGGTGGTATTGGTTTTCTTGCAGCCCACAAATTAAAGCATTAGAAGAGTCTTTATGGATCAGATCAAATTCCATCAAGTCCAGCATTTTGTTTCAGGATGCCATCTAGCAGGCTACAGAAGCTCACAGGAAGAGGGCATGATGGTACTGATGGTTGCCCACTTTATTATCCTTTCTCAGTCAGGTTAAGACATGTTTATTCTCTAAGCCATTTGTAAGAGATCGCCCTTTAAAACACCCTCCTTGTTTGTTTCTGTCTCTTTCTGGTGCCCCCTTTCCATTTCCCCCCTCCCTTCCACCCCATGAAATTAGGCCAAAAGCCACAGCTTGCCCATCTCTAGTTCTTTTAACAAAGACAATTTTGCATCACTATCTTGTCCCAATCCCCCCCCCCCCACTTTTATTTATTATTACATTTATCCCACCTTTTCTCCAAGGAGCTCAAGGTGGGGTACACACGTCTCCACCTCTACATTTTATCCTCATAACAACCCTGTGGGGTAGCTTTGGTTGAAAGGTAGTGACTGGCTCAAGGTGGGGTTCAGGGCTCGGTGGGGATTTGAACCCTGGTCTCCCAAGTCATAGTTGGACACTCTAACCACTATGCCACACAGACTTGCAAGTTTTACAGAGGGATGACAATAATGGGATATAAAACAAACAGGCAAGGTGATTGAGCGGGTGGTCGCTGAACAAACCCAGGCACGCCTGGAGGATGCAGACCACTTGGATCCTTTCCAATCAGGATTCAGGCCTCATCATGGGACTGAAACTGCTTTGGTTGCGCTGGTCGATGATGTCCGGTGGGACAGGGACCGAGGTGAAAGCTGTTTCCTGGTCCTGCTGGATCTCTCAGTGGCCTTTGACATCATTGATCATGACATCCTTCTGGACCGTCTATAGGAGTTGGGAGCACTGTTATACAGTGGTTTCGCTCCTTCCTCCTGGGTCATGTCCAGAAAGTGGTGTTGGGGGATAAGTGTTCCGACCCCTGGGCTCTCACTTGTGGGGTGCCTCAGGGCTCCGTCCTCTCCCCCATGCTTTTTAATATCAATATAAAGCTGCTGGGTTGGGCTGGGCATTCACCAGTATGTGGATGACCCAGAAACTACAACTAATCCAGAATGCGGCAGCGAGATTGGTGACATGGAGTGGCCGCCGAGACCATATGACACCAGTCCTAAAGGTTCTTCACTAGCTCCCATTGCATTTTTGAGCACAATTCAAAGTGTTGGTGCTGACCTTTAAAGCCCTAAATGGCCTTGGCCCAATATACCTGAAGGAGCGTCTTCACCCCCACCGCTCAGCCCTTACACTGAGGTCCACCTCCGAGGGCCTTCTGGCGGTTCCCTCACTGCAAGAAGTGAGGTTACAGGGAACCAGACAGAGGGCCGCCTCCCTCCTTTCAGTTGCCAAGGAAATAAACAACTATCTGACTTTTAGAAGACATCTGAAGGCAGCCCTGTTTAAGGAAGTTTTTAATGTTTGATGTTTTAATATGTTGTGATATATGCTGTGAGCAGCCCAGAGTGGCTGGGGAAACAGGTGGGTTATATATAATAAAATTATTATTATTATTATTTGTAGGTTGGTCACCCAATGTTGTAAGGTGCAAATGAGAAGGAGGAACTCCAGTCAAGGTCTATGGATCTTGCTCACCATCTCCCTTCTCAAGTTAACTGTGTCTTGGAAAACAGCATTAGGAGATGCCGTGGTCTCTCTGGGAGCATACAGCTAAAACAAACTGAATTTTTCCTATTTGTGTGGGCTGCAAACAACATTTTCAAATATTAATAACTTTAAAAAGCTTCCTCTTTGCTGAGAGTAGTTACTATTCCAAATCTTGGCTCGGGGCACTGTGTATAATTAATTATCTGAGTTTTTTCTGAAATATATATGTGTGTATAGGAGGCAATATATTGGGGGCTTTGTGGATTTAAACCTGAAATAGCAGATTCACTAACAGATAACTGTCTATGCTTTGGGGATGAAGGATTGGGAGGTAACCCTAACCCCCTGCACCCCAGTGCCTTTTCTTATGTCCTGTTGGTGCTATTCCTTGACTCTTAACCGGACTCTTGCGGTTTCTTGTCTGCTTTAATCTTCAACTAGTGGCTTATGCATACCCTTGGCTTGTAACCAAGTCCACAAAAGTTACTAGCCAGGCAGCTTACCCAAGCCTTATATCTATGTTTAAAATGACAATTTCCTATTCCTAGGTGATGGTTGTATTCTTTACTGGCTTTTACCCTCTCACCAGCTGGCACAAGGCTTCCTCCTTTCCCTCTTTCTCCCTTTCCCTTCTATTGCATGCCTTTTTTTTTTTCTTCTAAGGGTTAGCCTGTAAGCAGGAACTAGTGCTTTTTCTATTTTTGCTCAGCGTCTGCTACAAATGAGTGTCTTTGGGGAAGGGTTGTAGCTCAGAGGCCAAGAATCTGCTTTGCATGGAGGAGGTCCCACATTCAATCCACAGGAAGGACTGGGAATGTCTCCTGCCTGAAACCCCAAAGAGATGCTGCCAGTCAATTTAGAAAGTACTGAACTAAACGGACCAATTACTGCCCGTCAATTTCTTTTGAGCCAGTGTGGTGGTGAGATTAGATGTTAGACTAGGACCGGGGAGACCGGGGTTCAAATCTCTGCTCAGCTGTGAAGCTTACTGGGTGACTTTGGGCCAGTCACAGTCCCTCGGCCCAATTTACCTCACAGGGTTGTTGTGGAGATACAGGGGGATAAGGAAATGTATATCACCTTGAGCTTCTTGGAGGAAAGGTGGGAGATAAATGTGATAAATAACAAGCAATGTTGATGAACTGATGGCACGTGGCTGTCCTGTTATTGGGTGGGGGAGGGGGCAGATGGGACGGGACAGGCTCTGAGGCCATTTTGGCCAAGCCATGCCCCTCTATTTTACACCTTATATGAGTCAGGTGCAGGACAGGTAAGGAGCTGACTCATCTGAAATCATATTTGCAGAGGCACCAACCATGAGCTGGTTGTCAGGTCTTGCAAAGCATGTGCATGGAGCTTCTTGAGATCCAACAATCAGCTGTCAAGTCTGTGCAAAGTGGGTGGGAGGGATTGTCACCTGGTGTCACTATGACACCAGAGAAATCACAAATCCACTTCTCTGTGAAAGAGAGAACACGCTCTCCAAGTTTGCAACAAATCTTTACTTGTGTCATTTGCATGTCTGCCTTTTCTCCAGTGAGCCCAAGTGTGACATATGAAAGGGGCTGCTCCATGTTTATCCTCTCAACATCCCGGTGATAGTGTTTAACAATATCTGGAGGGCCACAGGTTCTCCATCTCTGGCCTAAATGCCACTCTGTCATTTGAGCTCTGCTGTATCTAACCATGGAACCGCCATGTCTCTGTCATACAGAAGTTGGTTTCCTTGATTCAGCTCAGGAAATGTTTGTGCAGAAGTAGTATCCTCTAGCTGCAAATATGCGCCCAACCCCCACCGAAAAGGTCAGATTTGTCTTTTGATATGAATGGGAATGCCATCACCCACCCAGTTCCTCTAGTCATTGACAGAACCAAAACTGGAGACGGTGCATTCTGTCTGTTGGATACCTGTCTCTCAGGTGACCTGCAAAGCTGTAAGCCACATCTGTCCCCAACATAACCATCCGCATTTCAGAGATCCAGTGTGCTATAGTGGATAGATGGTTGGATTTGGGCCAGAGACGCCTGAGTTCAAATTCCTACAAAGCTGGGAAGATCACTGGATGGCCTTCTGCAAGGCTGTGTGCACTCTCTCTCTCTCTCTCTCTCAATTAACATGCACAGCTGTTGAGAAGATAACATGGAATAACCACCATGTTACTCACTACTACATTCCTTAACTTGGTAAGAGTTCCTGTAATGATCTTCTTGTTTCTTCTTCTCTCCACCCCATGTCTCTCCCTCCCTCCTTCCTTCCCTCTCATAGCCCAGGTGGGGAAGACCTCCTTGATCATGGCCCTGGTAGGTGAGGAGTTCCCTGAAGAGGTGAGTGGAAGAAGGTTTTCTTTCCTGTTGGCGTGTAAAAAAAACATAGACTCATCATAGACCTGCAGCCAAGAGATTTGGCTGATAATATCAACTCAGGGTGTGAATTTACACCATCGCCTGCCTGCTGTGTGGCTGCCTTGGTGCTCTCCGCTCCTTTGCTCAAAGTCCACAAAACTCCCTTGCCAGACCACTCCCTGCCTGCCTATTAGCCAGCCTAGTGGCACCCAAGTGGCATTCTGCCCTTGAGATATCAGAAGTCCCCCCCCCCCCGGCCTCTTTTCTTTCTTGGGCTTTTCTCCTGCCTTCTGGTCTCATCCTTCTCCTACAGCAGATGGGGAACCTGTGGCCCTCTAGCTGCTGTGACCTGCAACTCCCATCACCCCTGACCGCTGGCCATGCTGCCTGGGGCCTGTGGGAGGTAGAGTCCCCAAACCTGCAAGGGGCCACAGGTTCCCCACCCCAGGTCTGACAGGTTTTCACTTTGAAGTCCTGCTACCTGCACTGCCTACTTCCCTTCTGTTTCTAAGCTAGGAATCCACAGGTTTGGTGAAGTCCATGAGGACATAAAAATAACCCTTCTGTATCAGGCCTGAGGCCCTATCTAGTCCAGCTTCCTGTTCTCTTAGTGTCCAACCAAATGCCCCAATGCAAAGCAGGACCTGAGCACAACAGCGCTCTCACCACTTGTGATTCCCAGCAGCTGGTGTTTAGAAGCATACTGCCTTCCACAGTGAAGGTAGAACTATTGGCAAGTAGCCACTAAGAGCCTCATTCTCCATGAATTTGCCTAATCCTCCTTTAAAGCCATTCAAGTTTTTTGCCATCATGACACCTCAGGGTTCCCTCCTTGCTTAGGCACAAGCAAAGTGGGATGCAAAGGAATAAGCCCGCGCCCTCCTTGCAAGCTTGGAGTTTGGGGAGGTTCCTTCTTTGCACTTGTGCTGCAAATCCCTCTGGAGCTCTGTGTGATGTCAGCGATGAGAGAGAGACACACACTTGGCAAGGACCCGTTTGGGCTACTTACTAAGGCCTGTGATAGGCCCTCTTCCTACAATCGCCATCCCTTATGCAAACGTTTATGCAACTGATCCTGCCATGGTTCCTTGTGAAGTTTTTCTCCCATGCAAACAACAAAAGCAAAACAGCACTTTGATTCCTCCATAAAAGCTGCATGGTTTCACACCTTTTGCTCTGAGCAGTTTTAATTGTTAACATCTTTCATGGCACTGGAGCAGCTCAGTCAGTGGCTATGAGCAGCTTGCAAGAAATGGCAAGCAGTGCTCTGGTGTGTACATGAGAGTTGGAAGGAATCATTCTTTTCCCGTACTCCACTTCAAGCCAGAGCCATCTTCAGTAGCCCAGTGACAGAGCACCTGGTTTGCATGCAGGAGGTTCCAGGTCCAATCCCTGGAATCTCCAAGCAGCACTGGGAATGCCCGACATCCCTGATCCTGGAGATCCACCGCAAACTAGTGGGGACAGTACTGAACTTGATGGACCAATGGCTTGACTCTGTATAAGGCAGCTTCTTAAGTTACTAAGCGCAGAATCTGGGGGGAAGGGCCATAACTCCATGGTGGAACCTCCGCTTTGCTTGTAGAAGGTCCCAGGTTCAATCCCCAGCAGCTCCAGATAGGGCTGGGAATGTCCTGCATCTCAAATCCCGGAGAGCTACTGCCAGTCAGTGTAAACAGTACTGAACGAGATGGGTCAATGGTCTACGGCAGTTTCCTACATCACTTACACAGGCTTGTAGATTAGCCTGCTAAGGAGGAGGAAGCTGGCACGCAATGCCTCTCCCTGGATTGGTTGTAAGGATGAAGGCAGGTCCCATGGGGGCTTGCTGAGAGCAGACTGAGGCTGGTGGGACAGCGCCCACCTAATGGACCCTGCTCCCTGCTGGATGGACTTCTGGTCTGATCCAATGAGGTTGTTCTTATGCTCTGTTTTTTTTATTATTATCATTTCTCCATTGATTTGATTTGATACCTGCCCTTCCTCATAAGGTCTCAGGGCAGGTTACGAGAATGTGAAAATTCAATATGGGGGGGAAAAAACTGCTTCAGCTGCTGGTTTCTTCTGTCCTTTCCAGCATCTGGCCAGGATGGTTCCTCTAGAGCGGTTACTGCTGCGGACGTCTATGCAACGCCCCCAGCATTGCCCATCTGTTCCAAAGCTCTCAAGAACAGCCACCCTCCCTGCCATTTGCCTCATGTTCTGGGAAGGGTTGTCTTGATTAACTCTGGTGGCCGCACTTCCCCTCTGCTTCCCAGCCTCTGATCTGCAGCAGGCAGATGGCATTGGTGCCTGCCCCCCTGTTGACCCCTCTGACCCTTGCGCCACTGGTGCAGTAAGTCTCCTAATCAGGTGCTGGGATCATTCTAAATACCATTCCTACATTCCTGCTCCAGCCCCAGGCAAGCGGCTTAATGCTACCCCAGCCCCAACCCCCAGGACGCTGTCAGGTCAGTGGATCAGGTCACTGCTTGCCGAGACTTAAGGGGCTGCAGAAGTGCTTGAAAGGGGATTTGCAGGGAAGCAGTTCAGTGCCATTTCTCAG
Source organism: Podarcis vaucheri (assembly GCF_965113315.1). Taxonomy (NCBI): domain Eukaryota; kingdom Metazoa; phylum Chordata; class Lepidosauria; order Squamata; family Lacertidae; genus Podarcis; species Podarcis vaucheri. The sequence continues at coordinate 36,244,798 of NC_138752.1, forward strand.
GAGGGGTGAGTGGGCTGTGCCTATTCCATGGTTCTGCTTTCATACTATGCAGGCCTGAAATTTGTAGTTCATTCTAAAATTCTGTTTTCATCTAATCCACCTACACAAGGGAGCTTCTCTCTCTAAACTCTGGGCATCTGGGGCACTGCCATCCTCCCCCCAAATTGGCAATGGAAACATATGTTCTTCATCAGTTCTCAGCGCACTGAGAATGTGCCCTTCTTACAACTGCAAGATAGACCCGCTAATATTAACAGCGTAGCATTGGAAGAGCTTGGCTGCTGGATCAGGCCAAAGGCCCCTCTAGTCCTCCAGCAACCTGTTCTCACAGTGGCCAGTCAGATGCCCCAATGCGAAACCTGTAGGCAAGACCTGAGATCAACTGTACTCTCCCCTCTTGAGAGCCTCAGCAACTGGTATTCAGAGACATACTGTATCCGACATTAGAAGTTGTACGTGGCCAAATCCATGAAGGATAAGGCTGTCTTGGGCACAATGTGGAAATGATCATCTTCCTTTTCCCCCCTCCCAGGTGCCATCTCGTGCAGAAGAGATCACAATTCCGGCAGATGTCACACCTGAGAAAGTCCCCACCCACATTGTGGACTACTCAGGTAGGCACCCACCCCCCAATGGATTTAAAAGGGCTCATCCGGGAGGAATGGCACGATATGAACTGAATAAGTAATAATAAAACAATAGATAAAAGTCACATAAGGCAGTCCAAGCTAGCGGCTGTCACCATGTCTTGTGGTAGCAAATTCTGTTTATAAAACTCTGCCTGGCACAGAAAAAGCAGATAGGGCGGTGTTAGGGTGGTGTTTTTCTCCCTTTCTGATAACACTAGGACTTGGGGGGCATCAGTGAAATGGAATGTGGGAAGATTCAGAACAGGCAAAATAAAGTACTTTCACACCCAGCATATAGTTGAACTTTGAGACCCCTGGTGGTGCACGTCTGCTGGTTCCCCACGCTCTGGAAGTTCGGTTGGTCTTCACCAGGGATTGAGTCTCTAGTTTGGCAGGTCCTGCCCCATGGAACTCCCAGGCCTTTATTATTATTTTTCCTCTTTAACCAACTAGCCTCTATTGCTATGTCCTATGTCTTTAATTATGTTTTGTAGATATCTATTGATTTATTGTATATATGTTGTAAGCTGCCTTGATATATGTTATGAAAGTGCAGATCATAAATATTTGAATGGCTAAATAAATAAATAAGCCAAAGAAGCAGAAGTCCCAGCAAAGGAAGAATGGATACAAAAACTTACAGAATATGCAGAAATGGTGAAACTTACCGGAAGAATAAGAATTCAAGATAACAAACTTTGTATAAAAGAATGGAAATGGTTTATTGAATATTTACAGATAAATTGTAAACTGATAAGAGCATTGGTGAGATTATTGTAATAACCTGCAGTTTTATAAAAGTATATATTTAAAGTAGACGGATAAATGAGCAAATTACGTTAATTTGGATATGCAGAAGATATAAGGAACCACAGAAAGAGGGGGAAGGAAGTCAAGTTTTGAAACGTTAAAATGATTGTAAAATTGGTGAAATGTATAAACCTGAAAAGCATAAATAAAATTAAAAAATAAATTAGCAAGCAAACAAGCAAGCAAGCTAGTGATGGCCACCAGTTTGGATGACTTTGTAAGGGGATTAGACAGATTCATAGAGGACAAGGCTATGAGTTGCTACTAGCCAGAATGGCTAGGTTCTCCCTCTGCTGTTGGAGGCAGTAAGTCTCTGGACACCAGTTGCTGGGAATCACAAGGGGAGAGAGTTCTTGCTGCTGTGCTCAAGTCATACTTGAGCATCTGGTTGTCCACAGGATGCTGGTGTCTGGATGGGCCACTGGCCTGAAATAACAAGGCTTTTGTTTCATTCTTCACATTCCGGCCACATCCCCGAGTGTCTTTTTTGGGGCACAGTAAAGATCCCCGACAGCAATGTACAGCCTTTCCTTTGCCTTTCAGAATCGGAGCAGACGGACGAGGAGCTCCAAGAGGAGATTGCCAAGGTGAGCAAGGAAAACTTTGGAAGCAGGGGAGGCCTGTTGTAGCAACTCCACCAGCCTCTTCCCTTCAGCTTGTGCTCTGAATTTTGCTCTTCATGCTCATCTTGAGCCCACCACTTTCCCTGTTAACTCTGCAAGAATCCCAAATAGTCAAATTTGGAGATTAGCGTCATCAGTTTTGTTAACCGTTTGCCTAACCCTTTGGTTGCTTGTAAACTGCTATATGCCATCTCCTTCCTCTCCTGACCCACAGCAATGGTGTGTGTGTACGTACGTACATACGTACATACATATGTACATAATGGGGGCTTAAAGCTGCCATGCCGAATCCCATCCGAATCCCCCTAAATTGGGAGATTAAGTGATAAGCTTGCTTCCCCAAAGGGCAAGTGATCCTGCCATCTGCTTTTTCCTAAAAGCCATTTGCGTTGGCACTGTCTGAGCTGAGCTGGTGGTCGGATTTGAGCAGAGCATGAGGAGCCCAGATGTCCTCCTTGAGCAAGGAGGCTCAGATGTTGGGACTTTTGTTACTGAAAAGTGAGGGATTTCTGACCCTCTTGGTGGTTTTGAGATGCCACCTCTCAGTTGGCAGCCTGGCATATTGGTTCATACAATGGGCAGAATCAAGCAGTAAAAAAAAATTCCTGGACATGAGCTACCTTGTTTTACCTCTTTGCTCCTTTGCAGGCAAATGTGGTCTGCATGGTGTACGATGTCACGGAGGAATCCACCATTGACAAGGTAAGGGCTGGAATTTCCTGCCCCTCTTTCACAAGGGCCTGGCAAAAGTGCAGCTGTGCTTGTGCCTGATGCTCTGCTGATTATCACCATTGCACACGGCAGTCTGAGGGGTGGCAAGACATAATGAACTTCGATCCATTCACAGGTTATGGGGTTATCACTGGCTCCTAGTCATAAGGGCTCTATATGCTGCTTACAGAATAGGAGGCTGTATGCCTCTCAATACCAGCTACTGGGTATTGCAGTTGGGAGACAGCTGTGGCCTTCATTGTGCCTGTGAGCTTCCCAGAGGCAGGAAATGGGATACTGGGCCAGGAAGGCCTTTGCTCTGCTCCAACAGGACCATTCTTACATTCTTGACTGGCATTGGCTCTGGCTGGGCATCTGCTTGAGGTGCACCTACTCTCTTATCATGCTCACAGTGGCCTGGATCGCATGGGTTGATTGACAGGGGCAGGGCTGGCATTTTTTACAGGGCCAAACTGTGTAGCATTTAAGTGCCTGCCAGCCTGTTGATCCCATGGGACCCTGCCATGCCCAAGACTCTCTTTCTGTGGCTGCCATTGCTGCTAGTTTCCCACTCCACTTACTTGCTTTTTCCTTCTGTTTCCCCCACTTAGATTCGGACAAAATGGATCCCAATGGTGAATGGTGGAGCTGAAAAATGTTCCAGGTAGTGTATTGCCCAACAAGATGGGATGCTACATTTTGCCCATGTCTGGGCCCCAGTTGCTGCTCCTGTTTTTAAAGCAGGGCTGGGGGACCTTCGGCCCGCCAGATGTTACTGAACTACAACTCCTAGCAGCCTCAACCAACATAGCCAATGGCTCTAGATGATGGGAGTTGCAGTCTAGCAACATATGGAGGGCCAGAGGTTCCCCACACCTGTTTTAAAGGCTTCAGTTATTCAATGCTGGAAGCAGGCTAAGGTCTGATTCCTGAAAGCAGAAGATGTGGTGGGCAAACTGTTCCTAGATTATACATTTCAGAGAGGAATTCAGAGAGAAATGAAGAAGAGGCCGATCCTAGACCAGGTGTAAAAGACCCAAGTTTTGGGTCCTACTGAGTAGACCTAGCCTCTTTGTGTCTTCCCCGAGGTTTGGGCCCCCTTAATAACTCTTCTGGCAAGAACAGTTGTCCCCTTCATCTGTTGTCAGTGGAAGCCCCTGCCTAAATTAGACAAAGCAAATTAAGAAATGCAGATCTCCATTTACTTCTCCCCTCCCCTCCAGTTGTTGCATTTGCCTTGACACGCAGACTGCTCCAAACTCTTCAGCCAGTGCTTGTGTGCCCATTCTCGTTTCCGACACCTTTTCTCTCTCCTCACCCCACCCCCTTTCTCCCTTTTTTCTAGGATCCCCATCATCCTTGTAGGAAACAAGTCCGACTTGCAGACTGGGAGCTCCATGGAAACCATCTTGCCCATCATGAACCAGTTCTCGGAAATTGAGACCTGCGTGGAGGTGGGGATCTGCTTGGGCGTATGAGGTGGAGCAGGGGGAGAATTCTCTGATTGGCAGCCTCCGTGGTTGTCTCACATCATGGTTTTTCTTTCCCAGCAACCTCTTCCCCCATGCCACCCTGGGCAGTTGTGTATATAAGGCTCACAGCTATGGCCAGAATCATGGCAAAACTGCCGCAGCCAAAGTGAACTCTCTAGTTCACATGTTAACTTTGTCCGTTCATGTGCATACTTTGGGAAATGACTGGGGTCTTTCACATGGCCGGGAAACTTACGACACCAGTCAAAGCAGCCCTTATGACTGATCTGATGGTAGAAGGCAGGCCAAACGCAGCCAGTGGATAGAAAGGACTTCCTCACCCTTGCCATGGTCATCAACAAAACTGATTGCAGAATTGTTATTATTTTATTTATTCATTTAATTTGCATGCCCCACTTCCACATAAAGCCCAGTAGACACAGACTGAGTTCAGTGGACTCAGGAAAGATTTTTTAAAAATCCTGTACAAATTTAAGAAGAACTTGCTGGGTTAGGCCAGTGGCTCATCTAGACCAGCTTCCTGTTCTCACAATGGCCAAGCTGATGTTTGTGGGAAGCCTGAAAGCTGGATCTGAGCACAACAACCCTCAACCTACTTGTGATTCCCAGCATAGTCTCTCTGGCAGTAGAGGCATCGTGGGTAGAGGCCATTGATAGCCTTACCTGTATGAATTTGTCTAGTCTTTTAAAGCTATACAAGACATTGCAGATCTGTCAAGATCTTTGTTTTAAATGTCATGTATGCATTTATTTATATTGCCCATGGAGGTCATCTAAACTACTTGAAGGACTAATGGTCTCTCGCTCCCCCACTACCACCCCAAAGCATTCTGGGAATTGTAGTACTCTGATATATGTGACCATAATTGAAAGGGAATGCACAGACAGTGGTCTTTCCTCTGCTGAGTTACCCTCCAGAGTGGAAATTAAACAGGAAGCTTCCCTGTTTACAACATCTTCTTCTAGTCCTGGGCTTCTTCTGCAGAGATCTTGAAGCATTTCTTTCCAGCCTGTGCTGTTTGTGTTGGTTCAGCATTCCTTTCTGCCTCTCTCAAATTGCCTCTCTCTCCCTCCCCTCCCCTCTTTGTGCTCCAAGTGTTCTGCAAAGAACCTGAAGAACATCTCTGAGCTGTTCTATTACGCCCAGAAGGCTGTTCTGCACCCAACAGCCCCTCTCTACGACCCAGAGGAGAAGCAGGTAGGATACATCGTCTCAGAGCCGCAAATAGGTTTTGTACCCAGAGAGGATCCCAACTGTCTTCCAAGGTTCTGTAGACTGGAGAGTTCCATCACTTCCAGGCACATCCTACAATGCCAGTTCAAGCTGCCTTGCAGCTGCACCTCTGAACTAGTTTGGCTCAGGAACCTGTGGCCCTCCAGATGTTGCTGGACTACAACTCCCATCATCCCTCACCACTGGCCTTGCTGGCTGGGGCTTATGGGAGCTGTAGTCCAATGGCATCTGGACAGATGTGGGTTCTCCATCCCCGATGTAATACTACATTGAACACCAGCCCTCTCTGTTGTTCCTAGATTGCCTGGACAATGGCTTTGATTTTGTCATCCTTTCTGCCTGTAATCAGGGCATTCTGTGCAATGAAGAGGAGTGGAGAACCAGTGCTTCCTATGGCCTGCTTTTATAAATCGTGTTCTTTTTCTACCACCAGCTGAGGCCAGCATGTGCACGGGCCCTCACTCGGATCTTCAATATGTCTGACCAGGATAACAACCAGATCCTAAGCGATGAGGAGCTGAACTATTTCCAGGTATGTTCCCATGTAACAAAACAATGCAGAACATACTTTTGGGTAACTCCATGCAGCTTCTGGTAAATATCAGCTTTCCTGTCTTGCTTTTGCTACCAGTTGCTGGAAACCACAGGAGAGCAGAGTTTTCTTGTGCTCAAGTCCTGCTTGCATCTGAATGTGAGAACAGGATGCTGGTTTATGTAGACCATTTAATATAGGTTTGTGTGTGTGTGTATACAGTTTTTCATCATTAACATCATTCAAACTTAAATTCAGCAATATTTATACAATTGTGGGATTCCTTGAACCCCTGGACTTCCCTCCTACCCAGTTTTCCACAGATACATTTTTTAATTTTAATTGCATCTAATTACATATATCCAACTTCAATCAAATCCTTATTTAATCCTTTACCTATTAAAAATTACAATCAATCCTATATCAATCCTGCTAACGTCTTTAAATCTTTGCATTGTTCCTTAATGTACTCTATAAATTTATACTATTCTTTTTTAAATTTACTGTCATCTTGGTATCTGAGCTTCCCAGTCATTTTCACCATTTCAGCATAGTCCATCATTTTCACTATCCACTTTTCCTTGGTTGGTGTTTCCTATTCCTTCCATCTCTGGGCAAAAAGCATTCTTGCAGCTGTCGTTGCATACATAAACAGTCTTTTTAAGTCCTTTGGTATTTCTTCTCCTATGATGCCTATTTAAAAAGCTTCCAATTTTTTTTTTACAAAAGTTATCTTAATTTTTTTTTATTTCATTATATATCATTTCCCAGAATGCTCTAGCCTTCTTGCACATCCACCACATGTGGTAGAATGTGCCTTCATTCTCTTTACACGTCCAACATATGTTGGTAGCATTTTTGTACATTTTTGCTAATCTTGTGGAAGTCAAATACCATCGGTACATTATTTTCATATAATTTTCTTTCAACGTACAGCAGCCTGTGAATTTCAAATCCTCCCTCCATAATCTTTCCCAGTCTGATTGGTTTATGTAGACCATTGGCCTAATCCAGCAATCTCTTCTTATCACACCCGCTTTTTTAACCTAAGCAAGTTTCTCACCCATACGGGCGCAATTAATATACTTTCCTATTTGGGGGCTGCAGTTGCCAAAGCCTCAGCAGCCAGGTGGGATAGCTGAATAAGAATGTGTTTTGTCTGCCTCACTTATAAACCGTCCTTCATTACATTGCAATCCCGCGGCAATAAAATGGGTTAAAGGCAGGCTGTAATAAGTACATCAGAACACGAACAAGATAAAAAATAGGAAACAAATTAGAGCAGTTAATCATCAAGCTGAGGCCTGACACCAAGTTAAAGCAAAGAAATCAAAAAGCGCAGACGGTGAGCAGTGCTATGCGTTCCTGATTGCACCTCCTTATGACAAGAGAAATTAGAATAAATTTTAAGGACAGGAAGCATGACAATTCACATAAATCACATGATTGAGCTGCTGGATGTGTTTTAGTGCCAGGTATTCAGAGTCCTGTTTGCAGACAGCAGCTGATGCCCATCCTTTAAAATTTAGACCTTTAAGTTTTTGAAGTCTTTTGATCATAAGCCTCTTATTGCTCTGCTTGAAGTTTAACAGTCCGGCACTTTTCCAGTTCCCTTCATTTTCTCCACATCTATGTTCATTTTTCCTGCTATTCTATGGATTAAAAAAACAACAACACCCACAAAATATATTTTTTAAAAGTCACGTTAACTGTCACACTGTTTCTTTTCCTTGGTGAAAATTAAGTTTTGCATTCTCATAATTTCCTGCCACCGAAATTTGAAATTTTAGCATGGTCTAAGATCTTAAAGTAAGCCTTCTACTGCTTCCAGATTGTTTCTCTGGGCAGGGTTTTATTTGACAATGATTTCAGTTCACATAATCTGCTTTTGCCTCCTTGATTCTTGAGGCAGATTTTTAAAAAGAACCCCCAAATTTGGCAGAAGGTTATGGAAAGGTGTTTAATCACTTTGATGTGGAGGCTATGGAGTATAACTAGTACTTGTCCTACTCAGAGTAGACCTATTGAAATTAATGCACACAACTAACTTAGGTTCGCTAATTTCAGTGGGTGTATTCTAACTTGGTTGGATACAGCCCTATGGCCCAAATTTTACATCATTCTCTGCTGTTAGTGGACCTTGAAAGCCCTCAAGTATAGGCAGCACCTACACTTTGGAACTCCATGCCGATTGATATCAGGTGCCCTTTTCGGTGCCTGCTTAAAACATTTTTATTTTGGCAAAACTATCCAGACTTGTTGAAGTTACATGTGTTTGGTTTCTTATTAGCTACTGTTGGTTTAATCAGCTTTTGGATATTTTAAAATACCTGTTTTTAATCAATAATTTTAATGTTTTGTTTTATATTTTTGTAAACCACTTAGTTTTTATGAACAAGCAGAATATAAATTTTGATAAATAAAAATAAAAATGGCTCCCGGGCTAGACTTTTGATTGGTGAAGGACTCTATTTTTTTCTTAATTCGATTCAAGATAGCCCCGATACTGGATATTTTGTCAAGGGTCTTCCTGACTTTGTGGCCTACTCCAGCATTTGATCCTCATCCTACTTTGTCCTGGCTTTGCTGCAGATTTATCCTCTTGGGCATCAGCCTCGATGTTTCCATTCAAGAGGCAACAGAATTTGTTCTGCGTCCCTAGACATGAGGGAGGACAAACCTTTCTGATCCAGTTAATTTGCCATTAGGTTAAGTCCTGACTTCTTAGGAATTTATTCTGACAATCAGCCGCTGGCAATCAACAGTCTTGGTTGCATACAACTAAGTTATACACAGAGTAGACCCACTGAAATTCATGGCCGTAAGTGAATCATGTCCATTGTTTTCAGTGGGTCTGCTTTGAGCAGGAGTAAGATTGGCTAGTATTGCCAACAACCTGCTTTCCCCAACTGTATAATGTTGCAGACGTGAATTCTCCTGGTTCCTCTTCCATGAAGGAGGTGAGAGGAGGAAAATCACATTTTCCAGTCAATGGAAAAGGAACTGTAGTGTTTACCTGAGTTAGCAGCTCCATTCTTCTCGCAAGGTGAAAGCTTGAGTCAGCAGCTATTTGCACAAGGCTGTCAAATTTGGTTTCTTAGCTCCAGCTTTCCTGAAAGACCCAGATTCTAAAGCTTATATGCAAATTTGTGCATACTGGATAATTTAATTTTGGGTGGGAAGGCAAGCTGCAACAGTCTCTTTTTTCTCAGTTTCTGAGATTTTACTGGGACCTGTATTGAATCTGCAATTGTTTTTATTGGGTTGTAGCCGGTGCTAGATCTACTCAGAGCAGACCCATTGAAATTAATGGGCATGAAGTCATTTGGGTCCATCAATTTCAGTGGGTCTACTCTTGAGTAAAAGGCAGTTGGCGGCAACCCATCGTGGTGGTGTTTTTACTGTTAAATCCCATTAGGATGTTTCTTTAGAAGTGAAATAGGATGTTTCTTTAGAAGTGAAATAAATAAATGCTATTGTCTTCCTAAAGGCTAGAAGTGCTGGCTTTCCCACCCCAAATGCTGTGATTCTAAAATCGTTGGATGTCAGATCCCATGAACTGACTTTACCTAACTTGGGATATTGTTGAATATAGGATGTAATAACCTTACAGTAGCTACTAAAGTGGTATGGTTCTTCCTTTTGGCTCCAGTGGAATAGGTTTAAAAATAAATAAACTGGAACTGCCTATTTTCCTGATTTGGCCCCACCTTTCTTCTCTTGGGAGGTAGAAGTCCTGCTTCGGAAATCCTTTGGCACCCCAGGCTCTGGAAGATGTGAAAATGGTGGTCTGGAAAAACACAACAGACGGAGTCCAGGACAACGGACTGACCCTCAATGGTAACTCCAGCAGAAAACTTGCATGCCTGGCTCTGGGGATCATCTTAGAGCCCATCTCGGCGGATCAGAAAGAGGGACAGCAGCACTGCTGAGTTGCACAGATAGCCCAGGGGCATCCTTTGAAGCCAGGGCTGCTCAGCCAGTTTAGACCACATATCCCAAGGGCAAAATTGATGTTGGTTTGAAACAGGCTGCAGGCAGTTGCTTTGCGTGTTTTCCTGCTTGAATGAGCTTTCATTTTAACAGAGCTTCCTTGTTCAATGCTGCAACTCTCTGTGTTCGTTTGATTCTGTTTGAACAAGCTGGGGAACGATTTAGCAGTTGCGCCAGGAGAGGAAAAGTATCAGACAAGAGAACATGGGGAGTGCTTTTACTGCTACACATGGGAATAAATTGAACGGCTGAGAAGGCAGGGAAGACTCATTGGGTTAAATCGGGGTGAGGAACCTTTTTCAGCCTGGGCAGCCTGTCCCTTCTAGACAGCCGTCTGGAAGCCACCTGCCAATAGTGGGCGGAGCCAGAGGTAAAAGTGGGCAGAGCAATAAGTCTGAATGTCACCTTTTATGCAGTAAGTGAGTTTTGTCACACTGAGATTTCCATCCATTAATTAAATATTGTATAGGAGAGTTTGGGATTTAACTTGGACAGAATCTCCTGTGCCAAGATCTTCTAGCTGGCAACTCCAGCTGCAGAAATCTCACTCATGGCCCAGTTGTGACCCTGTTACAGAGTGTGGGTCTGGCAATAGAAACAAAGGATATGTGGTGCCTATGATGGAAGCAGTTGGAAAAGTCAGATACAGTGTCCTAGACGAGGTCAGGGCATACCAGTCAGAGGCACACGGTCTCACCTGTGTCCTGTGACTTTCAGTGTGCACTAGGAAGTGGCACCCAGCAGCTGAATCTCGCGAAGATTCGGAGCTGCTGCCTGTGTGGTGTGAGATCACTACAGATCAGCTTTTCTGGCATCTCTGTTGACATTGCCTGCTGATCATGCTATGCACTTGGGACCCAAAATCCTTTCCTCTCTTCCAGGCTTCCTTTTCCTCAATACGCTCTTCATCCAAAGGGGGCGTCATGAGACTACGTGGACCATCCTGCGTCGCTTTGGCTATGATGATGCCCTGGAGCTGACGGACGACTATCTCTGCCCGCCGTGCGTAAATTGTTGCCCTCTTGAATGTTAAGGGGAAGGAGAAAGAGGGGACCACTGACATATGGGACAATGGGAAGACATGATTCTGAACTCGCACACAGGAAGCTGCCTTATACTGAGTCAGACTATTGGTCCATCTGGCTCAGTATTGTCCACACTGGCTGGCAGCAACTCTCCAGGATTTGGGACAGGATACATTCCCAGCCCTACCTGGAAGTGCTGGGGATTGAACCGGGGACCTTCTGCATGTTGAGCAGGTGCTCATTCTCTGTGTTCACCTTGTGATCCCCCCCCCCACCATGCTTGTTCCTTAGCATTTGCAAGTTTAGTTGCCATCTGGAAAGAGTCCTTTACTGGTTTCCATTCCTAAGTCTTGGTTTCCCCTCCTTTTGGAGTCAGTTCCAGCCATGGGTTTCAGAGAGTGGCCATTATTCACCTGTTGGGAGGTATTACAGTGGTACCTCGGGTTAAGAACTTAATTATTTCTGGAGGTCCGTTCTTAACCTGAAACTGTTCTTAACCTGAAGTACCACTTTAGCTAATGGGGCCTCCCGCTGCCGCCGCGCGATTTCTGTTCTCATCCTGAAGCAAAGTTCTTAACCTGAGGTACTATTTCTGGGTTAGTGGAGTCTGTAACCTGAAGCGTCTGTAACCCGAGGTACCACTGTACTTGGTTTTTAAAAGTCCCAGGCTTCTTGAGGGCCTGCCTTGACCAGTGCTGCCCTCCTTTCTTTCAGGATCCGGGTGCCTCATGACAGCTCCACGGAGCTGAATCACTTTGGTTACCAGTTCCTGCAGAAGATGTTTGAGAAGCATGACAAGGTGAGCTGCACAGAAGCACACACGCCTTGGCTGTGCAGAACAGTGCTGCTGCCAGTGCCACCCCCCCCCCCAAGGGTTGCAGTTCTTTGATCTCCGCTGCATGATTGCCATTGGCACTCGAGTCGCGTCTGGCTGTTTTGTGCCCTGCTTGCCCCTAAATAGGCTTGTAGGCCATTCCAGAGTTGAGCAAAGGGATGTCACTTGAACAACAGCAGTGCCCAAACATTCCCACCCACCCTGCAGACCACTTGGACACAGCTGGTGGTCTTGACCAGTGGTCGTGGCGGGCCATTAAATGATTTTTCCCTGGCTTCTGTAGCGTTCGTATTGTGCTATGCTAGATGCTGTATTGATTGTGTTTCTGTATTGCTTATTTCCGTAAAATCGTAGAACTGTAGAGTTGGAAGGGACCCCAAGGGTCATCTAGTCCAACCCCCTGCAATGCAGGAATCACAGCTAAAGAATCCCTGACAAATGGCCATCCAACCTCTGTTTAAAAACCTCCAGTGAAGGAGAGTCCATCCGCTTCTGAAGTACAGGCAGTGACCAATCTGACGTGTCTAAAATGGTTGCTGCCTGTAGTCCATTTCACTGCTGAACAGCTCTTACTGCTTACAGCTGTTACAACTCTCTTACCTCTTACATATTGTACTTCATTGTATCACAATTTGCATTCCGTAGAATTCAGATCGCAATGCAATATTAGAAATTGAAGGAGTAATTAAAAAAAACCTGCAATTTAAAATCAATGTGAATATTTAACACGGACATTTCAGAGACCGCCTGTTTGAATCTTGCTAACCACACATGGTCCCACCCTGTGTGACAATGGGTAGACTTCCATTCGATGGAGAGCTGCTACTCAGGTGCCCATTTCTTTCTTCCCTTCCGTGTCTCTAGGACGGTGATGGAGCCCTCTCTCCCACCGAGCTGCACAGCTTCTTTAGTGTATTCCCCTACATGCCCTGGGGGCCTGAGCTCTACCACACGGTATGCACCACTGATAAAGGCCTGCTTTCCCTGCATGGATTCCTCTGCCAGTGGACGTAAGCGCAGCCCTTCTCTGCCTCCTCCCTCAATCACCCTGTCCGCTTCACACGCAGCGGGCCCTCCCAGCGATCCCAGTAACGGGCAACCTTCTCTCTGTTTGGATTTCCCCTAGGCTGGTTGCCTACCTGGATGTCCATCGCTGCCTGGAGCACCTGGCTTACCTTGGCTACCCCATCTTCTCTGAGCAGGACTCTCAGATCCACGCCTTCACAGGTGGGCCCCACTCCTGCTTCAGTGCCCCTTGGAATCGGGAGGAGAGGGGACTCCTCTGTCCTGGCACAGCTGTTGCCCTTTCTGCTTGCTGCCCTCCTCTGTCGAGAGCTATCGAGCACCTGCTTCCATGTTGAATGGAGAATGAGCCTGAGCATTGTGGGTTTTCTGTCCCCTCCAATGGTCATGAAGGGCGGTGGAAGCGGCTGGCTGCATTTCAGTGTTGCCTTTGTAGAACTCGGCAGGGAGGAGGTGGGAACGAAACCAGAATTACCGTATTTTTCGCTCTATAAGACGCACCAGACCACAAGACGCACCTAGTTTTTGGAGGAGGAAAACAAGAAAAAAAATATTCTGAATCTCAGAAGCCAGAACAGCAAGAGGGATCACTGCGCAGTGAAAGCAGCAGTCCCTCTTGCTGTTCTGGCTTCTGGGATAGCTGCGCAGCCTGCATTCGCTCCATAAGACACACACACATTTCCCCTTACTTTTTAGGAGGGAAAAAGTGAGTCTTATAGAGCAAAAAATACGGTAGTTGGCTCCGCCTGCGATTGGCTCTGGATCTGCCTACCGTTGCGCGCCCCGCCCCCCGCCTTCCATCCCACCAGTCCCAATGGGCATCAGCTCCCAGTGATCAATGAATAATAATAATTTATTATATGTACCCCACCCATCTGGCTGGGTCTCCCCAGCAACTCTGGGCGGCTTCCAACAAAGACCAAAAATACACTAAAATGTCACACATTAAAAACTTCCCTGAACAGGGCTGCCTTCAGATGTCTTCTGAATGTCCGGTAGTTGTTTATCTCTTTGACATCTGATGGGAGGGCGTTCCACAGGGCGGGCGCCACTACCGAGAAGGCTCTCTGCCTGGTTGCCTGTAACTTGGCTTTTCGCAGTGAGGGAACCGCCAGAAGGCCCTCGGCACTGGACCTCAGTGTCCAGGCTGAACGATGGGGGTGGAGATGCCATTTAGGGCTTTAAAGGTCAACACCAACACTTTGAATTGTGCTCGGAAACATACTGGGAGCCAATGTAGGTCTTTCAAGACCGGTGTTATGTGGTCTCGGCGGCCGCCCCCAGTCACCATTCTAGCCGCCACATTCTGGATTAGTTGTATTTTCCGGGTCACCTTCAAAGGTAGCCCCACATAGAGCGCCTTGCAGTAGCATTGCACCCATAAAATCATAGCTGCCTCCTGTCCAGCAAAGACAACACTTGCTTGGAGGCTGTGTCCCCAGCAGCAGGAAAGAAGGGAAGGCTTCATCATTTCATCCAGGCCCTCTTTTCTTCTGCTCCAGTTACACGGGAGAAAAGGATTGACTTGGAGAAGGGCCAGACACATCGGAATGTTTTCCTGTGCAAAGTGATTGGATCCCGAGGTGCTGGCAAGTCTGCATTCCTGCAAGCCTTCCTTGGGAAGAACTTGGCTGTGAGTCTAGAAGTCTCTCTTCTTGTTCTCTGCTGCCTGTTCTTTCCTGAGTGATGAACCTGTGGGTAATAAATAAAATACAAATAATCCCTGCTCCTCCTTCCTTTTCCAGGCCCAAAGGGAATCCGAGGGGAAGGAGTCCTTCTATTCAATTAACACAGTGCAAGTCAATGGGCAGGAAAAGCATCTGATAGTAAGTTTGCTCAGTTACAGTGATCTTAAGTCCTAGATACGGAAGTAAATTTTTAGTCAATTGACATAAAAATGTCAACGCTTCTTTTCCCCGCCTTTAACCTAAGAGACTTAGGTACATCATCATTCACATATCCATACACACAAACATCACTTCTGTGGCGATTCTTTCTCTGTGACACTTGGGGAACGTCTGATCCATGGGCCAGTCTTGGCCAGCTAGATGTTCCAATTTGGCCCATTTTCTCAAAACCATGCCCACCTGGGTCAGTGACATCAGCTGACGGGTGGGGTGGGTGTGAGGTTCAACTGCAGTGGCTGTTCACACCAGTTCCCTGCAGCCAGTGCAGCAACATTTAATCTCCTGCCCATCAACTAAGGGGAGAGTGGGGTGTTAAATCCTGCGTGGTGTGGCTGCTTAAGCCAGTATGTTCCACTTACCTCTCATATTTGGCCCGTAGGGCCTTATGCTGATAAGGATCTGGCCTGTGGCGCCAAAAAGGTTGCCTACTCCTAGCTCTGTGATACAAAGTGGGTTTGCCCATCTGGACCAGAGAGGGCTGTTGATAGCCATTTCTTGAATTACTGTTTCCAAGGAGGTCTATATATAGTACACCACTTTTGAAAGAAAGGGGGTGGTTCCCAAAACAGTTTGATGGTATTACTTCCAATGTTTTCTCTTAAATGTGGGCGGGGGGGCATGTCAATTTTGATACCCAGAGTAGCTCTTCAGAGGGCACAGTGAGTCGTCTGGGAGCAGCTAATGTGGCAGGCACAGATCTGACCAGGAACCAGGGACTTCTGGTAGACTCTCATCCATGCAGAAGCAGGTTGTGAGTGCAGTAAATAAAATACTTTGCCCTTGGCTCCTGTTAACTATTTTAAAAAAATATATACTTTACCATATTAATAGCTATTATAATTATTTCTTGTCATTAATGTATATGGCATTTTAACAAGTGACATAGACCCTGCCCCAAGGAGCTTCCAGTCTACATTCTAGTAGGGGGGAAGAGAGAGAAGTAGGGGGGAAATGATAGGGGCAGCAGAAGCTGGAAGAACATTGCCTATTCATCATTAAGTGTACAAGTTGCCTGTGCATCTGTTACCTGAAGTCTGTGTTTCTTTTGGTAAGAAGAATGAACAATGCCATTCCTTGTTCAGAAGAAGCGACATGAGAGATATTTTTTAAGTTAAAAGAAAGACTGTCCTGAAATGCTTCAGATATACTTTCCTCCCTGTATTTCTTGCCAGCTGCACGAGATTAATGTGGAGACAGAGTTTGCGAAGGCGTCTGATGCAGCTTGCGACGTTGCCTGCTTATTGTACGATGTGACAGACCACAAGTCTTTCAACTATTGTGCCAGCATTTATAAGGTACTCCTTCCCTTGTCCCTGCTCCCCCCTTGGATGAGGAGCAGCTGTTCAGACTGACGGCTAGCAGTGCAAATCCTAACTGTGTCTCCTCAGAAAGTAAGTCCTATTGAATTCAGTGGAGCTTACTCCCAGGGAAGTGGTGGGAGACAAGTCTACAAGCAGGGGTGAACAAGAAGTAGATTGGGATCTGCTGGTAGATCTCTGGATAATTGCAGTTGATCAGCAAGGGTTTCTTGGCAGCAGCAAAGCAACTTTATTCCCCTTATAATCGAGTTGTTGTGTGGTGTTGCTTGAGACCTGCTTGCAGGCTTGCCATTGAGGCATCTGGTGAGATCAGAGCGCAGGGCCAGATCCAGTGGCCTGATCCAGCAGAAAAGCCTCTCTTGATATTCGTTTGTTAACTGTCTCCTCTGCAGCAGCACTACATGGACGGGCAGATCCCTTGCCTCTTCGTGGCCTGCAAGGCAGACCTGCCAGAGACGTCGCCACAACATGGCCTCTCGCCGGCCGAGTTCTGCTACAAGCACCGCCTGCCGCCCCCATTTTACTTCACCTGCAGTGGGCAGGGCCCACCCAGCCTCGCCGCCTTCGCCAAACTGGCCACGGCTGCCACCTTCCCGTTAGTAATGTTCTCCTTCTAGTTATAGTCCTCCTCAGTGGGCATCTGGGCCTTGGTTGGGTGAATTTTTGCCTCTGGCCTCAGCCATCACCAGCATGCAACCCTCAGGACTACCCAGAATACAATGTGGCCCTCGGGCTGAAAGAGTTTCCCTAACCCTGTTTTTCAATGCACACCCTGAAGAAGATTTCTGTGTGACTCAAAAGCTTGCCGTCCCAGCATCGTGAACGTTATTTGGCCCTGGCGAACAGCACCGTTGTTCTTACCCTGCAGCCAGCATCTTCTGGGAGCAACGCTGCGATGGCGGCTTTGGGCCTAGTCAGTTATTTTAACAAGCCAGGAGCTTGCGAGGGAACGCGCTGCTTTTTGCCCGCTGGTATTAGATGTAAGCTTCTCCCCAAGGAGTATGATAAATCCATTATTTATAGCCAGTTAAACCAAAAAGGGCAGGGGAGATTGAGCCAGTCTCGGGCTCTGCATTAAGAGCTTTATTTATTTATGCCACAATTCTTAAATCTTCCTAATATGCCTGTGAAGAAGAAAAGGGAGGCAGTGCAATAAAATTAATGTTATGTTGAAGGGAAGTTAGGAACGAGATGCTCTGGGTGACTGATGATATCCTTTTGTTTACAAGGACCTTTTTTTTATAAAAAAAAACCTTCTTTCCTTTTACCAACCAGTGTGTCTTGTTCAGTATAGATCACATTTGGATGCTGGAAATGTAGCTGTCAGGATGGGAGCTGTAGCTGAGTGCCTCCCCCCTCCCATTTTTCCCTTAAGCCCTTGCTTCTCCT
The DNA here is from genome assembly GCF_965113315.1 of Podarcis vaucheri. Lineage (NCBI taxonomy): Eukaryota > Metazoa > Chordata > Lepidosauria > Squamata > Lacertidae > Podarcis > Podarcis vaucheri. The sequence continues at coordinate 36,262,321 of NC_138752.1, forward strand.
CTCCCAATATTATTAACAACCCTGCCTCATTTACCCCTTTGCTTCAGCTTCCTTTCGGGCTGCTTTGTGTATCCTTCTGAGCATTTTACCTTTCCCCAAACTTTGGGCGGATATCTCACGGCTTTCCCGGGTCCAGCACCAATTTTGCGCCTCCAGACAAAGTCTGAATGCCTGTATTCATTCCTGACACTTTATGCTGAAACGTGACAGCCATTAAGTTTGAGGTGTGTTGGTTTGCTGCGCTTGCAGATAGGTCTGAGGTGAGGGTCGGGATTGGTAAGGCAAGGCTGCGTGTCACAGCATAGCGCCGCTTGCCTTTGCTAAGTGGTGCTTCCCTACTCCGTTCCTACACGGAAGGGGGTGCTTTCTCCTCAGCGACAAATTAGGCTTGCTAAATGGTCTGCTGCTTTCAGGCTTTCATACAGTATTCCGTAGGACTAGCAGTGTAAACAACCCTTCCTGCCTAACCCCCTTCCCCTCCCTAGGAAAATGCATAAGATTCGTGCCAGAGGTAGAGATAGATCACTGCTTTTTCAAGTTGGATTCCCTCCCCCTTTCATGTGGGTCTCCATTAATGGGAACAGGTGCCACAGCAGCATGACCTAGAAAGGCACAACTATAGCTCTTTTCTGCTACAAATTATTTAGAACTTGCCACGCTATTTATACCCCTGCTAGGTCAAAGTGTTAGCGTAATGCCTCTGGCCCAGCCTACCTGGTGTGTAAATAACGGGTGACTGGGGAAAAGGACCCATTAGTATTTTGTTTGCGAGACTCCATGCTTTTTTAAAAAAACAACCCCAACAACCTAACATTCTGCCTTCATAAAGAGAAATGGTTCAGGCCACACTGTGCCTTTAAAGCATTATGATGCCACTTTAAACAGTCGTGTTGTTGTTGTTGTTTAGTCGTTTAGTCGTGTCCGACTCTTCGTGACCCCCTGGACCAGAGCACGCCAGGCACTTCTGTCTTGCACTGCCTCCCGCAGTTTGGTCAAACTCATGCTGGTAGCTTCGAAAACACTATCCAACCTTCTCGTCCTCTGTCGTCCCCTTCTCCTTGTGCCCTCCATCTTTCCCAACATCAGGGTCTTTTCCGGGGAGTCTTCTCTTCTCATGAGGCGGCCAATAAACAGTCATGGCTTACCCCAAAGAATGCTGGGAAGTGTAGTTTGTTATGGGTCCTGAGAGTGATTTAATAGTCCCTCTTCCCAGGGAACCCTGGGAATTGTTGTAGCTCACTTTGGGGACTAGGGGCCCACTTAACAAACTACACTTCCCAGCATTCTTGGGGGGAAGTCACGACCGTACACCTCCTTCTCTCCATCCCAGTTTGTGTTTATCATTTGGGCTGAAACGCTGCATCTCTTTTTTGCCTCGCAGGCACTTGAACGACATCAACCTGGGCGCTGCCTCTTTCTGGATCCGGGTAGCTTTAGGAGCTACGGTCGCCGCCGTTGTGGGAGTCACACTCTACAAGGTGATGGCGAAGAATAAGTGAAACGAGAGGAGAAGCAGGGCCTTCTCCTTCTGCTCCTCCTCCTCCTCTGCCATTTCTCCACCCGAAGGTAGAACACCAGCTTCATTTGCACACCCAGGAAGAAATGGAGGCCAGGGGAAGAAGGCAGCACACATACACACACACCCCGCCGAAGACTGGATCCCCCCTCCTCCTCCCTGACTCTCCCTGCGGGGCAAGGTGGTGTCGGAGGAAGACGACCATTGCACCAGCAGAAATAGTCCTAGAGTCATCCCGCTGGCATGGGCAGGACTCACCTTCTCATTCCACCCATTTCCTCCCATCCCCAAAAAGTACATTTCCCACACTCAGGGAGTGCTGACACTGTCCCCCGCTCCCCGCTTTCCTTCCAGCTATAGCTTTAGGAGATCCACTCTGCTGCTTGACATATCTCAAGGCTCCCCTTAACTTTTTACCGCATCTGATTGTCTTGCAGCTAAATGGCTTTTTAAAAAAAACAAAAACGTTTCTTTCGGTGGGGGGAAGCTCAAGGGGGCACCTCAGGAAAGCTGTCTGCGCCGTTGCGTCCCTGGTTCCTCTCCAGCAGCAGGAGAACCGTCCGGCCAACCTCTTCTCCAGCATCTTGTTTCTGCAGCGATGGGTTTTTGGTACACTATTTCCATCCCGGGAGAGCTCAAGGGCTTCTGGGACATTTAATTCTTCTTGGAGCACCGTTTGCATCAGGGAGCTTCGCACACAGGCCTCTGTTGGGACGTAACTGACAAGAAGGAGGCAGCAAAAGAAGGCCACCAAGGCTGCAGGTGGTAGCTTAAAAGATGGAGTCTTAAGTCTGATCTCTGGCATGCTGCCCTCAGGCACAATGTGCCTCCCGGTACTCTCTCATCTTTGCGCCGTGTCCTGCATTTTGAGTGGTTATACTGGGTCTCTTGCTATGGGCAACCTGGAAGTCCCCCTCTCCCCAGGGCCTCGGTTGTCCAGGATAGGCCAAGGTAACTCCTCTGGGCCACACTGTGAGGAAGATACTCCCCCAAAAAAGCCTACTGAGGGACCCAAAGGCAGTTTAGGAAGCCCCCTGACTCTCTGCCTCAGTGTGTCTGGTTGGCTGTCCTCCTCAGCAGTCCCAGTTTCTCTTTTAGACCCCAACAGATTAGGAAGGAAGAGGTAGCTGTGGTGGTGGTGTCGGAGGATGGGGAAATGGCGGTACGACCCAGTGTTTGGGTCAATAATAGGGCACACATCATTCAACAGGCCCACCATTCCTCACCCCATCAGGAAGGATGTCACCAGGGCAGTTATTGTGTGTCACACTCCCTTGTTTTGAAGGTGCCAGGACAGATAAAGAGGTCTCTCTTTCCAGTAGGGTTTGCTCTTGCAGTGGCAGGGCTCCCTCTCTCAAGCCCTACTTTTTAAAACTTACCCTTTGTTTTAAAATAGTTGTGTAAATATGTACATGGTAAACGGAGCATATTTCTGCATCCCTAGTAAACAGCTCGGATAATTTTTTTTAAAAAAAGAATCTTTTAACAGCAGATATAGTAATCAACTGTTCCTGCACACTTAACATGATAGGCAAGGGGTGTTGGTTGTTGGGTTCCTCCCCTGTGCTATCTCCACATGGGGAAGTTTCCATCTCAACCCTTCTCCCTGCATGATTTTGGGATGCAAACTGCTCATAGAATAAAGATGTCTCTCTTTGGGCTGAGCTGTGCAGTCAGGACCAGCTCCACACAAGGGGAACCATTAAATGTCAGGAGCGGGAAACCTTTTGCCCTCCAGCTATTGGTGAACAGCATTGCCCATTTGGTCTCATTTGGCACACCCAAGAGACAAGGCTGATGGGAGATGTTATACAACAACAGCTGGGTTGCCAAAAGGTGTCCCCCCCCCCAAAAAAAAAAAACCTGGTTCATGTGTACCAAGATACAGGCAGAGATGAGAAGCAACTATTTCCACAGTGATGGCGTTCATTCCCTGTCCACAGCTACAGTGCTTGCAAAAACCGTCCCAGCTCTTCCCACCTGCAGCTGGGCTAATTCTGCTGTTTCCTCTCCCCCCACCCTAATAGGATTGCTTGCAAATAGGCACTCGTATATCAGGTGAGCTTTGTGAACCGCCGTTCTATCAACGCCAAGGAAATAAAACTTACCAGTATTGGGGATTTCCAGGTAGATCCCTTTTTTGCCTGACTTTTTTTTTAAGGGGTAGGGGAGCAGCAATAAGTCCAATATACCACAGTGTCCATTGCTCATCTCCCACCTGCTGTAGAAGGGAGCGAGCTTCAGAGGACTGGACAGCATTAGCCCCTTTCGCTCCGGACAGTTTAAAACAAAACCTGCTTTTAAAGTATTCCCCTTTGTCATTGCCTCCCTTGCCAACTGCCAACCGCAGAAGAGCCTAAAGTGGTGTTAATGGGAGCGCCAGGCAGGCTAGCCAACTTCCTCATCTGACACGCACATCAATTTATTTCCCAGTGACTGCCAGCACCCCAGTCCCAGCCCTTCCCTCCCCCAGTAGTTTCCTCCCGGTGCTGCATTACGTATTGAACTCTCATCCAGGACATATTGCACTCTCATCCAGAAGCCTTGACAGCCAGTACGTTGGACCCTGGGAGTAAGAAGGAGAGTGTGGGGCAGTGGCACAGGGCAATGGTGGGGTGGAAAGGGGGACAGAGAGCCTTGGGTCTGGAAGAGCTCCTTCAAGATGGCCCCCAGCCATCTTCCACTAGGATATATTGAGATGTGCAGCTATCAGCACAGTTTTAATTGTCAGCCTAGAATGTTGCTGCTGGATCCCTCAGTGGGTGACACAAGTCTATGCTTTTAAGGCCCTTCCCAGTATTAGAAAATCACTGACGGTTGGATTGTATAGCCGTGGGAAGACCGCACTGTATCATGGTTCCCTTAAGCAACACAGTGTCTCTACAGCCGGCTGCTGGTGCTTGGCGTTGGACACAGCTGTTGACTGAGCCTGGCTCACCTGTATCTACCAGGCAGCTGATCAATCCAGGAAATGTTTACTTAGCACGGCCTTCACCAAGCTAGTGCCCTCCAGATGTTTTGGACTACAGCTCTCACCAAGGAGATGCCAAGTGTTCCATGGTCACAACCACACCTGACACCGCTGCTGTTTGTGTTGTCTCCCACCCCACCCCCAATTCCTGCCCCACAGCATTGAGTAGCAGAACTGCACACCACAATGGCATCATGACAGTGGGAGGGGTGGGGGCCTTTGCTGTGGGGCTGACAATTCCTTGTAGCGTGTAGGGCCCCCCTCAGTCCCCTTGGTCAAACGAGTGGGGAAACCCTCATTTCACTGGAGTTTCCCTCTCGGTAATCTCTTTATTTTTGCTCTCGATATAAATCTCTGGCTTGCCCCAAAGAGAAACCTCTCTGCTCCACAGGCCTTTTGTTTCTGCCTGCCCTGAGGCTCCTCTTTCTGCTGGGAAAACCTTAAGCAGGGAGCCAAATCAAATAATTTGATGGTTACATCTTAAGTCTTCAGTGCCCATGCTTTTCAGATGCGGTTTTACAACATCCTGAAGGACAGGACCGAGCCTGTACTTTTACAGCTGGTTTTGAAACAAAATTCTAGAGCCCCTCCCTCTTTGGTGCAAAACGTGCCCCCTTGCACTGTTTCAGAATGTTTGATTTGGGTTTTCCTGTAGCACCGCCCGCACACACACAGACTGTCTGCAGGCATACTGGGAATGCTTTTCAACTAAGCAGGAGATCCACAGAGATCCCATGGATCTGCTTCCTCTGGGAAAGATGTCTGCGGTGGTTAGAGCAGATGATGGCATTTTGAACTCTCCTAAACAATCACTAGGTTACTCATATTGTGCTGCCATTTTGCCTATCAGCAAAATCGTCTGCAGATATTCTGGAACTATGATGCGCTAAGCCTCAAATTGCTACTCCCTCTCTGCCAGCCTTGCTCCTGGGCCATTTAATGCTAGGCTTCCATGCACGTGATGGGCTTTTTGAGGTATGGAAATAGCCAAAAGAAAAGCTTCGCTTAGTAAATTTATGTGCTGGGCTGTTGCTAAAATCCAACAACATCCAGAGGGTGCTTTAGAACTTGAAGAATTGCCTAAGTGTGGGGGAAAGGACTGGCTTAAGAGTGATGGTTAAAGGTCATGGCTGGACTGTGGGCAAAGTGGCGATTTTGTAGGCCAGGGTTTGGTCCATAGGTTGCTGATTACCTAATGGCACCGAGCATTGCTCATTGGCTGATAGAGGACCCAGCATGTTATTTACCGGTGTGTGTTTTTTTATGGATCTGCAAAAACAAGCGTTTAACTCCCAGATTGCATCTTGCAAAGTACTGCAAACTTCCCTCCTTTAGATTCCAGAAGCCCCTCGCTGAACTGCGGCTGCTTTTGATGTGCCAGCAATAAGCACAGTGCTTTTTCACCCTTGGAGCTTCATTGTTCTCCAAACCCCCAAAATACTCATATTCTGTCATCTCTGCCACCACACTGGATAAATATTTGGTGCCCAGTAGATTTTGATATCTAAGAAAGAAAGAAAAGCAACCCTCCAAGATATGTTTGTTTAAAAGACACCCCAAATGTATTCAAGAACATTGGCTGTTCGAGAGACTAAGCTCCAGTGCATTGCATTTTTATTTATTCTACCAGGCACACATCTGTTAAGGTTTCACCCCAAAGGGGTAAATAGCAGGTGGCTTTCCACCCAGCATCTCTTCTGAGCATCATTCCAGGTCGCAAGCTAGTGTTTGTGGCAGGATCTCACCCTAGTTCCTTGTAGCTTCCTGGGTTTATCCCTTCAAGGTACCGTATATCAGTGCTGTCTGTGGCCTAAGCATGGGTAGCCTGAAAACAGTCAGCATTCACTTGCAGGTAGCAATACTATCCATTGCTTCCCACTTGTAAAAGGAGGGCCAGCTCTTAGTATTTAGTACTTCTCCCTGTCAAAAATGCAGTCACTGGCAAAGTGAAAATTGGTGTGTGGTTCTTCCTCAGCCCCAATACGAGTTTCTGCCTGCCTCTCTAATGCCTGTTTTGGAACTGAAGTATGAGTGGCAATTTTCATGTTATTTTATATGCACCTGCTGTTTTCCTTCTTCACACATCAGTGCAATTCATCAGGACCAACTGCAGTTTTATGTTAAGTTTGCTTTTTAAAAAGGCTTAGTGTTTAATGTGCACCAGTCCTTCTGCATTAGGAAAAACACCTGTCTAAGCGGGACCCTCATCAGGATCAAAGAACAAGGGGAGGAACCCATGGGGAAGTGGGGGGAAACCTCTGCACGCAAACACCCCAACTCCCATCTCCTCTGAACTTTGGCTATGTTGGCTCAGGGGGGCTGATTGGAGTTGCAGGGTTAACCCTTTCCACTCCGTTTCCCTGCTTCAAATAGCCCTCCTTGCTAATTCCCCTGAAGGTGATGCATATAGCACCCCTGGGGGGCAAAAAGCAGCAGGTGGAATAGGAAGGGGGGACACTCTTGCTGCATGTTGTGATCCCAATGCTTATATGAGGTCTCCACAGCTGCCGTTTCTTAAAAGAGAGAGGAAGTTATTTATTTATTTGGAAAAGCATGTGTCGCTTGATCCTTAGACTTAGTTCACACAAACAGTAGATGAGGGGTTGAAAAACAGTTCATGGGCAGCATCGTTTCAGCAAGTAAGTGGGTGGTTCTTGTGGCTATATCTTTCCACATGGGAAATATTCACTGAGCATCCATCCACCCACCCACCCACCTATCCATCTCTCTCTCTCTCAAACACACACACACACACACACACACACACAGGAACAATCATGTAAACCCCCCATATGCAGTTGGAAGCATTGCCGCCCAATAACACTTTTGCCACCTCAGTGTCTTGGTTTTTTTGTGTGCAAGATCATAGCATAGACCACAGTATCAGGAAAATTAGCCTTACCTATTACTGCTGATAGGGACGTGGGTGGCGCTGGGGGTTAAACCACAGAGCCTAGGACTTGCCGATCAGAAGGTTGGCGGTTCGAATCCCTGCAACGGGGTGAGCTCCGGTTGCTCGGACCCTGCTCCTGCCAACCTAGCAGTTCAAAAGCATGTCAAAGTGAAAGTAGATAAATAGGTAGGCGGGAAGGTAAACGGTGTTTCCATGCAATGCTGTGCTTCGCCAGAAGCAGCTTAGTCATGCTGGCCACATGACCCAGAAGCTCACTCGGCCAATATAGCGAGATGAGAACCGCAACCCCAGAGTCGGCCATGACTGGACCCACCTGAAGGAGTGTCTCCACCTCCATTGTTCTGCCCGGACACTGAGGTCCAGCGCTGAGGGCCTTCTGGTGGTTCCCTCGCTGCGAGAAGCCAAGTTACAGGGAACCAGGCAGAGGGCCTTCTCGGTAGTGGCGCCCGCCCTGTGGAGCGCCCTCCCGCCACATGTCTAAGAGAAAAATAACTACCAAACTTTTAGAAGACATCTAAAGGTAGCTCTGTTTAGGGAAGCTTTTAATGTTTAATAGGTTATTGTATCTTAGTGTTTTGTTGGAAGCTGCCCTGAGTGGCTGGGGAAACCCAGCCAGATGGGTGGGGTATAAATATATTATTATTATTATTATTATTATTATTATTATTATTATTATTATTATTATGGTCTGGGGTCCCTTTACCTTTACCTATTGCTGCTCCAGGAGTCCCTCTTCACTATGCAGTGAAATGTGAGACATGAGCTACATACGCAAATTTTGCATTTCTTACTCTTCCTTTCCTCACTGCGTGTCTGTTGTGTGTGCTCTGTGAGGCTGGTTTATTAAATGGGGCTATGCCCGGCTAATCATAGGCGCCTCCTACCTACCTACTTCCTTACTTATCAACCAATCAGAGGCAGCTCCACCTTTCATTGGCTCTGGCTTCACCTGCTGTTCGTCTCCCTGCCTTCCACCCTACCAGTCCCAATGGGCACTAGCCATCACTACTGTGCAGTTGAGACCCAGCAGCAAAGTTTTTTGCAGGAGAAACCCACCCTCACCAAGGGAACTTGCCAAACCACCGCCAGCCCAGCTTTCTACACTGTATCCGTCTTAACTTAGCCTGAATCTCTTGCAGACGTGCGACTTTTATCAATTGAGTACTGTTGACCAGAATAAATTTTTATGCACCTGCTGGTTGCAAGAGAAAAGAAAAAAAAGAAAAAGAAAATTCCTTGTGTCTGGCTTCTGTTTTGCAGGGTGTACATTTAGCCACATTTTTGTGCTATTGAAACAGCTTTATGAAGGGGAAGGGAGTTCATCTCCCCTCCCCCCCCCCAAGTTTCCCATCATGTCTTTCCAAACCTTAGCATGGTTTATTCCCCCACACCTTTTCAAAAACAACAACCAACAGCAACTGAGTTTTTAAAAAACAGCAAACCGCAGCAGTATTAGCATTATTATTTATCACTTACAAAAGTGCCTACAATTTTCTGGCAGCAAATAACAAGGGGTCTTTCCTAGCCTAACTGAAGATTTCAGGGGTTGAACCTAGGAGACCTTTTGGTGCAAAACATCTGCCTTATTACTGCCTGTCAGGCCTTCCCCTAGAGTTTTGTGGCACCTGAAAATCTAACAAAATGTATTGTGGCATAAGCACTTTGCTGGACCACAGTCTCTCTCATCAGATGCATGGTGTATTCCTGAATTGGCAAGCATATTTATTGTTTGTTTATTTATTTATGGCACTTACAACCCATAACCCATTCTGTAGCCAAAAAGACTTGATGACTGGCTTGCAGAAATCAGGGCCAGGACAGTCTCTGCCCTCAGGCTCACCATCTAAAAGAGACAAAACACATGAGGAAAAGGGAATGAGGGGGAAGAGGGGGAAACAAGCACGAATTCAAGTTCTGAAAAGTTACAGCCAATGTCAGCGGCACTTCTGTCTCTTTCGCCCTCCCTGGAACTATTCTTCCCTAGGAGCAGAGCCGCTGACAACATCCCGGCCAGGGGGACTGATATCTGCTTCCCTGAGACAACTGACTGGATGGCATTGGACGAAGATGCTCACCTGATGGGTGGCTACCCTTCTGCAAATTATTACCATTTGTTCATTGCCCAATACCGAATGATTTCTAGGCAACTCGGCAATTTAAAGGCATCTGCAGTTTGTTTTACGAAGCACACAGATTTAAGACGAGGCAGTCTTTGCCCTCAGGCTTGGAAATCACAAAAGGTAAGAGATCAGAAAGAGGAAAATTAGCAGACTTAAGACGCTATTCCTTAAGAGTTACACAGAGCTGGATTCTGTATGTTCTGCTTAGTTGCAGCTGAAAACACGGATTTAAATGAGACCTAAACTGAGTCCTAATCTGATAGAGAAGGGCACGCCATCCAAACAATAGTGGGTCTGGCAGCAGAGACGGTGGGAGAGAGCTCTGCTTCCCATCTACTGCAGTTAGCGGTGGAAGCTGCTCCATTAGAGCAAATGAGCCACTGCTCCACCAGCTTCATCCTGCTCTCAGCCAGTCCCCACCTGTCTGCCTTCTTACAACAACCAGTCCAGGGGGCGGCCCTGGCTGTCCGCTTCCTCCTTCTGCATAGGCTCAGCATTGCCCCTGTAGAATTCAGCAGGGAGGAAGGAAGATGGGGACAAAGCTAGACCTTGTTGGGTCTGCCTCTCATTGGCTCTGGCGCCACCTACTGTTGGGCTCCCTGCCTTCCGCCCTACCAGGCCCTATGAGCACCAGCCTCTCTGCTTGCAGTCAGACGTGCAGCAGACCTCAGGAACTGGAAGTTCATTCCCCTAAATAGGCATTGCCTCCCCTCCACAAAGCCAAGAGGGTTGACAAGCTTCAGATATTCCGAGAGCTCATTCCCCAAGTCCATGTGTGCTACTGGCACAAACGATTAACATTTGCAGGAAGCCGGGTAAAAATAAAGTAAAGACATGTAGCAATAACTCAGGGATGGCGACTTCTCTCTATACCTTCTTGTTGTTCCTGAGGCTGTGGCTGAGGGCAGGAGCAGTGGGTGTTTCACTCCCCTGGCGACATCCATCCACTTAACACATACCCTCCAATGAAAATGGGATGTCCTAATCCACAATAATAACAATAATTTATTATTTATACCCCCCATCAAACATATATAAAAGCACATAAAACATTAAACATTAAAAAAACACTTCCCTATACAGTGGTACCTCAGGTTAAACACTTAATTAAGTCTAGAGGTCCGCTCTTAACCTGAAACTGTTCTTAAGCTGAGGTACCACTTTAGCTAATGGGACCTCCCGCTGCTGCCACGCGATTTATGTTCTCATCTTGAAGCAAAGTTCTTAACCTGAGGTACTATTGCTGGGTTAGCAGAGTCTGTAACCTGAAGCGTCTGTAACCTGAGGTACCATTGTACAGGGCTGCCTTCACATGTCTTCTAAAGGTTATATAGTTACTTATCTCCTTGGCTCGGGGGGGGGGGTCACATAACTCCAAACTAATATAGAAAAAAATAGGGGTGGTTGGCTTTTGCTGCCCAACTCCCCAAGAGACTGAGTCCCCTAAGTCCATGATTGGTCAGGGATGAATGGATGGAGGCAGGATGCAGTGAAAGCAAGGCAGATCTTTATTTTTCTGCTGCAAGAGTTCCCTCTCTTCCTAGCAAGGAGGCAAGAGAGACCCCAACCAAGAAGAAACATCTCTTTTTCAGGGTTTGCATTTTTGTGTGGAGAAGGACAGTTCCCTCTACAAACAGCCAGAAATTACGTCACATGTAAGGTGGGGTTACTGTGGCTCAGGCAGGCCAAGATGTGATATTCCTGAGGATTTAGCAAGTTTTACATAGTTCCAGACATAGTTTACACAAAATGTTAGCATTTGATAAGACAATCAGGATGCCCCTCAGACATCCCTCAATGCAGAGCATCTGGGCAAACAATGACAATTAATATCAAGGAGGTTCATAGATATAGGAGAGGAATCCCTTCAGGAACTTCCCCTGGTTGCTATCTGCCTACTTGTTCTCAGTCAAGGGGGATTAAGAGGCAGAGGAAATATTGAGAGTCTTTAAAGGAGCCAAGATGGCTTTTGGATTGCTCTCCTGTACTATTTTAGAGATAGTTTATATACAGTGGTACTTGAACCTAAGTTCATAAACCGAGGTACCGTACCTTGGTTTACGAACTTAATCCATTCCCGAAGTCCGTTCTTAAACCAAAACCATTCTTAAACCGAGGTGCACTTTCCCTAATGAAGCCTCCCGCCACCGGTGCCCTTCCACTGTTCGGATTCTGTTCTTAGACCGAGGTAAAGTTCGCAAACCGGGACACTACTTCCGGTTTTGTGAAGTTCATAAACCAAATCGTTCATAAACAGGGCTGTTCTTAAACCAAGGTACCACTGTACTTATGTATGTGTGTTTACCTTGTGCAATTATCAACATTCATTCTATATTTAAGACCTTAGAATTCCTATAACAATACCCTCCAACATTCCTCCGATGAAAATAGGGCAGTCCTAAGGAAAAGTGGGACATTCTGAGATCAAATCAGAAACTGGGGTGGCTTCTGTAAATCTGGGACTGTCCCTAGAAAATAGGGACACTTGGAGGGTCTGTTAACAGCTGCACCAAAATTATGCAGGTCGTCAAATTTCCCATAATGCCTCTGGGGCATTTTGGGAAATTAAATTGGTGGCCAGACCCAGCCTTCCAGCAGGCTTGGATAACTTTTCAAGGCTCTCCTGCCTAATGGCAATTCTGGCCCCCTCTCCTTTGACAGGAAAACACCCTCCTTTTCCTTTTTTAACTCTATGAAACTAGAGAGCCTTAGGATTCCAAGATGGCTGCCAGAATCAAAAACTGGGTGACAATTTCTTAATGCAGAGAAGAAGAAGAGCCATTATTTCAAAAAGTGAAAATCTGGGCACAACAGTTGTGGAACTTTTTTTAGTTTTGCCCAAACTGAAGAAAAAATAGCGCTGAGAAGAAGCCTCATGTCTCATTATTTCACACACTCCTCTGGGCAGTGAACTGTATATATCTTTAGGCACCAGGTGAAAATATTCCTATTCAACCAGGTCTTTGGCTTATTAATATTCTACAGCCCTTTAAATGTGTTTGTGGGATGGCGGTTATTGTTTTGTTGTTTTTAACTATTTATTTGTGTTTTTAACTTGTGTTTTTATCTTGTGAACCACCCTATATAAATAATAATAAAATAAAGATAAAGTGCTACAAGGAGGGAGAGCCAGAAGTTTTGATCCAGTGGTCCAGTGTGGATACCTGGACCACTTAATGAGCGGGCACACACAAGTTGCAATATGTATCTCTACCGAAATTATAGTCATGCTTTCTAGATTTGCATCTTTACATACAAATCAGGATATACAATTTTGTGTGACTCTATCCCTCCTCCTCCTCCCCCCCCCTCCTCCTTCTTCTTCTTCTTCTTCATTTGAGGAGAATGAGCAAGTGACCACCCTATTCCTTTCCTCTCCCTGATTTCTTCTGCCATTTTCCCCACACCCCGCAGTGCTTCCTTGCTTGCTTAGCCATCTTTCCTTTGATCTATTCTCTTCGCCATCCCTTGCAATGCAGATCTCTCTCTCTCTCTCTCTTACTTGCTCACTGTGTGGCTATTTCTGTCTCCAAAGGGGTCAGCAGGAGCACAGCTCGCAGCAGCCTTGCCGAAGGGAACAAGAGTTGCTTGGCGCTGGAACACTTCCTCCTCGGAAAGCTTCCGAAGCCCAGTGCTTAAGGGAGAAGGTTTTGCAAAGTCGGAAACGGATCTGGCTCTGCTGTCAAGGCAAATAGAAGGGCCAGGCTGCTGTTAGGAACCTGATTTGAGTCCTCCTCCCCACTGGCTCCCCTGGCATATCATGCAGCCATCAAAAGCCTGGATTTATGGACAATGACAAGGAATAGCTTGGTTGTATACAGGGGATCTCACAGTATCAATGTGAAGGGTTTTGTTTTTTTACTGCATCTCGTTCTAGCAAGTCTGGTGCTTCAGAGCTGGCACTATTTATTTATTTATTGAATTTATACACCGCCCTCTACCCGGTAGTTCACACAGCTACCATTATGGACCAGGTTCATGGATCCTGTACTAATTTGCAAAGTGCCCTTTACAACCCGAGTCCAGGATAGCTTAATGCAGTGGTGCCCCGCAAGACGAATGCCTTGCAAGACGAAAAACCCACTAGACGAAAGGGTTTTCCGTTTTTCGATGCGCTTCGCAAGACGAATTTCCCTATGGGCTTGCTTCACAAGACGAAAACATCTTGCGAGTCTTGCGATTTTTTTCGCTTCCCCCCTTTTTCTAAGCCTCTAAGCCGCTAATAGCCTTTTAGCCGCTAAGCCGCTAAGCCTTTAATAGCCGCTAAACCGCTAATAGCGCTAATCCGCTAATAGGGTTGCTTCACAAGACGAAAAAAACGCTAGACGAAGAGACTCACGGAACGGATTATTTTCGTCTTGCAAGGCACCACTGTGGCTGGTTGAGCCTCTCAACCTCTTCCCGATCATTGAGATCTCTCTGCTGGGGGTAATCCAAATTTGTGGCCATCTCTACTTCTTGTGGGAGTGAGTTCCATAGTTTAACTCTGCACTGTGTTTAGAAGAAGTGCTTTCTTTTGTCTGGTCTGAAGTTTCTAACCTTCAGCTTCATTGCACAGCTACAAGTTAAAATTCAAAGCATCAGTAATTAAAAATATGCAATGAAACAATGAAAACAGGAGATTTCCAAGTATTTCCAACTCTACCAAAATTCACTTCTGCACTTTGACAGTATGGCAGTGCAGTCTCATCTTATCATGCGAAGTAACATTTCTGTTTTTGGAAGTGAACACCAAGCAAATACAACAAAGTTATAGGTTGGTAACACATTGTGTTGTGTAATGCACAAAAGTTTGACATTTAAAGTGTATGGTTCCGCAACGATGGTGTGGGTGCTTACATTTTTTTCATTAGTCATTAGGATCTTAATAGTCTCAACCAGGTACAAATATTATCATATTTATTATTAACATAAACATGAGATCATGCATCTAATTTATATCCTGTGCAAATATTTTTAGCCCGTTGGCCTTTGCTGGGGGGAAAAATAATTTCACTAGTGTTTGAATCCACTCTCAGGATTCCATAACACTAGCATCACCAATGGAAAAGCAAGTGAAACATGGAGAATTCTGAATTCTGACTTCACTGGAGAAACTAACTCTCTACACTCCTTCCCCTGGTTTTGCCCTCCCCAGTTGTGGGCAGGTCTGGTGCTTTGTCCTTGCACAATCTCGGACCCACACAACTGAGCTCACTCTCTGGCACCAGGCAGTATGGCGAAGCAGAAAGAACACAGCTGCCTCATCCAGTACCAAATGGAGCAAGAAGCCGAGTTCTGAAGCAAAGTGAGTTTTGAACCTGTTGATTATTTGGCTTCTGGCTAAACTAGGTTGCTAGTTGAACTGACAGAGAGCAACACAATATTGAGGAGTGCAAGGCTCCTCCTGGTAACCTGTTTATTGAGCATTCATTCTGATTTGCTTGCACAAAACTCAAGCACAAGCTCAGTTACTCTTGGTCTTAACTGAACAGCTGTTTGGATTTCTTACAAGGATTTGAATCACCCAAAGGAGTGACCCCTTATCTGTCTTTTTTAAAAAACCAAATCTACAGGGGCATAGATTTGGCTAAAATGGAGGGAAGTCAGCAGCCTGGGGTTGTAGAATTGCCCACCTTTCTTCCCACAATTCTAGTACAGTGGTACCTCGGGTTAAGTACTTAATTCATTCCGGAGGTCCGTTCTTAAGCAGAAACTGTTCTTAACCTGAAGCACCACTTTAAGTAATGGGGCCTCCAGCTGCCACTGTGCCGCCGGAGCACGATTTCTGTTCTCATCCTGAAGCAAAGTTCTTAACCCGAGGTACTATTTCTGGGTTAGTTGAGTCTGTAACCTGAAACGTCTGTAACCTGAAGCGTATGTAACCCGAGGTACCACTGTACTAGTTGTGTTGGGCTCAGCTGACAATATCAATAATATGAAGGCCCTGCCGGGAACATAGGAAGCTGCCTTCTACTGAGTCAAGACAATTGGCCCATGTAGCTCAGTATTGTACACACTGACTGGCACCGGCTCTCTAGGAATTCAGACAACGGTCTCTCCCAGCCCTACATGGAGATGCCAGAGATTGATCCTGAGACTTTTCCCATGCAAAGAAGATGGTCTACCACTGAGCCACAGCCTGTCAGGTGGAATTACCTCAGCTGGTCCCTCACCTGTCTACTACCTGGCCAGCTTAGTTTGATGGTTGGTTTTTGTTTTAATCACCCAAGCCTGGTGTATTTTTAAAGGACTGTTTCCTCAGGGATGGTGGTTAAGTACCCAAACACTGCTGTGGCTAATAATAAGATTTTCATTTTATTTTGTTAAAGCTGGTATTCGCAGGGGTTGGGAAGACAAGATGGGGAGGGGGAGATCAGAAGTGGGCCGTGCTCCTCCCGTGAGGCCTGTCTCTGCTGCCGCTTTAATGAAGATCTAAACAGGGCTTCTCTGCCTGAGGCAGCAACATGCAGAAGCAGCCGGGAAGCCGTGTATTAATAAGTCTCAAATCCCATGTCGGAAGGTGGTGACCGGAGGGGAGAGAGGGGGCAGAGACAGCCCTTACCCATGCACACACAGAGAAAGCCTGCTGCGAGGAGAAAAGGGAATATTTGCACAGATAATACTGGCGCCAAGGGGCTACAGTGAGAGTAGGCCGCAACTGGCCGATTTTATTTGCGCTGTGTATACTGTGATGCACACCCCAATCTCTGAGCGGCAAGGGACTCCAGGAGTCTCAGGGTTCAGTTTCCAGTAGAAGGGGGTGGAAGGAAGTCTTGAGGTGTAAAGAACCTCAAAAGACGGTTTGTAAAATAGTAGGAATTTTTTTATCAGAAGTATAATGTTAGACGGTGGTTTGATTTTTGTATCCTTATTTTATTGATTATTATTTTGGGGGGAAAGTAATGAACATTTATTTCCAAAAAAAGCGCAAAACCATAAAATAGGTACGTAGAATAACCAAAGTTACATACGAGTTAAGTCACAAAGTCCAGCGGAAGAAAATAAAAAAATAAAAAACAAAAGTCATCTTCATATACATAGGTAGAATATTGGTGTTATTTGATTGTCAGGTGTAGTTCCAGACTTGTTTGGCTTGTGACGATGGTTGTCTGGGAAACGATACTTCTGCTGTATATATAACAACAATAATTTTATTATTTATATGCCGCCCACCTGACTGTGTTGCCCCAGCCACTCTGGGCAGCTCCCAACAAAATATTAAAAACACAATGAAATGTATTTGTTGTATTACATACCATACATATAATAAATGGATGTCAAATAATATTTAAAAAGTATCTGGAAGTTCTAGTTCCTGTCAAAATATCAAATTATAGATTGCCCTGTTTGTCAAAGGCAACAGGAACAGGCAATCGTACCTCCCAGATCTCATCTGGTTTTCCTGCTCTGCTGCTACCCGAGATTCTTTAATTGGAAATCTGTTGGGAAGGACCTTATGCATGATGTATGCATGCTCTCCTCCTGAGGTTTTGCCCACCCTTGGGTCTTCACCACACTTTTTCAGGCAGAGAGGCAATGGAGTCACTCTCCTTCCTGCCCACAATTCCTCATTTCCCAGAGGATGTGAATATGTATGGGACGAAGATGAATATTTAGGCTCCTTGGTTCCATGGCTTTCACGACCTGCTAACCAGCTGCTGCCAGCCTCTCCTATCTCCACCAGACAGATGAGCATTAGCCCAACGGAATGATTATTGAGCCATCCACCCACACATCTTCCCTGCCTCACAGTAGGACCTTTTCCAGTTCGCCACCTAAAATGAGGCTTGCCAACTTTTCAGCCAGCTCTTGCAGCGATGCCTTTAAAGCACACAGCTGACATTCAGACATAAGCAGGTTATAATGCAGGTTTATATATAGGAATATTTTCGTAGTGGCATTAAAACCTTCCTCTCCTGATTTCTCCACAGTTTAGCTGCTGGAAACGGTACAAGACAAGGTCAGGACACTCCACGCCAACCCAGGTAATTTGGCAACCCTTGCCTAAGTCCTGTTGAGAGCCAGTGTGGTGTAGTGGTTAAGAGTGGTAGACTCGTAATCTGGTGAACCGGGTTCACTTCCCCGCTCCTCCACATGCAGCTGCTGGGTGACCTTGGGCTAGTCACACTTCTCTGAAGTCTCTCAGCCCCACTCACCTCACAGAGTGTTTGTTGTGGGGGAGAAAGGGAAAGGAGAATGTTAGCCGCTTTGAGACTCCTTCGGGTAGTGATAAAGCGGGATATCAAATCCAAACTCAGTGCCTGTTGCGAACATCTACAGAGGGAAGTAAGAAACTTTGGTGAGGTTCTTTTTCAGTGCAAATGGGGATATTAAGAACATGCAACGTGTTCCCTGAAAGAGCAACACTCCCTCCATGCAAAGGCATTTTGCAAAACTGGTGTCTTGCATTCTACATATTGTGAATATGGTTTGAACAGGGGTGGAGAAATGGTGGTCCTAGGATGGTTGCTGGAAAACGCACTTCTCAGATGGCCTGTTTATTCAGCATTCTTCCTGATTTGCTTTTCTGGCGGTTAGACTTGTGTCCAGTCTTTATTGAGCATTCATCCTGGTTTTCTTGCAGGGTGTTCACATAGCAAACCACTTCCTGTTGATCATTTGCTCATCCCACACTTTTCAGTGAATTTCCCCACAATTTCCCTAACTCCCTCCAGGATGCTGAGCTCCCCATTGTGGCAGTGGGGAGCCAGGACTGTTCTCCTACTTGTCGGTGGCCATGAAATATTGAGTGCCAGTTGGAGGGGTGGGAAGACGATAAGAGAAGCATCTCGGTGGCAGGCATCTTGAACAGGAGCACTTCTGCTAGGAGGTGAAGATGTGCTACAACATTTTGTTGCAGGATCCACCTACCATTTTGGCCCACTGTGCAGGGGCGGACTACGATCTTTCAAATTTCAGCGGAGCCCTGTGCAAGGTGAAAATTCAATGCCCTCTTACCTACTGTCTTCCATTCTGCTCAATTCACTACGGCATAGTTGCTATGCCCTGCAGCACCCCCAAGGCTCAGCACCCAGTGTGGAGGAACAGCTCCCACAGCCCTAATTCTGCCTCTGCACTGTGTAGTGCATTGCTGGGAAGATAATGTATGCAAACCTTTTAAGTGTGCCCAAATAATATTAATACGATATTGTGGCCAGGATCTAAACTTAGTCCCAGACCAACTTGGTCCCTATACACGTTGGGCACTCAAGCCTTCTCCACCCCCATCCCTGGGCCACATAGCAAACCACTTTTGAAACAGAAGCCCGGATCCCCACTGGGCTCAAGCAACAAGCCCTTAGGGATGAGTAAAGTACTGCTTTCTATCCCTGTGGATGATAAACAGGGTACAGTGGTACCTCTGGATACGAACGGGATCTGTTCCGGAGCCCCGTTCCTATCTTGAAGCAAACGTAACTAGTGACGGCACATCTGCGCACACGCGTGTCGCTTTTTGCCGCTTTTACGCATGCTCCGTTACTTCCGGGTTGCCACGGAGCGCAACACGAACGTGCTCAACGCGAAGCGCATTCAACCCGAGGTATGACTATTATATATATATATAAAATAAAAATTGTCCAGTAGCACTTTAGATACCAACTAAGTTTGTTCTTGGTATGAGCTTTCGTGTGCATGCACACTTCTTAGTTCAATATGTTCTATAACACTGAGGCAGGACCAGTGGCCCTCCAGGCCTCTGTATCTGGCCCTTGGGACTCTTCCCAGGCTGCACGCACGCAACTTCCCTAGGTCTCCAGAAACGCTCTCCATCCTCCTCACCTGCTTTTGCCTGGCTGGATCGCACCCTAAAGTGTGGTCCTTCCTCTTGCTGGAGAGAAATGCCCCCCTCCTCTTCTGATTTTTGCCTGGCTGGACCACGCCCCTTACCGTGCACAGACTGTACCTGTTGCTCCGCCCACTTTCGCCTCTGGCCCTGCCCTCTGCCGGCATGTGGCCCGCGGCAGGTTACCCATGAGGGAATGCGGCCCTCGGGCTGGAAGGAGGGGGGGAAAGGGCTCTCCACCCCGCCCCTGTCCTTTGGGATCCATTCCCCGCCAATCGGGTGGGAGAAAGAGGCGGGTCCGAGCGAGCCTCCCTCCCTCCCTTGCTTCGCGGGCGCCGCCGGCCGCTGCGGCTCCGGGTGGCCCGCCGCGCGCTCCTCTTCTCCCTGCGCCGCTTCGCGAGGGCGCCAGAGGGGGCTGCAGCGCTGCTGCTGCTGCGTGCGCCGGGCGCCCGTCCATCCGTCCCTGTTCGCAGCAGCATCAGCAGCGAGGAGAAGCGGCGCTCGCCTGCCTGCCTGCCTGCCCGGCCGCCGCTCCTGCGCAACGCCCTCCCTCGCGCCGCCCGAGGCGCAGCGGGCGCCTCCCTCGCCTCGTCTTTCCCCGCCCCGCCGGGCTGCCCTAGGCTCCGCCTGCCCGGCTCGCTGCCTGCCACTCGCCTCGGGAACCCGGGCTGCTGCTGCTGGTCCCGCTGCTGCTGCTTGGTCGCCTTCCCGGCGGGGGAAAGAAGGCAAGGCAGCCGCCGGTGGTGCCAGTGCCGCCGCCGCCCGTGCGCGCTCCTCCGCTGTCCTCCTCTCCCTCCGCCGTCCAGCCCAGCAGGTATATGGATAGAAGCTCGTTGCTGCAGCTCATCCAGGAGCAGGTGAGCCAGGCGGGATGAGGCGCCGTTTCCACGGCAGCGTCGCTGCCGGCAGGCTCCCCTTGGCATGGGGGGTGGGGGTGGGGAGGAAAGGGGGCGGCGGGGATGGGGTGCGTGCAGGGGCAGTGGCATCTCGTGGCGGGGAGGGGGTCGCAGCTGGGCAAACAGGTTGCAGTGCCCCGGAAAAGCGACTCCTCCGGCTGCTGGTGTGGGGTCGGGCGGGCACGGAGCCAGCCCTCCCGCTGCTTGCCTTGGCATCGCTTTGGCCGGGCCACGTGTGGCTGTGCCAACCAGGAGATACTCCAGCTTCAGGGTGCTGGAGGGAGGGAAGGAAATGGGCAGGCATGGGCGGGGTGAAGACTAGGTAGAGCCGTCCAGGAGCACCTTCCGATTGGAGGGTGGCAGGGGCCCATTTAGATGGTGGTGGGTTATTTCAGGATGGAGCCATAAGGGATTTGCCTGGAATTTTCATTCATTTATTTGGTGGGGTGGGGGATTTAGACAGGTGTTGCCCCACCCCCAGCTTTCAGATCTGTGGTCTTCCTAGTGGCATTTATTGTGTTGCTCCATGATCCAGAGGTCACCTAACATGAAAACCTGCACCATGCATTCAAACCACTCTCTTGCCACTTTAACAGTCATGGCTCCCCCTAAAGAATCTTGGGAGCTGTAGTTTGGGCGCTGGGAACCGTAGTTCTGCATGTGGTCTCCTAACAATCCTCAGCACTCTTAAGGAACTACAGTTCCTAGGATATTTTGGTGGTGGTGAGACATAACTGTTTAAAGTGGTCCGAGAGTGTGTTAAATGCATAGTGCAGACATGACCTCCAGCACTGCCCGCAGCTGATCAAGAGAGCATAGAACCAGCCTTCACGGGCTGAATCACTGCCACTGGTGGGCAACCCATCTTTGCTGTTGCCTTTGGCCCTTGTCCCATGCCTATCCAGCCTAAAGGTTCTGAGACCAAGGAAGAACTGGCACGAGTTTGTACTGAAAAATAGATGGGGTGCTCATTTATTTATTCATAATTGCATTTCTATTCCACCTTTTCTTAAAGGAGCTCAAGGTTGTGTGTGTAGTTCTTCCCTCTTCCCATTTTATCCTCACAATAACTCTGCAAGGTAGTTTAGGCCAGGAGACATTGCCTAGCCCAAGATTACTCAGGATGAGTGCGGATTTGAGCCCTGGTCCCTCAGGTCCTGCTCTGGTGCTGTAACCACTACACACCACGGCCACTGACATGGCTGAACACAGGGCAGTATGCCTGGCAGGGGGACAAAAATGTGTTTGCAGCATGACAGGATCTGTGGATTCCCCACTGATGGAATCAGGGCTCTGAGTCTTAGTGGGACCACTGCCTTCTTGGGTACCATAGAATTGTAGAGTTGGAAGGGACCCCGAGGGTCATCTAGTCCAACCCCCTGCAACGCAGGAATATCTTCCCCATCATAGAATTGGAACCCACAAGCCTGAGAGTAAGAGTCTCATGCTCTACTGACTGAGCTATCTTTTGGTGACTTTGCAAGGAACTCAAAACCTTGTCTGCAGAACAGCTGAAATTCTCTTGCTGGAGGCTGAGCCAATTGTGCTTCTGTCACTTCCGTCACCCCTGTGTCCAGTTCAGTCAGCGGCCTCTCAGGCAACCCCCCCCCATGAACCTCCATGGCATATTTCGTTTTGTCAAAGTGACCGCTTGTTTGGCTGTCTGTGAAGGATCCCTTCGTAAGAACTGCCGGGATCTGCTGTTGTTCCTGAGCTGAGCGCTGGCATAACGGTCTGGCTCAAAGCAGCGACTGCAAAGCCCAGAACAGCCCCAGCTTCAAATGGCTCCTTGGCTAAGAGTTCAGTTGGTGGGCTGAGGAGTCGCCATGCTGTCTGTCTTGGCACCGTCCATCAGCAGCATGGGGACATGGGTACCACCAGCCTGTTTCACAGGGCTGTTGTTGTAAGTGTGGCCGAGATAATGGATGTGAAATGCTTGAGTGCTGTTGTAGAGCGGAGAACTGTTGTGCTCTGATCCTTCTTATGAGCTTTCTGTAGGAATCTGTTTGGCCACTGTGAGAACAGGATGCTGGGCTGAATGGAACATTGGTCTGATCCAGCCGGCTCCTCTTATGTTCTTATTGAAAGCTCTTTGTAATATTATTATGAGACTGCATTAAATCTCAATGTGAACAAGTGGCCTTGACCTGGTGGTGAAAACTGGAGTATGTCGTTACTGCTTCTGGACCAGTAGATGAGCCCCAGATTTTATATTAGTTGGGCAGCATACTATGACCCACAAACACACATGAGCTGCCTTAGCCAGACCCTCAGCCCATCTGGCTTAGTATTGTATACACTGACAAGCAGCAGCTCTCCAAGCCCTACCCGGAAATCGAACCAGAGGCCTTCTGGGGGCAAGGCAGACGCTCTACCATTCAGCTACAGTCTTTCTCCATTAACTGGAGAGCAACACAGCTAGGGCTTCACACCATCATTAAGGTGAGAGTCACATAGAATTCTGGAAGATAAAATCTTTGCTATAAGATAGTTGGGACTGCAGATCCTATGCACACTTGCTTGGGCGTAAGAAGTGCAGAATTCAGTGAGACTTCTGTGGAAGCATCCGTAGGATTGCACAATGGGAATAGCAGTCCTAAGCACTGTTTACTCTCACGACATTGAATGGGGCTTATTTCCCTAGTAGGTTTAGAATTATAACTTGGACAAGTTTATAACAGCTCTTCCTCAGTATTCCCAACTGTGAAATGGGAACAGTAAAGCTTGTGTACACACACACACCACATCACTGTTATGTGAACAAACAAAACAAAATTAGAAATTCAACTGACCAGTGGCGTAGTGTGGGGGGTGCAGGGGAGGCCGGCTGCACCGGCCGCAACATCTGGGGGTTAGGGTTAGGGGGCGCAAATCCATGGGTTAGGGGGCACAAATTACTTGCCTTGCCCTGGGTGCTGACAACCCACGCTACGCCACTGCAACTGACTCAGCTGATCTAATACAGTTTTGTTCCCTGGTTTATTCAGTCACAGGGGCTGATGCGAGGGGAGGAATGAGCTTGCCCTATTCTCCTTCCTATAAAGATAACTTACTGCATGACCTGGGCTCAGTCCTCTCAAAGCACACTTTTTGGGGGCAGGGGGGGCAGAGATGAAGTTTTGTGTTAGCACAGAACTCCATGAAGCTGGGTATTTAATCTAAGCGGGGAGCAGTTAACTTCTGGCACTCCAGATGTTGCTGGACTCCAAGTCCCATCAGCCCCAGCCAGCACGGTGACTGATCAGGAGTGCTGGGTGTTGATTCTAACAACGTCTGGAGGGACACAAAGATAGCTGCCACTGATGTGCCTGACTCACACAAGAAGTTGTGTGTGGTGAAAGGGAGCGGGTGAACTTCTTGTAGGAGCACTGGAAGCTACCTTATAGTGAGTCAGATCACTGGTCCATGCAGCTTACTATTGCCCACACTGACCAGCAGTGCCTCTCCAGCAGGAGTCTGAACAACATGCCTGTGAACTGCGATGCAGGAACGTGCGTGGCTGTACTTGCAAGTTTCGTGTAAGTTACAGTACTTTGTGGTTAGCATGCGCTGGGTGATGCTGTGCCGGGGCAAGGCAGAGAGGAAAGAGCAGCTGGCTACAACAGGGGCAGCTGACTAGCTTTATAATATGCTGACCTAAATAATCCACATGAACGGCTTCCACTATCCCCCAGTGACCTCCCAAGGGAGGGAGGAAAAGCAGCTGCTAGGAGCAGTGGGGCTTTAATTGTCCAGCATCCCAGAATTTACTATGTGTTAGGGTAGCCCCTCCAGGATCAAGAGAAGGCCCTGCAGCAGGGTCAGCCCCTAAGCAGGAGATTCAGGAGTGTTGACATGAGGCTTGTCCTTCTCATGTTTCATTCCATGCTGTAATGCAGGGACACGGAAGCCTTTTTTAGCCTTGGGGCTGCATTCCCTACTGGGCAACCTTGGTGGGAGGGGACATGCCGTGGTGGGTGGGGCTTGGGGCAAAATTGGGTGGAGCCACAAATGCAAATTTTAAAGGAATGTGTAAAGGAAGCTGGTTTCTACAGACACACGCCCTCTCTATCCTCCAAAGCAAGAGGCATTGTCAGAATTCAAGGACACTTTCCAGCCAGGCAAAAACACTCAAGCAGGGTGCAAATCAGGGGCAGTGAGGGGTGTGGCTTGAGGAAAGAGGGTGTGTCTGATGAGTGGGTGGGGCCTCCAAAAGGTGTGTGTCTATAAGTGGGTGTGGCCTGGGGAAAGGGTGTCTACCTGGAGAGGGATGTGGCTTGGGGGGGAAAGATGAGGCTCACAGATGGTTGTGGGGAACTCAGGTCTGGAGAGAGAGAGGGGCCTGGCAGTCTGAATTTGGCCCTTTGAGGCCCCCCCAACTGTACTATAAGGTATTTTCTTCCCACTTGCTCCACTGAGTGAAAATTTTCCAAAGTGGCTAACATTATAACCTTAAAAACAAACAGCCTTCAACAACATGGCAAGGAAACAGAGCAGCAAGACTGTAATGGCAGCAGTTGCAGGCGACATAAAAGCAAACAAACCCTAAAGGCATAAATGCAGAATTAATGAAACAGCAGGCACTGAATAGAGCAGCAGAGCAGCTTACAATCCCTGAAGGTGTGTGTTTTTGGTTTTTTCAAAAGTTCTGTTGGGTTCAGTAGAAACAGTAATGCTCAGTTGCTTGGGCAAAGAAGAGTCAGGGGATGCTGTCCAAGTGCTGAACCAGTGAGGATACAATAATGGACTGGAAGGGGCCCAAGAAGCCACAGCTGAAACCTGACAAAGGTGGAGGCGCTGTGGATCCTAGGTATGGGAAGTGAGCCCAATGCTTGCTCGGGTTATGCTCCCTCCAAGAGAGAAAGTGCATGGAGTTGTATGACCTACTCAGACTTTTGGCATTTGGCCCATCACTTTTCAAAGTGGATTTGATATGATGGAGCGCTTTTAACCCACTTTAATTGTGCAAACCTACATTTTTGGAATCCCTCTAGCAAAACAGTCTGGAGGCCTCCTAAGATGCAATGGATTCTCCCCCACCCCCTTGCTAAATGCTCCACCACTAGACAGCGCAACCCACCAAGTCACAAGAGGGACCGATTCTTGTTTGTGGTGTGGGGAAGGCACGGCTTGCAATGCATGTAGCAAAATGAAGGGCTGTTCTTAGCTTGGGGCAACCTCCGCCCCCAGAGCATGCTTTTGTCCCTGGCAACATATTTCCAGGTATTGACAGCCACATGTTTGGCACGGCTATAGTTCAGACGCCCTTGCATGCTGCTGGACCCTGAAAACTACTGAAGTCTCTCAGCCCCACTCACCTCACAGAGTGTTTGTTGTGGGGGAGGAAGGGAAAGGAGAATGTTAGCCGCTTTGAGACTCCTTAAAGGGAGTGAAAGGCGGGATATCAAATCCAAACTCTTCTTCTTCTTCTACTAGGTAGCTGACTTTCACCAGCCAGGACTTCCTTGTGCTGGGAGATGGGCAGGCGAGGACAGAGTGCTTTCCTGCTGCTCAAACCTGATGACATTTCTCTCTGTGTGTTCCTCATTCCCTCCCGCCCAAGCATTCCCTGTCCTGCCCAAGTTCTCTTTTCTGTGCCTTCTCTTCCCTGGGGGGATAAAATGGCAAAGACAATGTAATGTGTAGAATAATTTTGTTTTACTAGCTCTGCCACATGCTTGGAACCATGGGCACTTTAGATGGCCTGGGCAGGGTTTTTGAGGGGTGCTTTTCTTTCTGGCTAAACCTTCCACCTTAGATTATTTTGTGTGTGTATTCCCCCGCTCCCACCAACAGAACAAAATAGCAATATAGACTAACCCATTTTATTATACAGTGGTACCTCGGGTTAAGTACTTAATTCGTTCCGCAGGTCCGTACTTAACCTGAAACTGTTCTTAACCTGAAGCACCACTTTAGCTGATGGGGCCTCCTGCTGCTGCCGTGCCGCCGGAGCACGATTTCTGTTCTCATCCTGAAGCAAAGTTCTTAACCTGAAGCACTATTTCTGAGTAAGCGGAGTCTGTAACCTGAAGCGTATGTAATCTGAGGTACCACTGTATATACTTTTTAATGGTATAAGCTTCTGTGGATTCAAGTCTACTCCATCAGATGTGCCCACAAATTATATAGTGCTATAGGTTGGGGAGGGGAGTGTCAGTCTGGGGGTGACCATGGGGAGGGGGTGTGTCAGTCTGGGGCTGACCATAGGTCACTTCTAAACCTATGATCCTGTATCCGTGAGGTTGGAATCTATAAGGGAAACTATGCTAAACCAGTCAGACAAGGCTCTTGGTAAGATAATGGTGTGAACTGGCGAGCTAAGTGCTGCCATTTACATGTCCAAGGAGGTTACCCTGTTGCCATAGAGACAAGTGGCTGGGCCTTTTCCCACCTCATCTGGCTGGATGCCATAGGAGGGATAAAAATATGCCAAGAGAGCTGTGTGTGTGCGCGCGCTCTCATGCATTTTTGGCTGATGCTAGAAGCTGTAGACGCAGAGGCTTGTCTTGCTCTGTGCTGAACCCAACGCTATGGCTTGGGGATCTCCCTGGGAACCATGGGGAGGTAAGATCTGTTGGAGTGCTCATGCTGTGAGCCCCTTTGTCCTATGCTCATGTTACAGATATATGTAAGTAAATTATATACCCCAAAGACAACACAGACTCCTCTGACCTTCACTCCAAGGGATCCAAGCCCTGGGTAAGTGTGGGAATTATCCGGAGTCTCTTACTACTCAGAGATTGGGGTGCGCATGACAGGCTGTTTCCCTAAACTCTCTCTCTCTCGTTCAGCAGTTCTTGACATTCCTGAAGCCGGCCTTACAAGTGGAAAATAGTTCTTTCCAGATACAAAAATAGCCACACATCTCAGGGTGGGTTAGTCATGTTGATTAGCAGAAATGCCTTGGGGAGACTATAATGGCCCCCAGAGACACTTTCAGTCATGTCTCCACAGTGTCCTACTTTGCAGCAGACAGTCCTCTTATCAGAAGGGCCGCCCAGTCTAAGTTTAGTTTAAAGAACCTTAAGAAAGGAGAGCAGGAGGGGCTGCAAAGTTGCCCATCAATGGTTTGAGCACGTGGATAGCAGACTGAGCCATCGGGCACACAGCTCAGCTGGTCACAGTCTTTTCCATAATGGGGAGATGTCTTTCAAACACAGTTTAAATTATAAATTACACTCCTCTTGTAAAAATGTGCACCTGCACATATATGTTAGCTGCTCCGATTAGTGCAAGAAAAATTTTTACAGCCTTTTTTCTTTTCTTTTATGGATATGCATTTTCTCTTTTTTGGGAGGGGTGTGCCTAAGCAGATAGATACCATTAAAAACAACAAATAAATGAAGCTGAGATTCTCATGAAATGCTTAAGGGGAAAATCAATTTGGGTTTCAACACTGCATATGAGACAGGTTGCTTGATTTTGAGAAGTGAGTTGACCAGTGCCCAGAAACCTTTTGGAAACCAACTACCATACATGTTTAGATCTACTGAAGCCAACTCATGAAGTCATCGCCTTGGTTAGCCGTGCTGGCCCTGGTTCCCAGTGTAGTGCTGGGAATGTTCTCTGCCTGGAATCCTGGAGAGCCTCTGCCAGTCAGTGTAGACAGTTCTGTGCTAGATGGACCAATGGTCTGATTTGGCATGAGGCAGCTTCCTATGTCCCCCAGAATGTTATCTCGTGTTTGGTAATTTTCAAATGCAAATGGAAGATGGTCAGGAGAGATTTTTGGCACAGCATTACTCAACAAAAGCTGTTTATTGAGCTGTTTGTTAAAATAATTCTTTGGCTTACGGTTGCAACAGGCGCTTTCAACTGTTGTGTTAATGTCTCGGATGGAAGATTGATTGTTGTTGGTGTGTGTGTGTGTGTGTGTGTGTGTGTGTGTGTGTGTGTGTAAAAATCCAAGTTCTGCATTGTCTCAAATTCTTTCCTCCTCCCCGCCCCAAATTATGCAGATGAGCCAAGTTGATTATATTTATGTTGAATAATAGATTCATTTGGCTACAGAGTACGGTTGAGGACACAGTGGTCTGTTTTTTAAGGGCACGTGAAGGAGGAATGCATTTCGAAGTGTGTTAGGGCAATCAAATTTATTTCTGCTCATCCTTAAGATTTCATCTCCTTGCACTTTTGCCACCTCCACCCCCCTTGGGGTCCCTTCCAACTCTACAATTCTATGAGTCTATGAACACTCAGACTGCACTGCTTACTGGTTCAATGCCTGCCTGCCTGCCTGCCTTTTACCTGTGGATCACTGCTACTTACTGAATCAGGCAAGGGGCTATGCAGGATGTTGAAGCCAGATTTACACCTGGTTCAATGTATCCCCTACTTACCTTCAAAGTTCTGGATTTCAAAATTGCTCCGGTCACAGGCTTGAAAGTGTCAACCAAGCCCCATGGCCAGCATGGTGTAGTGGTTAGTGTGTTGGACTAGGAACTGGGAGACCAGGGTTCAAACCCCCACTAGGTCATGAAGCCAGTCAAAGGGTGCGTTCAAGTGTGGGGTATATTGTCTTGGTTTTCTTGATTATAATGCTGCAGCTTCTTTCCCATTTTCTAATGTGCCGTTCATGTTGCAGTACCTGCTGCATCATGGAACTGTGGCTTTTTGACCGATATACTAGCCTGTCACTCTAAATTTCATTCACGCCAAGTAAGCACGTTGTGACATGGAAAAACGAACATCAGTGAACACTGCAGCTAACCTCTTTCTCTGTTAACACCTCCACCCTTTCTGCATGTGTCTACTTCTGTTCCCCCACAATTGCCCCATGAAAATGGCAGGGAAGAAATCTATGCTGGAATAGCACCCCAAAATTATGTCACTTTACTCCCATAATTTTCTGGGTCAAGGGAGCTGCAAACAGAATTTTTCTGGAATCAAAAATAACACAGAAATAAGCTCTAAACATGCGCTGTAGTCCGTTAGTTTTCCCAAAGTTTGGTTTGGTTTGGATTTGGATTTGATATCCCGCTTTATCACTACCCGAAGGAGTCTCAAAGCGGCTAACATTCTCCTTTCCCTTCTTCCCCCACAACAAACACTCTGTGAGGTGAGTGGGGCTGAGAGACTTCAGAGAAGTGTGACTGGCCCAAGGTCACCCAGCAGCTGCATGTGGAGGAGCGGGGAATCAAACCCGGTTCACCAGATTACGAGTCTACCGCTCTTAACCGCTACACCACACTGGCTCATGTAGAAGTCAAAGTGACTTCTACATGGTGTGAAAGTTCAAATGTAATGCAGAACAGGGGAACGTCAGGAAAACAAGCTAAACTGCCTTGCGAATACAGCCACAGTCTCAGCCTATAACTTACCTTGCAGGATTGTTGTGCAGAAGGTGGGAAACAATGAGCTCCTTGGAAGGGAAGGTGGGATATAAATGCAATAATAAAAAAATGGCTGGGAACTTGAGGTTGTCGGGGGGGTGGGAGCTAAGCAACCAGCAATAATTTAGGGATATGGAATTCTTCACCCAGTATCAAATTCTGTCCTTGCACAGAATAAACAGCCCTTCTGAGATGGATCACCACTCTTGATTTCCAGCTTATTCATTGTCGCTAATGCCCAGTGCTGATTCTTCAACAGCTTGATCCTGAAAACACCGGTTTCATTGGCGTGGAGACCTTTGCCAGCCTGGTACACAGCCATGAACTGCCTCTGGACCCCGCAAAACTGGAGATGCTGGTGGCATTGGCACAGAGCAACGACGAGGGACAGATCTGCTATCAGGAGCTGGTAGACCTGGTCAGTGGCATGAGTCCTGGCAGCCACCGTAGTTGTGGCTGCATCAGCACTTGTGATTCTGCAGGATTTCCGACCTATACCTCTTAAGATAAAATAAGAATCAGTAAACATGTTCACACAAAGCATTAATTAGAAAGAGCAATGAAAGCAGACTTTTTGTAGGTAAGCTTGTTTGAGCAAGGAAAGCTGTAGGATGAAGGTGCCTGTTTAACATCACAAGCACTGGACATGACAAACGCTCCCTGCAAATGTTGGTTTGCAGATTGAAGCCCACTGGGTGGGGCTTGGGACAGTCACAGTCTCTCAGCCTAACTTGACTCACAGGGGTGTTGTAAGGGCAAAATAAGGAAGAAGAGAACCAATGTCAGCCACCAGGAGCTCCTTGGAGGAAAGGTGCAATATAAATGCAATAAGTAAATATAAATATAAAACTTCATGCCTCTCTTTTCCACTCGAATGTGTTTTCCCTGCCTGCCTGACTTGAGCAGGAGTGCAAAATGTTTTGCCAAATTTTGAAGCCAGTAAGATTTTCCACTGATATGCACTGATCTCCCTCTCCATCACAACAGCCTTGTGCGGTAGGTTAGGCTGAGAGACAGAGACTGTCCCAAGGTCACCCTGTGGGTTCCTATAGGGGAAGGTTTCACTGGAGAAAGACTCAGTATATATAGAATCTCCCCTTCCTATAATCTTGGATAGCAAAGTGGGAGGGAGAGTCCAATTAAAGAGATAATATCCAATTCTCTTCTTTTCTTCCTAAGTTCTTTGTTAAAAAGCATTTAGGCTGCACCAGCTATCCAGTTCTGAATACTTAATAGTCAATAATTTCTCCTTAATTGGCTCAGCTGAGTGCCAAGATGGTAAGGCAAGGAGGAAGGCATTAGTAGGCAGGCTCCGTCTGCACACCGTGTGACCTGCAATTCAATTCCCGAATGCAGCACATCTCCCTGAGCAAGGTCTTTTGGTGCTCATCATCCAGCCCCAAAGGACTGAGTGAGCTTGCCCTTAAGCACCAGGGAAGCAGGTGGAAGGTCAGGCCCCACAGTGCCCCCTGCTGGCCAAACATGGGGTCTCCCTCCCTTAAGCCAGTCTGCGTTTAGCTGGGAAGCAGGAGTAAAACTCTCGGCAGCCACCTTTTTTTATTTAAGAGCCAGTGTCTCCTCGTTCGAATACCTTCTGAAACTACGAACTCACCAGGCCAGCCTTTCTCTCTTAGCCTCAGCTCCCCATCTGCGGCCAAAGGGTATTAGGACTCACCTACCTAACAGGGGTGTCTGTAAGGCTGTTTTTAATGCTTGCTGCCAGTTTCTCATAGTACTTATCTTGGATATATTTGCAAGGCAAGGTTAGCAGCTGACTGGAGGATTTAAGCAGTGCTGAGAAAGGGCAGTGATACAGAGCATCATTTACTGGCTGGCTGGGGGGTGGGGGCTGGAGCCTGGGGGGCTGGTTCACCCTGAGAGCTCCAGGGAGCGGGTCTCCTGCCTCTTTGCATGACGTGGCCCCTCTCTGCAGATCAGCAGCAAGCGGTCGAGCAGCTTCAAGCGAGCCATCGCCAACGGACAGAGGGCGCTTCCCCGCAATGGGCTCCTGGACGAGACGGGCCTGGGCTTCTACAAGCGCTTTGTGCGCTATGTGGCCTACGAGATCCTTCCCTGCGAGATGGACCGGAGGTGGTACTTCTACCAGCACCGCACCTGCCCCCCTCCGGTTTTCATGGCAGTCGTCACACTGACCCAGGTGGGCGGAGAGGTGACCTGCTGTTCGCCCGAGTGCCAGTGGAGGGCGCCCTCCTCTTAGGGGGAAGAGGCGGCCCGTGGTTAACGTTTAAAACTTTTAAAGAAAGCTTGATCAGCGTCTTGTGGGAGATGCCAGGTTCTGCAGCTGGAGGAATTCTCCTTGTGTGCATGCACCTGTGCTTTGATCATATGTATAAAAAGAATTCCTGCTGATATAAAACAAAATGCTGCAAATGGATCTCGTTTACAGTCATACCTTGGGTTACAGCTGCTTCAGGTTGTGTTTTTTCGGGTTGTGGACTGCTGAAACCCGGAAGTACCGGAACGGGTTACTTCTGGGTTTCGGCAGTTGCGCATGCGCAGAAGCGCTGAATCACAATCCGCACGTGCGAAGATGCGGTTGCAGACGCTGCAGGTTGTGAACGTGCATCCCTCACGGATCATTTTTGCAACCTGAGCGTCCAGTGTATTCCAGTTTTGCACAACTTATTCTGCTTTGCCTACTCATGGGTGGAGGAGGTGCTGCAGAAGGTGCTGAACCCCAACAATTTCTGCGTCCCCCAACCATTTGGACATCTGAGATTTGACTAGGCATTGCCCCCACCTTGTTTCTTTCCCGTAGTCATATATTTGCAACCCTGAGGATCAGCATATTGCTTTGTTTTTTTAAAAAAGGAGAAGAATTTAGTGACCAGTACAGTGGTACCTGGGGTTAAGTACTTAATTTGTTCTGGAGATCCGTCCTTAACCTGAAACTGTTCTTAACCTGAAGCACCACTTTAGCTAATGGGGCCTCCCGCTGCCGCTGCGCCACCGGAGCACAATTTCTGTTCTCATCCTGAAGCAAAGTTCTTAACCTGAGGTACTATTTCTGGGTTAGCAGAGTCTGTAACCTGAAGTGCATGTAACCCGAGGTACCACTGTACTGCTTTGTGTGGCTTTTTCTGGTCTCCTGTTCATTTCCAGCCTAGATGCAACCTGTTTAATGCATTTTCAGCCATTTTCTTGAGGACTAGAGACATAGGAAGGGAAGGCAGCTTTATCAACTTTATCTCTGGGTGTTGCCAAGGGGCTGAACAGCCTCACACCCATTTGGACACCATAGTAGATCATCCTAAATAACCTCCCCCCCCCCCCCCGCATCCTGTTTCTATTAGATCATCGTATTCCTCTGCTATGGGGCTCGGCTGAACAAGTGGGTCCTGCAGACATACCACCCTGAGTACATGAAGAGCCCCCTCGTGTACCACCCGGGACACCGCGCTCGTGCCTGGAGGTTCCTCACCTACATGTTCATGCATGTGGGGTAAGTGTCTGCCTTGTCTTGCCGCTCGTTGCTTCCAGCAGAACAGGGGTCGGGAACCTCAGGCCTAGGGGCCAAATACAGCCCTCCAAACCTCTCTTGTTTGTCCCTCGGAACTCTCTGCAGGCCACGCCCCCTCTGCAGCCACGCCCCTCACCAGCCCTGCTCCACCCCTTTCTTGAGTGTTTCTGCCTGGCTGGAATGTGTCCCTGAACTCTGATCGTGCCTCTCAATTGCTAGGATGGAGGCTAGAGAGGAGTGAGTGAGTGAGTGTAGGAACTAGCCTACTGCGTAAAAGGTGGAATTTGCATTTGGCGCTCTGGCCACCCTTGGCATGTGGCCCCCAGAAGGTTGCCTGGTTTGGCAGCGTGGCTCTCAAGCTGAGAAACGTTCCCTGGATGAGAGATGTGCAAGTGAGCAAGCTGACTCCATATTTCTGCAATGTGCGTACAGATGGGGGCGGGGAGGTGTCTATGAGCAGGGGGCAACAGCAGGTTAGCTCAGCCAGTACAGCATGAGACAGTTAATCTCAGGGTTGTGGGTTTGAGCCCCACGTCGGGCAAAAAGATTCCCGCATTGCAGGGGGTTGGACTAGATTGTCCGCATGGTTCCTTCCAACTCTACAATTCTGTGAGATTCCTCTGGGTTCTGGAGGCAGGAGAGGCTCCTTCGTTTGGGCAAACTGCACCTGCAAACCTAGAGGAGGTGACGTTTGGGCCTGAGAGCTTCCGAGACCTGAGAACATCACAGGGTTTGGGGAGGGAGCAACACGGCAAGTTTCTAGCTCTCATCGTTTCTGGCAAGGTGAGCTGAACTTTGCCTGTCCCCTCCTGGGATTCTTGGCGGCAGTGGCGTAGCGTGGGGGGTGCAGGGGGGGCCGGCCGCACCAGGCGCAACATCTGGGGGCGTGCGCTCGCACTCTGCCCCTCTCTCTGCCCAGCTCTCTGCCCCTACCTGGCTCACTCACTCTCTCTCACTGCAGTGCTGGCTGTGCGAATCCGATCCGAGCCGCTGGGTCGCTGCCCACTGTGGAGGGGGTGGGTGCCAGGCGTGCGGTGCGGAGAGAGAGCGAGGGACTATCTGGGGGAGGGACAGTGCAGCAGCCGCCCAGCGCAGCGCTGAGCGCGGGAGAGAACCACACAAGACCAGACCAGGCAGCAGCAAGAAGAAGCTGGCAGCAGCGGCAGGTTAGGGGTTAGGGGGCGCAAATTACTTGCCTTGCCCCGGGTGCTGACAACCCACGCTACGCCACTGCTTGGCGGCTGAGCTCACTGCCTTTCCGTGTCTCTTTCCAGGTTGGAGCAGCTGGGCTTCAACGCCCTCTTGCAGCTGATGATCGGGGTACCCCTAGAGATGGTCCACGGCATCCTTCGCATCAGCTTCCTCTACCTCGCAGGAGTTCTGGCAGGTGAGGGAGCACGGCTCGCATCTCCACTCTTCTCTAAGTCCTGCTGTTGGACACCATTAATCTGTTAGCCCTTAGGTCCAGGGTGGGGGAAGACGTTTCAGCCTTAGGGCCACATTCCCTGCTGGGCGACCTTCCAGGGGCCTTGCACCAGGGGTAGGAGGAGCAAGAGGCAAAAGTGGGGGGGGGGGCACAAAGGTACCTTTTGCCTTGCGCAGCAGGCTAGTCTCTGCACACCCCTGTCTCTATCTTCCATCATCCAAATTCACATTCCAGGCTGGGGCACATTCCAGCCAGGCCAGGACCCTCTGGGAGTTGTTCAGCACAGCCAGAGAGGGGTGGGGCCTGGGGAGAGTTCTGAGGGCCAGGTTGAGAGGCCTGAAGGGCCACACTCAGTCCTCAAGCCTGAGGATCCCCAGAGTGGCTTAAGTCATTCTTGCTTCCCAGGGAACTCTGGGTATTGTAGCTCTGTGAGAGGAACACAGGAGTCTCCTAACAACTCTCAGCACCTTTAACGAACTACAGTTCCCAGGATATTTGGGGGGGAAGCCATAAGTGGGATGATACTGCTTTACACATATAGTGCAGATGAGGCCTTAAATTGTGGTACAGCACACAACACACACACACACCCATTGTTGGGGTTTCATTTTGGTTCCATCTCTTTTCCTTCAAGACGGTTTATAAACAGCGCTCTGTGAACCAAAGTTCTGTCTCTGGAGCATCTAAATCCCTAAAAATTGAGACTGTCTCCCTTGGCTGTAGATCTCTCTCTCTCTCTTTCATGCACACACACACACACAAAGAAAGATCCCTGCATTATCGCACACTGTCTCTGCCCGAGAGTCCAGTCTGACCAAATCCCACGTGGTCCCTGTCCAGGACAGCTGGGGGGCGGGGAGGCATCAGGCTCTAAATTACGGTGCTTTGGGAGAGTATTTATTGGCTGTCACTGCAAGCTTTATTTATTTATTTGTTTGCTGAGCCCCTGGGCAATTAGAGCAGCTGCTGGAATTACTCACCCATCCATGTCTTTTTTGGAGAGGCGGGGTGGTGGTGGAAGGGAGAGCGAAATGGAGGGTGAACAATTCCTCATCAGTCGCTGGCTCTCCTCTCCCAAGCTGCTGTCTCAGCAAAGTACATCTGGGGAGGGAGGGAAGGAGCACAATCTGCCGGGCTGCCCCCAGTGGGCTCTGGGGAGAGCATTTCACAGCTTGCTAAGGCCTGTCCAGAAGAGGCTGGTATTTTCCCCCCTCCACAAACCCAAGGAGGTTGGTGGGTTTCAGATCTTCAAGGAGAACCCATCTGAAATTGTTTAAACATGTCAGGCTTTTGTTTTCCCCCTTCCACCATTCTTTGTCTTTGTCAACCTAGGGAAGCCCCAGATGTTTTGGGCTACAACTCATAAGCCCCAGCCAGTTTTGCCAAGGGATGATGGGAGTTGCAGTCTGGGGGGGGGCATCACATTGCTGACCCTGTGTGGGTCATATTCACACCATATGTTGAAAAGACCATTTTAACAGGCATGGTTCACCCCCCCCCCCAAGAATTATGGGAACTGTAGTTTCTAAAGAGGTGGCACTGTGGGTTAAACCACAGAGCCTAGGACTTGCCAATCAGAAGGTCGGCGGTTCAAATCCCTGTAACAGGGTGAGCTCCCGTTGCTCAGTCCCTGCTCCTGCCAACCTAGCAGTTCGAAAGCACGTCAAAGTGCAAGTAGATAAATAGGTACCACTCCGGCGGGAAGGTAAATGGTGTTTCCGTGCACTGCTCTGGTTCGCCAGAAGTGGCTTAGTCATGCTGGCCACATGACCCAGAAGCTGTACACCGGCTCCCTTGGCCAATAAAGCGAGATGAGCGCCGCAATCCCAGAGTCGGCCACAACTGGACCTCATGGTCCGGGGTCCCTTTACCTTTACCTAGTTTCTAAGGAGTTCCGAGTGAACAATTAGGAGAACAGTTCCCATCATTCTTTGGGGGTAGCCACGACTGTTCAGGTGTTTAATGTGTGGGGTGCGAAAGGGTTTCATGCTGGAGAAGGCAGTCCTTCAAGAAGGACCAGTGTGGTGTAATGGCTAGAGGGTTGGGCCATGACCTGGGAGACCAGGGTTCGAATCCCCACTCAGCCATGGAGCTCTAGCTGTGTTACCTTGAGGCAGCCGCCATCTCTCAGCCTAACCTACCTCACAGGGTTGTTGTGAGGATGAAGTGGGGAGAAGAACTGTGCACACTACCTTGAGTTCCTTGGAAGAAAATGTGGTATTAAAATATAATAAATAAAGTGAAGAATGCCTTGAGGTTTGGACAGGCAAGGGTGTAGCAGGGAGAGGACCCTGGGTGTTGATCATTTACTGAGGAGTGTCCAGACTAGATTTTTGCTGGCAACTAAATGCGTGTCAAGTTGCTGAGGCAATGAAAATCCTTTTGTTTGTGGTGCCCCTGCCCAACTCCATCCTATTTCTTCCCGCTATTTCCCTTTCAGGTTCCCTGACCGTCTCCATCACAGACATGAGAGCACCTTTGGTTGGAGGTTCGGGGGGAGTCTACGCCCTCTGCTCCGCTCACCTGGCTAACGTTGTCATGGTGAGTGGGATGCCACTTTGAACTGAATGGGGGAGGGGAACTTGGTGGGCTTCAATATGGTGATTCTGTGGTGAGATCTTCAACAAAATGTTGCCATGCCATATGGCTCCTGGGTTCTAGCCAGCCAGTACCCCTCAGGAATACTCCATTCCATTCTCGACTTTCCTCCTTGTTTTCCGGGAGGAGGTTCTGTTTGTTTCTCATTTTCCCTAACAGACATTCTGCACTCTGTGGTCACTGAGCATGCTCAGTCCTCATCAAGCTGTGTCTTTGGGGGGGGGGGTTCCTCCCCTGACCCTCTCTATGGTTTCTTTTCTGAAACGAATTGTACTTCTTCATGCCTTGGTATTCTGCCAGACATGGCGATACCTGCCTCTTGTCCCCAGGTCTTGGCTAGACAAATAAAAAATATTATTTTAATTATATTAAAAGTATATCCCACACTTCATCCAAGGATTGCAGGGGGGTTTATAGAACAGAACATGAAAAACAAAACCAAGTATTTATTTAGCCATTTGGAAGATTTCCACCCTGTCATTTAACCAAATGACCCTTCAAGTGACTCACAACAGAACCTCCAAACCCAAACATCTCAGCCCTCTTTAGCTCCCCCACCCAGGTAAACAGATGGAGACAGAGTGTGCTCCTCCTCAGACCTTCAGCCCTGGGACAGCTGGCTGGTTAACTGGGTGCTGTTTCTGGCAGCGAGCAAGGAAGCCAGCTCCCTGCGGCTGCTCCTTCTCTGGCCAATGGCTGGGACCTGGCTGGCCTTCCCCTTGCTGTCACCTTCTTCCTGGGAGGTGGGTCATTCAGCCTCATGGTTGCCTTGGACAATGGCAGAGGCCCAAGTGTGCTTCCCTTGAGCAGTGCCATTCCAGGGCAAATCTATGAAGAAGAATTTCAGGATCAGGTTGAAAGCTCCTGGAGTTGTAAATATTGGTGGACGTGATACCATTTCACTTTATGTTAGATCTGGTTGGCCGCTGCGAGAGCAGACTGCAGGAGGTCCGTAGGCCTGATCCTGCAGGTTCTTCTTACGGAAGAGGGTGTGATGAGAAAGGTATTGGGAGAAGAAGCTATGGGCAGGAAAAAATCTAATTCTGTTTCTCTCTCTGTAGAACTGGGCAGGGATGCGTTGCCCTTACAAACTGCTGCGCATGGTGTTAGCCCTGGTGTGCAGTAAGTATACTGGTCTCTCTTGGTTGAGACTTCCATGGTGTGGGGATGAGGCAGGCCTTTCCTCCTGCATCCTTGACCCAATATGTGAAACCCTAATTAAACACTGTGCAAGGGCCCGGATCCTGGCTGGGTCAGCCCCAGATTACCCTGACTTGGATTGGGCCCACTTAAACCCTGAAACTGCACGGGAGGGGGACATGCACACCTCTAATATAAATGTTATAAGGCACTATGTACACACCAAAGGAGGGGAGGGGCAATGACAGAGAGACATGCCTCAAAGGGACTAGAAGCTTGGGACTCGAGCCGTTGTGATCTCTTGTCTCTCTCTTTCCCCTCGCAGTGAGCTCTGAGGTGGGCCGGGCCGTTTGGCTGCGTTTCTCTCCCCCCTTGCCCTCCTCGGGCCCCCAGCCCAGCTTCATGGCCCACCTGGCAGGGGCGATTGTGGGCATCAGCATGGGCCTGACCATCCTCCGCAGCTACGAGGAGAACCTCCAGGACCAGTGCGGCTGGTGGGTGGTGCTCCTCTCCTACGCCACCTTCCTGGTCTTTGCCGTCTTCTGGAACATCTTCGCCTACGACCTTCTAGGGGCACAGATCCCGCCTCCCCCGTAGCAATCCCCTCCCGCTTCCCGGTCCCAGTTCTCTCTGCAACACCCGCCCTGGAAGTGCCAAAAACTGCAGACATCACCGGAGAGAAAGGGAGGGGGCTGACCTGGCGCACAGGAGCGCAGGAGCCCAGCAACCGCGCGCCGCGTCTCCGAAGCGATGCGTCAGCCGGATGCCAAAAACAAGATTAGCAAGGACCCATGCTAGGCTCCTGCGGGAAGAGGCCGGAGGGCAAATGGGGCCATCTGTGACCCAGGAACGAACAAACTGCCACCCCTTTCCCTAGAATTCCCTCTGTGTCCACCCCCAGCTCAGCTCCAAAGAGGGGTGGGGGGAGATCCCTTAGCAATCGTGTTCTCAGAGATCCCCTTATAGGCATGAGAGTCTATGTATTCATTTGGGGGAGGGAGGGTTGGTGGGTTGGTACCCCTTTACCCGTGTCTATTCCAGAGTTTTGTGTTCCTCCGGCAGAGCTGCGTCTGTGATGATGGATGCAGCTGCATCTGATGCCTTCAGATCATTCCTCGTGCTCTTGAGTTGCTGGGTTTGTTGGCTTGTTTGCTTTGTAACTTCCTTCGTTCCCTTGCTTTGGAATTGGTTTTTCTGCAAGCTCCTTGGGTAACACCTCTGTGCTTCAGTTTTTTTACTGGGAAGGGGCTGAGATGGGGGGTGGGTGGGTTTCACCTTTCCTTGGCCTGGGAGTCCTTCCACCTAACCTGTGGTTGGAGGTCTGGTTTTGGGATTCTTCTGGAGGGAAGGAGGGAAATACAGCATCCTCCCATCGCTCAGTGTTTGATGACGTGGTTTGCAGGCAAAAGGCCCCAGTTCAATCCCTGGCGCCTCCAAGGATGGCACTGTCTCAGACCGTGGAGAGGCGCTGTCAATCAGTATAGTCAACATTGAGCTAGATGGTCTGACTTTGTATACAGAGCAGCTTCCTATGCTCCTGTGTGAGAGAGAGTGCACAGGAGGTCCACACCAATCCACACCAGTGTGCAGGTCTGCGTGCATTATTATGATCATTTAAGGAAACAATCAAGGGTCAAAGCACCTTCCTATGTTTCTATAAATGTGTCTTCTCTGCGCTGAGGAATCTCTGGCCTTAAAGGAGATTCCCAGATGGAACTCCAGGCCCTAAGATCTCTACAAAGTCCATGGGGTTCAGGCAGCTTCCTTCTCCTGCCTTTCTTCCATCACCCTGCCTCTGCCCCCCTTGTATTGCCAAGGTGCCCATTTTGTCCCGATGGAACAGTGACTGAGCAATCGGTCCTGTGCAGGCCCACAGGTTTTGTGTTTCCAGAAGCTGGTTTCTAGAGCAGGGGTTGGTCTAGATCAGGGACAGCCGACTTCTGGATTCTCAGGAGTGTGTGTATGTGTGTGCGCGCAGGGAAGGTGTGGAGTTCTGTGCTGTAGTTAGTAGTTGGGAAGCAAGGCTTGGAAGTATATTTTGCCATGAAGTCCGATCACCTGAATGGGTGGATTGGCTCTTAAAATAGCAAATGCACTTGGTGGGTGGGTGGGGGGAGGAGAGCTCCACTTAAAACCCAAAGAGAGAGAAAGCGGGGTCTGTTTTGTGCCATACCTTTGAACAAAATTTTCCGTTTTCTTAAATGAGCATGAACAGTCTTGGCTTAAGACACGGGAAGGCCACATGGAGCCTGGATAAATTTGCTTGAGGAGGTCAGCTGCGCCCTCCAGATGGCCAGTTAACTCATCCTTGGCCTAGATTGATCTTCCCATCCTTTATGAGGACCTTTGACAGTGTTCAACTGCACTGGGGATTGAAGCGGGGAGCCTGAGCAGGTGGGAGAGTGGAGCTCTCTTAGTCTTCTGCCCAGCCTGAGATGGAACCCTCCCCCTCCCCATTTATAGGCAGCTTTTGCTAAGGGTGCTCCAGCAGGAATCCTCCAAATGGGATGGGCTTGGTGAAAACCCTTGGCGGAGCCCTCAACACCTCAAGGCCAGCTAATGGGCTCCACCATCCTTCTGGTAAGGCCTGGAAGGGTCCCTGGGTGTTTTAATTTTAAAACTTTCCCGCTGGCTTCAAAACGTGCCTTCCTGTCGCAAGGGGTGCCATTTGGGAAGCGAGTTTATTTCGTTTTGCACTGTGGGAGCAGTAGATCTCTGGCACGTGGCCTGTGACAGCACCCCAGATCTCGCTGCACCAGGCTGCTGAAATTGTTCCGTCCCGCTACGAATGGAAATGCACCTGTTTTTGGAGAGATGAAGTCTATAGATGAACAGGCAGGGGTGAGCATGCAATAGGGGGAGGAGAATTTCGGGGGGGGGGAGAGAAAGAGCTTGCTACAAGTAAATGCACTACTACCCAGATCTGAAGTCTGATTTGAAAAGGGGGGGGGGAGAAGAGAAGTATGAATAAATATTTTGCACACCATCTGCCTGTCTTTCTCGTCTCTCCTTCCAGAGTTCCCCCACATTTTCTCATGGGCCTAATGTGCTTTACGGCATTCCCCTTTCCATAAGGAGATTGCAGAAGGAGGAAATCAAAAGGGAGAGGGGTTAAAAAAGCAATATATTGATTTCCTCCTTCTGCAATCTCCTTATGGTATATATAAAATACCTCCTGCAAAATAGCAGCAGCCTGAAGATGACCCTTTTGAGATGAGAAAAGTAACAAGGAAATGTATTGAAATGTGTGGGATGAATGAATGCGAAGGTATGCAAATGCCCACACAAGCAAATCACTATGAATGTTCCCTGGCCACGTCCGCACCATACATTTAAAGCACTACGGTGTCGCTTTGAACAGCTGTGCTACCCCAAATAATTTTGGGAGCTGTAGTATGTTAAGGATGCTGAGTCTCGTTACGATACCTCTATTCCCTCCACAGAACTACAGCTCCCAGAGTTAACAGTCAATCCCTCTTCACAGGGAGCTCTGGGAATTGTAGTTCTGTAAGAGGAGTAGTCATCTCCTCTCTGCACCCTTAACAAACTTCAGTTCCCGGGCTGCTTTCGGGGAAGCAGTGACTGTTTGACATTGCATTGCAGTCCTCTAAATATATGGTGTGAATATGGCCATTTGTTGTACAAGCTTGCCACAAACAAATCGGGACAGTTGCTCAACAAAAAATGAATATAATTTGACCTCCGTGTCAGCTTTGTGCAAGCAATGGGTGAATGCTTAATAAACAGGTGACCCGGAAGAGCCCTTAGAGAGCTTTGTCTCTAGGAAGCTGTGCAGAGGAGAATTCTTGGATAGTGACTTTTTTTCAGCCTGCCATGATTTCAAACTGAACTGAATCACAGTCCCTCTGCACCAAAAGCCACTCTAGGTCCCATCAGCTTTCTTAATTTCAGCAATATTAATTTAGGGGGGGGGGGTGTTCGTTTTTGTTTTGGCCATCATTGGGAGTTGGAAATCCTTGCCAATCTACTTCCATGTTACCTAGAAATCTACTAGGAGATACAGAGACACCTTCTGCCCGTGTCTGCTTAAGCAAGTGCAGCCTGTGCATTTTCAGGCTTCATCCACAACAATATATTTAAAAAAACAACCCAGAAGTGGAGATTTCTAAAAGAATGGGAAGTCCTGTATACAATTGGGGAGTGGAGTAGAGACCTTTTCTAGCCAAGGGCAGTATTCCATCATGAGCAATCTTGCGGGGGCCACATGGCAGTAGTGTGGGGGGCCAGAGGTGTGCAGATAAATGGATGTGACCTGTTGTCACATCCATTTTTCTCTCCCCATCACCAGTCTGAGTTTCTGCAGTCCTGCTCTGAAACAGCCCCCTGAATCACCAATAATGGGTTACGCCCCCATAATCTTTTGGGACACACACACAAAATAATCAAAAATTTTACAGCACTAGGCAGGCTTGTAGTATTTGGAGCTGCAGCCTTTGCATCTTGGTGGCCCTCCTTTGTACACACAAGTATGCCAGTCAAACAAGCCCCAACCCTGTGTGTTGCTCCTTGCAGCTGCAGTTGTCGTGATACGTGTGGGAGTGTGAGCAAACAGCGTGCATCTCTCCATGTGGATGGGTTGCTGTTTTTGAAAAAAAATATTCTAGTTTATTTTGCCTGTGTGCGTGGGTGGACCCAGGAAGATAACAGGGTTCATGATATGGGGTTTCTGAGATGCGGTCTGACAGGTAATAATTCCAACTAAGACAGATGTCTGAGATGCTGGGAATCCATAAAAACACTCTCCTGCTCCCGCAGTGGCGGGGGGGGGGGTGCGCGCCCTTTTGAAACACACCCCCTGGGATTCTTAAGGGGTGAGCTTTGCAACCCAGGGCAGAAAGTGTCCTTTCCAGAAGGAGGCAGAAGACAGCCTGGCGACTAGAGAACACATGAGAAGACCTGTGCTGAAAGGGAAACTGCAGGGTTTTAGGGAGTGGAGTGTTACATTTCAATCTAGCAGCATTGGATCTTTCCGGCATTGGATCTTTCTTCACTAAACACCTGCCCC
Source organism: Podarcis vaucheri (assembly GCF_965113315.1). Classification (NCBI taxonomy): domain Eukaryota; kingdom Metazoa; phylum Chordata; class Lepidosauria; order Squamata; family Lacertidae; genus Podarcis; species Podarcis vaucheri. Next base: position 36,305,489 of record NC_138752.1, read on the forward strand.
AGATTTCTTGCAAAGCCTGACCTCTCTGTGTCACAATCAGTGCTGTTTCTTTTCCGCTGCAGTTCAGTTTCTGACAAATAGTACTTTATTTACCTTGTCGTTCACTACTTAATGTAAGCAGTACATTTATTTTATTTTTCCTTTTATATCCCACCTTTACGCCAAAGAGCTAATTGGGCTTCCCACCTTTTGACATGGTTTTATTTTACATATATTTATCACCCAGTCTTCACTAGCTCCCGGGCGGATTACAGAATAGGAAAAAGAGATAACCAAATAACCAAAAAAATAACACTGACACAAAATACTATTATCTTTGTTATTTCCTGTTCTAAAGGACCTAAAATGCATCAGGTAGAAGCAGCAATTGGTTTGTTAGGGCAAAGGACTCACCAACCTCAGTCTACTCTCAGCAGGTCTCCAAAAACCCGCCTTCTTTCTTACAACCAAAATAAATAAATAAATCCTTCCAGTAGCACCTTAGAGACCAACTAAGTTTGTTATTGGTTTGAGCTTTCATGTGCGTGCACACTTCTTACAACCAGTTTGGGGTCCCCATGTGGCGGGAGGAGGCTGTCTGGCTGTCAGCTTCCTCCTCCTCCTCCTCACTTTCAGTGTTGTCCCTTGTGGAACTCAGCAAGGAGGAACAAAACTAGAATTTGTTGGCTCTGCCTGTCATTAGCTCTGGTGCCCCCTACTGTTGGGCTCCCTGCCTTCCAGCCTACCAGTCTCAATGGGGACTAGCCATTAAGCTTGGTTCAGTGTATGAAAGATGGAAAGGCCATAATGGGCAACTGACGTGACTGCCTTTGCCATGTATGAGGTTCTCTTGAAGCTGCCCTCCTGTACCTGGTTGGGAGCTGCGCAGGAGGGCAACACCTTTAAGAGCTTCTGTCTTTTCCAGCTGTGTCATCCTCTTTCAGTTCCTTCTTTTGCTGGTGTCAGGAGTGCTCAGCCTGCTAATGCTAGATTTTCTGTTTTCTCCTCCAGCCAGTGGGCATGTGACAAAGCCATACACTGCCAGCGTCATCCTGTGGCGGAGTCCATGGCTTGAGCGGGCACTGCTGAGCTTAGGATATGTGCTGGGAAGAAAAGAAGAATAGGAAGAAGAGAGGGCCACATGAACCAACATAAGCTCCCTACATAAGAAACAGAACTGGGATACCTTTTAAGATATATAATGCTACAAGAGACACAAAAGCCTCCTGTGGCAGGGAGTTCCACAGTCTGAGCCTTCTGCACTCAAACCAACCATGCCTCCCTCCCCTCACTAACATCCCTTCTGATGCAAATAGTCTGCTTAGATTTAGTTTGGCCCTTAAACTGGAAATCTAAACACACCTCCTAGGGTTGGAATAGGGCAACCTTTGGCTTTCCACATGTTGTTGGGCTCCAACTCCCATCCCTGCCCTTTGGCTGTGCCAGCTGCAGCTGATGGAAACAGGAGACCAACAGCTGAAGGGCCACAGGCTCCCTACCCTCAGGTCTATTGATTTCAATGGGTCGGCTCTGAATAATAGTAATAATAATATTTTTTTATTTATACCCCACCCTTCCCGGTTCAAAAACCGGGCTCAGGGTGGCTAACAACAAATTTAAAACACTTAATTGATGCAACAAAAAACAGCATAAAATACAGTATAAAACATGAATTCAGAATTCAAAAATTAATTTAGGGGGGAAATCCATCCAATAAACATTAGATGATCATCAGGGTTAGCTGGCTAAATTAGTCCTATTTGGGCTAGCATAGAGACCAGGGGAGAAATAGCTGTGGGATCCCAGACCGGGTAATGCCCTAAGTCACTTTATCGACCATATTTGCTTGTAGGTCAAATAAATTTTCTGAATTCCATAGTTTTTTTTAATTAATAAAAAGTATTTTTAAATGATGTAATAAAGGATGAACCCCTGAAAACCACTGGGAGTGGGGAGGGAACCTCCCCATGCAGAAAACCTCTTGAAAGGTATGTAAAGAGGCCCAGAAGAGACTGCTTTAGATGAAAAGGCAAATGATGTTCCAGGAGGAACATAGAATGCAGCTGGATACAACGCACTGTCAAATCAGACCTAAGGCTATTGAGAAGCTGCATGGTGTAGAAGAGGCATCAGCAGGAACATCATGGGAGGAGTGCGTCCAACTACAGTGGTACCTCGCAAGACGAATGCCTCGCAAGACGAAAAACGCGCAAGATGAAAGAGTTTTCCGTTTTTTGAATCGTTCCGCAAGACGAATTTCCCTATGGGCTTGCTTCGCAAGACGTTTCGTCTTGCGAGTTCTTGCAAGTTTGTTTCCCTTTTCTTAAAGCTGCTAAGCTGCTAATAGCCGCTAAGCCACTAAAAGCCGTGCTTCGCAAGATGAAAAAACCGCAAGATGAAGAGACTCGCGGAACGGATTAATTTCGTCTTGCGAGGCACCACTGTACCACACCTCTGGCCTTTGGAAGCACTAATGCTGCCCGAAGGGTAATGCCAAAGGAACAGTGACCCTTTGAGGAAGCTGAGACCTTGATATTTGATCAGACTAACTGCATTCTCAGCTAATTTGTAGTGGGCACAGAAGCTATTTCTATTTCTAGGAGGTGCAATGTTACTGCATTTGTTGTTTTCGTTGCATGTTGTTGTTTCATTATAGCTGTTATCATGATATTGTTATTGCGCCTGTTGATTTTTCAGTGATGTACCACTGCTTTCATGCTGAAAGCTGCTCTGAGCACAACTCTTTTGTGGAAAGACAGCGTACGAATAAAAGGAGGAGGAGGGGGCTGGAATGACCTTTGGCTGCCAGCTCCCCTTTGCCCTTGCCACTCGCACGAGAGAGGCTTTGGTCCCCCCCCCCCCCGCGCAGCAGTCACTTGGCAGCCCTCTGACTTTTAACAGCTACCCGGAGAATGGAGAGACCTAATTATTCATGGTGAAAGTGGCAATCGGGTCACAGCGAGGTTACGGGAAAGGGAAACAAAACACAGGGCATCTCAGCTGACTGCACACACCGGGATGTGGTCTGGTGTAAGTGCCGGTTTTATTTGAATGTATTCTATTTCTTAGCTGGTTTCAAAAAGAACAAAAAACAGAAATATGAAGTAACCCAAAGTGACTTATAACATAGTCCAACTTTCTTTCTTTCTTTCTTTCTTTCTTTCTTTCTTTCTTTCTTTCTGTAGTTCCTATGTTTTTACTGATGATGGTTGAGAAGAGAATGGATAAATTAACATGCACTGGGTAAGCAACAGCTTTTGTGGCTGATGGGAAAGCCAGCTGGGCTTAGTCAAGGTTTTGTAACACTGACTTTATCCTTAAAGAATAGCGTATAGGTAGAAGAACCCGGCCCCAAAATGATAACTGAGCTACCTTTATCTTTTTTTTTTAAAAAGATATTTATTGAAGGTTTTTAAAATATAACCAAAAAGAAATAAACATACAAAATAAAAAACAGTTAAAAACACACATTCATTTTCAATAACATAACTTCCATACACTTATTTCCTCGGACCTCCTCATACCTCCCTTCTTTGTATTCCAGTTCAATTTGTTAGTTCAGCAAATCCTTACCATTAAAATTTTACCCATTTGTGAAACCTTTTTTTTTTCATATCTCTTAAAACATTACAGCTGGAAACCACTTAGTTTTTATCCAACATCCTTCTAACATTCATTAATTTTACAATGTTTCTGTAAGTAGTCTTTGAATTTCTTCCAATCTTCTTTCACCGACTCTTCTCCCTGTTCTCGGATTCTGCCAGTCATTTCTGCCAATTCCATGTAGTCAATCACCTTCATCTGCCATTCTTCCAGGGTGGGTAGATCTTGAGTCTTGAGCTACCTTTATCATTAAGTACAGTGGGTTACTGCTGTGTACATTCATACAGGTTTGCCTGTTACTTGATTTTTTAAAATGTAGATTTCATAAGTTCTATTCATTAAATGCACAAAGCTTCCTTAGGAAGGTTCCCCCCCCCCCAAAAAAAAGATGCATCAATAATAAAAACCATAGTCCAACTTTAAAACTTAATTTTTTAAAAAAACTGGAACAGAATAAAAACCTCAAAACACACCCACAACACAGGCTTCATTTGCACTATACATTTAAAGCAGTATTGTACCTCTTCAAAGTCACGGCTCTCGCCAAAGATTCCTGGGACAAGTTTTGGCACAGCACTAGGTGAAGCTTAAGAATTTAAGAAGAGCTTGGCTGCTGGATCAGGCCAATGGCCCGTCTAGCCCAGCGTCCTGTTCTCACAGTGGCCAACCAGGTGCCTGTGGGATCTGAGCATGACCCCAGTCTCCCCATTCATGAGTCCCAGTAACTGGTGTTCAGAGCCATAATGCGTCTGACAGTGGAGGCAAAATATAATGGCTGGTAGCCCCTGATACTTACAGGTATCCTCCGTTAATTTGTCTGATCCTCACTTAAAGCCATTCAAACTTCCCAACATGGAGAGGCAGTGATGGAGGGTGGGGAGGGGAGAGAGAATCTGCCCTTGCTGGTTTTCCTACCCCTCACAAGGCTGTAAAAGGAGCAGGAACATCTGTCCATTAAAAGGCAGCAACCCTAAATCACGATAGTCAGTACCGGTCTAGATGACAGATAAGTCTGCCAGCAGCTGTTAACTGTGTTTGCTAAATACCACTTTCATGCACTGAAGCGATCTATGTCTTCTTTTTCAGATCAGATTTATTTAGAAAAAGTAAAACAAAAACAAAAAAACCCCATCCATTGCAACCGAATGAAATTAAATCTTAATTTCACGATGCAAGTTAACTATATCTAATACACCCCATAGGCTTACATTTAACACAGCCCAGAAAATAGCCAAAATATCCCAGTGAATATTTTACTGGAGTTTGGTGTTGTTCCAGTACAGTTATACCTCGGGTTACAGACGCTTCAGGTTGTGCGTTTTCGGGTTGCGCACTGTGCCGAACGTGGAAGTACCGGAACGGGTTACTTTTGGGTTTCGGTGCTTTGCGCACGCACCGAATCACGACTTTTGGGTTTCGGTGCTTTGCACACGCACTGAATCGCGACCCACATGTGCGCAGAAGCGGTACTACGGGTTGCGAACACTGCAGGTTGCGAACGTGCCTCCCGCACGGATCATGTTCGCAACCCGAGCGTCCACTGTATCTAAAAAACTGGAGCCCATTCTATAATTAAGAGTCATTCCTATAGTATAAACCTTTCCACTTATCATCATCATTTATACTTTTGATGATCCGAGTGTGAATAACGTTCCTTGCATAGGTAAGATGCTGCTGTCTTGCATCTCTCTATCAGCAGACTTCAGGGTGGGGAGACCCTGAGGATTGCAGAACAAGAACAAAAAACCTTTTAGAAAAAGACACACCCTCCACAAACCCAGTCTCATTAAGGACTGGACATGGTAACTGATCATTGCCTCTTGACTGCTGGAGGGAGGTGGGGAATGAAAGCCGGGTGGTAGTGGAATGGAGACACTAGAATCCTGAACAGGAGCGCTCCACACTGCAACATTTTGTTGCAGATCCCATCTGCAGAACTTCTAATAACTGAGAACTCTGCTGCAATTGCAGGTGATGTGGGGAAAAGGCCCACCCACTTGTCTCTATAGCAACAGGGCAAGCTCTTTGGATATGTAAATGGAGGTACTTGGCTGGCCAGCTCAGGGCATTATCTTGAAGGGGAACATGGTTAATAAGGCCTAGAAAGGCTACAATCTTACAAAGAAATGGTCTCTAACAGATTGTAACCTCACAGATCACAGGTTTGGGAAGGGACCCACAGGTATCATTCAGACTGACCCCACAATATTACAACAATGTGTTAAAGCAGTTGAAGGTATCCAATATTTTTTTTATAAATAAACGTCCGGCGGGAGGTTTCTCATTCTGACCATTTACATCGCTGGTCCAGATGCACCTGGGATCTAATGTGGGATCAACCAGCTTTCTCTGTGCGCATACGCAGTTGTGGTTTCTGACACAATCTTGAGCCTTTGGGATCTGTGAGACCTTAATCTGCGGCATCCTTCTCAAAACAGAACAACATTGTTAATTGCTTCTGATTTCTCCTCAACAAAACGCAGCCACCATAGAGGGGACGGATGGGGAACGGAATGTATCAACATCACATAATCCTTTCGATTCTCAGCGAGGATTAGGGAAAGTAAAGCACTGGAGGATCCTCTGGGACTCTGTGTGTGGCTCGGCGTTTCAGTGCGACAAACTAATTGCTTGATGTGATTGTGAATAATTTACTCAGTGCTGCTCTTTCCACCCCCATGCAAAGTCCCCAGCTTTTCTTTAATTGCGGGTGTGTGAGGAGGGGTCTCTTTTCAAGACGTAGACAAGGGTGGATAGGCAGAGGGAAAGATGCTGGCTGCCACTCTCAGACAACAGCTGGAGAAAAAGGCATGCAAATGCCAAGAACAAGGCACTTTTGATGAATGAATAACGAAACGGGGCCTTTAACAGTGGAAAACATCCTACCCATCATGCTCTGCAGTTGGGACTTCTGCGTGTCTGGTGGAAAGGGCTCCGCAGCCACACTCAAGAGCAGGGGTAGGCAAACTAAGGCCCGGGGGCCGCATCCAGCCCAATTGCCTTCTAAATGGACGGTCCGGGAATCAGTGTTTTTTTACATGAGAAGAATGTGTGCTTTTATTTAAAACGCACCTCTGGGTTATTTGTGGGGCATAGGAATTCGTTCATTTATTTTTCCTTCAAAATATAGTCCAGCCCCCCACAAGGTCTGAGGCACAGTGGACTGGCCCCCTACTGAAAAAGTTTGCTGACCCCTGCTCAAGAGTGTGCCAGGTGGAGCAGGGGTGAACTAGCTTTTTCATCCCGAGGGCCACATTCCCCTTTGGACGGCCTTCCAGGGGCCTCATGCCAGTCGCAGGTGGGAGCAGAGCCAAAAGTGGACGGAACAACATTTGCACCATTTTTGTACCTATGCAAAGTAGAGCAGTTTATACTCACCCTGCATCTCAATCCTCCATCCAGGTGAGCAAGAGGCAATAGGAGAGCTAGGCCACAAGCTTCTGGGAGGCCGTGAATTGGGGCAAGCCAGAGATGTGGCCAGGGCATAGCTAGGAAGGAAGTGTGGCCTGCGGGTAGTCCTTAGAGAGAGGGCTGCATTTGGCCTTCCAGAGCTGAGACAGAGGGAGGGGAGAGCGCTGTTGAACTCAGGTCCTGCTCGTGTGTTTCCTGGTTCGCTCCTGTGAGAACAGGATGGTGGACTAGATGGGCTTTGGGCCCGACCCAGAGGGATCTTTTTATGCTCTTAAGAGGGTTAATTTTCAGTGGCAGAGGAAGCAGAAAACGGACAACCCAGACTGCAGAAGCAGCAGCAGCAGGTCACTCTAGGGAAGGCTGCTGTGTATTCAGTGACAGCAGACATGTGGAATGGCCCAAAATGAGGGATGAAGAAAGCGCAGAAGAGGTCATGGGAAACCTGCTTGCAAATTGGGTACAGCAGGCTTGACGCCCGCGCTGGATGTTGGGGTTCCTGGCTGGAAAGGGTGACAGGAAGAGGGTTGGGAGCGAAGTGTCAGCGAAGCAATACCTGAGGGGTGGAGGGAGCCACACTTCCGCTAGCTCAAAACTAGGTCAGTTGCTCCGCTGTGTTAAAAACTAGTACAACCCCCGGTGTTGACATGTTTGCAGCACCCTGGCTTTCCCTGCACCAAGCCTCCCGCTGGAACTAACACTGCAGCTCCAACCGTAGCTGAGCTGAAGGCAAGATGCCGCTCTGTGGGGAGGCCCTGCCCCGTTTCTGGGAGGGGAAAGCAGTGCAGCATCCCAGATACTGAAGCTGCAAGATTGCTGACGGCACAGGAGCTTCTGGGTTGCCCCCCCTCCCTTGGTCCTTCCCAATGAGGACCCCAGACTATGAAATTCCACAAGTGATCTTACCCGTTTATTTGAAATCAGCACACAATTTCAATGCAATTATTTCAGGACTCAGCATGCCAGACCTGCAACAGAATGTTGCCGTGTGTAAACTCGCCTCCCAAGACTTCTGCTTCTGTTTTGGGACTCCAGATGGACAGTTAAGACCTTCCTCCAAAAGATTCAGTTCCACTGTCCATGTTTTATGCAGAAGCCCATCCACATTGGCAAGCCATGGCTTTTGAGATGCTTAATTCAATTTAGAATGATTTCTAAAATGGGCTGCTGATTTTTTTTTTAAGGGTTGACGGTTGTTGGTTTTTTTTATTTTGTTACTTCTGCAAAACCTCAGCATTTCCCCAGTGGATGTCAATATCCCCCTCTTGTTTTAGTGCCAATGCTGTCAGCACTCAACACCAGAGGGTTTTTTGCTCTTGGGGTACTTAACTATTTGCTTTGATGCTTAACGAGGTGTTGCTCTTTAAAGGGGGCAGAACTGGAAACTAAATGCTGGGTTAGGGTGATCTTTTGTCTCTTATATAGCCAGCCCAATAGTCTATTTGGAAGCTAATCAGTGCAAGACTCACTAAAACAAAGGGAAGGTTCCCAGGGACACAGAGCATCCCATGGTGCATCTGCAGCAGCACAACCAGGCGCCTTCATCTACCCCACCTGCAACAAAACATCTCTCTCCTGTATCCGTCCCCATAGCAGGCATTGTAACTCTCCAATGGTTTGACTTCACTCCAGAGGCACATTCCTCCATTGTCTCCCATGACTGACAGATGCCAACCCAACCCTAGTGCAGGAGGATCGGATGGGGGCTGGCTACTTGAAAGAGGGGGGGGGCACCCTCAGGTTGTGATTTCAAGACCATTCCCCAGAAGCGATTGGCAAAGCATTTCACTCTCACTTTCCATTCATTCCTGCTCTCAGGAAGCTTTCCCCACCCAGGACTCACAGAATAAATACAAAGCACACACTCAAAAAACAAGGGCAAAATCTCCAGGCTGTGCGAAGGACAGAAAATGGGGGATTGCAGGCACGGGGACTTTTAAGCATCCAAGGAAAAAAAATTACTGGAGCAGAAAAACTCAAGCCAGCACAAAGCCAGCCAGAAGGCAAATTCCTGGGCTGCAGCAGCAAGCTTTGCTAACCCTTGGCACGGGGGGTGGGGGTGGGGAGCCAGACGTTTCGACATGGCAGAAGAGCTATCCAAGGGGTTCCACTCCATGGCCAAGGGCTCCAGCAAAATGAGGCTGCACACCACTGCCTGGAGGGCCCCTGTCCTATTTTAGAGAGCCCTCACAGCACAATCCTATAAACCCATCGACTCAGAATTAAGTTCAACAAGGCTAACTCTCAAGGGAAATGCATTCAGGATTAGAGTCTTCAACTCACCCCCCCTTTTTTTGGTTTGCCTTTTTGACGTGGGAGGGGTCCGTTTCCAGTCAAAGAAAACACCACATGCCATTCCCATTTTTTTCAGCCAAGGGATCCTTCCTACATCTGCTAAGGAACTATTGTGTGGTGCAAAGGATTCTGGGGCAGATTGTGAGGGGCTCTCACACACAGCTTGGCCAAGGCACCAATCCAGCTGGGCCTCACCCTACCCCTGAGTGAATTAAGAGGGTGCTACAGAAGGACCTACCGCTGCCCTGCGCCACAAAGGAAGATGGCTGTAGAAGTCAGAGGGAGGTCACAGAGATGGAGATGGTCGATATTCTACCCAAATTGATGTGTTTTGGAAGATCATATTTTGAATGGCTGGCAGAATTCTGGAAGGCTTCTAGTTGACCATTGGGAGAACATGGGCCACTGGCCTGATCCGCCAGCCAGGCACTTCTTAGTTTGTTAGGAACAACAAGTAAATTCATAGGAAAATAAGGATTTTATTGGACAAGAACTACAATGAGAAATGCTAGGATAATATTCAGAAATATAGCTTCCCTATGTTGTAATGCAGCTGGGCACATATCTCATATTCACTGTGTGTGAGAGTGTGAGGGAGAGACTATGGATGATAATGTATTTAATTCTTGTTGTTAATAGCTTAAATATCTATTTTGCTAATATAAAACTTGATTTTGTAAAGCAAAATCAGATTCCAAAAAAAATCGTGCTTTGGTTGTGTTTATTTCACTAGCAGTGACAGAGCTGGGGAGGCAAAAATGATAGTCAGTCAAACACCTCCGCTTCCCTACCTGTCAGAGGATCTGGATAGCAGAGCTTTCATACATTAATCCGTTCAAAGTAGACTAGAGTAGACCACAATCTTACAGGATGCTTGCACAGGAGGGGAGGAGTTTAGAAGGGAGGGCATTTCCAGTGGAGGTGCTCCCCCTAGTGGTACCCAAGTAGCAAATTGCTCCTGACGACACAAGTCCGTCAAACCTTACATTACATGGAAAGATAATCACTAGATAGTCGTCAAACTGGAGGCAAAATTCCTCCCCACCCACAAATATAAAGCTCATCCCAGATCCTGAGCAGCTGTGAAGCTCCAGCTATAAACCACAAGCTTAACATCAGGATGCCCAATCTGTTTTATGAGTGACTTACCATTCTCAAATTATTTGGAGTGGGGCGGGTGGGGAGGAAGGCTGATCTACATTTTGCCATGTGCTGCTCCACACTGCAGACGGTGAAAGAGAGTCCTGAGAGGGAAGACCAGTTTTCCACAGCTGCACTATTTGCTCCAGACGTTCAAAGGTCTTGAATGATCACTGGTGCAGGCTCTCCTGGAGATTTGTCCTGGAGATCCAGAATAACAGCATGGCCTTTTCGTGTGTGTGTGTGTGTGTGTGTGTGTGTGTGTGTGTGTGTGTAGTTCAGCTTCAGTATTCATGCACCAAGGAACAAAGCCGCAACCCTGGAATTTTTCATGTTGCTTTCCTTTTCTTCTTAGGCCTGCCTGCTTCTGCCCCGTCCCCTGCCTTTGCTCCCTCTCCGCCTAGAGCCCGCAACGAAGGCAGCTGCAGCTTGCTGCCGATGGCCCAAGCCCAGAGGCACATCTCCACACGGTGAGGCGTCCAGGCCTGTTCTGCATCAACTAGGAAATGGATTAAGAACAAGGAATTGGTTGGGCTGTGTGCTTTGAGGATGTAGAAACCCTGAGACTGGGGGACAGCACCAGTTCCCAAATCATGCCCCTCATTGGTCCTGCCCTGAGCCCTGCTTGGGTTCTGCTGCACAACTGGAATTTGTCCTTGAGCTGTGATCTGGCTTCTTGTTTGCCTGGACGGAGGGTGTGTGTGTGTGTATAGAAGGAAACACACCCTTTGTGAGCACTGCTCACTTCTGCCTCTGGCTCAGTCCCCAGAAGGTTGTCTACAAGGGAATATGGCTCTCAGACTGAAAAAGGTTTCCCCAAGAAATACTACTGAGCTAAATGGACCAATGGTCGGATACAACATAAGGCAACTTTCTATGGGAACTGGACAGGAAAGCCGGAAACACACAGGAACAAATTACTACAGAACCAGAAGAAACTTGACTTGTCTTGGAGCTTTTAAATAATTATTATTTTAAGTGAAGAGGCAGGGCTTTAAAGGTGGAGACAGAATCCTATTAGTGGGCAGAGAGGAAGGGTCTCTTCCTGGCATATATGGTAGCAATGGAATGCACAGAGAAGGTTTCTGTGAGCTGGAAGTTTGTGTGTTCAGTGTTCTAGCTCACAAGGAGAACCCTCCTCATCCAGCAGGCATCCCCATCCATTTCAGAGTGTGCACACTGTCCCAACTTCTCCTGCCTTACCTTCGTTTAGCTTCTTGACACAGCTCTGGATTCCGTCAAGGTAGCGCAGGTAGTGCTTGAGGGTGTACTGGACAGGGACAAGGCCTGGCAGAGACTCTACTGCTTCGTCGGCCATAAAGGCAGCTGCTTCCGGGGCTCCGGAAGTCAGAATCGCTGCAATGGGAGCAAAGGCAGACGTTGGGGAGGATGGCGGGAGAGCAATATCACATATGCACCTTGAGCTCTCGACATCTTCAGGGTACTTCCGAAGCTACAAGATTCTTAAAGAGAAGGAAATACGAGTAGAAGAATCTGCATTATGCAGAGTAAGGTAAAGGTAAAGGGACCCCTGACCATTAGTCCACTCGTGGCCGACTCTGGGGTTGCGGCGCTCATCTCGCTTTACTGGCCGAGGGAGCCAGCGTACAGCTTCCAGGTCAAGTGGCCAGCATGACTAAGCCGCTTCTGGCGAACCAGCGCAGCACACAGAAACACCGTTTAGCTTCCCGCCAGAGCGGTACCTATTTATCAACTTGCACTTTGACATGTTTTCGAACTGTTAGGAGCTGGGACCGAGCAATGGGAGCTCACCCCGTCGCGGGGATTCGAACCGCCAACCTTCTGAACGGCAAATCCTAGGCTCTGGTTTAACCCACAGCACCAGCCACGTCCCTTATTATGCAGAGTAGGACCATCTTATTCCTTCGTGTCAACTCCATCCAAAGCAGGTTGAATCCTCCCTTCATGACCCCTAAGGATCCAGGTCTTACTGTCACCTCCTCAGGCCGTGCCCCACCCTCAAATGCTGTTGCCTGGCTGAAGTGCCTCCTTCAGCTGCAATCATAATGCCTCTTCCTTGCCTGACTTTTGCGTGGCTGGGATGTTCAAAAATCTGACTTTGTATAAGGCAGCCTCTTACGCCCCCAGCAGTCCCAGCCAGCAAGACTAGCTGTCAGGGATGACGGTCCTCGTAGCCTAACAACATCTGGAGGGTCACAGATTAGCCACCCCTGCCCTCAAAAGGCTGGAATTATTTTTATTTGTAAAGCACCGCTGCAGCTGCTCATACAGCTTGACAAGATTAAACCCCGTGGATCCTGGCTGAAAGCTGAAACAAACAAGCAAAAAATTTAGACCAATATGTAGCAGTCTGTAATAAACATGGGGCAAGAATATGCCATCTGGAATACGAAACTCCGTTCAGGAAGAGCGGGGTGGACTAGGCAGCCACATTCTTGGTTTAGGTCCCATCTACCTCATTATGCTACTTTAAACAGCCATGGCTTTCCCCCAAAGAATTCTGGGAACTGTAGTTTCTTAAGGATGCTGAGAGCCGTTAGGAGACCCCAGTCCCAGAGTGGTTTCACAGTCAATTCCTCCCCTTGTGGAACTCTGGGAATTGCAGATCTGTGAGCAGAATTGGGATCTCCTAGCAACTCTCTACACCCCTTAACTAATTCCCAGGATGCTTTGGGGGAAGCCATGACTGTTTAAAGTGGTATGAAACAGCTTTAAATGTAAGGTGCAGATGCAGCCTTAGGCAAGGTTAGGTGGGGAATGAGGGAAGCTCCTGATATTAATTTGAGCCCTATTCATGTTACTTCTGCGTAGGGCATACATGGGCAGAGTGGGACCCCCTCTTGTTCTTTCACTAAGCATGTATGTGTTGTGTGCAAAAAAAGGAAAAAAGGTATAATTCTTTTCAGGGGTTGTGAATGAAGTGATCCAAATTTGCATTATGTGTGTATGTTTAATTTCAATTCAACTGCTCTTTATTTATTTCTTCCTGTATGTTATAGAAGTGTCTGCCCTTTCTTAAATAAATAAAAATTCAAGAGAAAGAGAGAGAGAAATTCAGGTTCTGAAGAATCACAGAGTTCCTTAGATGACAGGCAAGCTTCTCTGAAGGGTGGCTTCCCTCTTGTGGAGCAGGTGCTACCTTGCATTGTATAGGAACGTTCCCAGCCCTAATTGGAGTTGTTGGGGACTAAAGCTGGGGCCTTCTGTGTGCAAGGCAGATGTTCCTCCACTGAGCTACCACCGTTCAAAAAGAAACGTTTTGCTGTGATCATGTTAAGAGAATGCTGGGTGAATGAAAGAGCACAATCATTGCTCAAACTCCTTGCAAAATGTGTAGGCAAACCTGCAGGCTTCAGGGCCTTTCCTACCTGAAGCTGTGGCGGGCCCCACAGCCTTGAGTTTGCACAGCTCAGTCATGGCAGCTGCTACGTCAGGGAGGAGCTGGAAGGCTTTTCTGGTGCAGCTCTCCACCATCTCGCTGGAGTTAGTGGCCACCAGCTGCTGGAGTCGAGGGCGAAACTTGCCTCTCTGCAGGGAAGAGAGAAGGCAGTCATTCCCACTTGGGCCTACACTGCTGACTTAAAACTAGTTCTGAGTCTCATATGCTCACTCAGGACAGAGCTACGCTATGGAATGCTCTCCTTTTTTTAATTATGTTAAGGATTGAGGTCTGCCAGGCTCCTTTATTGTGCTGCCAGCTTTGCAGTGCCAAGACTTGCCCCCCAAGCTTCTGAATAACTGAGCTGGTGCTATTTTGCTGTTATTGGGGCACTTTGTGTGTGTAAAATATAAAGAGGAATTGCCGGTGTTCTGTATGAGTTCTGTTAATGGTATAGTATATTCATGCTTATGATTTTAAATGTTTTTTTAAGTCTCTTGGAGAACTTTTGGAAACAAATGATTATAAAGTCCGAAAAGTAAAAATATATTATCATTATTATAATCTGATTATTGTTGTTTCATTTCACAGGCATTTCCCGTTACCTAAATAGTCAGTGAGTATTTCTATTTTATTTTTAACTTCCGTGAGCAGATGGGGTGCGTGAGGGATAGACTTTCTAAAACAGGGATGGGGAACATGGCCCTCCAGCTGCTGATGGACTCCAACTCCCATCAGGCCCTGCCAGCGTGGTCAGTGAGCAAGGATGGTGGGAGCTGTGGTCCAGCTGTATCTGGAGGGCTGCAGGTTCCTGTGACTACGCACTATCACACCCCTGGGTCCATGCTGCCTCTGCTCCACATGGCAACCGACTCTGGCAGAATTACTTACGGAAAGCTTCCATTCCATCAGCCTCACCAGCTCTTCTTTTGTCAAGTGTTTGTCCTTCCGCCCGGAAACAGCAATTGGCAGCTCCTCTTGATACCTGCAAATGGTAACAGAGGGAAGGGAATAAAAACAATAAAATGGTTTTGACTAGCATTGAAAAGATCAGCGAGGAGAAACACATTTCCCCCTTCTTCAGTTAAACTGATTTGGGCAAAGCTCACAAGAGACAAAAAGAGAAGAACTGCACAGGCCACAGACTTGTCCAATTCATTGCTCTGGGGACTGGCACTGCTCTGCTGCAGAAGTCATATTGGACTGTATGGTTGGCAGGGGAGGACTTGGTGGCCCAGTTGCTGCTGCCCCCATGAAGGGCCTTTTCAGTGGCGATTCCCTGGATGCGTATTGCCTTCCCTAGTGAGGTGTGCCTGTCTCCATTATCATCAGCTTTCAGGAGGAATTTAAACACATTCATGTTTACCCAAGCATTGGGTGGCTAAAGAATTCTGTTCCTGGCAACCTTGAGATCACTGGATACAGGAATGTTTTTAACAGAAACTGCTTTTAGATTGGATTAATTGTAATCGTTTCAGAATGCTTTTGCATTGTTTTTAATTGTGCTTCTGTTTGCCACCCTGGGTTCCTTGGGAAGGAAGGGTGGAATATCAATTCAATAAATTAGCAATTCAATAAATAATCCTAGCAGGAGGTCCATTCAGTACGACATAAAAATCAGAGGGGGTAAGTAAGGATACACATAAAACAAAGTGAAAAAAATATGAAGGGGACGAATAAGAAACAAGTGTCTTAAGATTCTCCAGCTCTGCTGCCAGTTATGAAAAATCACCACAGTGTTAAGGCTGCAACTGAAGCATCAGAACATAAGAAAAGTCCGGAGGCCATCACTATACATCTTCCATAGTTTAGCTATGTGCTGTGTTAAGAAGGCCTTCCTTTTGTGCATCCCAAATCTTCCAGTGTTCTGCTTCACTGAATGTACAATGAGAGAGGGAACCCCCCAGAAGCTCTTTGCTGTAGCAGGTGTGTTCTGCTACCTGCTGAAAACATTTACCATTTATCCAAGGCAATGGTTTTCCCCTTCTTGCTCGCTTTGGCCATGACCACATCCTGGTAAACATTCAAAACCGCTCTCCAGTATGCAGGCTCATCACATCCATAAAGTCCTCCTTCCAGCCCCATCATTTAAGGCTTCCTGAAACCGAAGGCAAAAACAAAAGCAGGGAACTAAGCAGCAGGGCCTTGGAGAAAATAATAATAATAATAATAATAATAATAATAATAATAATAATAATGGCAGCATTTACACCTCACCTTTTTCCCAACGAGCTCTAGATGGGCCTACACCTCTCAGTAACTAGATCCTATTTTAATGCCTAATGGCAGTTTACTCTTTTATTGATTATAATGTGTATTTTATTTGAGATTATAATATTGGAACAGGCATTTTATTTGCTTTTTGTTTACCAGCTACTTAGAGAGGCCATTGTACTGTAAGGCAGCCTTAACCTTTTAAAAAATCCTTAACATAAAAAAACGGATTGCACTGCAAGGTTGCATACTTGAAAGTGACCTCACCCTGAAAACTATGGGGTTCCCCCCTCAATGATCCTGCTTCGGAAGAAGGTGGCAGTTTACCGACCAAGGATGTAAACCTAGCGGAGATCCAACTTCAGGTAGTATCCAATGGTAGTCATACTCAGAGTAGACCCATTGCAACTACTAGACATGACTTAGGCCCATTAATTTATATGTCTACTCTCAGTAGTAGTACTTAGCTAATATAACCTTTAGTCATACATACAAAGACCCATATAAATCATGGTGCATATTATGGGTCTTTACCCCTCTAATTATGACTGAGACCAGATCCAACCTGAGGGGTTTACTCCCAGAGTAAACCACCTTGCAGTACTGTTTTAAAGTGACCTACCCCACTGAAATCACAGGTCTTCAACAGGACAGATTCAAACTTAAGCCATTCAGTAGACTCACTGGTATCCTCATTAAAATCATAGGACTTGTGTGAGGTTTTCTCCAGTGGGATGGATCCAACCGTAAGCCATTCTTATAAGCAGATTCATTGTAATCATAGGACTTCTCTCTAATTATGACTAAGATGGGATCCAACCTGAGGGCTTGATTCCCAAAGTAAACAGCCCTGCTGAAAATCCACAGGGCTGTCATTTCCCTCCTTAAACCTACTTAGGAGGAGGAGGATAGCAGCAGTTTGTTAAGTTTACCTACCTGGATATTAGTCCCACGGAAACTACAGGATATATGGGTCTTTTCCAGTGGGTAAGTCAAACTTATAGCATCGTGGGAATTTTGGGTCTTCCAATCTTAATCATGGCAAAGCTGGGACCCACCCTGAGGGGATGGCTGGGTCTTGGGATTCAACCTCCTTAAAATGCCAGAACTCATGAGATCTTCCAACAGGTCGGATCCAAACGGGGTGATGTGGGTGTTTACTCCCCGAGTAAACAACCCCGGTGAAATCCAAGGGGCTTTCATTCCCCCTTACTTGTACTGTGTTAAGTTTACTTGCCCCATTAAAACCCCACAACTTCTGGAATGGGAGGGATCCAGCCTTAAGCCATACTTACGAGCAAACTCACTGGCATCACGGGACTTCTGGGCCTTCCTATTTAACTATAGGACTGAGCCAGGATCCGACCTGAGGGGTTTACTCATGGAGTAAAGAGCCCTTGCTGGAATCCACGGGGCTTTCATTTCCGCTCCGTAAACCTAACTTGGGAGGAAGCAGCAGCAGCGGCGGCGGTTTAGCCTTACCTAAGCGGGAGCCCTCGGTCAGCCAAGGGGGCTTGCTCGCGAGTAGCCCCCCCTCGCAGGATCGTGCCCCGGCCGTTTGCCGTCTCCCGCCCCTCCAGCGCCCTCGGGAAGGCGCCGCCGTGCGTCCGGCCGGGGTCCAGGCGGCGCTCTCGCTCCGCGGGCCGCGCTTCCTCCGGCGCCTGGGCCCGGCCCTTTCCGTTCGCGCGGGCCCCTCCTCCCGCTCGGCCCGCCCTCCTTCCCCGGCTGCGTTGCCTGTGCTGCGGGCGGTGTTGCTGCTGCTGCTGCTGCTGCGGGCGATCGGGGCCCGGGCCGGGCTGTGGCGGTGCGGCGAGGCCGGGGCGATCGGTGCCCGCCGGGCTCCTCCGGGCGGGCCGGCAGCGGCGGCTGCTGCGGCTGCTTCTGCCTGGGCGGCATGAAGGGGAAGGAGGAGAAGGAGAAGGAAAAGGAGAAGGAGGGCGGCGGCGGCGCGGGGCTGACGGGCGGCGGGCCCGGTGTGGGGCTGGTCGGCGGCGGCCTCGGGGGCGGCAGCCCGGAGAAGAGCCGCAGCGCGCAGGAGTACAAAGAGCAGGGCAACCGGCTCTTCGTCAGCCGAAAGTACCCGGAGGCCGCCGCTTGCTACGGGCGGGCCATCGTGAGTCGGGCCTCTGTTTTGGGGGGGAGGGCGGGCGGAGGAAGACGGCGAGAGGGCCCGGGTGGCCTCTGAGCATGGGCAGAGTGCGCTCACTTGAGAGGCTTGGTCTCGCTTTCGAGGGGGCGAGAGGGGGCTTCGTTTGAGCTCAGGCCCCGGACTTTATCCTGAGTCGGAGGGGGGCGGGTCGTGAAGATAGGGAGTGTGTACCTCTGAGCATGGACCGAGTGCTGAGTGTTGGAGGGGCGGAGCGAGAGCAGGAGGAGGAAGCTCCTCAGGCCCGTGAGCCTTATCCTGGGAGAATATATGAGAAGTGGGGAGAATGCCTCTCTGGGCATGTGCAGAGGGCCTGCTCTCAGGTATCATAGTATTTTAATATTCTTTTGGAAGCCGCCCAGAGTGGCTGGGGAAGCCCAGCCAGATGGGCGGGGTATAAATAAATTATTATTATTATTATTATTATTATTATTATTATTATGGCATAGGAAGCAAGCTGCAGGGTGACCAAGACTCAGTTGGAGCCTCCCAGCTGCTCCCCAGTGTTTTGGGTTTACCCCAAGAATAGCTGAAGGGGAGTAAGAAAAGAGCTCTCTGAACATGGGCAAAGTGCATGCTATGTAGAGCCTGGCGTCAGACTGCAGGGTAGGAGATGATGCAATAGTGGTGTAGGAGGTAAGTGTCCTTTGGATCGCTGAGCCTTTTCCTCCGAGATATGAAGGGAGGTGTGACCAAACAAAATGGCCCTCTGAACACAAGCAGAGTGCTTGCCCTCTTGAGACAGATGGGGGTGAGGTGAGGAGAGGAGATAAACTGGAAGGTGCCAATGCCGGAGGCTTACTCTAAAAATAATTTGAAGGGGCAACGCAGGGGAAGTGGCAAGGGCACTTTTCTCTGAGCATGGGCAGATTATGATTCTGGCCCTTGATTTGACAGGGGCAAGGTAAGGGGAACAGTGGACCTTAAGAAGCAAACCTGGGTGTGTGACTAGGGCTCTATTTGTGCCAAAGCTCATCCTTCTCCTCCCCCTGCCAAAAAACCTTGTTTTAATGCTCAGTTTTATCTCCAGTAATGTGTGATAGGAGGCAGTGAGGAAAGGCAGCATTTCTGAGCATGGACAGAGAGCATGCTTTAAGGTCTTGCATGCAGAAGGCCCCAGTTTCAATCCTCAGGTTGGGTTTGCAGAGAACCCTGCCTGAAATCCTGGGGAGCTGCTGCCAGTCAGTGGAGGCAGTACTGAGCTAGATGGACCAATGGTCTGACTCAGTATAAAGCAGCATCCTGTTTGAACCTCCAGACTTGTTTTTCACTGCAAACTCACTTGGTGACCTTTTGCCAGCCACCCTTCTCTGTAAGCCTCAACCCTTCCTACTTTGGACAGTTCTGAATAAAGGCCGTGCCTTCCTCGTTTGAGTACAGATTAAAAATGATTTCCTAGGTTGCCTTCAGCCAGATTTCATGTGCCCCTATCCATGCAGCAAGGCTGATAACACCACAGGTGCACATTTAACAATTAGCACTTCTGTGGCTGCACATTATTTCTATTGGGACTCAGAATACATGATTCTCTGGTTGCAATCACTCTGTCTCCAGGGGTTTCCCTGAGATCTGCACCAGTTCTCTTCACTGTTTTGAGTCCTGTGATCTACCTTTCAGATTAAGTGGCTGCACGCAATTTTTTTTTTTTTAATGGTAGCTGCCTGCCTGGAGAAATAATGATAAATAATCAGCTGCTCAAATGATACAACCTCACAGACAAGATGGGCAGCTCAGTCAGTAGAGCATGAGGTTCTTAATCTTAGGGTCATGGGTTCCCGCCCCAAGTAGGGCAAAAGATTGCAGGGGGTTGGATTAGATGACGCTTGTGATCCCTTCCACCTCTACAGTTCTGTGATTCTTTGAAGATATACTGGGGTTTAAGCCTTTTTGAAAGCCATGGCTTAGACTTGGCAGCCCTTTCTCTAATTCTAAATGGAATGTAGGAAATGCACTCTGCCCATGCAAAACGAAACAAAAACAAAGCGCTGCTCTTTGCAGGGTGGGGCAAACTCAAAATCTGACTGTACAGTGGTACCTCAGGTTACATACGCTTCAGGTTATAGACTCCGCTAACCCAGAAATAGTACCTGGGGTTAAGAACTTTGTTTCAGGATGAGAACAGAAATCATGCTCCTGCGGCGCAGCGGGAGGCCCCATTAGCTAAAGTGGTGCTTCAGGTTAAGAACAGTTTCAGGTTAAGTACTTACCTCCAGAACGAATTAAGTACTTAACCCGAGGTACCACTGTACTTAAACCACTCCCTGGTCCAAGTTGAGAGATCAGTAAGACGGAACTTGCCTCTCATTCTGTAGTGGTTGTAGCCTTGCCCCATACTTCAGTGGTTCCACTCATCTAGGGCTGTTTCCAAGAGGTGGTCATGGGAAGCTGCTGTTCAGCGCCGTTGGAGTTCTCTGGTGTCCCGCAGGCTTCCGTCTTGTCCCCCATGCTATTTAACATCTATGTGAAGCCTCTGCGGACTGTCATCCAGGGATTTGGAGAGGCGTGCCATCAATATGCAGATGTCACCCAACTCTTATCTCTCGGTTCCATCTGAATCAGCAGAGGGAGTTGAGGTGCTAGGCCAGTTCTTGGAGGCAGTGATGGGCTGGATGAGGGCCCATAAACTGAAGCTTGATCCTGAAAAGACAGAGTGTCATGTGCCCTGAGTTCTGGGAGGTGGGCTGCCCTGGATGGGCTTGCATTACTCCCCTAGAGGTGTGTGTGGCACCTTCAATATACAGCTCCCAGTGAATGCTGAAGACACAACTCTTAACACTGGCTTTTGACACTTGGTGTCTATTTTTAGAACCTTCCTTATATTTGGAGGAGGAGGAGGAGGAGTTTGGATTTGATATCCCGCCTTTCACTCCCTTTAAGGAGTCTCAAAGCGGCTAACATTCTCCTTTCCCTTCCTCCCCCACAACAAACACTCTGTGAGGTGAGTGGGGCTGAGAGACTTCAAAGAAGTGTGACTGGCCCAAGGTCACCCAGCAGCTGCATGTGGAGGAGCGGAGACACGAACCCGGTTCCCCAGATTACGAGGCTACCGCTCTTAACCACTACACCACACTGGCAATTTGAAATTGTAAGGTGTTTTCAAATGTTTTTAATGTTGTGTTTTAATTCTATAACCTGCCCTGGGACCTTAGGGTGAAGGGTGGGTAATAAACAACAACAACAATAAGAAATAGAGACCTGCCTGAAAATGATTTCATCCAAGGATATGAAGCTGCCCTGTTTGTCCATTTAGCTTGGTAGTGTCCACACTGACTGGCAGTGGCTCCTTTCGGATTTCCCTGGAGATTTCCTCCCCTGCCTGAAGATGCTGGGATTTGAACCCAGAACTTTCTGCATGTATAGCATGTGCTCTGCTTCTGGGCTATGACATGTCTACTAACAAATAAAGTAAGTTTCTAGTCCTCATGAAGAAAAGGCTGTATTAACCCGAAACCCAGGAAGCTGCCTTATACCAAGTTCGAGCAATGGCCCATCTAGGCCACCCTGACTGGCAATGGCTCACCTGTGAATTTTAGATGAGGGTCTCTCCCAGTCCTACCTGGTGATTGGAGGGATTGAATCTGGGGCCTCACCTTCTCCCATAGATCCCTTGAGGGCTGTTTTAGTCTCCCATCTGGCCCCTCATGCTTATATTCTCTTTCTTTCCTTTTAGAACCGGAATCCCTTAGTGGCAGTCTATTACACCAACCGCGCCTTATGCTTCCTTAAGATGCAGCAGCACGACAAGGCCCTGGCTGACTGTAAGCATGCCCTGGAGTTGGACAGCCAGTCCGTGAAGGCGCACTTCTTCCTGGGGCAGTGCCAGATGGAGATGGAGAACTACGACGAGGCCATTGCTAACCTTCAGAGAGGTAAGCTGGCTCTCGTTTCCAGGCTAGCCGAGTGGGTAGGGGTGTGTCTTTCTAGGTACCGCCTTTCAGCGCAAGGTGGTCACAAGTTGACCAATCAGTGAAACAGAATCAACCATAGCTGCCTTGCACTGAGCCAGACCATTGGTCAATCTAGTTCACTACTTTCTACACTGACTGGCAGCCAGTTTCCAGGATTTTAGGCAGGGATTTCTCCCAGCCTTTGCCAGGGTTTGAACCAGGCATCTGCCCAAGTCAAAATGAATTCTGTATCGCTTAACAATCTGGCAAGGACAGCGTTGTCTTTGGATAGCAGTTTTAGCCAGGGAGTCTAGAACAGCCACATGTCTTTGACTTGAGAGCAATTGTGGGGCCTAGCCGTTAGGCATCTAACTTGTACACAGTCAGAAACTGTGGTTTGTTCATATTGTTTTCGTAGAATGAGCCAGGACCATGCCATGCTTCCAGTCTGGCTTGTTCCGAAACCACAGCTTAAACAAGCTTCAGTTCCCTCAGTTCAGGCACCACCATCACCATCATCATTAATTAAATTTATATACCGCCCTATACCTGCAAGTCTCAGAGTGGTTCACAGGATAAAATCAGAATATAAGACCACAAAATACATAATCAAAACAAAAACAACCCTGTAACAGCCCCCCCCAACACATTTTAAAAGGGCATAGGATGTCAATCAATCAAAGGTTTGGTTGGTTTGACTAAAAGTAGAAGTCAAGGTTTCTTTTCTCCTTAGAATTGTAGAGTTGGGAGGGACCACAAGGGTCATCTAGCCAACCCCCTGCAATGCAGGAATCTTTTGCCCAATGCGAGGCTCAAACCCACAACCCCGAGATTAAGAGTCTCCTCTTGTACCTACTGAGCTATCCACAGGGCTGAGAAAAAAAGGAGCGAGGTATCAACTTGAAAGTCATTCAGGTTTGTGCATGTGTATGGGCAGTCAGTGCAGACTTTAGTGCACTAGAGTGGCATGCCAGCAATGGTCTGTCCCCATCAACACAGCCTAGTTTTGCCCCAGCTGGAGCCTTTGGTACAGGCCCATAGAGAACACACCGCATTGCAAGATCTTTATTTCGTCTCCTCCTCCTTGATATATATTCCCCTCTACTCCAGCCTACAACTTAGCCAAAGAGCAACGACTGAACTTTGGGGACGACATCCCAAGCGCTTTGCGGATTGCGAAGAAGAAGCGCTGGAACAACATTGAGGAGAAGCGGATCAACCAGGAAAACGAGTTGCACTCCTATCTCACCAAGCTCATCATGGCAGAGAAAGAGAGGTAAAAGAGAGGATGAAAGAGAGGGAGTGATGGCAGATATGGGTGGAGAAACTCTTGAAGAACAAAGGGGACTTTGTGTGTGTTGGGTGCATAGCTTGTTTTATATTCTACAGTGGTAGGGAAGCTTTTTCAGCCACACACCTTTGTTGGGCAGCATTCAGAGGCCAAATGCCAGAGGTGGGCAGAGCAATGGATGCAGTGCATAGCCTTTGTACAGCAGGTTGCGCTACAACCACCCAGAAGCCAGAGGTTTTTACACATCCACCAGGACACCCAGCTCTCCATCCAGGGAAGCAAGATGCACCGTCACAATCCAAAGCCCCTTTCCAGGCACTTGAGGACCTTGCAGAGCACATCAGTGAAGGAGTGGCCTGGGGAGATGGAATGAGCAAGGGCGGGGTGGGGATCCTCAGTCCTCCAGATGTTGTGGGGCTACAGCTCCCATCAGCCCCCGCCAGCATGGCCAGTAACCAAGACTGGTGGAAGCTGTAGTCCAGAAGCATCTGGAGGGCCAGAGGTTCCCCACCTGTGACCTGAAGAGAGTCCTGAGGGCCTGACTGAGAGGTCTGAAGGGCCATATTCATCTGAGTGCCTCTTCCCCACGCAGCTTACTAACTACATTTCTGTGCCCGTCACTAGAGTTCTCTGATGGTGGTTTACAAGTAGAAGTTAAAACCATAAGATAAAATGTGGAAATCTAGAACAGACTAACGTGGCACAGAGTGAAACCAAAGTAAAGCAGGTCTTTCACAACAACGTGAAAAGGACTTGGAATTTTAAAAGCTGCCTCGGAAGTCGTAGGAGTTGTCTACTCCCACTGAAAGCAGCTATCTGGCTTCTCAGGGAGATGAGGTTCTTGCCCATCAGCCACTGAGTGTCATGGACTGGAGCTGAAACCTTTGCATGTGCTGTGACCCCAAGCGACGGTGCCTTTCTACAACTTGCGGTGGCTTCTGACCTCCCTCTCCCAATCGCCGTGTTTCTTGATAAGTGACATAAGACGGGTACTCTAGATCAGGCCAGTGGTCTGACATCCTGTTCTCACAGTGGCCAACCGGATTCCTGTGGGAACTGGCAAGCAGGACCCAAGCACAAGAGACCTGCCCCCTCCTGTTCAGAAGGATTACTGCCTCCAGTGGTGTAGGTAGGGTATAGCCATCATGGCTGGTAGCCTTTGATAGCCTTGCCAAGCTCAAGGTGGAGAAAATCCCATCACTATTAGAATGGCAAAGCAATCTCTGTGAGTTTGTAGAAATGGCAATTATTAGAGGCCACTCAAATCAAAGAATGATTAGAGAGTGGGATGGAGTGAAGGAATGCATGAAAAAATATGGTTCCGGAATTGAAATATTAATAGAGAATGTGTAAAAAGTGCAGGGGTAAGCAAGAAAATAATAATAGAATCAATTGAAAAATTATTAAATTATAACAACACAACAAGATGGAAGAAGTAAAATATTGAGATCACACATGGGTGAAGGGGAGTGGGGGTATATGGGAACCTATAATATCATTTATAATATAATTTGCTAATTGCGTTGTATTTACATATAGCAAAGGGAAGCCTAGAGCAATTAGATATATTTTAATTTAGGTAATCTATGTAATAGGCTGTTAGAAAATGAATATGGATTTTGAATTTGATGTTTGTAATTTTTTTTGGCTTTGAAATATTTTTTTTTTAAATAAAGATAGCCTTGCCAAGCTCTGTGAAGTTGCCCAATCCCCACTTCTCTTTTAGGGAGTTGGATGAATGTCGACGGGCGCAGGAAGAGGAGAACGTGGAGGAAAGTCGGAGCCGTGTGCAGCTGGCCAACATTGAAGCCAAACATGTGAGGACCCTTGTCAGTCTTTGCCCGGGCTCAGCCTCTCTATTTTAAGGGCCCTCGGTTGACGGTTTTGTTTGGGTTGTCACTGCTTGGTGTCAGCAGATGTGATGGGGTGAGACATCTGTCCCTCGCCCCCATTAACTGGGGGGATCTGCCAGGGTTCAGCCCTGCTCTCACCTCAACCTCAGAGGGAGGAGCAAGGGAATTGGGACCCTTTGGCAGTTTTCTACACTGCCAGTGTCCCAGAAATGCCAGTGGAGTGTCTCTTGCTAAACGTTTGCTCCAAGTAGACCTATTGAAGTGGCTAGTCAATGTTCATGATAGAATCCTAGAACTGTAGTGCTGGAAGGGACCACGAGGGTCATCTAGTCCAACCCCCTGCAATGCAGGAATTCTTTGCCCAATGCGGGGCTTGAACCCACCACTCGGGAGTCTCATTCTCTACCAACTGAGCTATCTAACCCCCTACAATGCAGGAGCCACATCCCTGACATGGCCACCCCACTGCTGTTTAAAAACCTCAATTTCAGTGGGTTTGCTCTGAGTAAGCCTAATCTTGGCTGCAACCCAACAGATACAGGTAAATCCCAGTCCTAGGACAGCCGAAAGGTCAGAGGGAACTTAGCAGAATTGTACGGGGAGCTGTTGAAAAGCCCACGATATGCTCAGGAGAAAGGTATGACAGCATTCCACGCGCAATTTAGGAACACAAGTTCGGAACTGTACGGAACAGGTTACTGTTGCGCAATTTGCACTGATACGGAAGAACCGGACATACCTGTCTCTTGTTTGCTCCCAAGGAAGGTGTCTAGAGCGGCACATGGACTTCCTGTTCTGTTCAGGGATGTATACACAGGCTGGCATAACTGAGCTGGCTGCAGTGTTTGCATCCCAAATTGAAACGCTTTGTAAGCAACTTTTGCAGCAGGAGTGGAAGAACCTGTGGGCCTCCTGATGTTGTCAGACTCCGTCATCTCTGAGTGCTGGCCTTGCTGGCTGGGGCTGATGGGAGTTGGAATCTGACAGCATCCAGAAGGCTGCAGGTTTCTCCCACCCCTGTTTTTACAGAAGTGCTAAGAGGTTTCAGTTTCTGTACTAATCTTGTTCGAATATTTAACAATGGAAAAATGTATTTAGGTTTTTCCTCTTGTGTGTGTAAATTTGGAGATCTATGGACCATTCATAAACTTGACCTGAACTGCTGTTTTATAAAGAGGTGCAATTGTCCCTCTTTGTTGGTCTGCGTTCATCATCCAGATACGACCGTTTGCCCCATCTATAGCTAACTGCTTAATTCCCCCACCTGCTTTCTGTGTTGAGCCTCTGCTCCTTCCTGCTAAGGGATTTGTTTCTCTTTTAGGAAAAGTACCTAGCAGACATGGATGAGCTGTTCTCCCAGGTGGATGAGAAGCGGAAGGTGAGGGCAAGCTCAAGCAGAGGGCCATGCTCCCTGGCTCCATTTACGTATATTCTCAGCTTTTATATTCCATCACTCTTCTGTTATGGAACCCAAGGCAGTGTCCATGGGGGTTCCCAGACAGCTTGGGAAGTTCATTTTTAAAAGGGACAAGTTCGACATGTCCGAAAAAAAGGAACAAATTCCAGTTAACTTTTGTCCCTTTACAAAGTGAACTAATTCGGTTCATGTTTCATTCAAAGTTCAAATTCATCCAAGTTCATAGGAGCCCCCTAATCGAAGTTGATTAGTAGCGTGAGTTTTGGTTGGCCCAACCTGGGTAAATCGGCACATCAGCCCTCTCAGATCAGCAAGTGAAGCCTTGTTGGTGTGGCTCTGACTTGTGACAGGGCCTCTTCAGTGCTGACTCCCCCGGTTGTGGAATGCCCTCTGTCTCCATCATTATTAACTTCCAGGAGTAATTTGAAAACATTTTTGTTTGCCCAGGGATTCGATGGCTGAAGGACACTGTTTTATGGCAACCTTTAGATCAAAGAATCATAGAGTTGGGACCCTGAGGGTCATCTAGTCTAACCCCCTGCAATGCAGGAATCCTGCCCACAGCTCTCCCTGGGTGGGCTCAAATCACCAGCCTTCTGGTTAACAGCCAGATGCACTGACCCATGAGAAAATGTTTTTAACTGATTTTAGAATTTGTTTTTAGAATGCATATATATAGGATGAGTTTGTCACCCTGGGTGCCTTCTTGGTAGACGGACAGAATATCATCACCATCGTCATCATCATACTTATTTCAGACTGTTAAGATCAAATTTATTATTAAGGCAGCCAAATACAGGATATAGCCAAACACAAACATAAAACATATGCAAGAATTATACATGAAAAACTGGACCTATACAATAAATAAAACGTTCATAGAAAACAGGATCTTGACTCTCGAGAGCGGCCCCATGACCTTGCCTAAGGTGAGCTGCCTTCACTGCGAATTCAGTCATATTAAACATTGCACACTTGTCTGAACCAAACAACAGATAGTTGATTTAATTTGACTGTTGGAAAAGAGCGTGCTTGACTTTAGATGATGTGCCCACATGTCATAGGGACCATTCTCTTTCAAGAGGCTTTCCCTCGTATGAGAGAAATAAGAGTGTGTGCCTGCTAACCACATTATTATATGAAATTCTTATGCTAAAATAATTTTTTGAGCTGCTATGTTATTGGAGGTCCCTTTTTAAATAATCAAAAGGTTTGAGAGAATGACTGGCCCAAAGTCATCTGTAGCTGAACAGGAATTGGAAGCCAGGCTTCTCCAGTCCCCCATCTCGCTGTTCCATCCACTACCCATCACATACCCTATAAGAGAAGATGAGGAACCTGTGGCCCTTCCAGATGTTGCTGAACTACAACTCGCATCAGCCTTGACCATTGATCACACTGACTGGAGCTAATAGAAGTTGGGCGTCCCAACAGCTGGAGGGCCAGAGGTTCCCCCTCCCTACTTGAAATCTGTCTAGGTTTAACTCTGGTTTTCTCGTTTGAGCCAGAAGCGTGACATCCCGGATTATCTGTGTGGGAAGATCAGCTTTGAACTGATGCGAGAACCCTGTATCACGCCCAGTGGGATCACGTATGACAGGAAAGACATTGAAGAGCACCTCCAGGTAATTCAGGCCTTTTGGCACGATGGTTGCGCAGGTGTGATGGTAGTGACAGGGTTCAGAAGGGGAGGTGCATTGACTTCCTAATATAGAACAAATGCAACAACAGCTTCCTAAGCCCCACAGCTTGTATTTGGAAGGAAAAGTTGAGTTTCTTGCCCAAAGAGCACAAAAGGGAAACTTTTGGCCCTCCAGCTGTTGCAGAACTACAACTCCCATATCATTCGGCATTGGCCATGCTTGCTAGGTGCTGATGGGAGTTGTAGCTCAGCAACATCCGGAGGGACAAAGGTTTCCGCCATGCCTGCCTTAGAGCTGAGAAGGTGGGAACTGCGAGAATTTCAGAAGCCAGGAGGGGAGCTGGACAAGGGGACTGGTTTGGTAGGGTGAGCTTCAGTGCCCCACCAACCCGTCTGGCAAGACCAGAGCAAATACAAGAGAGTTCTAATGTAAGACAAAACGAAAAGGCCACCAGAATAATTTCTGCAGAAGAGAGAAACGGGGGACAGCTGCATTGTTTTTATATTAGCTGTTAACCTTGCATTGAATCAACAGAATTGCATCATATTTCTGTGCAGACCCCAGCTATATCACAAATTGGTAGAAGGGGCTCGGATATCACACACACATATTTTGAAAGGATGTGCAAGAGGGGAGGGGCCACTCTATCTCTGTATTCAGCTGGCTGCAAAGGGGTGTACATGCATGTAGCTGTACATGTGTCAAGTTCCCCCCCATAAGGGGATCCTGATTGGAGCAGGGTGTGTCTCTTCCAATCTTGTGTCAAGGAGCTCCACACGCATACATGGCTGTTGGATAATAAGGCGGTATGAGAAATATTTCACTTGGGTAAGCAAAGGCAGGAGCCCCAAGTGCCTGTCCCTAGAGAATGCCTGCAGTATCTCTGGATGAGTTGCTGCTCTGGCCAGGAACCCTTCCAGGAGGCCTCTAAAGAACGCAGGCACTTCTGCCACAACTTTGCACCAGGTTTGATGGGATCATTCTGTTATCAGCAGTGCAGGGATCCAGATGCAGCAGGGCTCTCTGCCCTCAGATAGTTCTCACCTCCCTCTGAGAATTGCACCTCCAGTCCTTTCAAAGATGAAAGAAAGGACATAGCTTTTGAAAGGTCATCAAAGTTGGTGTCCAATGCTTGGAGTCAACCTGTTGAAATGAATAAACAGAGCTTAGGTTTACTCATTTCAGCAGGCTTACCCTGATGAAACATTAGTTTACACCCTTAAACCATTTTAGGGATTTAAAAAAATGTCTTTGATTTCAATCCAGGTAGGATGGGAATGCTGCCTTATGCAACAGATTTTGGGGGCAGAGGGCGCCCTGAATCTGACCATTTTGGGGCTGGTGGGAGCATTTTTGTTGCGGGAGACGTGAGAGGCTTCCTGGCAAGCCACATGACTCTCTTCTGGGTTCTTTCCAGCGCGTCGGCCACTTTGACCCCGTGACCCGCAGCCCCCTGACCCAGGACCAGCTGATCCCCAACCTTGCCATGAAAGAGGTGATAGACGCGTTCATATCGGAAAACGGCTGGGTAGAAGATTACTGACCACCGCAGGGGAGAGGCTGTGCTTGCAGCCTCCTCGTGGCGTCCCCAAGCCGCGGCAGCCAAGGCCACCGGACTGCTAGAGACTGGTCTCTGAGCTCGCTGGGCCAGCGCCATGCCTTACTGTCTGTCTCGCTTTCCCTCCTCTTCCTGCTCCGGCTGGCCGGGCCACCTCATCCTGTGCCAGCTGGGGGCCTGCCCGTCACCTCCCTGGGGTGGGCCAGGGCTGCAGAAAAGCCTCCTTGGTGTCGGCTTGCTCCCAGGCCGCTTTCCAACACGGGCAAAGCCGGGGGCCTCAGGCCTGGCTCTGAGGTGGCGGGGAAGGCCAGCCCTGTTTCAAGAAGAGAGGCGAGGAGGGAGGCCTGCAGCAGCACTTTCCCTGAGGGCCACGAAATGCGTTGTGTGAGGGGCAGACACCCCACAGTGGCATATGAAGGATACCACGTCAGCCCCGCAAACTGCACCCCACAGCACTCCGGGCAGATGGACACATTTCCCTACACACACACACACACACACACACACACACACACACACACACCCCTTCCCACTTTGAGTATGCTGCAGTTGTTGGGCTCGGCCTTTGCGGCAGGCCACAAGCTGAAGGGGCTAGACTGCCCCCCTCCCGGTTCTCCCCAATCCCCCCAGCTTGGCTTTGAGCTTTCTTCCCACTCCTTTCTCTCTCTCTACAAAGTTTTAGGTCCCCCCCCTTCCCACCTCATTCCATTTTCCTGCCTGCCCAGGATAGTTGGGTTTATTTTTATTGTTTGGCCTCTTTACTCTGTAAATAAATAGCCACATATTTTGGGCTGGGTGGTGGAGGTGGGCACAGAGATCTAATAATTATTATACAGACGACTGGAATTTGGGTTTGGTTGGGGGAAGCACCTGCTTGTGTGGGAAGCTGAGCCCCCCGGCTCTGTTCCAGGTAGTTGTTTTCCCATTAAACCACTGAAAGTTCCTTTTTCTTGTTGTTTTATTTAAAACCCCTCCCTAATAACAAAGGGATATTTTGAAGCATAGTTAATATTATTGCGGGGAGTTTTGGTCCTTTAAAAGGGGGCAGGGATTAACATGCAATCTCTCCAATTTTGGTTATGCTGGTAAATAAATATCTGAGCATGAAATTTTGAGGAGGGTGATGGTTTTGTGGGCGAGGGCAGTTTCTGTTTAAGGTGGTACAGAGGCAACAGTTAGAGGTGGATCTCTTGGCTAGCTGTTAGTGTGGTAGGTATCTCCCAGCTTTTAATGTACACCCCACATTTCCCCACTAACATTATGAAAGGGACTTGAGACAAACTGCTGCAGTGCGTGACAGGCTCTTGTTACAGGTGCCAGCCAGCCACACCGTCTTTCGGGGCCTCCATTACATTTTCCACTGTCCCATTTTCCCCTTCAGCAGTCTGCATCCTGTGCCCACTGCCATTTTGGTTTTTTGAGGGGGGTACAATTATACTTCTGCAATCCATGGGGTTCCCCCAAACCTGCTGCTACCTCTCTGTTCTGGGTGCTGCTGTTTTGACTGTGCTTCAGTGTAAGTTTGTTCTTACACTCTAGGAAGCAAATGGAAATGGAGGGTGGGGTGGAATTTTTTGTAGGCCTTGCTTGAGCATCATCTACTAGCCCTCCCTATCTCTTTATCCTTTTCACTCCTTCTGTAAAGTGCTCCCGGTTTTGTTGGGCAAGCGCTCCCATTGTCTCTGACCATTGGGTGTGCAGGCTGGAGCTGCTGAAGTCTAGCAATATCCAAAGGGGTCACAGGTTCCCCATCCCTGCTGTAAAAAAAAAAGAAAAAAGCATGCAATTCTGCATTATTAAAAGAACTGCCTGTCTAGAAAGCCTTACCTCCCAACAATCACAACCTGTTTACTATATACTTGGAGATCAGAGTTAAGGAGAAAGCATTCCTTTAAAACGCCCACACAAACCTTAGCAGTGCAGCCTCTCTTTAAAAACTGAGCACTTCCCTTGTTTTTAATGTATTTTCCCATTTATATCCTCACCCCACCCCCCCACCCCAAAAAAAACTACATGAAGACCACTTTACAAACAGTTCAGGTTTTTGAAATATAATTTAAATCCAAAAACATAGTTGACTGCTTTCAAGAAACAATTGCGTTTGTTTTGTATCGCTTGCAAAGAAAAAACAGTTCAGCGTGACCCTAGACTCAACTTTCAAAATCACTTTTTTGGAAATTGGTCCCATCCACTCCCTGCCCATCCCTCCACTGTTATTCCTAGGTCAACGTGAACAACAAGGATCATCCAGCAAAGGCTCTCAAACTATTGCTGAGATTTTCCCCATACAAGCACACACATGTAGCCCAGCTGTTCTCTGTTGCTCTGCTGGCAAATGTTCAACTTGCTGCCTTTGTTCCATCTTTTCTGACAAGAACTTTGCAAAACAGAACCCTTTTTCTTTTTTATAAAAAGGTAAAACGTTGAGAAGCAAAATGGTGTTAGCAGATCTAATTTAATTTGAAGAGGGGTAAAGCACATCTGGGGAACTTGCAGCCCTCTAGATTTTGTTGGGCTCCATCTCCCATCATCCTTCACCATTGGCTATGTTGGCTGGGGCTGCTAGGAGTTGGGAGTCCAACGGCAGCTGGCTAGCCACAGGTTCACAACCCCTGGTATAAACTGCCCTGCTGGAAGGGCGGAGGCCCTTTTGGTCCTGCAGTTTATCACTTGACGAGCACCATGCTCAAGCTGAGAAGCCATGTAGGAACTCCATTGCAGCCACCTTCAGTTAAAAGGGCTGATGGGAAAGACTCTTATCTGACTGATGGAGAGTTGCTGCCAATCACTCAACAATCCTGGCCTGGTTGGGCACACAGCCTGACAACAGCTTCCCATGTTCCTATGAAGGCATGTGAGTGACCTAAACCTGCAAATCCAATTTGGCATCAGAAGCAGGGCTGAGTCTGCCTTTATCGCAAACTAGTGAACTTTAGAGGCAAACGTATTTCTGGAAAGTCTCATGTGGCTGGAAAAACCATTTAGGCAGCATCTGTCCACAAAGTACTAAATTGCAGCTTGGGGAATGCATGGCCCTCCAGCTGTCATTTGGCTAGAACTTTCATCATCTTTGACCACTTACCATGTTGGCTGGAACTGATGGAGCTGGGGGAGTCTCAATAGCAGCTGGAGGGCACAAGACCCCTCATCCCTGAGTTACACCTCCGCAAGTGCATTTGATGCGATCCCTGATTGCCTTGGACAGAGGTGTGACACCTGTGGCCCTCCGGGTGTTGCTGAGTTGGAGCTCTCTGATCATCCCAGACCATTGGCCATGCAGATGGGAAGCCCATGAACAACTGGAGGGCCAGAGGTTCCCTGCCAGAGACGATGAATGACAAACAAAAAATGGAACTGGGGCTTCATGGCAGGAAGCGAAGACAAGAGGAATCAACGGGGAAAACTTGGAACAGGTCACATTTTTGTGGTACAAAGAATATTTGTAAAAACTCAAGTTTCCCCAAACCTTGCATTCGTGGGTGAGCCCTGCTCCCCTATCTAACATCAGCCTGAAATGCAGAAATTCACCAGTGAAGCTTTCCTTAGCAGAGACCCAGCTGGTGGGAAAGAAAGAGAAACAACATCACCAGCTTAATTTTTTGAACCAGCTAAACCGGATAGGACTAGGGCTTATTTAAAAAATAAACGGGCATCCAGCTGTAAAGAGCACACTACTATTGTTTATCACAGGTGACTACATGCAGACAGCCTATTTAACTTCATCCAAGGACTCTCAAGTCACATTTCCTTCCTGGAATGTAAGGCTATAATTAGAGGACCTGCCAATTACAAAGGGTGGTCACTGGAAATTTCTGATTCATCATCATCTTGTCCATTTTTTACCCAGGAATGGGGAAACCCATGGCTCCCCAGATTATGTTAGACTACAACGCCCCACATCAGACCCAGCCTACAGAACCAGTGGTCAAGGCTAATGGAAGTTGTGGTCTAGTAGGTTCCAGATCAGAAAAGGTTACAGCAAGTCATCTTTCAGACGAGGGGTAGGTGACATTGTCCAAACATCTGGAGGGCATCACGACTTCCATCAGCCCTAGCCAGCATTGTCAGTGGGCAGGGATCATGGGAGTTGTAGTCTAAAACATTGGGAAGTCCACTAGCAGACCACCACCTGCCTTCTCCTTAATTCTGTGCTATGATCCAATGAGAGACGGGTGGCCCCACCATCACTAGCCCTGGATTCCCCAAATGTTGTCGACAAATCCTGCTTCTTCGTACACCATCGCAGGAGTAGTGGCAAAGAAGGCCAAGGAGGAGCCACCATGCAGATCTGCTAACCCAGGAACGTGGAGATGAAAACGCTGGTGTCCAGATTCAAGGTAGCATGCCACCATCGGTCTGGGAAGTACAGGACCTGTAGGGAAGGCAGAGGAGAGGGAGAGAACAAAGCGAGGACTAACGGGGCCTGGCAACACCATGCCTTGCTAAAGCCCCTATTGTTACACACCCCTGCTGTGAGAGGTTTCAGGGGATTGTGCTATCACGTTTAGCTTCTTTGCAATGAAAGAACACTGGAGACTTAAAGGAAGCAAAAGTAGAAGCTAAGCAAGCAGTCTGAGACAAAGCAGATCTCCCAAAGAACAATCCAGGTCAACCTTCCGAAGCTGCAGAGCCAATTTCAGAGCAGGTGACAGCAGTGGGCCCATGACACCTGACCAAAGATGCCACACAAGCTTGTGGCAGGCTAGGTAAAGGTAAAGGGACCCCTGACCATTAGGTCCAGTCATGACCAACTCTGGGGTTGTGGCGCTCATCTTGCTTTATTGGCCAGGGAGCCGGCGTACAGCTTCCGGGTCACGTGGCCAGCATGACTAAGCCGCTTCTGGCGAACCAGAGCAGTGCACAGAAACGCCATTTACCTTCCCGCTGGAGCAGTACCTATTGATCTACTTGCACTTTTTTGGGTGCTTTCGAACTGCTAGGTTGGCAGGAGCAGGGACTGAGCAACGGGAGCTCACCCCGTTGTGGAGATTCGAACCACCAACCTTCTGATTGGCAAGTCCTAGGCTCTGTGGTTTAACCCACAGCGCCACCCTATAGTGCAGCAATTTGTGTAGATATGTACCAGCCAGGATTTCGGCCTGAAATTTTGGAGAAACATGGCGAGTCAGTACAGGCAACACTGAGCAAGATGGACCAACAGTTTGACTTGGCCCTAGAGTAATGTAGGCTAGTGCCAGAACTTTGGAAATGGGGCCACAGCCGTGACTCACCTCTCCGGGGTGGATGGTGCACTCGAGCGGCTTCTCCCACAAGGGCAGAAAGGGGTATGTATCTAACAACCAAGACAGTGTCGTTCTGTTGGGATGGAACTCTGGCATTTTCTCTGGAGGATACAGAAACCAGCGCTACAGAGACAGAGAGAAGGGCTTAGCTGGCAGGAACAGTAAAAGGGATGGGGAACCTGTGCCCCCCCCAGGTGCTGGGTGAACAGGCTCTTGAAGAGCATTCAGTCCAGTTGAGCCCCCACCCACCCACCCACGGCTGATGTCTCAAACAAGACCACCTAGCAGGTGCAGGCTGACCACCTGCATGCAAAGGTGGGCGATCACAGTCCCTCTCATTGCTCCAGCCGAAGCACTTACTTTCCTGCCGAAGATCACCTCTGAGTAACCTGGGCCATGCCAATGGAACGGGACTCCCGAGCCGGGGCCTGCAAACGACCGGAGAAGAAAGAAAAGGGAGGAAATTAGCATTTCTTTTCAAGGAGCATTACCATCAAGACAGGAACACGGGTGGGTTAAACCACAGAGCCTAGGACTTGCCGATCATAAGGTCTGCAGTTCAAATCCCCGCGACAGGGTGATCTCCCGTTGCTCAGTCCCTGCTCCTGCCAACCTAGCAGTTCGAAAGCACATCAAAGTGCAAGTAGATAAATGGGTACTGCTCCGGCGGGAAGGTAAACGGCGTTTCCGTGCCCTGCTCTGGTTCACCAGAAGTGGCTTAGTCATGCTGGCCCCATGACCCAGAAGCTGTATGCTGGCTCCCTCGGCCAATAAAGCGAGATGAGCACCGCAACTCCAGAGTCGGCCACGACTGGACCTAATGGTCAGGGGTCCCTTTACCTTTTACCATCAAGACATAGATCATAGAATTGTAGACTTGGAAGGGACCCTGAGGATCATCTAGTCCAGAGCTTTCCAAACTTTTCATGTTGGCAACACACTTTTTAGACAGTTTTACTAGCAAACCAGAGGTTAAACTAACCCCTTCCCAGTCCTGGAAGGAGCGCAGGGAGCGCTTGTGCTACACACTGCAGCCGACACACTTAACACAGGCATAGGCAAACTCCGGCCCTCCAGATGTTTGGGACTACAATTCCCATCACCCCTAGCTAACAGGACCAGTGGTCAGGGATGATGGGAATTGTAGTCCCAAAACATCTGGAGGGCTGGAGTTTGCCTATGCCTGCACTAACATATCATGACACACAGTTTGGAAAGCTCTGATCTAGTCCAACTCCCCGTAATGCAGGAATATGCACCTGTCCCTTACAGGGATCAAACTTGCAACCTTGGCATTATCAGCAACATGCTCTAACCAACTGAGTTATCCAGGCTGACTCACGGTACCAAATAGCTGGGCTGCTTATAGACTATATTTCTGATTGGCAGTGTGGTGCAGCGATTGGAGTGTTGCATTAGGGCCCTGGAGACATGGGTTCAAATCCATGCTCCACCATGATGTTTGCCGACTGGCCTTGGGCCAGTCACTGGCTTTCAGTCCATTTACTGTTATTATTAGTTAATTCATTACTTGCCCATCTCCCTACAGTCCCAGGTCGGGTTACAGCAATTAAAACACAACATTAAAAGATCTGCCTCCTGGAGTTGTGACGACAAAATGGGGGTGGGGGTGGAGAACACTGTACAATGTAAATGAAGGAACTACATATCTTGCTTTCCTTCCGCTACGAAACTCAAGGACTTGCCTCCAACCGGGGCTGAGTAGGATCCAGGTGTTCAGACCATTCCCTTGTCTCAGAGGAAGGCTGATGGCAGCAAATGCCACGGGAATAATCTTGCTCCCATTACCAGACCTGGATGTTTTGTTCTTGTTTTCTTCTTCACACCATACGGTTTCGATAAAGGAGGGTAGATTTCTCCTTTAGCCAAGCACAGTCTAGGGCCTACTTTCTCCAGCACTGGAGAGTGTACCCACTGTTAGGGCTAGACAGCTGCAGCTGCTGAGTTTTGCTCCACCACTATGACCTTGAGCAATCCTGAAGCCGTCTCTCTGCCCAGGTGGCAAGATAACCAATTCACTGGCACTTTTCCCTCAGAAAGGCCATGCCCAGAATCCCATGACTATTAAAAGCAAGAAGCCTTCAAGGACACATTCCACAGCCAGGCAAATAAATTCAGGGAGAGTAGCGCAAAGTAGCGTCGGTGGGAGGAATGGCCTGGAGGGAAGGGGCATGACCTGGAAAGAGTCCCAAGGGCCACATTTGGCCCCGAGGCCTGAGTTTCCCTATCCCTACAGAAGGCCACTAAAGAAATAGATCGAGGGTCAAGGCCTGGGGTCTGCCTTGAAACCAGCTGAAATTCAAAGAAATGAAAACCCCAATAGAGCCTGAGAGGCAGTGTGGTGTAGTGGTTAGAGTGTTGGACTAGGAGCCGGGAGGCCAGGGTTCAAATCCCCACTCAGCCATGAAAACCGGCGAGCTTGGGCCGGGCACTGCCTCTCGGCCTAGCCTACCTCACAGGGTTGTTATGAGAATAAAATGCAGGAGGAGGAGAAAGATGTATGCCACCTTGACCTCCGTGGAAGAAAAGTGGCATATAAATCAAATAAACAGAGCAATTGGGGCAAAATATCTACATGAGTAGGCTCGGGGGAAGGATCAGACCCCTTCAAAGCACACATTGGATAACAATTCCCAAGTGCCGGCTACCTTTCCATCCCTTTGATGCCCCAGAGACTGACCTGCAATCCCAAAACTGTAGGCTCCAGTGGTGCCTGGGATCCGGAACGGGGGCGGGGTGTACTTCTGGAAGAGAGGGCCCCACTCCGTGAAGTTGTTGTCCCCAAAGAAGTAGAGTGTTTCTGCAAGGAGGACAGAAAGCACAACCGTAGACCTTTGCATAACAGAAAAAGCATCCTGTAATCAATTTCGTGTCCCATTCCAAAAGCAAACTCTTGGGATTTCCATGACGGTGGGCCATGTTCAGTCCCTTGAACAAAGAGCTGGGCTGAGAAGAGAACCTTAGCCTTCCTGTTGCGCCAGCAGCAAGTGGAGCCTGGCTATCTCAACAGCAAAAAGGTGGCATTGCCAGTTGTGCAGGGAGGAGAGGGGGAAGCAAGGAATCGGCCCCTGAATACGACCCACCAGGGACTGCATGGCAGGATGGAAGCCAAGCTCAGCTCCTGAGGCAGGGGTTAAAAAGCAGGGGAAGCAATTCTAGAGTAGGATTGCATCTATTAATCCTGTGGTTGGCAAGGGAAAGTCAGGGCATGGGCAAGGTGGCTGGATTGGGTGCAAAAGAGGTTTGTGCAGCATCAGGAAAAACTAAAGGCAGCAGACAGCTAGGATTCATGGAGGGGCAGTATTAGCCGAAGGAGGCTAAGGCAGAGCAAGGACTCTCCTATGACATCTGAGCTGTCCCTATATTCTCCCCTTAGCCTCCAAGAACAAAACAGTACCGAAGACCATAGGAAGAGCCTGCTGGATCAGACCAATGACCTATCTAGTTCAGCATCCTCATCTCACAGTGGCCAACCTGTTGCCTATGTGAACGCCCCTCCTGAAATTTCCAGCAACTGGTATTCAGAAGTATTACTGGCTCCAAAAGTGGAGGCAGAGCTGAGCCACCATGGCTAGTAGCCATGGGAGCCTTCTCCATGAATCTGCCCAGTCCTCTTTTAAAGCCATCCAAGTTGCTGGCCCTCATTGCCTCCTATGGGGACAAGTTCCGTAGTTTCACTAGGCACTGCATGAGCAAGTCCTTCTTTTCATCCGTCCTGAATCTTCCAGCGTTCAGCTTCATTGGATGGTCCTGAGTTCTAGTGTTACGGGATGCCCTACTCACCACTCCCCAAAGAGGTCTGGTCCTGCGGCTCCAGCAATTGATCCACATACTCCTGGAAGGGCAGGTCAACTGCAAAAAGGAAGTCAGTGATGCTGAATGCAGGCAATGGGCATGCATCTCCCTCAAAGAGCTGTCTTGCTTGGCACGAGACCAGAGATGGAGGAGACTTGTGGCCCTCCAGGTGTTTCTGAAAGCAACTCTCACCTCTAAACTGAAGGAGCGTCTCCACCCCCATCGTTCTACCCAGACACTGAGGTCTAGCTCCAAGGGCCTTCTGGCGGTTTCCTCACTGCGAGAAGCCAAGTTACAGGGAACCAGACAGAGGGCCTTCTTGGTAGTGGCGCCCGCCCTGTGGAATGCCCTCCCACCAGATGTCAAGGAAATAAACAACTATCTGACTTTTAGAAGACATCTGAAGGTAGCCCTGTTTAGGGAAGCTTTTAGTGCTTGATGCATAACTGTAAAGTCATACCTCCTGTTACATTTGCTTCATGTTACGTTCTTTCAGATTATGTCCTGCAGTGACCCAGAAGTACCGGAAAGAGTTACTTCCGGATTTCGCCACTCACGCATGCACAGATGCACAAAATGACATCACACGCATGCGTAGATGCGGGTTGCATTACTTTCATGTTGCAAACGGGCCTCCGGAACGGATCCCGTTCACAACCAGAGGTACCACTGTATTTTAATATTTTGTTGGAAGCCGCCCAGAGTGGCTGGGGAATAAATAATAAATTATTATTAATATAAATTATTATTATTAAACACTGGCTCTGCTGGCTGGGGATGATGAGACTTAGGAGTCCAACAACATCCAGAGAGCCACAGGTTCCCCACCTATGAACTACTGACCACTTTCCATTCACAGTGGAGCAACTGGCCTTCTGCAGGTCCACAGGCTGCAGCTTCAGACCAGTTTGTTGTAGTGGTAAGTGTCAGAATAGGACCTGGGAGACCAGAGTTCAAATCCCTGCAGTGCCAGGAAACATATTTGGTGACTTGGGCCAATCACTCCTTCTCAGCCTAACCTCCCTAAGAAGATTGTTGTGAAGATCACTAGAGAAGGGGAGAACCACGTAGGCCACCTTGAGCTCCTTTGGAAGAAAGGTGGTTGATCTAAATGTAATTACAAATAAACCATTCCTTAAGTCCGGCAGCAGTTTCAGGCTCCAAGCAGAATTACTACTGTAAAACTAACTCCAGGCCAGTGCTGGTGGCTTGATTCAACTGAAACAGAGGGAGGCTGAAAAAAGGTGTGTTTGGTGGCTGGGCGAGGTTGGAGGTCGACTGCTAATTCCTATCCTCTTTACTTCATTATAGCTGCTTCCCTTCATATCATGCAACTCAATGGAACCAGGAAATTGACTAGACTGTAAACAGCTTCTGGTTCAGTTGCCTTCACTCTTACAGGGAACAATTGTATATGAAAATTTAACCAATTTTCATTTCCACTGTAACTGTGTTCCTTAACACAGTGAATAGTGATTTATGTAATTAAGTGGCAGAGAAATGTCCTAAATAAATAAATAATAAGCACTTTTTTAAAGGTTCTTGAAAAAGGTCCGTTCACCCTTTCACAGACTTAATATATATTTTTAAGCCCTGGAAAAACTGCTTCAGATGTGGAAAGGTGTGAAGAAGCTGCAGGAAAGGCAAGAAAGGTCATGGACCACAAAAAGTTTCCTTTTCTGCCTCCACTCCTCCTCCGCTCCTAGTAATTTCAAATAACTTTCTTTAATTGAATTGCAAACATTATTTTTATGATTGCTTTAAATGCAGCCTTGGAAAAGCAAACATTCAGCTTGGTGCGCGTGCCTATATATCCAACCCAATTATCGCATGTGTTTGTAAGGGCTCCACAACCTTTGGGGGTCTGTGGAAAATGTAGAAATCTAAGGCCAATCTAATAGTTAGGAATTTGGAAAAATAATCATCATCGTCATGGTTGGGGTTTTTTTTTTGCAATTGTCCTCAATGCTATGGAGGCTCTCATCTCTCTCATTTTGTGCTGACAGCCACTTTTATCAATATATGAATACTGGCACCTCTTTTTTAAAACAACAACAACCAAAGAGCAGTACAGTGGTACCTCGGGTTACAGACGCTTCAGGTTACAGACTCCGCTAACCCAGAAATAGTACCTTGGGTTAAGAACTTTGCTTCAGGATGAGAACAGAAATCGTGCAGCAGCAGCGTGGCAGCAGCAGGAGGCCCCATTAGCTAAAGTGGTGCTTCAGGTTAAGAACAGTTTCAGGTTAAGACGGACCTCCGGAATGAATTAAGTACTTAACCCGAGGTACCACTGTAGTGGTAAATAGCGGGACTACTATTAATAATAAAAAAAATTATATCAAGTAAGAACAGCGTCCTTTATAATGAGAGCGCCAGATTTGGGCCAAGCTGCAGGGCTCAAGCCCAGCCTACTCTGGTTCCTTCCAGAAAGCATCTTGGCCACCCTGCCCTCACCTTTGCGGTAAGAATAGGTGTTGGCGGTGCTAAGACGGACAGGGCGGTCCCCAAACCTGTTCAGCAGCTTGTCCTTGGTACATTGGGCCTGGAACTCCTGTAGGTAACAGAAGGAGATGAGAGTAGAATCAGAGTTGGAAGGAATCTCGAAAGATCCCAGATTCAAATCCTGCATCTCCAGATACCATTGGGGAAAAACTCCACTCTGAAAACTTGGACAGCTGCTGACAGACAGCATTGACAGTGCTGAGCTACCTGGACCGATGATCTACTTTGGCATAATAAGGCAACTTCCTGTGTTCCTAAAGGAAAGGGCCACAGCTCAGTAGCAGAGCATCTGTTTGCTTTGCATGCAGAAGATCTTAGGTTCCATCCCTAGGGATCTCTGGGTGCAGGACTGGGAAAGACACAGGCCTGAAACCTTGGAGATCCAGCTTATGAAACTGGGCCATTAAACCGGGTTAATCTTTAACCCGAATGTGCAGTTGTGGGGACACTCACCGAGTTGTCTGTTATTCCTTGGAGTATAACTGGCCGAGAGAAGGCATACCTAAGAAGCAAATAAGACAGGTACAGCTGTTGTATGCAAAGGCAGATCTAGGGGAAAGTGACCAGTGCGATCTCACTGGGTGCAGAGCTTCTGGGGTGCTGCAGGGGGCGCCACAACTATGACATCCAACAGAAGGCAAGAGATGGTGGGGGGGGGTGGCTTGCCAGATTTTGGCACTGCACAGGTGCCACTGAAATCTGAGACACCAACGTCAGCCACTGTTGTATATAACAGGCAGCTCTTGATTTAGTTTCATTTATGCATCACTGCCTAGAAAACATCTCAAAGTGATTTAACAATAAAAACACAGTTCCAACAATCTTACATTTAAAAAATCTATTGCATATATTAAAACATTTTCATGTCAAATAGGTAGGCCTTGCATGCAAGAAGTCACAGTCAATCCCAATGGGATCTCCAGGGAGGGCTAGAAATGTCCCCTGCTTGAAACCCAGAAGAGCCACTGCCAGCCAGTGTAGACAATATGGAGCTGGATGAACCAAGAAACTGACTAGATATAAGGTAGCTTCCTATGTACAGATGCAGACAGGGATGAGAACCTCCACTTTCAAGGATAAAAAGGAAGATTTTGAAGAGGCAACAAAGACACGCCTGTCATTATTCCTGGCTGGAATTCAATCAAGTACATGCAAATTCTTGTTGAGCAGATATAGCTGATTGGGAGGTCTTGTGGAACAGACCTGAGGAAGTTCAGTCTTTCTGAGATAAGCAAAGTGATGAGGAAATGTACTGGAAAGTATGGGATAACATTTGCTTATCTGGCTTATCACCAAACAGATCAGAATGAATGCTAATTAAATAGCCAACATCCTCTAATCTCCCGGCAAACAAATCAGGGTGAATGCTCAGCCAACACATCATTCTGGAAGTTCCCTAAGATTCAACACTATATTTATAATAGGAACAGGTAACCTGTGGCACCTCAGATGCTGCCCAAGGAATAGAGCAGGGCATCATGTGGGTCTTACTTCTGAGTAGGCACGCAAAGGACGGTACCGCTCATAAACAGCAAAAAAGTCACCCGTGATAACCTTGTGTGTATGTGGAAAAGGATGGAAACCTTCCAAGCCTGGATAGCCAGGCATTTTAAGGTTTTTGCCCTGGCAACCTTGAAATTATTAGTCTAAGTGATGGCTTTTAGGAGTTATAAACTTCTTTTTAGAAGGTTGTTTTGCACTGTTTCTTTTCTTTTTTTAATTATCTATTGATACATTTGCTGCCCTGGCTCCTTTGAAGGAAGGTGCAAGTATAACGAAGATGATGATTTCACAGACCTCTCCCTCCCTTCCCAAGAATGTTGACCCCCCCCCAGCCCCCTGATGATGACCAAAACAGATAAGCAGAAAAAACGCCCCTGCCACTTACTGTTCAATGAACTGGGAGTAGGTTAGTGTGGCATCCCTCCTCTCAATGGTACAGCTGTCTTCTTCCAGTAAAGCAGAGTGGCTGCTTGTCAACCTGAGGGGAGAAGGGGTGGATGGATATTTTTCATATCCATTAACAAGAGGGGTGAGGAGCCTTTTCAAAGCTGAGGGCCTCATTCTCTCAAGGGTAATCTTTCTGGGGGCAGCATGTTATTGTTATTATTAGATTTTATTTATTTTTTAAAATAATATGTGTGAGATCCAAAGATTTCAGGATGGTTCACAGCATAAAAATACAGAAACACGCCCCCCGCCCACACAGAGTACCTAATAAAAACCAAGAACAGAAACAAAACAAAGCAAAAACCTCCCCTCCCACAAACATATTTAAAAGGACACAGAGTGTTAAGCAGCCAAAGGCCTGGTTGAAGAGGAAAGTTTTTGCCTGCCGCCTAAAGATGTACAATGAAGGCACCAGGCGAGTCTCCCTGGGGACAGCATTCCACAAATGGGGAGCAACTGCAGAAAAGGCCAGTTCTCGTGTTGCCAGACTTCTTGTGGAGGAGGCACATGAAGAAGGGCCTCAGATGATGAATGAAAAGGTGGGGGCAAGGCCAAACCAATGAAGGGTGGAGACAGAGCATTCTCTCTCTCTCTCTCTCTCTCTCTCTCTCTCTCTCTCTCTTCCTGACACTCCCCATTCCCCTCCGACACCCCCTATTCTCTGACACCCCTATTCTCACTTCCCCTCTCTCTGACTCCCCCTGAATGAATCAGACCTGAGCACTTCAAAACCAGCTCCAGCTCATTTGTTTGTTTCTACATTCTACAGGTCCTGCTTTCACGGTTCTCAAGGCTATTAGCACAGTAACAACAAGGTCATGCTAAAGTGATCACAATTAAAGTGCAACAAATAAAGACATGGCCCTAAAGCAGGGAAAGGAGACTGTGCAATAATGAATAAATTAAACAAACAAACAAACAAACAAACAAACAGGGCATTAGTTGAAATTGAGGCAAAAATGTGATACAGGAGGAAGGGAGCCTTTCAAAATGTGAGTTCATGCATGAAGGAATTATATACAAGCGAGAAGCCACCCAATTCTCACTGATCCATTTTTTGACTGTCTACCTACTCACCAGCCTCCATCAGTGTCCAGCAATGCTAAATATCCAGGCAGAAAGATGAGCATCAAGAAGGGGAAGAGCAAAAAGCGCTGGCCCCTGGGTCCCATCTGCTCCAAAATCCTACACATCTGTCATTCCAAGCAGTGATCCTTTGCAGGCTGAGGCTGCAGTGGGAAAACCTTGAGAGGAACCTCCTTCAGGAAAAATGCTTTAAGGCCAGGTGCTCAGCTGCATCTAGAAGATGGTAGAGTGCGGGGAGCAGTTTATACATAAGAAAAGATCCAGGTTCAAATCTACACTCAGCTGCGAAACGTGCTATAAGGAAGGCGGACGCTCTCAGCTGATACTGTACCACAAGGGGTGGTTGATAAGATTGGACATGGGTTCACTGTTGCATGAGAATTGGCCACCTCAGAGGATCATTCCAAAATACTCATCCAGCAACCCTGGCTGCTTCAGTACACTGCTTAATGCCTTTCCTTTCCCCATAACGAGGGGGATTCAAAATAATGCAAAATTATAAAGTGCATGTAAGTGCCTTGCATTTTCATGCCCATGCCAGAGTGTTCAGATTGTGATTGTGTGTGTGTGTCCCCTACTTTACAAAGGACAGCCCTCTGC
This sequence comes from Podarcis vaucheri, assembly GCF_965113315.1. Lineage (NCBI taxonomy): Eukaryota > Metazoa > Chordata > Lepidosauria > Squamata > Lacertidae > Podarcis > Podarcis vaucheri. The sequence goes on from NC_138752.1 coordinate 36,350,484, forward strand.
TGAAGGGCTGCCTGGTCCCATGGTAGCTGAAAGGTTAAAAAAACCCCAAACCCCATCAGAAGCAAGAGCAGTGTGGGGAGGGCTTGAACTTGCCCATCCCCAGACAGCAGGCAGGCAGCTGACCTGGCCAGTCTCCCCCCACTATGGCGAAACGCGTTTTATTCCTGGTTTAAATTACAGCAATTTTTTTTTCTAAATTTGCATCTATATGCATAAATTGCCACTTGCAAATTGTAGGTAAATCTGTATCCCCGTTTGCCTCCGCGCAACTCCCGGCGCTGCATTTCCTCTTTCTTAGAGACACGTAAGCGGCTTCATCGGACTGATGGCGAGCAGAAGGTCTCTAGACGCTCCGCCCGCCTCTCTCCTACCTGCATCCCTCCACCTGCTCGACCCACCTGCGTCCCCATCCCTCCCGCTTTACCTCGCCTTCCTTTTATCGCGCCGGGCGCTCTTGGGAGATCTCGCCAAGCCCCCTGGAACGGGCAACCCTTCTTCGCCCCTTTGGATCTGGGAATTGTAGTCCGTACGTTGCAGCCACTCCGGGAAACGGAGTCCTCACCGTGAGAACCTGTCAACTTCCTAGCCACGCAACACCCAACATTATTTCTCGCGACGCTGGCCGCTTTCCAAGTTGGAAATGTGCAAAAATTAATCCCAGCTGTAGCAGGGCAGGAAAGACGGAAGGACTACATTACCCAGCAGGCACAGAGGGCACAGGGTTAAGCCAAAGGGAGAACCCCCCCGCAAAAGAATGTCGAAAGCCGGCTGTTTTGGTATTGGATACAAGGGCTAAGACTACATCACCCACAAAGCATTGCAAACGCGCACCCTTTCTTCTCTCGACGCACATGAGTTTCCCCTCTGTACTCTTACCAGAGAGGGTGGCGTTGTATGGAAGGGAAAGTAGCATCCCAAAACCAGACATATTCTTTGCCCTGCTGGAGAGCTCGTCGTGTTAGAATGTGCCACGACTGGAAAGCCCAAAGTCACGTTACCTCAGTGTGGGTTTGTTTTTCCTAATGCACACCTCCTGATAATTTGTGATTCAAATAAAAAATTCATTGATGCTTTTGAATTCTGGTGCTGGAGGAGACTCTTGAGAGTCCCACAGACTGCAAGAAGATCAAACCTATCCATTCTAAAGGAAATCAGCCCTGAGTGCTCACTGAAAGGACAGATCCTGAAGCTGAGGCTCCAATACTTTGGCCACCTCATGACAAGACTCCCTGGAAAAGACCCTGATGTTGGGAAAGATGGAGGGCCCAAGGAGAAGGGGACGACAGAGGACGAGATGGTTGGACAGTGTTCTCGAAGCTACCAGCATGAGTTTGACCAAACTGCGGGAGGCAGTGGAAGACAGGAGTGCCTGGTGTGCTCTGGTCCAGGGGGTCACGAAGAGTTGGACATGACTAAACGACTAAACAAGTGTTGGCCCATTAGGGGGAGAAATCCAAACATTGAAGTAGTATAATCAAATAGTTTTGGGATCCCTTAAGACTAACACATTTATGGTATAGCCTGATGAAGGTACAAATATACATGTTTGTGAGGATTGCAAAGTGAGGTCAGAGGGAAAAGAAGCACAGAAAAGTACAGGTGGTGACAATGGCCTTATTAACAGTTAGACTACTGCAACACATTGTACATGGGGCTGCCTTTGGAAACAACAGCTGGTGCAGGAAGCAGCTGCTAGGCTGTTGACGGGGACAAAACATGAATGTTTAACTCTGGTTCTGGTCTGACTGCACTCTCCACCAATTTGTTTTTGGTCTCAATTAAAAGTGCTGGTATTGACTTTTAGAGCCGTATATGGTTCAGAACACCTATAACCAAAGAGCTGCCTTTCCCTTTATGAATCCATATGGACATTGTCGTATGACATTTTTTGCATGCTTCCTCCAAGAGAGGTCTAGAGGGTAGCAATGATAGAACAAACCTTTTCTGTAGTAGATCCCCACCCCTAGGAAGTGCTCTCCCCAGGGAGGCTTTCCTGGAACCAACTTTGTCATTTTGGTAGCAAAGACATCCCCCCCCTGCAGTGGACATTCGGGTCCCAGTGACGGGATGCTTACACATTTTTATTATGTATTTTATTCTTTTTGTATATCACTTGGAGGCTTTTAATTGTGGCAAGCAATAAATAAAATAAGTGCAATAAACCTAAGCAAACCATTCTCACCCAAAATATTTGAAAGTACAATCCTTCATCAGTAACTCATTTAGCATGATATAGTGTTTACACAGCCTTTATATTTAAAGCACATTTCCCCCCTCAAAGAATTATGGACCCTGTAGTTTGTTAAGGGGTTCTTGGGAATTGTAACTCTGTGAGATATAAACTAGAGCCCTGAATTATTTGAGGAAAGAATGTGCCTTGAATGTGCTTTAAAGGGCTAGTGGGCAGGTAGTTGTAGTCCTTCAGCCCACAAGTGATAGCACTGAACCTCTTGAAATACTGCAATTCAAAGGCTTCACAGTCTGCCTTTGAAGTTCCTTTCCCCAGTAATGGTTACCTTCAGATCAGCTGCAGACTGTCCTGGGAGACTAAAATGTTCCCCCATTGGCTTTAGTAGGGCCAAACAAAAAGTCACAACACAGAAGTGAGCAAGCTTTCAAGTTTCACAAAAGTCTTCCTCAGTTAAGATATATTACACAAAGCCAAAAGTGTGGGCAGGAGAGAAAAAAGATGTTCGTGGGCATGATGGAAAAGGCCAAGGCTACAATCTGTAACAGCTTTCCAAGGTGGAGCACTCCAGATATTTTAAACTACAATTCCCAACAGCATGAGTCAAATAATGAGTGTGTGCCGTGTCACCTAGAACATTAACACCTGCAGTTGGAAGACCACTCTGTGCTTGCATTAGTGCTATTTGAAGAAAAGAGGCAGGATGAACTAAAGCTGAACTTGCAGAAGATCTCTTTAGAGAACTAGGTATTACAAGCAGGGCCTGCAGCAGAATGTTGCAGGGCATTCCCACCGTCTTAAGTCAAGGATGGAGAAACTGTAGCCCCTTCAGATGTTGATGGACTTCAACTCCCTTCATTGCTGACCATGGACCATGTTGGCTTGATCAACACTTGCAAGACCACCTATTCCCTATCCTTGCTCTAAGCATAGAGCTGTTGTTCAGGGGCCCAACCAACTGAAACACAAGCTCTGTAGTCCTTTCCAGGCCCTGAAGGGAAGGAAATAGGAACCCCCACACCTGTCACAAAAAACCCTTCTCCTGCTGTGCTAAAAGGATCAGCTGACAGGTGATGCGAAAAACCTATGCATGAAATTAGAGAACCACAGCCATGCAGGGTAGACAATGCCATACTTGTGTTTGCTGATCTGTTATTAGATTCTATGGGTGGTAGTCAATGTTAGTCCTACTTAGAGTAGACCCAATGAAAGCCCACTTCTATGCACTGGGCAGAAGGTCTGAAGGGGGGAATGGTATATGCACCTGCAAGCTCCCCACTTAATCAGACTTCCTGTCTAAGGCATGGAGGTCTGGAGGGAAGAGTGGAAGGACAGAGGATGAAGATATAGTAGGTAGGGCCAGCACATATAGCCCAACTCCACCACCTACTCATGATGGAGAGGTCACACAAGCTGCAGCAATGCATATTGCTAGGGAAGAGGAGACAGAGCGCAGGGTTGCTCTTTCAGCGGCAGATGCACATTTCCAGGAATGTTTTGGCATAACTATTAGAAACATTCAGTGCTCCATACTTTTTCTGTTTATTAAGATTCTCCTAAGAAATTACACATCGTGCCAAAATTACTATATTTTGAAATTTAAAAAATAAAATCTGTTAAGTGCAACTAGGTAAGCCAAGTGTCTAAAGAAAACTACAGATTGTAACAGGGACATCTTGTGGAATACCTGTTTTGCTTGGCAAGGTCTGTTACTGCTTCTCAATAAGAAATGGAAAATGGGTAGTCTGGCTGAATGGGTTTTATTGGATCAGCTTTACTGCGGCAGGAATATGCAAGCTTTCTACTTACAAACAGCTCTTCATCTGGCAGAATGGAGGGTAGGAGCTATATCACTGGATACATATAAAGCAAGACTAACCCACAATCAACATTTTCCTAGTAGTAGCCTTTGCATGCTTTTTAACATTTCCGATTGCCTTGAGAGTCCTCCCCTACTACTCTTTTTTGTGTGTCAGAGCAATAGCAGCACAAATGGCAAATCCCTCTATCCCCTTCGTGGCTCTTCTCTGAATCCCATCACTGTTCTCAACAGCTTTGTTCATATCCTATAGGTCAGCTCTATGACTTCCTAAAGGATAAAAGAATGGGATTGGTTAAGGTCCTGGGCAGGGGAGGGACATATGCCACCAGCTCACCCATAAGGACCAGTCTCACAGCTTAAGGTGGAGGGGGAGAAAAAAGGTGAATCCACCTGTGCATATAGTTCTTGCTAGAGGGCTTTATTAGTCAAGGAGAGCTTTTCACACAGGTAGTGTACTTGTGGATGAGGAGTACTTGACCTCATCTCTCTGAGCTGACCCCACGTAGTTGTCCCGCCTGGCAGCGTACTCCCCAACGTTGGGCAGCCCTGGCACCACGCAGCAGCTCAGGGCACTGCGGTAGATACTCATGTCGTGGGCGTCGTACCACTCGTCCGTCTTCTCATCATAGCACTCAACGTTGAACGTTGTTGTGAAGCCGTTGAAGCCGCCCACCACAAAGAGCAGGTCGTCCACCACTTCGATGCCAAAGTTGCTGCGAGGGTTGAACATGGTTGGGATGGTCCTCCAGGTGTTGGCGATGGGGTTGTAAGCTTCTGCGCTCCGAAGGCGGTTGGCTCCGTCAAATCCGCCCACCTGTGAGGCAGCAAAAAGACAGGGAGTCATTTAGAGGAGGAGGGGGCGGCGGCAGCTGCTTCACACCAAGTCAGATCACTGATCCAGGTAGATCAAGGAGGCACCGTGCAGATGCTGGGCCCAAACTCCCTTCCGTTCCATGCAATAGCAGTAGTCAGGGCTGGTGCAGAAGGACATTTTATTGCCCAAGATGAAGGACAAGACGGCACAAGAGGGAAGCTGCCATAGGGGCCAATGACCAGAGAAGAGAGTTGTTGTCATCTGATCAAGTCTTCTGTGCACACTGAAAGCTTGCATAGCACTAGTTTAAATCAACACAAATTGTTCCAGTAGAAGACTTCACTGAGGCATTTGACTCCCTATTTTAAATTACACCTCGGCATGGACTCACTAGATGGCAGAACTTTGGTGTGAGAAGTGGGACGAGGATTCAGCAGAACCACCTGAAAGAGTGGCCCAACATTGAGTGTTACTGCACGTACTTAGTGATTACCAAATACTATGTATCTTAAGCAGTAAGGCTGGCCCTGCTGCCATCACCACCAGGACAGGCTGCAGCTTGGAGGTCTTAGTGCCAGGCATTGAGACCCCAGTAGCTGCCTGAAGATGCCAGGTGTTGATACCAGGCTGAGAAGATCACCACACCCCTCAGAAGACCACTAAGCTACAGCATTCTTGCCATTTTGTGCCTATCCACTTCTTTAAATATATACAGTTCATGAGCAACAGCTTGGCAAGCACTTGGTCTTCACCAAACCAAAGGGAGGCAGCACTGTTCCAACAACTTTACTGCCAAAGGGTCTGCAGGCTTGCCTGCCATTACGGGCACAAAAGGACCCTGGCCTTACTGCGTAGACGTGTTCTCCGTACGCTATCACGCCAATGCCGCTTCGCCTGCTTCTCATGGGTGCGATCAAGCTCCACTGATCAATCTTGGCGTCATACACTTCTGCTGTGAACAGGCACTCATTTCCGTTGAACCCACCACATATATAGACCTTTTTTAAAAAAGGAAAGCAAAAAATAGGTTTGTGAAAATATTGTTGAAATAAATTTGGTGCCATTGTAGAAAGAATTGTTCGCCCTGTCCACTTTACACGCGTATTGGTTTGATGGCTTTTTAGTTGTTATGGTATCCTCCAAAGAACCCTGGGGATTGTAGTTTGGTGAAAGCGCTGAGAATTCTCACATGCTTCCTAGGCCCCTGGGTAAAACTACAGCTCCCATGATTCCTTGGGAGAAAGAATGACTGTTGTTAAGTGTGGATTAATAATTTTTTAATCCTGGCCTTCCTCCAAGCACCTCAGGGTACCTCCCTTGTAATTCTTACAACAACACTGTGAGGCTAAGTTAGGCTGAGAGAGAGGGAACAAGACAAGGACACTCAGTGAGCTTTGTGGCTGAGTGGGGATTTGAAGCTTACTCTCCTTAGTTCCACTATGACCACGAAACCCACACCAGCTCCTACCCTGGATACACTTGAAAATTTTGTATCGGGGTTTGGGAACCTGTGGCCCTCCATATGTTGCTGGACTCCATCAGCCCCAGTTGGTATGTCCAATGGCCAAGGATGATGGCAGATGGAGTCTAACAACAGCTGGAGGACCACAGATTTTTCATCTCTGGTTTACCGTATATTAACATAAACCAAGGTTGCTTTTCTTGCTGAAATAGCTGGCTGGATAACCTCTCATTGCTTAAGATGTTAGAGCAGGTCTGCACAACTTGCCATTTATGCCTGATATGATGGTCCACCAGCAGCTTAATAGATATTCTGTGTTACAGCCTGCCTGACATTGCAAAGTCAGCTGGGTTTATCCGGCACCTGGTAGGTCAGTTTATGCGGCCAGTGGGCTGTTTCTAGCCAGATGTGGAAGAAATCATGCAGGGATTACAAGAAGCCAAACTGAAAAGGACGCTGGAAACTGCCTTACACTGAATCAGACTATTGGTCCATCTAGTTCAGTATTGTTTATACTGACTAACTGTGGCTCTCCAGGGTTTCAGAGGTCTTTCCCAGTCCTACCTGCAGATGCCTGGGATTGAATGGATGCTTTACCCCCTGAGTTACAGCCCTATTCCTTAAAATTATTTAAGATTCTTAAATATTCATGCTCAGTTTATGACCCTATATCAGAGGAACTGCTCAAGTATGGATACTGCACCGTGAGATTCACTAGACAAAGCAAGTGTGGCTGGCAGTGCTTATTGTTATCTTTTTTCTTTTTTCAAAAAAGATCTCAAGTGCTGATTTATTTCATTTCCAGAGAGAGAGCTGCTGTACAAAAACAATGAAAGTCTTATGGTGTCTGATGAAGTAGGGTTCTAATTCATAACCACTCATGCCATAATACGTTTGTTAGGGTTTAAGATGCCACAAGTTGCCACCATTTATCTTGCTCTGCTCTTCATCTGACAGTGTTCCCAGAGCGGCGACCAATATAAGCAATAAAAAAGTATATCCATCAATAAAACAATACTGCCAAGCAAACTATCACAATAATAAGCATTGCAAACAGATACTGAAGGTTTTAAAAATCTAATATAAAATACATACAGCATTAAAAGGCCTAGACAGATTTTCACCTGGTACCGAAAATAAAATAAAATATGTTTATTACTTCAGTTGATGGCAGAGCAGGGATGATCTCAAAGGCTGGACAGGTTTTTGCACTGGGGCTCTAAGTTACTTAAGGATGTCTAGGTTAAAATCAGAACTTTCCATTCTGAACAGAAACAGTTAATGTAGCTGATTTAAGATTGACATAATATGTTCTACATGAGTGGTCCCAATTAATGAACATACTGCTATATTTTGTACTAAATGAGGCTTCAAAGCATCTTCGTGTACAGGACATTGCAGTGTTCTGGACATTAAAGGTAAAGGTAAAGGCACCCCTGCCCGTACGGGCCAGTCTTGACAGACTCTAGGGTTGTGCGCCCATCTCACTCAAGAGGCTGGGGGCCAGCGCTGTCCGGAGACACTTCCGGGTCACGTGGCCAGCGTGACGTCGCTGCTCTGGCGAGCCAGAGCCGCACACGGAAACGCCGTTTACCTTCCCGCTAGTAAGCGGTCCCTATTTATCTACTTGCACCCGAGGGTGCTTTCGAACTGCTAGGTTGGCAGGCGCTGGGACCGAACAACGGGAGCGCACCCCGCCGCGGGGATTCGAACCGCCGACCTTTCGATCGGCAAGCCCTAGGCGCTGAGGCTTTTACCCACAGCGCCACCCGCGTCCCTGTTCTGGACATTGCAGTGTACTAAATAAGATGTTGCCAGTGTGTGGATAACTGTGGCCAAGCTATTGTCATCCAAGAGGGGTCGCAGCTTGTGCACCAACCACAGCTGGTAAAAGGAATTTCAAGATGTAGAGGCCACTTGGGCCTCTCTAAAGGTAAGGCCAAATACAGCAACACTCCCCCAATTGCAGTAATCACCACCTCTCAGGTCACATGAGCCACCAACTCACAACACCTTCATCTTATCTGAACTGAGGTTCAGTTTATGGATCCCTCATCCCTCCTGCCTCTGGTTCACTATCAATCAAAAGCAACTGTTTTGCATTTCCATGTGGGTTTGATTAAAAAGAAAAACAGAGCTTGGTGTCATTAACAGTTTTGCTATTTTCCCTCTGTCCTCAAACCAGGTTTACGATATCTGTATTGTTGTCATCTTTACAGAAAGGAACAAAGGCTGGAAAGGGGGGGGGGTAGTTTAGAAAGCAGCTCAGGATGGTGAGGGGCCTTGTGGACATCAGTCTAGCCTCGTTTCCTAATCTTCCCTTAATATTTAATTTCTTCTCTTAGAGGCAACCCCCTAAAGTTTCACATCTACCCCTGTGACCTGTCAGCCTTAGCAGCTGGTTACCTTTTATAAACATTGGCCTACTTTCATTCTCATTACCTTTCCATACAGGGTTGTAGCACTTGCATCACTCCTCTGCTCATGCATGGGGGCTATCAAGGTCCACTGGTTGGTCTCGGGCTCATACCTCTCAGCTGTGTTGAGACGCACATAGCCATCAAAGCCACCCATGGCATAGATGAAGTTATCAAGGACGGTGACACTAACGTAACAGCGCCGTGAGTGCATGGGTGCAACCTGGTGCCACGTCTTCTTGACGGGCTCAAATCGCTTGACGCTGTTGAAGTAGTCCACACTGTCAAAACCCCCAATGATGTAGACGTAGCCCTTTAAGTAGGCGGCACCATGGTACGCCCGGGGGCTCTCCTGCTGGCACGTGACGTTCACCCAGCGGTCTGCACGGGCATCATACGTTTCGATGGCATTGGTTGGGCTCCCACCGCTCCAGCCGCCAATGGCAAACAAAATGGCGTACGGCAGACGGGGTCTCGTCAGCGGGTTGGTGAAGTCGGAGCTAGATGGTCCGTTCATGTTGAGATCGTACATGGCTTTCAGGGCGTCGATAACAATGGGCTTGCACTCCTCGCTATCCTTCACATAGTCATGCATTTTGACATTGTTCATAAAATATTCAGCATGCATCAAGGCCAGGCGTACCTGCAGAGAGGGGAGTGAAAAGGACTGGTGCTAATAGGAATGAGGCACATTCCTGTCTTGTTATTCTCAAGTTCATGAGACAGGTCTGTTTCCTCACCATCACTCAGCCTGTAAACCTTGGCCACTGTGTTACAGGAGTCTTATTATGAAGTGGTATCCTCTCAGAAAGGTGGAGGAGTATAACTAAAGCTGCACTTAACTGTCTAGCAGTGAGATCACGGGGAAGGTCTCCATGACATGAAGAAAAACTATGTTATGCAGAGCTGATGCTATGATTCACAACATCTTAATCAATTAGGAGACCAGTTATGAACACTTTCTTTTTACTGTGATTAACTGCTGCCACTGGAGGATCCAGAGAGCAGCAATCCTCCTTCTACCAACATAATAATTTCATTTTATTGCAGTACAGGCATTAGGACAGCAACTGTTTGTTGTTTGTCCAACTGATGTTTTGGGACTCAGCAGCATCTCCAGGGCAGTTGAAACCCTGGCTGCCAAGGATTCACTGGATCACCAACAGACGATTCCACCAGCTGCACTAATTGCCGATTATTAGTTTTGCGATGTTATGTTTCAGTGATACTACATGGCTTATTGTATATTGTTATTGTACTACTGTATTTAGATTTTGATTTTTGCATGAACTGATTTGAGGAGTGGGGTGTTGTGCATGTGATGCAGGTGCCTTCCCACTGAGCTACAGCTTTTCCCCAAATTATGACGCTCGTATCCTTGCGGCCAACCAGCTGCCCCAAAGGGAAGCCCACAAGCAGGACCTGAGCGCAACAGCACTCTCCCCACTTGTGATTCCCAGTGACAGGTAGCAACAGCAGCCTTTCAATAATAAGTACATGAATGAAACTCAGGGCGACATACGTAACAGCCCAAGAGCCTCCTAGAGCAGGCCTATGGCCCGTCTAATCCAGCATCCTGCTCTTAACAGTGGCCAACCAGATGACGATGGGAAGCTTGCAAGCAGAGCCCAACTGCAACGGCTCTCCCCACTTGTGATTCCCAGCAATTGGCATTCAGGAGGCATACAGCCTCTTGCACCAAAGGTAGTACACAGCCATTATATGAAGCTGGTTGGAAAGTTAGCCAGCACTGTAGATCTGGAGACATAAGGGGTGGGATTCAACACCACACTATTACAATTGTTCCGTCAGCTCACACAGTTCTGCTTGCCAGATGGAATGATTCCCCCTCTCCTCCCTGTGTGCCATTCTGGGGGTTCTCCCAAACCACCCCCAGAGTTTATGGAGGGAGGCATAGTGGGGAGAAGGGGGGGGGGAAGCCCTGCAGCGCTAATGGGAGTCCTCGCACTGGCTCCTTCTAGCACAAGTATTTAGTTAAATCTGGTCCTAGATACCTGATGGACCCCCAAGATATTTAAAAGGGCTAACCTTAGGGAGCAGGACTGCCATGTGCTGCTTTCGGTTTGTGGGATCGTGGGCAATCCACTTGAGGATGGCCTCGAAGACGGCGTCTTCCTGTTTCACATTGAGTTCGTCCTTTTCAATGATGTCTTTAAACTCATTGACCGAGAGCTCCAGGAATTCAGTAGACGCTTTTACCATCTCCTCAAAGTTGTGCAAGATGAACATATAGGCCGCCTGCCGCAGCTCCGGACAGAAGTAGTACTCTGTGAATTTGCAGATACCAATACAGTTCTCCAGGCACAGCTGGCATTTCATGAAGTCAGAACAAGCCCTGACGATGCCCATCACATTAAATTGGTCAGCAGCCACAAGAAGCCTCTCCACATTGTCCACGGTGATGGGCACTGTCCTTGTGTAGGCGTATTCGATAATGAGTTTCATCATATCTGGGGTTATGCCAGGAATATTATATACTCTCTTCTCTGAGTTGTTCCAGCTACTGGTAAACAGAGCTCTGAAAAAGAACACAACTATTTCTCATTGGTCTTTGTTGCATCTTGGGTTCTTCAAGGGGATGGTGTTGGGTCCACCGGGATCCTCTAGCTAACCCGCTGAACCTTTATAGCAACCCCCACAACTTTTTGGTGCTCATGACAGCTGCAAGCCTCATATTGCTTCTAAAAGTTGAACAGGAATTGACACTACTACAGGTGCCACGTAATACCCATTCGGCATTTGTAAGAACTCAATTGAGTAAGAACTGGCTATTGTAAGAACTGGCTATTGAGATCAAGCAAACACCTTCATGGTACTTGTTTTGCTAAAAACATTCTTGCTTAGACATGCCTACCCAGATGCTTAGAAAGTTGAGGTGATCTGTTTTAGTATTTAGGGCACACCTGCCTGACTAGGAATTCAATGCAAGATTGAGCAACCTTGCACTAGTTCCTATGAACAGGCAGCACCTGCCTACAATGCTGACACTGTAACCACACCCATCTTTAGGCCAGACTGCCAAAAAATAAATAAAAAATAAACAAAAAACAAATATTCAGATCTGATTGTCTAACATCAGGTCTGGGGTGCAATAAAAGTTGCAACAGATGGAGTGCACATCAAGAGGCGCATCATGGCTTCAACCTGTGGACTTGGTTGCCAGTGTAAACTATTGTTGACAATGACAGCTCTTGTCATGTTGGTGCATTGGCAGCTTATTATTTTAGTACTCTACATACCTCAACTGAAACATATTCCAGCTCACATTTGATAACTTCCTTGGGCTAGAAGAGTTGGGTCCTCAGTAGCTACTGGGATGATAATGAGACAAGATTTTGCTCCTAAGGCAAGAAGTACGGTCACTTGACTGTATCAGCAAAATCTCAGAAACCGTTACTCAACAGAGCCAACCAGATATTAAACAAAAACCCTGTTTGCTCAAATAGCACCATGAGTCTCCCAATACTACAAGTCAGTAATGACTCAGAAGTAGTGTGGGCTCTGTATTTTATCCTAGATGGGCATGAAAAGCCAAGGATGGTAGGGTCTCATTATTCAAGCAAATCCTTGCTATGGAATCCACTGTTCAAATAAATTAGAAACCTAGACAATCTTAACCCCTCCTGTCTTTTCTACTTTATTCCTATCCTGTGGTATTTCATTAACCTTCTTCTTGACTTATTTGGCTTTGATAAAAGACTCTGCTTCTGAATTATGCTTTTGGATCCCATTTGGCACCCCCTTGACTTGAAGACACAACTTGAAACTATTAACTGGTGGACATGAGTTAAGAACACACTCATTTACCTTTTAAGACAATTTGATTAAATGTTGCTGTAACAGAGAATGAAAGTTACATTACAATATGGTTCTCAACTATTCTGGTAGTTAAAAAAAACAAAAATAAAAAAAATAAAAAAACCTATTCTGGTAGTTTTTGTTTTACTAAATTTATCATTTAAATAGGAACCTATTCGGTGGTTTTGACAATATGATCACTTATTTGAGTTTAATTGATCAGTTAAAAGGCAGATGAACAACTAATAAATTTCAACTGCCTGTCAACCTACTAATTAGTGGTTATGACTTCCACACAACTGCAATCTGGAACAGAGAGGGTGAACCAGCAGCCAACCACATCTTTGAAGACAGCAGGAACTCAAGGATCTATTACTGAATAAAACGAGCCCTTAAATCAAGACATATTCCTGGGAATTTTGCCAGAGAAACCAACTCTTGCCTGTTTGAAGCACTGACCTAAAATAGGAGCTGCAGCTACAGAGGATGTTCTTGTGGGCATTGAACTCGCACCCATTGACCTTGATGATCACGTCACAGAGCTTCCCTTCCAGTCGAAGTTCGTTGAAGACTGTACAAGCCATCGCACTCATCTTCCTCTCCATGTGGCGGTGGGAGTACCCCGCCGAAGCAGAGGCATCATCCATTTTTTCAAGGTGGGGGGAGGCAGCACAAAGAGCTGCCAGGCCTTCCACTTAACCCTCCTCTTGGAAAAAGGGTGTGATTGGCTCAGAGGTTCCAGAATCCCTCCCATAATGAGACCCTTGACATGACCAGGTTCTAGAATCTTGGCTGTCCTCTGAAGCAAAGTGGTCCTGCTCACAGTCGACAGCAGCATCTGAGGTTTGGATACCCTTTCCCACACAATTTAAAATAAATTGATGCGTAGACAGCTTTTGACTCACAGTGGGCCACGATTTAAACATCTCAAACTGAGGGTGAACCAGAATGTAATCTGTTCATGATTGTCCTAATTTATATCCTGAGATATTAAAAACCATTTAAATAAAATGGCAGCACATTATACTGAACACTGAAACAGTTCTTTTGCATATGATATGAATGCTGGCTGCTTCTGACCTAATCCATATTTAATTTTTCAACTCACCAACAGATGATTATTTTTACATCTCCTAAGGGCATGGTATGAGATATAAAGCTTAGAGCAGCAGCATGGGCATAAGGTAAGAATAACTGGCCAGGCAAGCAGCACCAAGATTTAGGGATCATTTGGATCAATAAACTGAACTTGACCAACTATGCTATCCTGTAGCATGGAAGGCTGATGTTCCAGATTAAATGGAAAGAATAGCAGTACCAAAGACCAGGGGGAAAACAACAATATGGTTTGACTTGGCACTTGTTAGATATTATGTGCAGTAGTTTCAATTTGCCTTATGTTAATTTATAAGTTGGTATTGACCTTTAAAGCCCTTCACAGTTTAGGAGCAAGATCCTGTTGGATTGCCTATCTCCTCAAGAGACTACGCACTGACATCATTAGGTGCTCCCACCACAGAAGATATAGCTGTACTTTTTGTCTTCTTATTGCTGCTAGGAAGACCAATATGGCAAACTAATGCACTGGGAGTAAACTCCACTAAACATCATGGGACTTACTTCTAAGTAATAGTCATAACCATTTGTTCCTTGACTTGCAGAAGCTCATTAAGATGATCTTTAGAGAACTCCAGTTCTTGCATTTTATCAGTCTGCAATTTACTACAAAGTTCTAAAAGTGGTAACAAATAATAGTATTCCCTTGCTGGCCAGTGGTTTATGACCTGCATCTGGGAGCAGGAAATTTAAATGTTGCTTAAAATTATACAACTGAATACATATCCTGGAAAGAGATTTCCTCTTTGAGGAAGAAATTCAGATGCTGTGCCATAGCTCACTAATTTTAGGAGCATTTATGCAAAAGGATTCGGGAACTCTATAGAAAGCAGCAAGCAGTAAAGTTCACTGTGTTCTTTTAATTCAGTATAAAAAGTGGAATGAAACTCAAAAGTGTCTCATGGTGCCATCTTGGCTCATTAAGAAGTAGGTTTGTGCAGAATCGTGATAACAAAAAAAATATATTATGCAGCAGTAAAAAAGGGGGAGGATGTAAGTGACCAGAAGCTTTCAAGAAGAATCGCCTGAGCGTTTAAAGTTTCACTGCTTTTTGTGAAGTAACGAAGGTCACCTTTCCTTCACAGTATCCTACTCACTAAGGTCTCTTGTGCAACTATGCCTCTAATGCCTCCCATAAACAGAGCTCAGTGCCAGTTCTAAGCAGCCAGTGCGTCAAGGTTTTGCTTTCCAGCGGACAAAGGCTCCCATTAGGTTCAGGTGTATTCACAGAGGTGACCACAGCCTGCAGGGCAATGGGAACTGGTCTCCAGCCATTTCATGATGTGCTGCAGGTGGCCACCATGACTGCAGCCCTGGCACCACACGAACAGACCCTTCACTACGTGGTGGCACACAGCGCACATGCTGGCACACTGCCGACATCTGAAACGAGACCACAGAATGAATCAACCAGAAGAAAGTGACTTATATTAGCAGTCAAATGCAACACAGATCCCGGAACATAAGAGTCCCAATGAGAGCTAACGTGATTACTGATGGACAAGGAGTAGGGAGACCCAGGTTCAAGTCCCTCACTCAGCCATGAAGCTTCAGTCAATCATGCTCACTCATCCTAACTTACTTCAGAGGGTTGCGTGAATAAAATGGTGCATGGTCATGTGTGTGTGAGAGAAACATGCAGGCCAGACTAAGCTCCTTGGAGGAAAGGTAGGATATAATTGTAAGAAATACAAAAAATAAATAGAATGTGATAAGCTGTTGTAGTCTCTGCAGCTGGTAGGAGCATGGCTCACCTGAAATTATACACCAATTCATTTTTCACCACTATTGGGAGGTGCATTATTGGGATGCATAAAGTTCGCAAGAGGTATAGATAAGAGATCCATTCTGACCCACTGAACCAGCACATCAGTCATGAATGGATAGGAGCCCATCAGGATCTCAAAAAACTTCTGTTTTGCTGCCTTGTTATGACCGCATTGTAATCAGGTACCTGGGATGTCTCTGTTAGCTTGATGTACCATAAACTGAGGAGGTCTGTTCTAAATTTCTGTATTCCACTATACTTCTTAAACTGCATGAAAAAGGATGTAAGCAGTCGTGAAGTGATTTTGTTTTCCAGGAATTTTTAAAAACACTTTTGCTACACCACTTTGTTGAACCAAAGGCGAGATGTTCCAGAAGCTCTGCAAACACCATCTTGGTAGTCAAGATAATGCTACAATTAATTGGTCGTTTTTGCAATAATGAGCTGATGTATGTTTATATTCACTTGCTCTGTTATATGCAAGTTGGCTTGCTTTAATGCTATGCTTATCTGTGGACCCTGGAATGCTGGGCTCTCGGCCCAGAGAGGGGAGCTATCTGTAAGCCTTGGATAACTGCTACCTATGGCCTCACCAGCCAGGTGTTATGGGAGGTTCTGGGTAAAATGACCTATGCTGCTTTGTGCATAAAGGATGTATATACACATTTGCTTGGGCAGTGACAAGTCATAACAACCTCTCACTGTTGTGGTGTCCATTCTGCATCTGTAAAGTCAGTGAGGCTCTGCACACTGTGTTGTAAATTTACACTTTTTAAAAATAAAGCACCAGAACTGGCCATTCCGGCATTTTTTACATCCTTATTTGGACATCCTTCAAGAATCAGTCCACTATCATAGGTCACATCATATGATCTCCTATAAAATGAGTAAGGCACACCTAGCTTCAAAAGCCTTCATGTAATCTGAGTGTGGGGTGGTAAAATGATTTTTAGCTCCTGGAAAATAAAATCACTTCTAGCTTTATTTATCAGGAAGTATGTATGCAAAGTGCTACTTAAAAGAGGGACAATAATTTAAGATGCTTTGGGTGCAGGAGATCCCAGGTTCAATCCCCAGTCCTGAAGGTTGGAAAACACCCCTGCTTGTGATCTCAGAAAGCTACTGCCATCAGAGTAAGCAATTTCAGATCAGATGAACAGTTGTCTGACCTGGAATAAGGCAGATTCATATAATTATTCCCAGCATGTCACAAAACTAAAACATCTATATGTGCATACATGCACAGAGTGTGTCTCTGCACAGGCCTCTCACCTGTCACAAATCCAGCCTTTGTTGCTCATGGGTCTTTTGCAATTGCTGCAGTTGATGTGCAGTGTGGTGGAGGCCTGGTTGAGGCAGTTGATGGCTCTGCACGTGCTCAATTTGATCACCTCATTGGAGATGTTCCACAGCTGGAAGCGCTGCAGCAAGTCAATGTATGAAGTGTACCAGTGTTCCTGTGGGGTTTTAAGGCATTGAACACAAGTCACTTACAGTATTCGTCTCCAGAAATCTCTTTCAACCTCTCTCTTGCGACTCAAACCCTTTATTTTATTGAAATACTCATATATTGCCGTTTCATTTTTTTTTTTTTTTAAGGATGCACTCAAGTCTATGAACAACTTCTAATGCAGGTGAAATAAAAAGCAAAATTCATATGGATCTTTCCATGTTCCTCTTCTGCAGATGGATATTTTTAAGTTGGCCCTGGCCCGTCAAATTGGAAATAACTGGCAGGTGTGTTTTGATAGCCAGACAATTTAGACCAACTCCACTTAATATACTACCACAAGCATTAACATGAAGAGCAGCTATTTTATTTCACACACTCGCTGCCTTCTAGTAAACAAGGAATTCAAGGTGGAGTATAAATGGATCCTGGGCAGACTCCCATCCAGGCATTCACCAGACCCAGACCTCCTCATGGCCACTTCCCATTCCACATGCCTCTCCTTCTGTGCCTGATCAGCATCAGCTCTGATAGAGGCAGAGGGTAAGTTGTGTCCTTGTATCTCTTGCTGCTTGCTCGCTTGGGGAGGGCAGGTGAATAGGCAGCAACAGTTAGGAGGAGGCGCAGCAGGATAGGAGTTTGGGATTGGGATTGGGATGGGTTCCTTATTGGGTGTGCAGCTTTCAGCAGGTATCTGATAATTATGACCCCCAATCCTAATCCTAAAATATAGAACAGGGAGGTAGGTACCTGTGCCTGGTCATCAATCTCCTTTCGGATACGATCCCCCAACACAATAAGTACAGACACCGCCATCTGCACATCCCCCTGCTCAGCATAGAAGAGCAACATGTCACGGACAATGGGACTGAAGAAGTCAGCAGGCAGACGGCTGTCATACAGAGAGTGAGAGATGGAGATCAGGGAGAAAGATTCCACAGGTGTCAGCGACACAGTCTCTGCCTCATTGCCACTGACATGTGGGGAGTCTGCTTTGTCTTGTAAGTGATCCAGTGCAGAGGGATTGTCCACAATCTCATGACGCAAAGGGAAGGCCTCCTGGGGAAGGATGTACTCTTGCTCCTCAGCTGTTAAGAAAACATGGACCCGTGAGAGGGAAGGCAAATGGGGAAAGATAAACAATTCCACTCAACACAGAAAGGGGAACAGGAAGGACCAACAGTTCTCAAGAGTATATACACTCACTGTGAGGATTCTCATGGTCTATCATGTACAGGTCATCTTCATCTCCTTCCACATCCCCAAGGAGATAATCTGCAGGGACATCACTGCCCTCAGTCTCTTCGTTCTCTAGATATCCAAGAGTAAAAAAAAGAGGGAAGCAGAGAAGGGAGTGAGAAACAGTTCTTAGGTTTCTATGCATGGTTGGGGGAGAGGTATGTCACCATTCTCACCATCGTTATTGATCAGTGTGGAGGAAGAATCCATGAGGATGTTTTCAGGTCGGTTCTCTCCCTTGCTCCTCTCCATCCTTGACTCACTGCCTATCCCAGAAGGAATATCTTTCAAGTTAAAGCTGGAAGAGAAACACAAATCTGTGTTACACCCAGGTAAAACCTGATGCTTCCAGCTTCCCTTCAACATCCAAGTCCCCCACTGGTTGCAATTCCTGGTAACCAAGTAACCACACAAATATTGTATCATTAAGATTTTGAGTTGAATTTTTCTCACGGCTCACATAAGAACCTACTGAGAGACCGGTAGCACTTCTGAACTTATCAGCAAGGTGCATTTTTTTCTGCCCTGTAGTATGCCCTATTTGCAAGGGCTCAAGAGTGGAAATGCGAGTCGTCTCACTTTTAACCAGATGAACACTCTGCTTAATGCAAATGGTGCTGGTAATGTGTAAATGAGACCTCTCATGCAACCAGCCCACCTACATTTGCCACAGTCAACTTTCTACCTCCCATCTCACAACCAAGATCAAGGATGCTGAAGCCTTTTTTACCTGTTCATGAGTGGAAGGCTGGAACTACTCTTCCCAATGCTGTGATTAAGGTTTGAAGAGGGCACAGTGCTAGGGCCAGAGTAAATAATTCGGAGCATGGTCCATGTCTGAGCAACCTGACAAATAAGAGAAAGAACAGAAAGAGTTAAACTATCAACACCATGTCTTTCAGCTAAGGAAAAGGAATAGAGGCAAATGAGACATGAAGAGTGAGGTACTGGGCTGGAGGCCACCACACACCACCGCAACAATTTCAGGTATTGTCTTTTGGGAGAGGGGCTGAACATAGCCCTGGACTCCTCTTTACATGCTAGGAAACTCAGGTATTTCAGGACTGAGACTTAGTTCACAGCAGAGGAATAACGCATGCAACATCAGCCTCTACAACTGGTAAAGGTAAAGGGACCTCTGACCATTAGGTCCAGTCGTGGACGATTCTGGGTTTGCGGTGCTCATCTCGCTTTACTGGCCGAGGGAGCCAGCGTACAGCTTCCAGGTCATGTGGCCAGCATGACTAAGCCGCTTCTGGCAAACCAGAGCAGCACATGGAAATGCCGTTTACCTTCCCGCTGGAGCAGTACCTATTTATCTACTTGCACTGCGTGCTTTCGAACTGCTAGGTGGGCAGGAGCAGGGACCAAACAATGGGAGCTCACCCCATCGCGAGGATTCGAACCGCCAACCTTCTGATGGGCAACTGGTAGGAAGTAGACTATCTCTGGATTGGTAAAGTCTCTTAAATATACTACAAGTATAGACTTCTGCTCGCTACACTTTCTCCTTGTGCCACTTAAGGCAGGAATGGGAAACTTTATGGCCCTCCATCAACTGAACTCAAGGCACACTCACTGGAATTAAAATAAGTCTTGACTATTCATTTCAATGGGCCTATTCTAAGTAAAAGTTACTTGACTAGAGCTCCATGTGTTACTGGACAGTAACTCCCATTATCCTCAGCCACTGGCCACACTGGTTGAGGCTGATGGGAACTGGGAGTCCAACATCAGAAAAGCCATAGTTTCCCCACACTTGACTTAAGGCTCTAATTCAGGCTCATGTTCTGGCTTCATCACAAGCCGCCAACTTCAGGAAAGAGACTTCTGGTACTCTGAGTTGAACATACATGCTGGAGGTTTTGATTCCAGTACAATAAACCATGGCATCTCCTTCCTGGGTGCCCATTGGGACTAGGATATGTTGTAGCCCCCTCCCCAAATCTACCAAAGTATCAGCGAATAACTCCTGCACAAAGGTAGCCCTTACCTGGTTGCGCTTGAGCTCTTTGGCTACTTTGGCATTATGGTCACACAGCTCTGCCAGCGGTCTCCCTGTCAGCACATACTGCTTGGCGGTCCGCACAAACCAGTCCATGCTACCAGCATCGCACTCTGTGTCTGCTTCAAATACACTTAGGGCACTGGAAGAGGAGATGTACTCAAACTGTTCTGTGGGGTCTAGCTTGCGCTTGAAGAAGATAGGATGGCGCCGATCACGCTTACGGTTAGAATCAGAGGAGATGAGGCTCTCCTTGGCAGCAAAAGCCAGGTCCCCAAAGAGGCTGTAACAAAGCCCCTCAGGGTTAGCCCGGTCAATAGGCTGGATGGCATCCTTGAAGATATGCTGGTAAAGAGTGCTGTCCTTAGAGCCAGAGAGGAGGAAGTAAGGATCATGGAGATGACGCCACACAATCCCTGTGGTGACATCTTTGTGTTCCTCAAACATGGCAGAGGGGATGAAAGGCCGACGTACATCCCACACATAGATGTTGTGGTCCACCATCATGGAGCATGTGGCAATGTGGTGTTTGCATTCAGGCCGCCACTTGACCCTTGCCACAGAGGCTATTGTCTGCACACAGTATATCTCTTTGGCCCGGTTGGTGTTCATGTCCCAGACCTTTACCATCTTATCTCGGCCCCCTGTGGCCAACCAGCCCCTAGATGAAGAGAAGAGAAGCTTAAGTGGCCAGTAAACAGTTCGGCAACCACCACTTTTCTTATACATGATCTACACTGACCGTATACCCAGCTACCAACTCACAATACTGCTAAAGTATGAGGGGCTAACCTGTGGTCCTCCAAATATGTTCAACTACAGCTCCCATCATGGCTGACCAGGAGTCATGCTGGCTGGAGCTGATGGGAATTGGAGCCCCCATGTCTCTACTCCTGAGGGCTTATAGTGAAGTCATCAGTGACAGTGAGGGGTGAGGTGAGCACATATCCCAATCCTTGCTCTCACACACCTGTGTGTCTTCTTTTCTTATCTGCATGACAAAACCTTCATACATCCCAAAATGCTGTTGGGCTACAGCTCCCATAAGCCTTAGCCAGCATGGCCCCTAGTCAGGAATGACTGGAGCTAGACGTCAGCAACATCTGAAGGGCCACAAGTTAGGAACCTATGCTGCAGTTCTTAGCCTAGAATTTCAAATTTAGGAAAATAATTTATACAGCATACTAACAAAAACAAGCTCTTGGAGAAAGAGCTTTGAGCTTTCTAAGATGCATTTCTATAATATAATGCTTAAAAACAAAGCACTACATGGAAGATTTTTACTTGAGGAAGGCAATCTTAAGAACAGTAAGTTCTCCATGGCTGTCTAAAATAATGTTTAAAAATAGGAAGAGAAAACTGCATATTTAAGAAGGAAGTATGATCTATGGGCAGGGAACAGAGAAAGATAAGCTACAGAACAGAGAATCCTAGTGCACAACTTGAGATAGTGCCATAGGGAAAAAAGGAGCGTGCTGTCCATACCTGTCTTCCGGGTGCCAATCACAACAGAATACGGGCCCATTATGGGCTGTGAACATCCTCTCGTAGCGGTCAGGCCGGCGGATGTCCCACAGCTGAACATTTCCATTCTCAAAGGTTGCAGCAAAGGTAAAGTAATCACGTATACTAAACTGGACGTCACGGACACTTTCTGATTGACCTGAAAGATAACGCAACAGACAGCATTTAGCAAGTTTCATATATGGCAGCTCATCTAGATGACACTCACCATCTGTAATCATATTCTAGCATAACAGATTTGAGGCTCAAGGGCCAAATCAGATTCTCTCTCAATAATTTGGTCACACCTTGCTTTCGGCCCAGCCCCAACAAACTCATAGCACTGCCATTTGACAAGGTGTAACTAGAAAAAGGTACTCTTGACCATTGCTGAGAGTGTTAAGAGTCAGACACGGCAAATTCAGAAATGACTCCTTACCTGAGAATGTGCTAACAGAATCTTTCTTGCGCAGGTCAAAGCATTTCATGTAGCCATCCTGGGAGCCACTGAGAAGCATGTACACCTCCGTGGGGTGGAAACACACCTTGTTAACTGTTCTTTTGTGCTCGGTGAAGAGCTGGTCCTGCTTGTTACGAGATGGTTTGCCGAGGTTCCAGGTCACCACGACGCCATTGGTGGCTGCTGTGGCCAACAAGTTCTCATCCATCTGGTGCCACACCACGTCGGCACAGCTGAAGTTCAGGGATGGCTTGCGGCCAACACGCAAGTTCAGCTTCTCCACAAACTGGTCTTCTTCTATAGAGTAGATCTTAAAGATGTTACGCCCAGCTACCACTACCTGGGCAGCATCACGACATACACTAATGGCATTGGCAGGGGCATCCAGGTGGCAGAACATGGTCCGTCCAGTGATGGTATTGCCACCAAGGGCAGTGGTCACCCTAGCCATTTTCTCCATGACTGCCTTCTGAGGGGCTCCCTGTGGTTCCGCCGGATCTCCCAATGACCACACAGCAGGAACGTCTACAGCTGTATCTTGGACAACTTCACAAAATTAAACTCAATCTTGCAAGCTCCTTATCACTAAAGCTTCATTTTAAAAAAGGAATATTCAGCACTTGAAATAAGGTCCTACCCAGAAATGGGCAGCATCTTAACACAAGGAAATGTCATGAAGTGATCACATAAAGCCAATGCTTACAGCTCCAGAGTGAGTTGCAAGCTGTTCTAATTTGCATTGAAAGCTTACTTGGCTTTACGTCTACCTTGTGTGGAAATTTCTTTGTCAACGATCAAGCACTTCTTTTCCTACATTCAAGCAAACTCTTGACAAAAACGTTTCACTTGCAGGATAGCTTTCTGGCCGAAGAAATTCAGCAAAGTTCTGAAACACAAGACAGAATTGTTCAGGATGCAGACCAACACACACACAGAGGGAGAAAATTAGTTAAGCAATAAACATCTCTCTCAAAGCATTGGACACTGAAACAAGACCAGTACCCACCATTGTAGAAGTTGCCATTTGCTTCTGAGAAGAACCTGCATAAAAGAAACTGACACACCACTAAAGGCAAATGTTTTAATGTCTTTCATATTTTATTTATTTGTTGTCATCCGTCTGTCTCAACAGAAATAGAGTGCGCCTCCAGGGGTGACGTCAAAGTACTGGAGAATCACAGCACCTGCTGTGTCTGCAGAGACCAGCAATTAATAACTGCTGCTGCCCCTCCCAATTCTTATTGTTGCATTAGCAGCACCAAAATGACCTCCCTAGGGAGCAGTGTGCATGGAGGTCTTGGACTGCCCAGAGGACAAAACCCCCCCTGCCTTGCTGATGTGGTCCAAAGGGAAGCAGAGCAATATGTTTGGCACCAGCTTGGCTGCAGGAATTGGCAGAAAGTGTATAAGACGACATCCAACAATCCGCTTTAGAGACTCCACTCTGGATTTGTGTAGGGTTTACTCCTTGGCCTTTTCTTTTCCCAAAGATATCCTGCAAGGCAGCAGCTAATTTGTTTATTTACTGAATATCCCGCCTTTTCCTCACTTGAAACTAGGGCTGAAAACAAGCATTGCCAACCCAGTTGAATATATTGCTGGGAGGGATCAGTTTTAATTGGCAAGACTGACAGTTAATGGCACATGCATTTTTGGGATCATCCACACTAACCTTTTGCCCTGCATTTTCCCGGTCCGTGTCCAGGCACTTTTTTTCTCTCTGCCACTTTCCCCAGGAAAACCCAATCTGTACCCCTAAATCAGAGCAAACGGCAATTCGGGTTTTAAGTGGATTTGCTCCAATTCAGCACTAAAGAGCAGGTTTTTGCGGGTTGGACAGGAAGGTTTAAATTATGGAGCCGTGCCTAGAAATGCAGAGCAAACATTAAGTGTGGAAGAGTCCTAAATGTAACATGAGTCTCCTTATGATGCAATAGAAGTGCAGATCTGGACCACAGCTTTAATGGAAAGTTAACAAATTATACCTGAATGCTACGCTACCAAAAAACAAAGCACAACTTTTTCTGAAGTTTGGCATCCGTTTATTGAATACATCAAATTAAAGCAACATGACCAGCAGCAGCCCTCTTCTCACGGTTTCCTTTGGAAAAAAAACTGTTATTGGATAACATACTTATGAAGAACAATAGTCTGGAATTATAATGCTATTTTGTTGTAATACGACCCTCCTCTCTTCTCCCTCCCCCCCCCTTTTCCCTATATCGTTGCGACCATTGGTTTTTTTGCGTACTGGAAATGAAAGCAAGAACGATTACCAAAAAATAAAAATAAAATAAAAAAGCCAACACCACAGATTAAAGTTTGCTTTAAAACTGAGCTTTGGTTAATTTAAAAACAACAACAAACAAACCCGCCATGCAATGTATTCAATCCAGCATTTCCTCACCCTTACACGTCTCGGGAGCTCAAAAAGATGCGCGGCATATATATAAATACGCAGCAGTTTTAGTCCCGCGCGAGGCCTACCCAGCCTGGCCTGGCTTCCCTCAGCCTTTCACCAGCGAGCGCCCGGCGAGGCGCTGAGGTAAAAAGCAAAAGTAAACGGGCGGCAGCTCACCTGGCAGCGGGCCGAGGCCGCCAGGCCAACGGTTTCACCGATCGCTGCTCCCGCGGCCACTCCTGGCGGGGCCTCCGTCGCTCAAGGCAGCCGCCTCTCCTTCCGCCGCGGAAACCCGGCCCGCCTCGCCCGGCCCCTTCCGCCACCGGCCAGGCCGCTCCGCCCTTGCTTGCTTTCCCGCCTGCCGGCCCCCCACCCTGGCCGCGCCGCCTTCTCGGCCCTTCGCCGGCGAGCCCGCGGGGCGTTGGGAGGGAGGCTTCATCCCTCGCCCCCGGCTGCGTTTTCCCGCAGGATCGCGGGGGGCGGGGGAGTCGCGTTTTTCACTGCTCCCGTGTATTTTATTTACAGTGATACCTCGGGTTACATGCGCTTCAGGTTACAGACTCCGCTAACCCAGAAATAGTGCTTCAGGTTAAGAACTTTGCTTCAGGATGAGAACAGAAATCGTGCTCCGGCGATGCGGCAGCAGCGGGAGGCCCCATTAGCTAAAGTGGTGCTTCAGGTTAAGAACAGTTTCAGGTTAAGGACGGACCCCCGGAACGAATTAAGTACTTAACCTGAGGTACCACTGTATTTGTTTTTAATCTTGCAGGTAGAAAACTAGCACATCAGGGAGTGGTCTGGGTTAGCATCGTTCTCCCTGACATGCTGCCTTTCTTTTCGGAGGGAGGTTTTCTTTTAAAAACATGCAAGCATTGAAATAGAATCACCCCATCCAGAGTATGAAATCTAACTGTCCACTGGTTTTCACAGCTGCCACATTTTGGATACCTGGATGCAATCCCCGCTCCAGATTAAAACTGGGTTTCCTTGGTAATTTCGTTGTTCTGTATGGGACAATGACAGTAAAGATTATCGTATATAATGGTTGCCACCACACTGGATGAGAGCCTGATGGAAAGCTGTAAGGTACCTCTTGCAGTTGCCTCTGGGCGATGGTCATGCTTTGGGACACTTTGCCCCTGCCATCTCTGTCTGCTGTTGCTCCACCTGTATCAAGGAGTCTTTGGTTCTCCATTTCTCCCCTGAGATTCCATTGCCCATATTTTGACAGAGTGGGAGTTCGAAGCTGCACGCAGGGGAAAGGCCTGAGCTTTGTTTGCAGAAGATCCTAGGCTCAATCCCCCAGCATCTCTAGGCGTAGGACTGCGAGTCACACAGTTCTGAAACCCTGGAGAACTGCTGATAGTCAGTGTAGTCAATACTGAGTTAGATGGACCAGTAGTCTGACTTGGTTTCCTACCAAACTTTTAGATAACATCTGAAGGCAGCTCTGTTTAGGGAAGCTTTTAATGTTTGATGCATTACTTTATTTTAATATTGTGTTGGAAGCTGCCCAGAGTGGCTGGGGAAACCCAGCCAGATGGGCGGGGTATAAATAATAATAATATATTATTATTATTATTATGTTCTCAGGGCTTCAACACTCC
Source organism: Podarcis vaucheri (assembly GCF_965113315.1). NCBI lineage: Eukaryota > Metazoa > Chordata > Lepidosauria > Squamata > Lacertidae > Podarcis > Podarcis vaucheri. The sequence continues at coordinate 36,376,555 of NC_138752.1, forward strand.
AGGGGGACATATTGGGGAAATGCTGCATCCAAAATAGTGGCTTAATTTTGCAAGGAACCCTTTAGCCCCTTGCATTAGTGTGCCCCCTTATGTAGACTGGGAACAGCTGTCATTGTGAGAGTCCCACAGTACACATTTTTGTGTAGGCAATAATATGCAAACCATGCAAGGACATAGGCAGGGAGGGGCAGCTGCCCCCTCAAATCAATAAAAATCAATAAAGGTACATAACAAACTGAGGTTCTGCCCCCTCCCCCAACAAAAGGCCTGCCCCTCCCCAACAAAAATCCTGGCTACACCCATGAAACCATGTGTGTATCATCACATGTGATGCTCACAGATGCGTGTTTTCCACTGCATGGACATTCATTTGGAAGTTGTACATTCTTTCTAGCACAGAAAGTTCTCCTTTCCTCCTTTTATATAAATGTTTTGTGCAATGTGTGATGTGACCCTGTTCTGCTGGGGATGCCGTACATTGAGCAGTAGGCTGGACGAGGGCTGCATACACATCAAATATTTAAAGCACATTAAGATAAAGGTAAAGGTGCCCCTGCCTGTAGGGGCGAGTCTTGACAGACTCTAGGGTTGTGCGCTCATCTCACTCTAGAGGCCGGGAGCCAGCGCTGTCCGCAGACGCTTCCGGGTCACGTGGCCAGCGTGACAAAGCCGTTTACCTTCCCGCTAGTAAGCGGTCCCTATTTATCTACTTGCACCCGGGGGTGCTTTCGAACTGCTAGGTTGGCAGGCGCTGGGACCGAGCAGCGGGAGCGCACACTGCCACGGGGATTCGAACCGCCAACCATGCGATTGGCAAGTCCTAGGCGCTGAGGTTTTACCCACAGCGCCACCCGCGTGGAAAAGCACATTACTTTTCCAAATAATCCTGGGAACTGTGGTTTGTTGAAGGTGCTGGGAATATACCTCCGTGAGGGCTAAACTACAGTTCCCAGGATTCTGTAGAAATAAGTAATGCTCTTCAAATGTATGATGAGGACACAGGTGTCTTACAAGGCACCCGGCAACTCTCTGATTCAGCCCTGTGCTTTTAGATCTTGAATTTGCACAGGTAAGGTGGTCAGCTTCAAGTATATTTTTATATACATTACCATACAATGACGTGGGTGTAAAAAGTAAATCAGATATTCTGTATTTTTAAATTTTTTAATATATATTTTTATAAACAGATCACGTGATAAAATAGCACAAGAAACACTTACCAAATATAAGGTTATATCTTCAGAATATACAGGAGAAGGAGGCTTGTATGTACAGTAAGAAAATGGTTTTCAGAATTTTATTTTTCTTTCCCCCTTTTATAGTAATTTGAAACATCTCAGCTTCAATAGCTTTAAATAATACTTTGGACCAGTGGACACTTTTAAAACAGGGGTGCTAAGGAGAATGGCAGGCACAACCCACTGAAGGTGTTCCTTTGCACTAGCCCGGCTAAAATGAATGAGCAATTCTCATTGGTGTCAATGTGGCTTGCCCAGCAGAAATTCCTAACAAGTTATGCCCTAAATTCAGACCGATACATTGTTAGAACTCTTGCATGAAGTGGAGTCACCTTTCTCAGGTAGGAATCCTATATCCACTTATTTGGGAGTAAGCTCTACTGAACTTAGTGGGACTTACTGTATAGGAATGCACTGTCACCCTGCTCCGTAACACAAGTAAATCAGGATATTGCAGTTGTATAGAACAAGTGATTGATCTTAAACACATTTCTATCCTTCATATCTTTCCCTTACAATCCCCCCCTGTCTCTGCCTGATACCTTTCCTCATCTCTTCATTCATTGAAAGGCCCAACAGTGCACATGGAATGTTCCCCATCTCCTAATCATATTTAAGAGAACATTTCCCTATGTTTATGAGAATATTTTGCTTTCCTGTTAATTATGCTTCTCTAAATGTGGATATTATCAGAAATGTAAAGGGATATAGAAATGATTCAATAAATTATTGCATTTGGATATCACTCTCTTGCTCTTCCTAGCATACATATATGTATTAAAAATTATATTCTGTTCTCATCTAATCATGGTGGAGCAGTATATTATTCACTTTAACTATGGTTAGCTCCAGGGCTTTTTTTTTCTTTTAGCCAGAATTTGCCAAAACTGAGTTCTGGCATCTCTAAGGTGGGCTCCATTGCCATTATAAGAGAACAAGGGAGGCATTCATAGTGAGTTTCAACACCTCTTTTTCTAGCAAAATAGCACTGGTTTGCTCAAACCAGAGTTTGCAAACTGAAAGGCTTAAAGCTACTACCTAGGCTGATATTTAAGCCAATGGAATTCCCAAGAATGTGATTTCCACTGAACTCAAACAATGGTGGAAATACCACTAATGATTGGTTATTATATTATAGTATAATAATAGATGATAATTAAAGGGAACATCAATAAGTTTCATGGTTGCAGTAGACAGGATCATTAGTAAAACCCAAAAACATTTAAATGTGCAGAAGTGGCCATTTAAAATAATCTATAAACAAAACTTAAAACAATTTTGTAGCAACAATGATAAATAGATTGCTGTTAGCAATTTATTTTTTAAAATGATACCCCAAATCACAGCAATTTATCAAAGTTGGAATGCAGTTTTCTGAAACAATGAGAGTTGCCCAATTTGTGCTCAGTCTGAAATTTTAATAGTTTTTTAGCTGATCTCTCTCTCGCTATCTCCCCCTCCCCCACTTCAGGCTGCTTTGGATAATAAATGAATGAATCTTTGCATTCCTGTGAATTCTTGTCCAGATTAGAATGGTAAATGCCTAATGAAAGAAAACTGGAATGGACTAAAATAGAAAGTGAATTAGCACTCTGCGTGCGTGTGTGTGTGTGTGTGTGTAAAGACACACTGCTGAAGGTTCTACTCTGAATCCCCATCTTGGGTAGCACTGCAATAGCTTGATTTACAAGCCAAGCAGCTGTTTGTCCTCTTAATTAAAGTTATAAGAATAGTCATGACAATATAAGTATTCAAACTATGCATTGGCCACCGCCGTGTGAAATGGTACTTTGCATTGCAAGGCTGGCCCAATGCATTTTCCTGCCTGAAGCGAAGGATAAGGTGATGTTGAATTTATTACCCACCTTTCACCAGCAGGTCCAAGGGTGGGGTATGACAATTTAAAATTCAAAACAATGAAAACAGATTACAATCAAGGGGATAAGGTGAGCCCTGGAAACACATTTTGGGTGCCAAAGGCCAGGGTAAAGAGATATATCTTCAGCATTCATCGAAAGTGAAGAAGCCAGATGCATCTCTCTGGGGAGGGAATTTGACAACTTAGGGAATGATGACATGCTGCCACCCCTGGCATTCTAACATATAGAATCAGACCAGACTGGCAATTGAATTTCACTTCCACCATGCCATTGGGGGCAGTTTTCTCCACTGACTGAAGACAGCAGGGCAACTTAGAGGTTATAAGACCAGAAAGAAAATCAAAGTTTGCTGACACTAGGATGGAGGCTCAGGAGGAGGGGAACAGCAGAAGGTGCTCAGTGTGTGTGTGTGTGTGTGTGTCACCTGAAGTGTCCACCTCACTGCCCAATGATGGGGCTGGCCTGGGAATTCTCACACCCATGCACATGCAATTTACCAGAATGTGCGTTAGGGACAAGATTCATCACCCTCTCAAGACGTTTCACATCTGGAAACCTGGCAGGGAGAGATGAACCCTGTGTAGAACAACTTTAGCACTTGCAAAATTTTAAGAAGGCACTTCACAAAAGGCCAAAATGGGTGGACACATTAGCCATAGTGGATTAGCAGGAATAGGAATCGGAGAACAGGGGCAGCTTGATAGAGGCATACACACTTTTGGGGGATTGTGGTGGGTTTTTGGAGGGGGCGGGAATTGTAAGTTTTAAAAACTTTCCTTAGCGTTGCACTTTAAATTGTTGTAATCTGCCCTTGGACTTTAGGGTGAAGGACGGATAATACACCGTAGCAACAGCAGGAACAGCAACAATGTTCCAGTGGGTCGTGTCTGATTTTCATCTGTGTGTGAGGAGGGCTGTTTGTGCACCATGTGGATTTTCTCCTTCCGATTCAAAATGTATTGGCGTTGCCCTGCTTTTAAATACTATTTTTCTCCCATAAATTTCTTTTTCACTAGCTAGCAATAACACAATTTTATCTCTGGAAAGCTCTTTGTGTCCCTCTCATGGCCCTTGGACTACTGCTCCAGGAGGCAGATTAAAGCAAAAAATAAAATAAAATGCCTTGTGTGCATTCCCTTCATTGCCAGAGCTTCTTCAAGGTCACTCTCTCAATTATTACAGCAATTAAGGCCTCTTTAACAAATGTGGCATTAAAACAATGTCAATGCGTTTAGACTAATAAAGTCTTTAATGGGTTTGATATAATATTAACTGGAGGGAATGTGTCTGCCCTGTAAATGACAAAATGGCCAGACTCAATTATTCCATTGTCCCATTTTGACCTTCGGATCTATTTACATCTAATGAGCAGAAAATCACGGACCAGTCCCTTGGCTTATGGCTCTCCCACTCATGGGCAAGGTGGCCTTCATTTGTGCACCGCAAAATGGGGAAATACTTCACACACACACTTCCAGAAGATGAAACACATCCTCACAAAATGTGCGCATGCTAGTTTATGCATATAGATGCATAGATTTGGAACTAATTGAATTCAATTTAAATAGAAATACTGTCCAATCCATCTCATCCTAGTCAGGAAGACTGTGAGCAGGCCCCCTGTGTGGTTGCTCAGTTTGCTTTCCAGGTATGAATTACTGACGGGTGACCTCAACACCCCTCCTGCCTTCCCTTCTTAAGAGTTTTAAAATATTGAAACAGGACCAGATGACCTTTCAAACAGAGGACATTTTCATATCAAGGGATAGCCTCTCTAACAGGTCACAATAAATGGTATTCAATTAAGTTTTACTTAGAGTAGACCTACTGAAATTAATGGATCTTAGTTGTGTTAATTTCTGAGCTGCACTAACATTGGATACAACCCAAATTTACCCTAGACATGACCTAAATGGGGAAGCTTTGCAAGTTTAAGGTTACAGTCCTGTACACACTTACTCAGGAGCAAGAATCGCTGAAATGAAGTGGGAATGCACTTCTGAGCAAACATGAATATGAGGTCTTAAAGAAGCAGAAAGGGAGAGAGAACAGGGAAAAGGTTGAGCAGTCTCAGGTCACATCAACCCTATACATTTAAAGCACTCTTATGCCACTTTTAACTATTGTGGCCTTCCCCCAAAGAACCTTGGGAAATGTAGTTTCTTAAGGCTGCTGAGAGTTGTTAGGAAACACCATGCAGAGCTAGAGTTCCCAGGATTCTTAAAGGGTGTAAGACTGTTAAAGGGTGTAAGAATGCCCCCCATGAAACATAGATAGAAAGCTGCCTTATTTGCAGACTATTTATCTCTCCAGCCCATGGTTGCCTGCTGTAAGTGATTCTTCAAGGTCTCAGGTGAAGACCAGGAGTTAAGATCCCTCCTCCAATCTCAGCTATAGGAAGCGTTGTTGCTGGGAACCCTTGCCCTCCAAATTTTGGACTCAGACTCCCAAGAGTCCCACCTGCATACCCAATAGTCAGGGATAATGGAAGCTGGGGTCCAAAAACACCTGGAGGGTCCCAGGTTTCTCATACCTCTCCTATAACTTTTTTTTTGGGGGGGGTGAAAGGTATTTAAAGTAATGATTCTAACAATAAGACAGTACTCTAGTGAAACCGAACAAGCAGTGACAAGATCAGAGTTCTAAGAAAACGTACAGGAAGAGTGTGATGGTGTTCTCGAAAGACGGACTCACCCACACCATATCTTTGAAACACATTTAACACACACAATTGCCCTCCAAAGAAACCTGGGAACTATAGTTTGTTAAGGGTGCTTGGAACTGTAGGTCTGTGAAGGGCCAACTGCAGTTTGCAGGGTTCTTTGGCATAAGCTATGTGCTTTAAACATGCTAAAAAATTTATGGTGTTTCCAGTAACTCACATATGTTATATCTCGGTACTGCTGTCCTCAAAACAGAAATGGGGAAGCCAAGCATGAGATGGAACATCCTGCTAAAGCTACCCATCAGGTTCATGGCAAAGGCTAGATCTGAACCAGAGACTTCCTGGCTCTTAGCTCTTAGCCAGTCCACCGCAGCAGTCCTCACAGTTAAGATAATAAAAAGAGCCCTATGGGATCAGACCAAAAGGTCCCTCTGCTCCACCATCCTGTTCTCACAATGACCAGATGCCAATGGGAAGCTTGGAAATGTGATCAATTACCATATTTTTTGCTCTATAAGACTCACTTTTTCCCTTCTAAAAAGTAAGGGGAAATGTGTGTGCGTCTTATGGAGCAAATGCAGGCTGCACAGCTATCACAGAAGCCAGAACAGCAAGAGGGATTGCTGCTTTCACTGCGCAGCAATCCCTCTTGCTGTTCTGGCTTCTGAGATTCAGAATATATTTTTTCTTGTTTTCCTCCTCCCAAAACTAGATGTGTCTTGTGGTCTGGTACGTCTTATAGAGCAAAAAATACGGTATTTTCACCCGTGAGTTGCAGGAGAACATTATAGTTGTCCCAGAAAACGTGCCAACCTACTGTCATCTCAAAGCATAACATCGCAGAAAAAAACTATGGCATCCACTTTCATTTAGTGGCATAGCCTACTTTGCCTGGGACTCGGCCACTGACTCCTCCACCGGGATGTTTCATTACAGTGCCTCCCTTGTCACCAATAATAATATGGTTGACTCCAGCAAGAGAAAGTGATTTCCTGGAAAAACTCTGGTTCAATAATAAATCCCGATAGCACCCCTCTCCTTTAGAAGGAAAAAAATAAATACACGCACAAACATCCTTTCCGAAGGCACTCTCTGCTCCATGGCTTCTTGTTCTGCACCCCCAAGCTCAAACCTTCCTTGCCTCTCCCTCCCCATGAGCGTCTCAAGTGGGGCCATGGAAAACTCTGGACATTGTGGCGCAATTGACCCATGTGTTGTATCATGTGAGAGCCAGGGCTGCTTGGCACATATAAACTCATAGAACTGTAGAGTTGGAAGAGACCATGAGGGTCCTCTAGTCCAGCTGTCTCCAGTACAGGACTCTTTTGCCCAACATACAGTTCAAACATGTTTGTTTGTAGCTGTATATCTAAGATCAGGGATGTGGAACCTACGGCCTTCCAGATGTTCTTGGACTCCAGCTCCCATTCAACCAAGCTAGCATGGCCAATGGCCAGGGATGATGGAAACTGTAGAATAGCAACATCAGATAGGACACCGTTTCCCCATCTCTGTCTAAGACGCTCTGGAATGTGAACCATTTCATGACTAGGGATGGGCAAATCTGTCAATTTCAGTTTCTCTCAGTTTCTCCCTTTTCCAGTCCTAATTTCAGTTCTCTACATTTCCACATCAGTTTCATTTTTAAAGTGCTCATGAAAACACACCAGCATTCTTTGTGTGGATTTATGCACATTTTAAAAACTGAATTGAATTTATCCTCCATCCCTCTATTCACGGTGGGTAACTGAATATGTGAGCGAGCTTCCACTGAAAAACACCCAGGATACAGTAAAAGTGCTGCATGCGGTATTAGATCTGTGGCAGTCCAATCACAAAGGGAGAAATGGAAAGCTGGTCCCACCCCAACAGCTCTGTGGAGGTCAGTTCCATTTGGCTCTTCCACTTACAGAATTTTAAGAACTGTTGCCCGAGTTTGCTTGTTTTCCTCTTCCCTCCATGTCCCCTTTCCCTTTTCCTTTTATCTTTTAGGTTGTACGCCTGTGGGCAGGGACTGACTTTTTTTTGTTATTCATCGCATGTAAGTTTCTCTGGGATACTTTTTGGATAAAGAGCAAAGCGGAAATGCTTTTAGATAAGCTGCCCGCTTGTTGCATTCTGCAGGGGAGGCCCTGCTAGCAATTTGGCTGCCGAGTGAAGTTTTGGGAGCAGCGATGCACAGCAGGGTGCTTTCTGTGGTGGCCCCTAAATTGTTGAATGCTATCCCTTCTGGGCTCATCACTGTATACCAGTGGCGCGCGGTGAAATTTTTCATAGGGGAACAATTAAGGCCAGAGGCACTAGCTTGTGAGGGGTGGGGTTGATATCATGCACTGTGATGTCCTGATGTCCTGATGTCATGCACATGAGCATCACACATCCCTCTCAGGCTTTGGGAAGGAGGTGCCAGGGCTCTCACAGGATGCTGGAGCCTTCCTGCCTCCTTGCAAAAGCCGGATGGGCTTTGGGAAGATGGCAGGATGGGTCCATCAGAGCCTTGTGCCTCCCTCCCTAAGCCAGGCAAAAGCTTCCCAGGCTTTGGGAAGGAGGCACCAGGGGAACATTTAGGGGACTAGCTTAGTCCCCTTAGTCCAATGGCCACACGCCACAGCTGTACACATTTTGACATCAGGTCTAGACCTCCATTTTGTACTGGCCTTTGGGTGTGGAAAATATTCTATGCAGTGTTGTTGTTTTCCAGGAGATACTCAAGGGTACACAATACTGGCACCTCTTCTTGTTGTTGTTGTTAAAAAGTGTGGGACTTACTGCAACAACTTCATGGTGAGTACCAGCACCTATTTTTCTAGGGGAAAAACCATTGATTATATAGATTAATTGTATTGAGTTGTCTGTAACCACATATTGAAGGGCCGCATACTGAAGAGCCTATGAAAAAACAAACAACCTGCTGCTAGAGCCATCAGCTGATGAATGCACATATGATTACTAGCTTGTAGTAGCACAGTGGTGGGCTTTTTCCACAAGTAGCTCCAGTTTTGTGGAATGCTCCTCTGCTGATATACGAGATGCCCCATCAGTATTGGCATTCCACTGGATCTTGAATACACATCTGGCTAAACAAGCACTTCTCTGATCTCTCCTGCTTTAACTGCTTTGCTGTTTTAATGGGCTTGTTTTTGTTGTTGTTTGATTTTATTGGTTTTATTGATTTTTATTGGTTTATGTTAACGTTTTGATGAGGTTGTTTTATCGTGTATCCTAATGATGTGTCTTTGTTTATTTTTATATTTTGTTTCACACTTGTAAATTACTTCGAAGCCACCTTGGCAATTAAGCTGCATTCAAATATATCAATCAATTAACTAAACACCTACCAGCTCTAAGATCTGCCGGCCTGTTGAGTATTGTTATGAAGTAAGAACATTTTGTGAATTTTTAAAGCTGATAGATGGAGAATCGAAAGTTTTCTCCTTTTCTTTTTTCTTCTCATCTTTATCTATTTTCTTTTAATTTTTATGTTAAAAATGCTTGATATTTGATATTTATTTCCTTATACTTTTTTTTCTTTGTTCTTTCAAGCTTTAATAAAAATTCAAGGGAGGGGAAACAATCTGCTGGTTTCAATGGGATTAAAACAATTTAACTGCCTGGTTACCAGTGTAAACAATTCATAGGATGAAAGAAAACTCCATTATAGAAATGTTCACCCTATTTCTACATTAGAGACAATGGGTTTTTTGCATCAGTGACCAGAGTTTTCCAATGACCCAAGCTTTGAGAAGCCTGAAGCTGGTAAAAATCAGATTCATTTCCCTTCATGCATTTATCATTGATCCAACATTCCCATCTACCAAGCTTCAGGAGAGTTCAAAGGAGGGAAGGGGGGGCTCAAATTATGTGACTAGCAACCTCAGCTACGGCCCACAACAGACAAGAACCCCGACCCCAGTCCCACACTTACCCCACCCAAACCATCATGCACTTGGGGCAGGACGAGGAGGGCAGATTGAAAGAGCAGGAGGTTGTAAAACGTCATCTTAAAAAATAGCTTAAAGCTTTACAAAGATGTTATGGCAACGAAATTTTTTGTAATTAAAGTTCTGTTGTTGCTGTTTAAAAAAAGAAAGTGGTTGTCAAAGCAAGTTTGTTCGTGTGAGTCCCATACAAATGAAAGAAGCCTGTGTGTGTGTCCAAACACATCCTTTGGAACGATGCAGGACCACTTTATCGCCAAGCACAGGAGGTCCATAGTCCATCCAGGACAGGTGGGTGCCTTTTGCTGTAATCCTGCCCAGGTGAGGTTTGCGTGGAGAAGCTGGGCCTCTATGCGGTGGCAGAGCTGAGCCAGTTGGTTGGCCCAAGCGGAGGGTTTATCGGATGATGATTGGTTGGGATGGATTTTTCCTGTTCACAGAAGATTCACAAACAAATTGAGTCTCCCCCCCCCCAAGCCCATCCCTCTTCATGCAAAATGACCCGCAGCGCTTCAACCCTCCCCCCCTCCCCAAGCTCTTTGAACCCAGACATCTAGTTGGGGTGATCAAATGGTAAACATGGAATATCTTTCTTCTCTGTGGTTTCCTAAGCACCCCCAATGAGCAGGGAGCAAACCCCATGGCACCCCTATGGGGACTTGCTTCTGAGTAAACATGCCTTGGAAATTTGTAAAACAGGTTGGATGTGGTTAGCATTAATCTCAGGGTATAGCAGGACTTTTAAAGATGGTTTCATTCTGGTTTCATTACTTTTTTAGCTGCCTTGAGTCTCTTTGGAGAAACAGGTTGGGTAGAAATGTCTGAAATAAATAAACTAGGCCTGAATGGCTAAACAAGGGATGGAGAAGCTGTGGCTCTCCTGATGTTGCCGTGGCCATGCTAGCAGGGGCTGATGAGAGTTGTGGTCCAACAACATCTGGAGGGCCACAGGTTTACTAGCTCTCAGGTAATCTCATATTTATTTTACCTTATGTCTTTATCCAAACAAGCAAGGTGTTATGAAATGCTGCATCAGAGGGTTTTCCTTATTTTATTTTATTTTAAAAATGCAAATGCTTTTTTTAAATGAATGAATGAATGACTGGATATAACCTTCCTCTTCAAATCAGCCTTCAGCAACCTGGTGCCATCCAGAAGTTTTGAACTACAATTCCCATCAGTCCCAGCTGGTTGTAGCCCAGGACCTCCGAGATAATTTCTGGGGAATCCACAAAGAAAGGAAACACTCTAGTTCTGCTAAGGAGATCTGCAGACATAGATCCCTGGCCAAGGAGGGTAAAAAACACATGAATTGCCATTGAATTTATAACAATTGAGCCAGAGTTTCAGGAACACATGGGAACTCTTTCTCAACCTTGAGAAGGAAAGATTAGGTAGATTCCATCAAACCTTACTTTGGTTGGTTTACTAGTCACTCCTAATGGCTGTGCTGGATGGAACTGATGGGTCCAAAACATCTGGAAGGCGCTAAGTTGGGAAAATCTCCGTTATACCTTTCGAGGAGATTCAGGGTCTTCTCGATAGGGTTTAATTCATAATAATCAAGCCATTGAGATATTGCAAACGGGTCATTGGCAATGGGTTTGGGTTTTACTTAATGGGTTTTCACCGGAAAGCTACAGCTGAATTAAATATGGGCTGGAAAGTTGATGTCGGTAACACTGTCTGGACTCCTGCATGCACGAAGAGCTCCAGATCCCACAAGAAACACCCATCTGGAAACAGCTGGGAAGAAAGGTTTAATGTTCTGAAAAGGCACCAGCTGGAGCTTGTTCATCCTCTGTTCTCCCCTGCCAATATACAGTGATGACTGGTGCCCACCGGGGACTAGTGAGGCAGAAATCAGGGGAGTCCAACAGGAGGCAGAGCCAGAGCCAACTCATTCTAGTTTTGTCCCCGTCCTTCTGCAAGGGCAACACTGAGACTAAGGAGGAAGAAGCCAACAGGCAGTGCTGGCACCTCCTGGGTTGCATGTGAGTAAGAAGGCAGGTGGGTGGAGACTGGCTGGGGGCAGACTGGGGTGGGTGCCCCACTCACCGTGATGGAGAAGCCTCCACTGCCAATATATAAGGAGGAGGTGCGGCTGGGTTGGGTGAGGCCAGGGCTCAACGTAGGACTAAGAGCTGCTGCCTTTGAGGGCTATAGGGAGGAGGAGCCTGTAGCAAAACAGACCTATTAGTTAACCTTGAAGAGGGAACTGCTTGCAGGGTATGTGGGAAAGCTACTGATAAGAGAAGCGAGGTTAACGCCATAAATATGGGACGGAATTGTGAGGGGTTCTGCAACCAGAAAAGGGCAGGCAAATGGAGCGCTTGCTATGTGTGATGCAAAGAGTCTCAGGCTTTCTCCTGGAAGACCCCACTGGGACCACTTCATGCAGTAGTAGAGCTCTGAGGATAATACTGAACCTAAACAGAGCTCTAAAAACTGAGAAGAAGGCAGTGAGTAATCTCATAGCTGCCAAAAAGAAAGAAAGTAAGTTGCTCTGTGTATTTTTGAAAACCTTTGATCCGTACATCTTTTAAAAGATGAATGAAGTAATAGATTGCCGTACAGTGGGGAGAGAGGGATGAGCAGGGAGTGGGAGACTGTCCTCCTTTAGTGAGCAGTATCAATATAAAATGCATTACTAGTGCTGGAGCTGAATCCTCGGCCCAAATTAAGCCTCAGCGCAGTGATAATGCTGGGAAGACTCAACAGAGGTAGGGCTGACAGTGCCTGTGGTCTCTTTCTGCTGGTATTGGGGATGATGGCTTAGCTGCAGGAAGAACGATGGGGACATTAGAATCAGAGGCTGCTTCTTCGGCATCACACATTCCTGTTTCTCCAAGCCAGAGACTGGAGGAATAGTGTTGTTCGGCTGTGGCTGGTGTCCATTGGGACTGATAGGGCAGAAGGCAGGGAAGTCAACAGTAGGTGGCGCCAGAGCTAATGGCAGGCAGAGCCAACTAGTTCTACTTTTGCCCCCATCCTCCTGCCTGCTGGGCTCTACAAGGGCAACACAGGAGGGGGAAGTTGACAGGCAGTGCCACCTGCTGGACTGGTTGTAAGAAAGAAGGCAGGCATGTGAAGGCTGGCCGAGGGCAGACTGAGGTTGCCCTAATGAACCTGCCACCACAAAACCGTAATGAGAAGGCCACCAAAACACCATGAATAGGAAATGGCACAGTGTGTAGTAAAATATCTGGGGCTGGCCCAGAGCAATAGGTCAGCTATCATCAACCTGGCTCACTCCAGGTGTTTCAAACTACAACTCCCATCAGCCCCAGCCAGCGCCAGGTGGGGAGGGCGGCAATAGGCAGTGCAGGTGGTTGCTTTGGGTGTTGGACTTCCAAGCGAGCCGGGTTAATTCGGGCAAAAGCCACTAGGGGGAGCTTAGACCTCCTTTCCCTAACCTTTGGGACAATGTTGCCTGGGTTGCGTGCACCATTCGCAACATCCCCTTTCTCTGCCTCTGAAGAACAGGACGCAATAGGCGATCAGCATCCATTCCTGCCCCTTTGCTTGTCCCGCCTGGGTGGAAAAAGGAAACAGGGCTGCAAACACCTTGAAAACCCGCAAGGAGGGCACACACTTGCCCCATGCAACAAGCTGCAAGAAGAGAGGCAGCAAAAGGCTTCTGAGCCCTCCCTGAAAATCCCTCCTCTCATTTCTGCAGAAACACGGCACAAATCATGGCTTACATCCCTCAGTGCAATCCTAAGCATGCTTAGTCTGAAGTAAGGCCCACCATGTCCAACAGGTCTTACTCCCAGGTAAGGGTGCACAGGACTGCCACTGTGGCAACTTGGGTCAGCCTGCGGACACACACTTGCACCATCCAGCGAAACTGGAAGTAGCCTCTCTTTCTACCATTCCCCAAAAGGAGAAGGTGAGAAGCCTTCGCTGTTTGGAGGCGAGCTTCCTCCCTTGTCTTCCAAAGTAGTGAATTGAGCAGAAGGGTGTGTGTGTGTACAGGTGCTAGAGCGAGCAGCAATGGCAAGCGAGCATTGCTCATCAATAAAGCGGCAGCTCTAGCTGTCCCGACAGGAGACCCCGCCACCAGGATACAACGCGTCCTAGCTGCTTCAGAGGTGCCTGTCCAGATCCTGTAGCTAGCTGTGCCTCTTTGGGGTGAATCTCCATGGTAGCTTGCAGGGGTAGGTGGATGGCTGGGAGTGGAGTGCCTGAGTTATTGAGGTTGCCCTCCAGCACCCGAGTGCCAACAGAGCCCCAAAAAGGACTTCGGAAAGCTACCAAGCAATGTTTAAAAAGAAGTCAAGGATCTTCAAGCAATGGCCAGCCTGATCCTTGACCCAGGAGAGGGCAGGGCAATAGACTCTGGAGTAGGGATGGGTAAACCTATCCATTTTGGTTTCTCAGTTTCCCAGTCTTAAATTGAGTTCTCCACATTTCCACGCCAGTTGGCATCTTTTCCTTTAAAAAGCCATCATGAAAACTCACCAGTATTTTCTTTAGTGTGAATTCTTCCTAATATACACTTTTTTTTTTTGCAAAGCAGTTTCCCTTGCTCTAATGAATTTCCTTACGTTATTTTCACTAACAAATGCATTGTTATGCACTCTTCACCCCAGTATATGCATATTTAATTTGCACATTTACTTGGCCGCGGAACTGCATTGCAAAATTCAGAGAAGTGCGAAGGAGGGCCGTAGTTTTGGTTTGCGTATCATTACAGAAAGTGTGGATTAGGTAGATCCGTATTTGAACACAAACTGAATCGAATCTCTCCCTCACCCCTATTCCGCATTGCCCACTTCGGTTGGCAGGGTTGCGTAAGGAAAGGAAGGAACTGGTGTGTAAGGGGGTGGTTTGTGGGAGGTTCAGGGAAGGAGATGCCTCCATCTCCTCTGGGCGGAAGCAGAAGACACAGCTGAAAAATCCCTGTGCATCAGTAAATGGAACGTGGATGGAAATACAAAGCCACGCCAGCTTTACACTGGAACAGACAAGCCGAGCCCGGGGTCAAGGCTGCTGCCCACAGCCCTGCCCAAGGCGAAGCAAAATCCAGAGTCTACCTTACCACAAGACGGAAGCAAGCGAGCATGCAAAAGCTGCGGGTTTGTTCCGAAGAGAGGAAGAAGAGAAGAAGGAGAAGGAGAAAAAACCCTTCATCATTAGCAAAATAATAAGAATAATATTTTTTTAAAAAAACCCAGAGGGAGGCAGATGGCTGTCTGCCAAGCATGGCATGACCTTAGGGTCAGCCGGGATTGTTCAGATGACTGTTTGTTAAATCCATTTCCTGGGAAACGTTTGCTCCTTGGTTTGCTCTCTTCATGTGAAGATGACTTACAGTCAACACACCAGCTTTTGCCTGTGGGAGCACCCATCCACCCCGGTCTCCCAAGAGTCACGGGGACAAGGCTTTCTTTCACAGCATTGATCGGTTTGCTTATTCTATCATTTTCTTCCCTCCCTTGTCTCCTCCTATAAACACTTCATTGCAGCGTCCCATTCTTGGAATCCAGAGGTGGAACCCAACACGCATCCGTAATCGCTCCATTATTCATCCTTAACCGACTTTCCTCTATCTCTTTTCTTCAGCTTTCCACCTCTACCTCGAACGACGCCGACTGTTTCAACCGAAGGCTCGGCCATCCAGAATCCATACCTGGGAAGGCCATCAAGGGGGTCTCTCTCCCCTTATTCTTGCATTGCAACCCACCCAAGACCGGGCAGGGGGGGGAGACACAGGCGAACCTCTACCCACCAGCACTTGGCCGGAAACCACTTTTGATCCAGCACTGAGCGGCAGCAGCTTTTGCCACCAACTTGCCAATCTGCCACAGCGGTTTCTTGTTTCTTTCCATTATACCACTTTGTTTGTTTGTTTTTCATTTGTATTTTTGTATTTTTTTTGTTTTTGTGTTTTTTAAGCATCATTTTTTTCCAAAAATTAAGATTTCAGGACAGATCACTACAAGGAAGACGGGAGGTGATGGAGGCATGGGGATTTTACAAACTTGAGGAGGGATTTCTTCCAAGTTGCCACTGCCACGGCTTCATGGGACGTGGACGCACATGCAAAGTGCGCTGGTCATTCGTACGCACGATCTAACTCTTGGCTTACGATTTGCCACACGTTGCGTTGATCTCTCTCTCTCGCTCAGTGTACATGTGAGTGCATGTGTGGTTTATAAGTCACAGCATCTCTCCCGGAAAAGAAAATATATATATATAGATATATTAAATGAATAAATAAAACCATGACTCTGATTGGTTGGTCAGTGCTGGGTTGGGATTGGAGGACCTGGCTCCAGACGATGGTCAGATTCTTCCAGGGAGCGGCTTACTCGATCACCATGCAACGGGGCAAGTGCTGGGAAAAATATTTGAAAAGCTCTGGAGTGGCCCCTGGACAATTTGTCAACTCGAGTTCTTCTAAGTCTTGAAGCTGGACGAGGCCCGAGAGCCCAGTTGTGGTCAGGAGAGGACAACCTGGAAAGACCAAAATCAGAGAGCACCCCATGAACGAGAAGCAACTCATTCAGACGACCACAACTTACAGCAAGCAAGGCTAACAATGGTCACATTCACACGTCACATTTAAAGCACTCTGATACCACTTTTAACAGTCCCCTGCAAAGTGGGATTAACTGTGAAACCACTCTGGGAACTGTAGTTCCAGGAAGGGAACAGGGGCCTCCTAACAATGCTCAGCAGCTCCCAGAAATCTTTGGGGGAAGCCATGCCCGTTCAAAGTAGTGTCATAGTGCTTTACATGTGTGGTGTTAATGTGGCCTCAGAAGTCATCCCCACTGAATTCAGCTGAAGCTATTCTAGGGACACGTGAATTCATTAGTTTTGGTTTCTCTCGGTTTCTCATTTCTCTGGCCTCAAGTTCAGTTCTCCACAATTCCACACTAGTTCAAGATTCTTTTAAAAAAGTTAGCATGAAACTGCATCAGTATTTTAGTGCAAATTTATCCTAATATACACATTTTATGCAATTTGGCCGGTTACACATTTTTGTATGCCATTTCCTTGAACACAATGCTTTTGTATAATATTATTTTCACAAATATAAGTGTTTTAATAGACATTTTACCTCAGTTGTATGCATTTTTGTGCCCATTATTGTCATTCTCATGAGGCAATGCAGCCCTTAGGCCAGGCTTCCTCATCCTTGGCCCTCCAGATGTTTTTGGCCTACAACTCCCATGATCCCTAGCTAGCAGGACCAGTGGTCAGAGATGCTGGGAATTGTAGTCTCAAAACACCTGGAGGGCAGAGGTTGAGGAAGCCTGCCTTAGGCAGAAAAGGGTTTCCTGCCTCTGAAGTAAAATGACCAAAGAAATGAGTATTATCAATTCCCTTTCTCCACTTTCAGCTTTCTGGGGAGAGGGGGAGGTAGTGTGTAATCCCTAGCCAAAGTTTCCCTTATTTTCCTTTTGCCCTGCCCCCACCCCACACAAAAGAATGTGGTGACAGTGTTTGCAAAGTCTCAGCAAAGTGGTGGGTTCAAATGGATTCATGATATGTATCAGAAAATTTCCCCTTAGTTTGGCTCTCACCAGCAACAGACAAGAGGCGTAAACTTCTCATTCCCAGCAGATGCTTCAGGCCAAAATCTTGAACCTGAAACAGGAGAGAAGGAGGGAGGATTTGTGAGCCAGAATTGCTATTACTTGAGAAGCAAGTGGGTTAAGTCTGTTAACTATGCTCGTTTTTAAGACCTGAAGTCTTGCCAATATGGGGGTATTCTATTGGCACGGGTGCCAACTGTGAAATAACCATAGCTGTCAACTTTTCCCTTTTCTTGCAAGGAATCCTATTCGGAGTAAGGGAATTTCCCTTAAAAAAAGGAAAACATTGACAGCTATGTAAATGACCTTTCTAGAGAAGTCTGGGGCAACCTTTGGACCTTCAGATGTTGCTGAACTACAGCTCCTATAAGCCCTGGACACTGGCCATGCACGCTGGGGATTATGGGAGTTGTAGTTCAGTAACAACTGGAGAGCTGAATGGCTGTTAGGCGGAAGATGGAGCAGACTGGTTCTCTGTTACTGCAGATGACAACATTAGGAGAAACTTCCTGATGGCTAGAGCTGTTCAGCAGTGGAACACTCTGCTTCAGGAAGCAGGGGGCTCTCTTTGACTTGAGATCTAGCAGCAGAGGCCTACCCAAAGATACCGCAGTTGCATCCTGTATTGTAGATCTTACACTGAGAAAGAAATTGGACCAGATGACCAACTCTATGTCTGTCCGTATTTTCATCAACAAAATATTGGAGCAGTGGAGGCCGGTCCATTTGGGAAAATAGGGCACTGTCCCATCAGCCTCAGTCTGCCCTCAGCCAGCCCCCACCTGTCTGCCTTCATACCTACAGCCCATCCAAGATGTGGCACTAGCTGTCAACTTCCTCCTCCTTAAGTCTCGGTGGTTGTCCTTGTAGAACTCAGCAGGGAAAAGGATGGAGACAAAACTAGAATTAGTTGGCTGTGCCTGTCATTGGCTCTGGCTAGTCCCAATGGGCACCAGCCATCACTGTTGTCAGTCCTTCAAATAGAGGACTCACCTCCCCAAAGGTGAGGCTACAGGACCACCCGAAGCTCCAGAATATTGTCATTTGCCAACTGACCTGGCAGCTGCCACCACTTGCCAGCTGTTGGGGGAGAGAGCAGGAAGCAGGGATTGCGTAAAGGGAGACCCCCAGAATCTTTCCCACCTCCCCAACCTATTTATAGCCTCTGCCGACAGATTGAAAGAACCAGGCTGCTCTTTCCCCATTACCAGAGGATTCTTGGGGACTGCCCAAGAGATTTTGCCCCTTGAAGACAAGGTGGCATAACACCCTGCTTTCCACACACAGAAGCTGCCTAGAGCTGCTATTGAATTGTACTTCAAGCCTAACAAAGAAAGTCATGTCAGGGGGGGAGAGCTGCCCCTGCTGCCCCTCAACATTTGCCTCCAGAGGCACTTGCATCAGTCTATTAGTAGGGCCAGCCCTATCTATTACCTACCTGGCAGCACCAACGGAGGTATAAGTTCCTAAGAGATGACATGGTGGACAAGTAACTGAGCCCGGTATCTGTGATCCGCACACACCTGCAAGAGAGTTGGGAAAAATTGCAACTGTGAGGAGGAAGGCATGAACAATAGGAGCAAGGGGAAAGGGGGAACTTCTCAACTGCCCAGTCCCTTTTTATTATTGATATAAAGTAGCAGTATAATTTATGCTTTTAAATGCCTTTTTTATGTTGAGATGAGTAATGTATGGATTCCATAGTTTGAGAGCTGGAATATTAGAAAATGTACCATAATACAAATTAAATAAATTCAATAATTCAATAAATAAATAATTCAATATAATCCATATCTATCTTTTGAAGAGTTGTTTCTTTGTTGCTCCGCGTCTGGACAGCTCTTAATATATCCTAACCCAATTTTGCAGGATGGATTCTTCAATCAAGGAGCAGGTTTCGTCTGTGCTTGGATACAGCTGGAAGCCATTTGGAATCAAGATGGCGGGCCACACCTTTCAAAACTGTACTGATCTTAACAACTGATTTCAAAACTGAACTGATATTTTTCCCCTTAGAATTACCTAGCAAAGCCAAATATGAGGCTGCCAGTGTGATATGATTCAATAGATTTTATTTATATGATGCATGATGCTGTTGATGAATATAATACCTAGCTGTACTAAGTACTGTATGTGCTGAAATATTGTATGCACCATATTTTTCAATATTAGTAATACTAGATACAATTTTTTAAAAAGCTGGAGCAGCAGGCATGGGGGGGAAAGCAGGCGACCTTTTGATGGTACAGTTTCTAAAACCATCAGGTTGTATCAAGTGTTAGTTCTACTCAGAGTTATGTCCATTAATTGCAACAAGTGTACTCTGAGTAAAACTTAGTTGGCTACACTCCAGCCTTTCCAAATGTGTTGCCATGAAAACCTGGGCAATGTGCATTTTAAAACAAATTGACATCACATTTTTAATGAAACACCAATAAACTGAACAGCAGCAGTTGTCAGAGGACCAAACTAGACCATGCATTAAATGCATGTGTGCATTGCTATGCATTTTGTACTGGAAGGAAGGAACCTGGGAGATGGGGCAGGGGGGTGTTTCTCGGTGACATCAGAGTGGACAGCCAATCAGTGCTGTGCACTTTGAAGCTTTCAGAACTGTGTCGCCCAATCCTCTTCATCAGAGCTCCATTCTGGAGAGGCACAAGTGCATTTTGAGCTGACTACTTAGAAGACATCTCCACATCCAGAAAAAGCTTCCAGATGAGGACTTAAATTTGGAGACAGGTCTTGGAGAAATTGCACACGGGTTATTGGCAAAAGATTTTTTTAAAATAAGATTTTCTTCTAAAAAGGTAAATCCAGATTAACTTGGTGGCGAGGGCATACAAAAGTTGGTATTTTGATGCCAACGACGCCATGTGGACACTGGCATGATTAAGGAGCACCCATCACCCCAAAACATGTCTCTTCCAAGTGTCCTTTTTATTGTGCATTTGTGCTCATGATGTTTGTGGGATGGTCACACGTTACCCTACATTCATGACTGGTTGCACCCATAGAACCTTTGGGGCAGCCATACTGCTTCATTTCCAGGTAGCGCATCTCCTGCAACTTCCTTGTTGGCTTTGCTCTGCTTCCATAGTCAGAGGCATTGTGTTCCTGAATACCAGTTTTCGGAAGCCCCCAAAGAGGAGGATGCTCTTGTCCTGCTCAAAAGTTCCCACAAGCATCTGGTAGGCCACTGGGGGAACAGGATGTTGGACTTGGACCACTGGTCTCATAGATAGATAGATAGATAGATAGATAGATAGATAGATAGATAGATAGATAGATTCTTTATTGTCATTACACTAGTGCAACATTGCACAAGTGCAACGAAATTGGATGCCATCCCTTAAAAACAACAAAAGCAAAACAACAGCAACAACCAAACAAACCACCTTCCAACCACACCCACACCCACACCCATCAAACTCCCAGGTCTCACTATCGAGTTACAGCATTCAAAAAGGCCACAGCTCTTGGATAGAAACTGTTTTTTAGTCTATTTGTCCTTGACTTGATATTTCTATACCTCCTGCCAGAAGGCAGTAGTGCAAACAGACTGTATCCCGGGTGAGATGGATCCTGCAGGATGTTGTTTGCTTTCCTAAGGCAACGGGAACCGTACAGTTCTTCCAAAGGTGGGAGAGGGTGACCAATAATCCTTTGGGCTGTGGTTATGACCTTCTGGAGCACCTTCCTCTCCCTAGCTGTACAACTGGAGAACCAAGCACAAATACAGTATGTAAGTATGCTCTCTATGGAGCCTCGGTAGAAGGACACCAGCAGTCTCTCACTCAGATTGTTCTTTTTTAAAAGTCTGAGGAAATAAATTCTCTGCTGGGCCTTCTTCACCAGAGCAGTGGTATTTGCGCTCCAAGTCATGCCCTGATCCATAGTCACTCCCATTTATTCTTATGTTCATAGGAGCATTGGCCTCTGCCTTACGCCAAGTCAGACAATTGGTCCATCTAGCTCAGTGTTGTCTATACTACCTAGCAGAGACTCTCCAGGATCCAAGACAGGGCTGTTTCCTATCTGGAGATGCCACAATGTTCTGGAATGGGTGGGGAGGTGTTGCCTCACTTTTGTTGCACTTCTGTACAGGAATAATTTGGTAGCATTGGAAAAGCACCGCAGAACAGCTAAGCAAGCAGAATAAACTTACCACAAATGCCCTATGATTGTGTCAAGCACATGTTGCGGAATACACACACTATAGTCTGGAGAGACCCACAGATTCTCTGCATGTGCTAGGATAACTCACAAGGGGGCAGCATTGAATTAGAGAAGCTTCACTGACTGTGCAGTCCCTAGGCTGAGGGGAGGGCCTTTCCGGATGCCCAGAAATCAGAAGCTACACGCACAACTGGTACCTGAAGTTATGGGTGGGGAGGCAGCTGAGACAATTAGTGCCTTGGCGTAACTGGCGCCAGACACTGATGGAGAGAGCCAGCTTGGTGTAGTTGTTAGGATGCCAGGCCAGGACACAGAAGAAGAGGGTTCAAATTAGCCCTGAAGCTCATTGGTGGGCTTTGGGCCAGTCAGCCTCTCTCAGCCTCATCTACCTCACAGGGTGGTTGTGAGGATAAAACGAGAAGTATATAGTCCACCATGAGCTTATTGGAGGAAAGGTGGGCTAGAAACATAATCTCATATAAAGACGTTGCACCAGCAGGGTCATCTACAGAAGCAAGTGGAAATGAGCCACAGGTGTTTGGAGATCAAGGCTAGAACACTGCTCCTTGAGGCACTGCAGTTCCCTGGAAACCCCTTGGTTTCATGGGGACCAAGCTGCATTGCAGGCAGATAGGCAGCTGCCTCATTGTATCAACCAGGCCACTGGTCCATCTAGCTCAGTACTTGTCTACAATGACTGGCAGTGGCTCTCTAGGGTTTCAGGCAAGAGGGCATTTCCCAGCCCTACCTGGAGATGTTGGGAATTGAATCTGAGACCTTGTGCATGCTAAGCAGGCGCTCTACCCCTGAGCTATGGGCCACCCCTAGTCCCCACCTTGCCTGCTCTGACTCTGCCCTATCAGCAAGCGTCTCTGCTGCAATCAGCTTCCCCTGAGCCTTGAGTTACGATGGGAGAAACTGCTGCACAGACGTCTCTCCTTCTTTTGCCCCTCTGGAAACAGGCCCAGCCCATTTTAAACCGTACCATTAGCTTCTAACCCTTTCAGTGGTTCTCAACCTGTGGGTCCCTAGATGTTGTTGGACTACAACTCCCATCATCCCTGAGTTCTGGCCTTGCTAGCTAGGGATGATGGGAGTTGTAGTCCAACAACATCAGGGGACCCACAGGTTGAGAAGCACTGCAGATTGTTGTGTGTCTGTGCTAGAACCAAGCCCTAGGGTTGTAGGAAGCCATTTAGCTCAGTATTGTCTACACCAGGGGTTGTCAACCTGTTATCTACTGCCCACTGGTGGGCGTTTCAGGATTCTAGGTGGGCTGTAGAAGCTGAATCCTCCTTCCATTGAACACTGGTGGGCGGTAAGGAAACTTTACCATCAAGAAAGATGCATTAGTGGGCGGTATAAAAGGTATAAAAAGGTTGACTACCCCCGGTCTACACTAACCAGCCGCAGATCTCCAGGCTTTTCAGACAGGGGAAACATTCCTACCTGGAGGTGATGAATATCAAACCTAAGACCTTCTGCATCCCAAGCAGGTGCTCTGCCACTGATCTATATGGCCTGGTTTCTGAGCTCAGCTGAGGCCTGGCAAGCTATTTAGCCATTGCTCAGCATATCATGCTTCAATCCTCCATCCCATCCTCTGTGAAACTTCAAGAGGGCTCAGTTCTCTACCTACCTATCAAGGACCAGCTCCTCCAGCTTGTGCAGGTCACAGGCAATGTACTCCAAGGCCATGTCTGTGATCCGAGGACACCATGACAGGTCCAAGCTTCGGAGTTTGCGGAGGTTCTCTGCCACCAGCTCCACGCCATCGTCCGTCACCTTAGAGCAGCCAGAGAGGCTGAGGACACTCAGGTTAGGGAGGCTGTGCACCATGTTGACCACCCCGTGGTTTGTGATCTCCCAGCAGGAGTTCAGGCGGAGGGTGTGGGTTGTGTAACCCTGCTTGGCAGTGAAGTAGGCTAGGGCCGTGTCCGTCACATGATAGGCTTGGAGATTCAGCTCGGTCAAGTTGGGCAGCAGCTGGGAGATGGCGGCAATGGCGTCGTCGGCCACGTTGATGCAGTCGCTGACGCTCAGGGAAGTGATGCGGGCATTCAGGCTCGACCAGAGGCCAGCTTCGGTGAAATCATTACACCCGGACAGTTCCAGCCGCAACACCCCTTGCATCTGTTCCAGCATGACCTGAGAAAGGGAAGACACAGGTTTCATTTTAAGGGAGGGGATTGTAGAGTGGCAAAGCTGGAAAAGACATTGGAAATCATCTAAGCCAGGGATCAGCGGGCATCAGGCTTGTGGGTGGAGACAGAGGTGTAGTAATCTGAGGTCACCTAGGGTTAGGTAAAGGTAAAGGTACCCCTGACCATTTGGTCCAGTCGTGACCGACTCTGGGGTTGCAGCGCTCATCTCGCTTTATTGGCCGAGGGAGACGGTATACAGCTTCCAGGTCATGTGCCCAGCATGACTGAGCCGCTTCTGGCGAACCAGAGCAGCGCATGGAACCGCCGTTTACCTTCCCACCGGAGTGGTACCTATTTATCTACTTGCACTTTGACATGCTAGGTAGGCAAGAGCAGGGACCGAGCAACGGGAGATCACCCTGTCACGGGGATTTGAACCACTGACCTTCTGATCGGCAAGTCCTAGGCTCTGTGGTTTAACCCACAGCGCTACCTGCGTCCCCACCTAGGGTTAAAGACCTGTTAATATTTCTCCAGCAGGGTTTCTGTCTCCAGCATCCTAGAGCTGTCCAATCAATAGGAAGGGGGAGCTTTTTAGCCAGTGAGAAGAGGTCTTTCTGACACTTTGTGCTGATTGGAGCCAATCAGAGTGGGGGGAGGTGAGCGGCCCTAAGTAATGGCTGAGTGGGGATTGGAACCTTTGTCTCCCAGGTCTGACACTCAACTACTATGCCACACTGGCTAAGCAACATTGGGAGGGCCAAAGGTTCCCCACCCTCCTGCTCTTTTGAACCAAGTGGGGCTTCCTCTCAAGCAGACACATGTAGGTGCGTACTGAAAATTACCTACAAGGTATGTGTACTTGGAAGTAAGTCCCACTGAGTTCAAAGGGGCTTCCTCTGATCAACTGTACAATAGTATTGCAGCTTTCACCCACCTCATGCTCTCTCAAAGAGAGAGAAAAAAAGAAGAGAATCACACTCTAAGGATGCTCAAGAAACTGAATTTCCTTAAATTCCATTGGGAATAGACTTGATCTGCGCATTCCAACCTTATCCATGGATTGGAATGAAATTATTCTCCAGATTTTGCACTTCTCTGAATTTTTCAAGACACTCCTCAGATCCCAACAGTTACTTAAATTGCCAACAAGCCAACAATTATTTAATTTGCATATTTTAGGGTAAGATAGGTTTAGAAAGGCATACACCTAGAGGCAGCTTTTTGGGAGGTGGTGCTCCTAGGAATTAATTTAATAACAAAACAAAATTTGATACCAATCCCTCCATTAGAATTACTGGGGATATGAGAGGGGACAAATGAAGATGATTTGGATAAAGAATTGACTCTGTATCTTTCTCTTAAGAATTGATTCTGTATGTATTGTTAGCTGCTAGGATGGTTATCGCAAGAAAATGGAAACATTTAGAGGAGTTCAATAAGGATTTATAGTGTAGTCAAATCTGGTCCATAGCTGTTGCTGAAAAACTAATTCAAAAATTAAGGTATACTAACAGACAATCAGAAAAAGATTCAATTTCAACTAAGTGGCAAAATTTTATATGATGATAACAACGTTCAAATGCCTCCTGTGAATTATGCTACTGTCTGGAACTCTTAGTAACATTTCAGCTTTCCTGATATTTATGAATAAAGTAAACTTTTTTTTAAAGTTACTATCCTGCAACACCAAGAATACCCACCCCCGGGAATGTGAATAAAATTAACTGAATTTATACTTTGTGTGTGCATGTGTTTAATTTTCATTTTCATTCAATTGCATTGTTTGTCTGCATTTATTTATGCTTGTCTATTATTGAAGTATATGTAATTAATTGTTTAAATAAATAAGCAAAACCATGCTAAAAGGAAAGAAGGAAGGAAGGAAGGAAGGAAGGAAGGAAGGAAGGAAGGAAGGAAGGAAGGCATACAGTGGGATAAAATATATTTTTAAGCATGCATTTCATGGGAAGATATGGATTTAGACAGGATTTTCTCTGCATGATTTTTTTTTTAAAGTAAGTAATCAAAGCTAAATGGGGCAGAAGGGCTTACAGAGGTGCACTACCATAAACAGACTGCTGATCCATCCATCTACCCTTACCTCTCACCCCATCAGCCTGCTCAGTTCTTTCTGTGGATTGGGGCCCTCTTTTGCCCAGGCTGCTCAGCTCCTGTAGGCCACCTCTGCTCTGTTTGTCTTTAGACACCCCCCCCTTTATTAAAATAACAGCAACCATCATCTTATGGTGTTTTGGGATTGATTTTGCACTGGATCTGTGTTTCCATCGTTTGCATATGTTGGGTGGTTTTTCTGATGTTCATATTGTGCGTACAATATGGTTGTGGCTGAGTCACATTGGAATAATGGTTTGTCTTTAAAGACAAGCAAACAAATAAGGTCACATCTGTACTATGCATTATAAAGCAGCCTTAGACTTCCCCATGGAAGATGTATTGATTAATATAGCACTATGAGAATTGTAGCTCTGCATGGGGAATCAGCGTCTCCAAACAGCTCCTGGTACCCTGAACAAACTACAGCTCCTAGGATTCTTTGGAGGAAGTCATGACAGTTTAAACTGGTATGGTGCTGCTTAAAATGCATAATGCAGATGGGGCCTAAATCAAGACAGCCGATGCTCAGACATGTTGTAGACCAACATATGGAATGCCGCACGTTCCCCAGCCCTGCAACAGAGGAAAGCAGACCCTCCAAGTGTCCCTCTTCTCCAGGGACAGTCCCAGATTTATAGAAGCTGTCCCAGTTTCTCATTTGATCCCAGAATGTCCTGCTTCTCCTTAGGACATTCCTATTTTCATTGGAGGAATGTTGAGGGTATGGGAAAGGCTCTTTCAGCATGAAGGCAGGGGACCAGGGGCAGGGGACATACTGCACCGCGAGGGCCACATTCTCTTCTGGGCAACGTTCTGTGGGCCACATGCTGAGTGTTGGGGTCAGGAAAAGAGGCAAAGCTGGATAGAGAAAGGTAAAGGGACCCCTGACCATTAAGTCCAGTCGTGGCCGACTCTGGGGTTGCGGCGCTCATCTTGCTTTATTGGCTGAGGGAGCCAGCATACAGCTTCCGGGTCATGTGGCCAGCATGACTAAGCCGCTTCTGGCGAAGCAGAGCAGCGCACGGAAATGCCGTTTACCTTCCTGCCGGAGCGGTACCTATTTATCTACTTGCACTTTGACGTGCTTTCGAACTGCTAGGTGGGCAGGAGCAGGGACCGAGAAATGGGAGCTCACCCCGTTGTGGGGATTCGAACCGCCGACCTTCCGATCGGCAAGTCCTAGACTCTGTGGTTTAACCCACAGTGCCACCCACGTCCCTGGATAGAGAAACACATGTAAAAATTACTTTCTAAGTAACACCCCACACCCCTCTCTATCCTCTATCCAGGCAAGCAAAAGGCATTACTGGAGTTCAGGGACACATTCCAGCCAAGCAAAAACACCCAGAGGATAAAGTCCGACTGGCAAGGAGTGTGGCCTGGGGAGAGGGGGTGTGGCTGGGGAATGAGGGTGTGGCTAGAAGGGGGTGTGGCTACCTGGACTGCCTGTGGTTCCTGGGCCTCAGTTTCCCCCTCTGTGCCTCTGTGCCTACCATCTACCTACCTCAAGGCCTGCGTCTGTGATGGTCGATCTCTTAAGGCTCATGGATTTCACCCCTTTCTTGGACAGAGGATAGTTATCGATGAACTCACAAATGTCCAGGTCGGAGACGCCAACCAGGCAAAACCCCTCAAAACCCCTGATAGCAAAACCCTGGAGGTTGACAAACTCCTTGTCTCCACTGGGCAGGACATTGTAAAGCTCTTTGGTGTGTAGCACCGGCGTCAGGCCCACCCAGAACTTGGGCTGGTACAAGACCCTCCTCCACGCCTTGCAGACCTGGGCCAGGACACACTTCTCGCAGGCGGAAAAGTACGTAAACAAGCGGTTGAGGATCTTCTCGTCCACAGCCAGCTGCCGTTCACTGGGGGAACCGGAGAGGCCTTCGAGGGAAGTGACCTCCCCGTTTGTCGGGGAAGCCTCGCTGGAGTTCAGTCCCACCATGGCAGCTCCAGAAGGAGATGGCACCCCGGCCAGAGCCGCCAAGGACAAGGGCGGTGCCAGGCCGGGGATGGGCAGATCGCTGTGATTTGCTAAGGCTGGACCAATGAGAGCAGGCACAGATGAAGGCTGGCACAAGCGGTTTTTCATCGCTGGGGTCCCTTTGGTGATGCTGGCAGAGCCGAGTCCATTGGCCTGGGCGGGAATCTTCACAAGTCCGTTCCGGGGTAAACATGGAGGTTTCGTATCACCGTTACTCTGGTTCGACATCTTCCAAGGTCACTCTGGAAAAACAACGAGGAAGGCTGTTAGGGAATTGGACCCATGGCGCACCAGGGAACACCCGACTTTTCATCGAATCACCTTGCGGGAAGAATTGCCCCCCTTTTAGATGGTAATGGGCAGAAGTGTAGTGGCCTATGATCACAGTAGGTTGAAGACCCATCACAATTTATGCAGTAGGGTACTAGCAGCATCCCTGTTTGCAGCATCCTAGGGCCACCCAATCAGCATGGAAGGGGAGTTTTTGAGCCAATGAGAAGAAATCTTCTCACGGTTTGTGCTGATTGGAGTCAATCAGAGTCAAAGGAGGTGAGTCAGCCACTGAGGATTGACTCCTAGGGTCCCTCTGTGCATAGGAAGAACACCAGAGGAAGAGTTGCTCCAAAGCTAAGCATTTAGGAACACAGAAAACGGAAGGGGAGCTTTAGTTTAAAAGAGAATGATGTTCAAGTTCTGTTACATATAATGGAACTTCAAGGAAGACACAACTTAAGTCACTTCAAAAGAATATATTGGAATACTCCAAACCATTTGCCCATGTATGTCTACAGAAAATAGTAAATCTGGGTGAAAGGCAACACATGGAGATCAGCACTAACTGTTGCAATGCATCCCTAATTAATATTGTATAATAGCAGTATTGTACAATACAAGGTTGCATAATCTTGGAAGTGGGTACGGCTTTGAGGGGGCATGGCTGTGACTGGCAATGGGTATTGCTTTGCTTACTTCATCAGCATTTGGGTGTGAATTTCTCCCATCTTTGCATACAGTTTTGACAAAATGTACATCTTTTTGCAAAGCAACTTTTCCTAATATAATGCATTTAGGAATGTTATTTTCACAAATACAGTGGTACCTCGGGTTAAGAACTTAATTCATTCTAGAGGCCTGTTCTTAACCTGAAACTGTTCTTAACCTGAGGTACCACTTTAGCTAATGGGGCCTCCCACTGCCGCTGCACCTCCGCCGTGCAATTTCTGTTCTCATCCTGAAGCCAAGTTCTTAACCCGAGGTACTATTTCTGGGTTAGCAGAGTCTGTATCCTGAAGCGTCTCTAACCTGAAGTGTGTGTAACCCAAGGTACCACTGCATATTCATTTTCATGTGCACTTTCCCCTATAATATATGCTTTTTTTGTAAACTTTGATTGCTTGGAAAACTGCACCCAAAAATTCAGGTATGTGCGAATTTTGAAGAAGAACAAGAAGAGGAGGAGGAGTTTGAGTTTGGATTTGATATCCCGCTTTATCACTACCCTAAGGAGTCTCAAAGCAGCTAACATTCTCCTTTCCCTTCCTCCCCCACAACAAACACTCTGCGAGGTGAGTGGGGCTGAGAGACTTCAGAGAAGTGTGACTAGCCCAAGGTCACCCAGCAGCTGCATGTGGAGGAGCGGAGATGTGAACCCGGTTCACCAGATTACAAGACTACCACTCTTAACCACTACACCACATGTTGGTTCTCACAGTGATACGGAAATTGCAAGTTTGATACATTCCCCTTTCAGTACAATGCCTTTCAGTGAATTTCTTCCCCATCCGTATCCATGGGGAATGTTTTACACGAAGCAGCATTCCATCAACCAAGCTCCCTCTGACAGCCCAGAGATCCCTCCCCCTCAGCGAGTGCTAGTCCTGAGTCTGCCACTCTCTCCAGTAAACTAAGCAGAAGGTTGGAAATTGAGCCAATTTTCCTTTAGTGAAATCTTTGTTGCTGAGTTCGTCTTGCTCTGCTATTGTCATGTGAATGAAACTTTCCGGCAGTAACCACAGCAACCAAAGGTGGCAGCTTTGATAGCAACTTAATCCTGGGGCTTGCAAGAGTGGGCGGTGGTGCTGCAAGGGAAGCCCACATGTTTAATATTGGTCTTCTAGGAGAGGACTGATTAGGAAGCATAGGAAGTTGCCTTACACAGATCAGACCACTGGTCTGTCTAAGCTCAGTACTGACTGGCAGCAACTCTCCAGGTTTTCAGGCAGAGGTCCCTATCCAGAAATGCCACAGACTGAATCTGGGTGGAAG
The DNA here is from genome assembly GCF_965113315.1 of Podarcis vaucheri. Taxonomy (NCBI): domain Eukaryota; kingdom Metazoa; phylum Chordata; class Lepidosauria; order Squamata; family Lacertidae; genus Podarcis; species Podarcis vaucheri. The sequence goes on from NC_138752.1 coordinate 36,406,516, forward strand.
ATGGTGTCAAAACTAGACTGAGTTGGCTCTGCCTGACATGGGCTCTGGCTCCCCCTACTGTTGGGCTCCCTGCCTTCCAGCCTACCAGTTACAAGGGGCATCAGCTGCCACTGGATTGAAATTGCCTTGTTTCCAAAGAGTCTACATCCTTTTTCTTTCCAGTTACCTCTGGCCATAAGCATTGTCACCATTTTTTATTTTTTAAAAAACCCTCATGATTTATCTACTGCCTTTATTTATATGCTGGACCCAATATTACTAGAACAGGAGGATACAAATATTTTACATATTTTTAAATCCCACACTTTTAAGATCACACTTCATTTTGCATATGTGTTATCCATTGAACCTAAATTCAGAAGTCACACACGCTCGGGTAGCTTTTCTGGTTTGTTTACAGGGGGCCATTTTACCCAGCTGCCTGGCAGGACTCCTAATGCAGGCCTGCAGCAGGGATTTCCTTGAGCCAAGAGATGGATGGATGGGAAGACAGGTTTGGAGATTGGCTTGTGCTTAGCAGGTCACAGCACAGATAATTCACAGGGCCTGACTTCAGTACAGTGTGCAACACAGTGCACTGCTGGACCAGAGCATTTGCAGACCATAGTTGTGATGTTCTGGCTGCTAGATGGTGCCATCTTGTTTACAGAGCCTGATCACTTAAAGAGCTGTACAAGATGATGTGGTAAAATATATTTCCAGCCCTGTCCCTCAGTCCAGAGAATAGTGTGGCCCCAGAGAGTCCAGACACTGGCCAGCTCTGAACTAAAGTGCACACTTGCATCTTGAGGTATATACAGTCAATAAAGCCTTAGCTAATGTAAGCCATTATCAGTATCTTATGCGCCTCAGTATTGCATTCAACAGAATTTCATGTTTAATAAGAATGGGAGGGGGGAATGAAAAAAACATAGCACAAGCAATAGCTCAAACGTGCAGCAAGTAAGAAATCAGAATTTGTAGAATCCAAATGGTTATTTCCAGTACACGAAACTGATTGACAAACAGCCGGCTGTTGTCAGGAGTTAGAATGTGTGTGGGACCAAGACAAACTGTTGCTTGGCTTTTCTTATTTCCCCCTGCCCTCTTGCTTCCTCCTCCTCCTCTTATTAAACTTTTGCACCTCCCCTGTTCTCCATGAGTGCACCCATATGCAGGGGTGTGTGTGTGTGTGTTAGGGAATTTTGTTCTTTTTTTAAAAAAAAAACTATATGCGTCTGTAAATCTTGGGGGTCCCTCCGAGCAAGCAGACACCTCCCTTCGTTGCATCTATAAGGCCAATTGCCATCCCTAGTGATCCTCAGGCCCTATCGAAGTTGGCCGCTAGAGGGAGAAATCTGGCTGCCACCATTCCACACGTTAACACTCCTTTGCTGGAAAAGAGCAACACAGTGGAGGCTGTTCCTTTGGAGCAAATGGGGCACCAACCTCAGTCTGCTCTCAGCCAGGTCCCCTCTTACAACCAGCCCCAGGGTGTGGCACGAGCCATTAGCTCCTTCCTCCTTCGTTTCAGTTTTGCTGTTGCAGAACTCGGCAGGGAGGAGGATGGAGTCAAAACTAGAACCAATTGGCTCTGTCTGCCATTAGCTCTGACTCCAACTGCAGTTGGACTCCCTGCCTTCTGCCCCACCAGCCCCAATGGGCATCAGCCACCTCTGCAGCCATGACAACTGCCCACAGCACATAAAGCAATTGCTGCTGTTTTTCTTCATGGAAAGGATGGGAGCCAGGGAGAGAATTGCAATTTTAGACAGAAGAGGCAGGGACACTACTTTCCTTCTTGTGTTGCCAGCTGACCTGAAAAAATCACTTTGGCCTGCTCTTGTGCATCGAACAGCAGATTAAGGTGCAGAAATTGGCATGGGAATCTTTTGATGACAAAAGCAACCTGTTATTACCTCCTAACACAGGTGCGGGGAACATTTTGCACATTCCCTTCTGGGAAACTTTCCAGGGGCCACACGGCAGTGGGGGGCAGTACCAGGAGCCAAGGGGGCAGAGTAATGAATGTGAAGTTAACTTTTGTACCGTAATCTAGTTTCTATGCACATTCACACACCCCATCTCCATCGATAAATTCAGGCAAGCAAAAGGCACGATCAGAGCTCAAGGGCACTTTCCAGCCAAGCAAAAGCACCCAAGGAGGGAATGGAATTGGTCTGCTAAGTGGGTGTGATCTGGGAGCGTCCCAAGGGCCAGACAGAGAGGCCTGGAGGGCCGCATTTGACCCTTGGGCCCAAGATACACCACCCATGCCCTAACACCTGCGCACCAACCTGCCACTAAGGCGCAGCTGCGGCAGCTGGTTGAAAAGTTGGCAACGACACTGCCTTCCCCTTGCCCTCGCGGGATGTATTTCTAAAGTGCTTTTTCAGTCTATAAATAAGCCCATGAATTATTAAGGGTGCCTTCCACTGTCCAGGCCTTGGACTGGGAAGGCCCCAAAACGGCAGCAGCCCCACAGCCTGTCGCATCCCATTTGCCTTGGGAGGGGCAACCCCCCCAAAAAAAAACCTTGAAAGGGAGAGGGAGGGAGGAAGCAAAGAGTCTGCATCCCAGGAGACTCGCCAGCACAGACATGTTTGAAGCAAGGCTAGGATCTGCTGTCTGCCGGCCTGGACGCTGCTTGCAATCACGTGCCAATGCAGATGACTGCCTGTTTCTATGCTGAGCCAGCTGGCTTGGAGGAACCCCACAAAGACACAGAGAGACAGAAAGAGAGAGAGAGAGAGAGATGCTCAACAGTCATGCTTTCCTCTCCACTGACAGACAACGGGCCTTCCTTCAGTTAAGGCAGCTGGCTGGGAGAGGAATGGAATACAGATGCTGGGTGGTTCCCCCCTTCTTCTGAAAAGCCATTGGTAGCCTCTCCATTTGCACCACCCCACATTCTGCCCCACAAGAACGCAGTGGCCAAGAGAACTAGATTATGCACCCTGTTTAAATGGCACAGAGTAGTAAGGCGTGCCCTCTCTTAGGAGACAGGATTGATTTTGCAGTGTTTACTATTTTAACCAGGAGTTCTGGCAGGGAGAGGGAACCAGAGGGCCGCATTTCCTTCGGAGCAACTTTCCAGGGGCCACATGCTGGCATTTTGGCATGGGCAAAAGTGGGAGCAGCAATGAAGGTAAAATGTACCTTTGTGCAGTAGGCTAGTTTCTACAAACGCACACATTCACAGAGATCAGCAAGAGGCGTTATCACAGTTCAGTGACATATTCCACCCAGACAAAAACACTTGACAGAGTAGTCTGGGAAGAGCCATGAGGGCCGAAAAGAGAGGCCTGGAGGGCCACATTGGATCCTCATGCCTTGGATTCCCCACTGTTAAGTTACAGGGAACCCAACCACTGAACACATGTTTCCATCTCTTTTCTAGTTTTGGATATTTCACCAGGCAGCTTCCAGCACTATTATCAAACACTGAATCTTTGCCTCCCACTACCCTCCGCTCCAAAGGAGACCCCCCCAAAGGAGATTGACAAAGCTGACAATGGCCTAGGAGGAAAGGTTAAAGGAGTTGATGTGTCTTGACTAGAGAAGAGACAACTAAGAGGCTGTATGACACGGGTGGCGCTGTATGACACGGGTGGCGCTCGGTCCCTGCTCCTGCCCACCTAACAGTTTGAAAGCACGTCAAAGTGCAAGTAGATAAACAGGTACTACTCTGGCGAGAAGGTAAACGGTGTTTCCATGCGCTGCTCTGGTTTGCCAGAAGTGGCTCAGTCATGCTGGCCACATGACACAGAAGCTGTGTGCCAGCTCCCTCGGCCAATAAAGTGAGATGAGCGCTGCAACCCCAGAGTCGGCCACGGCTGGACCTAATGGTCAGGGGTCCCTTTACCTTTACCTATGATGCTGTTTTGGATGCTTTAGTTGAGATTCCTCCATTGCAGGGGGTTGGACTTGGGTCCCCTCCACCTCTACAATTCTATGATAGCCACCTTGCCATAGTCAAATATATGATGGTGCAAATGTCTTTCCTACTGTTCCAGAGCAGGGATTGCTAGCATGGCGCTCATTAGATGTTGCTGGACTACAGCTTTCATCATCCCTTACTATTGGCTATGGGTCTTAAGGGAGTTCTGCAACATCTAGAGAGACTATTGCTGCCCTCAAACTTAGCAGTTCAAATCACAATAAAAACGATAGGGTGAGCTTCCTGGCTATGGAAGCTGTTTGGTAGTAGAATAGACTGCCTTAAAAAGCCGGGGACTTCTTCATTAGGGTCATTACTCAGTGGTAGAGCATCTGCTCTAAATGCAGAAGGTCCCATGTCCACTCCCTGGCATCTCCAGGTAGGGTTGGGAGAGACTCATTATCTGAAACCCTGGAGAGCTGCTGCCAGTCAGTGAAGACAATACTGAGTTAGATAGACCAGTTGTTTGACTCAGTCTAAGGCAGCTCCCTGTTAAATGACTTGGTAGAAGCTTGCATCCATCCCATACTCACTTAGGTTGAAAACTGGATCATAGCACGTTGAGTGTATGCTTGCTGTGCAAGAAAGCCCAGACTCTATTCCCATCATAACCAGTTAAAAAGCTTCTCAGGTAGCAAGTGATGGGGGAAAGACATTTGGATTGAGATCCTGAAGAGTCACTGTCCTCTATTTCCATTTAAATCAGAGTCACTCTTTCTAAATGTGCACCTAGGTGCAGGCAACAGCATGGGCACAGTTCCTGCAAAAATTGTGTCCTCTTTTTTCTCTTGTGTGCATTTTGTGCATCTGTTTCTGACAATGTGAGACTGGCAAACTCCATGTGTGCACATGTGTGTATGCTCCCCTAAGGGGATTGTTTATTTTAGGCACATGGCAGGGGGTGCAAGGGAAGGGAAGACCGCCGTTGGAATTATCCCGACCTCAAGCAGATGGAACAAGGCGATAACTCCCAAGCCAGGTGGCGGAAGGGAAGGATGGTTTGTAAATAAATATGAATGAGTCAGATTATGTCTGGCTGGGTGGCAAGCTCAATGGGAAGCTTCCCAATGAGGGGACTGCCCACAAACCCTCTGGGTTCTTCCGGCTTCCCAGTAGCCTCTTCTTCCCATCCCACACCCATTTCTGACTGAGGGAGGGAATCAGAGAGAAGGCCAAGCAAAACCTGTTTTTTGTTGTTTTCCTGCTTGATGTGGAGGTAGAGACTGGTGAAGGTTGCCACTTTCCATTAGCTGGCTCCTGTGCCTTTTTAAAAGCCACACAGAAGGTTGTCTGCAAACAACCTGTTTGTTCAGCTTCCACCCTGATTTGCCTGCACAAAGCTCACAAGGTGGTTAGACAGTGACTGGCCTTTATTGAGGATCCGCTCTATGCAGGGCTGTTATATCAGACCCTCCAAGTGTCAATATTTTCCAGGGACGTCCCTGATTTAGAGAAGCCGTTTTGGTTTCTGATTTGCTCCCAGAATGTTCCACTTTTCCTTAGGATGCCCCTATTTTCATTGGAGAAATGTTGGAGGATATGCAGTTATCTGACCCCCCCCAAGCCACCTGTAGGCAATCCTATATACATGTTTTACATGTTTAATGTTTTATTATTTTTTATGTATGTTGGAAGCTGCCCAGAGTGGCTGGGTCAACCTAGTAAGATGTGTGGGGTATAAATAGTAAAATTATCATTATGGAATGGGACGTCCCTATTTTCATCAGAGAAATGCTGGAGGGTATGTGTTATATGGCTATGAGTCTCCACCCCAATTTGCTTGCAGGGTGTTTACAAGGGATGCCAAACTACCCAGGGTCTCCAGATTCACCTGCTGCTCCGGGTTAGCGCCTCCGGCAATGGCGGATTTCCTCTGATCAGGAGGAATCCGCTCCGTGGAAATCAGTGTCTGGACCGCCACGGCGAGGCGGAGACCCACTAAAAACCACAGGCGGGAGAAGCCTGTGGACATGGGATTCGGCTGGCACCTTTTGCGCCTCCCCTACTCACAGGGAAACCCGGTTTCGGGGTTCCGGAGCGACATGGGGTGAGCGGCGCGGTGCTTCGAATCGACTGCTTCTTTCATGGAGTGAAGCCGCATTGCTGTTACCGGAGAGCGCTGACTTTTTCCTGTGCACAATTGGACTTTAAACAACTACCTGTGAGTAGAACGGAAAATTGGATCTTTAAACATCTTAATTTGGCATCGAAACGGGAAGGTTTCAAACAGGAAGTCCACCTTCCTCTTTTGTAAATAGATTGAAGCAAAGACGTTGCAAACTAAAGTCTGGAAAGCCTTTTGTAAAGGATTAAATCTCCATTGGTTAAAATTACTAAATCCCCCTTGGAAGCAGGAGAAGAGGGGGGGAATTTTAGATCGCCTAAGCCTGCAGGAGAAAGAGTGAAGAAAGATAAATTACCACCGTTTTGAACCTGGGAACGGGCTGCCAGTAAGATCAACGTTTTGGGAAAGTTCATTGACTGTGAATAAAACATATGTTGACAGATAGTTAAATAAGAGAAATATATTGTTTCCATTGTTTCCTTTTGCATTTAAAAAGGAGCAAAAGTAACTGAAAATCGAACTAACTTTGTTGCTGGATCTGCGTTTAAAAGGACGGATACAAATAGAAATTGTTTCCCCTAGAGGGAGCTTTTGAAACTGTTGCAGGAGTGGAGCTGGGGAATTTTCCAGCTGTAGAGATTAAAGACCGTGAGAATCAGAGATTGACCTTGGACAAGAATGTTGACAGAAGAAGCCTTAGTGATTGCATTTTGCAAGACAAGTGCTTTATTGGAACAGCTTCATGAGAAGACGGATGTGATGATTATTAAAATTGACAATTTGGGACAAAAAATGACTGATTTGGGACAAAAAGTGAATACCTATACAGAAACAACTCAGGAATTGATTCAGGAATCTGTTTTGACATGGCAAGCTGTGGAGAAGATGAAGTAGAAAGCTGTTGTTGAACCTCAAGTAATTCAAGTGGAGAGAGCCCCGGCCTTACAGAGGCAATTTGATGAACATAAGCTGTTGCCTTTTACGATTGAATCTAGAGAAAGCCAGATTTGGAGGGATGGAGTCCTGCTTGGATTGGAGAAGGAAAGTTGGATAGATCCCCTTATGCAGGGATGTTCTGGCTTTTGGGATCTGGATTTGGGTCAGGGGGAGATTGGAGTTGTGGGGGCCTTTAGCTTTGGAGGGATTTTGAAACACGCTCTGAAATATCTTTTGGACTTTAGTTCTGACTATGGAGAATGGGCTGACCTGTCGAGAAGGAATAAAGACATTGTTAGGTTGGAGTTTCCCCGAGATCTACTCCTCAGTGCCAAAGGAAGGAAATTAAGAACAAGATCAGCAGAAGATAAAGTAAAGTACATGTATAAATATGAAGAAGATCTGCAGAAGGGACATGGAAAAGAGTTAAGAGCCTCGGATAGAAGATCATCAGGTTGATGGACCATATGGAATTGATAGAAAGGACTGACAGAATCCGAGACCAGGGAGAAGAGACGGTGGAAGAAGATTGGGAAAAAGTTTAAAAATTTATTTAGAGAAATATTGTAAAATTAATGAGTGTTAGAAAAATGTTGGAATGAAATTATACGGCTTTAGTAGAAATGTTATAAGGAGTTAAGTATAAATGAGTTTTAGGGTTTTAATGGTAAGATAAGGTTAAAATAAATTAAGACAATTAAATGACAGAAAACAGTGAAAGATGGAAAGGATTTGCTGGAATAATTAATAACTAGAACACAAAAAAGGGAGGTGTGAGGAGGTCGATGAAACAAGTTAATGAAAGATAAAGATATGGAAATATTGGATGTGTTTTTAATTGTTTTTGCTTTTGTTTTTGTTTTGATGTATTGTGTCTTTTGTTTTTTGTTTTATATGTACTGTAATGTATTGATTTGTATTGTTTACTTTTTCTCTTTCTTTTTTTACTTCTTTCTGTAATTCTTAATTTTTTAATAAATACTATTTTACAGATTCACCTGCTGCTCCCCCAGGTGAATAAGCTGGTTTCATTACACACCCACGCATCCCTTTTTCTCTCTGTCCTCCATCCAGGCAATCAAGAGGCATAATCAGAGTTCAAGGACACATTCCAGCCCATCAAAAACACTCAAGGAAGGCATAAAACAGAGTCAGTGAAGGGTGTGGCCTCCAAAGAAGGGGTGTGGCCTAGGGAGAGTCTCAAAGGCCAGAAAGAGAGGCCCGGAGAGTCACATTTAGTCACTGGGCTTGAGATTCCCCATCTTTAGCTTATCTAGCTCTGGGTGGTGATTTGAGATGGGGGAGAAATTTAAATCAGTCTGCATTTACAGGTAAGCCTACCTAAATCGCATTTTCTGAGATAACTACATAAACTGAAACGCACTTATCCTTTGAAATTTGCACTTCTGTGAATTTTGCAATGCCATTACTCCAGTCAAGTAAAGTGTGCATAAAAATGCATATAATAATGAAAATAACACACAAAAATGCATATTAGGCAAAATTGCATAGAAAAATGTGTCTATTTGAATAAATTCACACTAAAATGCTGATGAATTTTTATGAGAGAAATTAAGAAAAAAATCACATGATGTGGAAATGTGGAGAGCTGAATTTAAGACTGGAAAAATGAGAAACAGAGAGAAACAAAAATGGACAGATCCATCCATAGTAGTGACAGGCAAAAGCCAAACTTTAAAAATATGCTTACCTGATGTAGTAAAGAACACATTATGGAGAAAGGTTTCAAACAGCCTGCTCCTTTAGATGCTAGCTTACTAGACTAAGGGAGTTTTTGAAATGAACATATTTGGATTTGCAACCAGATGCAATTGTGCTGCTGGGTTTTCAAACGACCTTCTGTGCCACAGCAGTCACAGAGTTACACCAGCCTGATTTTATGAGAAGGAAGCAGCACTTCAACCATTGCTGGGATGATATGAGGCACGATAATTTTTGGACTATGTTCCTTGGTGTGTGTGCATGTATGCACATATACTGTGTGTGTGTGTGTGTGTAAAAGGTATAGGGACCACTGACCATTAGGTCCAGTTGTGGACGACTCTGGGGTTGTGGCGCTCATCTCGCTTTACTGGCTGAGGGAGCTGGTGTACAGCTTCCGGGTCATGACTAAGCTGCTTCTGGCGAACCAGAACAGTGCACGGAAACAGCGTTTACCTTCCCACCGGCACGGTACCTATTTATCTACTTGCACTTTGACGTGCTTTCAAACTGCTAGGTTGGCAGGAGCTGGGACCGAGCAATGGCAGCTCACCCCGTTGCAGGGATTCGAACCGCTGACCTTCTGATCGGCAAGCCCTAGGCTCTGTGGTGTGTGCGTGTGTGTATCCCCCCCCCACGTTTATGGGGGGAGCTGCACAAACTAGCCCTCCCTGCACTGGCGGAGGAAGAGGAGTGGGGGGGCACTGCCCCTGGCAGCGCAATCCCCAGGGTGCCATCGTGGCTGGCCCCCCACGCTAGGCGTCCTGCCCCCACAGGCGTTGCACCACGCCCCCAGGACACGTGCCACACCCCTACAGGCGCCGCGCCGCCCCCCGGTGCCAGAGCATGAAGCTCCGCCACTGCCTCCCCGGTGTCCTAGTTTACGACATGCATCCCCCCCCAAAAAAAACTCTTCCATGGAGAAAGTATTCACAAATATGACACTCACACCATCAGTTGTATCCTAAAGTGGTGCAGTCCATAATTCCACCCCCCTGCAGCCTGCCTAGTGTGCAAATAGGTTCTCATCTCCAGCCGCCTCCATCTTTAGTGTGGGCGTGAGGCCTGAAGCAACTCTAGGACTCATCACACTGCAAAGGGGAGGGGGGACCACTGAGGCTGTCTAGGCCCATTTTGATCTCGGAGGCCGTGGGCTCTGCAGATTCCAACCAGTGCCTACAATGCCATCAGGCTTATTAGCACAGATCCTCACACTCCCAAGTAGAAAAAGCTTTAGGCTCTCACTTCAAAGGAAAGGTGCCAATTATGGGCTCACATCCTCCCACACCTCTCTGCTGCAGCACTGGCAGCAAGCACATCGTGCGAGCCCAGCATGGGAGCCGAAGATTGGGAGACAGCACTATTACCCACAGTCTTGGATAGAGGCACAGTTCTCCTGCAATTGCTGTGAACAAGCAAAGGGTGGATGGGGCGACCCTTTGCATAACACCACAGAAGAGGCAACGCATTGTGAAGCGAAGAAAAGAAGGCTCAGATTTGCAGGAAATCTGTGCCTGCTCCTTTATATGCATGGATGCAAATTTTGAAACAGCTGCTATTCCTAAAACAGAACTACACAGTGCATTTCCCCATGGTGAGGAAGATTGTGGCTCATTGCCTTGTGTGCATGCTCTGCCTGCTGTCCATGGTGCTGAAACAGTTGACCAGCAACTGTAACCCTCCACGCAGCTCTCCCTTCTTACGGTTCTTTATTTTTAAATCAGACTTGAACTGGGAAGCTTTAGAACTAGAGGTATGTTCTCTGTAATGCAGAACACAATTCCTGGCATCTCCAGACAGGGCTGGGAGAAGCCCCTGCCTGAAACCATGGAGAGTCACTGCCAGTCAGTGTAGAGAATGCTGATGTGGATGGAGCAATGGTCAGACTCAGTATAAGGCAGCTTCCTTTGTTGCCTTTTGTGATGATCTTCTAAGCTGTTGCTTATGAAATGCTAAAGGGGCGGGCATGGCTTAGCTACAATTGGAGAAAGTCAGGATGTGGGGCTTCCGAGATTGCCTTACCCCATGCGTAGGCAACCTAAGGCCCCGGGGCTGGATGCGGCCCAATCGCCTTCTAAATCTGGCCCGCAGATGGTCCGGGAATCAGCATGTTTTTACATGAGTAGAATGTGTGCTTTTATTTAAAATGCATTTCTGGGTGTGGAGCATAGGAATTCATTCATATTTTTTAAAAAAAATATAGACCAGCCCCCCACAAGGTCTGAGGGACAGTGGACCAGCCCCCTGCTGAAATATTTGCTGACCCCTGGCTTACCCCACATGTGCCCACTCAACTGCTTCCATCTGCAGAACTGGCGCTGTTACAGATGCCACATAATACTCATTCTGTATTCGTAAGAAATGAAGCTTTTAATGTGGCAACACCTACACTTTGGAACTCCTTGCCTATTGACATCAGGCAGGTGTTGTACTTGTTTCAACACCTGCTCAAACATTTTTGTTTAGGCAAGCCTATCCCTACATATATAATATCAGCATGTGCTTTTCAGGCTCCCGCAATCCTCTGCATCCAGCCAGTCCATGACAATTCACCAAGCTGGAGGGCTTCATATTGAGGACCATAGCTTAGTGGTGGAACATTTGCTTGACATGAAGAAGGATCCAGGTTCAGTCTCTGGCATCTCCAGACAGGGCTGAGTGATACACCTGTCTTAAACCCTGGACAGCTGCTGCCAGTCAGTGTAGAGAGTACTGAGCCAGGCCATTCCTGGAAGCTTATACTGAATCAGATCATTTGTCCATCTAGCTCAGTATTGTCCATGCTGACTGGCGGCAGGTCTCTGAGGTCTCAGATAGGGAATCTTTCCCAGATTTCTAGAAACTGAACCTGGAGTCTCCTGGACGCAAGACATGAACTCTTCCATGGAGCTACAGGATGAAGCAAACTTCTAGATGAACACATGTGATAGTTACATGGATAGAAAACAGATTCACCCATTTATCTACCTCTAAGTCCAAGACTGCTTGCACTTCTGTTCTGGGCACCTGATCCACCTTTGGATTTTTATTTTTCACCCTAATAGGTGAAGATCAAAATGCAACCACAGGACAGTCTAGAACTGCCAACAGTGTAGTTTTCCCTCCTGCAAAGTCACAGGATTCAAGGGGTTGGTTTGATCCTTCTGCCTCCTTTTCAGGTACGCTAAATTTACTTGGAATCAGATGAAGTAGGAGGAGAAAGGGAAGGGGGGGATGTAAATGCAAAAAAGAGAAAGAGAGAGGGAGAATCAGCTGAGCTCCTAGCAGCAATTAGAAGAAATGAGCGGCACAACATGCAAGGACGTCTAAATTAGAGGGATGCGACACAAATCAAAACAGATAATTATGGCACAGTCAGCACAAAAGGCAGATGACATGGCGTGGAGAGCCTGCAATTTGTGGTGGCTGCGGATGTCTGGCAGGGAAGGAAGTGGGACATGCTCAGCAGAGGATGGCTAGGCCAGGAGTCAGGCATTTGGTCCTCCAAGAGGATGCTTGTGGCATATCTGCACAGGTTTAACAGTCAGCTGCCTTCCACAGGTAACCCTGGGAAATGTAGTTCTGTGAAGGGGTGGGCTAGAGTCTCTGAGAATTCTCAGCACACTTGCGAAATTACACTTCCCATGACTCTCAAGGGGAAGCCACAACAGCTACACTGGCGGAAAACCCAATATATGTATGTAGGACAGATTAGGCCTGAAGGACTAGGCAATGGCGGCTGGTCCATTAGGGCAAATGGAGCATTGCCCCAGCAACCTCAGCCTGCCCCCCAGACAGCCCCCACCTGCCTGCCTTCCTGCTTACAACTCATGAACACGTGACCCTAGCTGTCAACGTCCTCCTTAGTTTCTGTTCTGCCCTTATAGAATTCACCAGGGAGGAGAATGGGGAAAAAACTAGGATTAGTTGGCTCTGCCTGTCATTGGCTCTGGCGCCACCTACTGTTGGGCTCCCTGCCTTCTGCCCTACCAGTCCCAATGCACACTGGTCACCACTGGGGACTGTCTTTGCTTAAACCCAGAATGGCCAACTCTTTTTGCACCCAGCTGCAGCCAATCTGCAATGGCTCGTGCATGATGCAGAATCAGCGTGTGAGATATTGCACTGCCAGCTTCAAACTACACTCCTTATTTAAAAAGTTCTTGCTAGCAAATATCCAGAAACTTAGAATGACCCACCTTTCCCCCCACCTTGAAGCAGCACAAATAGATTGGTATGTCTCCCACAGTTAATTGGCTGGAGAGGAAGAGACTAAGAACGCTTCATGGTGCATGTGAAGTTTCGGCAAGACAAACCTGGACACAAACTGCTGGAGATCATTAGACCCAGCTGGGAAGCACAGCTATAGTGATGTTTGGCAGTAAATAACATTTCCGGAAGATGAGGGAAACATCCAATTACTACATTTCCTAGAAGCCATAACTTAAAAGTCTCCTTGGATATGTGCAGAGAAACCTGTTTAGTATGGTCCTTCTGCAGTAACAGAACAGACAGCAGAGAATCTTCCCTCCTGCAGTGACTGTGTAGACCCAGGGTAGAACCCCCATGCAACCGAGCTCAGGATGGACACGGGAGGTTTCTCATGCAATGGAGCAGGAAGATGGAGATTAAAGGTGATGCTGATGGACAGGCGCTGCCTATGGAGGAATCAATTAGGAGCTCAGGAAAACATTCCCCATGGGGATGCTTCCCTTCTAAGAGCCTGGCTATGTGTTAACATTCATCACGTCCAAAGGAGCCACATCTGTGCCAGGACCTGACAGTTGAGAACGGATTGAAGAAACCCAGAAGGCAGACAAAGGCAGCTGGAGGGGATCAAAGGGCCGAGCCCACAAGGAACCAGGAGACCCTGACCATCTTTCTGCCATTCATCTCTGCTTATCTTCACTCTCTTGGAGCAGCTGATTGTCCCCTGCTCCTCCCCTCCCAATCCCTAGAGAAATTAGTTGCTAAAAGAGCAAAAAAGCATAAGGGTGGGGGAGCAAATTGAAGAAGCGGATGGAGCAACATGGTCAAGGGCTTGTGTTTCTCTGTGTGCTTGATCTCTTCCATCTTTCTCTGCTTTTCTGCAAGGAAACTAAAGAATTCTCAGCCATCGGGGTGGGGTGGGGGACAGCACTCCACACAGTGGCAGCCATGTTTTTTGAGAGGCAGTGTGGTGTAGTGGTTAGAGTGTTGGACTAGGACCTGGGAGACCACAATCCAAATCCCCACTTGACTACGAAGCTCACTGGGTGACCTTGGGCCAGTCGCTGCCTCTCAGTCTAACCTACCTCACAGGGTTATTGCAGGGATTAAAGGAGGAGAGGGAGAACCATATACGCCACCTTGAGCTCCTTGGAGAAAAAGGTGGGATAAAAATGCAGTTCCTGTGTTTGCGGGCATCTATAAGACAGGGCAAAGTAGCAGCAGCAATTTTATTTGCCAAGCTATAAGCCATAACAAACATAGATGTTCAAAGTTGAGATACAGAATTGGTTCTTAATGATCAGCCAGCACAAATTGGGAGACTGGCTGGGTGATGGAATTTTCCTTGTCCTACAGCAAAAAAAGGACACAAAGTCACTTGGCGTAACAAAATTATTCCTGTGGATAAACCCACCAATCAAAATGGCCTGTTGTGGGATCTAGGATCTGGCATGTGTTTCCCTGCCTCTTCCCTACCACTACTGGTGCACCTGATGCGCAGAATTGACAGAGCCTTCTTGGTTGTGGAACCATCGGTATGGAATATCCTTCCATAGGAAGGAGGTTTATCCAGCTCCATCTTTGCTACCCTTACAATTTGATTTATTAGGTTTATATATACAGTACCCCCAAAAAAGCCTCAAAGCAATTGACAGTGTATATATATTATGATGATAAAACTTCATACAAAATGTATTCAGACAATACATGGTATCAGTACAATAGCAATAGGGGGGGAAAAAAACACTGTGAAGATTGGATTGAGGAGCTGTAGCAACAATATCATTAAAGCTCACCACATACCCAAGAGAATAAAAAGGGTTTTACCTGACGCTGAAATGATAGTAAAGTTGGCGCCAGGCATGCCTCCCTTGGGCACTCATTCCAGAGACAGGGTGGTTGGGAGGGGAGCTATTACAGGGAAGGTCCATTTGATGGGCTGAGAAAAACCTTTTTATTCTAACAGGCATTTGAATCTTTTCAGTGGACTAGGCCTTTTAATACGCTAAGATGCCTTCTGTTTTTTAGGGGTGGGGTGGGGCCTTTGATTTGCTCTCAATCATTTCTGTTGCACTTATTGATGTGCTATACATTTTCTCCTAAGCAGAAAAACAGGGTACACAACGAATGGAAATAAATATCACAATGCTTTATATCCCTGCCCAATCACTGAGATTGTAGGTGGGAGGTTCTCTGTCAGTGGCCCTGTGACTCACACGCAAAGTTTATTACTACCAGAAGTCATGCATTCTGTGTTGGGAGCCCAAGCCTGTGGACTGCCCTCTTGACTGTGATTAGACAGTCAAGTTGAACTTTAGGTACATGATAAAATACTTTCTTATTCCAGCAGGCATTTTCAGCTGGTGTTTGGGTTTCTGCTTGGTTTTATGATTACTTTTTATTATTTTATTTTCATGTGGATTATTTTTATGCACACCATTTAGAGATGCTAATGATTAAGCAATACACAGTGGGACTTCGGGTAAAGAATTCATTCTGGAGGTCTGTTCTTAACCTGAAACTGTCCTTAACCTGAGGTACCACTTTAGCTAATGGGGCCTCCCACTGACGCCGAGCCGCTGCCAAGCGATTTCTGTTCTCATCCTGAAGCCAAGTTCTTAACCCAAGGTACTATTTCTGGGTTAGCGGAGTCTGTAACCTGAAGCGTCTATAACCTGAAGCGTCTGTAACCCGAGGTACCACTGCATATGCATGCATTGGGCAAATTAATTGAGGATAAGGCTATCAAAGGCTACTAGCCACAATGGCTCTGTTCCACTTTCATGGTTAGTGGTAGTGATGCTTCTGAATAGCAGCTGCTGGAAGCCAGGTGAGGGGAGGGGCTTTTGTGCTCGTGTTGTGCTTGCTGTTTTCCAACAACCATCTGGTTGGTCACTGTGAGAAGAGGATGCTAGAGTAGATGGGCTATTGGCTGGCTCTAGCAGGCTCTTCTTATGTTGTTATGTACTGTCTTGTCTTGGAGAGCAAGTTAGGAATATAAGGATGGTGAATGAGGGCAACTCAGAGAGAACCAGATGCCACAGGAGAGTTGGGAGCTGCTGCTGCTGCTGCCCCAGGCCTCCTTGCACTCTGGAGCCACTCACCCCCAGCATCCTTGAACTAATACCAACCCTGAATGATGCCCTGCTGACCTGTCTGTCTGTTCACCTGTAGCTTTTCTTGAAAGTGCACGAACCTGTTTTGCCCCCAATCCAGCCACCTTGCACATGTCCTGGCTTTCCCCTTGCCAACCACAGGATCAATAGATGCAATAGGTGTGCAATTTGGGCCCACTGTGGGCCCTTCTCTTTACTTGCTCCTGCCTTCAAGGATATCATGAGTCAGTTTCCATCCATGTGTCAGGCGTGCACATGTTACAAGAGTGCCATTTGACTCGCAGCAGAAACAGGCATCCATTTGATCTCAAGCTCCACAGTCTGAGTTTGGATGCAGTTCCCCATGGATGGGGGTGGGCCAGGAATCGTGATCCCCTTGTAGTGCTGAGGCTGCCCGGAAATGGAGAGCCTTGCATTGGAGGATCACCTTGCAGTCTGCAAAGTGGCACAATGTGAGGCAAGTGTTCTCTCATCCTGAGCTCACAGCTGGCAAGCATCCTCGGAAAAGAGATCAGCTTACAGCCTCTGGTTAAAGCGGCCAAGAGATACAAGCCTGGTTTCTTCAGAGGCAATTTCTCAACATAACAGTCATCTTTCATAGGAATATGTGCAGAAGGAGAACTGTTACATTGCAATGGAGGGGGGAAGGGGGCAACACCACCTGTGCAACTCCACCTGCAGATTTTTCATGCAAAGATCCAGGAGTCATTAGTAAGTTGGTGATCTATATCTACCCATCTATTGCAATCTGCTTTGTGTTTATTTTATAATCCAATCTGGCCCTTAGAGACTTCCTGCCTGGATCCAGAATATCCCATGATCTCAAGAACAAACCTTTGCTGTGTAGCAGTACTTTCTGAACCGAGATGCTGACCTGCTCTAGAGTTTCCCAACCCTCATCCCATACCCTCAACAGCACCAATCAATAGGATTGATCTCACCTGACATTGGGAGTGACTGTGCTCATAATCCACCTCCAATGTCATTTGCTGGTAAGATGGCAAATCCATGTGGCCTTGATTCACATGGATGGATTTGCCATCTTACCACCAAATGACATTGGAGGTGGGTTATGAGCACAGACACTCCTAATGTTAGGTGAGACCATGGGCCAGATGTAGCCTGCAGTCATATTTCATCCAGCACTCTGGATCCTCTCCTGCCCATCAGCTGTTCAGGGGGAAGCATGTGAGAGGGAAAACACCTTTTGTGTTGAACAAAGTGTGTGACTGCAGCCCTTTCCTCAACAAGAAGATTAAAGTAGGGGGAAATGTGTCAGCAGAGAGGTGGACTCGTGTTCCCTGCAAATATGCAGAAAGTTGTATGTGCATTTGCAATTGTGCCGATGCAATTTTTGGGATGCAGTTCCATTTTGAAGTTTGAGGCTTGGTGTCAGTTGCTGTAAGTTAGCAGGGTTCACAGTTCAGCTGTATATTGACTTTATCTGAAGCCTTCTCCTGGGATGGCTGGGATTTGTTTTGCCTTTTGTACTCTCAGGACACATAAAGGTTAAGCGGAGTTTCTGGGCATTGAATATATGCTGGTTTCC
This sequence comes from Podarcis vaucheri, assembly GCF_965113315.1. Taxonomy (NCBI): domain Eukaryota; kingdom Metazoa; phylum Chordata; class Lepidosauria; order Squamata; family Lacertidae; genus Podarcis; species Podarcis vaucheri. The sequence continues at coordinate 36,424,011 of NC_138752.1, forward strand.
ATGGGAAATAGTGCTCTCTGTTTGAGAAAGAGAGAGAAGGGTGGGGGGAGGGGAAACTAAAGGATTGTGCCTCCAATACCTTGTGGTCCTTGGCCTGAAAATATTGCCCCAGCCCGCCCATCATGACAGCCCTGACTCATGTGCTTTCCTTACTCTGCCTTTTTCAAGCAAAAGTCTTGGCATTTACTCCTGTGGTGTTCAAAGCAGCTCTCATATGCTGCAGGCACAAAGATGTTCCCAGGTAGCCTGGTGAGATTCCAAGAAACATGTGAACATCTTTACAGTGTGAGCATCTTTGTAAAGTGAGCATCTTCCTATCTGGCTGAGGCATACAACACAGATGGGGTAATACTGATCTTTAAAAACAAACAACCGCCACAGCTATATAACCACAGTAGAGCCAGAATGCTGGGCTTTGAGCTAATTATCATTACTATTATTTATATATGTAAATAGCACCTCTTATTCCATAACCGCACCCACTCAGCCTAAGAGAGATCATAGAATCATAGAGTTGAAAGGAACCCAAAGGTCATCTAGTCCAACCCCCTGCAACGTAGGAATCAAAGCTAAGTAATTCTGGAGAGCCAATAATGATATTACTGGCACTACGTAAGATCTTTCCTGGACTTAGCTCTGCAGTTTAAACAACCTATCCATGATGGAAGGTGCAGGGCAGACATTTGCCCAGCCCTTTAAAATAATTGAAGGTCCAGAGATTTTAGAGTTGGGAGGCACCCCCAGGAATCTAATAACTTCTCGATTTTTGTTTTGAAGGGAACTTTCTGGAGAAGCAGAGGTTGGATGGCCATCTGTCAGGGATGCTTCAGTTGAGATTCCTGCATTGCAGGGGGTTGAACTAGATGATCCCCAGAGTGCCTTCTCACTCTACAATTCTATGATTTTATTGGTTGTAAGCTACTCTGAGCATGGTGTGTGTGTGTGTGTGTGTGTGTGTGTGTGTGTGTGTGTGTAAAAGCGGCTTACAAATAAAATGAATGAGTGGATGGGCCCTATAGGAGACCCACCTCTAAGCTATTAAAAGGGACTGGCCAGGTTCCTGCAACTTCATCCGCCCAACAAACGGGTATCAGCCCATTGAGTAGTACTGCCAAATTGCATCTCCAGGTAGAGCTGAGGGAGACTCCTGCCTGAAACTTTGGAGAGCTGCTGCCAGTCAGTGTAGACAATACTAGATGAACCAATACTGAGCTAGATGGTCTGACTTGGTATAAGGCAGCTTCCTATGCTTCCTCTTTGATCCACTGCAGTTTCCCACAGGCTTTCAGGCCACAAGAGCATAGTGGCGGTAATTTCAGCACCTTGGACAGCAAGGCAAGTGCTTGGCTGGCATTTCAGCACCTTGGAGAGTAGCAAAAAGTTCAGTAGGCCAAAAACCCATTTTCGTTTTTTTCGCTGCATGGCTACTGGCTGCAGGAACGAACTAAAGAGAAGTCATGAAGAATAAACACAGTCTTTCCTCAAAGCACACAAAAGCTCTCTGGCTTTCAAAGCACCCAGGGGCATTCAGAGCCATTTTACACTCTTGACTTCCTTCTCAGTTTCTACACCATCCTGGCTAGAGAGCCCACATATTTATTTTCTCCAAGAGTACATGGGGGTGGGCTGAGATGCTGTATTTTATGCCTGCAAAACGCACCCATTTCCCCTTGCCAATATTTTGAAGCCTGGGCCACAGTTCCATGTCTCCTTTGGCTCTTTCTCCCCCCCCCCTCTCTCTCCTCCTTGTCCACACGTTAGGAAATTCAAGTGCTGAATTTCATCCCCACATTTATGCACCAAGGAGATAGTATATTATTTAATCACAAAAGTTCATACATTTGTAAGACTGCCTTCTTCCCAGCAGTCCCTCTTGGGTGTTATGATAAGCATGGGGGGGGGGGCTGAGTAGTGCCACTGCTCTCAGAAGTTTGGAGTGGAGGGAGTGGCTGATGAGAAGGTTCTTTTCTGTAGCAGCTCCCATGGTTGTGGAATTCTCTCCCCACATTCTCTCCCCACCTTCAGCTTCTGCTATATGCTAAAGTTGTACTTCTTTACCTTCTTTACCTTCCACACCCAAGATATGTGTTTTCAGGACCTACCCGACTCCTGTAATTTGTTCTGTTTTCAAGATTGAATTTTAAATTGTTATAACCTTAGGACCTCACAGTGAAGGGTGAGTAATACATTTAAAATGATGATGATGATCATGATGATATGAAGGGTGAAGGTATATTTCAAAGCAGATTTCCCCTTTAAAAACACACAGGAGCAGGAGACTGATAAGTTCTTATCTGTCTCATGTCCTTTAAAGAGGAAAGCTACACTTGAAACAAACATTTTTCATGTTTATGTATCAATTGAATTCAGTAAATAATTGCCATTATAAAGTGGTGGTGACCAGAAGTGGGTGAACTCTTATAGCCATGACTCTCACTTTGTGACCTTCGGCCAGCCACTCTGTCTCAGTCTAACCTACTTCACAGGATTGTTGTGAGTCAGAGGCTCTTAAACTGTGGTTTCTGTCCCCTGGTAGCCCACAATCTCCATTCAGGTGATCTGTGGAAAGGCTGTGGAACATTTTGCTTACAAAAACAGGCACATCCATCACACTAGAAGAGCAAGGCTACCATTATTAAAATATGAATTATGGATGCGCTGTGGTTTGTAGAACCAAAAAAAGTTTATTAAGTGATCCACTGAGACCCCCACAGCAATTTTCAAGTGGTCCATAGGAGAAGAATTATGACTACTGGTGTCATGAGAGAAGGGGAGGGTTTGAGCTTCTTGAAGGAAGAATAGTATATATATATATCACCATTCTTCCAAAGAGCTCAGGGAGGGAAGCATACATCTCCCTCCCCCCCCCCATTCACACAATAACTCTGTGAGGAAGGTTACACTTACTGCACCAAAGTCACTACACAACTCAGCAGCAATTTGGACCCAAGTCTTCCCCAACTTAAATCCAACTCTACAGTCTCTAGACCAGCCTGGCTCAAAGCGATGTAGCACAGAGGTATTTAGGCAGTTGAGAACCCCTACTGGAGTACAGAACTTCCTATCTTGTGGGAGGCAGTATATGGGCACACAGGAAGATATAGAATAGGCAGACTGATAGTAAAGATATCCCAAGATCTCCTTTCCTGAAGACAAGTGCTCTGTTTGCCAACAAATAAGCATGATGACACCTTGTATTTTTATGTATATAGGAAGATAATGGTAACCTTTGGGTAAAAAGCATCTAACAAGTCATCATCATCATCATCATACCGTATTATAAGTTGCCACTTAGAAAGAGTGGCCAGCTCTAATATTTTCTTTTTTCATTCTCTATTACAGAAACACACCGGAACCAAAGTACCTTCCAAGTATGAACACACAGTGGGGCTTCACTCTTTCTAATTCCAAGGTACCCTTTCCTCATTGACTTGCTTTGCCAAGGGATCTGGAATTCAAGCACGTTGCAGAGGATTCTGGAACATATGCCAGACTGCACACTCTGCTCCCAAGAGGGTTACCTAGCCCTGCCAGACCTCACTATGCCCTCAAGTGAAGTCGGAGCACAATATGAAACACAAGACATCAAAATTGTGTTCTTCAACCTTGGTTCTCCCAGATGTTGTTGGTCTACGGTTCCCATCATCCTTGACCATTGGGGTAAGCTGGCTGGGGATTAGGGGAGTTGGAGTACAACAACATCCAGGGACCCAAGCACACATAGAGAAATGAATCGGCCATCACTTTCCCTTCTCATTGAGGAACTATGGAACGTTTGAAGGGTCTCAAGAGCACAGCCTGGAAATGGTGGGAGTAAATCTTTAGTTTATTATTCTACCCACTGAAGAACACAGCCCCAATGCAAATACACAAAGGGTTATCGGCAACTGGCTTCATGGCTGCAGCTCTCAGTTTTTGCTAATGTTAGCACTTCAGGCTGCTCTCAAGGAGAAAACAAAACAACCACTGAACTAGATAACTCTGTTTTCGAGAGGGGGAATAAGAGAGGGATAAAGACTTATCTGGATCCTTTGACGAGTAGCCTGGGGAGGGGGTCTAATTAGCTGTGCAGTTAAGCATTCAGCAAGCTTTGGGTGGTGAACCTCACTAGGCATATGGCAAGAATAAAGTCATTCTCTGATAAATAATGCACCTCCCTTGTATCCTTTTCGCAGATGGTGCTGAGCACTCTGCAAGCTGATGTCATCCAGTTGACCTCTGCTCCTGTTGTTTATTTAGGCAGATCAATATATATTATCTGTCTCAATTGTAAGATCCCTGTCAGGTGCTTGGAACTTATGGGGCTGGGAATGTTGCAAATTCCTGGAAAGGCAGCATGTGAGTGTGCTTGCGTGCATCCATGATCTCATTCCCTTCCTTCTACTGTTGTATTAAGCCATTTCCATACTTTTAACTGTGACTGCCCCCCCCCCAAAGTGATACTGGGGCATGCTTAGGAATGATTGTGGTTCTGTATGGATATGGTTGCTGAAATTCTCTTACTGGTCAGATATAGACTTCTCCTACTTACAGCTATTGTAGGCAACGACTCCCCACCCCTACATTCCACTGGATGCTGCATGTATCCAGTTTTTTCTACCCCCAGCAATATCAGGAGGGTGCAATGGCCAAATGTGCTTGACTGTGTTAGGCTGCAGGCACAGGGCCAAACAGAAGCTGCAATCATGCCCCTCTACCTAGCCTTCTGCCCTTGCTAAGCCTCAGTGTGAGCTAATATTTAGCTTTTCATCAACAATTATGAAACTTCCATGCTAAAAAGAAATGATAACATCCCATTACCTTAGTCAATTAAAGAAACCCAAACAAGCCATTGATGCTCGCCTGTTTAGGGACTTAGTTCAGGTTTCACTCAGGGCAGATGTTGCTGTTGCTGCAGCTGGGCACAACCAAAGATAAAATACAATCCAGACTGTTCTGCACAGATGTCCCAGCAAAATGGCCTTTAATTTTAGGTGTAGTGAGGACTGCAGTATTTGGGGTTGGGAAATAAATTTGAATTTATGTCAAAGTGCATCAACATGACCCAGGCTTTCAGCTTTGTGTATTGACTGCTTCAGTGATAACAAGCCAATTAAATGCAGGTGCTTATTTTTCTGACCCCATATCAGCTAAATAACTAATGAAGCAATCTGAAGGTACGTGCAAAGGGGAGAGAGCTATTTTGTGGCAGAGGAGGCATTGTGGTCTCAGCCGCCTTGGCTCACTCTGGCCAGGACTGAAGCTGGGGGTGGAGATTATTTTTCAGTTCCCTCTTCCCCAATCCCTGTACAGTGGTACCTCGGGTTACAGACGCTTCAGGTTACAGACGCTTCAGGTTACAGACTCCGCTAACCCAGAAATAATACCTCGGGTTAAGAACTTTGCTTTAGGATGAGAACAGAAATTGTGCGGTGGTGGCACGGAAGCAGCAGGAGGCCCCATTAGCTGAAGTGGTACCTCAGGTTAATAACAGTTTCAGGTTAAGAACAGACCTCCAGAACAAATTAAGTTCTTAACCTGAGGTACCACTGTACAGTGCTACCTTGAGTTACATATGCTTCAGGTTACATATGCTTCAGGTTACGGACTCCGCTAACCCAGAAATAGTACCTTGGGTTAAGAACTTTGCTTCAGGATGAGAACAGAAATCGCGTGGTGGCAGCAGGAGGCCCCATTAGCTAAAGTGGTGCTTCGGGTTAAGAACAGTTTCAGGTTAAGAACGGACCTCCAAAATGAATTAAGTACTTAACCCGAGGTACCACTGTATTGCATTTTAAATTTCTGCACTTCCCATTGATGTCAAAGGCAGAAAAAAATCAGTGTGCCAGCCTCAGGGCTATTATAATATCCAGCCCTTCTCATAGGCAAGTCAGGGGATAGGGGAGACTTTGGATTTTCTGGACCCAAGGCTTTCCATGAGCCCCCTATGGCACACCCTCTTTGAAGCCCCACTGCTGGTGAGGGAAACACCACTGGCACTACATCGACACTTGGGGAGTTTTCCCTTTGGGGGGGTGGCACTGTTAGAGGTTCTCCTCTCCACCAGTGGAATGGCCCTTACACCACACCTAAGGCCTCTCAGCTGGCTTTAGATGGGCATTATTTTTTCACAGGATCATAGAGTTGGAAGGGACTCTAAGGGTCATCTAGCCCAACCCTCTGCAATGCAGAAATCTTTTTGCACAAAGTGAAGCTCGAACCCACGACCCTGAGGATAAGAGTCTTGTGCTCTACCAGTTGAGCTATTTGACAGGCTTTTACATATATCCAGACACTCTTGGCAGTCGCTGATGCTATTTTATATGTGATTGCCCCACAAACTTATCCATAACCATGTATCATCATGGACTGCGAGTTGTCAACCCCGCTTCTCTTCATTAGTGATCTTGCTGCGTTATTTGGTGTTTAGGGGGTCTTGATCTTGAAATGAAACACAGGAAGCTGCCTTATTGGTCCATCACTTCACAGCATTGGCTACACAGCATGGCAGTGGCTACCCAGGATTTCAGACAGAGATGTCTTTTAGTCTTACCTGGACATGCTGGAAATTGAACTCAGGACCTTCTGCATGCAAACCAGGTGCTCTGCCATTGAGCTATACAGCCTTTTGAGAGCCAAAGTGGAACTTTGCTCCTTAAGACTCTCAGCCTACCCCCTCTTCCTCAAAAGTCTCTCATCTCCCAGGCCCCATGTAGTTTCAGCAGCCTGACAATGAAACAATAGCCTCTCACCTCCAGATAACCCATCAAATACACTGGGGGAAACCCAAGGCTGGATCCTATTTGCCTGCTATTTATAGACTCATCTGAACTCCACAAATCAAAGATCGGAGACAGCAAGGAAATCTATTTCTTTGGATTCACTGTCTCTGCCTTTAAATTACCAGAATCCACATGTCAGTTTTAAAAGAGAACGTCCATGTGATACTCACATAATCCTCCCTGAGCTCATAATGGGCGCTGCAAGTATTTTCTCCTCTGCCCCGCTCCCCTTCACGTTCCTGCTCATCCATACAGATTCAGAAAAGAAGTCGGGAAATTTTGAGGAGGGGAGGGGCTGTAAGGATACAGTCGTGCCCTCCCCTACTCAAGCCCACCACTTAAGAGCTGCTGCCATTCCACTGCCAACATATAGATACAGTGGTACCTCGGGTTAAGAACTTAATTCGTTTTGGAGGTCTGTTCTTAACCTGAAACTGTTCTTAACCTGAGGTACCACTTTAGCTAATGGGGCCTCCTGCTTCTGCCGCCACACGATTTCTGTTCTCATTCTGCAGCAAAGTTCTTAACCCGAGGTACTATTTCTGGGTCTGTAACCTGAAGCGTCTGTAACCCGAGGTACCACTGTACCACGATCTCTGACTTATTTTGTCACAGCCCTGATAGCTTAGCCAAATATGAGACGTGGTTGGATTAAGCAAACTTTATTACTACAGTAAAAGCTGGCTGTAACAGGTTCTAAGATGATTTGCTTCTAATAACAGTGTTTGGATGCTTTGAATTTCAGCATGTGTTTATAATTCTAGTCCCATTCCTATCCTGCCTGCTGTACCCCTTACTCCTCGGCACCCACCCAGCCACTCTCCAATCACTCCCACACCCAACTATCCTTCCCCCTCACCACAAACCCCTGTTCTGTCACACTCCAGTCCCAGCTAATCAGTGTGCAGCACACACCATGGTGCTATCCCTTCCTCCCCTGGCACTCACCTTACCTTGTATCTTGCAAATATATTCCCACAGAAAATTTACCCTCCGTCACTTAATAGTCAAACCTCTACAAGTCTACAAGTTTGTGCTCTGAACTACCGACTGGTCATTGGCGCCACCTAGTGTTGGGCTCCCAGCCTTCTACCCTACCAGTCCCCCTGGGCAGTAGACATCATTATCAGCTGTAGGGGCAAAGGGCTGGGCTCCAGCCCTGACATCTTGCCCTGGCTGCACCATGGCTTGGAACAGATGACATACAGAGGCTTTTTGCTTTGGCTATGAGCCAGGTTTGATTCACTTTCTCCCACTTCCCACTTGATTCCACTGGCATTCTGAACCCAGAGCTGGAGGGGTGGGTGGGCATTTAGACATCCCATCCCCTTGTCCTCCAATGTGGGAGAGGGCTTTGGAGAGCCCTTCCTGCTTTTCGTTACACAAAGAGAACACAGCTGTGAAGGGGGACAGGGAGAGAGGGAATTTGTTTCCAAGCAAAGTCCATTATTTTATTCTTCCCCTGTATCTCTGGAATAGCTTTTGTCCCTCTCTGAGTCAGCTGGCTATAGAAATCAGATAATGGATCTCAGCATGGGTCATGAATCTAGACCTCCGGGGAAGGAGGAACAGAAGAAGCAGGGGCTGCATGTTAGCTGGTGCAGGGGATGGGGGGGGGGGGAGGACAGTGCTTGCTCTGGTATCAGCAAAAGTGTGTGGCTGGTTGGTCCTGCATTCTTGGCTGGGTGGGTGGGGTTGCCATCAGTGAGCTGAGTACCAAAGATTCTTGGAACTTGCTGTAGTTAAATAGAATTGCCAATAGCACGATGCTTTTTGACAAATCTGCAGTGTGACATAGGAAGCTGCCCTACACTGAGTCAAACCATTGGTCCATCTAGCCCAGTATCGTCTACCCTGACTGGCAGCAGCTTTCCAGGGTTTCAGGCAGAAGTCTCCCCCAGCCCTGCCTGGAGATGCCAGGGATTGAATATGGGACCTTCTGCCTGCAAAGCCATTTTCTGTGGCTTTGGGTCACATCACAGCTCAATGGAGCCTCCAGGTCACATCTTAGAGGAACTGGGAAGACCCCTGTTAAGGCATGAAGGCTGGAGTTCTCCCCTGTGACTGGGTACTAGGTATTCAAAGATCATGTCCACACCATTCAGGGAAGTTTTTAATGTATGACATATTAGTGTATTTTTGGTCTTTGTGGAAGCCGCCCAGAGTGGCTGGGGAAACCCAGCCAGATGGGCGGGGTACAAATAATTTATTATTATTATTATTATTATTATTATTATTATTATTATTATTATTATTAATTTTGAGAGCATCGGTTACCCCAAAGCATCATGGAAACCATAGTTTGCTAATGGTGCTGTAGTAGCTTTGAGAGGGGCTAAATTACAGTTCACAGGATTATTGGGGGGGGAGTTGTACTTTAAATATATGTGGGGTGGCTGTGACTAGAGGCCTTCCTAGAGGGCTGGCTGGGGCTCATGGCAGCTGTAGTCCAAAACAGCTGGAGGGCACCAGGTTGGGGAAGCCTGCTTTACATTTTCCTTCTACTTCTACTCTAGTCCATCTCCATAAATCTCCATAAACCTACCTACTCCAATGGAACCATGCTCACTAAGTCAGTGGATGCAAATCTTTTACTTTTGCATAATATCCATTTCCAAAAATCGAGATGAGTTAAGGCTTTGAAAGGGACAAACACCCACCTCATCAAAAATGCTAGATTCCCTTCACATTGCGTGAGCTGCATCTGGGTACCAAGCTATGCAAATCTCAACTGGAAAGAAAAATGCCCCATGCAAATTTCAGAATAACGGGGGTATTTATTTATTTTTTGTCTCTCCCTCTAGGAACAGTGTGGCAGTAACAAAACAAAGAGAGGGCCCTGAAGAGACATGATAAGGAGTGCTGTGTTCACGAAGCTGGAGGACTGACCCCCCCCCCCAGCTGAATAGCTGCCTCGCTCTAGCAGGAAGATGGGCATCAGGCAACGGTAATCATTTCTCTTTTCAAATATGAATGAAGATGTAATTTGAAGTGTCATGCATGAAGCGTATGACGCCATTAGACTAATCAGCCACACACAATAGACTACTTGATTGGCCTGTAAGTATCTGTCTGGGATGCACAGTTGAATTCTGTTTGGAAGAACAAAGCAAAGGCTTGTTTCTCTCCAATTGGGATAGCGGTGTGAGCCAACACCTGGATTTATTCCTTCGTTCAGAACATCTGTACATCACTTTTCACTTCTGCGACAAACTATAAAAGCAGCTTACGTATGAAACACAACACCATCTACTACAATCAATAAAATCAGATTAATAAAACCAAGTCAAAACAACAGGGGAAAATTATACACACACAAACACGCAAAGCCAAACCAGTAAAGGAAAAATAATCAGGAAAACGCTGGTGTACATGAAGACTTTTTAGACCACCTAGCATTGAAGTAAACCTGATCTCTGCTGGAAAATCATTCCGCAGGGCAGGTGCCACCACTGAGAAGGCCCTTCCCTATACTGCAGTCAGGCGAACGGCTCAGTCAACCTCAGGAAATCACAGTGGTGGTCTGTATAGGAGAAGGCAGTCTTTCTGATAGCCAGGTCTTTTAATACCTTGAAGCTCTCTCCATAGTGGACTGGCAACACAGTTATCTCCCCAAAATATTTGGGATTCAAGGCTGCCCCATTAGGGCGAATAAGGCACTGCCCCACCAATCTCAGTCTGCTGTCAACCTTTCCCATTTACAAGTGGTCCAGAGGGTGGGCCCTGCCTGTCAGCTTTCTTCTCTTTAGTCTCGGTCTTGCTTGTGTAGAATTCAGCAAGGAGGAGGAATAGGACAGAACTAGAATCAGTTGGCTCTGCTTGCCACTGATTCTGCCTATGAGTATCATTGGCTCTGGCTCTACCCATGGCTGGCTTCCCTGGCTTCCCTAGTCCTGATGTGAATATCAACTGCCACTGAGAGCTGTTTGCTTCTGCCAGCTTTGGGCACAGAGAAACATATATGAAAATAAGCCTGTGCAATAAGTCTGTTCTGTCCCATTTTCTACATTCATCTACCATTTTTCTTATTTAAAAATTCATATTTAAATGCAGTTTTCTCACAAAATTCACATTTCTAAATGCATTTCATCCTAAAATACACATGGGGATATTATGAGTCGAGAATTGCACCATAAAATTTGGAGAAGTGTGAAATCTAAAGGGCAGCTGCAGAAGTGCACTTAGGGTCTCTTGCAGCCCTGGCAAGGAGCCATATCGGTGCCTGCCAAAAGAGTGAAGAAATTTGAACGCCTTTGTGCCACAGTGCAAGAAGGATGGGAAACTTCTCCCGCATTTGATCTCACCATGACAGCTGCAGTGCAGAGCCACAGACATATACGTCATACACTACATAGCCTGATAGGTTATTTTGGGGGGGGTGGCGGCCTACCCCTCCCCCCAGGGGGGCACTTTTGCCAACCCCTAGGTACACCTCTGGGCAACTGGAAGCTGATCCGCCCATTAGCCCAGAAGGTGCAAATCAGGTCAGACTGCAAATAATGATTTCCTCAAGAATGATTTCCTATATCAGAGGCTTTCAACCTTTTTGAGTCCACACCTCCCTTGACCAACTACATTCTTTACGCGGCTCCCCTGTGGGATATCTGGTAAAAACTTGTGTAGTTTCATCATTTACTGGTTTTGCCCATCATTCCTTTAAGGCTTCAAATTTAAGCAGCACAGCTTTGAAAAGGCTTTTAAAAAATTATGAGCCATTCATTGCTTTGCTAAATGTTGCTTTTGAAAGTTGGGAGGAAAATGAAAACAAATTTATATAGCAATCAGAAAAAGATACAAAGTGCACTTTGAAGCACTGATATACTGATATACCGCAATGGCCATTTAGTCTTCATAAAATACACACACAGATCTCCCTGGTGTGTGTGTGTTGTGTGTTTGTGTGCATGTACGTGTGGGGAGATAAGGAATCCCATTCCCTGCAATCCTAACTGTGCCTACTTATAAGCAAGCCCCACTAAATTCCCACTCCTAGGGTCAAGGGTTGGAGAGAGAGAGAGAGAGAGAGAGAGAGAGAGAGAGAGAGACAGAAAGAGAACATGCCTTGGAAATTCACCTCATCTGAGACAGAGACAGGGCTCAGGAACTACATTTCCCACCAGGCCTTGCAGGCCATGCCTTGCAGGTGATGCAGCCCTCACTTCTGCCACACACAGCCTCTTCTATTAATCTAATCTATCTCTTAAGAGGAAGGAAGAAAAGAGGGATGGAGGCTGGTGCTGCCCGCGACTCCCCCCACCCACAACACATCTGACCATCATACAATGCACCGAAGGGCACAGCAGCACAACCGTTGAAAACCACTGTCCTATATGAACACATGCAAAGCAGTCGTTGGTACCCGACATTGCCGGGCACTTGTCAAAGGCCCAAGCCCCCCAACGTGGCTCATGTCTGATGCCTGCCTTTGTGTCTTTGTGGTGAGCAGCTGCATCTGGAATAGGATTCCTAACTCTTCCTTGTTTCAATGAATGTTTCTTTATTTATCAAACTTCATTTATTTGTGAGATGACGGTGACAATAAAAAGCAACGTAAGCTGGATACATTGCGCAGGTTGCAAACTAGTTTTAACTAAACATTTCTTCAAGCAGCACATAGTTAAGTTCTGGAATCTCCAAAGGTTTACTTTTTTATTTAACATAATTTATATACTGCTTGATTGCTTAGAGGGTCTATTTTCAGTTTGCCCAAAAACAAAAAAAACAAACCACACAGCACAGATTAAAATGGTCAATGCAAGACAAAGTCAAAAACACGCACTCAAAAACTCCAAAATATAAATAAAACAATTCATCTGAAAACTGATTAAAACACATGCCAACTTCTACACGTCTGGATAGACTTGCCTGAACAAAAATGTTTTTAGCAGGCGCCAAAAGGAATAGAGATGTGGGCTTGTCCACACACCTAGAAAGCAAGGGTCCAAGCTGTTTCCCATTTGCCCTGCCGCATTCCCAGGGAAAACACATTCTTCACTGCTGAATCAGAACAAATGTCAGTCTGTGGAAAAGCCAATTGCTCCAATTCAGTGATAAGGAGCAGGTTTTCACAGAGGAAAGTGCGAGACAAGTGTCAGTGTGGACATAGTCACCAACATAGATGGCTTTCAAAGGGGATTAGACAACTTCACAGAGAAAGAGGCTATCAATGACTGCTACTCATTATGGCTGTGTGCAGTTCATCAATACAGCCTCTGAATACCAGTTCTTAGGGAACGTTAGTGGAGAGCATGGAGCATGCTGTTGGGCTCACGTCCTGCTTGTGTGGCCCCTGTGAGAACAGGATGCTGGACTAGATGGGTCTTTGGGCTGGTCCAGATGAACTCTCATTACGTTCGCAGTTTCCTTATTCTGAAGCTCCTCAGGTAGCATAACTCCCTCCACACACAATTACACACATTTTAACAGTATTTTTTTTTAGCTGAGACCTGTGATGGAACACCCAAGGAAGTGTGGAAACTGTTTGATAACTAGCTTGAGCTCAGTGGCTGAGCATCTGCTTTGCATGCAGAAGGTCCTGAATTCAATCTGAAGCATCTCCAGGTAGGACTGGGATTGTTCCTAGTCTGAAGCCCTGGAGGTCCATCAATACTGAGCTAGATGGACCAATGGTCTGATGCAGCATAAGGCAGTTTCCTACTTTCCTAAGTTCTGCTTTGCATGCTAGCCTAGAAAAGACAGATCAGGTCAGTTTCACAGTGGACTTTGCCAAAAACCTAATCCCTCAAGCATTCCTAGTATGAAGCAACTCTGGTTGTGTGAACAGCCCTAGGATTGCTACCCTAGAGGGTATTATGTTGTTGTTGTTTAGTCGTTTAGTCATGTCCGACTCTTTGTGACCCCATGGACCAGAGCACACCAGGCACTCCTGTCTTCCACTGACTCCTGCAGATTGGTCAGACTCATGTTTGTAGCTTTGAGAACACTGTCTAACCATCTTGTCCTCTGTCATCCCCTTCTCCTTGTGCCCTCAATGTTTCCCAACATCAGGGTCTTTTCCAGGGAGTCTTCTCTTCTCATGAGGTGGCCAAAGTACTGGAGCCTCAACTTCAGGGTATTATAGTGACTTGTAATCATGGTAGGTGGGTAGACACAGCTGAAACACTCTGGAATACCTTGATCACGGAGGCCTTGGCTGTTTGCTCTTAGGATAATGGAACAAATTATCCTTAACTGTATGCAAACAAATCCTCTGCGTGGTAGACATTCCCCGCCATCCTGTTTTTACAGCAGGGTTTCCCCAGTGTGCAAATGTCTTCATGATCTATATCGTCCAACCAGCCTCATGAGCAGGGTTTATTCTGAGTTCAGCATTCACCAGCACTCGGTTCCAAAACCCAAAGAAACCCTCCATTAAACCCAAACCCTTTAGAGGTTAATGGGAGTCGCTGTCTATCGCAAGAGTGAACACACCAGCGCCCTGCAGGGTTATTTACACAGAGAGGCCTGGCTTTCACCCTCTCTGACATCCCACTGCGAGTGGCGGAGGCAGCAAGCACAGCCCCTCCCCTCTCCCCATCCCCCTCTGCCTGCAAATTGCTGCAGCTTTTGAAAAAGCGAACATATGGCTCTCCTTCAGTGGCTATCTGAGAACTTAAAGGCAATGCTGTTGTGCTCAGCAAAGGCAGGCTGCAACCCGAACACCCACACACCCCACATCAGTTTCCCTTTTGGGATCTCCTGCACAGTGTGCTTTCCAATGATGTTTGCATCTACCCAGCAGGGGTGCTACCCTATTCCTCCTAAAACGTATGCTCCAAATGGCTCCATTTTTTGGTTCGTGTCCCTAGTAAATTCATGTCCCCTGCCTTTTGGGGATGCCTTGTTACACCCCGCCCCCTTGAGTGTGAGTTGCTAAAGTCGTTCTTCTTCAGAATTCAGCTGCGTCCCCAGACTCCCTGGAAGTGAAACCTCTGAGCGGGGAGCAGATGCCTCCTCTCGAGTGTCGAGGCAGACATGAGGACACTGAAGCACTGTGCAGTTCACAGCCTGCCATTTCACACTCAGCAGCTGCTGAGCCGCATCTGAACTGCTGGTCACCTATTTTGGGACAGCTCTGTTTTGTTTATTTTGAGCGGAAAGGAACAAAACCCTCTTCTGGCTTTGAAATCACTGGAGGAGAGAGGCGATTGCAAAGCAAGCAAAGAGAGCACAAGGAAGAGATAGAGTCAAGCCCTTAGCAATGGAAAATAAGGGCGGTGGGGGGTCTCAGGACCACTCATTCCTGGGCCCTTCAAATGAGAATTGGCGTATTATGAGCACATCCCTATTATTATTATTTAGTATTATTACATATTAATGACTCAGTGCTGAGCAGAGAAGCACCAAACCAGACATATTCAGCAACCATCTTCCTTCTCCCACAGTACTTTTGGGTTTCCCCACACTCTTCCCACTCTGACCTGGAGATGCCAGGTTTCGAACCTGAGACCTTCTGCATGCAAAGCAGGTGCTCTACCACCGAGTTATGGCCTGTTTGCTAAAAAATAAAATAACGGAAGCTTCCAGTCCTCTTGGCTATGATTAGAGGGCTGACACATCAATAGAAGCCTGGGAAGCTGGCTTATACCAAGTCAGACTATTAGTCCATCTAACCCAATATCAGGACTCTGGTCCTGGCGTGCTCTGGTCCACGGGGTCACAAAGAGTCGGACACGACTAAACGGCTAAACAACAACAAACCCAATATTGTCAACACCAGCTGGCAGAAGCTCTCCAGGGTTTCAAGAGACCCCTGGAAGAAGCGTGCAAGGACCTGACTACCACAGCACTCTCTCATCGGAAGCTGCCTTAAACAGAGTCAGACCAACCATCCCATCTAGCTCAGTATGGCCAGAGCTGACTGGCAGCAGCCCCCTGGAATTAAAGGTAGGAGCATTCCCCAGTCCTATTTGGAGATTCCAGGGTTTGAACCTGGGACCATGTGCATGCAAAGCAGCTGCTCTGCCACTGAGCTATTGCCCACTCACTCAGCCCATCCCCTGTGCCATCACGAGTGATCAGGAAGATGAGCTGGACGGATGGGGCCTTCTCAGTAAGTTGGTGGTGGTGGTGAAGGTGACTGTTTCTACATCACACAAAAAAATAGGATAAGAGAGGGTGCAGATTTGCATGAAATATGGGTTTATATGCAATTTGTAAAGAATTACTACAATTTTAAAAGAAACACAATACTTTTCACCATAGTGGAGAAGACTCTGAGCAGATGACCTCTACTGCAATATCTAGAGGGTCAAGGAGCCCCCACCTCTGTAGAAAATCAACCACAAAAACAGACAGGTGTCCCTGGGAGGAATAAGATGATGGGGTGGGTGGGTTCAGGGTTTGTTTGTTTGTTTTTGTTTTTGTTTTTGCATCTGATCACCTGCCATTAGCCACACTCAAGACTGCAAACTCTAGATTTATGAGGAAGAGAACAAGGGGCTCCAGGATGAAATTCTGCTGCAGGGTTGTTTGAAAAGAAAAGCCATTCAAAAAACTGAAGCCGTTAGTCACTCAGCTGAGGGCACGTGAGGATAAAACCAAGGTTTCCTGAAGATGAACCACAAGATCGGACAGTTTCCTTTTGGTTTAGACAATTGAAACCAATAGTGGGCTGTTCCCCCACAATCACGTTTAAAAACAAATATATATACAAATCCAGTGAGATTCGACAACCCTGTAGCAGCAGCAGAAGAATAACTTTGGGGTGTGGCAAACAAGGGACAGGATGACATGATCACCAGTTTCTTTTTTGAATATCGAGATACAGTTAAAGGGTCAGGAGGAGAACCCACAAAAGCGATGTTGGCTGAACAAGTTTGATGCTCTCTAATACAGATGGCACAAGAGTAAAGGGGATGGGCAAATGCGCCCATTTCATTTTTTTCTCAGTTTTCCAAGCTTAAGTTCAGTTCTCCACATTTTCACATCAGTGAAAGAAAGAAAGAAAGAAAGAAAGAAAGAAAGAAAGAAAGAAAGAACAAATCCCCATTAAAATTCACCAGCATTTTAGTGCGGGTTTCTCATACATATTTTTGGTATGCAATTTTGCCCAAAGCATAATTTTTTTGTAAAGCCATTTCCCCTAATATAATGCATTTTTGTGTTTGTGTTCATGAATATATGTATTTCTCTGCATGCTTGACCCCAGCATATGCATCTCCTTGCTTATGCAAGGATTGTTATCTTTGAAACCAGACTTGGAATGAATAGATCAGCATTTGAACAGAGCTGGGGTGGCAAACTGGTGGCCTTCCAGATGTGGTTGATCTCCACAGCAACCGGCATGGCCAGTGGTCAGGGATGATGGGTGCTGTGGTCCAAAAGCATCTGGAGAAACAGCTTACCCAACTCTGAAACAGAGAATGTCTTCAAATAGAGGACTTTCCTCTGTAAAGTGGGACATAGGGACAAAGACTGCCATGTTCTCTGGTCTACGGTGGACATGTAAAATAGTAAAAAGGCTTCTGGGAAATGATCTACAATGAATTGAAAAAAATGTTTAGGATAACTTTTATTAAAACAATCAAACAAACAAACAAACCCAGAAGCCTTTTTACTAGGGTTAACAGGAGACGAAATGCCAAAAGATTTTAATAGACTATTTACCGGTATGTACGTGACAACAGCTGCAAGAATGCTACTTGCCCCGAAGTGGAAGGAAAAGAAAGTTCCAACTAAAGAAGCATGGATAACCAAGATGATGGACTATGCCAAAATGGCAAAGATGACCATGAGGATCAGGCACCAAGATGACAAAAAATTCAGTCAAGAGTGGAAAAAGTTTATAGAATACTTTAAAGACCACTGTATATACTTAAAAACATTAGCAGGATTGTTGTAACACTTATAACGTAATATGAAATTCCTTCCAGTAGCACCTTAGAGACCAACTAAGTTTGTTATTGGTATGAGCTTTCATGTGCATACCAATAACAAACTTGGTTGGTCTCTAAGGTGCTACTGGAAGGAATTATTTATTTGTTTTGTTTTCGACTATGGCAGACCAACAAGGCTACCTAGCTGTAAATGTAATATGAGTTAAGGAGTTCAAAAAGGAGATAATGTAGATTAGAAAAATGTAATGATATATCTATCTATCTAATATATATATATATATATATATATATATATAAATTGGAAACCAGAGGGTGGGGGAAGTCCAAGGGATCTGAGTAATCCCAGCAATGTAGAAATTGAAAAAGATGTGAGTGTATAACAATATTGCAGCCCTGTTCAGGGACGTTTTTAATATTCAACACTGTACTGTTTTTAACACTTGATTGGGAGCCACCCAGAGTGGCTGGGGAAACTCAGCCAGATGGGCGGGGTATAAATAATAAATTATTATTATTGTCTTAAAAAATGAAAAATGAATTTTTTTTTTAAAAAAAGACTGCCATGTTCTCAGGCCTCTGTTCCCACCTCTGGTTCAAAGGAAGACTCAGAGGGGAGAAGGCATCACCCAGGGAGGCATCACCTCCTGCTCCAGGACCTTCCTGGTCAGATGACATGACTTAACCTGATTAAATTGGACTGAAAGCCCCCTGCCCCATGCAATCTTCACTGCCCCTGTGCCCCAGGAACCTGCAATGGCCCTTTGAGAAACAAACAGGTCTTCAGAGGCAAGCAGGGCCCACAGCCAGTCAGACCAGTGACGATTCATAAGGAATCAGCCAGGCTGCTAAGACAACAGCTCTTCTTGGGAGAGTTGCAGCCAGCATTTGCCACAGTGATCTGTCCAGGGTCCTGACAGACGGGCCTTGTTGTGATCCTGCAGAGCCTACTTTGACTCTGCTCTACCAGACTGGACTTTACATTGTTATTGGTTGTGACTCTTCCTCTTCCTCACCTAACCCGGCATTGCCAGGAAGTGCCACATCCTCAACACAGCCTTCCCCAGAAGCCTTGAGCCAAGCTAGAAGAGGACATCAACAGAATAGGTTAGATAGTGCACCCTCTCTACGGTTTAGCCAGCACCTACTGAAGACCTTCTTCTTCCAACAAACCTTTTATATAGATATTTACATTGGAATGCTTTTTAAATATATATATATATAGAGAGAGAGAGAGAGAGAGTTGTACTTTGTTTGTCGAATGGAATCCTTTCCAGAAGTCCGTTCAACTTCCGAAAAGTTTGCAAACCAAGGCGTGGCTTCTGATTGGCTGATTGGCTCCGGAAACAATGCCAACAGCCAAAAAAGACGTTCGGCTTCCAAAAAACATTTGCAAACCAGAACACTTATTTCCAGGTTTGCGGTGTTTGGGAGCCAAAACATCCGAGTACCAAGGCATTCAACAACCAAGGTACAACTGTATATGGAATTGTTTTTCATCGTTGATTGTTTTAGCAGTAATGTGTTTGCTGCCCTGGGCTCCTCTGGGTGAACAGATGGGATGATACAATAAACAACAACAACAACAAAAAGCATATCATCATTAAGGAAACTCTACTGGTCAGTTCACCTATGCATCACTTGCTGGTGGCAGCATCAAGCAACAGGTTGAATGTGTGAATGAGCCACCTATTGCCCACTTAGAGTGTTCCTGTCACCAGATGCTGACTCAAAGGCAAACACTTGGCCACGGAGGCAGCTCCTGTATGCAGCTATGAGAGTACAAAGTCTTGAGTGCCCCATCCCTAGCTGAGGTGGTTCTGTGTGCGTAATCTTACCATCTCTTCCCTTAGGAACTGGCTCAGGCAACTTTCTTGTGAATACTGTATTAAACTTTGGAGGGTGGTGGTGGGGAACAGGTCTGATATTTTTGGAAGTGAGATCCTGTGAAAATTTAAAGGTGCTAATTTGTGACATTTAAGTGCAAAAGCTTTTCTGGCCTGAAGGAAAAGCTGTTTTGAATATTTCGGTTTTTTTCAATCTCTTCAGCAGAGTGAGCTACTGGGTTCAATTAATGTGACATCTAAACTGCTCACTGCAGCAAACGCCTCACTCCCCCCAAATATTTTGTGTAATCGTTTAGAGGTTTGCAAACTTCAGGCAAGTAATGATACCTTTTCCCCACCTCCTGAATTATACTCCCCCCCCCCTAAATTAAAGTTGGAGTGTAAGAACTGCCCTGCTGGATCAGGTCTGTGGCCATGTAGTCCAACACCCTGTTCTCATGGAAGCAAGGCAAGATGCCTAAGGGAGGCCTGCAAGCAAGACCTGAATGCAATAGCACTGTCCCTATAGGAACGGAGGAAGCTGCCTAATACCACCCCAGGCTAGCTCAGCATCATAGCTACTCTGGCAGGTCTTCTCCAGGGTTTCAGGCAGAGGAGGGTCTTTTGCATCACCTGCTATTTTGTACAGTGGCAGAGCATCTGCTTGGCAAGCAGAAGGTCCCATGTTCAATCCCTGGCATATCCGGGTGGGGCTGAGAGAGACTTGCCACCTGAAACCCTGGGGAGGCGCTGCTGGTCAGTGTAGGCAATACTAGGCTCAATGGACCAATGGTCTGAGTATGAGGCAGCTTCCTATGTTCCTATCTAACTAAAAATGCCAGGAATTGAACCTAAGACCTTCTGCTTGCAAACCACATGTTTTACCACTAAGGAGTACAATACTGCCCATTGGTAAAGTCAAAAGTTTTGTTTTCACTCTATTAATGTGCTACATTTCCTCAGAGGGACACTCTTTCCTCCAGGTGCTTTGAGAGGCAGAAATAGTAACCAGCTTTTAAAACACTTCTTAAACATACAGTATAGGATTGCATTCCTCTGCACCATTTGAAGCATCATCATACCACTTTAAACAGTTGTGGCTTCCCCTAAAGTTTCCTGGGAACTGCAGTTTGTTCAGGGTGCTGAGAGTTGTTAGGAGAAACCCCCCTTCCTTTCGCCCAGCTACAACTCCAGGTGTGGTTTAATAGTCAATCCCTCTTCACAAGGAATTCTGGGAACTTTAACTTTGGACATGCTCACCCAAGCCGTCCTAGATTCTTGATTCCCCATTCTTAAACTTTTTCATTCATGCACTGTTCCATTTTATCTGTGGTATATAGTTTCATTTCTGGTTTCATTTACCTTTTAAAAGACATTTTATTCAATTGTGTATATATATGAAATTTATTTTTATATTAGGCAGATTTAAATATACAGAGATAAATAAATAAATACATTTCTGCCTGAAGGGCTGCAAGAATAAGGACTCCCAGTCCAGCACTTCAGAGTGAATCACTGTGCTGGACCCACGTCCGCACTGGAAACAGGAAGAACTGGGGCACTGACTCATGCCTGATCTCCTCTGAGTGTGGCTAATCTTGCTACCTCTCTGCAGCAGGTGTGATTGGGTCATCCAATCACACCTGATGCAGAAAACCAAGAATATAAACTTAAGAATATAAAAGGAGCCCCACTGGATCAGGCCAATGGCCCATTTGGTCCAGCATCCTGGACCCAAGCGCAAGAGCACTTCTCTCCTCATTTGCAATTCCCAGCAACTGGTATTTAGTGGCATACGGCCTCTGGCAGCAGAAGTGGTACCCAGGTATCATGATGGTTTAGGAACGTAAGAAGAGCCGTGCTGGGTCAGGCCAAAGGTTCATCTAGCCCAGCATCCTGCTGTCAACGCGACTTCCTATGGGAAGCCTGAAAGCAGGACTTGAGCACAACAGCCGTCTCCTCACTTGTGATTCCCAGCATCTGGTCTTCAGAGCAGTGGTGGCAGAGCCTAGCCATTGTGTCTAGCAGCCTTCTCCATGAACCTCTCCAATTGTCTTTCAAAGCCATCCAATTGGGTGGCCATCAATATATCTGGTGGGAGCAAATAATATATTTTTATCTATGCACTGCTGTATGTCTTGAATCCTCAGATGTTCACTGTGAGAGAGGGAGGATTTTATCCCTCTATATCTACTTTCTCCATGCCATGTATAATTTCATAAACATCTACCATGTCGCCTTTTATTCATCTTTTCTATGAACTAAAAAGTTCCAAATGCTGTAAGCTTTCCTCTAAGAGAGTCACTCCATCCTCTTTATTTATCACCTAGAGAATCGTGTTTGCGTGCACACCAAAATCTGGAGAACTTTTGGCATATGTGCCATTTAAACTTTTCTGAAAGGGATCCCCACAATGTACCCGCACAGAGCATTTGAAGGTAGGGTGGTCAGTTATGCATTAGCAAAAGAAAAAGGAAAAAAAGGAGTAAGTGAATCACTGGAGATGGAAGGAAGTCCTTCTTCATGCAGTGCATAGTTAAACTATGGAACTCACTGCCACAAGGGTCCATGATATGGCCACCAACTTGGATGGCTTTAAAATAGGATTAGACAAATTCCTGAAGAATAAGTTGATCAATGGCTTCTAGGCACAATGGCTATGTTCTTCCTCCAGGATCAGTTGCTGGAAACTATGGGGTGGGGTAGCTGTGCTCTTGTGCTCAGGTCCTGCTTGAGGGTTGCCCACAAGAATCTGGGCAGCCAGGAGGGTGGGCTAGATGTGCCATTGGCCCCATGCAGCAGGCTCTTCTTTCATTCTTATGAGAGTCATGTATAATGAATGGTCGGCTTGGGCCTTCAGATCCCTCCTGAAGAGGCACCTTCTCTTTGAACCTTTTCGCACAGCCTCCCACTTCCCACATGTAACTGAGCCTGCAGCCAAACCTCAGCACATGCAACTGAAACAAGCCGATATTCCTCCTCTGTTTATTCTGGCTGCACTTCCCTCCTTTTCCTTGGTTTAGATCAGGTGTGGTGAACATTAGGCCTTCCAGATGTTGCTGAACTACAGCTCCCATCAGCCCTAGCAAGCATGGTCAATGACCAGGGATGATGGGAGTTGTAGTTCAGTGACATCTGGAGGGCCAAAGTTTCCCCCAACCCTGATTTAAATTGGAAGGTCCTCAGAGTGGGGATCTGTCACCTGCTACTCTGGAAATACAAATGGATGAAAATCCTTGGTATGATAAGGAGGCTGCCCTTTTATAGACACAAGAGCGTTCCTAAATTCATTTGTGAAATATTTCAGGATACACAGTCACACAGTACCTTTTAACAACTTTCCCCCCCTTTTTTTTCCAAGTGAGAAAACAGCTGTGTGCGAAGCAGGAATTTTGCAGATGATTTCTCCACTAACAACCCAAAACAACAACCTCCTACAGGAAGCAGTGATGGCCATCAACTTGGATGTCTTTAAAAGAAGACCGGACAAATTCACAGAGGAGAAGGTCACTGAGGGATACTAGCCAGGATGGCCCTGTTCTGCCTCCGTGGTCAGAGGCACCAATGCTTCTGAGTACCAGTTGCTGGAAACCACAGGAGGGGAGAATGTTCTTATGCTCAGGCCCTGCTTAAGAATTTCCCCCACAGGCATCTGGCTGGCCATTGCGAGAACAGGATGCTGGACTAGATGGGCATTGGCCTGATCCATCAGGGATCTTCTTATGCCCTCCAGATGTTTTGGGCTATTGTTTCATCAGTCCCAGACAGGAGATGCCACCCTAAACCTCTGGAGGGAACCAGATTATGAAAGCCTGTCTGAGGGCTTCTCCATACCTTCCTTTGCCCCACCATTTTCTTCCTGGGGAAACCCAGTTGTTTGCACTGCATTGGAACAAATGGCCATTGGGTTTTCCATGGATTTTCATTTGTTCTGATTTAGTGCTAAGGAGAGGGTTGTCCCGGGGAAAGTGTCGTGGCAAAGGCAAAACCACTTAGACCAGTGCCTAGAAAGTGTGGGTCAAGTGTGAAACTGCTTGGACCTAAGCTTTTCAGGCACGGGACAAGCAGAAATGTGGATGAGCTCTTACACAGAGTGAAGCAAATACCAACCAACCCAGCATGCTGAAACTGAACCTTGGGTGACCCCTTGCCCATCTTTCTAATGGCAGGCATGGATCCCACAGAAAATCGTTTCTTTGAACATATGCAAAACGTTTTGTTTGCCACTACTGAGAATAGCCACAGCCAGCTCCCACATGTCTGGGCTTAGCGATTATGGATTTCCAACGCAGCAGGCACAATTTAACCAGGGAATGGCCATTTTTAGAACAGAAACAGTGAAGAACACAGCCCACCATAATCTGCTCATTGTTTCTGTTATTATGGGGAATCAGCACAGCTAAACTTGCACGACTACCAGCCCTGTTTAGTTAACAACTGCAGCGTCTTTCAGTGCTAAATTAAGACGGAATTATTATCAGCTCTCTCTCTCACCTTCACAATGTTTACACCACAACCCTCTTTTCATATCAGAATTCAGTTCTCAAACAGAGAGGGCAGCACATCTGGCATATGCCAGGATATTTTTCACCAACCATTGGAATTTCCAACTGACCAGAAAATAAAAATGGCCTAGGCTGTTTTTCTGCCTTTCACAGCTGCTTCATGGGCAGATATCAGCAGGTGAAGCTTTGGGAGGACACACACCTGTTCATCTGACAACATCTGTGGCTCAGTTCCAGCTATTGGGAAAGGTGCAGGAGCAGAGGCTAGAAAAAGAGTTGGCAACTCTACTGCTTGTTAGCAGGGGTAGGGAGAGAACCACATCTCACCAGCTGCCACACTCATGGAACAAGGGATCAAGATTTTCAGGACAGAGCACACAAGTTGGAGCCTCCAAAATAGTCATTTTAGAAAGAAACCAAGCCCCAAATTCAACGAGAAAACAGAAGCTCTCCAGCTAGCCACAGACCACTCTCTTAAGCATGGGAAGAAAGCTGCAGAGATATCTTCCAAACAACACAGCCCTCGCATCACCAACCCAAAAATAAATCCACTGCATTTCGAAACAATAACAGGCAAGCCAAACAGCATCCTGCTGAAATCTGCCATTGGTGTCTCCTCTATGGCTGCTGATCACTACAGTGCCATTCCAAATCTCAGCTCTTGGCAGTCTCTAGGCAGAACCCCCCAAGAAGACCATTTGCTCTTCTTTTTTTTTTTTGTGTATATATATATATATATATATATATATATATATATATATATGAAAGGGAGCTTTTGATAGTGCTGCCACTTTTTAAATTAAAAAACCCCCAACCCTTCTGGTGTGCCTTTAACTACAGAACCCTGAAAAAATGTAACAGGTGACACTTTCCTGGGTCATTTCTTGTTCTGCGCCAGTCAACCTGTTTTTTTATTTTTATTTTTGTACCAGAGGTTCTTAGGGGGAAAGCATAGATATGGGGGGGGGGGGGAAGGTCCAGAAAATTAAATTTGTGCAGACCAAATCTCTGCATGGAAATAATTCTTGACGAGTTCAGTGGAGCTTACTCCCAGGCAAGTGTTCCTAGCAGTGGACTCTCAAGACCCACACAGAAGTGGATATACGACATCAAACAAAAATTCCTGCGTTGTTATTATTATTTCTTTCTTTAAAAAAACCAAACCATTTTTTCAACCAGGATGGAAGGCAAGAGACGAAACAGCAGGGCCCTCTTCTCTTTCCACTGGGCAGAGAAGCAAAATCCAAAACAGTCAGGTCAGGCTTGCCCTGTTTTCTTTCTCCCAGTCTACCTTCTTTCCAAACTAAGAGATCCACGTGGGGCCCAAAAATCAACCATCTCACCGCCACATCCTCTCGGCCAGCCCAGATGGGGATCAGGAAATGGCGCCATCAAGACACCCCCCAAATCCATGAATCACAACAGCAGCAACACCCCCCGCTCCCCGAAAAAGAATGACAACAACAACAACAGTGTGTCCCACTCAACACCCAGCCTCTCGATGAGATTGCCTTGGTAGCGATCCACTAAAATTTCCATTCAATGCAGCAAACCAAAACTGGGGGAGGGGGTGTTTGAGCAGGAAGGGTCAAATCCCCCCCCCCAATCTAAAAACAACCACCACCTAGGCTGCCAGACTATATTAGAGTATCTGCTGGAGACAGATAGAAACACAGAGTCGGATCCCTGTTAAGCAAAGCAAGGAGGTTTGTCCTTATGTAACACTGGCTTTGAGATGCTCTGATCTTCACTGAGGAGGGATGTAATTACAGCCCCTGGATGGTCTCTCCCTTGGTGGTGCAAATGCAAGAAAAACCCTCTGGTTGGGATGCCGTCCTACAGACATCAATACCTGGTGGGAAGGTATTCAGGGGAGGGAGGGAGAGTGTGTGTGCAAGCGTGAGAGAGAGAGAGGGGTGGGGGGAGATATTTGTGCCGTAAAGGATTAAATACACAGATGCAGCATGCTTACCTCCAGGAGAGTCGTTTTAGCTCATGCCATGCCTTCCGCACACCGACGGCCTTTTCATGTAAAGAAGAGAAGCATCAGGGACCGGATGGAGGGATGCCAGAGGTGGAGGTGGGGGGACAGCAAAGAGGAGTCGAAATCTCCCTTGTTTTCCAATCCAGCCTGATGGAGAACCTCAGCCAGGGAACCTTCTTCCTTCTCCCCTCTCCTCCAGCGCACAAACCTCCTGCTTCCAGCCTGCTCAGAGGAGAATCCACGGCTGGTCTCTGTTGTTTTCAGAAATGGAGATGGGAGACAGAGGGAGGGGGGAGAGAGAGAATAATACTAACAACAACAACCTGGGGGGGGGGAATACTCGGGGAGAAGCATCCCACCAGATCAGGATGAATGGAGCTGCAGAAGAGGTGGCAGCGATGGGAAAATAGGCGTCCCCTTCTTTTCTCTCCTCCTCTCCGCCCCCCCAAGCAAAAATCAAGAGATGGTTATCCAGAGTGCAGGGAATGAAAGATGCTGGCGTTGGTTCGTTCTCTCTCTCTCTCTCTCTCTCTCTCTCTCTGCCTGTTTCCCTCCCTCAACACACACTCACATGCACACACACCCGCTTGCAGGCATGTTCATGCACGCACCCTCAAGTGTCGTAGAGCAAAGCCAGTTAAAGAGGCACGGCTGTTATTATCAATAATGCATGACTGCAGGCCGGTGAGTCCCATCTCTCTCTCTCTCTCTCTCTCTCTCTCTCTCTCTCTCTCTCTCTCTCTCCCTCCCCCCCCCACCTCTGCACACTCACTCACACAGAGAGATATACACACCCCTCCTGGCTTGGATCCTAAAGAGATTACAACAACCGCTCGCTGTGAATAAATACAAGGGCTCCCCACTCTCCTCCTTTACGGCCTTACCTTGTTTTGATTTGGATTATTTTTACAGTTTAGGTCGATCAAGTGGGGTTGGGTTTGCAAGAGATCTATTGCAAACCGTATATATCTATATCTGCAAGCTCGGGAGGGAGGGAGGGATGAAATGATGGATAGGGGATTAGTGTGTATGGTTTATAATAGGGCTGTCAAGAGGCTTTTTATAGCCCCATCAACAACCCAGTTGAGCCTGGACTTAAACCAATTTACATTCCGATCCTAAGTCTTGCAGTGCCAAGGTATGGCCAGCAGCTCTGAAGGCCAGGCCCAGGGTGTTTCAAGACAGTTTCTAACTTCCAAGATTCAAATCAAATCTCTCCTCCCCACTGCATTCATTGCCACTAGGGATGGGCAAATATGTCCATTTCAGTTTCTTTCAGTTTCTCATTTTAGTTCTCCTCATTTCCACATTTGTTTGCAATGAAAAAAACCAAACAAAAGTCCTCATGAAAATTCAGCAGTAGTGTGAATTTCCCCTAATATGCATATATTTGTATTCTAGTTTGTCCAATATACACAATTTCTACAATCTGAGAAAAGGCAAAGCAAATCCCTCCTTATATAATGCCTTTTGGTATGCTGCTTTCCCAAACAGATGCATTTCTAGACACACTTTACCCAAAGCTCAGTTGGTTAGAGCGAGGGGCTGATGACTCCAAGGTTGAAGGTTTGGTCCCCGTATTGGGACAGCTGCTCATCCCTGCATTGCAAGGGGTTGGAGTCGATGATCCCCAGGGTCCCTTCCAACTTGACTACAATTCTATGATTCTAAGTGCATGCATTTTGTCCACATTTCTTGACTGGAGAACCATGGTGCAAAATGCAGCAAGGTGCAAATTTCAAAGCATGACTGCATTTGGGTTTGTGTACTGATCCAGAAAGGGCAAATTAGGTAGGTTCACCTAAAATGCGAACTGAATCCAATTTCTCCCTCACCCCAATCATCACATTTTGATTTTTTTTGGGGGGAGGGGGAATTAGGAACAAAATGAATATCCATGTTCCCCCACCCACATTTTCCCTGAGCAGATTCGTAGCATGGACAGAGCAGCATGTTTCTGAATGGTTATTGATGTTCCACAAAGCAGCGGCAACTACCACCAGCACAGAAAGTAAAGGGGGGGGAGAGAAGGTGACATATTAGCAAACTATTTTACTAAATCCTATCACACAACAGCCTACTGTACAAAACAACAGAAGCCGCACAATAGTTTGGTAAGCTGGGGAACCTGTCGCCCTCCAGAAGTTATTTGAACGCAATGTCCAGCATCCCTGATCATTGGCTATGCTGGCATTGCCCAAGGGGAATTGGGGTCATCTGGGGCTGAGCCGAGTCGGAGTCCAACCACATGTGGTTTTGTATTGTGTTTTAATTTGTTGGAAGCCACCCGGAGTGGCTGGGGGAACTCAGTCAGATGGGCAGCATATAAATAATAAATTGTTGTTATTATTATGTGGAGGGCACCATGTTGGCCACCTCTGGTAGGGCAGAAGGCAGGCAACTGTAGGTGGAGCCAGAGCCAATAACAGGCAACTGTAGGTGGAGCCAGAGCCAATAACAGGCGGAGCCTGAGCCAATGACACAACTCCTTCTTGTTTTGTCCCCCTCCTCCCCTCCCTGCTGGGTTCAACAAGGACAACATGGAGACAGAGGAGGAGAAAGCTGGCAGGCAGAGCCCCATTCACCCTAATGGAAGCAGCCTCTATTACTTAACAGTATTTGGGTTTATTATCACAGTGGTACCTCGGGTTACATACGCTTCAGGTTATATACGCTTCAGGTTACAGACTCCGCTAACCCAGAAATAGTGCTACAGGTTAAGAACTTTGCTTCGGGATAAGAACAGAAATCGTCCTCCGGCGGCGCAGCAGCAGCAGGAGGCCCCATTAGCTAAAGTGGTGCTTCAGGTTAAGAACAGTTTCAGGTTAAGTATGGACCTCCAGAACAAATTAAGTACTTAACCCGAGGTACCACTGTATTAAATGCAAGGGTATCATCACATACACTAGTATCAGTATTCTGTGTCTCATTATACAGCCAAAATCCACACAAAAAGAATATGTATCAGAGTGGTTGGGGGAAACCTCTGAGGTTTACATAAATTGCAAAAATTATGGAGGGGGCAACTCAGGGGGAACGGGACCCAGGCCAGTGAATGTTGAGCACACTCACTGGGTAGGAACAACTTGGGGTGGTGTGTCTGGAACTCAGAGCTGTGCACTGTGTTGCAAGACCCACGTCATCCCTCTAGTTCAAGGTGTGAGTGTCATTCCTTATGTAGCCAAAACAGCACCCCCTATCCACCAGAGAGAGGTTTTAGCAGGCTTGAGGAAGCCATAAGGTTTTCAGAAGTACAAAAAATATTTAGGGGAGGGGGAATCCAAAATGGGTAGAAGCTAAAAAAGAAAAAAGTTCAGTAAGCATACCCAATGAGCACACAATGCTAATTTACTGGGGGGGGGGATGGAAAAGTCAAGTGGTGGGGTAGAAGAAATCAAACAGTATTGTACGGGAGGCCATGGTTGTCTGACTGGAACGGTGAACAGGAACACTCCACACACTGCAACCTTTTGCTTTAGTTCCCTTTAGTTCCCTTTATTGTTATTTATTACTTTTGTATACAGTGGTACCTCGGGTTGCATACGCTTCGGGTTACATATGCTTCAGGTTACAGACTCCGCTAACCCAGAAATAGTGCTTCAGGTTAAGAACTTTGCTTCAGGATGAGAACAGAAATCATGCTCCGGTGGCGCGGCAGCAGCAGGAAGCCCCATTAGCTAAAGTGGTGCTTCAGGTTAAGAACAGTTTCAGGTTAAGTACGGACCTCCGAAACGAATTAAGCACTTAACCTGAGGTACCACTGTACTGCCCTTCATCCACAGATCTCAGGGTGATTCACAACATAAAAGTACAAAATACATGATAAAAACAAGAACAAAAAAACACAAACCAATCACACACACACACCACTACCCCCTCCTCCAAACACATTTAAAAGGGGTATAAGATGTCAATCAGTCAAAGGCCTGGTTGAATAGGAACATTTTTGCTTGGCACCTAAAGGTGTATAATGAAGGCACCAGGCGAGTCTCCCTGGGGAGAGCATTCCACAAATGGGGAGCCACTGCAGAAAAGGCCTGTTCTCATGTTGTCAGACCTCTTACAGAGGAGGCATATAAGGAAGGGCCTCAGAGGATGATCTCAGGGTCAATGTAGGTTCATATGGAGAGAGGCAGTCCTTGAGGTATTGCATATTCTTCCAAGGAGCTCAAGGTGGTATATTCCCCTTGCTCTCTGTTTTATCCCAGCAGCCCTATTAGGTAGGCTAGGCTGAAACAGGGACAGGGACTGCCCCAAGGTCACCAAGTACGCTTCTTGGGGATTTGAACCCTGGTCTCTCAGGTTGTAGTCAGACTGTCCAGCCATGGCCACACACTGACTCCCACTTGTTTAACAGAATGTTTTATCTCAGAATGGACCTGCATAAGGTTGCACTTTTTTGGAAAAGCTTGGCACATCCACTGTTGGGATAGGCACTGATAGAGGGTGGTGGTGGAGGAGGAGCAATGTGTACCTTGCTTCAGATGCCTGTGTGCTAGAGTCAAAGTGCAGAGATTCATCACCTGCCATAGAGATGGGCACTATAAATGGTCCCTCCAGATGCTGCTGGACTTGCATCTCCCATCAGCCCCAGCCAGCTTAGCCAATGGTCAAGCATGATGCCCAGTGACACCTGGAAGACCACAGGTTCCTCATCCCTGATCTAAAAGATTGGGGAGGGGGAGAGAATGAAGCCTAAAGAATTCTGGTATGTGCTTGCATATTTGTGCAGGACCCCCAAGATCACACACACACACACACACACAGAGGAGCAGGTACCAGAAAACTCGACCTGTCCCCCTAGTAAACAAGGGCAGACAGTCTGAATGACTGTAATCAGATCCTGGCAGGGACCCTAATTAGGTGGGAGCCCTGCTCTGTAGGTTACTTAGCATAATGATTAATCCAGCCCAGTCGCTGAGTGATAAAAGGACACTGAAGAAGAGGAACCATCTTGAACCTAAGGCGGGCAAGGGGGGGGTAGGTGAAAAAAGTGGAAGGGAAAATCTGTCTAGAGAAAGGGTCGGCTAATATGCAGGGAATGTGTGTGTGTGTGTGTTAGAGAGAGAAAGGAGGGAGGAAATGTTTCTATTTTAAGAGCTGCAGTCTCCCTCTTCCTCTCCGCCAGCCCCCCCCCCTTAGCATTTTGCACGCCTGCCAGATTGAGAAACCTGACCTGCCTTTTAAATAACCAAGGAGGAGGGGGAGGCAGAGGCGGCCGCCATCCCTGCAGGCCCTATCCTGGGTTTCATCAGCCATTCACAGGCCCCGGGGACAGGCCGGTCCCAGTGGCAGCTGGGGAAAGAACCTTTTACTGACTCTCGCATTCGGTGGCAAGGAGGATATGGCGTCCCTTGGCAGATAAACACGACTTCTGCCTCCTCCTCCCATCCCCTGCTGTGTCCTTAATTTATGAGCAGTGCGACTCCTCCCCCCCCCCAGCTCCACCCTGGTGGGGTATTTTAGCTGAAGGGAGCAGGTGTCATGGCAACAGCAGCAGAGGGACATGGGTGAAACCCTAAAAACTATACAGGGAGCTTCCCAGGAAGGGTTGCTTTCTGCTCAAGAGTCCTCTTGCACCATCCTCTCAATGAAGGGTACAAAGTGTTCCAGGGCCTGTCTTGCTCTCTCAGCTTGCTGTAGCCCATTAAACTTTGTCCCACAGAACTTAACGGAAGCCACCAAGAGCTATGCATGAGGGGTAGTCAGGAGAAATCCAGCCTTGAAAGGTGAACATGTCTGATCTGAAATTCAGCCTTCATTTTGAAATTTGCATTTCTCTGAATTTTGCCACCAAGGTTTCCATCCAGGTGTCCAATAAAAGAAAAAGAGTGAATGCACAGACTTGGGCAAAGTGTGTGAGAACATGTATGTATTAGTGAAGATGGTATACAATATGTGTTATATCAAAGGAAATTGCATACAGATATATAGACTGCCATTGCTTAGCCGCCATTGCTTCACCATATCCAAATCCATCCTTTTGTTTCATCTCATAGAAATAGTTTCCTAACTATGCCCAAAACCTAGCTCCCAATCAGGTGGTTTTAAAACATGGGTTTGGGGAGCATTCCCCAAGTAGAGCACTAATATGCACATCTTTGCAAAGCAATTTCCTCTAAAATAGCCCTTGGGTAGTCCTGCCCCAAGCAGACCAGTGAGCAACTCAAATGTGAAATAATCAGAAATAAACCCTCTGCAATAGGAAATCAAGATTGCATGTTTGCATGATCATCCTTTGATGATTTCATCCTGACCTCATGCAGATGACTCTGCCAGGCAAGCATTTGGTATATGATGAGGCAGAAATCCAAATGCAGCTGCTAGGCTGGTAAGTGGGGCAGCCCAATGTCACCAGTCTTGACATTGCTGCACTGACTGCCAGGGAATTACTCTACTCATAACTTTATGTGCTCATAACTAACACCCTAATGGCTTGGGAGACAATTACCCAAAAGAGTGCCTTATCCAATGACAAACTGAGATGAATCTGGAATTGACAAATTCACCCATTCTAACCTATAGGAGCGCCAGGTGTCTTACCAGGTAGTCAGCTGACCTACAAAATACATCATGTGATTTGTCTTGGATGGTGCCAATTGGCCAAAGCAGGATAAGGAAGATAAAAAAAGGGATCCCAGTAGGAAAACTATCTTGGTCCACAAATAAATTCCAAACCCAGTTGATGGGTTTAGACATCAGGTGAGGAAGGAAATGCCAGAAGAGCAGTCATATTTAGACAGGTCTCTTAAGCACTGCCCAAAAGAATGGGAAAGGGTCATGTATCACCCCTGCCCCCTGCAGAAAAGTTTCAACCCATGTGGCATCTTCAGGCAGTGGCGTAGCGTGGGTTGTCAGCACCCAGGGCAAGGCAAGTAATTTGCGCCCCCTCTGCCCTAGGGGCAGAGAGCTGCGAGTGCAAGCGCGCCCCCCCAGATGTTGCGCCTGGTGCGGCCAGCCCCCCCTGCACCCCCACGCTACGCCACTGTCTTCAGGTGTGAACAGAGAACACTCCCTACCTGAAACCCTAAAGAGCAGCAGACAGTCAGCGTAGACAATAGTAAGGCCACATCCACACCATACATTTAAAGTCCTATGATACCACTATAAACAGTCAGGGCTTCCCCCAAAGTATTCTGGGAGCTTTAGTTTGTTAAAGGTGCTGAGAGTTGTTAGGAGATTCCCATTCCCCTTGCAGGTTACAGTTCTCAGACTGGTTTAATTATCCATCTCTCCTCACCGAGAACTCTAGGAATTGTAACACCATGAAGGGATTGGGGGGGGGGTCTCCTGATAATGCTAAGCAACATTAACAAACTACAGCTCCCAAAATTCTTTGGGGGAAGCCATGACTATTTAAAGTGGTATCATAGTGCTTTAAATTTATTTTATTTTTTTATTATGATATTTATTGAAAATTTTTGAAATTACAAAGAAAAAACAAAGCAGAAAAAGAAAATAGAAAAAACAAAGAAAAAACAAACCACATCAAACAATACAAATTCAAAAAACAAAAATACACCACAAACAAACAAAAATAAATCCATCATTCTCAAATCCTCAACTCTCATTACCTTCTTTCTTTGACCTCCTCCTCCTCCCTTTTTTTGTATCCTGGTTAATAATTATGCAGCAAATCCTTTCCATATTTCATAGTTTTCTGTCATTACGTTGCCTTAATCTATTTTCATCTTATCTGATAGAGAACCTTAAAAACTTAAAACTTAAATCTTATTTTTACCAACTTCTCACAACCATAATATTCTTACCTAATTCTTTAAACATTTTTACTAGAGCCAAGTAATTTCGTTCCAACATTTTTCTAACATTCATCAATTTTATAAAACAATCCTGATAGTAAAAAGAGAAATAAAAACAATCCAATCTTCATCCAGCGTCCCTTCCTCCTGGTCCCGGGTTTTGTCAGTCCTTTTTATCCCATCGATCTAGCGCATTAACCTGGCAACCTTATATCCGAGGCCCTTAAATCTCTTCCATGTCCCTTCCGCAGCTTCCGGAACTCCAGCTTGGTGATGTTTTTGACCCTTTTCAACAAATCAGCCCCTTTTCCATAGTCCAGACTCAACTCCATGTGGTATTTAAGAAGATGTTTCAGAATCCCTCCCAAATTGAGAGCCCCCACAGCTCCAAACATCTCACGGCCCATTACCAGACTCGGAAAGTCCAAACATCCTTGCATAAAATAAATAAATAAATAAATAAATAAATAAATAAATAAATAAATAAATAAATAAATAAATAAATAAATTTAAAAAAATATTATGGTGTTAATATGATCTCAGATGAGCCAATGATAAAGCAGCTTCCTATGTTTCTGTGGGGCACATGTCACTAAATACTCAGTGGGGGGGGGGAGGAATCCCCTTCATGTAGAAAACCAGCACTTCAAGGAGCGAGCCTGATTTTTCCCCTGACGTGCTAATTTTCTTTCTTCATTTTATGGTGTGGAGGAGCACTCCGTGGTGTGAAGTACCCACCTGCCACTTGAAGTGGTACAGTTCAAACACTTAGGCCGATCTGCCTCTAGGAGGACTAAGGTTTATGTTTCATTCATGCCTTCCCTACTCTCCACAGCAATTGAAATAGATATAATGTCCTTCTGCATATTGAATATTTTATAAAAAGCCTGATTCTTCCAGAGCCCAAATCTCCACCGCTCCCTCCTCCCAATCTGCCGGAAACAAACATAAACAGAGCAGGGGGTGTGAAACCTCTCAGCAGGCGCTCAGTCACCGTTTGGCCAGCTCCTACCCAAGATAGACTGCACTGCAGATGACTCAGGCTCCCAGCTGTCACCACGGCAACCGGTGTCGCCTAGCAATGCCTGCCTCCCAGTAACCACGGTCTCCTAGCAATAGGATGGAGATATATATATATATATATATATATATATATATATATGAGAGAGATTTTTTTTCACAGCTCTGGATGGAGAGTTTAAAGTTATTTTTGGTATTCCCGCAAATCAATAGATAGCTCTCTTTGCTGTTGGAGAATAGGATTGCTAGGTATTTTGTTCTCTCTCTCTCTCTCTCTGTTAGCAACGCATACTTGGTACTTGGTTGCAAGCCTGCTTATGTGCCTCATTTGTGGGACAAGTGGAATCTTTGCCCCAGGCTCCCAGAAGCATGAAACTGAAAGTTCCTCTTTGGAAGCTGCCTTATAATGAGTCAGACCATAGGTCCATTTAGCTCAGGATTGCCAATGATGATGGTAGGTCCATGCCATAGGGCCAATTCAAGGCACATTTAAAGCACCTGACTTCCACCCAAAAGAATCATGGGAACTGTAGTTCCCCCCTCATAGGGCTACAACCCCCAACCCTCTTTATAAACTACAGTTCCCAAGATTCATTGGGGTGAAGTCATGTGCTTCAAATGTGCACTTGGCATGCTTTAAATGCATGGCGATGACAGTGTCTCTCAGGGATTCAGACTTGGGATATCCTCACCTGAGGATGGCAGGGGTTGAATCTTGAACCTTCTGCATACAAATCAGGTGTCTGCCATTGAGCTCTGACTCTACCTGAAACCTCCCTACACTGAGCAAGGTCCTTGGTTGATCTAGTTCAGTATTGTTGTCAATCACTGGCAGCAACCTTCCGGAATTTCAGAAAGGGTTTTCAATCCCAGGGGACTGAACCTGGGTCTTTCTGCAGGCATAGAAGATATTCCTCCTCCTCCTGGCTTCTTCCAGAGAAACCAGGGACAGCCCCAAACATTTTTGCTGCTTAAGGGCAAGGGCAAGATGGAGCTGTCACCTTCCATGTATAAAATCCAAGTGGGAGCAGAATCTCACTTCAGTTCTGGCGAAGGAACAGCACCTTCTGCTGCATCTAGGAATGGCCAAATAGCTTAGACTCGCAGCAGTTCTCAACCTATTGGTCCCCAGATGTTGTTGGACTACAACTCCCATCATCCCTGAGCTCTGGCCTTGCTAGCTAGGGGTGATGGGTGTTGTAGTTCAACAACATCTGGGGACCCACAGGTTGAGAAAGGCTGGCTTAGAGGGTACAAGTTAGCTTCGGGGTCTCTGAGGGGAATGGGGGGCCTCCTACTTTCCTGCCCCCAGGGATTTGCTACCTGAGGCGGCTGCCCCACTCAGCCTAATGGTAGGGCTGACGATGCATTCAGGGCAGACAAACAAACAAATGCCTCGCCCGTAACATGTAGTTAACTGATGGGATTTACAGCTACAGGAAATAACAGTTAGCAGAGGTTGCCAGCCTCTGGGGGCCTGTAGGCACATCTGGATTTCTGATAAAGTGCTGAGGATGCCAGTCACAAAATGGCTGCCATGGGGGTGTGGCAGAACACAAAATGGCTGCTATGGTGTGTGGTAAAATGGCCGCCACATCTAAAAGAGAAGGAAAAAGAAACAGGACTGCAAAATGTGTGGACATAACCCCCTCCCCATCAGCTGTGCCATTGATATGGGGAAATGCACCCACCACATCTGCCACTGTGCTCACGGAAAGAAGGTCTTTGCGCCTCTCCTCTGTTCATACCTGACTGGAGTTCCAGTTCTTATGTTCTTCAATCATGAACATACATCCACAGGGGATTGGACTACTTCTGAGATCCTTTCAATGATATGGGTGTCATTCAGCTACATTTTACTCGGGGTAGACCCACTGAAATTAATAAACATGACTAAGAGCCAGTATGGTGTCAGATGGGGACCTGGGAGACCAGGTTTCAAATCCCCACATGGCCATGAAGCTCACTGGGTGACCGTGGGCCAGGCCCTGCCTCCCAGTCTCACCCACCTCACAGGGTAGTTGTGGGGATTAAATGAGAAGCGGGAAAACCATTTATGTCACTTTGAGCTCCTTGGAGGAAAAAAAGGGGGATATAAATGCAGGAAATAAATACATAAAAGACAGGTCCATTAATTTAAATGGGTCTACTCTGGGTAAAACATAGTTGAATACCACCCTATAAGGACTTGGTGCCTTAAATATTCTATTCTCTTATCCTGTTCTAATATAGGATGAAAGATTGCCAAAGTTCTGAATATTTTCCCCAATGTACACAACTTAGACCGGAAATGTCTTTAAAAAGATATTTTATTCAGAAGCATAATATGCCTACTCATTTATGGCTGGCATTATTTTCATCCTTTCAAATCTTTTGGCAAGTAAAATTTCTACCATTACCATCACCTTCCCACAAGAACGGTATGTTTCTCTCCCACATCATTCCTGACATGCCCTAATAGATTTAATAATGGATTCATTCATCTCTCATATCCTATAATTGCTTTTATGTGTTCTAATATAGTTTGCCAATATTTTCTAGCCACTTTGCAATCCCACCAAATATGTTTAAAGTCTGCATTGTCTTTGGTACAGTGCCAACATCCTCCAGGACTTCCTGAGTACAATTTGCTTATCCGCAAAGGCATATAATATCACTGGAGTAATATTTAGTAAAAAAAACTTCCCTTTGGTGTTGTCTCCAACAAGAATCTTGGGAGGATATTCTCACCATGCAGCTGGAATAGCACACTCATTGTATTGTTTTCTGTGCCTACTAAAACCTTCTTTTTGTTTTGGCCCACCCAGAAATATAATTTTGACATGCATTCCATCATGTCATTTTATTTTACTAAATATATTTTTTATAACTGTAGATTTTATTCCTGCATTTGGGAGGGAGGGACAATAATAGGTTAACTTGATTTTCACATCTGATTTTACTGGAATGCCTAATGTATATTTTGTTTTGTTTTGTGTAAACTACTAAGAGGTATTGATGTTTAAGTGGCATAATTGCTGCCAAATAAATAAAAATAAAAACAATAATTCATGACCCCCTTTTCTCTCACTCTCAGACAAAGACACACCATAGATGTGGGGTGCAGACTTGTACATTACAGGCCTCTCTTGCCTCGGAGCTAAATGTTACATTGGTGCATCACAAGCTATAAGGATCAAAATTGGCCATGATGGAAAACGAAGCCCTCTTGGAAAGTAAGTGGCTTTATTCTGCCTTTGGCTGCTCTGCAAACAATACGCCGCTCATCCCAAACGATAACCCTAGATGGGAATGCAACCAAAGCTTGTCATCACTAATGCGTCCTGCAAGAATGCCAAAGTTGCAGTGACTGTGCAAGAAGATGCTCCCCCCCCCCATCTCTCTATAATTCACCCCTCTGGTCTTTGCTCCTTGCAATCTGCTTTCATTGGGGTGGAAATGGGGGCCGGAAATCAGCTGAGTCTGCATTAGGTGTGATTGGATCATTCAGAGACACATCAGAACTGACCAGTTGCTTGGTCATCCCTATTCCTTTTTGGCCCTGAGCCTAAAGACGTGGAAAGCAAAGATTCCATTATCAAGTCTCAGAAGTCTCCTCACCTGTGAAAGCCTGTTTCTTTGTTTTAAAATGATAATAATCTGATTTATTGTGAGGCATCTGATCAATTCTGTGTACGTAAATCATTAGATGCAGCTGATTCTACCATGGTAGGCTCTTCTCATTGCCACTATACTTGGGATTATATTAAAAGTAGTCAAACCTGGGCAAACGGTACTACCTATCGAACTCGGAATACCTTGCCCTGTGCACCTCCTTTTATTCATGCATGGAAAATGGTGTGGAACATAACTGTGACAGCAAAAGGCAATCTAACATACTGCAATGTGAACTCTTTACCCCTTTTGATATTTCGCCTTATGCACTCCACGTACCAAAAACCTCAGACCCGATGGTTGTGGTGGATATGTGGAGAATGGGCATACAAGCAACTCCCTTCCAAATGGAGTGGGACTTGTCTCCTGGGATGGGTATTACCACCAATGTGGATTATGCCCACTAGTTCGGCCAAGCATACACGAAGAAACGCTGATATTTCTCATATAGCAGGAGGAAGTACCCAAAGTTGGAGCGATACTGATGATTGGCCACCACAGCGCATTATAGCCTATTATGATCCTGCCTCCTGGAATCCTGATGAGCTCATACAAGGGGCATGGGATCCTATTTATAATCTAAACAGAATAATTCGGTTGCAAGCTGTAGTGGAACTTGTAACCAATGCAACGGCCCCAGCCGATGTGGACAGACTCCTCCGAGCTGGAAAGCCCACCACCTGTCCTCTCGACCCGTGCCCGTCTTGGCTGATTAGAGCGTGTCCAGACGAGGTGCGGGCCCTCCTGGGGGATATCATCAATTTGTCCCTTGGCACGGGGACATTCCCAGGGGAACTGAAGGAGGCAGTGGTGCGCCCGCTCTTAAAGAAAACATCATTAGATCCTTTAGATCTATCCAATTACCACCCGGTTTCGAATCTTCCGTTCCTGGGTAAGGTGATTGAGAGAGCGGTTGCTGAACAGCTTGGTGGGTTTCTGGATGAAACATCGGCTCTGGATCCATTCCAGTCCGGCTTCCGCGCTGGTCATGGGACCGAGACAGCTCTGGTTGCCCTAACAGATGACCTTCGTAGACAGCTGGATCGAGGCGGGTCGGGGCTGCTGATTCTTCTAGATCTATCAGCAGCTTTCGACATGGTCGATCACGAACTTCTGGACCACCGCCTTGCCGACGTGGGGATCCAGGGCACAGTCCTTCAATGGCTGCGCTCGTTTCTCTCTGGTCGGGGACAGAGGGTGGCGCTTGGGGGGGAATTGTCATCGCGCCACTCCTTGGTGTGTGGAGTACCTCAGGGTGCGATACTCTCCCCGATGCTTTTCAACATCTTTATGCGCCCCCTCGCCCAGCTTGCTCGGAGTTTTGGGCTGGGTTGTCATCAGTATGCCGATGACACCCAACTCTATCTGTTGATGGATGGCCATCCTGACTCGGCCCCAGACACACTGACCAGACGTTTGGAAGCTGTTGCTGGATGGTTACGTGGGAGCCGGTTGAAGCTAAATCCTTCGAAGACAGAGGTCCTGTGGCTGGGACGGGGCGATATGGGATTGGGGGGGCAACTCCCATCTCTTGCGGGGGCGCAATTAGTGCCAGCACCGTCCGTTAAGAGTTTGGGTGTAATCTTCGACACCTCCCTTTCCATGGAGGCGCAGATTGCAGCTATAACAAAGTCGGCATTTTTCCATCTCCGCCAAGCTAAGCAGTTGGCTCCTTACCTCTCTCGCCCTGACCTAGCCACTGTGATCCACGCGACGGTCACCTCCAGACTGGATTATTGTAACTCGCTCTACGTGGGGCTGCCCTTGAGACTGACCCAGAAACTCCAGCGGGTGCAGAATGCTGCAGCGAGACTCCTTACGAGGTCTTCGCTGCGAGATCACATTCACCCGGTGCTATACCAGCTGCACTGGCTCCCGGTGGAGTACAGGATCAGGTTTAAGGTGCTGGTTTTAACCTTTAAAGCCCTATATGGCCTAGGACCCTCGTACCTACGGGACCGCCTCTCCTGGTATGCCCCACAGAGAAACCTACGGTCTTCAAATAAAAACATCTTGAAGGTCCCAGGCCACAGAGAAGTTAGGCTGGCCTCAACTAGAGCCAGGGCTTTTTCGGCTGTGGCTCCGATCTGGTGGAACACTCTGTCACAAGAGACCAGGGCCCTGCGGGACTTGACATCCTTCCGCAGGGCCTGCAAGACAGAGCTGTTCCACCAGGCCTTTGGCCAGGGCACAGCCTGACTCCCTCCCTCGGCAATCTTCGCAGAGCTCTGGCCCAATGGTTGCTAGTGGCTTGAATTAATTAATTTTTATAATGAATGATTTTAGAATGTTGTTTATGTTGTACTTTTGTACTGTTTTATTGTTGTTAGCCGCCCTGAGCCCGGCTTTGGCTGGGGAGGGCGGGATATAAATAAAATTTATTATTATTATTATTAGAGTTTGAGACTTATTGCACAACAGTTGGATGAAAGTAGAGCCGCCATTTTGCAGCTGAAAATTGGAATGTATTATGTACTTGCCAGGCAGGGAGGCCTATGTGGAGACTTGAACTTGACAGGGAATGCCTGTTGCTTTAACATTTCTGATAATGGTGAGGCAATCCGCGTGTTGGCCACAAAGATGGAGAGTATAGCACATGTCCCAGTACAAATATGGGAAGGATGGGATATGGGATGGCTCACCAATTGGTTACCTAATGTTGCAGGACTCAAAGGGATACTATTGTCTTGCTTGTTTTTCTTGACGGTAGTAGTAATGGTTTTATGTATAGTGCCATGTATCATTTCATGTTTTAGAAGTACAATTAGCAAGATGATTTCAAATGAAACTCTACCTCATATCATGGCCCTATACAGAACTTTACCTCAGGAATATGATGGAGGTCAAGCTATCAAGGACACTTGGGATGAAGGTCCTTGAGCTTGAAAGGGGGGAATGAGGCATCTGATCAAGGTCTGTATTTTAAAATGAGCTTAAAAATATATTTGCTTAAAAATATAAAAGTTTGTATGTTTCATGCCAGGCAGAAAAGCAGCTGGCTAAGTACTTTGGCAGTTGTTTATCTTCCTGAACAGGGCCCCCTTGATTTATAGCAGGAGACAAATTTCTCAAAGTTGTAAAAGGGAATTACAGGCTGGGAGCAAAGGTTATATTGACCCTACAAATTACAGAATACAATCAAGCTGCAAAAACACTAATTAAGAGTTGGTAAATAGTAAGATTTATTGTTTAACAGAAAATAATACTATGTGCCTCCCATCAGACTTTAGCCATATTTTCCTAAGGTTAAAGGGCAAGAGCTAATGGGAAAAGCAGCTGGCTGGGAAAGGGGGGTGTAAACTGAAGAGGTTTCTTTTGGAGCTGTTTTCTACTGAGTTCCTTTTTTACTTTGAAAAGGCCTTTTCTTCTAAAAAGCTATCTATGTTAATGTATGAGATTTGTTGGCTTAAATGTAATTATGCAAAGGATTTAGAAAGTAAGAAATGTTAGATTCTTATGTTGGATTCTTATTTCATTGATGGTGTGTGAGAATGTGAACCCAAGATCTCTGTTTAGACAGAATTTAATACCATGAGCCATCTGTTTTAGCCATTTGTTTTGGAATAAAGGGGCAACAGGGGCAAAAGGTTATCTGGTAATTAAGGTGCCTTGTTGAGGCAAATGTAAGATATATGGCTACTTGTCTGCCATTTATGGATAGAAGGAAATATAGCTCTTTGTCTCCCATAAAAGGTAATGGGAAATGGGTGTATCTTTTATGATTGGTTCTAGCAAACAGCCAATAGGAATTTCAACCAGGCTGATTGGACAGAGGCAGCCAAAGGAGGAGCAAGGGGGCTGGGCTAAGGAAATATAAGTGCTGGCCATCAGGGCTGGAGTAGGCAGAGCTTTGGTAACCATATACCACTGTGCCTACCATTTATTTGTCTGACAAATAAATTATTATTTTAATTTCTCTATTGCTGTGTTGAATATTTCATTCCAGCTAAGCGTTAACTACAAGCAGGGTGCTACAATTGCCAGAGCACCAAATCCACTTTAAAAACCTGGATTTCCTGTTATTCTTTAGTTGTTTAGTCATGTCCGACTCTTTGTGACCCCATGGACCAGAGCACGCCAGGCACTTCTGTCTTCCACTGCCTCCCGCAGTTTGGTCAGACTCATGTTAGTAGCTTCAAGAACACTGTTCAACCATCTTGTCCTCTGTCATCCCCTTCTCCTTGTGCCCCCAGTCTTTCAGGGTCTTTTCCAGGGAGTCTTGTCATGAGGTGGCCAAAGTATTGGAGCCTCAGCTTCAGGATCTGTCCTTCCAGTGAGCACTCAGGGCTAATTTCCTTAAGAATGGAGAGGTTTGATCTTCTTGCAGTCCATGGGACTCTCAAGAGTCTC
Source organism: Podarcis vaucheri (assembly GCF_965113315.1). Taxonomy (NCBI): domain Eukaryota; kingdom Metazoa; phylum Chordata; class Lepidosauria; order Squamata; family Lacertidae; genus Podarcis; species Podarcis vaucheri. The sequence goes on from NC_138752.1 coordinate 36,466,706, forward strand.
CTCCAGCACCATAATTCAAAAGCATTACGTGCTTGAATTCCACCTGGAAAAACCAGTGTAGTGTTTGGAGTGTTAGATTTGCACTTGGCTCCACGTGGCCACAAAGCCACAAAGCTCACTGGGGGACCTTGGGCCAGTCACAGCCTCTCTCAGCTTGACCCAACTCACAGGATGGTTGCGATGATAAAAAGCAGGGAGGAGGAAAACAATGCCTTGAGCTCTCTGTGGGAGAGGCAGGACAGAAATATAAGAATGAATGAATGAGTAAGAGCCAAAGGGGAGGAAATGTTTAAATACTGGTGTGAGTCAACCTGAGCCTGAGATTTGGGGTGGGTGCTTGAGAGTGAGGAAGAGCGGAGAAGAGAGAGTGTTGAGTGAAAATAAAGAAATAAAGCTGTTAAAAGAGAGAGAGACGAATCCACCAACATTCTGTTTTAAGCAAGTGTGATTTTTTTCTTCTTTCTCCAGCCCTGCCGAAGATGAAAAAGGAGTGACCTTGAGTTTTTCACAGTGGAGTGGGTCAGAGAGAGAGACAGGCAAGCCTCTCAAGGGCTTCTGTCCCATTAGGTTTCCTTGCCAGGGTTAATTAACCTGAATTCAAGAGTATGGACTTCCTCAACCAGTCAGTTTCCACTGTGAAAGTCCCTGTGGCGTCTCCTGCCAAACGGGCTGATGTCGCAGAGGCTCAGCCTTAACTTAAAGGAAGCCGAAACTACACTTGACAGGCAATTGTGTGCATGTTGTTGCTGATTCTTACTTTCAACACACACAAAACCCCAAAGCAGATTTCCCATATCTTTTAATCTTCAGGGAGAACAGGAGATCGGGAAAAGCGGGCAGTGGTTTTGAGCTGGGAAAGGCTAGAGGGGAAGCGGTGAAGCAGCTCCTCCTCTCTTGAGAAAGTGTCATGGCCCCTCCAGACAACCTTTTGCTTGTGCACTCATGAGGTTTTGTGCTAATGATGCTGTTAGGGCAGTTAGAAGCAAACCCCCTATACTGTTTGCCACTGCAAAAAGTTTTGGAGCGGATATCCCAACCAGTGCCTGTCTAGCAATTGAAATCCTGCAACTTTTTACACCCAAAATGTCCCGGGCTTGTTTATTTTTGTGTCCCGCTTTTGTTGTGCTGCAGTGCAAGGGTGCCTCTCCAGGTGGCAATAATGCAGAAACATTGGGGAAGTGTCACAGAACAGTGAACACAGAGGGATTGGTGTGTGGACAGCCCAGGATTAATCCATCCCAAATGGCCTGTTGCTGCATCAGTGACCTGTTGCAGAAAACACCAGCAAAGAACCCCCGTCAAGTACAGCAGCAAATGTAGTTTCCCCTTGCTACAGTAGGCTAGTTTCTGTACGCATTCACACATCCTTCTGTGTTCTCCAGGCAAGAAATAGCTATTGCCAGAATTCAAGGGCAAATTCCAGCCAGGCAAAAACATTCAAAGAAGTTGGAAAGCAGGGCCAGTGAGTGGTGTGCTCTGGAAAGGGGAGGGTGACATGGGGTGAGCTCTGGGGATCAGATAGAGAGGACTGGAGGACTGTATTTAGCCCCCAAGCCCAATATTCCTGCCCCCCCCCAGGTTTAAAAGACAGAAAGGATGGCAACACTTCATACAGAGTCAAAAACAAGTGCTAAACCAGCACCCCTTGCTGCCCGTGTGAAGACATGTTTTGGATCTTCATGGTTCAAACACGATTGCAAGCAATAAAGCTTGGCTCTTGAACTGCTTTTGAGATTGTTTCTGTTAAGGTTGTTTTCGAAGCTTGGGACTGAACAGCTCTTAGGTGGCACCTCTGTTTGACAGAGGTGGTTATTATAAGAAACGCCAACTTGGTGGTGGTGGTGGGAATAACATTATCTCCTTGCTGAAAGGGCGCAGTTTCATTCAGAGCGTGCTGTGACTCAAAGACACAGTGACGCGTGCTATGAATATGCAAGCGTGAATCATTAGAGATGGATTGAGGCGAGAGCAGAGGGAGGCTACAGGCCTCCTGCCTTGACGCAAGAGGAAAAGGGGGAGTTATCAGCAAGGGCTTCTTTCAAGAATGGCCAGGGCCCATCGGGACCGACAGGGCCGAAGGCAGGGAGACCAACAGTAGGGGGAGCTAGAGCCAAGGGGAGGTGGCAGTGGTGGACTTTGGGCTCTCAAATTTCAGTGGCTCCCTGTGCAATGCTAAAATTCAGCATCTCTCGCTCCATTCTACAGCATTGTTGTGGCACTCATTGCAGCTGCACTGGTCATGCTTACTTAAAACTGCCTCTGGAGGCAGAGCCAACTCATTCTAGTTTTTGCAATACCACCATACCTTTATTGCAGATATCTTCCCCATTGCTCCCACCACCTTGAAATGTTGGTGTAGCCATTCAGCCAGGTGTGTGATCAATGCCTACTGGGCTAATAAGCTGCTTGGCTCCCCTGGCGTATCGCAAAGGCTCCCCGCTGTAGTTGTTCTTAAGCATTCAAGAGCTTTGACGTGTTAATGCGTGCTACACCTGGAGGCTGCAGCAATCAGGTGCTGCAAGCCTAGATCAGATCAGTTTGCCACATATTTGTATAAATATGCTACCTGATATCATTACAGGAGAACTGGCCATTTGTGAAGGAGGGTTGGTGATGACAAGGATGGCGAAGGTGATAAGAGATAAGCGACATCTGTCAGGATAGGCGGCTGCCAATACTTTTGAGAACAGTTTTAGCAGCAGAACCTCTGCAGCTGGGGACTCCATTGTAGTTGGGCTAATGCTGGTTTTATGTAGCTTAATGCTGTCTGGGGTTGAACCCACAAGCTGTTCCTCTTCACACAAAAAAGATGGGCAAAGCTATACATTTAAAGCACATTCGATGCCTGCTTAAAGCAAATGACTTCCCCCAAAGGAATCTTGGGAACTGTGGTTCCCCTTCACGGAGCTACATTTCCCTGCACCCTTAGCAAACTACACTTCCCAGTATTCTTTGAAGGGTGAAATTGCCAGGTGGCCAAGGCAAGAGGCAAGAGGCAGGGAACTTTTATCAGCCTGAGGGCCACCTTCCCTACTGAGCAACTGTTTTGAGACCACACACCAAGGACCTTTCAAATAACCAGAGTGTGTGAGGTTTGACATGTTGGCTTACACTCATTTATGGCTGCCTGACATGAGAAATCCCCACCATCTCCAATTAATAGGATAAGGTACAAAGGCCCGAGAAAGGCCACCAGATAAGAGCAACGGCTGCCAATCAGGGTAAAGTGTGAATAACAATAGATATATTGGTGAAAACAACATGCAGAAAGGCATTCTATTAGGGCAGGGGTGGCCAACTCCAAAGAGACTGCGATCTACTCACAGAGTTAAAAACTGGCAGTGATCTACCCCCTTTTGGGGGGTTCGAGTCAAAGTTGTTGAGTTTTTTCAGGCAGGAGGTAAAATGTTGAGGGGTTTTTTTAGGGGAGCCACAGTTGTTTAGCTTCTTTGTGGGGAGCCAGTGATCTACCAATGATCTACCGCAGATATCCAGTGATCTACCGGTAGATCACGATCTACCTATTGGACATGCCTGTATTAGGGGAAACCACTTTGCATAAATGTGTATCTTGGAAGAAAGTCGCACTAAAATGCTGGTGAATTTTCAAGAGGGGGAAAAAAATCTCCAAACTGATGTGGAAATGTGGAGAGCTGAATTTAGGATTGGAGGGAAAACGAGAAACTGAGAGGCAATTGAAAAGGATGTGTTTGGCATGCAGAGGGTCCCAAGACATAAAGCAGGGCTGACGTGAAAGAGGAGAGATGGAGGAGGAAGTGCAGAAGAGGGTCTTCATCTCTCCCCAGAATGGCAGCTGCGAACAATGAGACTCAGAGATTTCCAAACTGTTCATTTAGCAGCCCTGGTCTAAAAACGCTGATGGTTCTTTTTTGATAAGTGCCAGGCAGGCAACAAGCAATCTCTATCCCCCTGTTTTGTTACTAGCTGTGTAGCACTGCCCTCTGCTGTTTGGAAGGAGTCACATCGGTATGTAGGATGCAGGAACGATTTTCTCTGCAGGTTGGGTGAGTGAGTGACACTAGAAAGCAGAAAGCTGCCTTATACTGAGTCAGACTAGCTCAGCATTGTCTGCACTGACTGGCAGCAGCTCTCCAGGGTTTTAGGCAGGATTTCAGCCCTACCTGGAGATGCTGAGAACCAACCTGGAATCTTCTGCATGCAGAGGAGACGCTTCATCATTGAGCCTTTCCTGGGATGAAAGAGAGAAGCAAAGGAAGCATACTGGGTCCAGCCTTTTCGTTCCTCTGTCAAAATGAGGATGGGGAACACCTGGCTTGACAACCATACGTGTGAAAAGGATCTAGGAGTCTTACAAGACCACAAACTTAACATGAGTTAATAGTGTGATGCAGCAGCAAAAAAGGGCTAATGCTATTCTAGGCTGCATCCGCAGTATGCTTCTGTGTCCCGATCAAGGGAAGTAATGGTCTTGCTCTATTGGGTCTTGGTCAAACCACACCTGGAATACTGTGTTCAGTTCTGGGAAGTTTAAGAAGGACGTGGGAGGGAATATGAACGCCATCTTCAAATATCTAAAGGGCTGTCACATGGAAGATGGAGCATGCTTGTTTTTTGCTGCTCCAGAGGGTAAGATCTGAACCAATGGATTCAAATTAGGGGGGGGGGGAATTCTGGCTTAACTTTAGGAAGAACTTTCTGAAGAAAGAGCTGTTCGACAGTGAAACGAACTACCTTGGAAGATGGCTTCAAAAGAAAGGTTGGATGGTCATCTGTCAGGGATTATTTAGCTGTGATTCCTGCATTGCGGGGGGTTGGACTAGATGACCCCTGAGGGTCTTCCAACCGTACCATTCTATGATTCTGTGTTTTAACAAAGTTTACAGAATTAGTTTAAAAAATCTCTGAACTTCCCCTGAAAGTGTTTCCCTTAACTGCCGAGTGAACTGAACATGAATTAAGTGCACTTCAGGATAGAACATTAAACAATTTCTTGTTTGTCTTAAAGTTCATTCTCTTACATCTGTGTGTTTACTCTTTAGATTCCTTGGGCCTTAAAGTTTAAAGATCATAATTGTTGAGGAAAATAAAGTAAACCATTCACATTCCACTGTGTGTGTGTGTGTGTGTGTGTGTGTGAGAGAGAGAGAGAGAGAGAGAGAGAGAGAGAGAGGATGTTTTCTTAGTCTTCTTGCGTATCTTTTGTATGTTAGCACATCAGCTTGTAACACTCAGGATGCAAAGGGGGGAAAATTGCTGAGGATCAGTTGGATGATTTGAATCAAACAGTGAACCAAACCAGTTTGTTTGGTGGCAGGATAGATGTGAACTGGAATTAGTTCCTTTTTAAGATGAGCTTTCCAAGCTTTGCCTGTCACTCAACTTCTGGTTCCTGACTTGCTTCATCACTTCAAGCTACTATGGCACCCTGTATGAGCCTAAAATTTGCCCTTATCCCCAACCCTGCTTGGGAAGGAGGCATGAGGTGTCTGATAAGGTCCTAGAGTCTTCCCGCCTCCTTCCCAAAATGGGGAAAGTGCTAAATAGGCTTTGGGAAGAAGACAGGAGGACTCTAGGACCCTGTCAGCACCTCATGCCTCCTTCCCTCGCCCAGCACTAAGGCTGCCCCTGCTGCCTAGGAAATATATGTGTACTAAGTTTAATTCCCACAGATCTTTACCAGTTGGAAGGCAGAGTATCCTGCTTGTGGGTTTCCCCACAGGAATCTGTCTGGCCACTGTGAGAATAGGATGTTGGACTTGCATGGCCCTTCGTCTGATCCAGCAGGCTCTTATTATGCTCATATGTTGTAAACTCCTAACTGTGGCCACCAGAGGGCACTTTAAGACTGCATCTGCTGCAGGCCATGACAATCCCCACTTTCCCTCATAGCTTCCTAGATCAAAAGAAAATTTCATTATTGCTTACATCAGCCTTTCCTCAACTTGGTGCCAGATTACATCCCCCATGATCTCTTGATAACTGGCTGTGCCAACTGGGGCTGATGGGAATTAATATCCAAAATACCGGGTTGGAGAAGGCCGACCTATATGATCGTTTTATTACCAGATGAAATACAAGCGTGTCGAAATGCTCCTGATTCCGTCTGCGACTTCCAGGATATCTTTTTTGCCCATCTTTTTCAGCCTATCCTAATTTGGGAAGGTGGGAGGGAGACATTGGGCACAGTCTGATAAACCTGACGTACCAAACTTTCACATTAAAATGGCTGTTCCCCCAGATAACGCCTGTTGTGGCAGTGGAAAATGTCACAGAAATAAGAGGGGGCCTCTGGAAGGCACTTTGGTGAGAGGCCCCTCCAACCGGGCCTGCCCCAGACTGAAGTGAACCGTGGGCATTTTTTTACCTCACGATAACCGAGCGTGCAAATGGTTAGCCACTGTCCTGTCCTGGGACCTGGAAGGCTTTGGAGTGGTGAAACTCCCCTCCAGGGAGGCTGGACAGATCAGAAGCCATCTGGGAAGTAGCTGGCGAGTTTTAAAAAATGCAGCAAATTTGGCTACTTTGAACATTCATACGGTTGGACATGGCCGTTGGAAACAGTGCTAGCTCAACAACTTTTCCGTCCGGATTTTCACTTTTTGAAATAGAGCAACTCTAACTCAGCAGCCATTGCAGACGAAGGTCCTGTGGGATGTGAAACACAAGTAGCAGTCAAGTACAACATTCCTTGTTTGCCTAGAGTGGACGTGCAAAGGGGATGTTTGTTCCAGCCAGTCGAAAACTTCCTGTTTCCTCCTGGGCTGGGACATACTTCCTCTATCACGTGACTAGAAGTGGATGTGACCTTACCTGTCCAGGTAACAAATAGGACAAGGCATGCAGTCATCACTTTCTTTCCTCTCTTCCTCTCTTTGAGTTCCTTTTGTCGTGTGAGCTGCAGCGACTGCTAGTCTGCAGTCACTGGGATTATCCCCTCATATGAGGTAGATCCACATGTATATATCTCTGTAACTAAGTCTGCCTTCGGGGATCCAACTGTGAACTGATGCTGATGCTGTGAGAAAACTACTTTTATATATCTTAAATAAGATTGTGTCGTGTTTATTCTTTTAAGAGGGAAATACAGTCATACCTCGGGTTGAATATGCTTCATGTTGAGCGCGTTCCACGGCAACCCGGAAGTAATGGAGCACGTTACTTCCGGGTTTCACCACTCGTGCATGCACAGACGCTCAAAATGACATCACGCGCATGCGCAGAAGTGGCGAAAAGCGGTGCGCGCATGCGCAGACGTGCCATTGCTAGTTACGTTTGCTTCTGGATGCAAACGGGGCTCGAGAAAAGATCCCGTTTGCATCCCGAGGTATCATTGTAAAGGGATCTTACTAGGAATCTATATTGAGAAGCTTAAACAAGCTTGCAACCAGCTACCCGTTGTGCGTTTAAAAGGGAAATGTTAAAACTCTGCTAAGTTATAGAACTTGCTAGTGCAAGTTAGGAAGGATATTAATCAACAATATATCCTCTCCTGCCTCCCTGAACATTCCCACAGGTCCCACATTTTGCCTCTGCTCTAGCTTCCGGCCAAGGCTTCTTTCCCTCCAACCCCTTCTCTATGCCTTCCCTTCCCAACTGTGAGGAAAGTACCAGGCCACCCATGGGTGGCAGAGACCCCTTGACAACAGCTGGGTACTCTGGGGTCACAGCTGAACCCCACTGGCCCACTGGACCCACCTCCTCGCCTTGGGCCCAACGCAGAGATGGAGATTTTGTGCAGCTTCGCCATGGCAAACAGAAGGGTTGGGCGAGGAAGACACGCCAGAGGTTTAGTCCATGCTTTACTGGAGATGAATGAGCCCCAGGCCTGTTGCTGCATCGAAGGCGGGCTGTTTATTTCTGCTCCTGGTGACAGGAAGAAAGGGATCTCGAAAGGAACTGCTGTAGGCATCACGGTCCCTCCGAAGGCACCTGAAAATCTCAGGTTTCTTCTGGAGGTGGGAAGAACAGGGTACTGGATTAGACGGGACCTTGGCAGCCGCTTCTTATTCTCCTATCCTTTTGCGTGCTTTCTTGTTGTTGTTCTTTTATGGCTGTAACTGTGTTCTTTGTTTTATCGTGTAAGCCATACTGGGACTTTATGGAAAACACCAAGGAAGACATCTAATTCATTAAATAAATATTCATTTCTTTGGGGTAAATATATAGTAACAACAACTGAACCATTTGCTGCCTCCATTATGTCTAGTAGCCATGGATAGCTTTATCCTTCATGAAATTGTCCAGTCCTCTTTTAAAGCCATACAAGTTGGTGGGCATCACTCCCTCATGTGGGAGTGAGTTCTGTAGTTTTACTATGCACTGCATAAAGAAATCCTTTCTTCTTCTTCCTCTTCTATCATTATTCATTTCATTATATTTTTTGCAAAAAAATCCAAAGTGGTTTACAAAACATTAAAACATCAGCTAATACAAGCCAGAAAATAAATAAAACTTTACTGAAGAAATCAAAGTATATATTCAAAGCAATGTCATTAACAGGAAACTAAAATATTATCTTAAAGATTGCAAAATAAAACCTTCTAAAACAGGTTAACTACAGAATGCATGTGTAACACTGCAAAGTTAACTGCCCCCCCCCCATCATAAACGCTTAAAAAGGGAGCACGACTAAAGGAAGTCAAATATAAAATGCACATTTCAAGCAGCATAATTAACAAAAGAATAATCTGCTCCAAATCTTCCAACACTCAACTTCATTGAACATCCATGAGTTAAATGAAAGAGATAAACTTTTCTTTATCCCCTTTCCCCATGCCATACATAATTTTATAAACTTGTGCCATGTCACCTCTTAACCAGCTTTTCGCTAAACTTAAAAGTCCCGAAAGCTGCAAACTTTATTCATAGGGGAGTCACTCCATCCTAGTTATCATTTTGGCTATCCTTTTCTGAACCTTTTCCAACTCTACAATATCCTTTTTGAGATGAGGCGACCAGAACGGTACACAGCATTTGAAATGCAGTCACACCATAGATTTGTAGAGCAGCATTAGGATATTGACTTGGAATAACAAAGGAAATGGCCTTATACTGAGTCAGACTATTGGTCCACCTAGCTCAATGTCGTCTACACTGACCAGCAACACCTCCAGAGGGGTGATTGCAAAGTTGATTTCAGTAATGTGGATCAGGAAGCAACACCACATATCAGAAGGCTACTGGTCACCCCCTTTCAATAGCAAAACAGAAAGTAAAAAAGACTCCTACTATCCAAGAATGGTGTGACAATATTTGGAAAACATTAACTATGGCGACAATCTCATGTCAGTTAAAGGCTGCAGCTAATTGCAGATTAATTTAAAGGCTATAGCAAATCAATTGAAATTTCTGCTTCCTTATTTAATGATTATTTTATAATGAAATGATGACTAGTTCTAAATGTAATGGACATGGCTAATTGGAAATACATAAAGCCACTTGAATACTCTTCAATAGTACATTAATCAGCAGAAGATACATATCTATCTATATCTTTTATTGATTATATCTGTTTAATTTTTTTAATATACATGTGTGCCCCGCCAGAACTTTTGTTATACCTCCTACTGTCCTCTCTGTGTTTATTTCTTTCCTTGAAGCTTGTTTGTTAATTTTAGGCTTAATCTTATACATACTCACTTCGGAGTACCGGTAAGTCCCGTTGAACTCAATGCAGCTTCCTTCTGAGTAGGAACATATAGGACTACACTGTTATTTATTTACATAGCATCCTATGTACGAAGAACCACCTAGTAAAAAGTGGGGAGGGGGGGACTACATAGTTTGGTTTTTAATTAAATGCACAATATCTATTATTGTTGTTGGGTTTTGTTTTGTTTTTAAAGTTCTGCATCTTTTAAATGGATCAGACTCCAAGGCAAATCTAGTATATAGCTGTATTGATTTTATTTTTTTGAAAACTCTGGGACGATCTGTTTAGGAGGAGAATAGAAGACACTTAACTGGCACAATCAACTCTAAAATATTATACAAACTTGCTTGGTATTTGACTTCATAATTTACGTTTCATGTGCATGGAATGTTTCGGGGGGTATATGAGAATTGTTTGTTTTAAGCAATTTTAGAAACTGGAATATAAAGTGTGTGTGTGTGTGTGTGTGTGAGAGAGAGAGAGAGAGAGAGAGAGAGAGAGAGAGAATTTAGCTTGGCTGGCAGGCTGTCAATTCTGACTCTCCTTCTTTCTCTCCCCTGATTGCTGCCTAATTTTAAGGTGTCATGATCAGGCCACCTCTCCCATCAGCTTCTCCTATTTGAGTACACCTTTCCAAATTTGATGTTTTCCCAAGTCTTTTTCCTGATAGTCACAGTGAAGTATTAATTAAAGGGGAAGTATGCCAAGGCAGGGAGTCAAAAGTTCAGCTGCCAGGTTCCCCCGCCCAGGCAATTGAACAAGAGGAAATAGAGAGGCAAAAAAAAAAAAAAAAATCCCAGCCAAATGACCACATAGCTCAGCTCATTAAGTGACCGGGAACCTGCCAAAGCGTGGCCATTAATTCCACCCAATTGATTGCTGCTTCCCATTCTGCAGAGTCAGGCCCACAAAGTACGGGTCCCATCCCTTCTCTCGGGAAATATTTATTTAAACCCAGCCCTGCGTGAACAGCAGTTTGTGAATGCCATTTAGAGACAGGCTACAGGTTCCAAACGACCCAACACCATTTAGATGCGGTCACTGTAAGAGAGGGAGAGAGAGTGTGCATGTGCGTGTGCTTTTTAAAGAGTGAATAGTAGATGGGGGAGGCAGAACTGGACCTAGACTTGGGGATTAGGAGGATTTAAAACCATGGGTAGGCAAACTAAGGCCTGGGGGCTGGATCCGGCCCAATTGCCTTCTCAATCCGGCCCACGGATGGTCCAGGAATCAGCGTGTTTTTACATGAGTAGAATGTGTCCTTTTATTTAAAATGCACCTCTGGGTTATTTGTGGGGCCTGCCTGGTGATTTTACATGAGTAGAATGTGTCCTTTTATTTAAAATGCATCTCTGGGTTATTTGTGGGGCATAGGAATTCGTTCATTTCCCCAAAAAAAATGTAGTCCAGCCCCCACAAGGTCTGAGGGACAGTGGACCGACCCCCTGCTGAAAAAGTTTGCTGACCCCTGATTTAAACTCTCTGTACCCTGCTGTGATCAAGCCTTCTCTTGTAGTGGTTAAGAGCGCTAGACTCGTAACCTGGTGAACCGGGTTCGCATCTCCGCTCCTCCACATGCAGCTGCTGGGTGACCTTGGGCTAGTCACACTTCTCTGAAGTCTCTCAGCCTCACTCACCTCACAGACTGTTTGTTGTGGGGGAGGAAGGGAAAGGAGAATGTTAGTCAGTTTGAGACTCCTTCGGGTAGTGATAAAGCGGGATATCAAATCCAAACTCTTCTTCTTCTTCTTGCACCTGCTCTTTGCATCGTGAGGAACCCTCCCAAAGGCTCCAGTAGGACTTGGATGTGGTAGAGGATTGAGGAAAAGCAGGTCCAGGAAGCCGCATATGGTCCACCAGTGGCTTCTCTATTCGGTTCTCAGGAATGTCCCTAGACCCTGCTCTTCATGCTACTCCCCCCTTGAGTGTTTTCCCTCAGCTGGAATGTGTCCTTCATCTGTGATAATGGCTCTCACTTTTGCATGCTTGGAATAGGAATGAGGTTGACATCTTCTTTGGGGTACTTTTGGTGGCAGTTAAAGACTCATTGGCTCACTGCTAGCACCCATCCTGGTGCCTCTTTTATGGTGATCTTTTAATAGTGATTTTGGTTCTGTTGAATTTTCGAAGGCTTTTATAGTGTGACCCATGATATAGACTAAAAAAAAAAAAGACTCCCCCCCCCAAAAAAAAACCCACCCTCAGACCAATGAGGACTCTGCATGCCCAATGGCTACAGAGTATGTGTTGGGGGAAGTGGAACCAGACAACTAGGGGGAGGGAATGGAATGGAGTATCCTGAAATAAGGCATGGTTGCCTGGGACACTGAACAGGGACACTCCACACTGCAGCAAAATAGGAAGATGGGAAGCTACCTTTTGTTGACTAAGTCCATTGGTCTATCTACATCAGTATTGGCTACACAGGATGGCAGCAGCTCTCCAGAGTTCCAGACAGGGAGTTTCTCCCAGTTCTACCTGGAGTTGCCAGGGATCTTCTGCATGCAAGGCAGTAGCTGCTCAACCACTGAACTACACCATAAGAACACAAGAAGAGCCCTGCTGGTTGACCGGATGTCTTCAGAAATCCTAAAAGCAGCACCTGAGTGCAATGATGATCTAACCTCTTGTGATTCACAGCAACTTCACCAAAAGATTACAGGTCTCAGTGTTGTTCTAGTCCAGGGGTCAGCAAACTTTTTCAGCAGGGGGGCCAGTCCACTGTCCCTCAGACCTTGTGGGGGGGGCGGACTATATTTTGAAGGGGGAAAATGAACGAATTCCTATGCCCCACAAATAACCCAGAGATGCATTTTAAATAAAAGGACACATTCTACTCATGTAAAAACACGTTGATTCCCAGACCATCTGCGGGCTGGATTTGGAAGGCGATTGGGCCAGATCCAGCCCCCAGGCCTTAGTTTGCCTACCCATGTTCTAGTCATGAATTTGTAGGAGAAGCGTTGTTTTCTCCTCACCTCCTCACCCTAAGCGCCTAGCAAGTGGCTATTTTATCAACCCACATTTGCAAGAGAGAGAGAGAGAGAGAGAGAGAGAGAGAGAGAATCTACTGCTCCTTTCAAGATAACCCCTCCCAGAAGCTGCGCAGATTGACAAAGGACCATATTCCATCTCCCTAGCAATAAATGCCCTTCTGTGCCCAGTCAAAGTGAGACGGCGTTTAATTGAATTAAGATTCCAGCAGGAAAGGCAAGATGCCAGGAGCCTCCAGTTTTGCTGCCTCCTCTCCTCTCCTCCCTGACCCTCCCCCCCTCCCCACTTTCCTAATTTCTGGGCTAACCTAACCTAGAACTGTCATCTCCATCCCTCGCTGCTTACTTCACTCCTCAGCAATGTGGAAGCGTTCAAAGAGGAAGATGTGTTGGCTGGGATGGAGATGGGGGTGGGAGGGTTGGGGGGGGTGGGAGGAGGGTGAGAGCGTGTTTTCCCAGGCTCGTTGAGATTCATAAATTTAACTCGGGGTGCGGGGTGGAAGTAAGGGAACAAAGAGAAGAAAGCAGCGAGAAAGGCTGGCTTGCTGGAAGGAGCGGCGCAACAGCTCCGAAACGGTTAAACCAAGGCAGCCGCCCAGCACCGTAGGGGCAAAGATGCCCATGTTTCGGAAGCTTTTGACAGGAGAGCCGCTGGCTGGCATCCAGGGCTTCAGGGGTATACAAAAGGGGCTGAGGCTTTGCTGCCAAACACAGCTCTTGTCTATAGCCATTCTCCAAAGAGTTGTGTGCCATAACAAGGCCAATTTTAAGAAGCTGGGACTGCAGTTTTAGGGGCGCAGGAAGCTGCCATCTACCAAGTCCGTATGGTGGCTGGTCCGTATATAAGAACAGTTTTAAGAACATAGCAGAGGCCTCCTGGATCAGGCCAGGGGCCCATCTAGTGCAGCAACCTGTTCTCACAGTAGCCCATCAGATGCCGCAAGGGGAAGGATGCAACCAGGCCCAGAATGCAACAGCAACACTTGTAATTCCGGTCCAGTGGTATTCAGAGGTATTCTGCCTCTGACAGTAGAGGGAAAGCACAGCTAGCAGCCTCATCCTCCATAAATCCTCTTTTGAAGTCACCTAAACTGGTGACCATCACTAAATCACGTGGGAGCAGATTCTATGTAAGTTGCATGAAAAAGTACCATATTTTTCGTTCTATAAGATGCACCAGACCATAAGACGCACCTAGTTTTTGGAGGACGAAAACAAGGAAAAAAATATTCTGAATCCCAGAAGCCAGAACAGCAAGAGCGATTGCTGCACAGCGAAAGCAGCAATCCCTCTTGCTGTTCTGGCTTCTGGGATAGCTGCGCTTATGGATTCACTCCATAAGATGCACACACATTTCCCCTTACTTTTTAGGAGGGAAAAAGTGAGTCTTATAGAGCAAAAAATATGGTACTTTTCTTTATCTTCCCTGAACCTTCCATTGGATGGCCTTGAGTTCCAGTACTTGGGGGACGGGACTTCTCCCTATCCACTTTCCAGCGGTTCTCAACCTGTGGGTCCCCAGATGTTGTTGGACTACAACTCCCACCATCCCTGAGCTCTGGCCTTGCTAGCTAGGGGTGATGGGAGTTGTAGTTCAACAACATCTGGGGACCCACAGGTTGAGAAAGGCTGCTCTAGACCATATATAATTTTATACACCTCTACCATGTCTCCACCTTGAGCCATATCTGTCTAAACTACAAGGAGACAAGAAGAAGTAAAGGTACAGGGATAGTCTGGGCATGTGGATGTCCCTCACTCAATCTGTCTTAAACACCATGCAAACCCTTCTTCTGCAGAGAGAGACCTACAAGGCCAGGTTGGTTCCTAGGAAACATCTATTGCAGGACAGACCAAGGAGAGAAAACTGTTGAATTGTAGCCCATGCTAGCCCCACTCATTTCAATGGGTCTACTCTGAGTAGAAGAACGTCGTTGGCTACATTATCACAAGTGAAACGTACAAGAGAGAAGTCACCTGTATTCTTGGCATATCAGAAAATTGTCTTAATGTTTTGTAAGCAAAGCGGGATAGCTTTATAGAACGTAGCTCTTTCTTTTTGCTGGTCACCAGACTGAATGCTTCCCTATCTCTCCTATCAACAAATCTTCCTTTTCCCCTTCTCTGCTCCCCCCCCCCATTCTGCAAAATGCACCCCCCCCCCGTCTTAATCACAAATGCCCAGCTCTCTTCTCCCATTCAATATGCACCCCCTGCTGCGTCCTTTAGAACCCGGGGAAAGGATAACTTCAGCAACAGCTGCTGGCTCATACTTCCCTTGGCAATCACATCCTCCTCCCCACCATGACTATTTCCCTGCTCCCAGCCCAAAGAAGTCCCCCTCCCCCTCCCAATAGAAGAGAGTCTATATACTCCCTGAAAAAGCCCATGCTGAAAAAGCCCATGGCATGCATTTCTGTTGTCTCAAGCCCAGCTCAACGTATGCATGAAGTCGCGTCCTCAGTTGCTGTGCATGTGTGCAAACTCTCTAACACACAGGGAAGTATAGAGAGGGGAAATGCAAACAGTGGCGCCAAAAGAGCATGAAATGCAAGAGGTGAAAGACAAGCACAGTGACAGCGGAGGTACTAAATGGCCTTTGCTGACTGCTCCCTCTCTCATCATAATTCTAGAACTCAGGGACATCCAATGAAGATCAGGACAAACAAAAGAAAGGACTACTTCACACAGCCTGAAGTTAAACTATGGAATTAGTTCCCACAAGAGGCAGTGAGGGCCGGCATCTTGGGTGGCTTCAAAAAAGAGGATTAGGCATATTCAGGTAGGAGATGCCTTTCAGTGGCCACTAACAATGATGGCCACATCCACTGCTGGAGGCAGCATGCATCTGAATACCAGCTGCTTGAAGCCACTGTGAGAACAGCATGTGGACTAGGAACATAGGAAGCTGCCTTATACTGAGTCAGACCACTGGTCCATCTAGCTCAGCATTGTCTACACTGATAGGCGGTGGGTCTCCAGGATTCAAGGCAGGAGTCTCTCCCAGCCCTACCAGGAGATGAACCTGAGACCTGCTGCGTGCAAATCAGATGCTCAGCCCCTGACCTATGAAGCTTTGGCCTGAGCCAGCAGGGCCCATATTATGCTCTTAAAGGTAAAGGGACCCCTGACCATTAGGTCCAGTAGCAGACAACTCTGGGGTTGCGGCGCTCATCTCGCTTTATTGGCCGAGGGAGCCGGCGTACAGGTTCCGGGTCATGTGGCCAGCATGACTAAGCCGCTTCTGGTGAACCAGAGCAACGCACGGAAACGCCGTTTACCTTCCCGCCGGAGCGGTACCTATTTATCTACTTGCCCTTTGATGTGCTTTCAAACTGCTAGGTTGGCAGGAGCAGGGGCCGAGCAACGGGAGCTCACCCCGTCACGGGGAATCAAACCGCCGACCTTCTGATCGGCAAGTCCTAGGCTCTGTGGTTTAACCCACAGCACCACCTGCATCCATTATGCTCTTAGGTTCTCTCTAATAGCAAATGCAAGAGGTGGAAAAAATGAAGCCCAAACAGGGCTGCTGAGAGGTGTAAGTGTGCTTTGCAAAAGTTTGAAGTTTTTTTTAAAAAAAGAACATGAACACCAATGAAATACTGAGAAGAGGACTTGGGAAGAATATAAATTCTGTTTAATTTGCCTTCCCCTTCCCGATTAGGTAGAAAGGTAAGGTAAAGGACCCCTGGGTGGTGAAGTCTAGTCAAAGGCGACTATGGGGTGCAGCGCTTATCTTGCTTTCAGGCCGAGAGAGATGGCGTTTGTCCACAGACAGCTTTCCGGGTCATGTGACCCGCATAACTAAAGCGCTTCTGGTGCAACGGAACACTGTGAAGGAAACCAGAGCACACTTTCCCGCCACAGCGGTACCTATTTATCTACTTGCACTGGCGTGCTTTTGAACTGCTAGGTTGGCAGGAGCTGGGACAGAGCAACGGGAGCTCACCTCGTCGTGGGGATTCAAACCGTCGACCTTCAGATCAGCAAGCCCAAGAGGCTCAGTGGTTTAGACTACAGTGCCACCAACATCCCAATTATATTACACTAGAAACAGTGACAAGAAACCTCAAAGTCAGGTGGCCAAATGTGTCCTACTTTACAGCAGGCAGACCTCCGCCTGAAGGGCAGTCAGGGGACAGTCCTCTATTTGAAGGCATCCCCACTTTGAAAGGCTGCCTGGTCAAAGCCTGAGTTAAAGAACTTGGACAGCAGGCACACAGGATTTGTCCCTCTTCTCTTTAAATTCAAGTCATCCTTCTGAAATTTGCATCTATAGTTGAAAGTAGTTATTCACGTTTTAATGCATGGCTATATCCCCTGCCTGTTCTTTTTTTTGGTGATGTGCACATTTATATTTATTGTTATAAAATTTATCACCCGGCCCTTCCCCAGCAGGTGCTAAGGCATTTACAACAATATAAGATTCAAAATTAAAAACATTTAAAACTGGTTGCAGTCACAGGAATAGGGTGTGCCCTGAAAACACACATTTCAGGTGTCAAAGGTCAGGGTAAAGAGATAGGATATGAATTTGCTGAATTAATTTCTAAAAAGGGATACAAGAATGGGAGATGTGAGGAAGTCGGGAAAATAAGCTAATTGAAGATGAGAATTAAGAAAGAGGGAAATTTTTGTTTTTTGTTAATATATGTGTTTTTATCTCTTTTTTCTTTTTTCTTTTGATGTGTTTAATGTTTGCATTTTTGTATTGTATTGTTTTCTGTGACTTTGTATTTTCTTTGTCTTTGTATGTTTTTCTTATTGTGAAACTTAATAAAATATTTATTAAAAAAAACCCACAAAGGTCAGGGTAAAGAGGCCACATGGTCTAACGCCTGCATGACCCCAGGCTGAACAATCTCAAATATTAGAAGTAATATTTCATATCAGATTAGGCAGGGGAGACAGTACAGTGCAGCAGTTAGAGGGTCAGACAAATCCCTGGGAGACTGGGATTCAAATCCCTACTTGGCCAGTCACAGTCTCAACCTAGCCTACCACACAGGGCTGTTGTGAAGTTTAAACAGCATGAAGGAGGAAAACACTGCATGCCACCTTGGAGGAAAGGTGAGATAGAAATGTAATAAAACAAATAAATCCACAGAGCAATCATTTTCCATTTCAGTTAACTGAACAGAATTGTAACATATGCTATGATATGGGGTGTCTTGCTGGGAGGGATAAAGGCATTGCATTTCCAAGAAAGGGAACAAAAATCTGCATTAAAATTGTATACGGTAATTCCAAGGTGTAGATGCTAATTTAGAAGTGCTATAATTTAAACAGAAATGCAATGGGAAGGACTTTGGCCAGGTGACTTGCGTGATAGGTAACAATGGACAATGTTAAAGCCCCACCCCACTCTCCTTTCTTGGGATTCTTCCTCTCTGAAATATAGAGGATTCCTTCAAATAGAGGACTTTCCTGGATAACGTAGGACGCATACGGACAGAGCTTCCCTCCCTTCTAAATTTCCTGCTGGGTGGCAAGGCAAGGGTTAACACAGCCCAGTTCTCAAGAGGTGGTGTTGTTGACAGCTGTGATGAATGAGGCATGAATCCACCTCTGGCTGGACTGAGAGGCAGGATGGGGGTGTGCGGAGGAGAGAAAATTACCATTATCCACACCCCATGCTCCACTTTTCTCAGCAGGAAGATCTTTCTTCTCTGTTTTGGCACTGGGAGACTGTCTCAGGGCACGAACTCTCAGGTCACTTCACAGGGGGGACTTGCTCCTTCCTTACACCCTTGAAACACCCTTGCTTGCTCACATCCAGGGTGGCAAAACAACCCCCCACCCACCCACTTCCCAGACTGACTATTTCTAAGGCTGCATCATTAACTGGTGATTAACACCAGGAAAGGCCCACTTTAACTGGCAGAGTTGAAAGCAAAAGGTTTTCTGGGCTTTTGTTTAGCATAGACTTACTTGTCCTGATCAAGGATAAGCCATAGTATGTACTGCTCTATTCTGCCTTAATCAGAACCCACCTGAAGCCCTGTGTCCAGTTGAAGGAGGATATTGGCAAGTGGCAACATGTGCAGAGGAGGGTGACCAAGATGATCGGGGGTCTGAAACCGAGCCTTATGAAGAATGATTGAGGGAGTTGGGTATGTTTAGCCTGGAGAAGAGAAGACCAATTTTCATGTCTCTTTTGTAGGAAATGTATACAGTTGTACCTCGGAAGTCCAACAGAATCCATTCTGGAAGTCCGTTTGACTTCCAAAACATTCAGAAACCAAAGCACAGTTTCCGATTTGGACGTTCAGCTTCCAAAAATAGTTCATGAACCAGAACACACACTTCTGGGTTTGCGGCATTCGGGAGACAAAATGTTTGACTCGCAAGGCGTTCGACTTCCGAGGTACCACTGTTCTTGTTTGTCAAGTACACATGGAAGATGGAGCAAGCTTGCTTTTTGCTGCTCCAGGGGGTAGGACCTGAGGCAAGGGATTCGAATCTACAAGAGATGACCCTTGGGGTCCCTTCCAAGTCTTCAATTCTATGATTCTGCGAGTATTTATAGCATGCTTCATAGCTCCCAGAGGGCTATACTGTATTTTCCCTCCACTGTCGGTGGCAGTACAGTCTCTGAATACCAGATAACGGCAATCACAGGTGGGGATAATGCTGTTGTGTGCAGGTCCTGCTTGTGGGATTCCCATTGGTCTATAGCTGGCCACTGTGAGAGTAGGATTTTGACGTTGATGGACTTCTGGCCCGATCTAGGCCTAGGCTCTTCTTACATTTCTGCATTCTTAACCAGGGTGGAATCCACACACACATTAAAAAAAAAACGGCGTGCCAATGCTTTTTAAAAAAACGTTTTGAAAAATACATTGGAATTGCCATAGCTCACTGTCGCCATCTAGTGTCACCTTTGTATACTGCACTCTACTTAAAACATTTTATTTGCAGCTGTGTAGCTGAGTCCCCTGATTATTTGGTCCACATTTCCTGCTTTCGTCACTGATCTTCTCTTGTGCCAACCTAGGCAGGCAGCACCTCCTGCTGAGGACCTCTGAATCAGGATACATATTAAAATGCTGTATTTTGGGGAAAATATCCTTGCAAAACTGTGCATATTAGGCAAAACCGCATAGAATAATATTTATAGTGGGGAAAAGCTGCACTTAAACATTAGTGAACTTTTATTAGTTTAAGGTCTGGTTAATTACAACAACATTCCTTCCCCCCCTTTTTATTTCTTTTTTGGTTGTTTTGTTTTCTACATTGGTACTAGTTTCACTCTGTGCACTTGTAATTATGTACCTTTTATTTTTCAATAAAGAATATCAAATGATAATAACAATAAACCAGAATTTGCTAACGGTTGTGGAGATCTGAAGACTGGAAAAAATGAGAAACTGAAAAGTTTTCCCCATTCCTACCCATTGAAGCCCAATCAATATCCAGTCATGTTGGAGACGGTTCGTTATGCCATGATCAGATTGAGGAGGCCTTTTAGAAGGAGCCTGGACAGCTGGAGACTTTGGGTTCACCAGCAAGGAAATGCAAAAGCTCCAGGCAGCTGATGCTGAATGGGCCACCAAGTAACTCCAAGAAGGCAACATCTGTTTGCAGACTGGAGACAAGCAAGAGGGCCTCTTCTGCCCTCAGCGGAACGAAGTGCCTGCATGCCAAGAATATGGCTTTGTGGGGTATATATAATGCAGCATTCACAAGAGCCGGGGAGCAGATGTTTCTCTGTAGGTGAGAAGGTGGCCGAGTCTCTAATCCAGGGGAAAGCAATGCCCTCATTGTTTGAGCATTCCACTCTCTAGGCTCTACAGATGTGTCTGATCTCATTCAGACCGGATGGAGAGCTCAAGGCGGAGGAGGCGCAGGCTCGAGGCAGGCCTGCCGCAAGCGTTTGGCACGTTGGGGTGTGAATGAGAAGGTGCGGAAAGATCCCCATCCCATTCTTGGACAGACGCTGGAGATTGACAAGCCACACGCCATGAAGATCTTTCAATGTAGCGCTAGTGTGGTTTAGTGGTTAGAATGTCCGACTAGAACCAGGAGACAAGGGTTCGAATCCACACTGGCTATGAAGCTCACTGGGCGATTGTGGGCCTCTCAACCTAACTGACCTATGAGGAGGAAGAGAGCTCCTTTAAGAAAAGGGTGGGATCAAAATGCAGGGCATGTGTGCTGTGTCCTGTTGGGGTGTGTGTGGCGGCACTCAACCTTTCTCTGATAGGAAATGTTTGAGAGGGGAATGGGGGAGTGAGAAATGTCCCTATTTTCATCAGAGGAATGCTGGAGGGTATGCAAGCATGGAGACAGCAGACTCAGCAGGCCCCCAGCTCACCTGGTCTCAGCACTCTAAGTTATATTAACTATTGCAAAGTAGATGGGGCTGAGAGTGAGTGACTGGCTCTAAGTGTGCTTCACAGCTGAGTGGGGATTTGAACCCTGGACTCCCAGATCATAGTCCAGCAGTCACACCCGGCTGGCTGGCTGTTTCTTATCTTTGCCTTCTAGCAATCTGATCCATCCTAGTTTGGGTTGTGTGTGTGTGTTTCAGCTCATCACATACCTGTGAGCTTCACCCCCAGGCCTAGCAACAGTTGCCCATGTGGTGTGAGATTCCCCCACTTCATCTTAACGAGGTGCAAAGGGTTGGAAGCCAATTAGGAACAGCTTGTCAACATAGTTAAGTAAGCTTTGCTATGCCGGAAACAAGCCAGGTCTGCTGGGCATTCCTGGAGTTTGAAAGGAGGCAGCATGCCAGAAATCAGCACTCAGGGGCTTGTAAATCTCCAAGAACCAACCCTAGAACAGACTGGCCTTCCTCTGCTGATGATGGAACATTTATTATGCAGTCCCAGCCACACTTACCCATTCAGGTGCCCTTTTCATTTGTGAATTTATGCTCTTGATGGTAGTGGAGCAGTTATGCTCTCGCATTTTCAATACCATTTGTTTTGCAGGTTTCAGGGTAGTCATACTCCCTCATTTCCAATTAGTGCATGTCCCCTCACTTCCTGCTGAATTTCCGTAAGTTTTTAATACTGTAATTATGTGTGTTTATTTGGAAAAGTGCTAACTAGGCTTTGGGAAGGAGGTGGGAGGACTCTAGGACCCTGTCACAGCCATCACACCTCCTTTGCAAAGCCCAGCACCTCCTTACTTTGGGAAAGCAGTGCAGGGGCCACTAGGGGTGTCAAATGTTTCTGAGGGCTGCAAACGATCCATACTGACTCCCCACCAATAACAATATACTATAACAATACACCACATCAGCTGTAACAATAGACAACATCAGGCACTTTGCCAAGCAGGTGTGCTCCAGCTGTTTTGGGCTACAACTTCCTGCCGGCCCAGACAATGCTGGCTAGGTCAGGTAGAAGTTGGTGGGGAATACCAGGCTGGTGAAGTGTCTGATACAGTATATATTTTCCAGAAGAGCAAGTACCCTCCTGGCTTTTAAATCTGCACAGGCTACCACATATGAGCATATCATAAGAGGTGGTTATTCAGCAGTGCCATGTAATCATGTAAGTGACGAGAGCACCAAAGTCAAATCTGAGGAATCTCCTTGGCTTCCTTTCAGAAGTGGGTCACATGCCAGTTGTGGGCAGGACCAGAGAGAAAAGTGGGTGGAGCTATAGATTTAAGGTTTTTTAAAAAAAATTAATACCCTGCTTTGCACATCATCTGGGTCTCAAAGCAGCTCACCAAAAAGGGAGAAAAGAACATAGAATATACTTCCCTGAATTTTGCAGTACAGTCGTACCTTGGAAGTCAAACTGAATCCGTTCCGGAAGCCCGTTTGACTTGCAAAAGTTTTGAAAACCTTTTGGCACAGCCAATCAGAAGCAGCAGAAGCCCTATCAGACGTTCAGGTTCCAAAACCACAATCGCAAACCAGACCAATCACTTCCAGGTTTGCGGCATTCGGGAGCCAAAACAACTGAGTTCCAGGGCGTTTGACAACCAAAGTACGACTGTATAGTTCTTCAGCCATGGAATGTGTCCAAAAGGGCATTTACCGCTGTAAAATATCCTCATACAGTAATTTATTAGTGAAAACGACATACAGAAATGCATTATATTAGGGGAATTTTACCAAAATGTGTATACTAGGAGTGTATACTAAAATGCAAAACATTTTAGGACTGAAACAAAACCTGTTGTGGAGAACTGAATTTAAGACCGGAAAAAGGAAAAACAGACTGACAAGATTCACCCACCCCAAATCCTGGTGTACCTTCTTCCCACCCCTGCCTTTTTAAAGGAGCAGAAACAAACTGGGCCCCTTCCCAATCAGTTGGCAACCTTACGTTAAGCCAGCTGTCCAGGGGATTCAGACTCTGAAAGGCAAAATCTGTGGAACATGTAAATACTTTTTAAAGCACAATTATCCTGCCATTTGAAAGGCATCATACATTATTCCCACAAAGGGGTAGCAGAGCACATAACTGTGCAGATGTGGCAGGCCTGGCCCCAGGGCAGTGAAAGGAACTGGGGTTTTGGGGTGGGGGAGGGCAGTGTTTCCTGCTGACATCCCTCCACCCCTTATGAAGATGGCGGGCTTTGATCTTAGGCAAGACTAACAGTCATTTATGATAACCAGCTGGGAGGAGGCTGCTATGATGGCCCCTCTCCTTGTGTTGCTTCCAACCCTGGGACCCCTGACTTTTGAACTCTGACCCCCCACCGTCTCAGTGCCCCACTGCAGGGAGCCTCCAGAGCTGAGATAATGAAGATCATGAAAGTGAATAGAGCCAAGAGAAGAAATTATGCCACTGATGACCGGGAGGCTAAGAATGGACGAATATGCCAATTTCACTTTCTAATTCCCCCTCCCCCTCCCACCCTTAACCCCCATTCTCCATATTTCCACATTGGCTTGAATATATGGGGGCTGGAGTGTGTGTTGTATCCCCTCGTGAAAATTCAACAGAGTTTTAGTGTGAATTTACCCTAATATACACACTTTCATATGCAATTGTTCCTAATATAAAGACGTTTCTGTATGTGATAGTTCCTAAATATGTTTTGAATGCTATCTCCACCAATATAGGCATTTTTAATGCACACTTCGCCCCAGTTTATGCATTTTAGCACACATTAC
Organism: Podarcis vaucheri; assembly: GCF_965113315.1. Lineage (NCBI taxonomy): Eukaryota > Metazoa > Chordata > Lepidosauria > Squamata > Lacertidae > Podarcis > Podarcis vaucheri. The sequence continues at coordinate 36,490,419 of NC_138752.1, forward strand.
TTGGCAGGAGAACTGCATTCCAAATCTGGAGAAGTGCGAATTTTGAAGGATTGAGTTCCACGTATTATTTTGGAAAATGCAAATTAGGTAAGTTCCCTTTTAAATGCGAACTGAATAGAGTTTCTCCACTCTCCCTAACAGAAGATGGATCAGGCTCTACCAGTAAATCTCTGAGTGATTTCCAATAGATCACAGCGAGGGATGCCTAGAGGATTCCACCCCATTTATGAATTCTGGATCCTGTGCAAGTTGCCTAAATGTGGACACAAACTCTGCTCAGACTGGCTGGAGACAGGAGACTTTTGAAGACATTTTGAAGTGTATACTTGCAACGCTCGATTACTAAATAGGCAGAGTAGGCACCACGGTGCCTATGGGCTCCACTCCTTTTAGGGGCCTCACGACAATGGATCAAAATAATATTGTGTAATAAAACTGGTTAATTAAAATTGTTGGTTGGTAAAATCAAAAACGTATTAGATGATTTGCAAGCCCCCCCCCAAGATTTAGACTGCCTAGGGGCCTCTATGGGGCTTAATCTAGAACTGTATACTTGATTCTGACCAAACTGAGCCTCCTAGAGCAAAATATACATCCATAGGCTTAGTTTGGTCAGAATTGAGCATACACTTCTGGAATTAATGCTAATTTGTCTGGTTCTTCTTGCATTTTTATGTTCAGGGAAGCATCCATTCTGTCTTTGCAACCAGGGCTGTCTCTGGTTGGCCACTATAAAAACAGGATGCTGGACTAAATGGGCCATTGGTCTGATCCAGCAGCCAGGCTCTTCTTAATTGGAACTGTCTACTCTACCAGCTGTTTTTATGTGCAAGAGATATCACTTACTTCTATCCATTTACATCCCATCTTTCTTCCAGGTAGTGGACATGGTCCTCCGCCCTCCTTATTTTAGCCTCACAACAAACCTGAGGACTTTAGGCAGAGGGATTGTGACTGGCGCAAGCCACACACACACATACCCATGCTTCATGGCCAAGTGGGGCACTGAACCCTGGTTTCCCAAGTCCAAGGTCAATATAACCCCACCTTGGGCTCTGCACAATCTTATATCATAATATTGGGTATGTGTGTGTCTAGTTAAATATTCTGGGTTTGTGTGGGCATATTTAAAAAAAACACTATTAATACAAAATTATTTCTAGTAAAGGAAAAAGTTGTGGCTGGGGCCTTGTGATGAAGAGTGCCTGCTGTTTTTCAGAATTTACCAACACAACACTGCACTACTCCCCACCCCTTGAAATGCAGCTCAGAAGAGATGGGAGACTGGTAGATGCCTTGCTCTGCCTCTTATTTCAGCCTACCAGATTTATGAGTATTTGCAGAACAAAGGAGAGCAGGGGTCGGCTAGCCCTTTAATCTCCAGCGAACTGCCTAGAATCCCAGATCTTTCTCTTTCTCCCTCCTTTTGCAAACTTGCTGCTTCTCTCCTAAGCACAATTCTGGCGGGAGCTGTGATTGATGGGGGCAGGACAATTGGGCCTCCCAACTTTGTGTCTCCTGCCCTCTATCCCCCCCTCCTCTCTGCCGCCTTTTCGTTTATCTCCCCTCATTTTATGGTAATGAGCCCTGGCTGCTTTCCTGCTCGCAAGCAGTCTTGGATGCTTCCCCTCCAAAGGCATCCAAAGAACCGCACAAATATGACGGTGTTTTGTCCAGGGTGTGCAGTACGTGAAGGGTGAATAACTCCACCGCTTGTTCTCCTCTGCAAAGCACACCCGCCTTTCTCTGAGCACCTTAGTGACCCAGAGACCACCACGAACCATCGACATCTCTCACTCTGGAAAAAAGAGAGAGCTGAATCTCTGTCTCTGGCAAAAAAAGGAGAAGCCCAGATTGCTAGACATAGCCTGAATCCAAAACCAAACCCAGTGCCATGAGAAATAAAATAATTCAATAATGAAGATGTGCGAGAATTGCGTACGGCTCCATGATGCAAAACAGATGGCTCAGGCCTCCTTAAAACTACAAAACCTGTGATGCAAAAGAGACTGCCCAGGCTTCCTTAAAACTACAAAACCCATGATCCACAATAAAACTTCTCCGTTTGGGTTCACGTGCCCCTTGTTCCCTTTTACCACCAAATGTGCATTTGCATTCCAGAATGCGCTCCAACGCTTTCATGCCACATCTTCCATAGTCCTCCATCTGGCTCTTTTAGTACCAAATTCCCCACTTTAAAAAATTTTTTATCATGCATTTATATATTGAAATATTTCTTTTTGGTGTTGGTTAACAAAGCCCTCTGTGAAAAGTACTTTTCCTTCAAGCGAGCAACCTCAAAGGCTTGTCAATGGAAGGAGGGAGAGGGGCTGTTTGTCCTTGGGAAGGGCCACCATCCAATGGCAGAGCACCTCTTTCGTAGGCACACACTGCCAAGTTCAGCTCTTGGCATCTCCAGTTAGGACTGCAGAAGACCCCTGCAGAAAACCCTGGACAGGCACTACAGGGAATGCTGACCTACATGGGCCAATGACCTGGAAGGTGGCTTTCAGTGGAATGGTCTCCCTCCAGGAGTTGTGGACTCTCCTTCCTTGGATGTTTTTAGAGGTTGGATAGCCATCTGTCATGGATGCTTTAGCTGAGATTCCTGCACTACAGGGGGTTGGACTAGATGACCCTCGAGGTCCCTTCCAACTCCACAATTCTATGATTCTATGTGCTCCAGCTCTGTGCATATAAGCCAAATGCTCCTATGCACAGAAGAGGTTGCCTGGCAGTCTCTGTGTGATACACCAGTTCCTCCTCCTTATTGTGGCTGCAGTGATTTTTCTCTATCTGTGCATCAGGTGTGCTTGGGTCTCTGAATCACTCCCCAAGCTCAAAACCAGCATAACAGCATTGGTCACATCCACACCATACCTTTAAAGCCCTCTTATGCCACCTTTAGCAGTCATGGTTGCCCACCATGAATCCTGGGAACTGCAGTTTGTTATCATTGCTGACTTCACGGACCTCCCATTCCCAGCACCCTTAACAAACTACAGTTCCCAGGATTCTTTGGGGGGGGCATGACAGTTAAGACCTGTGGGTGTGACCTGAGTCAGACCATTGCTCCATCTAGCCCAGCATTTTCTTCACTGACCAGCAGCAGCTTCGGAGGGTGTCTGGCAGGCGTCTTTCCCCCCGACCCACCTGAAGATGTCAAGGATACACCTGGGATCTTCTGCAGGCAAAGCAGATGCTCTTCTAATGACCAGCGGAACAGAGGAAGGAACCTACCTTGCACTGAGCCAGACCATCGCTCCACCTAGCTCCGTATCAGCTACAGCAGCCTTCTTCAACCAGGTACCCTCTGGATATTGTTGGACTGCAACTCCCATCATCCCTGCCTGCTGCACACTGGCCAAGGCTGATGAGAGTTGTGCTCCAAAACTGGTTGGCCTACACTGACTGACAGCTCCAGTCAGGAGTCTATCCTCAGTTTTTCCTGGTAATAACAACAACAACAACAACAACAACAACTTATTATTTATACCCCGCTCATCTGGCTGAGTTTCCCCAGCCACTATGGGCAGCTCCTAATCAAGTGTTAAAAACAGTACAGCATTAAATATTATAAACTTCCCTGAACAGGGCTGCCTTCAGATGTCTCTTAAAGATAAGATAGCTGTTTATTTCCTTCACATCTGAAGGGAGGGCGTTCCACAGGGCGGGCGCCACTACCGAGAAGGCCCTCTGTCTGGTTCCCTGTAAGCTCAATTCTCACAATGAGGGAACTGCCAGAAGGCCCTCGATGCTGGACCTCAGTGTCCGGACTGAACGATGGGGGTGGAGACGCTCCTTCAGGTATACTGAACCGAGGCCATTTAGGGCTTTAAAGGTCAGCACCAACACTTTGAATTATGCTCAGAAACATACTGGAAGCCAATGCAGATCTCTCAGGACTGGTGTTATGTGGTCCCAGCGGCCACTCCCAGTCACCAGTCTAGCTGCCGCATTCTGGATTAATTGCAGTTTCCGGGTCACCTTCAAAAGTAGCCCCACGTAGAGTGCATGCCAGGAATTCAACTTGGGGACTTTCTGCATTCCAAGCAGGTGTTCTGCTACTGAGCTGCAGCCCTTCCCCACTGGAAAATTTCAACATACATAGAACCCTGCCTCGTAGCAAATCAGACCATTGGTCCATTGACCTCAGCATTGTCTACACTGGCTTGCAAGGTTTCAGACTGGAGTCTTTCACAACCCTACCTGGAGACGCCAGTGATGGAACCTGGAACCTTGCTGCATGCAAAGCAAGTGTCTTCCCCACAAGTGTTGCTTTAGCAGCAGATGGGAGCTTAAATAAATTGACAGTGCCAGGACTTATTTATGCTCTGAATTCATTCTCTATGGATTCCGACAGATTGTCTTGTTCCACTGTCCCCTTTTCACAGGCTGCATCCCAAATGCACTCTCTGGTCTGCCCTCCCCCCTCCCCTCCCTCATTCCTCTCTTTCTCCCATCAAAATTTACAATCCCTCATTTTCATTCTGCTCCACCCCCCCTCTGGACGCTTTGTTCTTCGGCCTATATCACTGCATCGCAATTGTTCCGTGTTTATTTCAAACATTTTGGCGGGCTGTCACTCCGATGGAAATGTAATTAATTGGAGGGTTTGTTAAACCTGGGGACAATGGTGTCTGGAGCAGAGGAGGAGGGGAAGGAATAAATAGAAGAGGCTTGCGGTGGGTTTGTATGGTGTTCTAATGAACAGGCTAATAATAACAGCAGCGGTTTGGTGGGGAGCAGAACATTGGTGGGGTTCTCTTTTATTAAATGTTTGCAGAAGTCTTAAAATGCACTGCAGCTGGATTGCATCACTGCCTAGCATTAATAAAGCTTGGATAAGAATTCCTTTGGGTCTAATCCTGCCAAATCTCTAGTTACAAAGAATGTCAGTAGTCACAGCACAAGGTTCCTAATTAAGGTTGTGGTGGTGGTGGGTGTCCTCCCCCCCCCCCTTGTTAATAAAAATAAAGAGGAAGGAAGTTGGATGCAGAGTCAAGCTGCAGCCTTTAATCAGTTGATCAGTGCAAATTAGCAACTTGGGCTGCAATCCGAGCCCCACTTACCCAAGAGTAAACCCCATTTAATTCAACAGGCCTTGACTTTTGAGTAGACATGGTTCAGATTGCACTGTGAAATTCTAATTGTAGATTCAGAACTGGATCTGTTACTCAGGAAATGCAATAAACTGATGAGAGCAGAACCACACCACACATTTCAAACATATCCAACACACATTTCAAACACACAACTCCCTCTGCCAAGAATTGTAGTCCGTCCCCCCCACAGAGCTATATTTCTCAGGACACCTAACAAACTATGGTTCACATGATTCTTTGGGAGAAGTAGTCCCTAGCTACTTATTTGCACAAAAGTTTGAAACACACTGGTGCTACCTGGGAATTCAAAGAAACCCCCCAAAAGTGTGATTTTTAAATGTAATTTGTGAGTTTTTTTAGCTGTGCACTCTTCTCTCTGTGTGTCACTGCCATGGGTCTCACTGTATCCAACAGCATCCAAATGTAGGCAAAAACTACCTCCTCAACCTTGGGAAAATTTATAATCATAGAATTGTAGAACTGGAAAGGACCAGGAGGGTTGGATAGACTTCTAACTCTAAATTCTAGGATAGCTCAGATGGTAGAGCATGAGACTCTTAATCTCAAGGTTGTGGGTTCAAGCCCCACATGGGGCAAAAGATTTCTGCATTGCAGAGAGTTGGACTAGTAGGTGACCCTGGTGGTCCCATCCAACTCTGATTCTAGGAAAGATTCTATGTGGTCACATTTTCTAGAGTAATCTAGAAGCAGTGCGGGGGGGGGAGGAGTGAGGTGAATATAGGGGTGGGGTGGGAATGTTGAGGGAATTTTGTTCACTTATCTTGAACTGTTGCACTTTGTAACTTGTAAAGAAAAGTTAGTTAGAAATAACAAAACAAAACAAGAACCCCCCTGAATTTCTCCCTCCGAAACAATATTTTTGCCTCCTTTGAAAAGCAATTCCCAAACTCACAACTTCTAATTGCTACTAATCCTATGGGATTTAAATGATGGCTTAATTTAAAACTCAAAATTCTGAAAGCAAAGCCTGCCTGCCTCTGCCTGCAATGGACTTCCACACATCTGGAGAAAAATATTTTCAGAGTCCGTCCGTCCGTCCGTCGCCCCCTTTTTTTGAAATCACATTGTTCTCAGAACCACTAACTTGCTAATCTAGCGGAGAATCGCACCCTCCCCTTTGCCTGCATTCCGATTGGCCGAAAGTTCCCCAGCTTGGTTTTGATTGGGAAACCGCAGAGGATCTCCACCCCCCTCCCCACCCCGCGTCTCCAAACCCATACACTCCCGGCTCTTCCCTCCGCCCGGGTTGAAACTGCCTTGCGCTCTGCGGGCGTCCTATATAGTCCGTTTCAAACTCGCCATGAGAATCTCGGGAGCTTCCCATCTCTCTCCAGGTCTGTCTTGCCCCCGATTGCAGCGTCTCTCGCAGCGAGCGGGGGCGAGGACGCGCTACTTTGCAGCCTGAAAAAGAGGGGAAAGGAAGAGAAAGCGGGGGATTCCTTGCGAGGAGCCAGAAGAAAGCCGGCAGAGGGAGGAGATGGATGGTGGGGAGACTCGGGCGTTCCTAACTCCGCCAGCACATTCCAGGATGGTGCTCCAAAAGGATTCATTCCCCTACATTTGATTCTTCTCCTCTCCTGCTTCTTTGCCCAGGAGTTAGAGACCTTAAGATGTCTTTGGCGTTGGGGCTCCTGGGCTTAGTTCTTCTGCATACAGCCCTTTGCAATTACTCAGAAGATCAGTGTAGCTGGAGGGGGAGGTAGGTATTAATACGGACAAATTTCTTTCCTTCAAAACGTGTAGTCGAAAAGTGATGCTGTTTGACCTTCATTCATCCGCAGAGGTTTTTCCTTCTCTCTTCGAAATACTGGGTTACGTAGGTTCTTCAAACCTGCTGTGTTCCATGCTAGCAACTAGAGTTAGAGTTAGAATAAGTCCTGGTAAGCATTAAGGGAGTCATTGGTGCAACGGCAGTTCAAGGAGACAGGCAGAAAAAGAAATTAGATTTTGGATACGGAAGCGGTGCAGGGTGTGAGTCACTGGGTTGTCTAGCCAACTACGATTTACACAGAGTAGACCTATCGAAATGCATGGGTCTAAGTGAGGCAGGCTCATTAACTTCAGTGGGGTCTACTCTGAGTTAGAACCAACAGTGGCTACAACCCACAGCTTCTTATAAAGAGCAGGGTCAAATTCCCTTCAGGGTTTTGCAAAGTTAGCTGGTGATGGGTCTTCTTAACTGGGCCTTTTATGTTGCAAAACCATGTCCTGGTGTTGGTTTGGCATCCTCCTTAACTGATTGATTTTAGGTTTTTCATGGAATTACAATGGGACTTGGCTGCTGGTTATTGTTGTCGTCCCATCCCCCCACAAGTGGAGATTAGGAGTGCAATTCTATATGTGCATACTCAAAAATATGACTTACTGAGTTCAGTGGAACTTACTTTCAGAAAAGGATTGCAGCCTAACTTGTTCTGATATTTTATGGATAAGAGAGAGAGAAGTATTGGAATCTCCTACTGTTCTTTGACAATGGTTTACCAGAAAGACAAGTGAGGTCATACTTACTGAAGAGTTTAACTTTCCTCATGGCTTAGTAAACATTGGTTGCCCTAAACCATCCTTGTGCACAGACTAATTCTGGTCTTCTGCTAGGGACACCTAACTTATACTGGCTGAAACTGATTGAGTGATTTTGTGGGCTGGTTCTTTGTGCCTATGAGTGGCCTAATTTATTAAAAGGAGAAGAATTGTATGGTGTGGAGAGGGAACTGCCCTGGTAGCTGCCATTTCTTCATTTTTCTTGGGTGCTGAAAAAAGTGGACCCCTGGGATTAAAGAACTTTCATGGAGTGCTTTACTCATTTATTATGGGTTGCTCAGAATAGACCCACTGAAAATAATGGACATGACTAGCTTACATCCATTGATTTCAATGGGTCAGCACTGAATATAGCTTGGATACAACCCTATCCTGAACTTCTCAAAGGCTCAGGGTAGTATTGCTGGTTCTCCCACTCCATTCCTGTCTGCAGACAGGTCCTGATTTCATGTTTCCTCATTTTAGTGTGCTACAAGTTTTTCTTCATTTTCTGAGCAACCGATTAAATAGGGCAGCCCTTTTTGCAATGTGTGCTGCAGTAGCCAACCGAATCCATAAAGATTTCTGGGTTTGGCACCGTAAAGGCTTAGTTTGTTTTTAATGTTATATCCAACCTTTCTATAATTGAAGTTGGCTTGTGACACTAGTTGCTGTGCTGGTGTCCAGAATGCTGGCCACACTTCAGGGCATGCATGCCTAGATTGAGATGCAGGGGGTCATAAGAACAGCTGCGCTGGACCGAAGCCTCTGCTTTAAAAAATAATAATAATTTGACAAGCTGTGTGGCTGGGGGCAATGGTATAACTGGGTAATTTTAAATGGTGGGATTTATGGTCCTAAATCCCTATCGCCCCACCCCCAGTAATGGGTTTTCCTTCGCTTCCATCAAAATGTATTGAGCCAGCCCTGTTGTGTTCCAGGGCCCTGTTTCTTATTCTGCTGAGTTGGGGCCCCACCATAGAATCATAGAAATGGAGAGTTGGAAGGGGACCCCCAGGGTCATCTGGTCCAGCCTCCTGTGATCCAGGAATCCTGCCCACAGATATCCCTGGGTGGGCCTGAACCACCAAACTTCTGATGAACAGGAAAGCGCACTGACCCATTCCACCACAGGATCATCTGCCCTAAAGTCCTGTCCTAATGGCACCACTGGCTAGGGGAGAAAACATTGGAGTTAGACTGAATGCTTCTGAGCTATTGTGGCTTGTGGGACTCGAAATGTTTCTGATATCTGAACATGGTGGCTGTGCGATTCTTCCACAGTTGGAGGTAGTAACGTGTCTGAATGCCACTTGCTGGAAACTGTAGGAGGGGACAGTGCTTTTGGGCTGTCCCACAGTCATCTGTTTGGCCACCATGAGAACAGGGTGTTGGACTAGATGGGCCATTGGACTGATGCAACAGGGTCCTTTTGCTGTCTTATACTGAGTCAGACCACAAGTCCCTCCATTTTGGGGACCTAATCCGGCCCCCTGGATTTATTTATAGGGGTAAAATCCTAAAAAAAGATCAAAAACTCCAATCCTAAAAAAACAACTCTACAACTTTGGGGTAAAATCATAAAAAGCTCAACAACTTTGGTCGGCCTTCACGCTTGTTCACTTCATCAAATCTGGCCCTCTTTGAAAATAGTTTGGGCACCCCGATCTAGGCCAATGTTTTCTTGACTGATGGGCAGCAGCTCTCCAGGGTTTCAGACAGGGATTGGCCCTGATACCTTCTGCATGCAAAGCAGAGGCTCTACCACTGAGCTATGGCGCTTCCCAATTTCAAAAAGCAACAAAAGAACACGTCATACTTCCTTTGTGTAGAATGCTGAAATGTGACGCAGCGATGGTGGGGTAAACTGGAAGGAAGGAGGCAGCGCCTGTGTATGGCTACTTACAGGACATCCTATCGAGCAGAGACCATGAGAAGTCAATGCAGAGATTGGAGCATGGCTGGCTTGGCCAGTTTAGCCTCCTCTGTATGGCAGCCCCTTGTGGAATGCATTACAGTAGCCGAGCTGAGAAATACCGGAGATTTGGGGGTTTTTTTGCACGTTTCATCTTAAATGGTAACCTTGGGCTTGAAATGCACTTAGAGAATGTATTGACAGTTTGCATTGGAATTATCATAAATGCACCATAATTTATTTCCTTCCCATGTAATTTAGTATAGTTGTATCCTGTGGGAAATGCAAGAAAGAATGACAACATTGTTAGGTTGTGTGGAGGCTTTGAAAGCTGGTGGGTTTTTTTAAAGTCTCACTAAACAGGCCATGCTGGGTTTGGTGAGCAAATGCTCTGTTACAATTTCCCCTCTTTTAGCAGCTGTTCCCCGTGGGAGGTGGGGCAGTCCAGGCCCTTGCTACCTTATAGAGCAAAGGTTGCTGCTGCAGCTCAGCTGAATCAATTCAGCTGTTGAGCCACGGACAGCTGACGATAGTTGTTGTGTGTCTTCTTCTTATTATTATTATTTTCATCGTTATTACACAATCACTGAGCATAACACTTTTTAGGGAGTGCAAGCGGACGAGTCTCCATCCTGATGGGTTTATGAACCAAAATGCAACGTAGGGAAAACATCAGAGGAAGGGGAGTCAGGACAAGCGAGGGCCCCTCCAGACTGGTGCTTTATTGCGGGTGTATTCTGCAACATTTGTATGTTTACATTTGCAAACTGCACCAAACCCTTTAGATAGTATTGAAGGCATAGTTTAATAGGTCTTTTTATATGAAAATAATTGAACTCAGAAACTTGTATTTTTCCAGGGTTGATGACTGACCAGTATTGATTTAGATTGCCCAGTATAATCTGACCCAGAGGTCTTTGACTATGTACTAACCACTTCTCTTTTAAGCCTTAAAATGGGGGGGGGGGTATAAAAGGGGGGGTGCTTGTTCCTCTCATTAATCCTGTAGGACAGCTGTTCTTCCTCCTGTGTCCTTTGCAGAATGTCCAAGATGAAAATGGGAGGAAGGGGGAGAGGTATCTGCAGGCAAAGCGGCCTTTTGAAAATAACTCACAGCTGCAGGGAAGAATAATTTAGATTGCAAGAGCTTTGAAGAATTCAACCTTGTGCGTTAGTTCTACTCAAAGAAGACTCACATAAATTAGTGGGCATGACTTATTTATGCACATTCATCTTAATAGGTCTACCCTGAGTAAAACTTAGTTGGCTACACAAACCTTCTGTTTTCTGAATATTCTATGAATATGAATGAACCATGTACGGCAGTCCATGAACAGGGGAAACCTCAGACTTCATTCATAAAGAAGGGGCCCACTGTGTCTTCTAGCATAATGCGTTTGCTTTTGTGGGGCCTCTAGAGGGCAGCGTAACAGGGTTTTGGAGGGGCGTGTCGGGTGTGTGACACAGCTGCCGCATCTGTTTCTCAGTGATCTTGATCCTTTGCAGAGCAGATGAGTCACTTTTGCTGCGAAATGGCAAGTCGCTCCAGAGTCTTCAACCATCTGGATGGCATCGTGCTGCAAAAGACATCTTTTCTGTCCATGAATTGGGAATAGGATGTCCAGGTGTCCTACTTTACAGGGGAAAGTCCTCTGTTCCAAGGGTGGGGAACCTTGGGCCCGGCAGCCAAGTGCAGCCTTCCAGGCCTCTGGCTCTCAGAACTCCCTCCAGGCCACGCCCTTTTCTCACAAGCCACACCCCCAGTGGCCCCTGCATTACAACCTGAGTGTTTTGCCAGGCTGAGCTCCATCCCTATACTCTGCTAATGCCTCTGGTTTGTCTGGAGGCAAGATAGAGAAGAGTGTGTGAAAGTAGGGAAGTGGACATATGTTGCTCCACCCACTTTGGTCTCTGGCCCTGCCCACCACTGGCATGTAGGCTCTGGAAGGTTTTCCAGAAGTGAATGCAGCCCTGAGACTGAAATTTGTTCCCTGCCCCTGCAGAATTCAATGCCACCCTCTGTTTGAAGGGTCATGTGGCCTAAATCCAGATAATGGGCTCTAGCCAATGTTAGTCCTACTCACAGTAAACCCATGGAAATTAACGGACAGGTCTAACTTCGGCTCAGGAGGGTAACTGAATCTCCTCTAAGTTAAACTTCATTGTGTTATGACAGTAAGAAGGGAGAGTGGCAGGGACCTTCAACTTACCCACAAATGTTTAGCACCTAAGCTGCCAAACAGGTCACCAACTTTCTCCTTCTGCTGAGATGTATTTCTATTTAAAGTAGAGTGATTATGTCTAAATTTGCATTTTTACATATATGCTAACACCATACGTTTTTGGTGGTGGTGAAAAACAAAGTGCCAGTACTCATATATCGATAAAATTGCTGTGAGTGCCAGCACAAAATGGCTGTCATGGGCAGCGAAAAAAAGAGGTGACTGTGGTCCGTACCGGTGAAAATAACCTCAAAAAAGCTATTGCATTAGCATCTTCAGAGTTTGTACAAATCAGTGTCTTTTGTCATTTTTTGTGATGCATTTCATCTGTTTTGACAAAGGGGCAACTCTAACTGGGGAGAGAAGGGCAATCTGAACAGGTGTTAATGATGCAGAGGCAAGCTCTGAGAATGTGGTTGAGAAATACTCATGGGACTCATTATTGGCCACTGTGTCTCCCTGAGAGCTCTCCAACCGCCAGGGCCAGCTCTGACATTAGTTAGGTGCTGGAGAACAGCAGCAATAGTCAGGGGTGGCCCAATAAATCTTGCTGCTTACAGCAATGGACGAGATGCTGCTGCTGCCACTCCATGCCATACACCACTACAGGACAGCCCAGGATGTTTGGTCGCTCCAGGAAAAACTGAAAAAGCCACTGCCCTGCCTCTTCCTCCTCTTAGGAGGCACCATTGCCTGGAGGCAGCCCAGGGAGTAAAAGGAGGCTGGAATGGAGCGTGTGGCACAGCAGCAGCACCCCATCAGCTGTTAGGAGGCTGCCCCAGTGTGCCTCATGGTTGGGCTGACCCTGGTCCACTGCACTGGCCATTGGTGATGGGTAGACATTTTTTCACACCTGAGAGCAGCAGACTAGCTTGGGAGGGTGCTATGCAACACACATAGCTCTGTTCCCCAATGTCTCACCTCTCACACCCTTTCAAACCTCCCTTCTCAGCCCTAACTTGCATCTCTTTGCTGATATTCTTATGATACCAGTTGTTGCCTTCTTCCTGACTGATGTATGTCCTGACTTTCTTGGGAACAGACGAAACTGCCCCAGCTTCCTTGTTATACTAACTCCATTCCACTATCCCTTGCAGTGGTCTGTCGCAGGAATCGGGCAGCGTGGAACAGATCTCCTTGCACTGTGCTGAGGGATCCTTGGAGTGGCTGTATCCAGCGGGAGCCTTGCGCCTGAGCCTTTTCCCCCGCCTTCCCACAGGCACCACCGGCAGAGAGAACCCCAGGCGGGTGACAGCCTGCATCAAGTCCTCCAACAGCTTCCGAGGAGCTCAGATTTACTTGGAGAGGGACGGTGTCTTGGAGCTCCTCCTCTCGGAGGCCGATGCTACCTTGCAGCCCAAGGTGCGCTGTTTTAGCTGGCTGCCCAAGGAGAAGGTTGCTCTGTTCCTCCAGTCCACCTTGCACCAGGACATCAGCCGCCGGATCGCTGCCTTCCGCTACGAGCTGCGGGGTGACTGGAACTCCCGCTTCTCGTGGCCGTCCAGAAACCTCAGCATGGAAGGTAAAGTTCTTTTGGCTTTCATGGCTGGGTTTGGAGGGAACATTTGTGATGCATCTGTGATAGTATTTTCTCAAGCTTTTATCTTCTAGCTTATCAAACCCAGAAACAACCATCTTCTCCACATGTGAGCATGGATAGGTTCTTGTGCAAGACCAAGAGTCCATTCAGCCATGCCAAATCATGGCTTGTACTAAGCATGGTTTAGAACCCAAACCATGGTTTGAGCCTCCAAACATATAGGCAACCAGTGGTTTACTGTTGTTTTACCATCTCACCACTTCCATTTCCACGGTGCAGGGGGCTGTAACTTTGTCAATTTAGCCATCATGCCAAAACAGAGTTAAGCCTCCTTAAACATGATATAATTGTGGATTCAGCTTAAAATAAATGTGACCCCCCCCCCTTTCATAAAACTGTACAGGGAAATGCCAGAGGGACACTTCCTTTCTCCCGCCTCCAGATCAGGGTAGGAATACAGGGCAGTAGGTATATGCCCATTTTCAGAAATCTAACATAGACCAAGGAAGTTCTGCTGCTGGGGAGGCATTCAATTCACCCAGTTCTTGGGTGATGGGCCTTGGGACCCCCAAACTCAAAATTGGTTCTGCTTTTCTTCAAGAGGAATATAAGCTGAAGGACAAACAACTCTGAAGTAGAGCAGTTTGGTATAATTCCTTAACCTTTACTTATGGAACCCCCACATTCAAAGCGTGAGACTCTTAATCTTGGGGTTGTGGGTTAGAGTCCCAGATTGGGCAAAAGGTTCCTGCGTTGCAGGTTGGACTACATGACCCTTGTGGTGCCTTCCAACTCTTTGATTCTGTGAAAGGTGGTATTCCTCTGAATACAAGATTCGGGAAAGGGCCAGGGTCAGCATAATCAGCATTCCTCCCTGTTGCTGGCTGTTCGCCTGCCTTCTGCCAGATGAGCAGTGAAAAAAGCAAGGAAATAGGACCAGCATCCTCTTAGCTGGCTCTTTCCCTCTGCCTTGAAGTAATTCAGATTTGGCCCAGAAGAAGATAGCAAGCCAATGGGCAGTGGTGGGGACACTGGCAAGGAGGGGCAAGGTTTTAGATTTAGGTTTATTAAATGTGTATATTGCTTCTCACTAAAAGGTCCTGAAGCAATATACAAGTAAGTGAAAAATACAGTAATAAATATTCAAAAACATACTCAGGACATTTGCCCAGGATCCTTTGAAATCTGAAGTTGACACTTAGGAGGCAGGGATCGACAAATACGTCAATTGCTTGCTTTCTCAGTTTCTCACTTTTCCAGACTTAAGTACAATTCCCCCCACTTTAGCTCAGCTGGTAGAGCACGTGACTCTTAATCTCAGGGTCACGGGTTCAAGCCCCATGTTGGGCAAACAATTCCTGCACTGCAGGGGTTTGGATTAAATGATGCTCATGGTCTCTTCCAACTCTACAATTCTATTATTTCTATATAAACTTTTCTTTTTAGTTCCCATCCATGAAATTCTCCTAATATACACATTTACTATGCAATCTACCCTAATATACACATCTTTGCAAACCAATTTCCCCTAATATAATACATTTCTCTATATTATTTCCACTAATATATGCATTTTATGCACACTTTACCCCAGTATGTGCATTTTTGCGCACATTATTTGGCTGGGGAAATGCACTGCAAAATTTGGAGAAGCTCCCGTTTTCAAAGATAGATGTGTTTCGGTTTGCATATTGCTTTGGAAAATGTACATTACCTTTAAACATGAACTGAATTGAATTCATCCCCCATCCCCATTCAGGGAATAAAAGATCAAGGGAGGCTCAGTGCTCTCAAGCTCTATTTCCAAGCTTTCCAGAATCATTTCCCTGGATACTGCTAGGAACTGAATCCTGGAACAGATGAATATTTGCATCATATTCTTATGCCTATTGTGTTACAAGTGGCACATGCGTAGGATCATGAGCCACTGTGGTGTAGTGATTAGAGTGCTGGATTAGAGCGTGGGAGACCTGGGTTCAAATCCCTACTCAGCCATGAAGCTCGCTGGGCCAGTCATTGCCTCTCAGCCTAACCTAGCACACAGGGTTGCCTTGAGCTCCTTGGAGGAAAGGAAGCTATAAATGTAAAATTAAACAAAATAAATAAGGAAGAAACATGACATTCAGGGCTATGCTAAGTCCTGTTGGAAAGAAACTGTGCATGTAGCTGGGGCTGTTTGCTTTTTCTTCAGTGTGGAAATAAGGTTGCCACACAACCAGAAAATTTATGTCCTGATCAGAATGGTGTCCTTTTTAGCCTAAGTGTGAGGAAGCTTTTTCAGCCCTGGGGCTGCATTCCCTTGTGGTCAACTTTCCGGGGGCCACATTTCAGTGCTGGGTGGGGCCGGGGCAAAAGTCTGTGGGACAATGGATGTGACTCATTCCCTTGCGCAGTGCCATAGCCCAATCCAAGAGTTGGTTCAGCAATTCCAGGCTCAAACAGCACACTGGGCTTTCTCTAGGCAGGCAAGAAAGCAACAGCTTTCTGTAATGGTCAGAGTACTATGACTCATATATCCTTTTTTTAAAGAAAGAAGTCTTTCCCCGCTTGGGTTAAAGGAACTCTGCACATGCCCTGAGACACCCTTATGCTAGAGCATTTGCAAACCAAACGTGGAAACAGTCTTAACTTGCTTCCCAGGCTTAGGAAAGCGGAAACTCCTTTTGCTGTTGTTGCATTTCAAGGACTCTGAATGCTGTGTGGGCCTCCCTCACGGCAAGGGGAGGAGGTGGGCAAGTAACCCAAGCCGTCCGGAGTGTGCTCAGCAATCGAAAACACAAGGCCAAAGAAGGAACATCTAATCGGCCTCATCTCTGAGCTAACAAAAGTCCAGTGTGCGGCAGTTCGTAGCGGAGTCACCCGCCAAGACGTTCAGCTGCATCTCAGATAAGGCCTGAACATGGTTACCATAGCAACCCTAGGCATTCTCCCCAACTGGGGAATGGCTTTTTTTTTTTAAATGCTTTTTACTAGGCTTTGTCTTGAGAAATGTTGGCACCTAGGGCACAGCCCAGCCCAGAGTTAGGCCCACTTGAGCCCTACCAGCTTAGCTCTCTAATGCCAATGGGATTGTGCCCAGAGGGCATCTTAGGAAAATAGAAACCTGCCTTCTACCAAGGCAGGCCATTTTGTCAGGCCTGTTTGTTTATTACATTTCTATCCCGCCTTTTCCTTCAAGGAGTTCAAGGTTCTCCATGGTTCTCCCTTCCCCCATTTTATCCTTGCGACAACCCTGAGAGGTAGATTAGACTAAGAAGCTGACTAGTTTCAAACAACCTTCTACAGGTACTTAAAACTAAGAAGACCAGTTTGTTGGCGCATGGTCTCATAATGCCAAAATTTCTATTTTGTTTGGCTGTAAACCTTAACTCTTAGGTATATTCTTTCCATTAAACACTAGGAGCAGAAGGGGAAGCTTAAAGCTAAACCTTTTATTTTACGGTTTTTTATGTTTCATATACAGTGGTGCCCCGCAAGACGAATGCCTCGCAAGACGGAAAACTCGCTAGACGAAAGAGTTTTCCGTTTTGGAGGTGCTTCGCAAAACGAATTTCCTATGGGCTTGCTTCACAAGACGACAATGTCTTGCGAGTTCCTGCTGGTTTTTTCCCCTCCCCCCCTTTTCTAAGCCGCTAAGCCGCTTATCAGCTGATCCGATCAGCAGATAAGCCGCTAAAAGCCGCTAATAGCGCTAATCCGCTAATCCTTCAATGGGCTTGCTTCGCAAGACGAAAAAAACGCTAGACAAAGAGAATCACAGAACGGATTCTTTTCATCTTGCGAGGCACCACTGTATATATCATCTATCTATCTATCTATCTATCTATCTATCTATCATCTATCTATATCTAGTTATGGAAAGTGAGAATTTATATTGAGTTAATTTTGTTTATAGAATTTATGTAAACAAAAACAAAAACCCACCTCTGCATATGCCAACTTGACATTTAATACATGAAGAGTTTGAAAACTCGCAACCACCCTGTGAGGCAGGTTAGGCTGAGAGGCAGTGACTGGCCCAAGGTCACCCATTGAGAGCTTCATGGCTGAGTAACGTTGAAAGCCTCATCTCCCAGCTTTTAGCCCAACTCTCTAACCACGACACCCCTCCTGATCAAGGATGAGGAAACTGTGGCCCTCCAGATCTTGATGGGAGTCAGTCTGAATGGTCAACAGCCAGCGGTGATGGGAATTACAATTCAACAACTTCAGGAGGGCCACTGGTTCCTCATATATTGTCTGGCAGTGGCTTTCAAGGCATTTGGTCCAGGAATCTTTCCCAGCTCTTCTTGCTCAGCAGAGAAGCCCCACATAGAGCTCATTGCAGTAATCTGGTCTTGAAATAACCAGTGCATGAACTGCTGTGGCCAAGTTTTCCCAGCCCAGGAACAGTTGATGATATTGTACCAGTCACAGCTGATAAATGATGCCTCTAGCCACAGAAGCCGAGTCTCTAGTGTCAAAGATGAATAGAGTGCACAAGCCATTTTCCATATTTTCAAGTGAAAACCACCTGGCCTAAACATGCCCTGGACTGCTATTTCTCCTTCCCCTCAACAGAAAAACCAAACTTTTCACGATGCCTTTCTACGCTTTACTTCTGCCTCCCCTCATTCTCCACATCCCTTCTCTAAAGAAGAACTATTTGAGGCCGGCATGAACTCTGTTTGAGTGACTGTTTCCTTTTTCTCTTTGGAAGATGCAGGGAGCTGCCGTCCGTGTAACAACACTGAGATTCTGATGGCCGTTTGCACTAGTGATTTTGGTGAGTACATCTTCCTCAACTTCACATTTTCCGCTCCTCTCTTCAGCATCGTAGAATCATAGAATCATAGAATCATAGAGTTGGAAGAGACCACAAGGGCCATCGAGTCCAACCCCCTGCCAAGCAGGAAACAAATTGAAGCTGCCTTATACTGAGTCATTGGTCCATCTAGCTCAATATTACCCACACTGACTGGTAGCAGCCGCTCAGGATTTCAGACTTCTGGACTGGCCCAGTTTGCTTAGCGATCCTTATTGCATTCCTCATTGCAACCAACCCTGTGATTGTGATTTACTTGCCTAATGTTACCCAGGGACCCAGGCCTAAGAATTGTTCATTGCAGGGCTCTTTCTTTTGCTTTTTCCTTTTACATGGGAAAAAATGCCTTAGAAATCACTCTTAATAATGCATGTGCAGCTGTGAAAGCCAAAGCCTGCCCTTCTGGAACTCTGTCCTCTGTCCCTGAACGCTGCTTAAGTAGCTAACCAGGAGCTGCCTGCCTGCCAGTCCGGGCTGAGGCACCAGCAGCCAGAGCTGCCCCCACAGAGCAACTCGCTCCCCAGCTGGGATGATGTGGCCTTTCCATTCTCCCCTTTAAATGCCTGCACACTCAAGGCTGTCCGGCTCAGTGGGCAGTTGCCAATTATTGCCCCGCACGCTCTGCTAACCTCCAGATTTGCAACCCTAAACAATAGGAGAAGGGGGTCGGGGGGTCCGCTGGCTGCCCACTCCAAAGTTCCCATGGCAACCAGGAAGTCAAACAAGAGAACAAGGGGATTTGCCACGCCGGATCAGATCACGAGCCTGTCAGAATGATCTCGGAGGGGCTAATTCTTGCTGATTTGGAGGAAGCCAAAGGCACCTGCGTGCAAGCAGGCTAATAGCAGGATTCCTCTCCATAATTGGCTAGATCTGACCAGTTATACTCAGCTGTAGCCTTAGAGCTGGGTGCCACTACAGAACCACTTCTGTTGATTGATTTGGTTTTGTTTCCATGCTGCCTTTCAGTGCAGGGACCGCCAGTGTGGCTGAGAAAAATAATAAAACAAGCCCGACAGCAATAATGTAGAGCATTGGTTTAGAAATGCCAACAAATACATGAAAGCCAAGCAAGCAAAACCAAACTGAAATAACTGATTTGTTTGTGGTCAAATGCATGCCAAAACAAGTAAGCTTTGCTGTTTGCCTAAAGCAGGGATGGGGGATCAATATCGGGTCCTGGGGCCAAGTGTGGCCCTCCAAGCAACTCTGTCTGGCCTTCGGAGATCTCTACAAGCCACACTTGCCAGCCCTGCTCCAAGACCACCCACAAGTGCTTTTGCCTAGCCAGAATATGTCCTTGAACTATGGCAAAGCCTCTTGCTTCCTGAGTAGAAGACAGAGAGAGATGCATGTCCAAACTTCTGACTTTTGCAGTGCAGCCTATTGTACAAAAATAAGGACCACATCTCCTGCTCCATCCACTCTTTGCTTCTGGATCCACCCACAACTGGCATGCCCCCCACCCAAGTTTACTGTTGAGGGGTGAACTACAGTTCCCAGGGTTTTTTGGGGAGGGGGATATGCTTTAAATGTGCTTTAGATGCATGATGTGTACATACGGACGTAGCCAGGATTTTTGTGGGGGGGCATGACTTTGGGGGGGCAGAACTGATGTGATTAGTTAGTTAAGTATTTCTATTGTTTTACTTGATTTGGGGGGGGCAGCTGCCTCCCTGTCCCCCCTGACTACACCCATGTGTGTGCGCATATCCGTGGTTTGTAGGATTTCACACACACACAGTTGGGTTTTATCAGTGTGCTGCTGCTCTGTAAGTAATTGTTGACATTGTATTGATATATCTCATCGACTGTGCTATTTTTAGTCTTTAAACTGCCGTCCATTTGGCTTTAATCTGCTGTTTTCTCTGTGTGTGTATGTGTTTTGTAAAACTGCTGTTGGCCAGTATATATATAACAAACAAACAAACATTTCTGTTTTCTCCACTCCTTCCACCCCTGCAGTCATCCGTGGCAATATCCGGACAGTCTCCAATGACATGGAGTCGCAAGAATCCATCATCAGTGTCAGTGCCACCCGGATCCACCGCCAGAAGTTTGCCTTGTTCCAACCGGTTGGCAAATATGGGAAATCCACGGGCAGCATCCGTACTCTGCTGCGGTGTGGAGTGAAGCCGGGACCTGGCAGCTTCCTTTTCACTGGGTGGCTGCATTTTGGGGAGGCTTGGCTCAGCTGCGCTCCTCGCTACAAAGACTTCCGCCACATCTATGAGGGTGCACGCCAAGCTCACGAAAACCCCTGCGAAGTCTCCTTGGACTGATTTGTTGATGGGAAGTGGGTGGCAGGAGTTGATTTTGCCAGGAGGGCAGGATCCACACACACAAACCACACCGTGACCATGCTGGAAATGGCATTTCCTGGCTTAACAGTGGGAGATGAGACCTGTCCTTTGAACCCAGAGGGAACAAGCTCTTTTCTTTCCTGTATGAGACTGATGGCCCTACCCATAACTTTCTCATTGGGTCTTTCCAGCAAAGGGAGGAATTGTAGGCCAAGCGAAAGGGCAACTGAGCTGCTCTCTGGTTAGGTTGGAACATGCCACAAATTGCATAAAGGGAATTGAGACTCTCCCAGTGTGGGAAATGTTGTCTTGCTCAGGACTTCTTTATCCTATTATTTACTGGAGCGCCAAATCAAACCCACACCTAAAAATAAGTGCATGATGCCCTTCCTGAGTTCTGCCCCCACCCCCCAGCAAACCCCTAATGCTATTGCCTATGGATCGCATATGCATTACCATCCCTCCCAACAGGAAATAGCATCACAGACAAGGAGACACTTCATTCGCTGCTCCTGCCTCCTTCCTAGTTTCTGGATGAGCTAAGGAAGCCTGCAAAGCGACCTCGTCTGTCTCTCCCTTCTGCGGCTTCCTTGACAAGAGAAACACCAGGATTGCATCTCGGTCAGTGACCAAAAACATAACAGGAATGAGATTCCCTTTTGAAAAAGTACAGTCTTGGTTTTCATTGGCACACCTTCATTCAATCAAACGTGGCAGAAGACATCAGGTAGGAAGACAAAGTGAGCAAGCAGTAGAGGTGAGAAGTCCGTTTGCCCCTTCTTGGGCAGGCGGTTTTGCAGACGGGCCTCAGACCTCCATGTGAATTGGTGAATGGCAGGCCGGATCATTTCCTGCTGCCAAATCAGCCAATGGTGGCAGGAATTTGGAAGGTGTTCCCCTGGGCACAGGACCAACCACTCAGTGGCAGCGCTTAGCCCTACGCCCAGGGCCAGGAAATATTGTGGGCCTGCCTGGCCCTTCTCTTCCTGCACTGGTCCTGGAGGGCCAGGCTCCATTGCATCGCATCGTGGAATTTTCCTACCTGATTGAATTGTGGATCCTGGACTGTTCATTCCTGCTGGCATGCTTTTAAAAAAGCCTGCATCAGTGTAACACTTGAGATGCCACAGATATGGCTGTAGTTCAAAGGCGGGCAACCTGTGGGCCCTGCATATGTTGCTAGACTCCCAACTCCCATCATTTGCAGCCAGCACGGCCAGTGTTGAGGGACGATGAACTTGTAGGTACACCAAAATCCTGCAGGGCTACAGGTTCCCCAACCCTATTATAATCAACCTTTCATTTTTCTCTGCCCCTATGAATCCCTAATCTAGATAATCTAGTCCATCGGATATGGATTTCTAACCCTGCTTCAATGATGAGCTCAGGTGTTAAGGGCCCAACCCCAGGTGCTGTTGCAGCTTTTCCTGGTAAAATTTAATTCCCTGTCCCTAACCTAGGGGTGGACCCCCTGCCTCTCTCCAGATGTTGTTGGACCCCCCCTGTTGAGGTGTGGTTTTTTTGTATGTGTCATTTCTTTTCTTTTGCTTGTTTGTTCTTACATATTTGAAAACCTAACAAAAACAAATTTAAAAATACAGTTTCAGAAAATGCAAAACAAACAAGCAAGCAAAAGAATTTAAGCTTGAGAAATTAGCCAGTCTACAAACCACCTTAAATCAGTTTTATTAATCCAGTTTAAATTAAACCACTGAAAATCTCAGTTTAGGTAAGCCCTTAAAACTAGTTTTCAGTCCAGTAATTATTATTATTATTTTTACAAGTGAGGATTGAAGGAGTATCATGTGCACTAAAGTTATAACGATACCAAATTTGAGATTTTGTTTTTTAAATCTAAATTCTATTGTAAGGTTTATGTGTATGTGTGGTTTCTTTCATTTTCTTTTCTTTTAAAAAGTGAAATGTTAATATAAAGTGAATCACCACAGTCAGAGAGACACTGCCAGATGCATTTGGGCTGTCTGTAGTAATTTTTAGACCAAAAGCAAAACAAAATGCTAAGAAGATCTGTAATATTTTAAATATAGTTTTTGTACATATTCATGTCTGTGTACAGGTCAAGAGAGACAAATCTGACTCTATGTAGCTTGTAATGGTGGGATTTCTTTTCCATTATTTGTTCTTTTTTAATCTTGCATTTGTCTTGGGGCTGGGAGGGTACATTAAAAATGCTTCTTAGTAATGCCTGATCTATGGTGATTTCTCTCCCTGGCTGGGTTTATTCTTTCGCCCCTTGGCAGTCTTCAAACAAAATGAACAGAGCACTCGAAAGAGCTGGAGGATGGTCAGCTAGATAATTATTTGTCTAGGGAAGCAGCCGAAACAGCAGCGGTCAAACGAGCTCGAATAATTTAACAAGCTCTGGAATGTGCAGTAGCGAAGGACAAGGCCGGAGCATTGATTTTGGCACCTGAGGCGGAAAATCCCAATGAGTTGCGCATTGCACACATAAGTACACACACGTATAATAACTGACCAGTTGCCACCTTTGATGAGTTTCCCAGAAATGCAACTCAGTGAGCGAAGAGAATGGAAGCATAGGGACACAGGCTCTCTTGCTTCAAGTGTTTTCCTCCATTGCCCAATGCGCTTGTTGTGGAAGCAGGGGTCGGGAACCTCAGGCCTAGACCAGGCTTCCTCAACCTCAGCCCTCCAGATGTTTTGAGACTACAATTCCCGTCATCCCTGACCACTGGTCCTGCTAGCTAGGGCTCATGGGAGTTGTAGGCCAAAAACATCTGGAGGGCCAAGGTTGAGGAAGCCTGCTCTAGACTTCTATCCTGCCCTTCTCTGGCCCTGTTTCACACCCTCAAGTGTATTTTCCTGGCTGAAATGTGGCCTTGAGCTCTTGCTGGTCTGGATGGAAGATGGAAAGAGGGACGTGCTGGTGTGTAGAAACTCGTCGACTGTGCAAAGGTAAAATTAGCATATGTTGCCCCACCCACTTTTGTTTCTGGCCCCGCCTACCACTTGCATGTGGCCCCAGGAAGGGAAAGAGGTCCTTGGGCAGAATAGGTTCCCCGTGCATGGTTTGAAGTGACAGAGCATAGCATGCAGAGGTGGTCAACGGTTGCACCCACTTCAGAGCCAAAGAAGGCCTTGGCAGTGCCTTCTGAGGGGGTCAGCTCAAGACTCAAAACAGAAATAGTAACAATAGTGACAACAACTAATTTCATTAATAACCAACCACAACAAATTGCATATATATCTTGTTCTTCCTCCAGTGCTGCTAAGGTGGTATATGGTTTTATATTCACTACAGTCCTGCAAGGTAGGTTGGACTGAGACAGTGTGACCAGCCCAAGGTCACACCATGAGTTTCACAGCTGGGAGGGGATCTGAAGCTGGGTCTTCCCTGGCACTAACTGATTCTGTGGGCCTCTGTTGGAAAGATACCCACAACTAGGAATGGATGGATCAGTCAATTTTGGTTCTCTCAGTTTCTCATCTTTCCAATCTTAAATTCTGCAGCAATTTGCATTTCCCTTTTTCTTTTAACTAACTCCTCATGAGAATCCATCAGCATTAGAGTGCATGTTTCTTCAAATAAACACATTTGCATGCAGCTTTGACTTGTGTACACATTTTGGCACAAACTTTCCCCTAATACACATTTTTGTATTACTATTTTCATGAATATGTTCATTTTTATGCACCCTTTCTCCTAATACATGCACTGGACTGTATGCCGTATAGCACTGAGTGGCGCTGTGAGCCAACAATGACTTCCACTATCCACAATGGAACTTTGTCCCCTTCTCGTCCCCCTGCAGGTCTCCTAAATTTGTTCTGGGGGTTCCCCCAACCACCCAGAGCAAATCTGGGGACACTATGGGCCACATGGAACTTGCTCCCACAGGAGACAGTGATGGCCACCAACCCGGATGGCTTTTCAAAGGATAGAAAAATCATGGAGGAGAGAGCTATCAATGGCTACCAGCCACACTGGCTACGCTCTGCCCCCACATTTGGGGGCAGTAATGCTTCAGTTGCTGGAAACCACAGGAGGGGAGAGTGCGCTTGTGCTGGTTTCCCACAGGTTTCAGCTACTGTGAGACCAGGATGCTGCCAATGGCCCTGATCCGGCAAGCTCTTCTTATGTCCTTATGAAGCCTTTGCAGCAGTCAAGAGGCGTCGCCCTAAAATGCGCTACTTGGGTAATTCTTGCTCTGCATCTTCACTCATTTGGAGCCGGCCGCCTGAGCAGCCGCGGAGCTGGAGAAGTGTGGGAACAGGGAGGTGCTGGGGCTGTCAGTGGTGGGCGGCAGCGGGCTGCACGGCTGAAAAAGCTTTGTTGGAGGAGGGGCAGGCGAGAGAAGGAGGCCCGAGAGGCTCCCACCCTAGATGCTGTCAGGCCTTATTTCTGTCATACGCCTCAAGCCCACAAGGCCTCATTGTGCGGGCTTGTTAAACATGATTTTCCCAGCCAAACATAAGAGACCTGGCTTCGATGCTTACATGCTCCCAAATTCCCATCCGTCCTTTCTCCTTGTTATTCCCTCCGCCCTTCATCTCTAATAATGAATTCCCCCTGCCTTTATTTGCGGCTCCCCCCTCCCTTTGCATTAGCCTGCAACTTCTCTGAGCATGACTAGAGAGAGTTGGGAAAAGGCCAGGAGGTAGACAGTGGCACTGTTCCCTGCCCACTGGGCTCCTTTCGACACAGCCAGACAGTCCATATATCCCCAAACACAAAACGCTAGCAGCTCGTGGGCCGTTCCCCAAAGGGGTCTTCCTGCTTCCTTCCTGATGAGTCATTTCCTCAGCCCACCAATCCTTTCTCTACTGGGGCATTGGAAGATTTTTCATTTTTACTTTTCACACACCATGGTCCCCCGAAAGCACCAGCCAGTCCCTCACTCTCATGGATAGAGTTGGGGTGGGTGAACCTGTTAATTTCAGTTCCTCTCAGTTCCTCCTTTCCCTCCCAGTCTTCAGGTCTCCTCATTTTCACATCAATATTGGATTTTTTTTAAGGCCTCACAAAAACTCACCAGCATTTTAATGATGATTTATCCTAATATACAGTACACATAGGGCTCATCCACACTTACATTTATTCTGTGTTTTCTAGGCACAGATCCAGGTCCATGTCTGAGCAGGGGGTTTTTCCCCCCTGGAGCCATGGGCATAGCCAGAGGGTGCAGCTGCCCCCCTCAAGTAAAACAATAGAAATACTTAACTAACTGATCAATCATGTTGGTTCTGCCCCCACTAACAAAAGTCCTGCCCCCCCAAATGCTGGCTACGCCCATGCCTAGAGCTTTCCTGAGGAAAAACCATGTTTTTACCACTGAATCAGAGCAAATATGAATCCGTGGAAAACCAAATTGACGTTTGCTCTGATTCAGTGGTAAAATGCAGACATGGAAAGCCCCGGACCTGTGCCCAGAAACACAGAGCGAAGGTAAGTGTGGATGAGCTCAAATATATGGCTTCCCATTAGCTATTTGTCATACCTTGGATCCCAAACGCCTTGGCTCCCAAACAAATCGGCTCCCGAATGATTGAAACCCGGAAGTGAGTGTTCTGGTTTTCGAACAATTTTCGGAAGCCAAACATCCGGCGTGGCTTCCAATTGGCTACAGGACGCTCCTGCAGTCAATTGGAAGGTGTGCTCTGGTTTCCGAACATGTTGGATGTCGAATGCACTTCCAGCAGATTCCGTTTTACTTCCAAGGTACGACTGTACCATGGAAAAGTGTTTGCAGTTTAAGCAAGAAAAGTCTCATATCACATTAGAAACACACAGACAAATTGCCCTGGGTGCATAGGGGAGAGAATGGCAGAAAGCAAAGAGGAAGGAAAAAGGCGGAAAGAGAAAACAGCTCATGAAACAACATAGATTTTGGCTCTCCTCCCCAATGCATTCCTCTCATTTAAATTATTGCATTTAATACTGTGCACATCCGGTGGGGTTTCTGCCCAGGAGAAAAATATCTTGTTTTGATTTAACGAGGGCTTTTTTGGCCAAATCAGATAGCCTTTTCTGCCAAAGCGAAACATTTATTCTTCTCTTTCCCCATGTCAATTTTTTTCCTTTGTTGTTTTTGCTGCCCTCTGCCCTGTGTCAGATTCAAGCTCCCCCTCCCACTTCCCCACATCTCTCTCATTCCACAGCAGTGTTTGGGCTGCAGCCAATTTCAGTGCTATAGAAAGACTTATTTGAAAAAGGAAAGAAAAAGAAAGCAAAGGATGGCCAAACCAAACCAGAGGAAATGAGAACAAATGAAAGAGAGCTCAAGGTAGGCTGTAGACTCCAAATCAAAAGCAAGGCAGCTCAAACCAAACACACAGAAACATCAACTGCTCTTCATATGAACGATCACACCACAACACGGTCATTTCCTGGAGTTCTGCCCAGTGATGATGCAGAGAATTATGTACAGTCCCATCAATGGTAATCCAGGGAACTATTCCATTTTAGCGTGGTCATGCGGTTTACTTTACAAAGGACAGCCCTCTGCTTGAAACAATGGGGAACCTCCAGCCCATGGACCTCATTCGACCCCCTCCCCTGCCTGTTTTGGATAATTCATGCCTAACTGCCCTACACCTATCATTACATATGACATTTGCAGGCCTTGCTCATCAGCTGATCATCAGGGCTTGCAAAGTCCTGTGCTTTTGCCTATGTGAAATTGGTCCACAGTTGTGTGTGTGGATAAAGATCCAGTGAGGCCAGGTGTAGCTCTGTTCAGGACACTGGTTTGTATCTAATGTTAGTCCTATTCTGAGTAGACCTATTGAAATGAATGAACATGATGTTATTTTTGTGTTATGTTTGGATATCTCTTTTGAAATTGTTGATTTGTTTTTTCTTTTGGTTATTTAAGTGAAACTCAATAAAAAGAAATGGGGAAAAAAAGAAATGAATGAACATGAGTGGATCTCTGAATTCCAGTAGGTATACTCTGAATAAATGATAGTAGGCTACAACCCATTGTCACTCGCCTGCCAATTTCCCCCTGCCTCACATTAATGTTAACAGGAGTATGTTTCTAGTAATATGAGTATTTCCACACTAACAGATGGTACAAGCAACATGGCTGTAGTGCAGCTTAGGTGCATTTCTATCAAGGACTTCTGCTCGGCTCCTGCTGTAACTCAAACGTACTGGCTTAATTATTTGCTATACAGAACCTCATGAACCTTGGTACCTTGGCACAGAATTCAGTAAACCTGTATCAAAAGGAAAACATGCCCCTCCAGGGACACGTCCAAATTAATATTTCCTCAGCAGGATGAAAAACAGTGTGTCAGCTCCTGTCACAATGGGAGAGAAAAGAGAGTGAGCAAGAGAAGCAACATGAGCGATGAATGATCTGTAAGCACAAACAAAGCTTGTTTTCTTGACATGGCACAACCAGCCTTTGACTTTTCAGTGGCTGAATCAAAAAGTCATAGGTCTCTCTCTTCCTTGTCACTTCCATTCTGTCTTAAATGTGACTGTGATGGTGTGAAGCACTTCCAAGCTGCTGTTGGACATGTGTGTTGTGGACTTCCCACAGGAATGGTTCTAGAACAGTATTTTTCAACCTTTGGTCCACATATGTTGTTGAACTACAATTGTCATCATCCTTGACCATTGGCTAAGTTGACTGGGCATGATGAGAGTCACTGTCCACAAGAGCATAAGAAAAACATTGCCGGATCAGGCCAGGGGCCCATCTAGTCCAGCATCCTGTTCTCACAATGGACAAAAATATGCCAGTGGGGCGCAAGGAAGCAGGACCTGAGTGCAACAGCCATCTCCCCACTTGTGGTCCTTGACAAACAGTATTCAGAGGGATACTGCTTCCAACAACAGAGGCAGAACATAGCCATCAAGGTTAGTTCAACAATTTCTGGGGTACCAAGATTGAAGAGCACTGCTTTAGGACATATGCACATAATGTACAACCCTGTTACGACTTTGGAGTCACTCCTCTGACTACATGAGATGCTGGAGCAGTGGGGTTCATGCCCAAGAGCATGGCATATTATGCATTCTCTTTAAGATTAGTTACTCAAAGAGGACCAAGAGTGGAATGACCAAGAGTCTTGTGGAAGGAGGGATCCAGCTCAGGGAGGAGAGCTTGTAACAGGCATCATTTTGTCCTTTTCAACTTTCAGAATGAAGCTTTAGGATGGCACCTTAGTGTTCATGTGTGTATGCACATCCCTATGCATGCACAGTAGACCCAAGATGCACCTGTGTCTCACCGAGTGATATAACTTGCAGGTGCCAAGGAAGGGGCTGAAACCTGAAAGATGGGAACTTCTGAACTAGGCTGTGGAACACTCCCCCCCCCCATGAGGACGTTTTCCCTGGGGAAAAGTGAAGTGATGGTAGGTGGGGGGAAAGCGGATAAGGCCAAAGCACATTATCACAAAAGGGCCACAGCTCAGGAGAACGGCACATCCTTTGCATGAAGATGGTTCCAGGTTCAGTCCATGGCATCTCCAGCTAGGACTGAGGGAGACATCTGTCTGAAAGCCTGGAGAG
The DNA here is from genome assembly GCF_965113315.1 of Podarcis vaucheri. Taxonomy (NCBI): domain Eukaryota; kingdom Metazoa; phylum Chordata; class Lepidosauria; order Squamata; family Lacertidae; genus Podarcis; species Podarcis vaucheri. The sequence continues at coordinate 36,519,358 of NC_138752.1, forward strand.
CTGCTACCTTAGTGTTGACATAAAGGTAAAGGGACCCCTGACCATTAGGTCCAGTTGTGACCGACTCTGGGGTTGTGGCGCTCATCTCGCTTTACTGGCCAAGGGAGCCGGCATACAGCTTCCGGGTCATGTGGCCAGCATGACTAAGCCGCTTCTGGTGAACCAGAGCAGCGCACGGAAACGCCGTTTACCTTCCCACCAGAGCGGTACCTATTTATCTACTTGCACTTTGACATGCTTTCGAACTGCTCGGTTGGCCGGAGCAGGGACCGAGCAACGGAGCTCACCCCGTCGCGGGGATTTGAACCGCCGACCTTCTGATCGGCAAGTCCTAGGCTCTGTGGTTTATCCCACAGTGCCACCCGCATCCCAGTGCTGACATAGATGGACCATAATAAGGCAGCTTCCTTATGTGCCTATGTACATACATACCACATTCACACACACACCCATTCACTTTCTCATATGCACACCATTCTCTCTCTCTCTCTCTCTCTCTCTCTCTCTCTCTCTCTCTCTCTCACACACACACACACACACACACACACAAAGACTCAGTTTGCTCTTCTTCCAGCTTAACCTATACCTGTGCCTAGTAGCCAACATTTTAAAAATTGCTCCCTGGAGACAGAGAAACCAAATCAACATGTGTATGAAGCAAGGACAAAAGTTACAAACTCAGGACTGTCCCTGCTTTAAACAGGAGCTCTATTACCTATGGATGTATAATAATGGGAAACGTGCTATCATCCTGCCATGCAGTGTGGTGTTCTTGGCTATGCCAAACCATTTCTAGCAGCTCCCACCTGGCAGCCCTCACATAAGAACATGCCACAGGAGAGGTAGCCATTGTGAGGGGCTGCAGGGATCCTTTCTCGAATCCCAGAAAGCTGTGAAGAAATCCTGTGGGGTGTTTCCCCAACACAGTCACTCATGACCATGCATGTAATGAAAATGCCTAGCTAGCTCAATATGCCAGGCTCTTTTCTGCACTCAAGAGCTCTCGGGCAAATCAGGAGAAGGGAAGACGAAGAAGAAGAAAAACTCTCTTCTGGTGCGTGATTTTTCCCAAAGCTCTTGGGGGGAGGAAAAGAAAAAAGAAAAACCACAACGGTGAAGAATGTGCAGCTTTTCAGTGAATTCCCTACCGGGGCCCAAGGCCTCCTTCTCACACATGATTAGTGTGTTTACCCTTGTAACACGGCAAAGGCGCACAATGGGACCTCTGAGGAGACATTTCCCGCCATTTCCCCCTCTTCATTGTAGCCTTTCACTTTCCTCTTGCAACCCCCCACCACCATTTTTTTCTTCCTTCTTCCCCCGCTGCTTCCCCCTTTTTTTCCAGGGAGATAAAAGCCTGAATTTGTGAATCACTCCATTACAAAGGAGGGAATGACAAAAGCGAAGAGAACTGGAGTCTTTAATGCCGCTCCACCAGTGAAAAGGGCTCGAGGCCTATGGGATGAAGAATAAGCCTTTGGCGGTGCTGATGATTCCTTCTCTTCCCCCTCTATTGTAGATGTACAAGGTCTGCAGAAGAGGCGGATGGAGGGGGGACGGACAGCAGTGCCATGAGGGGCTTATCTGAAATAAAACAGCAGCTGGGGGAATTCCTGAGGGCCGCCGCGCTGAGCTGGCAGGCAGAGCGAATGGCAAAAGATCGCTCTCAGGCGTCCCTAAGGGCCCCGGCCCTTGAACTCCGCGAACTTTGGTTGTGAAGTAATCCTTCCCAGCCAAGCGCTCAACAAGAAAATTAAGACTAGGCCTCCCGTACAATAAAGGACAGGACGGCAGGTGTTTCGAGGGCATAGGTTAATATACCCTCTGACATGGGCTGGAGGAAGAGTGGGGGTACAGTGGGGTGTGTTTGTTTTTAAGGTGGTTGAGTAAACAAAGTAAGCCTTTACGCAATGCCTTTTAAATCAGGTCCCCGTTCCCCAAAATGCTTGAGTTCATTGGTCCCCTTGAGGAGATTATAAAGTTGTTGATCCCGACGAAGAGTCTTAGGAACATCAATGAATTAAAATCAAGAAATACTGGCATGTAATCAATATTGAGCACTGTGACTAGGAATCATAAAATGTTAAAAAGGAATACTGTTGCATTGTGGATTCATCTTATTAAACACAAAGGTTCCCTGGTGGCAAGAGATGTGCACATGACCCTTGTTTCTGAGGCTCAGAGTTCCCAATTCAATTTTTCACATTATAACTCATTAACATCTTTTCCCTCCCTAGGACTTTTTTTACCCCAAGGTCTTTTATCCACCCCCTGCATAGTCCTAATGACCCCAGGGGTCAATACTGACAACTTGGGGAAAACCCTGATTTAATTCAACCAAATATATAATCTAATTGTACAAAAGGTTCTTACTGTGGCAGTGAGCAATTTCAGGAATACCATATATTCTATTCGTAAAATTGTTCACTAACAAAATATAAATCTTTGTTTTGTTATGTTATGTTATGTGATATGTTATGATATGATATAATAAATTACAGAATAGAACAGGTTTATTTTTTAAAAAAAGACTGCAAATATAACAGAAGAAGGAATGAATAAAGATTTAAACATTGCCTGCTGACATTAACAACAGGAGTATTCCATCAATTCTAATTTAAACAAATGAACTAATATACGCAGTGCATATATCCAAATAGGTATGTAAATCAGATTGGCAATTATAAGCTATGTGTTCACTGGATAATAGAGGGTGGGTATCTTTCCTGTCATCTTGGACAATATAATGACAACAAAAGGTTTCTACTGCAGTAGTAAGCAAGCCTCAAATTGCAGTCCTGTGCGCACTTCATTGGAGCACAAGTCCTGGTGCCTCAGTTGGACTTCATAGATTTGCAGAGCTGGAAGGGACCACAAGGATCATCTAGTCCAACCGATCTTTTTGCCCAACATGGGGCTCAAACCCATGACCCTGAGACTGAGAGTCTCATGCTCTACCAACTGAGCTATTTTATGTTAAAGCCTTTATAAACTGCTATGCCTAGGATTTGTGCAGCACTGCTGCATCAGTGGAGTTTCATGTGAGTAGGCCCCACCAAAGATTATTTTAAATATTAGCTGTTAAAATGCACCACCCTCTGAAATCTGGAGAACAGATTTCATGTCAGCGATGAGCACATCGGTGGCATCAGCAAAGCTATCAGATGGATAACTCCCACTACCCCAACCAGCAACCATGCTGGCTGCGGCTGGTGGGTGTTGTGTAAAACACCTGGAGGGCACAGGTTGGGAGAGGCTCTTGTAAAGGATAGGGTACAAATCCCAAAATAAAAATAAAAGAGTCAACACTATAGCAAAAGCTCCAGAAGGAAATCAGCATGAGTGCACTGGTGCATTGAAACTGGAGGAGTCAGACTTGGGAGTAAATGTGCAGAATTGGGCTGCAATACAGCTATTTTGCTGGAGCCAGCTTCTCTTGGCGCAGTCTGCCATCCCTCCATGTCCGCATTTCCTCCTGCCACCCCCCAACTCTGTGCATCTGTTTGGGCCCCACAGCTTTTCCAGTGGCTGGCTGAGCCTCTGACAGCTGGGGAAGGCAGAACTTAGCAGTGCATAGCGACAAATTCTTTACATTCACTGCTGCTTTACAGCCTCTGAGAAAAAGTCCTGAGCTTTGGGGTGGGGGGTGGGGAGGGAAGTTAGAGAGAATCAGCTTTTATTGAAGGCTTTCTATTAAAAAAAAACCCCACTCTCATTAGCACAGACCATCTCTAGGGCATGCCTGCTACTCCCAGGCGCACCTGCTTAGTTAAATAATAAGTGCTTCAGGCTTGGAGCCTAAACTACATTCTTCGTTTGCCACATATCCACCCCCAGTGGGCTGCTTATACCTTTAAACAGCAGCACAACAGGCAGAAATAAAACAGGTGAAGTTTTCTGTCATCACTAAGTCCCCACTGATACATTTCTCCTGCTGTTTACAGATAGGTAGCCACTGTGAGAGGATGCAGGCACAGTGGCGTAGCGTGGGGGGTGCAGGGGGGGCCGGCCGCACCGTGCGCAACATCTGGGGGTTAGGGTTAGGGGACGCAAATCCACGGGTTAGGGGGCGCAAATTACTTGCCTTGCCCCGGGTGCTGAGAACCCACGCTACGCCACTGTGCCTGCATCCTCTCCAAGACGCACATGCCCCTTTCTCACATCCAATGGGTATTCAGAGCATAGAAAGCAGGGGAAATTATTTAATACACCCATCCTTGTTTTTTCTGCTAGTAGTCTAACTTGGATATTTTCTTCTGAGTGTTCTGTTTCTGGGGAACACCTCACTGGTACGGTTGTATCTCTGCTTACAGATACAAGAGATTTAACTTTCTAAGCGCTGCCTACAGCAAATATAAGAATAGAAGCAAGTTTCCCATGTCCCCCCCACCCAAGGAAATAAAGAACCTCTTCCTGCCCCTGCTGCAAGCTTTCAAAGTTATTTGTTTCTTCCATTTCAGTGACTTGCACAGTGTCTCTTGTGAATTTTGGGTTGTTCTTCCTGCCTATTTCCTTACTGAGGATTTGAATCAAGCTCGCATTGCCACCTTCCATTCTGGCAGGGCTCCTGCGTCTTTCATAAGCTTGCATGACAGGCCAACAGGTGGGATGGGGAAGAAACTTTGTTCAACCTGCATTGAAAGGCAAACCTACTAAAACTGTGCTTCCCACAACAACGCAGCAACTGAAATGCAACCATCGTTTGAAATTTGCATTTCTCTGAATTTTGCAATGCTGTACTCCCGCCAAGTAATGTGTACAAAAATGAATATACTTGGGTATGCATAAAAGTGCATGTATTTGTGAAAATAGCATATAAAAATGTGTTATGTTAGAGGAAATTGCTTACAAAAATATTTAGATTAGTCAGTTAAAAAATGTGTTTATTAAGAGAAATTTGCACCAAAATGCTGATGAATTTTCATGAGGATTTTTTTTAATTGCAAACTGATGTGAAAGTGTGGAGAAATGAATCTAAGATGGGGAAAATGAGAAACAGAGAGAGACCAAAACTGACGCATTTGCCATCCCTAACCAGGATAGAGTTTTCTTTTTCCTGATCAGTTGCCAGCCCTCTAGGATCATTCACACATTAGGATGACGCCATAGAGGATGGAGCTGGATCATGGCTGCTGCCTTAGGCTTGCCCGCTAAACCCATTCAGCATATAGCTTCTGAAGGAACCTCCATGTGTGCAATACAGGTTGCTTAGGCTTAATCTGCGCATTTGGAAAACCTGGAAAAAGCAGGGCCTCCCATCATGTGTATATCATGCAGTTTGTGCACTCTTTCAGAAGTTGTAGTGAACACACATGTACGGTGGGAGCAAGGAGAGTCGGATGCAACCCCTCTGCCTGTAAAACGTCTTCCTGTCTTTCCATGCCTTCATCTTGCAGTTTTCCTCTCTTTCCCTTCGCCTCTTTATTTTTCCTCTGTATATTCCTCCAGCCTTTTCTCTCTCTCTCTCTGATTTTCTGCTTGCTATTAGGCTAATTGGCTGCACCTGCCAGCGAGAACCATAAAATTGGAGAAGCCGCCATGGCTGACTGATTTGGATATGCCCAACTTCCAGATTGTTTACATTAGTGTAACCCTTTGTCACGGGTTCTCAATGGTTCTCAGCCTTTTTTAAAAAAATAAATCTATAAATCTATCTGAAAGTGTATGTATGCATGTATTTCTCTTTATCTGATGAAATGTTACAACTTTCTGGATTTTTAGTTTAGAGAAAAGGTGAGTAAGAGGGCTCATGATAGATAGGTCTACAAAATTATTGGTGGTGTGGAAAAAAGTAGACTGGGCAGAGGAAAGTTATTCCCCTCTCTCTGAAGGCACAAGAACTGTGGCATCCCATGAAGCTGAATGCTGAAAAAGAAAGTACTGTTTTGCAAGGCATATAGTAATCTGTGGAACTCACTCCCACAAGGTAGTGGCTTTAAAAGAAGGTTAAACAAATTCATGGAGGGTAGAGGTATCAGTAGCCACTAGCCACAATAGCTGTGTTTCCCCTCCACTGTCAGAGGCAGCAATGCTTCTGAGTACACATTGTTTGGAATCAGAGGAGGGGAGAGCGCTGTTGCTCCCAGGTTCTGCTTGGGTTCTTGCAGGTGTTTGGATGGTCATTGTGACAATGGACCTTCTGCCTGATCCAGCAAGCTCTTCTCTTGGATGGATGGATGGATGGATGGATGGATGGATGGATGGATGGATACTAAGAAATCTGCTGCATCAGATCAAAGGCCAATTGTTCAGCATTTTGTTCTTAATGGTGGCTAACCAGATAGATGCCCATCATGTCAACTCTTACTCACCTTTCCTCTAAACTGACAAGCCAACAAATTAAGCAGAAAGGCACTATGTTAAGAGTTATGTGGATTGCACTGTCAGGCTGCATTCTTATGCACCATAGATGGATAACCTTGAGCCTGGAGACCACACATGAGCCCCAGTCTCATTTTATGCAGACTTCAGCACCACCAGAAGCTGCCTCATTTGTCCAGCCCTCCACGGTTCCTTGTTTCCTGTTCTTTTCTTCCTCTCCTGGCTTTTTAAACATGCCTCCCCACACCTTGCTTCAAGGTAGTCTCAGGGCAACTGTGAGGTGTCGTGTGTTGTATGATGAAAATAAATTTATGTGGGGTTTTCTTTGGATTTTCAAACCTTTTTAACAGTTGCATGTCTTTGGGGGGTGCAAGGTTTTACCCTCCAACAGTCCGAGAAGAAATGGGTAGTGGGATTGTGGTGTATGTAGCACATTAAAGTTAGAAAAGAACCACTTTCTCTTCCTTTTTAGAACAGTAGTAGTGTTTGTAAACTGTACTTAAAAACTCAACTCTTTTTAATTCTCATTTGAGAGCAACCCCTGTGGGGCTCTGAGCAGACCTGCTTAGGAATGGGAATTCTGAGCTAGCCATAATGAAAAATGAAGCAGGGTACTCTATATTCCAGATTCAAGAACATTTATATCTGTGGCTCCTCCCACCACCCACTCTGGCCCCACCCACTGCCAGCATGCGTCCCCGGTACATTACCCTGCAGGGAATGTGGCCCTGGATTGCAGCAGTGATCCCCCTCCTCTGTTATGCACATTTATTGAAAACAGTGGGACTTACTTCCAATTAAGCAAACACAGGATTGCCCTGTAGATATTGTTGATCAAGGCCAAATTAGGAGCCAGCAGAAAAACTGGAATTGCAACCACAGTTCCCTATGGTTCAGCTAGCACAACCCCTGCCTCCTCTCTGCTTTATCAGGGCACCCTTCCCCAGTGTGTTAACATTTCATCAAATGAGTAGAATGATAGTATTTATAAATAGCCAGCCTCATATACAAGTCAAATACACAAATTGACTGGGATGAAAAAATCCATATGTTTCTTTATCAGGGTTGTTGTTGGTTTTTTTTAAAAAAAACCACACACCATTATGTTCCATACTACATCTCCTCCCCCTTGAGATCAGTGTTGCAGATGCTTGCAATCCCAGTTGTGCAATTGTCTAGATTTCAGAGTGAGTTTTAATGTGTGAGTGTGTGTACAAGAGAGAGAGAGAGAGTCTGATTCCAAGAAGTAACCAAATATTTGGTTCCCATGCGTAAGCAATGGAAAAGAAAAGAAACACACATTCTGTTTTGGCAGCCTCTCTTTCTTGGCTCGTAGTTGTCTTTTACCGACACAAAAATGCGGGTGAGCATAGAAAAGAAAAGCAATGAGCTGGGGGGTGCAGGAGAATTAAGGGACTTTCAAGCAAAAAGAAAGAGAAAGCTTTCCCCCTCTACTTTCTAACTACACTACTTTCCCAGCTGAAAATTTTGTACCACACAGGGTCCACACATAACTACGTGCGCTATGCATGCATGTGGTTTAAACCTAAAGAGTAAATCTGTTTCTTGGGCATTTGTTTGTGGAGAGGTTAAACAGTGTTGTGTCAAAGCAAGTGGGTATAGGAGCATACAGAGGCCCTGGAATGGCATCATTTGGCAGCTGATCCAGGGATGGACTAGATGACCCTAGGGTTCCCTTCCAGCTCTACAATTCTCTTATTCTAAGTGTTATCCCACACTCTCCAGTGCATTTTCCCATTGCTTTTCCTTTTGCCAAAACTCAGATCTTGCGGCGGCGGCGGGGGGGGGGCAGAAAGCACAAGACCTCCCCACTTTCATTGTGCAACCTGGATTTGCCATTATGTGATTGAATCCACCCAAAAGAGAAAGGGTCTGGAAGGGCTCTGGTTCTCCTAACCACCTTTTTTCAGAAGGGATCACTTGAAGTAGAAACATGAGAGGAGGGGTGCTTAACCCTTTCCACCCATCTATTTACCACTGAGATTCTCCCCCCTCTCCCCGCAATGTCCAGGAGAGAGCATCCCACAGATACCATCCAATCAAGTGCATTCTGCACAATGTTGGAATCGGGCCTTTCATGTGGCAGTACCTACCCTTTGGAACTCCCTCCCACTGTGGATCAGGCAGGGTGCCTTCCCTGTTGTCTTTTTGGTACCTGCTAAAGAGATTCTTCTTACAACAAGCCTTCCCAAATCTTTATCCCAGTTGGTATCTGTCATGGATTTTAATTGATTTTATACATGTGCTGTTGTTGGATTAAAACTGTTTTTATATTTATTTGTTTGTTTGTTTTTTATTATTTAAGCTTGTTTTTATATATGTAGGTTTTAAAAAAAATATTTTACATAGGTAGCTGTTTTATATGTAATATTTCAGGAAACCTCATGGGAAGCGATTAAATAACAACAACAACAACAACAACAACAACAACAACAACAACAACAACAACTCAGATGTACTTTTACACCTATTGATAAACTGGTACAGTCCCCATGTTTTGGAATACAACTCCTATCATGACTGGGGGCTGATGGGAGCTGTAGTTCATAACATCTGGAGGGCACTGTTGGAGAAGACTGTTCTTGTATATGACTCAATGTCTAGCTCACAGGGTGGAGGTGATGACTGGCCCCAGGCCTGAGTCACCATTTTTGAGCTCGATCCTTCCTCCCTCTGAGCCACTCTTTTCCACCTGGCTCTGGTCAGTGGGCTATTGGCAGCCTAGTAAAAAAACAAAGTTAGTCCCTGCAATCCTGAAATCCATTTACCTCTGTCATAGAGGAATCTGCAACACAATGTTGCAGAGTGAAGTATTCGGCCATGCCCTCTTCCAGGATATGCCATTCCATTCCCTCTCCTTCTACCATTTTCAGTCTGCCCACCACACCAAGAGTCAGTATTCCAAGACAGCTCAGCATGCTCAGGCTTCATTGGACTTTGTCTGTTTTCCTCTCATTTAGGATTTATTCCACTTCTGCAAACTATGGGGCTCCTCCAAGGCTGATGATATACTTCATTTTTTTACGTGTCAATATGTAAACTGAGAACATTATCATTATACATCTCCTGTCCTGTTAGGGCCTATTTTTTTTGCCACAAGGAAATGGCTGGTTTGTGTTTGTAAAGTGAGTGCCCAAAGTCCCATCTCTTAATCTTCTTCCAAGAGTCTGTCCTGCAACATTTGCTCCCAGAACAAAGTCTGAAGATTCCAAATTCACCTTTTCCTCCCATGAGCAAAAATGGCTAGAGAATGGGTGAACTTAACAATTTCTGACCATTTCTCATTTTCCCAGCCCTCCATTCTCCACAATTCAACATCCGTTCACATTTTGTTCCAGTGCTCACAGTATCTCACCATTTTAGTGCAAACTTCTGTTGGTGTACACGTTTCTCCAAGCAATCTTCCCTAATATAATGCACTTTAGTATGGTATTTTCACTAAGATATATGCGTTTTAATGTATACCTTACTTAGAATATTCATTTTTGTACACATTACTTGTCTGGAGAGCCACGTTGCAAAATTCAGAGAAGTGCAGATTTCTGAGGACGACTGAGCTTTTCTTCATATATTGTATGATTGGTTCATGTTTGTAAAGTGAGTGCGAAACCCTGCCTTGGAATCCTCTTTCACGATTCCATCTTGTTCTTGCAACATTTGCACACCCACCCTCCCGGCTCATTCCCTTGCGTCAGCCTCTCTGTGTGCCTGCTCCTTTCTCTGCACTGCATCTGAAAACGGCACCACCTGTTGCGGCTGTCCGCACCGTGTTACATTCAGATGCTCAGCTTAGTTTCCCCTGTTAATAAAAACAGGCTTGCGAATGAGGGTATATCTGTGGGAAAGTTGCAGCTTGTGGGAAGACAGTGGGGAGCCCTGGGGAGAGGAGAGAAGGGGGTGGGGGTGGGAGGGAAGGAGGGAAGTTGTGTGTGTCAGCACGCATGGAGGGGGTGGAAGCCGGGCTTTGCTAACTGCTCTTCCCCTTCATTTAGGAGACAATGTGCCCACCCACAATTGGGCCAAACATAAGAGAAGGCACAACAATGAGTCAATTAGGGAAAAGGGGCATTTTTCCCCCCAAAAGGGGGAGGGGTACAGATTCTGCCACATCATAACTGTCTCTTTTCTTCCTTGCAACCAGCCCCTTCTTGGGCTCCCTCTCCCACCAACTGCAGAGATCCTCTCCTCTCCTCTCCCCTCCCCACCTCACCCACCAGCACTCTCCCTCTTTGCTAGAGTGGGAGTCACAAATTCATTTACAATTCACAGATTCAAAGGCAACGAAAGGGTCTTCATCAGGGCAAGCTCATCGCCTCTGACCCCTTACCAAAAACCCAAATCAGGCCCATCTCTCTCTTGAGCTTTGCCCATCATTTCTGAAGGTGGTGTGGCATCGATGCCCATGATGTACATATTGCATAAAGATGCTACAGCAAGAGATGGAGAACTCTAGGCCCTAGGCCCAAATGTAGCCGCCCCACGACTCTTTGTCTTGCCTCAATGACACTTCTCCAGGCTACAACTGCTCAGAGCCTGCTTCTGCCTGGCATGAATGCCTCCTTCAGTCATACCTCGGATTACAGATGCTTCAGGTTGCGTTTTTTCGGGTTACCGCCAAAACCCAGAAGTACCAGAACGGGTTACTTCCGGGTTTCGGCGGTCGCGCTTTCGCAGAAGCGGTAAATTGAACTTTGCACATGCGCAGAAGCGCCGAATCGCAACCCGCACGTGCACAAATGCGCTGCTGTGGGTTGCGAATGTGCATCCCGCACGGATCACGCTCACAACCCAAGCGTCCACTGTAATGCTTCTTGCTTGCCTGGAGGGAGGATAGAGAGGGATGTGTTTGTGAACATGTGTCGAAACCAGCCTCCTTTAGAAAGGTGAGATACATTAGCTGCTCCACCCACTTTTATCTCTGGCCCTGCCCCTCACAGGCATGTGGCCCTAGAAGGCTGTCCAGAAGGGAATGTGGACCTCTGGCTGAAAACACATATCCACCCATGCACTAGAGGCAGTTTCCCCCCAATCTTATTAACGTCAGCAGGTAATCTGTTGGGGGAGCACATGCTGACTGTGGGTGGAGAAAGTGTAAACAATGGTTGAAATGGGTGCCCCCCCCCCGCAGTCTCTCTTTCTGGCACCCACTTTTTCTCACTCTCTTCCTCCCTGATCAGTGAGCTTCTAGAAGAAAGGAACTGAATGGTCTTGCCCAAGTCTGAACTGATCACTCTCAGAGGGCTTTTGAAATTAGGCTGATGGGCGCATAAAATTAGGATGAGCGTCACTGGCTGCCACTCCTGTGTTGCATGAACCTTCAACACCATCTATATAGTGTGTTGTGTTGAGCCACAAAGAATTAACTGTGCCTTGTGTATTTAAGGACAACACAATTGCTCCTCCTCACTCCCCTAACTTGAGACAAATCCTATTTCAGATCCAGATTAAGGTTCACAAACTAGATTTGGTGTCAATTGCGTGAATGCAATTAACCAGCACATTTTCTCTTCCCTTCCCCACCCCCCATTATGTACATAGCAGCAGTGAATGGTAAAGGGAAGTTTAACTCTTCCTCTGCCGACTCCAGTTCTGACAAAAGTCACTTCTCTGAGACTGCTATATTTTCATTTCATGGGGAAACCTCATCCTGGTGCTAATTAATGTTGTGTCTGGTGGGACTCTTACCCAGGCAGACAGCAGGATTTCTCTCAGATTCAGAGACAGGGTAGGGAGGCCAGATTGTCCTCAAGAAGACAGGTCACTGCTGTTAATCCACTTTGCCAGAATGTAACACAGTTTACCTCCATTTAGGAGGCAGGGCGTAGCTCAGCGGTAAAAAGTCCACTATAAATGCAGAAAGTCCAAGTTCAATCCACAGCATCTCCAGGTAGGGCTGGGAATGTTGCCTGTCTGAAGCCCTGGACAGCTGCTGCCAGTCGGGGTAGACAATACTGAACTGGGTGGACTAATGGTCTGACTCTATAGAAGGCAGCTTCCTATGTCCTGCGCTGTCCGCTCAATCAGATGGAGAAACATGGGCTTAGGACAACAACAATAGCTCACAGTTATTTGTTAAAAGGATCAGGAGGCAGATCTGTGGAAAACTTTGCTTTACAGTGGTACCTCGGGTTACGTACTTAATTTGTTCCGGAGGTCCGTTCTTAACCTGAAACTGTTCTTAACCTGAAGCACCACTTTAGCTAATGGGGCCTCCCGCTGCTGCCGCGCGATTTCTGTTCTCATCCTGAAGGAAAGTTCTTAACCTGAGGTACTATTTCTGGGTTAGTGGAGTCTGTAACCTGAAGCGTATGTAACCCGAGGTACCACTGTACAAGGTAGACACAGGAACATGGGCACTGCTTTTTATATGGTCAGTTCATGGACCTATCTCGCTCTGTATTTTTGACACTGACTGGTCAGCCACTCTCAAATACTTCAGATTGGGATCTCTTTTAACCCAACTGGGAGATCCCGGGAACTCAACCTGGGACCTTCTGCATGCAAAGCAGATGCTCTACCACTGAGCTGCAGTCCTTTTGGCATCCCGCTGGTCTATCTAGCTTAGTGATGTTGACAATGACTGGCAGCAGCTGTCCAGGATTTCAGACAGCGTTCTCTCCCAATCCTACCTGGGGATGCCAAGAATTGGACCTGGGACCTTCTGCATGCAAAGCAGATGCTCAAAGTAACTGAACAAATAAATAAATAAAAACTAAAGAGGAATGATTCCCCCCCCTCTCTCTGTGTGTAGGAGGGACGTTACATCAGCATTGGTCCAAAGCATCCTTGGCAAGGAGCAAGGTCTGTGGTCTCATGAGCCAGAATCACCACCAGCCTGCAAAGTGCTTTCCTCCGGGCAGAGAAAGTGACATTATTTTTCCAAGGCTTTCGTCCCCATTTTCGGAATCTGTTTTGAATAAAAGAGCAAAGCTAGTCAGCCAGTCTAGAGTTTTACAATGGAAAGCTCTGGTGGAGGGGGTGGGTTTTTTCTTCTTCTTCTCCCTCTCCCTACATGCTTTAAAGTCAAGCCAATTTCCTTTGGAGGCATTGGGTGAGAGGGGGAAGGGAGAGGGTTGTGAGGTTTTTTGGGGGGGGGAGAGAGAAAGCAACTTTCAAATAAAAATAATTAAAAAAGCAGAGCAGCAGCAGCAGCAGCAGCAGCAGCAGCAGCAGCTGAGGAATGTTAATGCCGTGCAGCTTTCAGTTCCACAGCCCCATTCCCATTCACCACGCCAGCAGTTTCCCAGCGGATTTGCTTGTAAGCCCCGCATTCCTCAGCAGACCAAAGACATGAAGCCCTCCACAGCAAGGATTGGATCAGTGCTCTGTGCATGTGTGTGTGTGTGCGTGGGAGGAACCCACACACATCCTCAGCAACAAGCTCTGTCCCCTCTTTTTCTTCTGTTTTACAGATGCTTTATATAGTTTGGTTGCGTCATTTTATAGTGGGGGAGGGTGTTAAGTGAGATTTTGTTTTTGTTCAATGAGATTGATTGTAAAAACTACCTTGAGAGCATGAGCTGAAAAATAGTTTAGACGTGCATTTGTTTGTTTGCTTGTTTCCCACCTTCACCCTAATGCCCCAGACCAAGTTGCGGCATTAATAAAACAATAATGAACAACTCACAACCATAAAATAAGGCGGGTCCTAAAAACACACACTGCATCATCATACATACATCATCGTCGTCGCCAATTTTTTAAATCGTACATATTTATTAATTTCTGTAAAGAGACAAACGAACAACATAGAGCAATAAGCAAAGCTGATCCATCAACAGAATGCAAGATCAAGATCATACAAAATTATTATCAAGGGAAAGAAAACAGCTTATGAAAACAATTTTAGGAAAGGAAAAGCAAGGGATAATGTTGTTAACCAAGTTCAGTTATTCATAAATCACCATGCATTTGAGGTGGAAAATTCCATGAAGCGATATCTTATTTCTCCAGATTTGTCTGCCCCTCCTCCGTGATGCTTTCATCTTACGTATGCATCATCAGCATTAATTAATTAAATTTATATTTTGCCTTCCTTCCAATGAAGACAATGTGTGAAAAGGCAGATTGGGAACACATTGCCACCAGTTGGACTGCTAGTAGGAAATATTTATTTCAGTTTCTCGTTTTTCCACTCTTCAGTTCAGTTGTCCACATTTTCACATCAGTTTGATTAAAAAAATAATAATGACAATTTATTACCATTTTAATGTGAATTTCACCTAATATACTCATTTTTGTGTGCCTAATACTCACATTTTTCAAAGCAGTTTCCCCTAATGCATTTTTAATGTTACTTTCAATCATCATCATCTTTGTAGACATTACTTGGCTGGAGAGCTGCATTGCAAAATACAAAGAAGTGCAACTGTGTTTTCTTTACAATATGGATGTGTTTCAGAGAGAATGCTGTAGCACTCAGTTCCTGCTTGCGGGCTTCCCATACTCCCCTGTTTGGCCACAGTAGGGTTGAGAGCTGGGCTACACGGGGCTTTGGCCTGATCCAGCAGCCAGGCTCGTCACGGTGAGAACGGGATGCTAAACTAGATGGGCCAATGGTCAGATCCAGCAGGGCTCTTCTTATATTCCTAAGACTCATTCGCAAGCTACTTACCATGATGGCTGTGCTCTCCCTCCACTGTTGGGGCCAAGGCACCTCAAAGACTGCTCTTGAGCTCAGACTTCCCACTGGGTCATCTGGTTGGTCCTGTGAGAAAAGGTTGCTAGATTAGAGGGGTGTTTGGCATTATGCAGCAGCCAGGCTGATCTTGTGTATCACTCCCACACTCCAGAAAATCGAGAGGTGTGCATTTGCAACTAACCTTTACAAGTACAGTGGTACCTTGGGTTACACACGCTTCAGGTTACAGATGCTTCAGGTTACAAACTCCGCTAACCCAGAAATATTACCTCGGGTTAAGAACTTTGCTTCAGGATGAGAACAGAAATTGTGCTCCGGTGGCGCGGCAGCAGCAGGAGGCCCCATTAGCTAAAGTGGTGCTTCAGGTTAAGAACAGTTTTAGGTTAAGAATGGACCTCCGGAACGAATTAAGTACTTAACCCAAGGTACCACTGTAGACGAAAGGAGCTACGTATATGCTCCAACATCCAGAAACCAATTAAGATGTGAATAGTCTGTACAGAAGTGACACACCACAGTGTACTATTGGCCTGTATCCCTGTCTGTGACCACCCCCACCCGGCTTTCCCGGACCCCAATGTTTATTTGGGCAGTAGAGGTCTAGGGAGCTGTTGGTTTAAGGAGGCGGAGGAGGGCTGGTTTCACACTGGGGTGATCTGTTTAATGGGCTGTCAGATGATGGATGTTTCCCTCCCTCTGAAGTTATCTGTCCAGCAGGATCACATTTCCCTCCTGAGCCGGACGTACGACGCCAAAAGCCACGAGTCGGGTGGAGGCCATTATTTATACAAACTTTCCTTCCCCCCGGTTTTTCACCCCTCTCAGAGACTTGTGTCTAATCTTCCCTCTTGCCCCCCCCCCTTCTTTCTGCGAGACATGTTCTAAAACACGGCAGTATTAAAGTCCAGCATTGCCTGGGCTTCAAGGGTAATGAAGTGACTGCCAGGAGAGAAGCCCAACCAGTATGGGCAGGCGAAAGATCCTGAGTGACTACCTCTCTTGGTGGGGATGCTAGCAAAAGTGTGCTGCACAAGGGTAAGGCTGTGTACTGGGGTGCTGTTAGAACTGCAGAGTCATAGAACTGAGGCCATGTCCACATCATATATTTTAAGTGCTTTTTATACCACTTTAAGAGTCATGACTTCCCCTTAAAAATCCTGGAAACTCTGGTTTGTTAAGGGTGTAGAGAGTAGTTAAGGGACACATAAGTCTTTATATACGCAACAGGCCAAGAGAGGGATGTCTTTCAACTGAGGTTGACACAAATACAAAATCCACCTCTGCACAGGACCTTGCTATAGTGGCAATCCAAGACTGCAGCTCAATAAAGGCATTTCTTAGGGAAACTGGTGAGAGTTTGGTCAGATAACCATCTCTATAACGCTCCATTATTAGGAGTGCATACCAAGGGGATGTTTTGGTGTTTCTAATTACAGTAGTACCTTGGGTTACATACGCTTCAGGTTACATACGCTTCAGGTTACAGACTCCGCTAACCCAGAAATAGTGCTTCAGGTTAAGAACTTTGCTTTAGGATGAGAACAGAAATCATGCAGCGGCGGCACAGTGGCAGCAGGAGGCCCCATTAGCTAAAGTGGTGCTTCAGGTTAAGAACAGTTTCAGGTTAAGAACGGACCTCTGGAACGAATTAAGTACTTAACCCGAGGTACCACTGTAGTTGGAAGTCCCTTCTGCATTCTATCCAGAAGAGCCAATCCCTTAGATGACACTTATTCAAGGTCAATGCAGAGCTCAGGTCTAGGAAATAATAATAGTCTAAAACATCTTGCTTCTTTCCAGAGTTGGTTATTACCCAATTCCATTTAGCACAGTGCAAGAAAATGCTCAACCGGCATAGTAGCAATTCTTTTAATATACTGTTACAGTTTTGGGGTAACAGAGCTTGGGGGGCAAGGGGGCACCCATAACTGCTACAGTTAGAGAATGATAGAAATTAATACATGGTATAATTTAGATAATATTTGGAATATTGAAGGGAAGATGCCAGATGTTCAGTATATACTGAACACCTCCAAGAGATTTTTGAGGTCAAATCAGGAAAGAGAAATGAACACTAAACCATCTGCATACATCAAGATTGAGATATTTTCAGACTCTGGACTCATTGGTCTTATGTCCCACTCCATCCCTTTAGATCAAGAGTGAGGAACCTGTGGCCGTCCATATGTTGTTGCTCCCATCATTCCCTACCATTGCTAGTTATTTATTTTTATGTTGATATCCCACCTTATGTCATGCATGACCCAACTTTTATTCTCACAATGACCCCATGAAGTAGGTTAGTCTGTGAGCTGGTCACTGGGAGTGAGTTTCCTGAATGAGAGAGCATTTGAACCCCGGTCCCCCCCACCACAAAGTTCCTAGAGGGGGCCACTCCTTTTCAGCCTGAAGGGTGTTGCAGCAGTCCAACAATATCTTGAGGGGCCCAGGATCCCCATATGTGCTTTAAATAGTAACCTGTGAAATTTCACTTAATTCAAAAGAGGTTGAGCTAGCCTTGTGTAAGGTGGGGTGGTTGTGTTCCCTTCTGCTCATGCTGCTGAGTTCCTAGCCCTCTGCCATAAAAGTCCTGCCATGATGGCACTTATTATACACACATATTAAAGGTGCGATAGAACCCTGTCTTGTGTTACATCTGCTGGTATCTTTAACAATTCAACGCAGGTCACACCATCAATTTATAGCTCTCCATTCAGCCATGGCTGCCCCTCCCCGCAAGAATTCTAGGAGCTAATGTTTGCTAAGGGTACTGAGGGAGCGGGTGGCACTGTGGTCTAAACCAGTGAGCCTCTTGGGCTTACTAGTCAGAAGGTTGGTGGTTCGAATCCCCGTGACGGGGTGAGTTCCTGTTGCTCCAGTTCCTGCCAACCTAGCAGTTCAAAAGCATGCCAGTGCAAATAGAGAAATAGGTACTGCTGCGGTAGGAAGGTAAACGGCATTTCCGTGTGCTCTGATTTCTGTCACGGTGTCCCGTTGCGCCAGAAGCGCTTTAGTCATGCTGGCCACATGACCCAGAAAGCTGTCTGTGGACCAGCGCCAGCTCCCTTGGCCTGAAAGCACCACAACCCCAGAGTCACCTTTGACTGGACTTCACTGTCCAGGGCTCCTTTACCTTTACGGGTACTGAGAGTTGTTAAGGGAATATTGTTCCCCCAAAGAGGTACAATTCCCACAGTTCCCTGTGAAGAGGGCTTGACTCTGGGAACTGTAGCATTGATGGGGGGGCTAGGGACCTCCTAACAGCTCTCAGCACCCTTAACAAACTACAGAATTCTTGGCGGGGGGGGGACAGCCATGAGCATTGAAAGGGGCCTCATAGTGTTTAAATGGATGGCGCGAACGTGACAGCAGCGGAGAGAGATCCCTGCCCTTTTCTCCCTGTTGTTGTTTAGTTGTTTAGTCGTGTCCAACTCTTCGTGACCACCTGGACCAGAGCACGCCAGGCACTCCTGTCTTCCACTGACTCCCGCAGTTTGGTCAGACTCATGCTGGTAGCTTCGAGAACACTGTCCAACCATCTCGTCCTCTGTCGTCCCCTTCTCCTTGTGCCCTCCATCTTTCCCAACACCAGGGTATTTTCCAGGGAGTCTTCTCTTCTCATGAGGTGGCCAAAGTATTGGAGCCTCAGCTTCACGATCTGTCCTTCCAGTGAGCACTCAGGGCTAATTTCCTTAAGAATGGATACGTTTGATCTTCTTGCAGTCCATGGGACTCTCAAGAGTCTCTTCCAGCACCATACTTCAAAAGCATCAATTCTTCGGCGCTCAGCCTTCTTTATGGTCCAGCTCTCACTTCCATACATCACTACCGGGAAAACCCATGGCTTTAACTATACGGACCTTTGTTGGTAAGTTGATGTCTCTGCTTTTTAAGATGCTGTCTAGGTTTGCCATCGCCTTTCTGCCAAGGAGCAGGTGTCTTTTAATTTCGTGACTGCTTTTCTCCCTAGCGGAACTTAATGTGCCTCGAGTGCCTGTTTCCACACGGAGCGTCCTAAGGAACGGGCTGACGGAGACTTGGGCGGACCAGGCTTCCGGGATAGGTAAAGTGGGCGCCTTCGTGCTATGCTCATACGGGGCGGGGGGATGAGAGGAGGTGGTCTTCCGCCCGAAACGCGGGCTTGTTGGTGCCTAGAAAGAAACAAAAGAGCGAGATCGCAGCTGGAGAGCAATGCTTTCCTGTCCCTCCCGTAGAAGCTTGCCCTGTCTCTTGATCCCAGTTGACTTACTTATTTAGCAAAATTTATTTAAAGCTACTCCGTGGGGAGAGAGGTGCATTCTGTCCATTCTTAGAGGCACTGCTCTCGTTCTTCCTGCCTTTTCTTCTTACACATCCCGCCTCGCGTTCAAGGATCTCAGTGCAGCGAACATTGTTTTTGCCCCCTGGCCACTTCATCCTCAGATTGGGTTAAATTGAGAAACAGGTTGAGCGGCTGAAGGTCACCCGGCGGGCTGGCGAGGAAGATGCAAGCCTGGGTATCCCTGGTCCTAGTCTGGAACGCTATAACCACTGTGCTACACTGCCGCCGCCCGCCGGTCCGCCCCCGCCCCCCGCGGTTCTGTAGTGTATGGTAACAAATGAAAGTTGGTTGATTGATTGAATTGTAATGAAGAAGTGGGTGGAGGAGAGAAGATTTTTTTAAAAGCAGCACTTTGCAGCTGGAGCTTTAAGGTTGATGCAAAGGTTGACATTCTAATGTTAAAATTGCTAAATTTAGTAATGCTGAGAAACAGAAACAGGGTCAATGCCCTCTTCTCCCAAATATTTTTTTCAAGACTTTGGGATTCCCCAACCAATCATCTGTCTTTTGCCTCACACTGCTTTTCTGATTGATTTAAAGAGGCATTCAATAGTTACGTGGACTGGAAAGGTCTGCATTGTTATGTTTTTCAGCAGGGAAAACGTCCATTTTTAGAAATGCTATTGTTTTGTAAATTAACTCATAACCTACAGTGCAGACCTATGCATTCCTGCTTGGCAGTAAGCCTCACTGAGTTCAATGGGACTTCCTCCCAGGAAAGTATATATAATCTAGTGAGTGATTACAGATCAGATTCAGCAGATGAAATGGATATATTACTAATTAACCGTGCAATCTA
Source organism: Podarcis vaucheri (assembly GCF_965113315.1). Lineage (NCBI taxonomy): Eukaryota > Metazoa > Chordata > Lepidosauria > Squamata > Lacertidae > Podarcis > Podarcis vaucheri. Next base: position 36,539,461 of record NC_138752.1, read on the forward strand.
TACATACTGTATCTGTTCAGAAGGAAGTTCCACGGAGTTCAATAGAACTTACTCCCAGGTAAATGTGTATAAAATTGCAACTTTAATCTAAAATCAACATGATCAATTTGACGCGTCCTAGAAAGCATGAATATTTCAGGCATGCTAACACTAATAATTTTTTGTTGTTGTTTTCACCGCTTTTCTTAAACGTTTTAGTAATATCAGGGAAGAGTGTGCTACTGAACTTACCACATTTTGCAATACTGTATTATACCAGTTTTTCAATAAAATACATTTCCACATAAGGCTTTGAATTTGTTTGAATTTCACATTTAAATAACACCATGCACTTTATTTGAATCTCACAAAACCGAGAAATTTCCCGGTTCCAAATTTTCCTGAAAGCACACATCACTGGTATTTGTTATTCAAAGTTTCCCCTGGCCTTTTGGCATGGTGCCTCATAAAATATGTTATAATACTGCACTCGTATATGCTTCTAGTATACATATGAAACACACTCAATGGTTTGTTGTAGTTTTGCCTCTGGGCTAGTGAGCCGAGTGAGCTATGAGTAAAGATCGGAATGGAGGATATTGGAGGCAGGACCTTCCTTGGTGGTGAGGAACCCACAATGGTAGAACTCTGCCAAACTTCCTCCTGAATTTAAACGGGCTCTAAAGACCATTTTTATTATTCAAGGCTTTTAATGAGTGACATTCTACTGGCTTATATGTTATGCTGATGTGTTTGTTTACACGTTTTCTTCGGAAATGTGAATTTAAAAAAACCCAAAATTTAATTATGTAAGCTACCATAGGTTGTGGTTTTTTAAATTAAAAAAAAAAGATTGATGTAAATGAGAAAAAGGAGTGGAGCAGCATCCCCATGAGGTTACAGCATTTGTGGGTTTTTTAGCAAGAAAAGACAAGTAAGAGGAGACATGAGAGAGGTGTGTAAAACTATGCACAGTGTGGAGAAAGGATATAATAATTTATTATTTATATACCCCACCCATCTGGCTGGGCTTTCCCAGCCACTCTGGGCAGCTTCCAACAAAATATTAAAATACAGTAATGCATCAAACATTAAAAGCTTCCCTAAACAGAAATGTTTCTCCCCCTCATAATACTAAAATTTAAGGGCATCCAACAAAGCTTCTTTACACAGCACATGGTTAAAGTGTAGGGTTTGTTGCCACCAGAAGTAGTGAGGACCACTAATTTGGAATGCTTTGAAAGATGATTAGATAAATTCATGGAAGATAGGCTATCAATGGCTTCTGGCCATGAGGGCTATGTTCTCTCTCCATATGCCTAGATTATATCTCTGAATCACAAGTGGAGGGAGGGCCGTTGCACTCAGTTCCTGTGTCCTGGCTTCCCAGACACATCTGGTTAGCCATTGTGAGAATAGGATGCTGGAGTAGATGGCCTTCGGCCTGATACAGGTGGTTCTTATGTTTCCCTCTTGCAGACATGGATCCTGAGGATGCTGAAGAATTGGCAGCTGAGTTGCACGGAAAGCCTGTGGGTGTCTGGGACCTCTTGCAAATTGCAGCAGGCACTGGCTTGACCGCCTATGTTGTGTGGGCTGGAATTCTCATGCCAGGATTCCGCAAAGTGCCTTTAAAATTACAGGTACATATCAGACGATTTGCTGTGACATTTGAGGGGAAAGCAGCACAGTTAACTGGCACATGATTATTGTGTTGGGAGGGAACTTGTGCAGGCAGGACTCTCCGTTATGAGACCAAGAGGGGTCTTTGGAGATTTTAAAAAAGCACAAACACACTCATGGATTCTGATGGCCAGATATTTGAAATGCTTAATCACAATCTGTATCAGGATGCTTTCCAGATGCTATACCCTGATGTGATGCTCTTCCCTTTCGCCTATCTATTTGAGTAGGTAGATAATTGATTTGGCTCAACACAAGATAGTCACGTCAAGTGTTTCCTGCTTGGCAGGGGGTTGGACTCGATGGCCCTTGTGGTCTCTTCCAACTCTATGATTCTATGATTCTAAGTCAGCTGCTCCCTCTTCCAAGGTCTGGTGCACCCATGAGCCCCCCGTGGCGCTAGCAAGGCTGTGCCGCCATCAGCCCCAGCATCATACGACGCTGATGAGAGTTGTAGTCTAACACATCCAGAAAACACCAGGTTCGCAAAGACCAGGGCATATTTTCAGCCGGAATTAATCGGAACTCAGTTCTGACACCTCTCAGGTGGGCACCATTGTCATTATAAGAGAACAAAGGCGATGTTTGTTGTGAGTTCCAGCACCACTTTTTCTAGAAAAATAGCACTGACAAAGACTGTTTTAGAGTCTTTAGGTTTCCATGTATATTCCCTACCCCGGAACTCTGTGGCCCTTTCCAACTCAGAGCTTGCCTCTCTTTCTTCTCTTCATCCAGGTTCCGTATGTCCCAGCAAATGCCAATCAAGTGGAGAATGTGATGTCGCTGCTGAAAGGACGCTCTGGGAAGATGGTGGATTTAGGGTCAGGCGATGGCAGAATTGTAAGAGCAGCGAGCTTGATTCTTGATGGTGGCATGTTCCATGAAGTTGGGTGGCCCACTTGAAAGAACTACAATATATAATAATTTGGATCAAAAGGGAAGAACAGGGCTAGGGAACCTTTAGCCCTCCAGCTATTAGTGATTTAAGTGAACTTCACAGATGGTGTTAGCTTCTGAGGAAATGCTTGATCAGGGCTAGATCCCCCAAAATAATAATCTTAGAATCTATTTGCGAATGCATCACTAGATGCATCTGGGCTAGATCAGGTGTGGGAACCTTTGGCCCTCCAGATGTTACTGAACTACAACCCCCACCAGCCTTAGCAAGCATGACCAATGGCAAGGGATGCTGGGAGTTGTAGTTTTTTTAAAAAAATGTTTTATTAGGTTTTATCAGTGAAAAAGTGTAGAGAAATACAAAAGCAAAAAGAATACAAAACACAAGAATACAAAAATACAAAATACAAAAAATACACAAAAAAAGAAAAGGAAAAAACACATATAAAAGAAATGCAAAAATTTCCCTCTTTCTTAAGTTCTCCTCTTTAATTAACTTATTTTCCTGACTTCCTCACATCTCCCATTTTTGTATCCCTTTTTAAAATTTATTCAGCAAATTCATGTCCTATTAGTTTATCCATTATTGATCACCTCTTACATTTTACCTTGTTGCTAGAATCCCCTTCAATTCATTTCAATGTCATCAGCATTCAGAAATTTTACAGTGTTTCTGCAAATAGATTTTAACTTTCCTCCAATCTTCTTCCACCAACTCTTCTCCCTGGTCTCGGATTCTGCCAGTCATTTCTGCCAACTCCATATAGTCTATTAGTTGCATCTGCCATTCTTCCAAGGTGGGTAGTTCTTGTGTCTGGGATGCTGGGAGTTGTAGTTTGAAGGTTCCCTGCACTTGGGTCAGATGGATAAATAGCCTGACCTGGGGCAAGGCAGCTGTCCTGTGTTTCTAAGGATCACAAATGCAGTCAATGAAATAAGTGCCTTGGTTTTGCTTCCAGGTGCTAGAGGCTTACAAGCAAGGTTTCAGACCCGCTGTTGGCTATGAGCTCAATCCATGGCTGTTACGACTTTCAAGCTATCGTGCCTGGAAGGCCGGCTGCTATGGAAAAGTTTCTTACTGTCGGGACGATCTTTGGAAGGTGAGATAAGAGGCTCCATGAAATTGCGCAGATAATCGGGGTAGTGAGAGGACACACAACACATTGGCTGCTTGTGTTTGTCAGCCTCTTCATGAGCCAGGCTGTAAGGTCTGGCTGGCAGGTAGTTTTTAGGCCAGGATAGGAATATTTTTAATTATAGGTATTAGGCTGGGTGCTAGGGATTGATGCTGGGCTTCAGACATTGGATCAGGTTAACCAATAGTCTTGGTTCTCTCTCTTAAAGGTGGATCTGTCAGATTGTAAGAATGTCACTGTGTTCTTGGCACCTAGCGTGGTAAGCGTATTTATTTACTATTACTATTCATATACAAAGCCCATAGCAGCTTAGGACCAGATTACTTGCAGAATCATCTTTCACCATATATGCCAACTCGACATTGACCTGCGGAGCTGGCACTGTTACAAGGAACTTTGGAACTCCCCGCATGTTGACATCAGACAGGTGCCTTCACTGTACAGTGGTACCTCTGGTTACATACGCTTCAGGTTACATACGCTTCAGGTTACAGACTCCGCTAACCCAGAAATAGTGCTTCAGGTTAAGAACTTTGCTTCAGGATGAGAACAGAAATCGTGCTCTGGCGGTGCGGCAGCAGCAGGAGGCCCCATTAGCTAAAGTGGTGCTTCAGGTTAAGAACAGTTTCAGGTTAAGTACGGACCTCCAGAACAAATTAAGTACTTAACCCGAGGTACCACTGTACTCTTTTTGGCATCTGCATAAAATATTTTTGTTTAGGCAAGCTTATCCAGCCATGCATAACGTTGACATGTGTTTTAATCTCTTTTTAAAGTTCTGTTGATTTTAATTCCCCTCTGAATGTTTTTAAACACCTGTTTAAAACCATATTTTCTTGATAATTGTATTTTTATTTTTTCAAAAAACCAGTTAGAGGTTTCCATACAATTAAGAGAGTGTGTGTGTGTGTGTGTGATATAACCCAGGCATTTTCCTTCCCATTTCTCAGTTGCAGCTTCTGGAAAGGAAGCTGCTTGTGGAACTTCCGGATGAGGCCCGTGTGGTGGCTGGACGCTTCCCCCTCCCCAACTGGACACCCACCAGCATGGCTGGGGAAGGTTTGAACCGAGCCTGGGCCTACGACATCAAGACTGTACGGCAATCCGAGCAGGACAGACCAGAGGGAAGCCCGGTATAAGAACGTGTCCTCTAGGAAACAAGCAGGCACCTTTGCAAGACGGACAAGGGTTGTTTCCAGTGGCTCAGAGAGTGAAATCTGCTTCTTTCCAATTGCTGGCCTTGACAGACCTTTATAAGCACTGGGGTGTGGGAGGGAGAGAGGGAGGGAGAGAGGGAAGGAAGAAGGCAGGAACAATGAGATGATTTGTCAAGGGAAATCACATGGTTTCCGTAACTCCTCTCCTGAATCCTGCTAATTCTGGAAACTCATTAGAACCTTTGCCGCAGGATGGGACAGGTTTGTCTCTTCATTGTGGAGTAGTGTGTATATTTATTTATTTATTTGTAATGAACTTTCACAGCACTTATTTTTTTTACTCATCTCAGTGTGTGGTCCAGTGGGCTGCTAAGATCTTATTGGGCTAGCAAACCCATGCCATGCTTCAGCTTGGAGCTTTGGTTGTGAAATAAAGAGAACTGTGATCCTCGGGATGCTGAGGATTAATGTACCAGATAGTGATTTATTTTACTAACATGGTACAACTTCAGATTTCTACACATGGTGGTATGGTTTGCAAACTACTCTAAATCATGGTTTGGTGTTACACGTAATTCCCATATAACCGGGGTGGGGACTTCAGCTGAGTTTAGTTTCGCTTTCAAAGGCTGTCATTTGAACCAGGGTTCGTGGTTTTATTCCAACCAAGGTTACTAAACAAGTTACTAAACAAACCAAGTTTTCAAGTTCAGCCGTGAAGCTGGCTTGTTTCATTAACCATTTCACTGGAACACAATATAAGCATCTGAATGTCAGAATGAAAGCTGGTTAGAGTAAGACAGAAGGGAGAGAGAATTCAGTGGAAATACTGAAAGAAGAAGCAAATGCATCTGGAATGTAAGAGCTCACAAGATGTTGCGAATTGAGTGTCTCAGACTAGGGTTCAAATCCTTGCTCTACCATGGTTATCGGTGGACGACAGGCACAGTTTCTCATCCTAGCCTACCTCCTGGTGTTGTTATGAAGATAATTTGGGGGTAGCATATGGGTGGAAGAACAGCTCTGAGCCTCTTAGACAAAGGACAGGATTAAAAAAAAAAAATGAAAGAAAAAAATGGTTGCTGAAAGGGCTTCATTGAGCCACTTGCTTCCTGGAGTCTATTCCGGGGGACGGAAATATACCCCGCCATTGCAATCCACCTGCTGTTCAGGCCAAGGTGCCAGTCTTGCGGATGCTACAAAGCCTTTTCTTCCCATAGCTTGGGTGTCAGAGACTACATTTCATTACTGAAATTCCTCTTGGGTTTTGAAGTTGACAGAGGGTTAGAAGCTCCGGCAATTAGTTCTTCATGGCTGTCTATTCCCAGAAGTTTCCTCAGCCTCAAGATCTCCTGCTTGTACCTGCAGCACAACAGCACAGTGAAAACGGCGTTAACCCAGTTCTGCTGTGGTCCCTGCAAGGGCCTGATCAAATCCAGTGGGGAGAGAATGTAATGCAGACATTTAAATGCAGGTACCTAAGGCGGATGGAACCGCCTGAGTAATGAGCTTCCATGTGGCTACCTTTGGTGGCGAGGGACTGTGAGAGCAGAGTAGGCTTGGTAGTCTATGTGTGGGAGACAGTAGGAGGACATTGGCTGACCAAGGCCACCTGGTTCTCATGACCAGGAGGTTTCCTGGGCTATGTCATTTATATCCCAACTTAATTGCCTCTAGTTTCCTCCTCCAGCCCAAGCTGTATAATGCAATGGGGGAGATGGTACTGCTGTTTTTCAGCCCAGTGGGGTCAGGTGATTGGAGGAACCAATAAGGGCCTGGCTAGCCTTATATTACTGTTTCACCAGGCTGGATTCCTCAGTTCAGGAAACTTGGCACTGAGTGGAGCTGCTGAAGAGACTCAGCACCCAGAACAAGGATGGGGAAGCTGTGACTGGGAAGGCAGCCATGGGGCTGTAAAAAGATTGCCCATTCCTGCTTTGTGAAAATGTTCAAGTGGTATGATTATTAGACATGAGCCGACGGGAGAGCCCCATGAAAGATTTTGACAGTTAAAACCTCATCCAGGTGAAAAGACCTCTCACCTTACAAGGTGTTTATCCAAATATTCCTGCAGTTCAGCTACCTGCTCTTCTGCCACCATCGCCCGTGTCAGCAGCTGACTCCTTTCCTTTTCGAGATCCTCCTGAGGTTGGGAGAAGGGAACCATAGAGGCAGGAAGGACAAAAAAAAAAAAAGGATGGGTAGACTGGCAGATTTTAATTTTATTTGTATAGGCCACTTTTTCCACCCGTATGTTTTTAAGGTGGTGAAGGTCCTGTGTGAGTGCCTGGAGGCGGTTGGAGGATGGATGGCGGCTAATGGATTGAGGTTGAATCCTGACAAGACAGAAGTACTGTTCTTACGGGACGGGGTGGGCTGGTGTGGAGAATTCCCTGATCCTGAATGGGGTAACTGTGCCCCTGTGTGCAGCCTGGGAGTCATTTTGAACTCACAGCTGTCCATGGAGGCGCAGGTCAATTCTGTATCCAGGGCAGCTGTCTACCAGCTCCACCTGGTACACAGACTGAGACCCTACCTGCCCGCAGACTGTCTCACCAGAGTGGTGCGTGCTCTAGTTATCTCCCGCTTGGACTACTGCAATGTGCTCTACATGGGGCTACCTTTGAAGGTGACCCGGAAACTACAACTAATCCAGAATGCGGCAGCTAGACTGGTGACGGCCGCCGAGACCACATAACACCGGTCTTGAAAGACCTACATTGGGTCCCAGTACGTTTCCGAGCACAATTCAAAGTGTTGGTGTTGACCTTTAAAGCCCTAAACAGCCTCGGCCCAGTATACCTGAAGGAGCGTCTCCACCCCATTGTTCTGGACCCTGAGGTCCAGCGCCAAGGGCCTTCTGCCGGCTCCCTCATTGCGAGAAGCAAAGCTACAGGGAACCAGGCAGAGGGCCTTCTTGGTAGTGGCGACCACCCTGTGGAATGCCCTCCCAGCAGATGTCAAAGAGATAAACAACTACCTTGACATTCAGAAGACATCTGAAGGCAGCCCTGTTCAGGGAAGTTTTTAATGTGTGACATTTTAGTGTATTTTTTGTCTTTGTTGGAAGCCGCCCAGAGTGGCTGGGGAAACCCAGCCAGATGAGCAGGGTACAAATAAATTATTATTATTATTATTAAAGGCAGCTCACAGAGTTTAAAACAATGAAACAGCACTCCCTGCTTGATATATGAGAGAAACCCATCTGCACTGGCATTCTGCTGGCTTTTGAAGATGCCCCTTTTTACACAGGCGCTCCCTTGATATCACTGCCCCTTGTTTTTAATCACTTTGCTGCTTCAATGGGATTGTTCAATTGCCTGCTCTGATTATGGATGTTTCTCTGAATGGGATTGTTTTACTGTGTGTTTTAATTATGGATTCTTATATTTTAATGCTTCTGTGGTTGGTTTTTATACTTTTGAACTGCTTGGATGCCTGGTATGGCATTAAGCAGTATAAAAATTAATAAAGATAATGATGTAACAAGGATGGTTCCAAAACCACTCTGTCCTATAAAACAGAGGTAGCCAGTGTGGAGCCCCCCAGATGCAAAGTAGATGTTCTGCCGCTCAGCTGTGCTTTGTCGCCTTGTGCCTTTGGCAGATGAATAGAACAGCACCCCCTTTCATACAAAGACCCAGACGGTCAAACACCCCCTTCAGCAGGGCTCAGCAAACTTTTTCAACAGGGGGCTGGACTATATATATATATATATATATATATATATATATATATATATTGGGGGGGGGGAGAATGAACGAATTCCTATGCCCCACAAATAACCCAGAGATGCATTTTAAATAAAAGCACACATTTGACTCATGTGAAAATACCAGGCAGGCCCCACAAATAACCCAGAGATACATTTTAAATAAAAGGACACATTTTACTCATATAAAAACATGTGGATTCCCAGACCGTTCGCGGGCGAGATTTAGAAGGTGATTGGGCCAGATCCAGCCCCCAGACCTTAGTTTGCCTACCCATGCCCTTCAGGTCTAGATTCAGGAACCACCACCTGGCCTTTACACCAACATATCTCTGGTTTCAAGGGGGAGATTTTATTTGAAAATATATGCTGTTCATAGTGGATGGGGTATTTCAAGTTACTTGAAAGGGGGAAAGAAAGAGCAGGTGTGAATTGAAATCCATACTTAATCCTTATTGCATGCATAACTTAAATTGAGTTTTAAGTCCTGCAGGCTTCCCAGAATAGACAACCCAGTCAGGTGGGCGGGGTACAAATTGTTATACGCTGGACTAGATGGGTCATTGAACTGATCCAGCAGAATATGAATACAGTGGTACTTAATTTGTTCTGGAGGTCCGTACTTAACCTGAAACTGTTCTTAACCTGAAGCACCACTTTAGCTAATGGGGCCTCCCGCTGCCGCCATGCTGCTGGAGCATGATTTCTGTTCTCATCCTGAAGCAAATTTCTTAACCTGAAGCACTATTTCTGGGTTAACAGAGTATGTAACCTGAAGCGTATGTAACCTGAAGCGTATGTAACCCGAGGTACCACTGTATGGAATATGATCTCTCTCTCTCTCTCTCTCTCTCTCTCTCTCTCTCTCTCTCTCTCTCTCTCTCTCACACACACACACACACACACACACACAGTGTGTATTGACACTACTGGCCTTACTGTGTTACCAGAGTGTTTTACCTGTGTGGTTTGAGTGAACTCTCGTAGTTGTTTCCGGAGCTCAGCCCAGCCCGCCTCGTCCAGCGTGCTGAAAAGAAAAAGGAGCAAAAGGGAACTGGAAAGAGCCCTGTCAGCAAGCCATCCATTTCTTCATGTGACTGGTCGGCCTCCATATGTTTTTGGCATACAACACCCATTATCCACAGTCAGCACGTCCAAACTGGCTGGGAGTGATGGGAATTGCAGCCCAAAATATCTGGAGGGGGCACCAGTATGGTATGAAATCAAGAATGTTTCCTGTAGGGCGCAAGTAATTCAATATCAAATTTCATTCCTGAAAAAGACAAATGAGAACTAGATGACTAGATATCAGCATGAGATGACCTAATGTCCATCTGGAGGCCACCAGGTTGGCAAAGGCTGCTCTATCTCTTGTCCAGACCCTCAGGAGTAGCTAACATGGTGCCTTACAGATGTTGCTGCACTCCAGCTCCCATCTGCCCTAGCCAGTGGGGCTCATGGTCACAGGGTGGATGGTCGCTAGGAGTCCAACAATATCTGGAAGGCACAGCGTTGGCTGCCCCTAGTAGAACTATCTTCCCCCTCAAAGATGGTCAGATGAGCAAATACAGTCACGTTAGCAGCCCCACATATTGCACGAGGCAAAGCATTCTGTAAAACAATGGGCTCTGGCTGGTGAGAAAGGGAGGGACAGAAGCCCTGGAATGCAACTCTTCCATTTATGTATTTGCAAATTCCATTACTATGCTTCTGGGTAAATCCACTTATTTCACTGGGGTGGCTTAAATCGTGAGGATAGGTGATCTAATTGCGAGGAAGTATGCAGGCAAGCCGTGGGAAAGTTCTTCGTAGCCTGTCCGGGGACTGCATAAGCAAAATATAGGTCACATTTGATGTTCGGGGAGTTCTGACTGTATAGAAAGGATGGTATGAACCGAGGAATGCATTGTGTGCCGGTTTGTTTAGGGCTGCAAGATCTCCCTCTAGAGGTCATGTTAGCTGCTGTAAACTCAGGAGAAAGGAAGTGAATTTCTCTCTCCTGCATCTCAGCATACCAAAGTCCATTACACTATGTGGATGTGGTATTGTGTTTCATTGTGTGGATGTGGTGTTTTGTGCTACTATGTTATGTTTCATGATGTGGATGTGTGGTTGTGGTATTATGCTATGTCAATGTGGTGTAACACTGATGGAATCCAAGAATATTTGGAGGGTTGCATATTCCCCAGCCCTCATGTACAGTAAGAAACAGTACTTACTGCGGAGGTGATGTCCCTGAGCCAGCGTTTTGACTTAATTTTACCTGTAAGGGAAAGCAGGGGGAAGGTGATGGTTTTGATCAAAACTTCCATTTTGGGGGTCATGGGGTCTTTTTCAGCCTGAGGGCCACATTCTCTTCTGCACAACCTTCCTGGGGCCACATGCCACTGAGCGGCAGAACCATGAATATCTATGTCACCTTTGCACAGAAGGCTAGTTTCTAAACAAACTTACCCACCCTTCTCCATACAAGCAACGGGCTTTATCAGAGTTCAGGGACAGACGTGGGGGAAAAGGAAGGCTGTTATGTACTGAGTTGACTAGGATCCAAAATGCAGCAGTCTGATTGGTCCTAGAACAATAGGATCCAGAATGCAGCAGTCTGATTGGTCCTAGAACAATGCAACAGTCTGATTGGTCTGCAGGAGCCACGCAATCCAGCTCCAGGTGGAAGTGAATCCACAACCTGATTGGCCTACAGGAGAATCCCGGAATTAGCCAATCACGTGCAGCCCATTGTGTAAATAATGTATATAAAGCAGATATTGTGGGGGAACTTCCATTCCTCCTCACCACTATGAGCTGAATAAAGAGCATGAAATCCACTCTCGACTCCGAGTATATTTCAAAGGTGTAATACTGCAGGGCTGGTGAGTGGGTGTGGCCTTGGGAAAGAGGGCGTGACCAGCACTGGCGTAGCGTGGGGGTGCAGGGGGGGCCGGCCGCACCGGGCGCAACATCTGGGGGTTAGGGTTAGGGGGCGCAAATCCATGGGTTAGGGGGCGCAAATTACTTGCCTTGCCCCGGGTGCTGACAACCCACGCTACGCCACTGGTGACCAGGGCCCAAGGGCCAAACAGAGAGGCTCCTCCATTAGAAGGGCCCAGCATCCAGGGGACAAAGTCCACCCCTGTTCACCTTCATCTGCAGTTCATGCAGTTGGCCCTCCAAGCTGGCTTTATCCTCCCGCAGCCGGTTCAGCTCCTGAGAGGTGCTCGTCAGCAGCTCGGCGTCTGTGATGGTGAAATGGTGCTCTGGTGGGCCAGGATCCAGATCGTGGCTGCCCAGTGACCGAATCTGTTCACGCTGCATCCTGTAAACAGAGGGGTTACAGATCAGCCCTTAGGCTTGGCAAAGAAGTGGATTTGCTAACCAAATATTCACAGTGATACACAGCACATGTGCGCATGCACACACCACCTTAAAGTCCTCAACAAGTTTTATTGTACGTTTGCATAAACCAGAGAGCCCACTTTATCAGGCGCATCAAAGACAGCTTCCATGTGCATTGAGATGAACTGATGAATCGGCTCTTAGGGAGGTGCAACCACCGAAAAGGATGGAGCCACAGATCAAGCCACTGTAGAATTTTACTGCCAGCACTATGGGGATTGCCTCAGTTCCAGACACTGTAATATTGATTATAGAATGGAAGTTGAAATGTGCGCGAGAAGGTTGGAATGTGAAGGTTGTGTTTAAAGAGAACATGAGAGAAGGACAGAACAACACATTCACAGGAGATATTGCTATAAGGAGGCAGGAGGGAGGAGGAGAGAAGAGTTTTGATGTCTCACGATGAAACCCAGTAGACTTTAGTAGAAGGAAATATTGCCATTTATAGACAGAACTGTCCCTTTGCTGGTAACTATAAACGCATGTGCTGTTCTCATATTTGGTGTGCCACTCCTCAACTACTTGCTGGTTGAGGTTGTGTGGCACCGACCTTTCAGTGCCTAAATAAACATCCTGTTTTACTGACAATTGGTGTCTGGATTCTACTGGCTAACTTTCTGCACTAGGGGGTTGCCTCTTACCAGGGGTAGGATTTAACCACCGGCACGAGGGGATTTGGGGACGTGGGTGGCACTGTGGGTTAAACCACAGAGCCTAGGACTTGCCGATCAGAAGGTCAGCGGTTCGAATCCCCATGACGGGGAGCTCCCGTTGCTTGGTCCCTGCTCCTGCCAACCTAGCCATTCGAAAGCACATCATGTGCAAGTAGATAAGTAGGTACTGCTCCAGCGGGAAGGTAAACGGCGTTTCTGTGCGCTGCTCTGGTTCGCCAGAAGCAGCTTAGTCATGCTGGCCACATGACCTGGCTCCCTCGGCCAATAAAGTGAGATGAGCACCGCAACCCCAGAGTTGGTCACAACTGGACCTAATGGTCAGGGGTCCCTTTACCTTTACTAGGGGATTTGCCTATGCTATGGCCACTGCAGGAATAACTGCCGGCGCTAGTGGGATTGCTGCCTTGCAATGTGGCCTCTCCCCTACCTGTACGCAATGAGCAGGCCCTCATGCCTCTTGACCAAGTTCTGCAGGCGTTTCTTGTAGCTGCGAGTGGCTTTGGCCAGCTGTTCCTCCCTAGACTTGTATGAAGCTCGGATATCCTGCAGCATGCCATCCACAAAGCGCTTCATGTGAGCCGGTTTGAAGGTGCTTTTGCTGGTCCCTTTTGCTGCAGCGGCAACTGACTTGCTGTCCATGTGCTCCTTGAAACACAGACACACAGAGACAGTCCTATATGTTAGCTCAGTACAGGAGTGGGGAATCTTTTTTCTGACCAAACGCCACAGTCCCTTCTGGACAACCTTCCAGATGACACATGACCCTGGTGGGTGGGACCAGAGGCAGAAGTGGGTGGAGCAACACATGCAAATTCAGGGTTCATGGACACATTCCAGCCAGGCAAAAGCACTCAGAGAAGGTGCATAGCAGAGCTGGTAAGGGCTGTGGCTTTGGAGGCAGATAGAGAGACCATTGGCTCCTCCAGACCTGAGGGTTCCCCATTCATGGCCCATTTATTTTGAAACTGGGAATGGGAGCACACTAAAGTGCTGTGAGGAATCCAGTCTCCAGTGACCCTAAAGAATCCAGGCACAGGAAAGGTTTCCCATTGTCTCTTCCTGATTTCCTGGTCCGGGCTTGCCCTCTTCCTAGCTCCATAATTCTGCCACTATCCTGGCTGGGATTAGAAGTCAGGAAACTGCCTTAGGCCGGGTCAGATGGTTTGGCCACCAAAGCCCAGTACTGTCTGCTTGGACCACACCAGCTGCTCTGGGATTTGATGGAGAAGATCCAGGCTCTGGCACATCTGCCACCCACCCACCCCAAAGGGAACCGCTCACCGCCAGATCTGTGATGTACTGAAGGAGCCGCGACCTGTACTCCTCATTCAGTTCCTTCAGCTGCAGCTGAAGCCGAGAATTCTCTGCCTCCACTTCTTGGAGCTGGCTTTGGGACGAAAGTAATACCTGCAGGCAAAATGGCACACAATCTTGTTGAAATATGAGATGCCATCATCTGTATTGGCATTCTGCTGGCTTTTGAGGTTGCGCTTATTTACACAGGCATTCTCTTGACCCGAGCCTCCTGTTTCAACTGCTGTGTTGTTGTTTGAATGGATTGTTTTATTATGTACTAGTAGACCAGCCCTAGTGTTGTTCGGGAATAATATGAAACCAAAAAAGTCAATTCAGTTTTGAGCGGTTCTGTCCACCATCTTGGCATCCAGTTGTATCCAAACCTAGATGAAAACCTGCTCCTTACTCTCAGGAACCATCATACAAAATTTCCTTACGGTATCCTAAGAGGTGTCCCAATGCACAGCAAACAAACAAATTCCCAAAAATCTATAGTAGATTTTCATTAGGGATGTTTATGTTTTAATGGGGTTGTTTGATTGTATAGGCAGTTTAATTATTACGGGTGTTTGCATTTTAACGTTTGTGTGAATTAGTTTTAATATTTTGCAAACTGCTTAGAAGCTTCCTTTGGCAATCAAGCGGCATATAAATTAATAAATAAGAACAGAACATGTGTATATTAGAAAACGGTGCCCTGCAATGCTGGGGGATTTTCACAAGGCCTATTTAAAAACAAATAAATCAAAAACTGATGAGGAAATGTAGCAAACTGAACTTAAGGTTGGGACAAAATGAGAAATTGAGAGAAGTCAAAAGCGACAGATTAATCCATCCCTTGAGGGAGGGGTATTTGTGAACGAGAAGGCAAGAGGACAAGGAAGCAAGCTTCTAAATTCGGCTCATCTCATTTTTCATTTGTTACTCTGTTTCCTGAATTTGTTATTATACTGGCTTTAGATGTTTTCCATATGTGTATAGGGCATTGCACTGCATGTGGAATAAGTTTCTGATGTCAAGGAGCATTAAATCTGCCACCCACAATCTGAAGTGGTGCAAGCTACTGGCAGATCATCTGCCCAAAAGCATCACACCTGCAATCTGTAAATTAAGAGCCCATTCTGTAAACGAGAAGTCTGTTCCACACTTGTAAGGAATCGATCCTTCAGTGTGACAGCACCTTCCCTCTGGAACTCATTGGCATTTGGCAAGCAACTTCGTTGTATTAACTATGCGTTTGAGGATGTTGCGTGAAACTGCTTTTAGGTTCCCAAGCTTCAATAGCCTCTTCAGAATTTAAAGAATGTAGGAGTTCATATGGATGGGCAAATCTTTCAATTTTTGTTTCTCCTTTTTTCCCAGTCTTCCACTCTCCACATTTCCACCTAAATTTGTGATTATTTTTTTTAACCCTTATGAATATCCATCAGCCTTTTAGTGCAAGTTCCTCCAAACGTATATACATGCCATTTTACTCAACCTGCACATTTTTGCAAAGCAGTGTTCCCCAAGAGAATGCATTTTTATATGTTCTTTTCAACAATATGCGCACACTTCGCCCAAATATTTGCATTCTTCATACACATTACTTGGCTGGAGAACGGCATTGCAAAATGTGGAGAAGTGCCCATTTTGAAGGACGGCTGTTTTCTTTGGCTGGCATATTGCTTCAGAAAGTGCAAATTAGGTCGATGGGCCTTTAAATGTGAATGGAACTGCTCCCCCATCCCTAGTGATCCATAAATCCTGCTGACAGTGTAGTTCAGCTGTGACTTCCAAGGTTTCCTTACCACCGACTGTTCTGCCAGCTTGTGCTGCGTGTTCCGGATCGCCTTCTTGGCCTCCTGCAGCTCCTTGCCCTGGGTCACCCTGCAGAGACAAGGAGCGGTGCGGCAGAATACCAATGCAAGTTTCCAGTGAATATAACCCTCTGATTCGCTTGGGGGGGGGGTGGATGGATGGGGGACTAGGCTGGGGGCTAGTACTCACACTCTCTCCTCTAACTTCTGCTGCTGTGAGTTGTACATTTCTTTCATCTTTTCAATCTGAGCAGTGATGTGATCCTGGTTTCCAAAAAGCTTGGAGGTGGGAGAAGAACAGAAGAAGCGGTTAGTTACATATTGAGAACATAACAGTGGCGTAGCGTGGGTTGTCAGCACCCGGGGCAAGGCAAGTAATTTGCGCCCCCTAACCCTAACCCCCAGATGTTGCGCCCGGTGCGGCCGGCCCCCCCTGCACCCCCACGCTACGCCACTGGAACATAAGAAGAGCCTGCTGGATCAGGCCAATGGCCCACCCAATTCAGCATCCTGTTTTCCCAGTGGCCAGCAAGATGCTTGTAGGAAACTCTCAAGCAGGAGCTGAGTGCGAAAGCACTCTTCCTTTCTCTTGTTTCAAGCAACTGGTACAGTGGTACCTCGGGTTAAGAACTTAATTCGTTCCGGAGGTCTATTCTTAACCTGAAACTGTTCTTAACCTGAGACACCACTTTAGCTAATGGGGCTTCACGCTGCCACCGCACCACCGCCATGCAATTTCTGTTCTCATCCTGAAGCAAAGTTCTTAATCCGAGGTACTATTTCTGGGTTAGCGGAGTCTGTAACCTGAAGTGTCTGTAACCTGAAGTGCCTGTAACCCGAGGTACCACTGTATTCAGAAGCATTACTGCTTCCCACTGTGGAGGCAGAGCATAGCCATCTTGACTAGTATCCACTGATAGCCTTTGTCCTTCACAAATTTGTCCTATCCTCTTTTAAAGCCATCTAAGCCGATGACCAGGGACGCGGGTGGCGTTGTGGGTTAAACCACAGAGCCTAGGACTTGCCGATGAGAAGGTCGGTGGTTCGAATCCCTGCGACAGGGTGATCTCCTGTTGCTCAGTTCCTTCTCCTGCCAACCTAGCAGTTTGAAAGCACATCAAAGTGCAAGTAGATAAATAGGTACCGCTCTGGCGGGAAGGTAAACGGCGTTTTTGTGTGCTGCTCTGGTTCGCCAGAAGCGGCTTAGTCATGCTGGCCACATGACCCGCAAGCTGTACGCCAGCTCCCTTGGCCAATAAAGCGAGACGAGCGCTGCAACCCCAGAGTCAGCCATGACTGGACCTCATGGTCAGGGGTCCCTTTACCTTTACCTAAGTCGATCACTAGCACTGCCTCCTGCGGGTGCAAGTTCCGGAGTTTAACCATGCACTTTGTGAAGAAGGACTTTTTGAAAATCTGTTTCTGAATCTTTAAACATTCAGCTTCATTGGATGACCATGAATTGTAATGTTGTGAGAGGGGGAGAATTTTTTTTTTATTCAAATGCAGGGGCAGAGGAAGGGGGATGCGGTGGAGGCGAGTCACCCCGGGTGTCTTTGCTGGGGGGGTGACATTTGGTGTGCTGCCCACAACTCCCATGCTTACCCCGACTCCGAGCCATTGTGAGAAGGAGGGAGCTGCACTGCTTTGCCAGCAGCATGCCCCCTTCCCCCTTCATTTTGACAGCTGGGGGAGGCTTGGGAGTCACGGTGGGCGGAGTGCCGAATGTCTGCCAATCGGTGGCTCACTCCGCCCCTGGCTGCAGGGCGTGCGCACCAATCCGTGCACCCGAGCAGCTATCCCGTGCCTGGGAGGGCACCCTCCACACTACGCCCCCTTCGGAAGCGCCCCCTCCCTGGGCATTGTGGGCATATGCTCCATTGCTGTCCAAATCTAAAGTTCAGCTCTGCACATTTCCATATAACAATAACACTCACTCACTCACTCACTCACTCATTCATTCATTAATTTTAAAAGTCCTCGTGAGAATTCCAGAGCATTTAGGTGCAGATTTCTTTTCTAATGTACAGTGGAACCTTGGTTGTCGACCTTAATCTGTTCCGGGAGTCCGTTCGACTCCTGGGACCGTTCAAAAACCAAGGCACGGCTTCCAATTGGCTGCAGGAGCAAACTGATTTGAATTTCTATCAGGTACCAAAACGCTTTGCCTGGTGTCCCGCCCTCACCCCTCTCTTCAGAGCACAGCACAATCACCATTGCACACTCACACTTTTCTCCAGTTTCCGCCGCTCATGTTCGGAAGCCACCACCTCTTCTGGCTATGGCAAGAAGATACAGAAGACAGCATGCATTAGATTTCTGCACACGAAAGAGATAAGAGCATCAGAAGATCCAGCTGCATCAGGCTAAAACCCCATCTAGTGCAGTGACAAGCAGCATGCACAGCAGGATCGCGTGTGACTACCCTGATACCATCATGAACACACAATAAAAAGGACATGGAGGGTCCCTTAGATGGCCACAAATGCATACCTTCACTTTGCGGGCAGAGAGACGGTGGACCAAGGCTCGCACCCTTTCCAACTCCACAGAACCCTTGTTGGTTTGAGCTTGGGACTTGGGGCTGTTGCCTCGGGCATTGGCCAAGTTTAGTAACTCTCTGCTAAGCTCTTCATTCTTAGCGACCTACAAAGCAAAGCAGGTAAGTGCATTATGGAGGCGCAGGCCATCCCTTGGGTTGGAAGCCAGCTATTACGAGCTGACCAGTTATCAATTTCTATGTATTAGAAGTTCAAGGAGCTGTTTGGGGTGTATAAAACCCTTTACAGCCTCTACAACCATCATCACATAGTGCCCTCCGGATGTTTTTGGACTACAACTCCCATCAGCCCCGCCCAGCATGGCCCAACCATGGATGATGGGAGTTGTAGTCCAAAACATCTAGATTGCACAAGGATGGAGAAGGTTTCCGCGGAAGATGAGCGGCCCATACTTCCTGTTCGTTTTCCTTCCCCAGTGCAAGATAATTGCTCTTCAGAACAAGATATTCGTCTGCCAGCTCCTTGCGGTTGGTCTCTAGGGCACTCAAGCGCTCTTGTAAGGCATCGCGCTCCCCAGTAGTCTTCTCATCATGGAGCTCCACCTCCAGAATACGGCTCTCGAGGGCCAGGATCTGGGAAAGCAAATTCCAGCGAGGGAAATGTATGCAACTGTCATAACAGGGCTTGGGGAGAGGGGAGACTTGTAAAGATCATTGTCTTTGATGCTCAGCATAGCTGGGGGGTTTTTGCGATTGGTTCTACATTTAGAAACCGCTTAGAGGCCATTTTGGCAATTCAGCGATGTATAAATTAAACGAAGAGGATGATGGCAGCTTTTGTGTGGCTTTTATATTTAAAGATAAATAAACTGAAACAAATGCAGATTCATTTTATAATATTCACATATCCAGCCATATCTGGTTTCCATCCTACAGCTAGATATTTCTCTTTTGGAAAAGATACTCTGGCATAAGAAATATATGTACTCAAAGACCGTTATTTCCCGTCCTGTTTTATGTAGCAATTGTCTATCAATCAGTTGAGACTCCCTATCACTGGAGAACTTGGGCTTTCTAGTGCAGAGCAAGATCTATATTACTTATGTTCTAAAAACCTTGGGGGGGGAGAATTTGAGGGGTCTTTAGAATAAATGAGGACTGGTCCTATGAACAGGATTGTCTAGGAAGCTGCCTTGAATCAGACCACTATCCATCATACCCAGTATAGTCTACACTGACTGACAGCATTCCTGGCTGCCCTACCTGCCCTGTCCCTCTTAGCCAACCCCAGTGGGCCATTCTGGACCAGCCCTGTTCTTCAGAGTGACCCTTGGAGCCAATCCTCAGTGGCTGACTCACCTCCTTTCCCTCTGATTGGCTGCAATCAGCACAAAGGGTGAGGAGGCTCCTTTTCATAGGCTAAAAAGCTCCCCGTCATGCTGATTGGATGGCTTTAGGAAGCTGCTGCAGAAATGGTAACAAGTCTTCAATCCCCTGTGACCCTGGACTACTATAGCTCTTCCCAGCTTCTGCATCTGGTTCTACTAAGCCTTGTCCCCGGTTCTGCAAAGAATCTTGGGCACTGCCGTGCGGTGAGACGATAAAGAAAACGATGGGTTGGGAGTCCACGAACTTTCACTTAACGTAGGCCCATGGAAATGAATAAACATGGCAAAAAGTTATGTCAATTACCAGATTCTTCAGTTCAAAGTTTTCTGCTTCGTGGCGCTCTCTCATTTTGTTGGTCTCAATCTGGAAATCAACGAAATCCTTGGAAATCTGAGAGGACAGGAACAGAAGAACATTCGGAGATGCTTAAAAATGGAGTCAAACCAGCGTGCACAAGAGCATGCACATACAATGATACCTCAGGATGCAAACGGGATCCGTTCCGGAGCCCCGTTCACATCCTGAAGCGAATGCAACCTGTGACTGCGTGTGTGCAGGTCGCGATTAGCTGCTTCTGTGCATGCGTGTGACGGCATTTTGACCATCTGCGCATGCGCGAGAAGTGAAACCCAGAAGTAACATGCTCTGTTACTTCCGGGTCGCCACAGAACGCAACCCAAAAGCACTCAACCTGAAGCGTATTCAACCCGAGGTGTGACTGTAATGGGAAGTGAGAAGGGGAAGGGCACTTTTAACAAACTCTACTCCAAAAGGAATTATTGTGAAAATAAGAAATATTTAGGGACAGACACCAAATTTTGTCCTCGCTCGGGGCACCATATTACAAAAGTCCACCCCTGTCTGCACTGCTTTTAGATTTTTTTGGAATTGTTTTTAGAGTGTTTCTATCTGTTTTAGATTTTTTTTTTGACTAGGATTTTTGTTTGCTGCCCAGCATGTAAATACAATAAATAAATGAAATAAATAATAAAATTACGGCATTTAGGGTCTAAGAGTCACTGTTTTCTCACCCCTGATTTACAAAGAAAGCCTGGCCTACCTCGCAGGGCTGCCATAAGGCCATGACCAAGGCACTGTATGTGAAGCATTTTGAACAACTGGATGTAATCGGGAGAGAAGCAAAGTGTTATTAATTGTCTCTGTGCAGCAGGTGTTGGGATACTGCCAGGGAGATAAAGTCCATCATGGCCCCAAGCCGTCTGCTGGACAATCCATCGATCTCCCGTAGGCACGCAGTATCAGCAATTAGTGACATGAGTTTCTAGAAAATATCTTGCCACATTCTAGAGCTCATGCACACTCTGTCAGCAGATAATGCACAGCCAAAAGTTGCACTCAGGAGAGCATTATTTACAAGTTTTATTCTGCGTTGATCAGAACAAAGAAAGACATGACTGCCTGTGTCAGTGTCTCCGACAGAGAGAGAAACGAAAGCAATAGCAAACATAAACATCCTGTGAACAGGACATGCGCAGACTCTGACTCACAAAGCCTGCTCCCTTTTAAGGTGGAACGGAAATATCCTAACAGCAGGGACCTTGCCCTATGCCTTACCTTGAGTTTCTCCTCTTCACTATGAACCAGTCTTGACGACAAGTCGGTTTTGGAGCCAGCCACCTGCCCCATTTTCTCCTGCAGCTCCCCAAGTTTGGCGCAGAGCCTCTCGTTCCTGTCTTGCAGCTGAACCTGCATGGAAGGGAGGAAAACATATTCAGCCCACGAAATTCAGACTAGGCACAGGGAAATTGGTCCAATTCAATTTATCTCATTTCCCCATATTTCAAATCTTAAATTCAATTTCCTTATCTGTTTGTTTGTGGGGCAGGGAGTCCTCATGAAAATTCATCCATATTTTAGTACCAAATTATCCTAATAAATACATTTTTGTGTGCCGTTTGCCTAATATACTTTTTAAAACAACAACAACCCCATTTCCCTTAATATATTGCATTTTGTATTACAATTATTATTATTATTATTATTATTATTATTATTATTATTATTATTATTTCTTCTGTGTTTGTAAGTCACTTTCAGCAATGTTTATGAGTAAATAGAGAAATAATAATAAATATTACATAATAAATAATGATATTGAAGAATAATAATAATAAGTTGTAGTCCAACAAGGACTAAAGAGGTTCAATAGTCATCTCAGAGGTTGGATGGCCATCTGTCATGGGTGCTTTTTAGCTGTGATTTGTGAATTGCACGGGGTTGGTCTAGATGACCCTTGGGGTACCTTCCAATTCTTCAATTCTATGAGTCTATGATTCTAAGGCACCAGGTGGGAAAAGGTGGAGGCTATGGGGAGCAGGAAGGCAGCAGAAGACTCGTTTGAAACCAAACACTTACGTTTTCATTGCTGAGGCGCTGAACTTGCTCTCGGAAGGTGGTAAGACGGCTGCTCTCGGTCTCATTCCCAAAGTCCATGCGGTCCAAGGGTTGGTGATGGAGGGCTTGGAGCTTCAGCTGCAAGAGGAGAAAACCCGGATGAAAGCCAAAAGGAGTGTATCTGAAAGACAATGTATTTGCCCATTGATCTTGCCTACGTAGGAAAGGGTTGCTATCAACTCAGGTTGCTAATGGGTGTGGCTTTCACCTTGTTAACAAGGTAGAGCAAATGAGAGGCTCATTGTTATTTGTGATTATTATTTGATCGGAGGAGGCCTTGGCCAATTCCTTGTTGTAATCCAGCAGTCTTGAATGCGTGCCACTTATAGAGGGGAATCATAGACATAAGATCTATCAGAAACACATCACTGCTTGTTTTAACTCACTTGTGGGAACAACTCAGAGGCTGTGAAAGAAGTAAGGTTAACAACAGAAAGAATTAGAGGAACCATCGGAAGTGACTATGAAAAGCAGTAGAAGTATGAGACGATCAGAACCCTCTGAACTTAAAGCATGGGAAGTCCTATTAAAATTTTATAATTTTAAAATTTTATATAAATTTTAATATATAAAATTTTAATATATAAAATATATATTTTTATATATATATTAAAATATATAAAATTTTAAAATTTTATATATTCAGATTATTTGATATGTATATGTATAATCTGGAATATTTAATGTGATTGGATTGGATTGTTAAAATGGAAAATTTAATTAAAATGATTTTTTTAAAAAGAGTGCGTGCCATGTGCTGAAATTGGCACTTGTGCCAATTTTTTTCATACTGGTGGGAAGAAATCTCTCCATTCCATTACTACTTAGGTGGGTTTCATCCCATTCGTTTATGATGCAATATTCATTTAAAGGTCCAGGTAGCTTCCAAACAATGCGCGGGGAACCATGAATGAGTTTGTGCAGGGGGTGGGGGAACTTTTGCAGCCCAAGGCCCTTCATCATCAACTGGGGTGGGGGGCCATATATGCCAGGGGTGGGCAACGTCAGAGACCAAAAAGTGGCCAATGGTTGTAACCTTTTGCACTGTAGGCTACATACCAGCCAGACAAAGGACTGATGCAAGACAGTAAGCAAGAACACTTATCACAGTTCAAGACATCGATTGTTGTTAGGCTGGAGGTAAATGCTACCTGACCCCTAGGATCTCACCCGTACACAATCCCTTATGAGCAGAAGGGTCTAGACTGCTTATTTTTTGTTTTGGGTACCAGAGATGGTGGCACAATGGTAGGCAGACACGTTTGAGCCACAATACAAAATCTGCTGTACAGTTCATCCACTCAAGAGCCTCTGATAGTAGTCTTCTCTCTGACATGACTTCAAGCGGGGACGGCTCTACCACTGGTCAGAGTGAGGCGGCCACCTCAAGCACCTGATTTTTATGTGCCAGCAAGGGTAAGCAAAATTCTGGTTATTTCATTTGTTACTTTATTATTGTTGTTATTTCTTTCTCTGACTTTTCTGCCTCAGGTGGCAAATTATTATTATTACGATGACAACTATTTTACTAATCTATGCAATTTCCCCAAAGCAATGGACAATAAAAACAGCAAAAAATGACAGCTGCATTAAACCATACAAAATAGAGGCCAGCTCTACCACTAGGCAGAGTTGAGCAGCTGCTTCAAGCATCAGGCACTGAGTAGACAGAGGTGCATGTGTCAATTTGCCATGGTGGCTGCCCTTGCACCGGCTAAGCCAGACTGCTGCTTTCAAGTGGAGTGGATGATGCTGAAGTAAAATTTGCATTTGTTGCTCTTCCCACTTCTGACTTTGGTCCTGCTGACCGCTAGCATGTGGCCCCCAGAGGATTGTGCAGAAGGGGGCTGAAACAGGTTCCCCACCCTTGGTACACTGCATGGAGGGTACCATCTTGTCCTTGGACAATATTAAGCTGCCTTTACTATTCATCTTAAGTGGGAAAATGCCTTGGTCTTAGGGGGACATTTCAGGAAAAAAATTATACCACTTTGGTTCTGGCCCTGGGAGAAGCTGGAAATTTCTTTGTGAATAGTCTCTGCCTGATAGCGAGGTCTATTATACCAGTAACCACAAGAGAGCAGTGGAGAGTTTTGCATGCTAACTGCGTATCTTTAAAGGCGTAGAATGCTGCCCCAGAGGACCGATCCCCGTAAGAAGTGAATGAAGAGATAGCCATTCAGAACAAGCGAGGATTTTCCTTATAGTGTGCATTGTCAATTATGGAAGCAGCTGTCTCAAGATGTGATGACTGGCTCAAATGGCTTTAAAAGATAATTTAAAAGGGGACACATTTAAAGCACATGGCTTCCCCCAAATAATCCCGGGACCTGCAGTTTGTTAAGGGTGCTGGGAACTCTAGCACTTTGAGAAAGTAAGCTAATGTTCCCAGGATTATTTTAGGGGAAGAGGCACAATAGGGCTTTAAATGTATTGTGTGGATGTGACCAAATTCTTGGAGGGAGCTTATTAGCCACAATAGCAAAGCAGAGTCTCCAGATCCAGTATACCTTTGTCTGTCATATATTGGGGGAGCTTAGGGATGCGGGTGGCGCTGTGGTCTAAACCAGTCATCCCCAAACTAGGCCCTCCAGATGTTTTGAGACTACAACTCCCATCATCCCTAGCTAACAGGACCAGTGGTCAGGGATGATGGGAACTGTAGTCCCAAAACATCTGGAGGGCTGAGTTTGGGGGTGCCTGGTCTAAACCACTGAGCCGCTGGGTTTGCCAATCAGAAGGTTGATGGTTCAAATCCCCATGATGGGGTGAGCTCCCATTGCTTTGTCCTAGCTCCTGCCAATCTAGCAGTTCGAAAGCACACCAGTGCAAGTAGATAAATAGGTACCACTGTGGTGGGAAGGCAAACGGTGTTTCCATGTGCTCTGGTTTCCGTCATGGTGTCCCGTTGCGCCAGAAGCGGTTTAGTCATGTTGGCCACATGACCTGGAAAGCTGTCTGCGGACAAACACTGGCTCCCTCGGCCTGAAAGAGAGATGAGTGCCACAACCCCATAGTCACCTTTGACTGGACTTAACCATCCAGGCGTCCTTTACCTTTTTACTGGGAGAGCTGTATTGTGGATTAGTTATTGGACCTGGACTGGGTGACCAGGCAGATTTGTACATTTTGAAATTTGATAAGTTATGGAACTTTGCTGCTTTGATCTTTCTTTTTTATTTAACAAAAAAAAATATTCTGTAGTATTTTATGTACTGTGACTTCGCTGTTATTTTTAACTGTCTAGTAATAGTTATCACCATCATTTGCTTTCCTGTTTAATTATTATTAGCTCGTTTTGAGAGTTGATTTTAGCATGCAGCTATATTAACCAGCTTCATTTCTGAAATATACTCGGAGTCCTGTAGTGATTTCATGCTCTTTATTGCAGCTTATAAAACAGTGAGTTTAATTGGCTCCCCCAAACCTCAGGCTTTTATATACATTATTTACACAATGAGTCCCGTCTGATTGGCTGATTCTGCTTCCCTCCTGGAGCCTGATTGGTCTTTTCCTGTAGGCCAATCAATTGTTGCATTCTACAATCCTACCAGCCTAATAGGCTGATTAACTTCTTCCTGGAGCCTGATTGGTCTTCTCCTGCAAGCCAATCAGTTGTTGCATTCTAGGATCCTACTTGCCTATTGTTCTAGGATCCAAGCTTAGTACATAACAATTTCCATGCAACCGATGCCCCTGGAGACCTAGAAAACAGCCATCCAGCATTTTGGCTCTTGCTGTATCCCTCCAAAACTTCTTCCAGGCTGCCATGGTGTTGTTTGTCGGGAGGAGGTGTAGAGAAGGGCTGGGGAGGGGTGCCTGCCTGCCTCTCTTATTATGTTGAAGCACTCTTTAGTACAGATGTAAAACTGGGGTCTAAATGAGATCTCTGGATATGCAGTCAGATGGCGAGGTTCTGCAACTCCCTTTTGTTTAACAATAGGAAGAACAAAATTACATTTTCCACCCAAATGATGTTGTGGAAATGAAAGAAGTCAACATGGAATGGTTGCTTGGGTGAAAGGGCTGTGAATTCAGTTCAGTTCTGGGGCTGACAGCAAATCCCCAGATTTGGAATAGGCTCAGAGAAGGGATAGGCAAATCTGTCAATTTTTGCTTCTCATTTTTACAGTCTTCCAGTTTAGTTCTCCACACCGGTTTGCAGATATATTTTTTGAAGTCCTCATCAAAAGTGGTACTTCGGGTTAAGAACTTAATTCGTTCTGGAGGTTCGTTCTTAACCTGAAACTGTTCTTAACCTGAAGCACCACTTTAGCTAATGGGGCCTCCTGCTGCCACCACACCACCACCATACAATTTCTTTTCTCATCCTGAAGCAATGTTCTTAACCCGAGGTTTTATTTCTGGGTTAGCGGAGTCTGTAACCTGAAGCGTCTGTAACCTGCAGTACCACTGTATTTCCCTGCAAGCTACTCCTAGGAAGAACTTACTGAAAATAAGAGCTGTTCAACAGTGGAAGGGACTAGCTTAGAAGGTGGTGGGATCTCTTTCATTGAAGGTTTTTAAACAGAGGTTGGATGGTTATCTGTCAGGGATCCTTTAGCTGTGATTCCTGCATTGTAGGGAGTTATTCTAGATGACCCTTGGTGTTCTTTCCAACTCTACAATTCTATGACTCTAACCGTCACTTTTTGTATGCAATTTTGCTCAATATACCAATTTTTGCTCATTATCCCCAATGTGTTGTGTTTTTGTATTTCATTTTCACTAGCATATTGCATTTCTATGTACACTTTGCCCTACAGTATATGCATTTTTGTGCACATTACTTGGCTGGAGAACTGCATTGCAACATATGGGAAAGTGAAGCTTTCAAAGGGTGGCTGCAGTTTGGTCTGTGTAAGTGCAAATTAGGTGGGTGAGGGCAGGCAGGTTGGTGGGGGCATTGCCCCATTTGCCCTAATGGGCTGGCCTCCACTGGACATGCTGGGCACTTAAATAGATGAGAAGATCGATCAGGTTGTCTCCTTTTCTAGTAAAAGAATTGATTGATTGGCCTACAAAGAAGGCATGGAAGAAGCAGATAAGAGTCTCTTTTTGTGCAGACACAACAGGTTTGCTTAGCAGAAGACAAATGATTTTGGTCTCCAGACACTCCTATCATTGCACCATTTATTGCACACATGCATACAGACACCCTTCCTGATGTCATCTGGATTTCAAAATCACTGCTTCACATAGCCCTCTCCATTGCACATATGGAAACTGGATGATGATGATGATGATGATGATGATTAACTAATGTTCATCCTCCTCAGAGTACGTCTGTTGAAATTAATGGATATGACCAAATTAGAAGTGTACAGTTGGATAGGGTTCATTCAAAAGGTAAAAACCAGGATACCCTGAAAAAAGACCCCAGAAGACCCCAAAATTGTTGTTGAGCTTCAAGGAAACCCCCAAAGTTGTTGAGCTTTTTTTAAACAAAAACACCCCCAAAAGGTGATTTTCCTCTTGATTTGTTTAAGATTAAGGACAAAGCACCGCCTTTCACCCTGGATATCAATTCTGCCTTTGAAATCCCAGTGTGGCAGTCCTACAGTTAGAAGGGCACCAAGCATCATCTAGTGCAATCCCCTAAACCCATTGATTTCAGGACTTAGTTGGATTCAGCCCTTAGAATTGATGAAATACATCAGTATTTCACAGATTCTCCGTATCTTCTTTCATACCCTTTTATAACAACCCTGTAAAACAGGCCAGTATTGCTTTATGCATTTATTTATTATTACTTTTACAAAACACCTTTCCTACAAAGTGTTCAAGGTGGCACACACAGCTCTCAACTCCCATCCTTACACCTCCACCCCCCAGAGTTGGCACACCTGGTACAAATGGACTTGAGATGAAGCCTGTGCTCTTGCAGATAGTGCGTTACTCCAACTCCCAGCAGCCGGGGATGATGGGTATTGTAGTCCAGCAACATCTGGAGGGCCACATGTTCTCCATTGCTGCATTCAATCCATCCCAAAAGGCTTCTGCCTCCAGAGCCACCACAGACTGGGTCCAGTTGTGAGCCTGCCACGGTAACTGGTTCTGCCCTCTGGCTCCACCACCACTCCCCTAGACCCAGAACGGACAGCAAATGTTCAGAGAGAGTCAGTTCCCTTGTGAGGGGAAAGTACTGGAGGAGAGTCACATTCCCACCCCCAATATTTATTTACAATTATACAAGTTGAGCAAGAGAGAAGGGAGACCAGGTTTCCAATAGATCAGGGGTGGTGATACTTTGGGGGCCAATGGGAAGATAATGACACTTTGAGATAGTGCTGGAGGTGGGAGATAGTGCTGGAGGTGGGTGGCATAACATAAAATGGCGGTGGGGTGTGTGGCATGAGAGAAAATGGCCGAAACAGGGGGTATGGCATAACAGAAAATGGCTGCCGCAGTTGAAAGAGTAGAAAAAGAGACAGGAACATAAAATGGTGCAGACATTGCTCCCACCCCCGATCTTGTGCATTGTCAATTTTTGAGGGGATATTCATGGGAGCCATGGTGGGCACAGGGCTAATGGTCCCTGCAATAGGGAAAGGGCTGGAGCCCATGTGAGAAGAATTCAGACGTTGCAACCCTTCTGAACCCTCAAAGACCACCAAAATGGTCAGTGTCTACCACCCTCCGGTTTGTTTCGCTAGGATGCTCTCGGCTGGGATTCAGGTCCTCCTGGCAGGTTTCGGAAGTCCAGTTGGCCAGCAGGTCACTGAAATCTGGAGGGTTGCCATTGAGTATACAGACAGGGCTGAGGGATGGCTCTTTCCAGAAGGACTGGGGCAACTTCCTGCCATGCATGGGGGTGATGTGGCCATACTTCCTCTCCAGCCTCAGCTTCCTGTTCTCAGAGGAGGCTCGCTGCTTGACGCACCTGACCAGGGCGTATTCAAAGAGCTCAGCCAGAGGACCCATCTTCTCTGCATCCTCTTTGCTGCAGAAAGATCTCCACAGCTGCCTCTCCAGCTGTGCTGGGGGCTTCGAGGGGTCAGGGAGGTCACTGCTGTCGTCTTCTTCCCCAATCTGGGAAATCCTGACCAGGTCAGCATAGTACAGAACCTGCCCTGACAGCTGAGGGGAGCGGTGGTCCTCGTAGATGTTGCAGGACTCTGAGCCTTCCTCTTTGTTCTTCCGGCCGAAATATCTCTGGATGTCATCGCTGATTCGCTCGGCGAACCGAAGGAGCTGCAGCGTCACCTCTGTGTTGCTCAAGCTGGAGTCGGCAGCGCCTCTGTCTGGACTGCAACCTGCAGAATTGCCTACTGTTTCCATATCCTCCCTCTCTTCGTCCTCCTCGTCCTCCTCCTCTTCCTCTTCTGCCTCCATTTCCTCCTCCTCCTCCGATAAGTCTTGGAAAATCATTTCCTGGCAGGTTGTGGTGGATAGGAACGAATTCCGGAATGCTGTGGGCAGCTTAAATTTGCTTAGGCTTTGTATTACCCCAGCGGCCATTTCCCCCGCTCCTATCTCCACGCTGTACAAGTGGTTGAATCTGGCCTAAATAAACAGCGAGGAGAACAAAGCGTCAGGTGTCTGCCAAGGAGAGGGAATGCACAGTATAGCTATCTTTTGTGGTTATTATCACCCTCTAACAGGGAACTTGAGTGGTGAGTGCTGACAGAACTGGACACACTGAGAAATTAGGAGGTGGTATTTACATATTCCTGGAGCACCCACTAGTAATAATTAGTACACTGTAATTTGTAATTTAAAAAGGGGTGGGGGTCCAAAAAAACAAATCAGAACTCCCCTCCTCTCCCCGCAACAGCCCAGGGACTACTGGGTATGCTCTGTGGCTTCCAGAAACCATAAAACGGGTTGGGGAAAACCTTCCAGTCTGAGGGCCACATTTCCTTCTAGACAATCTTCTCGGGGCCACATGTGGGCAAGGCCAGAGGCAAAAGCCACAAATGTACACTCATTCATTCATTCATTATATTTATGTCCCACCATTTCTCCCCAAGGAGCTCCAGGCTCTCTCCCTCCCCGTTTAATCTCCGCAACAGCCCTGTGAGGTTAGGCTGAGAGGCAGTGACTGGCCCAGGGTCACGCAGTGAGCTTCGTGGATGAGTGGGGATTGTGAACCCTGGTTTCCAAGGTCCACCACTTTAACCACTACACCACTCTGGCTAATTTCTACATGCACTGGCACAGTCTTTTACATCTTCCATGCAAACGAGGCATTATCAGACTTCAAGGGCACATTCCAGCCAGGCAAAAGCAGCTGGTTTGTGTGTTTATGAAACTGGGCCAGCCAGGGAGGGGTGTATTGAATTAACAGAAAATAACAGGAAATTAATAATAATAATAATTAATAATAATAATAATAATAATAGAAAAATGACTTCAAAGTTGTTGTTCTTTTTAATGATAAAAGGAAACGGAGGAGGAGCTTAAACTCATCTGCCAACAATGAGCTTCTGGACAGCAGACCAGAGCAAGCAAATAGGCCACCTGGTCACAGTTGTCCCTTCCTTGCTGAGGTGATATCTACTCTAATTCTCTTTAAATCACCACCTTCTACCACTTATCTGCCCCTTTCACATGGTGGGGTCCTTGGTTCCCCAACAGCATCTTAGAAGTGTGGAACTTATTCCAAACTGACTGTTTTACTTCAAACTGCATGTAGGGTGTATGCCGTTTTTATTTTAAACTTCCCCCACATCAAAAGCTCCATGCATGCAGAAAGTTCGCCTGTTAGGGAAAGGGATAGATGAAGGACAGGGAACTTGCAGCCCTTGCTGCTGCACTCCCATCACCCCGAGCCAGCACGGCCAATGATTGCGGTGTGAGCAGCTGTAATCCAATAATACTGGAAGTTTTCATCCCTGAGCGACCCTTTCCCCCTGGTCTGCTAGCGTGCTCCATGCAGGGAGCTATAGATGCAGGACAGCTTTCGAAAATAGGACATCATCTGTACACACTCTAGACAACAGGTATGTGTGGCTAAGAGGGATCAGCTCAGAATTCTACCATTGTGCTTAATGTCCTCATTCTAATGCCTGGCTTATGTGCTCCAAAATAAGAACATAAGACAAGCTTGCTGGATCAGGCCGGTTACCCGTCTAGTCCAATATCCTGTTCTCACAGTGACCACCCAGATACCTGTGGGAAACCCTCAAGCAACACTATGGCCTCCTGTGGTTTCCTGTAACTGGTATCCAGAAGTTTTGCTGTCTCCATCCATGGAGGCAGAACATAGTTGTCATAGAATCATATTGATTGATAGCCTCCAGAAATTGGTGGCCTTCACTGCCTCCTGGGTGGGGGCGGGGCGGTCCTTATTTTATTTTATTTTATTTTATTTTATTTTATTTTATTTTATTTTATTTATACCCCACCCTCCCCGGCCAAGACTGGGCTCAGGGTGGCTAACATCAGGTATAAAAACAATTGATTAAAATACAACTTAAAAACAAGATTAAAATACTACTTAAAATGCAGCCTCATTTCAGTGGAAGCCAGATCAAAAACTCTTGGGGGGGGGGGAAACGTCAAATCTTCACCAAGGCCAACTATCCAGACTGGTCCTATGTGGGCCAGAAAAGCCAGGGAATTCCCCAAGTAGGGGTTCCATCACAGAAGGAAAAGGAAAGAAGGGGAGGGGGTCAGGCTGGTTCCAAGCCAAAGGCCAGATGGAACAACTTCTGTCTTCCAGGCCCTGTGGACTAGGACAGGGGGAAACCAGGTTCAAATCCCTATCTAGCCATGAAGCTTGGTGGGTAACCTTGAGCCAATCGATATTTAATGGTCTAACCTACCCCATAGGGTTGTGGTGAGGATAAAATGCGGGTGGAAGGAGGGTGTTACCAGGTATGTGCCTTGAGCTTCTCAGATAAAAGATAGGCCACAGGTGCAACAAATCGCAAAATGGTCTCATTCTTGTGCATGTGCAGATGGCTTCCTAGTTTGTGGCAGTTGAAAAGGGGACCTAGGAAGCCACTTTATATTAAATCGCACAATTGGTCCATCTAGCCCACTAATGGCTGCACTGACCAGCAGCAGCTCTCCAGCGTTTCAGGCAGGCGTCTCCCCCCGCCTTACCTGGAGATGCTGGAAACTGAATCTGAGATCTGCCACTGAGCTACTGCTGTTTCCCCAAACATGGAGAGCTGTCTTATACTGAGACGGAGTCAAATCACTGATCCATCTATCTCAGTTGTGTCTACACTGACTGGCAGCAGCTCTCCAGAGTTTCGGGCTTTCTTAGCCCTACCTGGGACTTTCTGCATGCAAAGCAGATGCTCTACCACTGACTTACATCTCTTCCTTACAACTTAGGAAGTTTCCTTATACTAAGTCAGACCATCTAACCCTGTATGGCCTTACACTGACTGGCAGCAGCAGCAGATCTCTAGTGTTTCAGAGAGGAAGTCTTTCCCCCACTCCTGCCTGGAGATACTGGGGACTGGGCCTGGGACCTACATGCAAAGCAGATGCTTTACCCCTGAGCAACAGCCATTCCCCTTGCAAGGTCTTCTCTCCCCCGGTCTCTCCACTTACCTGTCCACTGCAGCTCAGCCCCCTACTTCTCCTCTGCCAACTCTCAGCCCTTCCACCTGGGGCTGAAGTATTTATAGTGGCACTGCGAAACTGGGGACTAGCAAATATTTGGCGGCTGTATTGTAATCGTAGACTCGGTAAACAAAACTCTGGTTTGCTTTAATGCCCGGCAACCGGAGAACACTGTAGACAAGGAGCCTGGGAGGACGGGGAGATAGGGCTCACCTTAATGGTTGACTTCCTGGGGGATTTTCGAGTGTTATTCCTGCCGGTCCCCCTATTAGGTCTGGTGCCACAGCTGCCAAACCTCACCTCTCCCCCCCCCGCCCCCCCAGCGCACGTTGACAGAGGACTTCTTATCTCCAGTGTTGATTTGGAGACGAAATCGAGCCTCGTCAAATAGGCATAAAATTAAATTTCATGGTATTTTGACTCCAGGAGTAGGCATCATCTCCAGAAGCAAGTAACGCTTATCCGACAACGCCTGTGCAAATAGTAAGATGCCAAGCCAGAAGAGCAAGGTAACTAACTGGCGACCGGGGCAAATTGGTCAGATTCATTTTTCTGAGCTTAGGTTGATTTCCACATCAGTTTGAATCCCTATTGGCATTCCTTGAAGACCTGCCTACAGTATTTAGGCAAGCTTTCCCCTGAGCTTGAACTTCCTGACCCAACAACTGTTTCTGCTGCTCTTTTAACTGCTTGAAGTATTATGCTTTCCAATGGGCTTCTTTTATCGTATAGTTCTAATTATGGGTTTTTAAAATTGTTTTGTTTGAATTATTTTTTATTGGGCACTTTGTATGGACTTCATAGCTGGTTTCATACTTGTAAAATATAAATAAAATAATAATTATAATTACCATTAAACCAATAGTTGTTATACATACCTGTACCTTCTTTTTCATTGTTTGGGGTGCATTTTCTCATTTATTGATGAGGCCTAAGTGCCCCCCTCCTTTCAGCACCTCTCCTGCCCCCACCCTCTCAGTTGCAAGGCTGTTCTGCAGCAAACGCCTCCTAAGGGCTTCATAAATCAAATTATTATGTTGCTTCCTGTGATTTACCATACAAATTGGTGCCCATAAATCAATTAGAACGGGAGGTGAGGCAGGCCCTCGAAGCCATTATCTTCAACCCATTAGGGATGGGCTTCATTAGGGTGAAGAAGAGGCCAGGGCTCCTTTAAGAAACAAAAACAATTCTAACATATATCCCTTTTTTATACAGTGGTACCTCGGGTACAGACGCTTCAGGTTACAGGCGCTTCAGGTTACAGACTCTGCTAACCCATAAATAGTACCTTGGGTTAAGAACTTTGCTTCAGGATGAGAACAGAAATCATGCAGCAGCGGTGCAGCGGCAGCAGGAGGCCCCATTAGCTAAAGTGGTGCTTCAGGTTAAGAACAGTTTCAGGTTAAGAACAGACCTCCAGAACGAATTAAGTTCTTAACCCAAGGTACCACTGTACTTCTTTTCTAGCAGCAAAATGTCTGGGGCTACTCCTGGCTGTAGGTGGCCTCAGGGCTGCCTGGTGGGCAAAATATATAAACACACAGAAGCACTCCTTACACTGATCTGCAGACCCTTCTAAGCCCGGGGTTCCCAGACTGTGGTTTGTGGATCATTGGTGGCACACAGACTTCATTCAGGGGGTCAGCTGCATGTTTGCATTAGATATACACATTGGTTTGTCATTGTATCTTTTATCGCTTCTTTTATTGCTGAGTTAAACTATGGAACTCACTCCCACAGGAGGCAGGATGGCATTAAAAGAGGATTCGACAAATTCATGCAGGAGAGGGCTATCAGTGACTATGAGCCGTCATGGCTATGGGCTACTTCCACAGCTGGAGGCAGTGGTGCTTCTGGGTACTAGTTGCTGGAAGCCACGGGAGGAGAAAGGGCTCTGGTTTCAAATCCTGCTTGCTGGTTTCCCACAGGCATCCGGTTGGCCACTGTGAGAGCAGGACGCTGAAACAGATGGACCACCGGCCTGATCCACCAGACACTTATCTTGAGTTTTATTATATTACAGATCGGAACTCTACGGAACGCAAACTGTACCACCACAAAAGAAGCAAATTCAAAAATAGAGTTAAAGAGCATACA
Organism: Podarcis vaucheri; assembly: GCF_965113315.1. Classification (NCBI taxonomy): domain Eukaryota; kingdom Metazoa; phylum Chordata; class Lepidosauria; order Squamata; family Lacertidae; genus Podarcis; species Podarcis vaucheri. The sequence goes on from NC_138752.1 coordinate 36,574,115, forward strand.
TCAACTACACCTGACAATTGCTACCACAGTGTTATGAGTTTGTGGGTACCAGACTTCTAATCTCTGAACCCAGCAAGTGTTAAAAGCTCTTTGAGCCTCCTGGGTGATGGGCTATTAAGAGAACAGAGGAAAGAGGGCTCTGTGTCCGATGCTGGACACCTCCTCCAGCTCTCAAGATAGTTAGAAAGAAAAGCCTGAGTTTGAGAGCAGAGTTACATGAGCTAGAAGTTGGAGGCAAAAGCTGCAGGCTGCTAAGGCAGAGAGAGAGAACCTTGGCTGATTTGCATTCAAATGGGAGAAGCAAAACCTTTTTGGGTTGCTAGCGCCATGAAGCCATCTATCGCAGGCTCAGGTTGTGTATATGTGTAAATGAACCGTATATCCTAAAGATACCGCAGTCTCCACTGTGCCTCATTTCCAAAAGGAAACATGAACCCCTGGAATTTTGCACCACTCAGAGATTGGGGTGGCATGCAACAGCAGGTAAGGAAATAATGAAAGCCAAGACCCTCTGCAATGGTCAAGTGGTCCGGAGGGCAGAATTTAGGGGCCACTGCTTTATACAGTTTGTGTCTTGCAAAGCCACACTCTAGAATGTTAGCCGCTTTGAGACTCCTTAAAGGGAGTGAAAGGCGGGATATCAAATCCAAACTCTTCTTCTTCTTCTTCTTCTTCTTCTTCTTCTTACTATGGATGGATGGATGGATGGATTGTTCATCATCACTGTCTTCATGTTTGTTTGTTTGTTTGTTTGTTTGTTTGTCTGTCTGTCTGTCTGTCTGTCTGTCTGTCTGTTTGTTTACAGACACTGCTCCCACCCTGGAATCTGAACCCTAACGGCAAGAAGGTGCAGCATTTTTAAATCCGGGGTTCTTTTGCTGCACAGACTGGAAGGTGGCTCCCCCTACCTTCGCTCTTCCCTTGCTGGTCCCTTGTGCCTGGAACTTGGAACAAGCGACGTGCAAGGACCCAGACCCACATGGGAGCACTTAGACTTCTCCAAACATTCACGCTGGCAGCCCTCCTGCCTCAATAGCCACTATCTAGCCCATTTGCTGGCTTGACAAACATGTTTAGATACACAGACAGATCGGAGCGGCAACTGATAAGCCAAGCCAGTCATCACCCCTTCAATATGCTCCTCTGACGTCACTGTGGCTGCCTCCTCCTCCTCCTCCTCTTAGGACAAATGTGGAGAGAACTACAGCTGGCTTTGGGACACTTGGGTGGGGTGTATGGTAGGGACATAATTGCATTCTGCGTCCATCACCTGAAGCAGCTGCCTTATGTGACTTCATGGCAGGGCTATACAGTGGTACCTCGGGTTAAGTACATAATTTGTTCCGGAGGTCCGTTCTTAACCTGAAACTGTTCTTAACCTGAAGCACCATGTTAGCTAATGGGGCCTCCTGCTGCTGCTTCGCTGCCAGAGCACGATTTCTGTTCTCATGCTGAAGCAAAGTTCTTAAACCGAGGCAATATTTCTGGGTTAGTGGAGTCTGTAACCTGAAGCATATGTAACCTGAGGTACCACTGTACTGGACACCTTGCTCCATTCACTTGTATGGGACACAGAAAAAGGCCCGCAATTGAGAAAACCTGGTTAGGGACCGTGCAAGAGACAGACAGAGAGACAGACAGACAGACAGACAGACAGACAGACAGACAGACATAATTGCCCTTCATCTGAAGCAGAATACACACCATACTTTAAATCACATTTAAAGGACATGGCACCCTCCTGGGAGAATCCTGGGAGCTGCAGATTATCTCTCCAAAGAACTACAGTTCCCAGCACCCTTAAAAAACTGCTTAGATTCCAGTGCCTCAAGAAGACTAGGATAATAATAAAATCATATGTGGTGGGAATGTAAAGAAATTTAAAAATTTTGGGAAATGATATATAATGAATTGAAGAAAATGTTTAAAATGACATTTGTAAAAAAACAACCCAGAAGCATTTTTGTTAGGGATTGTAGGATAAGACCTGCCAAAGAAAACAAAGAATTTATTTATGTATGCAACAACAGCGGCAAGAGTCTTGATAGCACAAGGATGGAAGAATGAGGAAACCCTGACAAAAGAACAGTGGCAAGAGAAATTGATGAACTAAGCAGAAATGGCTAAACTGACATACAAACTGAGAGATAAAGACGACTGTGACTTTAAAGAAGAATGGGAACTTTTCACATATTATTTAAAAAGACAACAAAACGAACTGGACTCCTTGGCAGGTTTTGAATAAACATACACAAATCTTTTGATTGATAATGTAGTGGATAGATAATATGAGGATACAATTTTACAGTATGCAGAGAACAATATGAGTTGTGAAATCAGAGAGAGGAGCTGAGGGAAGTCTTGGGGGGGGAGGGAGGGAGGGTTTGATGGGGAGGTGGGGGGAAATGATGAATATGAGATGTTTTGATATGTTGTTATGTTGAAATTGTTATTTATTTATTTTTAAAGAGGACTAGGATGATGGGGAATCATGCTCCCCTTTTTGAAAGGGCACCTGCCTTCACCATCTTGGGTTTCGCCACCCCTGGGGAGCTGTAGTCCCGCTCTTGGTGGGTGGATTGGCTGGCAAACGGCAAAGGGAAAGGTGGCAAGAGAGGCAGCTGTGTGCCAACTCACTGAGATCGGCTTCTCTCCTTCCCCCTGTTAAGAGACAGCCACTCCGCGCCACCATTCCTCCAACTAATCATAAAGAGAGTTTTGACAGCGCAATATGGGGCCACAGAGCATCTGTCTGGGCATATGCTTCCGTGGCGAGGCCTCGGGTTTTCTCATTAAAAAAACAAAACATAAACACCGTTCACCTTTCTGCGAAGCCAGCTTCTGCCTTATCACAGTGGCTTCTGGAAAGCAGCAGCAGCAGCCAGGGTGGCTGTGGGTCAGGGGCTGCAGCTCCCTGATCCCTATAGGAGGATTCTGGGCCCTCTTCTTGGTCTCCATGCAAGAGTGGAGGAAAAATCAATAGCTCCAATATGTCAGCACTCCAAACGAGCTGCAATAATATGACACCCACCATTAACCCCACAAGCACTCCAGCACAACTCTGCCCATTAGAAGGAGCAGTAGGTGGAAAGCGTTTGGCGTGCCTGTATTCACCAGGACCGTAAGAGCAAAGAGTTAGTGCGCTGGTCTCTGGGATGGGTGCCCGAGGATGTGGCGGAGCTTGCTTAGAGAATCACAGAATTGTAGAGATGGAAGGGACCAACGCTGCAGGTCATCTAGTCCAAGCCCCTGCAATACAGTTACATACGCTTCAGGTTACAGACTCCGCTAACCCAGAAATAGTACCTCGGGTTAAGAACTTTGGTTCAGGATGAGAACAGAAATCGTGCTCCAGCGGCGTGGCGGCAGCAGGAGGCCCCATTAGCTAAAGTGGTGCTTCAGGTTAAGAACAGTTTCAAGTTAAGAACGGACCTCCGGAACGAATTAAGTTCTTAACCCGAGGTACCACTGTACAGGAATCTCGGCTAAAGCATTCATAACAGAGACCTACCCAATCTCTATTCTATTCTATTCTATTCAGAGACCCACCCAATCTCTGCTTTAAAACCTCCAAGGACTCCAAGGTGAGTCCACAACCTACTGCAGGTGTCTGTTCCACTGTCCAACTGCTCTTACTGAAAATTCAGGATCAGATGTTTTGCTCTCCCTGTTTCCCTGAGCATTTCATGGGGATCCCTTTTACTCTGGAAACTATGGTTTGTTTCAGATCCATACTATACATTTCTGTAGAAGTAGGGCCACAGCTTAGTGGTAGAGCAACTGCTTTGCGTTCAGAAGGCCCCAGGTTCAATCTTTAGTGTCTCCAGGTAGAGCTGGGACTCCTCCCTGAATTTCTGGACAGCCACTGCCAGTCAGTGCAGTCAACACTGAGCTAAATGGACCTGTTGCCTGACTCAGCGTAGGCAGCTTCCTATGTTTTCCTTATGCGCCATCCTGATCACTGACAGCTTTTGGTGGGGAACTGCTGGCGGCTCCCCACTTGCCCCTGTGTTTTGGCTGGCCTTTATTGTGGCAGGTCCTGCCCTGTGGAACTCCCTGCCTCTAGAGATTTGGCAGGAATTGTACCTGCCATCTCTCAGGTGTCATCTGAAAACTGTATTGCTTAGGCAGGCCTTCACAATACAATCGTTTTTCTTTTTAACCCATCAGTATTTACTGAAGTTTTATTGACGTTTTTACTGTTGGGTTTTTTTAACAGATACTTTTACTGGTTTTTTTTATTATAATCTTGTATGTTGTAAACCACCATGATATATTTTTATGAAAGTGTGGATTACAGGTACTAATATATATATATAATTGAAAGTGCTCTTGTAGAAAAAGAAAAGTTTTTGTATATCGCTTAGGAATGTGGTTTTTTTTTTTAATTAATTGGCTAAGAAATGCTTTTAAACAGACAAAGAAATAAAATTTCATTGCCTGTCAACAAGACCTTTTAGCTGCTTGTGTAAGACAAACAGGCCATTTACTGTGCAATAGAATCAATTGACATAAATCCAGTACTAAAAATGGCAACATGGAGAAATCCTTGGCAGAATATGTTGGTCCCCAGGCCACTCAAAGCCACCCTAACAGTAAGATTTCAAAGGAGATAGATAGGTAGACAGACAAACGGAAGCCAACTGAGGATAGCACTTCTGTTTGGTGAAGTGGGCTCTCTAGACCGCAAAAGCTTGTGCTGTAATAAATCTCCAAGGTGCTGCATGGAAGCTTGTGCCATCCTTAGTCTTTAAGATGCTACAAGTCACTCTGTTCTTTCTTCTGTTCATTTTTCTTTTGCAGAAAGAGGCTGTTGACGTGTCCAGAATAGAATATGGGCGTCAATGCCCTCTGCTGTCTAGAAGCAGAGATGCGCATCCTGGATTACTGTCACCTGTGCTGTCTGAGATGCTGCTACAGCTTGATGCAGTTCATCAAGCCCAGGTTAAGGGGGGTGGAGCGGTGGGGAATGAAGCATGCCCCAAATTCAATTACAATCTTTTAAAATACTCACAAGGAGGTTTGACACATTTGGAAGCTTTCTGCTACCTGCGTTCACAAGTAGGGAGACCACTTTGCATTGAAGAGAAATGAGAAAACGCTTCATCAAAAAAGAGGATGCCGATTTGCAAGTGCATGTGTTGATTTCCCATACATGTACAGATGCAACTTTAGGTACAATTACTATAGAGGCAATGTGTTAAGTTGTGGGTGAACATATCAGACAACACAGAGATTCTTCAAACAGCTCTTGTTTATTCACAGGCCAGAACAGAACTGAACTGAAGTGTTCAGTCAGCCTGCTTATATAGAGCTCCACTAGAATGCAACAGTAACCATTTTCTGTAACTATCCAATCACTGAACGTCACTTTCGATCCCTTATTTGCATATGTGGACCTGAACTATCTACAGTATCCCCCTGCTGGCCCAGGGTGAGAACTTCATTACATAACACCATGTAACTAGATATACAATACATCTTGTCATAGTGGGGACCCTATAGCCACCCACAAGACCACGGTGCCTATTCAATCAATTGCCCAGGAGCTTGCAAATTCAAGATGCCTCCTTTCTCTCCCTTCGAGTGGTTCTTTTATCTTATTCATAGAGGATGCCTTCAAGTAGACCAGCAATCCTTTTCAGATCCTGGCTCACCCTTAATCAAAACATGCATTGCAGGATCCATTTCTCTCTTTTTTGCCTTGTATGGTGTACTGACCCACCAGAGGGTTGTCCCCCGATTCCCCCTTCAAATAAAGTTACTGTCTTCTGTTAAGTAGGAGACGTGTCCTGTTACAGAGAGGAGGGGGGCAGGGGAAGTCCTGGTAAGATGTCCAGGCTGAAATGAAACCCTGGCAGAATGAATGCACGATAGTCTTGTAAGCCGCTAAAAGTATCCGTGCTAGTCACATAAAAGACAACGCTATAGATTGTTCATTAATTTGATTTATTGCAAATGGTTATTTCTGGATCTTTCTTAATACGTTTTATTGGACTTGCTGGTTCTGTAACTGGATTTGCAATTGCTTTTAGTCAAATACAATAAATGATTGATTGATTGTCTTATACAGGGACTTTCCTTCAAGTCGACAAGGTGCAACGAGGCCTTGTGTTCAAATCTCGGAGTGCACTGCCCTGCATGTTTAAAATGAACATTATTTACTGTACTCGGACCACGTTTGTATGAAGATAAATCATTAAAAAAAATCTAAGCAGTCTGCACAAAACAGTCCTTTGGGAAGAAGGCCAGGATATAAATTTTAAAAATAAACACACAAAAATATAAATATAACATGTTCATATTAAAAATACCGACAAAAATCAAAAACATTGAAGATATAAACAAAACCAACGAGCTGGCGGCGAGTCCAGGCTCCGCTCAGAACCGAACTGCAGCAACCAGCGTGCACTGCGGGCTCCGGCTCGGCTCGGACTACAACCCCCAGAGTGCCTTTCGCGCTGGCGGTTGGAGGAGGAAAGCGAATAAGACGACGGCCGCCTCCGCCTCCCCCTTCCCCCACTTCCCATCGTGCCCTGCGCAGGCTGTAGCGAGTGAGAGGCCGCGCTAGGGTCGGTCTCCGCGGCCTGGGCTCGCGCCGTTGTTCCACTCCCCACCCCCACCCCGCCGCGCTCCCCTGGTTTCCAAGGAGACGCCACCCCCCTTTCCCCTCCGCCGCGCTCTCGGCTCACCTCGTAGCTGCCGCCGCCGCCATGTCGGCCCAGGCCCAGATGCGGGCGCTGCTCGACCAGCTGATGGGCACGGCCCGGGACGGTGAGTAGGGACGGGCGAGGCGGGGGCCTGCAGGAAGGAAGCGAGCGAGCGAGCGCCTCGGGCCTGGCGCGGACAGAGCCCTTGGGGGGCCCTGCAATGGCGGGGCGCCGCCGTGGCTGAGGAGGCGACCCATCTCTCGCCGCCGCCGCCGCCGCCTCCGGTGTCCATCGGCGGGGCCTCGCCTCAGAGGCCCACCCACAGCAGGGCCTCGCTTCCCCTGCCGGCAAACTGAGGCTTTCCATCCCCTGAAAGAGGCAGCGGCTCTTTCTCTTCTTAATAAATTCATAAGGTTTGAGGGGTTCCGTTTCTGGGAGGCCAGGGATGAGTGAGCGCTTAGCATATGCTCAGAGGCGCTCTTGCCCGACCGCCCCCCCCATCGCCTCGCGCGTTTTATTTCACACGTCCTTGGCTTGAGCCTTTGCGTTGTACCCTGCTAGGAAAAGCCCCTCCCTGCTCATATTTGTAAGAGAGGGGCTTTGGGATTATCCTAGGATTATATGATAAGGGGATAAGAAGGACGTTTTTGGCTGATGGGCATCTAAAATGAGGAGCAACTTTGAATTGCTTCTTTCAGTTAGCCAAGATAGGTAAGTGGAGCTTCCAAGTCCAGCAGAAGTCTACCTCTTAATGCCAGAAGTGCTTGTGTCTGTTTTAGGGTGGGGTGAGCGCTCCCTGCCTTTGTGGCCTCCTTGTAGGTTTGCCAAGGGGCAGTTTGGAAACTGGATGTTTGAAGGAGTAGATAGAGCATTGGTCTGAGCCAATGTTACTGCTGAGCCATATGGAGAGTTTATAGCAAAAGACAGCTGGGTGCTAGCTGGCCGGAAGTCAAACCTGTCAGGCCAGTTTAAAGTTTGGCTGTGTGGCAAGTTGGCCAGTGTAGTGATTGTTGGTCATGGCAATGTGGGTGGTGAGAGTCACCAAGCACAGCGCTTGGACGAAGGTGCCTAAGCAGGGTAGCCGAGTCCCCAGCACCTGCATTATCATGCCTTCAAGGTGTGCCAGTCCAAATGCCCACCAAAGCTGGTGGTGTAGTTCTTGACGTAACATCTAATTCCTGGAAACCTCTGCTCAGTAGCCTAAAACACTGCTACAGATGGTATAAGGGAAACAATCAGGTGTTTTAGAGTAACTTAGGATCTAGTGTGTTCAGTACATTTCGAGGGCACTCTTGGAAAGCATTGGCAAGGAATACATATTACATTAAATCCCATAACTTGGACACTTAAAGCTGCCTGAAACATAAGGCTTTAAATGCCAGATTTGTTGGTTTTAGCTCTGTATCATGAGCTGAAAGCCTGACTTTTTCTGGTCTTATGTGGTGAGGCTTTTCTTTTGTAAACTCGCCTGTAGAGGTAATGCTTCGTGAATAAAAGCACGAAGGTAGGCCTGTTCTGTATGGAAACGGGACTTTAGTGCTAGCCCCAGGACATCCCCTTGAAAAGCTGTGCATTCCTGTCAAGGTTTGTATCTGCTTCCTTACTTGAATCGGCAACTATCTGGCACATTTGCAGAACTCTGCAGATAACTTTTTGCACTTTGTTTCGTAAATGAATAAGTGCTCGTTCTTTCTTTGTGTATTTGAGTTGCTTTTGAATTGCTTCCCATAATTTTATTTCATACAAACTGAACAATTGTGGCCCCTCTATTTTATTTATAAAGGTTCAGTGTATCTTTGCCTGCCTACATCAATCTGCAAGGGAGTTGCAGAAAAGCCTCATGTTCATCGAGCCGTGAGTCACAACCAATTTTTAAAGCTGTTATAACAAAAAAAGTGTTTGCTGCTTTTTTCACAAGTAACTTTAAAAGTGTAGCTTAGAAAAGAAAGAAAAAAAAGGGAAAAATACATTTTTAGTAGACACAACATTAATCCTGGATGCTTGCGAATCCTGATCTATAGTCATACACAGACTAGCTTTTAAAAAACAATTGTCACATACCATTACCACTTTGCCTTTACTTTTTATGTATCATTCCCCTGACTTCCTTACTGCAGGTGTGGGCAAGAAAACTTTTCCTTTAAAACTTTTCAACAGCGGGCATAAAAATTCTGCAGCTGAGGTCTTGAAGAAGGCAGATGGGTATAGTATATGTTGGAGCTCGCAGTGTGTATTAACTAACTTCCCTTTTTTCTTGTTGGTTTTGCTTGTTTTTAAGTGGCTCCCAAATGTAAAAATGTTTTCTGAGGGCGGGGAAGGGGAGGGGCAAAACAAATTATACTCTTCAGGTCAACACCAAAATACGTCTGGTGGCCCTGTGGCACCTCATTGCTTGTTAACAGTACAAGGCAGCAGCATTAACTGAAAAGACAGTGAATTAATAAATGGCTGCTTATTAAAATTCCCAGGTGTTGATCTGTTTTGTTCATGGTGTTCAGAGAGCACAGGTTTTGATATCTCCAGACCCTTCTCCATGCAGAAGAAAATTCTTTGTGGTCTGGATCCTTGGCTGACTGTACTGTCATTTTACATAGATGTCTGGCTACGGGCATTCTTGTGGTCAGCACCATTCTTAGTAAGTGGTGCATGTGACATTAAATGCTATACTTGCTTCGATTCTCAGCTGTGAAAGAAAAACGAATATTCTGTGACTTAATGGCTTTGTAGTTCTTCAAGCAGTTCTGGGGTTCGTGAAGTATTTTTATCTGCATAATGAGGCGAAATAGAAACTTACCACAGTTTACCTTGCTTAGCATTTTAAATGGTTTTTTTCATATTTATAATCAAACATGAATTTCAGGAGATGAAACGAGGCAAAGGGTGAAGTTCACAGATGAACGAGTCTGCAAGAGCCACCTTCTGGATTGTTGCCCTCATGATATTTTAGCAGGAACGGTAAGTACCCTTCCTGATGGTGCTACAGAATATATGGTTTAACAGTTAAATTCTGTGTAGCTATGTGTACAAACTCAAAAAACCCAAGTGGTGTCAAGCTTGGAACCTCCCGTTTCTCTAATAATCAGGAACATAGTACTTTGGAGTACAGTGGAATTCTGTGTGATGTTACTTAAACATTATGAAAAACTCTACATGCACACTTAAGTGTTCTGGTTATGAAATTGAGGTAGCTAAGTTGATCCCTTAATCTTATCTGTAATGGGCAGCAGTCAAGTAGTTACCTGAGCAGCAGAATTCAAATATATCCAGTCAGCTGATGTGAAAGGGGACATCATAAGGAAAAGCAGTAAGGTGTTCTTAGTAATGTGTGTCCCTTTTATTTGTGACAATTTCATATAAAATGTGGATCAGCAAATAACTCAACCTTCTTTTATTTAACAAAAAATACACAGAACATTAATACATATAGCAGAATATAATTCAGCCTTGTATTTGAAATGGCAGAATTTTTGAATTGGCATGTTTCAGAAGCGCATAATTGGCCCACAATGGAGTACACCAAATGAATTTTTAATGGTTAAAAAGAATACAAAACCCTTTAAAATATGTATATTAAAGCTGTATCTAGTGTCATTCCTACTCAGAGTAGACCCGTTGAAATGAATGAACATGACTTTCATTAATTGTGATGTATACTTTTAAGTAAACTTAGTTGGATACAACCCATATATATTAATGTTATCTGACTCAAAATGAACATGTATAAGGTAGAGTTACTTTTTTCACTTTTCCAAACCTGGCTCATGCATTCCTATAAGCCTAATCATATTTTCACATGAATGTAAAGATCTCAGGTTGTTTTGTCTTCTTTTCCCCCTTCTCAACAGCGCATGGACCTTGGAGAGTGTACAAAAATTCATGATTTGGCACTAAGAGCAGATTATGAAATTGCAAGTAAAGAGAGGGACCTGTTCTTTGAGTTGGACGTAAGTGCTTTGTGTTTTTTTCCAGTAATGAAATGCTGGTATCAGATTGGGCAACAGTAAGTCTGATATTCCCGCTAATCTTGTGACATTTTCCTTTGTAAGCTTCCTGCAAAGGTTAGCAGAAGTTTTCTATACCGTTCACAAAACAGTGATTTCTGAACTATGTAGAGTTACAACTAGTGGTTGTCAGACAGAGACTTAGAACATTGCACTCTAGATTTTAATGAGCAGTTTGTTACTAGACACAAAGTGTCTAGGGTTTCTCTTCAGAGCAAAGTTGTCATGCTGGGCACTGGCTTCAAATAATCCCAATGCAACAAGCCCATAAAACAATTGCTGGTTAATTTGCAGACTGCGTAGTGTTTATTTTTATAGGAATATAGATATTCCTATATTGTTGATTCAATTATTGTTGATAATGTGATGCGCTGCTGCCCTGCCCGAAACAGGTGCAGTCACTGAGGCCTGCACTCTGAGATCAGAGTGGAGCCCACTGGTCTCGTAATCAATACCACTGAGCTAAATCTAGCTTGTAGCTCTTTAAAGCAGTGTTTCCCAACCTTGGGTCTCCAGCTGTTTTTGGACTAGTACTCCCATCATCACTAGCTAGCAAGACCAGCGGTCCAGGGTGATGGGAATTGTGGTCCGAAAACGGCTGGAAACCAAAGGTTGGGAAACACTGCTTTAAAGCAGCCTTTGCCAACCAGGTGCCCTCCAGATGATCTGGACTACAGCTCCCACCAGTCCTATCCAGTACATGCTTAACTGAGCAGAGTTGCCCTATCCTCTTTCTTCTGAGGAATCCAGCTCAATATATCCTCTGCTGTACCTAAGAATTCTATTATAAGAGCACCGTAAAGAATATTTCAGTTATTTTAAACTTCTACCTAAAAATGTCTTTGTTGCCATTTTGCCATTCTTGGTGTTTGTTATATAAAACTAAACAAACTAGCATCTCTGCTAGGGTTTAATAATTTGATGTACCACAACAGCATTAGGATATTGCTTTGTGCTCTGAAGAAATGGGTTTTCTAAACACACCTTTGCTTTATCCTGAAGAAACATCTCTTGTTCCCACCTCACCATCAGTTGCTTTCATCTGCCCTTTACTGTCACTATCAGTTTTGATCTGAAATACCAACAAGAGGATTGTGTTCATCTTGGGGCATCTCTTCCAACAGGGAAAGCATATTGAAGTAACGCTCTATGCATACACCCTTCCTATATGTGTGTCAGCTTTGTTTGTTTGTACATCTGTAGGCAATGGACCACTTGGAATCCTTCATTGCTGAGTGTGACAGAAGAACTGAACTGGCAAAGAAACGACTTGCAGAAACACAGGAAGAGATCAGTGCTGAAGTGGCTGCAAAGGTACTTTAGTCGGGGAAAATCATGTGTGGCAGGATTTTGGCAAGGCTGTATCAGCAGTTGCCATCCTATCTTGTTACATGGGGCTTCCAGTCTCCTCTGATTTACTGGACCAATTCTATTCATACTTGCCCAGCTTCAGCAGTGCTGCATCCCCAGATGTTCCCAGACAGTTCAGTTGGCATCTATGTGAGAAGCTGGTCCTATCGTAAAGGTTAAATACATGAGCTCTTTAAGTTGGGTGCTCCTTAGTTCAAGCTGCCTTGAAGCTCAATGTCAAGGTGCGATATAAAACGTAATACAATTTCCCCAGCCTTATAAATAAGCCCACAACACTTACCAGCATGTAATAAATAAATATTACTAGCCTGATGGGGGCTGGAAAAGGAGGATCAGAGAACTGCAGGAGCATCTGCATTTCTTTGCTGCAGAGGAGGAAGTGGAGTCTGCTGTCCTTTAGCAGCTGCCTTGGTTTCTTTGCTGGACTTTGTTCTGTCCCTCCCCCACCAGCCCTTAGGTTTTTTTTAACTGCCCTTCACTGTAAGATCCCAGGGTGGGTTACATCAATTTAAAATACAGTATTATAAACATTTTAAAACATGGGCATCACAAGGATGGAGTGGGTCTTGAAAATTCAAAGGTCAGAGTAAAAAAGGCTGGTGCTGCAATGATATTGCAATCACAAATTCACTATCAGCCCCTGGGATAGAGTTAGCTTACCTTAAAAGATTACTTGGATGAGGCATTTGCCTTCCAAGCACTTTATAAATTAATAAACAATTAAATAAGCGGTTCATTTTTGTTTCAGTATGTGTTCTGCTTTTCTACCAAAAGGCGCTCAAGGTAGCTTGAAATGCATTGCAAAGCCAAAGGAAACAGGCTTCAAGTCAGTATACTGCATTAGAAGGGAATACCCCATTTTCCCTTGAGTCTTTCACACAAGAACTTTTCCCTTAGACCAGTGATGGCCAAACCTGGCCCTCCAACTGTTTTGGGACTACAACTCCCATCATCCCTAGCTAACAGGACCAGTAGTCAGGGATGATGGGAATTGTATTCCCCAAACAGCTGGAGGGGCCATTAAATTCATTGTGTGACCAAAGTCAGATGCCAAAGATGCAATCTATTCCCTTGATCACTAAACACCATCTCTCCTCTCCAGGCAGAAAAGGTGCATGAACTAAATGAAGACATTGGCAAACTTCTGGCTAAAGCCGAGCAGCTGGGGGCTGAAGGGAATGTGGATGAATCTCAGAAGATACTGATGGAAGTCGAAAAAGTCCGAGCAAAAAAGAAAGAAGCAGAGGTTTGCTTCCCTCTCTCCATATTGATAATGTTCTGTACAAAAGTTACAATTTGTTTATTTAGTCTGCTTTAGCTGCAAAAATGCACCATACTAAAGCAAAATATGGAGTTGTCTCAAAGCAAAACTAGGTGAGGAAATACTGGTGACTAATTACTGTCTTCCTTGCTTGAAATGACAGCTTCTGAGTATTTCCAAACATTTCCCCATGACTTCGTATGGAAATCCTTCTATGTAAAGGTGTGTTAGCATCCTAACACAATATGTGCAGGATTAACTGATAGTGGCTACTATTTCTAGTATATTGGGGTAAGTAAACAAGTAAAGGTAATGGACCCCTGACAGTTAAGTCTAGTCGCGAACGACTCTGGGGTTGCGGCGCTCATCTCGCTTTACTGGCTGAGGGAGCAGACGTTTGTCCACAGACAGTTTGTCCGGGTCATGTGGCCAGCATGACTAAGCCGCTTCTGGTGAAACCAGAGCAGCACACAGAAACTCCATTTACCTTCCCGCTGGAGCCGTACCTATTCATCTGCTTTCACTTTGACGTGCTTTCGAACTGCTAGGTTGAAAGGAGCTGGGACTGAGCAACGGGGGCTCACCCTTTCATGGGGATTCGAACCTCCGACCTTCCGATCGGCAAGCCCTAGGCTCAGTGGTTTAGACAATGCACCACCTGCGTCCCTAGGATAGGAGTACAGTGTTAATAAGCTGGGAGAAATTGTTTAGGGTGGAGAGATGAAAGCATAAGAGATAAACACTATGGAAGTATTGATACTCAGCTGTCTGATCCTTCCATAGGAGGAATACCGCAATTCTATGCCTGCATCCAGTTTCCAGCAACAGAAGCTGCGTGTCTGTGAGGTCTGTTCTGCATACCTTGGTCTCCATGATAACGATCGCCGACTTGCTGATCACTTTGGAGGCAAATTGCACTTGGGCTTCATTCAGATTCGTGAGAAGCTGGACCAGTTGCGGGTGAGAACTCTGGTGTGGGGCAGCTGCTTTGGATGCAGAAGGCCACGGTTCAGTCTCTGCTGTACAGATGCCCTGAGGGGGGATTGTAGCCCTGCTTCATGGCTCCTGTGAAATGTGGTTACATGAGCAGTATGCTCTTGGAGCATTGTCCGTCTCGTGCTCAAGCCATTGGAGAACCATCCTGGTAGAGGATGAATTAACTTGTGTTTTTTGGTCAGACTTGTGTTGTAGCACGCAGCCGCGTTTAACAAGGTTTGCTATCTTTATCATAGAAAACTGTGGCAGAGAAACAGGAGAAGAGGAATCAGGACCGGTTGAGACGGAGAGAAGAAAGAGAGCGAGAGGAGAGAACAGGTCAACGGTGAGTGAACTCTAGGAAGTATTTTCGGTGGAAGGTTGTGGCGCTGTGGCTTAAGGGTGCTTGTGCTGCTGTGTGAAGTTCTCAAAGAAATGGTGTGGCAAAGAGCAGGCATTAGTCACACTTGAATTATGGGCAGTGCATGGCACATCAGGGCCATATATTCTGGTTGCTTCCCCTCAAGTCAGGAGAAAATGTCAGGTGTGGGCTTTGGAAGGGGACAGAGAGGGAGAAATGGGCATGTTGCTGCTTGGGGAAAACTAGCAGGCCCTGCAGGCAAGCAGCAAATGACACAACTGTCCGAACAGCTAGGGTTTTTGCCGTGAAAAAGGTGATTAAACCTGCCTTGCTTTATCAAATAGCCACCCTATGTAATTGTTTCATAGCTGTTTTTCTGATTCAGCTTTAACATATTTATCATCCATGGCCTTTAGGTCCTAATGTTTAGAATTCTTTTCCTAAGTGTTATTTTGCTCTAAAAGAATATGTCCATTTGAAAGGCTCCCACAACTCTGTCAATCATTAACTTACCTGAAAACAAATGTTGCTTTTTGCTAGGTCTGGATCCAGAAACAGAGATCGCAGAAGGTGAGTGTTTTAAGTTGGTATTGATGGTTATTCATTCTGAGTAAGGTGACTGGCATTCCTTTGCAGTTCTTTCTCTTTCTGCCATTCTGTTTGAGCATTGGACCAGAGGAGGAAGAACCCTGGTGCCTTTTCCAGTTTGTAGCAATTGCTTGCTTGACCAATCCCTACTGTGGTTTCAAGGAAGTGTATTTAGGGTGGGTAAACCACAATTATTTGAAAGGTTTAAAATATTGGATTGCTCCATTTGATAGAGACTTGCCTTAGCAAAGTCCTTGCAGCATTTTCAGTACATACTTAAAGGCCTTTTCCATGCATCCATTCTTCCTGTATGGATGTTAGGTTGCCAGTCTCAAGAGGGTGGTCTCATGTTGAGGCAAAGCCATTTAGACTCTGAGAGAAAGCCAGCCCCTACACTGGTAGGAAACCATTGTAGCTGCTGAGACCCTGGGAGAACATGCTCTTTGTGGCTGAGAGTAAAAGTGGAAGAATGACTGATACATCTTTGCCGAGAATTGCCTTGAATATACTGTAGCTGTTCAGGAGCACAAAACACCACCTTCTTCTCCACATTGTCACATCTGAAATGGAAGCTTTGCATCTTCCTCAACCAGGAAGTGCCCAGGCTCTTGGGGAAGAAGTGTATAATCTGGGCAGAGGTGATGTAAAGGCTTCCTTTTCAGCATGGTGCTGTGGAGGAACTGGAAACTGAGGGAGTACTAAATGTGCAGAAGAGGAAGAAACTGTTCCTGTTCTGCAGTAATGAAATATAAAAGAGCTCAACCTAATCCAAGTAGTAGCTCGCTTGAACTAAATGCACAAAGGATTAATCCACATGTATTAAGTTATCAAGAGATGTTATAGGACAGTGAGTGAAATGAAAGTACTGAATGTTATTGTGTTAGGAAGCATACAAGGTCCTAAAATTACTGGAATTAATGCTTAATCAGCGAGTCATTCTTATATAGAAGCATTTTAGCTGTTTATTAATCTTAAATGTGATTGGCAAATCAGACATTGCTAAATGTTCTGGACAGCATAAGGGGTTGAGGAAGCCTGTTCAAAATATTTTTATGCAAATCTGAAGCTATTGGTGTTCTGCGAGGTATGTCTTTTTCATTTATGCATTAAGACAAGCATGTTTTTATGTAGGATGCTGCAGTCCTACAATACTGGTCAGACTTAACAGTATTAGCCCAGGTTCAATTTCTTCCCTGCTGGTCATTAAACTCATTGGGTGGCATTGAGCAAGTCACTTTCTCAGCCATAACCTACCTAACAGGGTTCTTGTGAGTATAAAATGGAGGAAGAACCCTGACTGTAATAAAAACTTGAAATTGAATTTCTTTGCAAATGCAGCAGTGGGGAAATCCAGCAGCTGTTCATGTCAATTCTCTGTATCTCTGGGTTTTATACTGCTTGTTCCTGGTTCTTGCAGGTCTCGCTCTCGAGAGCGGAGGCGAAGACGTTCGAGGTCCATTTCCCGTGAGAAGCGAAAGTCCCGCTCCAAGTCCCGGGAACGAGAGAGGCACAGGCGCCATCGCAGCCGTTCTGGCAGCCATAGCCGAGGCCACCGGCGGGGATCCAGAGACAGGAGTTCAAAACACAAGTAGGCTTGGTTTTTGCAACCTCTTGGGGAAAGACTTTTTGACTTGTAGTTTAGCCATGAGAAACGAGTTCAGCTGACTATTGGAGAAACAGTGAGAAAATAGGGATTGGTTCAAACTCCTTCCCAAGGCTGCCATGGGGTGGGGTTGAAGAGAGCTGGTTCACGTGATACAATTAAGCGGGGAATGAAGTTGAAGGCATGTGCTGCTTTCTCCCATTGTCATCCTAGAAGGTAGGATGTGTAGATGTTGTCCATGAGCTCCAAAAGCCATTTGGGACTCACTGGATTTCTCGTGGACTAGACCTGTAAGGGTGACTTTGCACATCACCAGAGAAGGCTTCCCTACTTCTTTGCAACACTTGCATCTGCTCAAAAGCATGCTCGTTCCTCTGTAAGTAGCAGAGAGAATTCTCTCAGACCCAGAATGTTTGTTTGGAATGGTAAGATCTACTGGATTTGAGACAGGCACATACATTTCTACTTGAGAGAGGCCCAAATCGCTAGCGCTGCTCTCTCAGGTGCTGTGTAGGTTTTGGTGGCCCGGCACACTGTGCTTTAATTGCTTTGAGGGTAAACAATAACCCAGGATTACTATTAGGGAGGTAGGCTTGATGTGAACAGGGGCAGTAACATGCTGGATGGCCAGAAGTTCTCCCAGATTGGCTATAAATGCTTCAGAATTGCTCCACCACATGGTTAACTGGATTCTACTTCTTTAAAAATACTGTAGTTCTGATCCTGGGAGAAACTTAACAGGAAGCACTTCAGTTCAGATCTACTGCATGCAAGCATGTTAACCAAGTGGCCTCCTGATGTACAGCTGTACCTAGTAACTTCTAGCTACTGGTGATCCATAGCAGTATTGCAGGTAGCCTGGGGAAACCTAGTCTCTGTTCACCATTTTCACTGGATTGATGTCAACAATAGATGAGCAAGTGAGAAATGAAGAGCATTTACAGTTCTCTTCTCTATGAAGGGAAATGAGTATTGGAAAGTAGGTTTGCTAGAAATGGGGTATGTGGAAATTATTGACTCATGGTTGAGATACTAAATTCATTTTTTAAATCTGTCTTGAACATGAACAATAAAGAAAAGAAGTTTGGACAATTAGGAAATGAGGAAGACCCTGTAATTACTATTGCTAAAGAGCAGGTAAGGGAATGCTTCAGAAAACCCAAATGTACAATAGCCCATCTCAAAGTGTTCCCTTGGCGGGGAGGAACTGTATCAGTCATGTTTTCTGGAACAGTTAAAAATTAAAAATGAGAAGGCACAAGAAGTCTCAAAAGAAAATGAAGTGTTTTATTTCTTCCAAAATAGAAATCATACTTTGATATGTTGCCATCCCTAAAAAAGTCAGCATTTCAACAGTAGATACTGAAGCTTCAAGAAGATGCAAAATGATACATAAGAGACTGTGTTGGGTAAAGAGTTGAATAATTTGCGGATGTTTGGGCTATTCCCATCTTCTGCTTTTGCATTGTTTATAATTTAGATGCCAACAGTTCAACTACTCTTAAGTTGTTTTGAGTTGCTGTGGCAAACATGTGACTAATTAATTTAATTAATAAATAATAAGCCTTATAGTGTTTTGATATAGCATAGAATAATAAAAGCATTGTAGGAGAACTGATATTGACCCCCCCCAATTCTGTTGACCAATTCTGTTGACCAAGAGAAACTCCCTGTAAAATAAAGCTGTTTGTGTTTGAGTTGCTGATTGTCTTTCTCAGCTTGGTAGAAGCTTAGAGCCTAATTTGTTGCTATCCTTAGTTGGTTTTTGGTATAAAGACTGAATGCTTGTGCTTCTTATCTGACAAAGTTGGCATCCACATTGCAGCTTTGAATTTTTATAAGCCGCTGTGTGTATGCAGCCCCCCCCCTTTAGCTGATCACTTTTGTCATGCTTAGCGTTTGTGTAGTTATGGTAGTCCCTATCCCAGGGTAACAATTTTAATTTATTTCATACATTTATGTCCTGCAATTCTTCCAGTGAGACAGGAGGTGCTTTTAAGGTGCACAGTGACCCTATGAGGTGCAGTAAATTAGGCATGACAAATAGAGAGTGAGAGTGTATGCACATATTCATATGGTGGGTGGGACTCCCTCTGTAGGATGGGGTGCCAAGATCACCTTCACAGGTCACTGTCAGAGACAGTATGTCTCTGAACGCCAGTTGCTTGGAAATACAAGTGAGGAAAGGTGGCTGTTGTGCTCAGGTCTTGCTAGTGGGCTTCCCATAAGCATCTGATTGGCCATTGTGAGAACAACATGCTGGAGTAGATGGGCCACCGGCCTCATTCAGCCTCAGGGTTCTTAACTTCATTTCTAAGCCCACCGCTGTACAAGAGTGGCTCTCTGTTACAATTCCTGTTTTCACAGATGGTGACTGTAGCAATCTGGGCTGGCATCAGGGGCCAGTATCACTGGGCACTTGCTGAGTCTCACACCATAAAGAGAGCTGCTAATTAAAGGGCTGGCAATATGTCACCTCCCCATTTTCACATCAAATCTGATAGCGATGGGCATTGTGTCAGGTTTGTTGGTTGGTTGGATCAATCAATCTCTATCTCACTGTTCCTCCCAGAGAACCCCAAGACAGCAAAGCAGAAAAAAACATAAATTTAAAATAAAACACCCTCACAGCTGAACATGTCATACTTGTAAAGCACTTGTGTAAACTGGGATTTGGTAGGAGGGAGGGGGAAACAGGAAACAGGCCAAATGACTTAACCCTGCATTGTGCTGGCTTCAGGGTGTACGGCACAGTTGAAGGAAGGAAATATCTAGGTATAGGATGAACTGTGGGATAAAACAGGAGTAGATATGTGTGAGAGATGTATAAAAAACAAGTTGTGAAAAGAAATTGGTTACTAGCCAAGAGGGAAGCAGGGGAACTCCCTAAAGCACAAAGAAGAGATTTGTGACAGTGTAGAAGCATAGGAAAGAGCCTTGTTTAGTATTGATGTCATTGTTGAATTTCTAGGTTTGATTGAACAGAAAAATAGCTGAACAAAATTCAATTTATTGCAAACTTGTATTGTTTACTTTTCTGGTCCTGGGCAGATGGGCCCAGCAGTCATTGCACTGAGTTTATTCCTCTATGTTGCTAAGCCTGGAATTTGATTGACTAATCTCATCCTAGAGTGAGCCATTGTGGTCCATTCCCTAGATCCGGGGCATGGAACCTTTTTGGCTTATCAGAATATAATCTTGTGGGCCAAATTTAAGAGGCAGGTGAGGTTGCACACCTGTCAGTCACCTGACATCACAGGTTGTCCAGTGCTTTGAAGTCTCAAAGCCGGGAGCTCAAAGCACCATGTGCATCCCAGTCATCTGGTACATTTAGAGTTCCCTGCAAGGAGCTTCATAACACACCTGATCCAACAGGCTTCAGCTCTATTGCACATTCTCCACAGTCCATTTGAAAATAATCAGGGATCCTGGCAGACCACTTAAGAAACATCATTTTTTCTTTTAGAAATCAAAGCATATGCATAATTTGTCTTTTTCTAACCATAGTCCTGTGTCTTTCAAATGGGGTGGGCATGCTGCTTCTGTGAGTGATGTTGATTGGAGAGCTTGTCAGCTTTTTCCTCAGGTCAGCATTCGTCCTGTGTTTGGGCTTAAGAGTAGACAGGCCATTCAGGACCCTTCTTCAATGGATTGATATATATTTTTTTTTTTGGGGGGGGAGATGAGTTGATTGCACCAGCACCATATTATGAAAATATTGGCCCTTGGCCTGTTTGACAGTCTAGTCTTGATCAAAATAGCATTGCTTCTCATTTTTTGTTTCCAGCAAAAAGGGCTGTGCACAGATATCTATAGCTCAGTTGGTAGAGCATGAGACTGGTTAATCTCAGGGTTGTGGATTTGAACCCCACATTGAACAAAAGATCCCTGTAGCTGCAGGGGGTTGGAGACCCTTGTGGTCCCGTCCCACTCTACAGTTCTGCAATATTGTTAACTGTTCTATAGTCTTTCCATGGGCAACCTGATTGCAGCTTGTAGATTTCAGCTTATGAACCTCTGCATCTAGTGCTTGACCTTGACTCTGGATTTAGGTAGTACCTCACCCTGTGCTTAATGTCTACCAACCCTGGAGGGTGGCTCCTCCCGCCCATCTGGGTTGTCTTTCTTCCCATGGTCCAGAAAGGAGAATTGGTAGGCTAAGTCTACAGTTCCCTTTTCTGGTCTGAAATGTTTTCACAGACACGCACACACTTTCCATTCTAGAGCCCTACAGTATGCTCTGGTTTGCTCTCCAGATCCTCTAGAGATCGGTCTTCAAGGGAGAAATCACGGGAAAGAGACAAGAAAGAGAAGAGCTCTTCTGAACGGCGACACGAAAGCACGAATGGCAAATCTCACCCTAAGAGATCTGAAGAGAGGGAAGCCGGCGAGATCTGAACTCCGGCCACGATCTGTATTGTACTGTATATATAGTCTTGAGAAATGTTCTACACAGCCCAAATTTTTCTCATTTATATTAACTGAATACAGCACATTTTTTGTAGTTCTGAATTTCTATTGTTTCTGCAGGTAGCAAAGCCAGTAGTGTGACAGTTTCCTATACTGTTGACTTGAGACTTTTGTCTTTTAATTGAAAGAAACAAACTCAGTCGCTGGTCTTCAGTGCAGTTTAGCGACTTAAGCAGAATGCAGCAGAAGCAGGCAGAAGATGTGGGGGTGGCGGGATCATAACGTGCTGTAAAAACTCATGCTCCACCTGCCTATGTTAAAACATCACTTGCCTTTCTATTGCAGACTTCAGTTCACAACATACTAAAGAACCTCAGCAGCGCTGGTACTCCCCCCCCCTTTTCTAAATATGGCAGGTTCATGTAATGTTTCTGATATCCAAGACTTCGCTAAATATGAACAAGCCAGATTGGTCAAGAGTAACCTACACCACAGCCTAGCTTAATAAAGTTGTTTTGGGACAGCTGTACAACATGGCACAATATCTCTTCTTCTTTTTTGTTGTAGTAGTTGTATTTAGAGCTTGGTGAAAGTAGCACAGCATTTAAAATTTAAATGGATGTTAATTGGATTATTTTGTCAAGTTATGCAACTCATCAGTGTGAATTTTGCACTTCGGGACTTCATTTTTCTGTGTCTGCTTCCTAATTTCCAGGTTGCCAGTATTGATCCCACTGAATATAAATAATGTTGTTCCCTGATGGAGAGGTCCTGGTGTAAGTGGGATGGGATTCCTCACACTGCAGCCTCAAACCAGAAGGCACGTTAGAGCAATTCCATTAGGAGCAGTGTTCACGATAACACAGAATGACTCTACCAATTTGGCAGATGAGGACCTGGCATGGGGAGCTCTGTTGTGGGACAAACAAACAACTCCCACATCTAGATTGATTTTGCAGTTACAGAGGGGTGGGGTGGGGGAGCAAGATGCACTATTCTTGTTGGCGGCAGTTAAGCAGATTGCAATGCTGTCAAGACTGCATTTGCGGTGACAACCTGAAACACAACTGGTAGGGGTGTGTCAAAGAGGTAGAGGGGCATAATCATAGTCATGTACTTCAGGTTCTTTTAATAACTGCTGATGGCAGCAGAAAACAGTCACGGTGCTGCTGCAGAGAGTGGTGTCCAGGGTACTAGGAGTTTTTGACTTTTTATTTGTATAATTATCTAGTAGCTTACTGACCAATTCCTGTGTGCCTCTTCTTCCCTCCAACTTCTTTTTTTCCCCTTTTTTGTGCTGCAGAATTGTGTTCATCAATGCATGTTTAATCAAGTTTCTTTTCCGTTTTATTCTCACTGCTGAATTCTTCCCCCCCCCCCGCCGCCCCAAGAGGAGTGGTTGAGTGTGTGTTCTCTCAGCCTTTTGTGTCTTTGTGAGTGACTACCAGGAGAACTAATGAGCCAGCAGAAGGAGCAGATGTGTTTCCTTTGGGGGAATCGGATTCAGACCTACAGTTGCCCATTGGGACAGGTAATATCTGGGCATGCTCAGACCTAGAATGTGTTGCCCTCTGGAAAGTCAGAGGACGCAGTGAGAAGCCAGCAAGGCATATCGTATTGAGTGTATAAAATATTAGGAATTCATCCCTCTGTGGGGTTTTTATGTTTAGTATGAGCAGTTTGATCCTTAACAGCACCTTTCTTTGCCTTTGAGGGATATTGGTCTAAGTAACAAAGATGTAAGTAAAACGCTCTTCTCTTGCCAGTCTTATTCACATTAAAAGCTTATCTTTGTGGCTCGGAGTGAACCGTCTGTTTTGGTGTAACCCTTAATGCTTGAAATTTCCATGAGCAACTCAGCCCTGTCTCTACTGTCAAGCAACCGAAGAGACTGGAGTAAGTTTAATTATAGATGTTGCAAAAATGGGAAGGAAGGACCTAGGAATGAGAAAACCTTTCTGTGGACTAATGCAATAGATACCCTGGGCACGTGAAGAAAAACTTGGCATTTATATGGCACTCTTCAGAGCACTTTCGTCATCTTTACAGCAAATGTTCAGGACAGGGCTATACCACAAATGGGAGCTACAGCAGAATGTCGCAGTGTCCCACATGAGTGCGGATCTGCAGTTCTAGTTGTCCAGGATACTATAAATTCAAGCTGCCCAATTAATTTCTTCCTCCTTAATCCCTTTCTGTATTTCTTTTCCAAGGAACACGTGACATTCAGTTGCTTCCGGAGGTCACTGAAAATGCTCCGTTTCTTTTGAGCTATTTTGGTAGGAAGGTGCTGTTCCTCCATTTGGGACTTCCAAAACATTTTTCATTTCTGGATACGTGGGAGTTCAACCAAGGAGAATCCACCGTCGTCCAAGGGAGTTAGTTCCACGGTCACAGACAGCTCTTGCTGTCAGCAAGTTCTTCCTAATGCTTCATTGGAATCTCCCTTCTTGCCATTGGATCAATTTGTTTGGGCCCTCAACCATTCCCAAATTACCCCAAAGCCTCTGCATGTTGGGGTGGGAGTAAGACAGGAGTGTGGAAGCACAGGCTCAGGGGCTAAATGTGGCCCCAACTCTTTCCAGCTCACATGCCTGGTGATTCTGTGCTGGGCCCTTGAGTGCTTTTTGCCTGCCTGGAATGCATCCTTGAACTGTGAGCAGGCCTCTTGCTTGGCTGGATAGGGAAGGGAATTGTTATTCCCTAAAAACAGCCAGTTGCAGCAGCCACACAGGAGCCGACAGCATGCTGAGATTTCCAAGCCATCAAGACTAATCACTTGGCAACCAAAGTAACTTGAAACACAGCGTCTTGTTCCCCATCTTCAAGGGTCCAAAGAATTGGAGAGCAGACTAATGTCCTATCGCTAGGAGGGGAAAGTAGCAGTGGAGCAGAGCAGATTATTAACATTTCATGCAAGCTGTCCTGTCTACATGTGGGCCCTAGCTTTCAATCTTTTGCATTGCTTAGGCATATAGTTTTCTCTCCTGCGGTGGGAAAACCTAAGTGCCCTCAAATTGCTTAAAAAAACTACAGTGGTGCCCCGCAAGACGAACGCCTCGCAAGACAGAAAACTCGCTAGACGAAAGGGTTTTCCGTTTTGGAGGCGCTTCGCAAAACGAATTTCCCTATGGGCTTCCTTCGCAAGACGAAAGCCCATAGGGAAATCTCCGGGACAGCAGGGAAGCGCAGCGCGTCTTCCCCACTGTCCTCGGACCTCCTCCGAAGGCTGGCGGTGGGGCGGAAAGCCCTTCTCCCCGCGCCAGCCTTCGGAAGGCTCCTCCGAAGGCTGGCAGTGGGGCGGAAAGCCCTTCTCCCTGCGCCAGCCTTCGGAAGGCTGCTCCGAAGGCTGGCGGTGGGACGGAAAGCCCTTCTCCCCGCGCCAGCCTTCGGATGGCTGTCCTGAAGACTTGCGGTGGGAGGAGGGTTTTCCTTCCCACTGCCAACATTCAGAATGCTGTTCTGAATGTTGGCGGTGGGGAGGAAAAACCCTCCTCCCACCGCAAGCCCCGGGAACAGAGGAGAAGCGCTGCGCCCCTTCCCCTCTGTTCCCGTACCTGTCCTGAAGGCTTGCGGTGGGGAGAAAAGCCCTTCTCCGCACCGCCAGCCTGGCAAGCGGTTTCCATAGGAACACATTAATTGATTTTCAATGCATTCCTATGGGAAACCGTGCTTCGCAAGACGAAAAACTCGCAAGAAGAAAAAACTTGCGGAACGAATTAATTTCGTCTTGCGAGGCACCACTGTACTGTTTTAGAGATGTGTACAGTGCAGCCCTGTGGTCTTTATATGGGAAGAAGCCCCCATTGCAGACAGTGGGACTGACTTCAAAGAGCAAACGTGCCTAAGATTGGGTGGCTATTTACCTTCTGCCCACAAAAGCGTATGGTTTGCTCTGGAGAATTGGGCCAGGTTCGTTGCCCCTCAGAATCTATGCTAAAGTTCACCACTAACCACAAGGCAGCAGTTTCTGCTGAGAAAGTAGCCCCCTCTTACCTACCTCTGGGCTTTAAGATCTTCACATGGCTAGCAAATTCCCTTGTGCGAATGTCATAGGATGCCAGATCCCCAACAAAGGAGGCCCTTAGAAACACGTTTTCATGAGGCAAGGAATGTCGGCTTGAATACAAACTCAGTAAGATTTGTGTCATTCTGGTCCTTGCACCAGACAGAAGCTCAAACAAAATCACCTAAGTCTGTTAAACTCCTGCTTGGGGAAACAGCAGCCCTTATTCAAGTTTTTCTGTTGAAATTGACCATGTTATCCAACGCAAAAGCTAGCAAAGCCTCTGGAATCTAGGTGCTTTTCTGCTGCGATGTGCCCTTTATTGCTCTGAAGTGTTTAGACAAAGGAAGCAACATTTCTGCCTTCCTCACTCTCCCCGTGAGAATTAATGTAAATAGGAATGAGTTACAAGACTCACAGGTAGGGCCAAGGACATAATTTTCCCTGGCACAACCAGGGTACCCACAAACCCTCCTTTAGAGAGGACAGTCTTCCGTTTGAAGGACTGTAGTAAAACAAAGAGAACCATAAGAAAGGTCCTTGGAGGTGCCAATCAACATTTAAGCACGTGAAGGAAAGGCTAAGCAGGGACACAGGGTCACAGTCCTCCCCACTGTGCTGAGAGCTTTTCTGTTTAAAGGATAGGATTTATTTCTCCATTGTTCACATACTAATTAGCATATGCAAATTACATGTGAATCTGTGTCCTTTGTTTTGGTTCAGGAGCCTTTTGTGGGGATGTTTGCTTTTATTTCATAAAGCTGATATACAACTTGACTGTAAAAAAACCAAACAAAACCTCAGCGCAGCTTTTACAGAAAGAATAAAATAATGAAATGATCAGCTTAAAATAAAGGAAAAAAGACCTCTTAAAAACATTAAATAATAACAATCGAGAAGAAGCTAAAAACCAGACTGAAACACATTCTGCATGTCTGGATAGCCTTACCTAAACAATGTTTTTAGCAGGTGTGGGAAAGAGTATGGCAAAGATGCCTGCCTGATGTCAACAGGCAGAGAGTCTCAAAGTTTAGGTGCTGCCATGTTAAAAAGATTGATTTCTTACCAATGCAGAACAGGTATGTGTGTAACCTGTGCCAGTTGGGTATATTGAAGTGGTAAATGGGGCATATATTGGGTGAGGCAATCTGCTAGGTGATGCATCATCACCTAGTTCCTGCGGTGTCGAGGTGCAAAAGACCATCTTTACCTAAATCATATTTTCCTGCATTCTTCTCTTACAAGGCTGTCCATTCACAATCAGGTGGCCACTCACACATCACCTTAAAAAAAGGAGGGAAATGGCTAGCTTCATTAATGTAGAGATGCAAACAGAGAAAGGGATTACAAGTTGATGGCAGGCCCAAACACAGACTTCTAATTTCCAGGCACAAAGAACAGAACCAGGTTTGTAGAAATAGTTTGGGTTTTTTTAATGTGAGACCCGTAACTCCATGACTTTTCTGCCACGGATGTAAATCTCTCCAATCAAGTAGCACAGTGGTGCACATGGCAGAGAGCAAGGTGTGGCCTGTGCAAAGGGGGTGCCTGCTCCTTGCCCCCTCCCAAGGAAAGCCAAAGTGGTTGAAGTGCAATAATCCCGCCCTCCTCCAAACACACCGTCCACAGGCTGGAACGTGGATCGCTTCAGAAAGGCAGTCCAAGGGCAGAGGTAGTAGGCCCTGTGCCGGGGTGCAGACCAAGCCAGGTCCTCAGTGTTCGTACAGGATTTTCTGATCGCAACAATCCCAGTCTATCAGCTCATTGCTGCGAAACCAAAGGCTGATCTCTCTCTGGGCTGTCTCCAGGGAGTCGCTGGCGTGGACAACGTTCCTGTTTACGGGGGAAACCTCACAATGAGGGCATATCGTAGGTGAAGGTCCTATCCTACAGCTACAAAAACAACCCACCCAATTTTATATCCCTTTAACTGTTAGAACCTACTTCCCCCAAATAAGTTATAAATGGATGAGGGGTACCAAGAACTCTTTCCTGAATTGCTACAGAATTCCCGAGGAGGAACAGCTGGGTCTGCCTACAATGTGGCTGCCCTAAGGCAGCATCTTGAGCTATCCTTACCTGGGGCTGAGTCAAGAAGCCACTACAATGCAGTAAAATGATGGAACGAGTTTCCCTGCAGAACCTCCAGAGGCAAAACGAACTTTCCAGGGGGCAATCTAGTATCTAATGCCTGTTTTAGGCATGAAGGAGGACTTTTAGAACGCTCACTCAAACAAAAACAAGGAAAGAACGAGCACATTAGGGAACGAAGGTTCAGCACAGTCTACTCTTGCTCTGCTAGATTTCTGTTAGCAAGGACATTTAAAAAAAAAGGGAAAATTAAAACTTGATTCCCACAACAACCCATCTCCCCCCCCCCCATCTGTAGTTCCAGCTAGCATAGGCCATTCGGCCATTTTATTCCACTGTAAATGTAGACTAATAAATACAGATCACAAACTAAGGGACGAGGATTTTTAAGCACACACATGGAAAATGAAATGTAATTTACAATAGAATGGAAAAATGAGAACGCAAAGAAAGATCACGCAACACAAAGTGCCGGAACTCATACTGACATTTCAACATCTTGATTGGTTCATATAAACACCCTTCCCCTATTATTCATACATGGCAGTGTTGAACACTGGTTTCGTTTGACCCAGAAAGCTCATTTTCCATACTGGCCCCCTCAGATAACTGCTTAATGGCAGGAGGAACTATTCTGCAGCATACTTAAACGAATGAATCACCAGACCAGGAAACGGGACTTAACCAAAAGAGTCGGCGTTTTGTATTCTTCATGTGTAACCAGGCCAGAGACTCATGTCAAAGTTTGAACCTAGAAGCCCCAGCAAGTCAAGACCGGCCTGGTCAGAGCTCAGTGCCAGAGCACCTGCCTCACAGGTAGAACATCCCAGATCCCAACCCCAGCAAGAGCCGAGAGTGACTTCCTGCCCGAAAAACCTGGACAGCCACTGCCAGTCCGTGCAAACAATACGGAGCTAGATGGACTCATGGTCTAACTCTGTGCAGAACAACTTCCTGTATTTCCTGCTATTTTGGTCCCACTCATACCTGCTGACGTGGACGCTGAAGTCTCCCCGGACGGTGCCTGCCTTGGCTTCCACGGGATTTGTCTCCCCCACCATAGCCCTGGAGGTTTTGACAACGTTGTAGCCTTCCCAGACCTGAAACAGGACACCATAGAAAAAAGACCAGTGGTTCTGACATTCCTGCTAACAGCTAAACAAGGCAATATGTCTCCTATCAGTGCCTTTCATGAAGTACAGAGGTGCTCCCCCAACTAACATCACAGAGCGCCTGATACAGATAGGTTGTTTAGAAGGCTGGGGCAGAGGGGCTTTAATGCGTTGCAGCTGGCTATGGGCCTGGTTTGGACCACAGGGCCCAACCTGGCAATTTGGAGCGGGCGGCGGGAACTTCTGTTGAAGTCCACAGGAGTTTCCCTTCACCCTTATGCCTAATACCTACGCAAAACAGTTCTTCCCATATCCAAGATACAAGAGCAGTACCCAGATTTGCATTTGCATCCCACTATGATAGTGGTGGACCTACATTTCTGGGGTCCTGGAGACTGAATTGTCACGGGGGTCCCTGTGCAACCCACAACAAGGTCTGGATACCCCGTAATCTTCTTTGATGGGGCTGTTCCACAACAGATCACGACGCGAAAAGTAATTAACTATTACATCTCAGATTTCGATTGAAATTGCTGTACAGTGTCACTGGTGCGATATAAAACATTGCAAGCAACATGGACTAAAGTCTCTTCTGGGACCCCTCTGGGAATAGGGCCTGAGAGTTTAAGCTTCATTAGATTCACAGTAGATCTGCCCCTGCACAATGGCTAAATGTTCTCCTTCCTCTATCAGAGGCAGTGTGCCCACAAAGGCCATTTGCTGTGCATCACCAGAGGGGAAACTGCTATTGCACCCAGAGGTCCCATTAGTCTGCTTCCCATTGGGGCTTCTGGTTGGCCAACGTGAAGAGGATGCTGGGCCTCTGGGTATTGGTGAGAGGGGATGGGGGACGGGGAAGAGAGACTGTCTTACCATGGCAACCACAGGCCCCGAAGTCATGTACTTGATCAGCTCATGATAGAACGGCTTTCGGCGCAGTTCGTGGTAGTGTTCTGCCAGGATGCCTTCATTGGCCTGCCAAAACAAAGGGGCATCTGACGTTCAAATGGGCAGAGCCTACTGCTTATGAGACCCCGAGGCACGTGTGAGCATGGGTAGATTGTCTTTGGGTCCAAGGGATGGGGGCTTTTGTGGGTTCGTGAACCCCTTGCCCCAGAGGTGCACCTTGAGGAAGGGCTACCTGTCCGTGTCTTCTATCTTGTCGAAGGTGGCTGATGACAACATTAACATTTAGATCCCCGGGAGGGATTGAAACTTCCCTCCCCACCCCACCCCGGAGCAAGGCTGTGGGTCATGGATAACGCGATCCCTACAGAAACAGGAAGGAGCGCTCCAACCTACCCCAATGTTCCCTGAGTGCTTGGCAAGCCTTGATTGCCCCCCATTTCAGCACCCAGTGAGCGTACCTGGAGCAACTTGAGACCCACAAGCTTGAATCCGCGTTTTTCAAAGCGTCTGATCACATCCCCCACCAGCCTCCTCTGCACCCCATCTGGCTTCACGGCGATCAGTGTGCGTTCCTGCAGCCCAGGGACACCTATTGGGCAAAGAAAGGGTGGTTAGACTGTTCAGTGTTGCAGGAGGCAGCCAGCCAGGCCTCCTTTCAGGGTACTCTTTCATCCTCCCTATCCCCCTTCCCCCCCGGTTTTCTGTAGATTGTTTCCCTGGGCTTCAATTCAAACCTTTTGGAGCCCTAAGTTTAAGATGGCAGGGCACCAGATCTCGAGGTGATTCATCATAATGCCCTAATTTTGAGATGGCACTAAATTTCACTACAATTTCCACCTGTTTAGGGCTATGGCTGAATTTGCCATCGGCTGAGGCTAATATACATTAGAACACTGTTCTATTTCTGAATGAGTTCTGCAACACTTTCCCCTCCATTTAGGCCAAAGTATTAAAAATAAAATATGGTAGAAATTGTGATAAACACACAGAAAGCAGCCAATTTTGCTCTGACGGCAGCAAAATGTGTCGCAGTTACTCTGACCCTCAGATAGTAGACTGCAAGCTGTAAAACTAATGTTGCTGTTTTACAATGTTTGTTTTTTAAAAGTATTTGCTGGGTTATTTTGTAGGCATGATGGCTGGCAAATCAAACTGAAGATCCCTAAAAGTGAAGGGAGTAAGGAAGCATTATTGGAGGGGCAATGAAAAGCTCACCCCTCTTTTCCACTCCCTCTCCTGCAAAATTTTGGGAATACAGCAAAAAGGCGTTGATGCCCGGTGGTGCATATCCACCTAGCCCCTTTCCCAGAGGGCTTTGCTTCCTGCAGGAGGAGAGCGACAACCCTGCAAAGCAAGCCGGCTGATTAGTCACTGGGGACCTACCTAAAAGCAGGTGGATGGGACTGCAGCCTCAAGGCACAGAAGCAGCAGACACCAGCAGGGAGGGAAATGGGCAACTTTTAAGCTAATAATACTTAGCAGTCATATCATGCATTTAAATGCTCCAAGCACCTCCTATACATTAAATATAGGCCATTACATTTAAAGCGAAATCTGCCCTCTGTGCCAGGAATCCCAGCAGCTGCAGCTGACGCAGTGGGGTCGACTGGTCCACAAAAGCTTTATGTCACAATGAATCTGCTAATTAGTCTCTTGAGGACGCCACTGCCAGGAATCTCTTCTGGGGCATTTGCTATAATAAGCTGAAGTGTCTCCTTCTCAGGAAATCACATACACTGACTGTGCAATCCTTACAACAGTCCAGTACGGTAGGCCAGAAGAGTCCATTCAGCTCTCTAACCAAGCTTATTTAACATGTAGCAATCTGGGGGAAGAAAGGGAGCTCCCCCCCCCCAAAGGAGAGTGTAATGTAATTCAAGGGCTCTGTTTTCCAGAGAGAAGGAAAAGTAGCAGCTCTATCTTCTTCCAATACCTAGGTCAGTTATGCTGCTCTCTGGGGATGAGAGATCCAAAAGCCAAAGCAGGGGGCCACCTTTATTGGGAACAATTGAATCATCGCCAAGTAGCGAGCCAGCATTCTCCGGCACACGTCTTGAAAGCAAGAGCAGGGTGAGACAAACAGCTAGATATGAAGGCTGAACCCCCTAGTTGGCAATTTATGTACTGATCTTTGAATACAGAAGTGTGGGCCTGGCAATGGTCAGCCCTGCTTGCCAGTGTATCAAGGAGAGGGTTTAGGAATTATCACTGCCCACAGCTAGATTTTCTTCCCACCTGGTGTGTGGATACTAGTTTGCATGGTAAAACCATCTCAGCCTGAAAGAGAGATGAGCGCTGCACCCCATTGACTGGAATTAACCGTCCAGAGGTCCTTTACCTTTTTTACTAGATTGCATGCTAAAAAAGGGAACACCAGCAGCATCTGACCACCACCCTGGGAGTCATTGACAACACAGGGGCATGGGAAAGTGGGGCATGGAAAATAGGGCTGGAACTCCCAGCTGTTCACAGTTTCAAGTCAGAGGGAACTTCACCTTAAGCTACAGCTCTTCCTAAGGCACCTATAGATGCACCCCAGAGGATGCCAAGCTGTGCCAACAGAAGAATTCAGGAAGATTCCTGAATTGCAGGGAGTTGGACTAGATGATCCTCGTCGTCCCTTCCAACAATGACTCTAGGATGCACCTGAAACAAACCATCCCCCCTCTAGTTTGCACAGCCCAAGGAAATGCCAAGCCAGATTTCATAACAGTCCCCCATGCCAAGCTAGCTTGGGTGGGTAAGCAAAGAAAGAGTGCCAAGGGGTACAAGTCTTATGATTCCTTCCAGGAATACCCAACTCCTCAAAGTTGTGTGCAACCAGGGAATGCCCTGCTGTGTCTCTCCAGGGGTAACGCCTGATGGAGAGATAGGACCCTGCAGGACTCCGGATCGGCCGGGTGGGTGGAAGGGCCTGGCCCGGCTTTGCCTAACTCGGATTTGCCCGCCGGAGCCACCACGCGGCGAGGGCGCAAGTTGCGCGCCCATCCCGGGGCAGAGAGGCGCTTCGCGGAACGAGTTCTGCAGCTCCTCGCCGGGAGGAGAAGAACGGAGGCGATATCCCACCCCGAGGGCGCTTCGTCCCGCAACTCACCCGCGCTGTACAGCCGCCCCCCGGGGAGGCGATCGCAAGGCAGAGCCCCCCACGCCCCGAGGCTGCCCGCGCCCCGCTGCCCCGACGGCAGCAACAGGCGGCAGCTCCGGCCCACGCAGCGCTGCAGGAAGCCCATGGCGGCTCGCCCGGCAGAAGGGGGCCGGCCCGGCCGGGTTTATAGACGCGGGCTTGGGGGTGGGAGAGAGCCGGGCTGCGGGGCCGCTGCTCCCCCACCCCACCCGCCGGTCCGCCCCCAGGCCAGGCCGAGCGAGGCGGCCCCGGGGGGGGGGCGTGGGAACGAGGAGGAGCACATTACAGGGGGGCGGCCCCCTTAAAGAGACCCGCAGCCCCCCCAGCCCCACCCCGGGGGCGGGCGGCGCGCTTCTCTCGGCCGCCTCGTCTGCTAACAGGGTTTGCAGCAACTTTCGGCTCTGGAAGCTGGGGGCGCCCGTTGCTGATGGGCCAGACGAGCAGACACCACGAGGGTGGGCGCACTTGCTGATCTCGGGACGCTGTCCGTAGCTGCTTCCGCCGGCAAGGAAGGATCAGGGAAGGCGGGCGGGGGGAGAGAGGAAAAGCTGGTTGAGTGCTCCTAGGCAGGAATGGGTGGTGGTGGGGTTTTGGGGGGGGAGCAAAGCAGCCGTTTCTGAAACAGCAAAAGGAGAATGGGAAGTTGTTTTATGAAGCCGGCTCAGACCATTTGACCATCTACTTATCGGGTACTTTGTTCTCGCTAAAGTACTAAGCGGGTACTTTAACGGGGGCTATTAAAATACTTCCACATTAGCTGCAACACGCATCAACCCAATAAATCCCAGCGCCTAAACCGCCGAACCGAAATAAGTAAAAATAAAAATATGTATATGCAATAAAATAAAATATGTCCCAGAGGCGAGCACACCTCACTGAAACAATTGGATGCACCTTGCCTGCCCCCTCCCCCGCGTTCCCCGGGATTAGTTTGTAATCGCCTAGCAGCAGGGACCGGCGCTCTATTTTGTAAAGCGCACTCTGTAACGCCAGCCTCCCAGCAATTTGGCACCCACCCAGGTGTTTCGTGCTGCAGCTCCCACGCTGGCCGTGGCTGATGAGATTTCTAGTCCGGAACAGCCAGAGGGCACCCGGTTGGCAAAGGCGGATATAAAAACAAACAGCAACAAGAAGTTACTAAAGGGATGAAGCGATGGGCTGTGGGAGTTGCCCTCTCACACAGTTGAAACGTTCTTAGTTTATGGGATGGGTTCCTGTAGCAAATAATTAACATTGGTCTTTATAACACCAAGATATACTGCTCTACTTCAGTACATGCTTGGAGTATTAGAACAGTAGTTCACAGGCTTTCCTCCCTATGGAGCACTTGAACGTTGATGAGGGGCGGATCATCATCCAGTGATGAACAGGGAGGGAGGGAGGCTGGATTCATGGGTGCTGTTGTCGATCTTGCAGATAATATACAGAACAACTAATTAGAGGAGATTAAGAGGAAACACGAGGCCCGTTTGGACAGGGGCCACCCTCCCTTCTGTCAGTACAGCTGCAGCCAAATACTCCCAACTCGGGGGGAAATAGGGGAATTTAGAGACTTTAGAGAAACTTTGCCCTTTAAGCTGAGGTTGTGTCCAAGAACAAGCTATTTTCCCTTGACAAAACAAACCATTTATGTAGTTGGCATCACTGGCCTTCCCAGGTGCTTTCTTCTTTAGTTTTCCATCCTTTAAGTGGTGAAAGGTGCTGCCTGATCACAACATTCAGTCCCATATTTCTCCCTGGACTTGAACCAAATTGGCTGAAATACTTCCCTAAAACACAGGCGGCAACTACCAGCCCCTGGGCCAAATGAGGCCCTGCAGGGGTTGCCAAATGCTGCTCCAACCGCCAGCCAGACGGGAGAATCTGTGCAGGGGAAATCAAATGCTGGACTTAAGCCTGGGAAAACCAAGAGGTCCCAATGGGAGACCTCCAGTGGAGGGCAGGGCGAGGGCATTTCATTTACCATTCCTCGCTCATAAGTCATCTGGATGCCAACCAAGTATTAAAATCGCAAGTTCTTTTTTCCATAAGCAGGAGCTATGTTGTCTAGGACCACCTTCATACTTGTCCCCATCCCACCCCTGTTGTTCCAACAACCCTGAACTGGCTCCAATTCAGAAGACAAACAGTGCTGTTCTACCTACTGGAAGTTCATAGCTCCCAGAACAGTGACCCCAGTAAAATTTTGGCAGAAGCATCAAGGACAGAGGGTTGTTTTTCCCTTACCCCACCTGCTCTCTGCACAACTAAACGAGTCCTGCTTAGTTCTCTTCTCCTGGTTCCCAATCCTAACCTCCGATTCTCCAGGTGTTGGGCCACCTGGATCCATCAACCTTTTAAATGCCATGAACAGGTTTAGACTAGGCACCAAGGAGGAGCCATGTGATGAGCGCTAGGCCACCAGTAGGTTGTATAGAGGGGCATTGGAATCTTCAATGCTAGGAGCTTTTGAGAGCAAGCTAGACATGCATTTGGTTCAACAAAATGCAGGTGGACTCAATTTTTAAACTCTTGATTTTTAAAGCTCCTCTGAGTTTTGCCCCCCTTCCTGCCAAAAAAGACCAGTTCACCTTTTCTCTTCCAACTCTACCAATATTCATTCATCTGACCAAATATAGTCACATTACACGGGAACAACCCTGACTCCCTTGCTACTCCTCATGCCTGGAACTCTTCACCCCAAAAGGTCCACAACACAGCTTCCCCTTTCAGATCGCTCCTTAAAAGTCCAGCTCACCCATGAACCCTTTGATTTGAATCCACAACCTTCTGTCCCAAAAGACCTGGCTAGCATCAACTGAACTGCAATGGCTTTTGGGAACCAACCTGCCAACTCTTGTGCCTCATGTGCAAACATCCAAATGGCATTCATGAAGAGGAGCTGTGGTGGGGTTGCTCACTTCTGAGGAGCCTCAAGCACTGCAATTCCCAGTTTATGGAAAAGAAGCCAGTGCACTTGCCTGCTTGAAGGCTATCAGGCCATGGCTATCGTCTGAAAGCATATGATGTAGCAACTGCGCTGGAAGCTAAATGAATCTTAGGGTTTGGTCAGTTCCTAGTCAGATGACTGCCTGAGCACCATGATGGAAGAAAAACTATTGTTGCAGACCATCTGCTTTGAATGCAGAAGGTCCCAGGTTCAATCCCCAGCATCTCCAGGTAGGGCTGCCTATCTGAAACCCTGGAGAGCAGGTGTCCATCAGTGTAGACACTACTGAGCTAGGTGGACCAATGAACCAGAGCTTCCTACATTCCTAAAATCAAGTAAGCTTCACATTGGAAGAGTACATGCTCTGGTGAAATGGGACAACCAGTTGTTCTTAGCAGCAAGATTTGAGCATCTTCCAAAACTATGACCATTGACCCATTGATCTGGGCAGAGAAAACATGCACTTTCACTCTGGGTAAACAGTATTGTGACCGATGCTTTCACAAGGATGCTGACCCCTGGAGCAGGCCAGGGACAGGCTGAGTGTCACTGTGGCCGAAATCAAACAAGACAAAAAATTAGCAGGCAGAGTTTGTAATGTGTCATCATCCAGCTCCCAGCCACGGCTCCACCTTCCGACGATAGTCGCCATAGTGGATTTTGAAGAACCATTCTGGCCAGGGGTGGTGGTGGAAGCAGAAGATCCAGCCTCCTCTAAACAGCGCCTTCTGTTTTAATGCAATGTTTTAATTGATGCTTCTCTCGCGCAAGCCTCTTTTGGGAGCGCTAGCCTCAAAAGCAGTATAGAAACGCCTTGAATGAAATGAAGACCCAGCAAGCCACAAAGTACAATGGCAAGGAAAGACCGGGGTATCTGAAGAGGTTCCAGGTATCTCTACACAGTTCATCCTCTTGAAAACAAGGTCAACAGGAAAGAGTGCAAGTGTCTATGAGTTCATGGCATTCTGTTGGTGAATCTGCTCAGACCATGTGTCTGCAATTCGGCGAAACACAACAGCAGGCTCTCATGGTTATTGATATGTTTTTCTAAATATTAAAGGCCCAGAATAATGCACTAATTAAAATGTGGGAGTGGGACTAGGTGCTAGGTTCAGGTGAACACAAAGCCTAGAGTCCACTGGGGCCCACCTGAGGTCAGTCGCTCGACTAACTTACCTCAAAAGGTTGTTGTGAATAATAAAGTAGCCCATGTAATGCCATCATGAGTCCCTTGGAAAAGCAGGCTCTGAGTAGATATGAAAAACCCTATAGAAGCATCATTAACTATCACTGAAAGTCATGTAGCAACCCATAGAAATCACTCTTCAGGAATGTGCACAGATCCACCTGCACAAGCTGAACATGAGTCAACAGGGTGATGAAGCAACAAAAAAAAAAGCTAATGCTACTCTAGGAAAAAGTAGTATAGGGTCCAGATTAAGGGAAGTAATAGTCCTGCTCTGTTCTGCCCTGGTCAGACCACACCTGGAATACTGTGTCCAGTTCTGGGAGCCACAATTTAAAAAGGATGTTGACAAGCTGTGTAGAGGAGGGCAACCAAGATGATCTAGAAACCAAGGAACAGTTGAGGGAATTGGGTATGTTTAGCCAAGCAAAGAGGAGACTGGGAGGAGATATGAATGCCATCTTCAAATATCCAAAGGGCTGTCACATGGAAGATGGAGCAAACTCGTTTTCTCCTGCTCTGGAGGGTAGGACTCGAACCCATGGCCTCAAGTGACAACAAAGGAGACTCCGACACAACATCAGGAAGAACTTTCTAACAGTAGGAACTGTTTGACAGTGGGATGGACTCCCTTGGGAGGTTGTAAGCAGGGCTGGGTGGCCATCTGTCAGGGATGCTCTAGCAGAGACAGCTGCATTGCAGGGGTTGGACTAGATGACCATTGGGGATCCCTTCCAGCTCTACGGTTCTATGAACTGGTCTGAAGCCCAGAGTTTATGCCCTCCCCAAGACTTCCCGAAAGGCCTTGAAGGTACCTAAATAGATCTCAAGCCTGTCTAAAACAACAAAGTAAGCACTTTTTTATTTCCATTAAGCACATTTTAGTATCACAATGGAATGATGAGAAAAAACTTTTCTTTAAAAAATCCCCACAAAAACAGAGCTCTGTCTGTCTGTCCATCTGTCTCCCCACCGATGGCAGGGGAGGCTTCAAGGCAATTAAAAACAAAAAGTTGATGGGATGTTCCCCTCCCCAGCAGCAAGGTGCAGGAGGGGAGGGAGGTAGGTGGAATGATGTGAAGGTGGGAACATCTGAAGTAGTCTTTGGCGTTTCTGCCTCATGATTGATGCACAAGACCAGTCACCGGAACCTGCAAATCTGCCAATGCCACAGTATTAAGACAAAAACATCCAGCTAGAGAGGAACGGCCTGCAGGTGGGCCTCGAGACACCCTGTAGGACACAGAGCTGCCACAGCTCAGCTGCGAGGAGGAGCTGGAAGGGGAATGGACAAGGGTGGGGGCACAGCGCGCAGCTCTCCCAGGCACGGGGGCCCACGGGGGAGGTGCTTCTGCATCCAGCCGGCCTGGCGAGATCGGGGAGCGGAGGCAGCGGCAACACGAGGAGCACAGGTCCGCTCACAACAGGGATTCGAACCAGAGTCAGTGCCGAGAACTATAGCTTCACGGTCCCAGGGGGCAAACTGTCGTTGCAGAGTCTGTAGTAGCGCAGGTCGTTGACCAGCCTGTGCACGTTCTGTGTAAATGAGGGCAAGTCCTGGAAAAGGGTAAGTGGGGAGACACGGGAGAAGAGACAGCCAACGGTTAGGACAACAACAGGATTAACCAATCCTTCCAGTTCTTTGCTCCAAAGGAGTGTTGACACTAGGGAATGCAATGGCACCAAGCACGCTCCTGGCTCTGTTTTCAACAGTCTGGGGCCATTTTATTCAGCTAATTTCAACTAGGTTGTGTGGGTGTGAGACGGCCTTAAATGTCACCATGAAGTCTTATGAAGGAAGAGCCGAGTTTTTAAGAGAAATAGAAACCTATGTAGTGAGCAGCGCTGAAACAAAAGCAATGTCACCCCCCAGAAGCTGCCTTATATCCATAGTCAGGCTGTTGACCCATTTTGCTCAGTACTGTCTGCACTGGCTGGCAGCAGCTTTCCAGGGTTTCAGGCAGGAGAAACACTCTGCATGAAGCCATGAGAAGGTGTAGTCTGATGGGACACACAGTCCTGAACCAGCCATTACTCTGAGAGCTTCCCTTCCTCTTTGAGACCTCTTTAAATGTGTAGTGCAAATGGGAACTATCACCTTAAATAATCATGGCTTCCCCCAAAGGACCCTGGGAACTGTGGCTTGTTAAGGTAGGCTATGGTAAGAAGATGATGCTGGGCTAGATGCCGAACCACTTTGGTCTGATTCAGTTTCAGGGTCCTTCTTATGTTCTCATTCAATAATAAAATGTTATAGTTCAAGGAGGTTCTATTTGGGGCACGGGTGTGTGTGCTGTCAGTCTGTCCGTACAGAACAACCCCACCTGAAAGCTCCAAGCCAGCCTCACCCTGTCCATTTTGAAGTTCCTTCCAAGCACGTTTTTCTGGTTGGTGTCCACACCATCGCAGCTGGCCAAGAACCCCGGGAGAAAGGCCGAGTAGAAGCTATCAAAGTCCACGGAGGCCATGTTGTAGATGGCTATGCCAATTTCCTCTTGCAAGAGGTCGTGTGATTTATGGACCAGTACCTGAAGCAGGACATTCACAAACTGGAAAAGCATGGCTGTCCGGAAGATCTTCTGTGGGGAAAGAGAACAAGGGTGTTCAGCAAGCTCCTGCGGTGCTCAGAAAAACAGGAGCTCTGGGGGATCAGTGAAACTGCGAGGTGCTCTGCAAAGGACCATCTGATAGGCCTTGTTTCAGTGGCTGATGGCAGCTGAATTATGCCACACCTCCAGGGTCCAGTGCAGGGTTCATTCACCTCCATGGATGCAGAGGTAAGTGAAAACCCCTGGCAACTTGGCATTCACCACTCCACCAGCTGAACACACTTGCCCTAGCAAGCTTGCACAACATTTAAAACGGTTAGCTCATGTGATAATGTGGCACTCACAATGAAAATGTGGGTAAAATCTGCTATGATTAAACAATGACAAAGAGTCCTGCCACAATGCCTACAGTGTGTCTAGGGGCCCAGTTTTCCTGGGTCTCTGACATGCTCATTCAATGTACCTGATCCTCTGCAAGCCACCTGCCACTGGGCATTTTGGGCAATGGTTTTGGGAGCAACATATTCAACACAGGCATTAGAAAAAAGCTCTTGCCGTTTCCCTCTCCAAGTTGAAGGAGAATTAGTTTCCTTGTTCTGCCTGAGAGAGATTCTTGTTCCTCTCTGCACAGGCCAATTTAATTTATGACACAAGCCAGGCCTATGCTCTTCCAACATGTAAGCAACAGCAACTCCAGCGAGGAGAGCACCCGAGTGTATGGACCACTAGGGGGCAATAAGCAGGAAGAACCAGAATTGCTAGCCTTCTGAACTGTCCCTCTTGTGCCAGCACTTTGTGTAAGCAAGATACAGACTATACTGTTGTATCCATTAGAAAGCAGGGAGCTTACCTTGTGATACAGCTTCTGCTTTGTGTTCAGAGTCTCCAAATAGAACAAGTTCTGTTTAAAAAGGTGTATGTCAGGCTGCAGGAAGGATTGGCCAAATGCCTATAGAACAGGGGGGAAAGCCTTTCAGGAAAACAGACATTGAAGGAAGTAACCAAAAATTAGAAGATCTTTGAATAGCCATTGGACCAGTGACAGGCAACCTGATATTGTCTACCCTCCATCATCCCTGCCCATTGGCCACACTGGTTGCAGCTGATGAGAGGAAGAGTCTTCGTTCGACCACACCTGGACAGCTCCAGACTGGCTACCTCTATATTGGACAGTGATCCTCGTGTCAGGGATGTTTTCTTGTTGTAAAATCTCACTTCCTTGAGACTGTCTCGTATCAAGTTACAAGATGAAGCAGGAATGGTTGGGATTCAGTGGCCCTCCTCCAAACAGAGACTGAGGCTTTGAAGGAAACAGGGCCAGGGAAGGAGCTTTTCCTACTTCTGCTCAGACCGCCTCAGGGAGTTAAACAAGAATTTGAGAATGGCCGAATAGACTAGAGACTGGACTTTGACCATGGCGGCAGCAGCAGCAAGCAGACAACTCCCTAGCAGGATGCAGACATCCTGGGCCATGCAGAACATTCAGAGAGCACGAAGCAGAAGCTCCTCTCCCAAAGAGCATGAGCCAACTGGAATGCCAACAGCCAGAAGCACTTGGCTAGAGTCAGCCACTACTGAGCTGTCAGCTTTTTAGCAATCTTCTGCTTACAAATTACCAGTGCTCAGCACTTGGAATGAGAAGGGAACCTGGGCAGGAGTTGCCTGAAATGGCCCCAAACAATTAACAGGCTCTCAGTAGACTACAGGATTAGGAACAAGTGTGGGTACAGAAGGAACAGCAGTGTATGGAGAAGAAACTTCTCCAGTGGGTTCAGTGAGTAACTCCAGGGTTCAGGGGAGGCCTCCACAATAGCTACTTGGTAATGCAGATGCTAGAGATTACATCCAGACCAAGGAGTTAACTCACTTTTCTTAAAATAACACAGGCCGTTCCCATCACATCGCCATCTTCCACACTTCTATGAAGTCACAAAGTTAAAATATGCAGTTGCACTGAGCACTGCCTCTTTTGAAAAGGTCTTGAGCCTTCAAAGTGTACAAAGAACACAATGCAAATCAAGTAGGTCCTTCCCTTAATGTGTCAGGACAGCACTTGGACTCATGGGAAAGCCAGGGACTGTTGCCTTCTTGCAGCTGGTAAGCCGTTTGAACCATTCTGAGGTATTGGAACAGAGCCCCATTTTGCAGTGTTACCCGTTTCCTACAGTTGCCAGCTTTTCCTACTTCTGCTCCCTGGCTTTCCCATGAGTCCTGGGCCCTCACAAGCAAGGAAGCGACAACAGCAGCCGACTCCCGTCCAGGTACCTGCATAATGGCGCTGAACTGTGCTTCGTTCTCCATCTGCTCGTCAGCTACGCCTCTCTGGACACTCGCCAGAATGCTGGACTTGAAGAAGTACCGCCAGTTATGATGAAGGACCCGGAAAAGCAGCTCAAACAGTTCAGCTTTCACATCGGGAGAGGATCGCTTGGGGACAAAGGGAAAGCACGCAGGGAGTCACCACACGCCCATCGCCAGAACGGCTCTCATTACCAGCACAGCCCAAGGCGGATGGTCAGAGAGGGAGGCGTTTGCTATGTAGCAGAAGAAGGCAGCAGTCATGGGTTAGTGCTGCAGTTGCACACCCTTTAAGTACTGCCCTTCTCGAAAATAAAATCTAAAAGTAAGATGACCATCTGATTTTCAATCCATATTCCACCCAATGAAAGTTGAAAGGCAGCTTATTTCCATGCAATATTCAGTCCTCTTCTTTCCACAGGGAAGCAAAATAATAAACAGTGCCACTGCTTTCCTGACAATTTTAATTCCCGCGGATAGTTTGGCTGCTGCCTACCTCCTCCCTGCCATTGGTCTCACCATGTGTGAACAAAGCACCCGAGGACAGATCACTTGGCAGCGTCTGAAAAATGGATCCCTTTTAAAGGAGTCAATTTGTGCATCCGACTGCAAGCCACCAAGTGGTGTACATCTGTTTACAGAGATGCCCTAAGGGCTTCTCAGGGGTGTGCTTCCACTGCTGTCCCATGACTCGGACCCTGCAAGAGCTTCTCCCTTGCCCCATCCCCTTCTGTCTCTCGCCCAGCCCCAGGATGGCCCTACCTCCGCAACGATTGGGTAGACTTGCTCCATGCAGAGTGAGATGATGTTGGGTAAGAAAGGCTTGAAGACTTGGCCTGGCTCTTGCACCACCACCTGAAGGATCCTCAGAAATTTCTCTACCACTCGGCACCCGGTGCTCCCGTCATGGAGGATGCTCTCGGCCAGCTGCTCTCTAAGGGCACAACACAAAAAACAATTAAGCTTTCAGGAAGACTTGGGTCTAGCTGTAGAGCATTTGTTTACAGGCAGTAAATGCATAGAAAATTCCCCGTCCCTTCTGAAATCTGAGCTACATACCAGTCTCAAAAGTGAGCTCCATCCTATTATTACATATTCATGTTCTGTGTCAAAGAAACAGCAGCAAAATATTAGCGACAGAAAGTTGAGTGGGTTACCTGGTGAACATGTTGAGGAACGTCTGTATGACCTGCTCGGTGAAAGGCACACCCATCTGCACCCTCAGCCCTTGAAAGAGGGTGAGGAAGAAGCTCAGCATTTCATCTGTAACATCTGGAGACGGGAAGGCGGAGGAGCCAAAAAGGAAAGCGTTAACAAAAAAAGCAATGTTTTGACAAGTGACTGTCCCTGGGCAGGAGCCATCTTTGCTATTTGACACTGGGCTGGCAAAGTGAATCCTCCCCTGGCACCTACTGCACAGCTAATGCCAAAGGCTTGACATCTTAGCCCTCCTTAACCAGCAGGTTCGAGAAATGGACAGCTAAGCAGCTGGTGACAAGGCCCTCTGTGTTATCAGTGTAATAGCATGTACAGCCCCACAGTCAATGGCAAGGCACTGGATTAGTGCACAGAATGGTTTAGATTGAACTCTAGTGGCTGACTGCGGAAATGCAGGACTGTAAAAAAAAAAAAATCTCTGACACCTGACCCTAAACTCTGTTAGAGGGTGGCCTATATACATATACAAAATAAAAAACCAATAAAATAAAATAAATACTTGAAATGAACAGTAACCTCTAGCAAACAACCATACTTAGTGTTACAGTTGTGCACCTACACAAAAAGAAGTCATGCTGAACTCAGGGAGGGCTCACACCCTTGCTCTAGGTTGATTTTTAGCACAGTTTGGGTTGGATGTGAGGTTTTGTGTGACAGCAATTAACGTGCTCAGCCACTATGAAACATTTTATACACTTTTTAGTTTTTGTACCATTTGGTATAGAACTGCCATTAAGTGGCTGCTGCTTAGCTTAGTGCTGATATATGATTGCATTGGAATATTTATTTGTCATTAATTGATCCGTTTTAACAATCAATAGCTTGTTTTATTATCATTTTTAAATATTATAACATTCAGATAAATCAAGCTATTTATTTGATGGTCATGTTATGTTTGAAGTGATTGAATTTTTGATTGCTATTGTAATGAAGCATTGTATTTGTATCTTTGTTACGCTGTGAGCTGCTTTCAGCAAATTTATATGGAAAAGCAACATACAATTTTAAACAAACAAATTACAAGTGGGCTATGGGTCATAATCTAGAGTTGTATCCTTGGGTTGCAATCCAACATATTTTCTGTAGGTACTCAAGAAGAGGGCATGTGCAGCCTGGAAACATACAGAGCCAAGTGCTAAGACTTAGCAATGCAGGATCAAAACTGAAGTTCTGGGCTTCAACACAGCATGAGGCACCCGAGCAAAAAAACCACAGACCAAGCCATACAACCTCTTATATATGTAGGAACATAGGAATCTGCCTTATGCAGTGTCAGACGAAGGTTGTTTTTAAGTTCAGAGGCATAAAATAATTTACACACAATATATTTTAGCTCTTTTCGCCCTTCTCCACCCACATTATTGCCCCCTGACGCCTTGGATCTGAGGGAACCTGGGCGACTGAGCAGGTGAGAGTTATTTCTCCACTTTAGTGATGGCCACCAGATAATAAAGATCCCTACTGGCTGAGACAAAGCAAGCATTCCCCCAGAAAGAGTGGATCGTGACTGGTTGGGTTTAAGCCGGTACAGCTAGGAAGTTGGATTCTTGGATCCCCTGCATTGCAAATTCCCAACTTTTACCTGGGCACAATATGATAAGCATTTCTTGCTTGTAGCCACAGGCCACTGCAAGTACAATAAAATACAAAAGACGTAGCAGAAGCAAATATAATCCCGCTCAAAATGAAATGACAGTTAAAGTCAACCTAAAAAACCATTTGGGGTTGCCCTTAATTTCTGCTTGCTCAAATTAACGAGTCACCTTTGCAAACCACCCACATTTAGTTTGAAAGCCTCGTTCAGATTTTCTTCACTGCAGTGAGACCTGTTAGGATCTGTGTTCGAATTGTTCCCTGTACATGGAAAAGATCAACCAGTTGGGACAGCCCAGTTGCATGCATAGTGCCATCTTGATTCCTGATAAATATTCTCTACACGAG
This sequence comes from Podarcis vaucheri, assembly GCF_965113315.1. Taxonomy (NCBI): domain Eukaryota; kingdom Metazoa; phylum Chordata; class Lepidosauria; order Squamata; family Lacertidae; genus Podarcis; species Podarcis vaucheri. The sequence continues at coordinate 36,618,698 of NC_138752.1, forward strand.
TGTTGGTAGGGGGGGCAGGAATTAATGTGGCGCCGGCAGCGCCTGTACGACCATGGCAGCCCGATGGGACTTCTTGCCAAGTACAGGTGAGAGCTCCTGAATGACCCACGCCTGGAAAGGCTGCCCTGTGGTTATACCTGACTGATGAATGAAAGCTGGGAAGAGGGCTAGCGAGACCTGCACAGACTCCTGTAGTGACTGGTAGCAGAGCTGGCGGGACTTGGTGGCTTCCCCAGAGATGCTTTCCACGATATCTTCCAAGACGCTGAGAGTCTGATGGATCACTGTCTTGGCTGCAAAATCAAGAGAGGACATTCAAACCATCAGCCCAGGGCACCAGTGGGGGTGAAAATAGATAAAAGTTAAGAGGTGGTAGCCCGAAATTCCCAAACCATTTGCTGTGAGAAAATGGCTATGTTTTCCATGGGAAATTACAAAATGTGGACCCAAGACACCCATCCCAGAGGTGCATCTCTGTAAGATTTCCTATGCTGTCTTTGCCTCCTCCTAAACAGCTTCTACTGAGAATGGGTCAGTCTGTCCTGTCTCTGAAGAGACGTAGCATAATCCTGGACAAATCCAGGATCCCAAACCAAATTGGGCCAATCCAGGATTTGTCTAGGCAGCCCCAAACTGCTTTAGGTTGGATCCATCTGAAGTGATCCAGGGCTGCCAAACAAGAAAGCGGCTGGTTGGTGAACAAGGGAGGAGGAGGAAATGATGGCGGCAGAGACATCGCCTCCTTATTCCCTCCCCACACTGATCGAGTATTTAATTAGGCTTTAAACCCCTGATTAAACATGCGGTTGCAAAAGTGCCTAAATCCTTTCCTTCTCCCCCTCAACCACCAACCACAGGTTGAATTAGGATTTAAAACCTTAACTGAAGTGCTGCACAAGGTCTCCCTCATTGGGTTTGGGTAAGTGGGGAGCCTGCTACAGTACACACCGCTTCCTGCCAAACAGCTGTTGAACGGGGTACCATAGCATTAGCGAGAGCTCCCACATGCCATTTTGGAGCCCTTGGAATATTTTTTTCCCCTGGACTTTTGGCTCACTGACATCCTTTTCAGGCTCTGGGAGGCTCTGGGGAAGGTTTCCTTGCGAGCCACAAGGACTTTCCAGCTGTCTCTTGCCATTTCAGGTTAGGAATTCAAAACGACCTTGACAGATTAGAGAACTGGGCCAAAACAAACAAGATGAATTTTAACAGGGAGAAATGTAAAGTATTGCACTTGGGCAAAAAAAATGAGAGGCACAAATACAAGATGGGTGACACCTGGCTTGAGAGCAGTACATGTGAAAAGGATCTAGGAGTCTTGGTTGACCACAAACTTGACATGAGCCAACAGTGTGACGTGGCAGCTAAAAAAGCCAATGCAATTCTGGGCCTCATCAATAGGAGTATAGCATCTAGATCAAGGGAAGTAATAGTGCCACTGTATTCTGCTCTGGTCAGACCACACCTGGAGTACTGTGTCCAGTTCTGGGCACCACAATTCAAGAAGGACACTGACAAACTGGAACGTGTCCAGAGGAGGGCAACCAAAATGGTCAAAGGCCTGGAAACGATGCCTTATGAGGAACGGCTAAGGGAGCTGGGCATGTTTAGCCTGGAGAAGAGGAGGTTAAGGGGTGATATGATAGCCATGTTCAAATATATAAAAGGATGTCACATAGAGGAGGGAGAAAGGTTGTTTTCTGCTGCTCCAGAGAAGCGGACACGGAGCAATGGATCCAAACTACAAGAAAGAAGATTCCACCTAAACATTCGGAAGAACTTCCTGACAGTAAGAGCTGTTCGACAGTGGAATTTGCTGCCAAGGAGTGTGGTGGAGTCTCCTACTTTGGAGGTCTTTAAGCAGAGGCTTGACAACCATATGTCAGGAGTGCTCTGATGGTGTTTCCTGCTTGGCAGGGGGTTGGACTCGATGGCCCTTGTGGTCTCTTCCAACTCTATGATTCTATGATTCTATGATTCTATGATTCTATGAATTGACTGCCTGGTGCCACATGTATACACAGTCACACACAAGTGGGGGGGGGGATGACTGCATTTATATAGTACCATTAGTGAGCACGACACTTTACAGAGTACGAGAGATGCATTTGTCCAAACTTTGCAACCCCCAGCACCAATCCCCTTATTTTCCCCAGAAGGACCAGCTGGAAGGGAAACAAAACTGATATCAACCTCTCCTGGACTTAGGGGGACTTCAAGATCTCAATGTTACTCACAGCTATAATTACAGATAGGTAGCCGTGTTGGTCTGCCATAGTCAAAATAAAAAAATTCCTTCCAGTAGCACCTTAAAGACCAACTAACTTAGTTGAACTAACTTAGTTGGTCTTTAAGGTGCTACTGGAAGGAATTTTTTTATTTTCACAGCTATAAGCAAGGGTTAATTGCCAATGGACCATTGGGAACTGAGACATCAGTTATGCAAAGCTGCTATGTGGATACTTTGGCCAGAATGTCAGAGAGGTTTACCGATCCTTCAGTTTCGTCTGTGCTAGCAGTTACTCTGCCGTTGCTAACAAGGCCTGTATTGGGGGAACTTACTATCGTCCTGCTGTATTTTCCTCTGGGGCAAGATGGCACTGGGTTTCAGGCTGCGGTAATCCCTGGTGAGGGCGGAGATTAGGCTGGCGTGGTTAGTCGAGCGAATGGCCCACTGCTGTTCACTTTCCGGGAGGTTTGGCCATGGCAGCAGCAGGATATTTGAGAGCGCTCGGCACACGAGTATCTGAGCCTGCGGAGAATAAGACAGATCAAACAAAAAGAAAGAAAAGAGGTAAGGAGGGAGAGCGAGGAGGAGGAGCTGAAGAAACACAATCAGCAGCTCCGAAAGGGAAAAGGATGCTGGTGTCCAACCATTTAGATGGTGTTGCCTTGACACTACACTGCACAGACATGCCAACAGCAGAGCCAAAGAGCTTAGAGTCAACAGGCTTACTGAGCACTAAAAAGAAGAGGAGGAGAAGTTTGGATTTGATATCCCACTTTATCACTACCCTAAGGAGTCTCAAAGCAGCTGACAATCTCCTTTCCCTTCCTCCCCCACAACAAACACTCTGTGAGGTGAGTGAGACTGAGAGACTTCAGAGAAGTGTGACTGGCCCAAGGTCACCCAGCAGCTGCATGTGGAGGAGCGGGGAAGCGAACCAGGTTCACCAGATTACAAGTTTACCACTCTTAACCACTACACCACACTGGCTCTAAGCAAAACACACGTGTATGGTTCAAATGCATGCTGCTCCTCTCCCCTCTCTTTATTGGAAGCAGCTGTGAGATCGGAAGCAGGCCACTTCTAAGCTACCCAGAATTACTTGTGTCTGAAGCATCTACAGCTAACGGACATGCAGTGGTGTTGCTCCGCTACCCAAGCCAATAGAATGGCAGCTCGCTCACTAAGTCCCACCGTACCTTATCAGGGAGGCGCTGAGCAGAAGTATCTGTGATCCTGTTGAACATTTTCTGGACAGCTGGGATGCTGATAAGAAACACGGGGCGTACTGTGGTGGCCAAGGAGACGAGCAGGTGGCAGGAGGACAACAGTAACTTCTCTTGTACCTGAGCGGGGTGGGGGTGGGGGCAGGGGCAGGAGGAGAGAGATCTTCAGCCTCTTTTGTAACTGAATCAACAGAAGGGTTTGATCCAGAAGATTCAGAAATGGTACATAAGAGTGAACAGGTTTGTTGTGACGGCTACTCCACGGAGGGGCAGCTGAAGGACATGCACTGGTCTTCTGGAACCTCTTCAATAGCTTATGAATGGGGAGCCAACCAGCAACAACAATAACCTAGCCAGAATCTTGATTATGCCGCTCTTTCAGCCCATGATTATAAGAGGCAGCAAGAAGTTTAAGACCTCTCAGGAGTTCTGAGGGAGAGCAATTTATCCAAAAGCTAAGCCAACCTCCCCAGTTGGCGACAAGGAAGACAAAAGACAGGAGAAGCCAGAACCCAACCTGAAAAGTTTTGGAGAGGACTGCAGCTCAACCACTGCTCTAAACAGCACAGGACGGACAGAGGAGAACCAGGTTGGAGGCAAAAGTTCTCATGCTCCGGTTCTGCCTTTTTTTCTTTTTTGTTCTCCTGAGCACTCGCTTTGAAAGATCACCTCCCACCCAAGAAAGGGAAGCTCAAGCGGCTGCAAAATGGTAGCTCAACCCAGCAGCAGTTCACTACTGACATTTCAAATGAGGCAGCTTCCCATTATACACATTGACCAATAAGACCGGTCCCCACCCTCAAAAGTTAATTTACGTCCCCTGCACAAGAATGGCCACCCTGCCAGGCAAAAGAGGGATAGTTCCAAGGCTTGGATTTGTACACAATGGCTGATGCCTCTGGGTCATGCATGGTACCTTAGAACTGATTAGTGGAGTGATTGCTTCCAGGGCAGTAGAGACAAGGGAGACAAATTGTGTGGGGTTTTGCCGATGAACTTCACCGTAGAACTGTGCTAGCCAGTGACAGTAAGCCTGCAGGGCTGCAAGGGATTGTGCATGCCTAGAGAAACAGAGAGAGACAGAATCTCAAATGTAAGCTGAAGGGATTGGAAGTACACAAGACCAATAAGCTTCAGGTCTACTCATTTCCTGTTGTGTATCTGATTTGAACCCTGGCTTCCTAGGTCTAACATGCTAATCCAGCCTTTCTCAACATGGGTCCCGAGATGTTGTTGGACTACAACTCCCATCATCCCTGACCACTAGTCAACCCAAGGCTGAGAAAGGCTGCTTTAACCACTACATCATGCGGGCTCTGCAAAACTGGTTGGCTGGGCTCAGGTCATAGCAGTCCATGACATCATTTGGCTAGGGCAGCTGCATCATGAGGGAGTGAGCAACACAGAGGAAAGGATATGAGACACATGAGCTGGGCCTATGGAGTCAAGGAGTGAAAACATCTGACATTCCTAGCAATGCCATAATCTATTAAAAGGACTGTTGACAAGCTGCTACAGAAGCTGCACAGACCACAGTGGCACTCTGACCGTGCAACTCCCTCCCACAGGACATGGAGAAGCAAAACTTTGGGCGCATTGTTTAGCCTTGGATAAGGAGGATCGCCAGCTGGGAAGGGACGTTTGGTGGGGCTGGGCTGTGGTCATTCAGACTCTGCTGGGCCCCTCTGATTTCCTGTGCAGGAAAGATCTTTCGCAACCCCCATCACTACCAACGACTGCAGGGTGGAAGAACTCTAGAGAGTTCCCTTGCATAGGAACAAAACATGTCTTTTGGCTTCAGTAAGGAACTAGACTTCAAGTGAGCATTTCTAAAACACTTTCTAACCCTGCATTTTTTATTATTATATCATACTCACACATCAATAAGGTCAGGTTTCAGGACAGATGGCACAGCAGTTTCAATATTGTAGAGTTTAATCTGGGACCCATATAGAGTTACCTTGACCAGTCTGTGGGAGGAGATAAGAGGCAAGGAAATGAGGAAAATAATATACAGGATCCTCTGCTATCTTGAACATAAACCCTGCTTTAGGTTGGAGGCACAGAATCTATGCACAGAAAGGAAAGGAAGGGAACGTGTGTCCAGTTTTGCCCATTTGTAAGTAATGCTGGTTGAAGACATTCTGGGGTCTGATGTTGTGTTCAATTGCTTTTAGCAATTTAAAAAAAAATGATTTTCAGGTTTATATATTTCACTAATTTTACAATCATTTTAACATTTCAAAACTTGACTTACTTCCCCCTCTTTCTGCAGTTCCTTAATTTTTAAAAAATATCTTCTGCATATCCAAATTAACTTAATCTGCTCATTTATTCATCTACTTTAAATATATACTCTTATGAAATTGCAGGTTATTACAATAATCCTGCCAATGTTCTTATCTGTTTACAATTTATTTGTAAATATTAAATAAACCAATTCCATTCTTTTATAAAAAGTTTGTTATCTTGATTTCTTATTTTTCTGGTAAGTTTTGCCATTTCTGCATATTCCATAAGGTTTTGTACCCATTCTTCTTTTGCTGGGACTTCTGCTTTTTTCAATTTTTGGGCGCAGTTTAGGTAGTTCTGTTCCTTTAATTCCCAAAAGAAATGTTTATTTTGTTTTTGTTTTTTACAAATGTTTATTTGTTTCTAACTTCTTACTGTTAGCTACTCTGAGCTATTCAAAGGAAAAGGAGGACGTCCTTTTTGGATACAGTCCTTCAGAACAAATAAGGAGTCTGGAGACATCTGATTTGGAGAGTTCTGAACCCTCATCCAGCCTGCCAAACCTTATAAGTAGTATGTTCTACTTCAGGGGTGGGGGACTGGATCTGACAGGTGGGCAAGATCATGGCATCCCCATCTGCCGTCGGTGACTTTGACAGGTGGGCAGGACCAAACCCAGCATACCTGTGTTTTGCGCTGAATGCAAATATCGCTTGCTGCAGGTACAGATTTACCTTGGATTGCATTTCACAGCAAATTTACAAAGGTGCCAAATACAAATTCCAGTTGCAGATAAACAACCAGAGGTGCACTTTCAGGCTCATTAGTCCTTTGCAGCTGGCTTTGCCTGAGGTCATATCACATCAGTGTGGGACAGATGAGGAAATAGGGCTTCCTGGGTCAAATTAGGATCCTTGCCTGCTTTGGCCCACAGGTAAGAGGCTTGCATGCCTGCCCTACCACTTCCACTGTCACTGCCAGTCAGTGAAGGCAATACTGAGCAAGACAGACCAGTGGCCTGATTTGGTATAAAGCATCTTTCTATCTTCTCCATTGGAAGCACAACACCCATAATCACGGCTGCATATTGTAATCACTGGTGTTTATATTTTGGTGCTATAATGGCATTGCTTTATAGTGTATTTGAATTATGGTCTGTTTTAAAAATTCTTCAGCATTTTAACAATGCTGTGCTATTGATTTCTATGTTTTATTTATTTCTTTTATCTATTTAACTGCATTTATATGCTGCTTAGTCATCAGCATTTCTAAGCAGTGTGTGTAAACTGCACAGGAGTCACCTTGGCATTTGGCAGCATAAAGAACAGCAGGATTCTCTTAGGACTGCACGTAAAGCCCTACAGGAGGCATATCATAAAGAGACAGTGGCTGGAGCTGAAATGCCAGCAGCTATTAGCTGGCCTGTCCCAGAATCCAACTCTATAAGAGAGTCACGCTGCCTACCTCTCCACTACAGTATGAGCATCGCTGAACCTCGCGGCAAACATGTCCCCCGTGAAGTACTCAGCTAACCGACCAACCGCTTGGAGCAAGGAGCTGAGGTCGCGCAAGGAGCAGTGTAAGCGCCGACAGTCGTTCTCCGCAGTGATGTTCAGCCTGTGACCTGAAAGGACAGCATGAGCCAGTGGGAATAAAAATGCAAGGAGAAACCGGAATACAAGTGCTTCTGCTAATAGAGACAAATTACTGCCCATTAAGGTGATTTACAGAAATGGCTGTCTCCTGCACAAACTCTTCATAGAATTCAAATACAAAGATTGTCCGAAGCCTTAACCTTGTAACACACAAGGCACTCATAGGAGAAATCTAATTATGCAGATAGCTTGCCAGGAAATGAAACATTTGCCGTAATTACATTACATGCATTTGCTCTGCATTAGCTGTCTTGCAGGTCACAGTTCAAGCACCGAATGCAAGCAAGATTGCTAAATTAGGCAGCTTAGAAAGGGGCATTGTTAAAGAGGACATTGGGGTTTTAATCTTTACTAATTATTTGCAGCTCTTTTCCTTCCAAAAAGCTAAAATATTTTTCAGAACAGGGTGGCCCCGCTCTACCACACAAGCAACAACAGGGACCCAAACAGCAGAAGTCAAAGTAGTTTAATCGTAGATAGAAAATCCTGATTGGTTCAAGGGGGTGGGCTCTAGACAACTGCAACATAGAGAAGCTGCGTGTTTCTAATATCCGCTGCTGAAGAGCACACCCACAAGAAAACACACTGGGATCTAGTACTTCCAGTTAAATAGCAGGAGCCAAAGCAATCTTAATTTTGTGGCCAGAGGTGCCATCTTCTTAAGAGGATTGAGGGTGCCGGTGTCTGTTAAGAAGATGGTACCTCTGGCCACAAAATTAAGATTGCTTTGACTCCTGCTATTTAACTGGAAGTACTAAATCCCAGTGTGTTTTCTTGTGGGTGTGCTCTTCAGCAGCGGATATACTTTGGTGGGGAAGGAGTCGAAACTGCCCCAGCCCCTAGGAGTTGGCTTGCCTGTTGTGGGCGGTTACCAGCCATTTTGACCTTGAACATGCCTAGCCTACTGTAAAACGCTCTACACAGGGCTGCCTTTCAGTCTGTGCAGAATGTGGCAGCCAGATTCCTAACTTGTCTGGCTGTTCTGATCTTCTCTCAGGCCTCTGCTGCATTAGCTGCAGAGGTTCTTGGTCTGTTGCCGGCCCAAATTCAAACTGTCAGTTTGACCTTGAACATCTAGGGGTCCAAAAAGCAGCCCATCTCCAAATATACCTTTCTGTACCTTAACATGGTCAGCAGAAGGCCTTCCACAGAATGCCCTCCCCATCTAAGGAGAGGTGGTTGGTTGGCAGGCAGAGGGCTTTCCCAGTGGTGGCACCCCAACTATGGAACAGCCTCACCCTAAAGAGGCTTACCTGGAATAATTTTTGTTATTGTGGTTCCAGGCAAAGGTCCTTTTTATTATTTCCATAACCCTTTGTAATCTTTTCTTTTTTAAATGTTTTACAATCTGTTAATTGTTTTATGCTTCTTCAGTTTTACAGCCTTATTAGTTATACCTGTATTTGAAAGTTTACTTCGATTGAGACACTTTGGAATTAAAACTACTTAGGTGTCATACAAGGTGTTTAGCCAAACTGTATTATTATATGGAATTTTATTAAAGGGCATGATATAAAATACATTGCCCCCCCCTTGAAAAACCTCACTTGAGACAAGTTATATAATGCACAAGTTAAAACATCTTTTTTTAAAAAAAAGTCATATTTCTGTAAGCCAAAAAAGAATTTACAACAGGTAGAATGTATTAACCTCTATATAATGCAGAATAATATAGTTAGACACCATACAGAGTAAGCAAATTTTAGCTACTGGGATGTTTTTGCCAGTATAAATTGCTGTTTATGTCAGTATGAACGTGCATACTTAAAGCTGTTTCCCCAAGTTAAAGAATGTCAGCTCAGTGATGAGCCCCATATTATAGCAACACAAGCAGCACACAGAAATGAGATTTCAAACACTGGTAGTTTGCCTTACCTGTTCCTGAAGTGACTACGAATTGTTGGAGTCCCAGATATACATCTAGATTTTCCTGGAGAACTGGAAACTGAGAAGAAGAAAACATGCATAACTACAAGCTCCTCAACTACAGTAACCATATATGGTTCCCTGCTGTTTAGAATGCGGACCTAAGCACAATTCATCTGTCACCTAAACTTTCATGGACAGGGAAAATAAAAGTTTGGGAATTCAGGATTGGTTCAGTATCATAGCCTTACAACGAAAAATGATGTCAATGGGACACTGCAGGAAAACAGTTCCCCTGGGGGAGAAGCTTTTCCAAAACAGGACTTGCTTACTAATGGTCTGCAGAATACTCTTAAATATATGTTTGCAGAACTGCATGGGTCCCAGTGGTCAACAGTAACATCCTCCATTGCCTTTACCCGGCATTCAAGTGCCCCAAGGGCTTCACATACGTTACTGGGGATGTCTATGAAGATAGGCAAGGCACCGGTAAAGGTAAGTCACTGTTCCCATTTTTTGTCCCACCTTTATGCAGTGGCCGCCAAGGAAGCATATATGCAACAGTGACACACAGGAATACACAAAATAAAGCAGATTAACATAAACAGTGTCAGCCTTAGCAACGGGGGGGGGGGGGGGAATAACCATGAACAATTCCATAATGATAGCCTGCCTGTAATCACCAAAATCATAATGGGAGGACTTATGCTGAGAGTGCAGCTTGCTTTTAAGGTTCCCTAGTCAATTTATGGTGAAGGGAGAGCTGGATCAGATTTATAGCACAGTATCCTATGGTCAAAACTATGTGGCACTAAATATATCATTAGCAACAATGCCTGTGTTTTTAAAGACAGTATTAAGACATCACTCCCTACACCTTCCATTTTTCGCAGGAAAAACTGTACACGAGAAAGGGAGGTTAAACCCTTCCTTTTCCAGTCACATTCCTGCCATAAACTGCCCTACACTGCTCTGCAATTACTCTTAGAAAGTGTTCCTATAGGTACTAATGTGACTCCCACACCCTCAGGCTAAATATTGCAATGTTGCCGGGGAGTGGGGTAGCAGGATAGTGGTAGAATCCAGTTCCACTGAAATCTGCCTCCCCCAGCTTAGTATTTTTTTTAACCCAGATGTAATGGCAAACAAGGCATACAATGTCACATGCTAATACTGGCCAGGAAGGGAGGGGTTTAACCTGTCTCCAGTCTCATGCAAACTTCCCCCAACAATGCATGTAGCACTACATGTGATTTGTCACATTGATCATTTATAGCTACTGTTCTGCTAGTGTACAGGTCAAGGGTCAGAGGATGAAGTGCTGAAAAAAAGAAGAAGCAACACAAGCTCCTAAAATGTGAAAAGCCTCACAGCCGCCCCCCAACTGCAAGCCTTTAAACACACACCATGCTGCTAGATTTGCAATGTAGGTCTAAAAATGCACCATCTGTTGGCAAACTGCAGCACTGAGTGTCCCCAAACTGGAAAGCACCAAGAGATGAGCAGGGAATCCCTGCCAGAAGTGTCAATCTCACACCAAGGAATTCTAAGTGCTAATCTAGCACCACCGGACAAGGAGATGGCATGCTGTGTTACTAGCTGGCAGGTATGTCACAGCTTTGCAACAGGAAAGCAAGATGGGAGACACAGGGAAATGATCAGATGCCTTGGCTGCCATCCCAGGAGTCAATGTCATGTGGCAGGATTTAAACCGCATAGTTGTTCCAGCTAGGTCTATGAACTCAAAGCCTACCTCCTAGTGGGCAAAAGTTTAGCAGAGCCATCTCATACTACTACTAACTTGGCATGCTCCTTGTGGCAATAGCCGCAGAGAGGGTGTACATGATGTGATTTCTGCCAAGGAGGTGAGAAAACAGATATTCAGTCTCGAACTGGAACCCAAGGTGGAGGTGTGCCATGTGACCGTGTATGATCTTGTGACATGCGCATGCCAGCATGTAGCTGTTAAAGGAGTGGCCAACCCTCAAAGTGGACCCTAGGCAGAAAAAGGTTAAGCCATCCCTGCTCTATACAAAAGTGGCACACAGGAACACAATTGCCACCAAATACTTTCACTTTACGCTTGCCAATTGATTTTAAGATTCCTTGAAAAGGTGAATGACTGAAGCATTGCTTGAAGTTAAGCTAATGCCTTTCATGTATGAAAGAAACTTTGCAAGTGAGTCATGTGTACTGGGTATTTATTTATTTTTAAGTTAATATTGCTATTATTATTTGAGCCTCCATTCTAGGTCAGAAGGACCACAATCCTCAAACATCTTTTCCCACCACCATCTACTTATCTGGCAATGTTTATATCAGGACAACAGAACCTTGGGTCAGGCATTCGGTGAACTCAATGGAGTGAAGACTGCAAACAGGCAATTCTTCTAACCACCTGGAATTCCTGCTACACCTCACATCAAAAAGCAGGTCTTTGAAGTAACAATGGCATGGATCTGAAACTCTGAAGGACAGTGAGGGTAAAGCTCACACTCCCACTTACCAGGGTCGAAAAGGCATGCGTTGGCAGGAGCTCCATTACTTTGGCCACTACTTCCAAGCTCTGGCGTAGGTACCGCTGCCACTCTGTCTGTTGCTGTGAGAAAGAAATACCATGATCAGCTGTTTTATTTGCCTTTGCACCAGGGCTGTTGGAAAGGATTTTCCACAAGTAGAAAAATGAGGTGACAGAATGCTGAAGTGGTTGGAGTGGGTAATTCCAGTTCATGCTATGGGCGAAGAAATGCCATTTTGGAACACTCTGACAACTTAAAAACAAATATGCAGGTAAAAATTTAAAAAACATGGCACATCTGCAAAAAAAGGTTCATAACCCCCACACCACACTTCCCAGGCTTGCAATCATAAGGCACAAGACACTGGAGGTGGTGCAAAGTCCCGTTAGCCTTAAAGATTTCAGCTATGCTATTCTGCACATGCCTTCAGATTCCATAATGTGCAATGGAAGCATAATGTTTTCTACTTTCTACTTTCACAGTTGTTACAATTCTCAAGTCTACAGTCTTCTGCTTCTTACATCGTCATCCAGCGTCTCGTCATCCAGCTCTTCCAACTGGGCCTGGTTGTACCTGAACTGTATCCGATTTAATACTTCTGTCAGCAGAAGAACCAGGGCATCTTCGTACCTGGGAAAGAGCAAAAGGAAAACCCCAATCAAATTTGGAACCATTATTATGGAAGGCAATGGTAGTCCATGGGAAATTATACTAATGTTACTTAAACTTAAAGAGAAAAAGGCATGGCACACATCTGACATGAGACATCTGAAAAAATGGTTTCTTTGTTTTTTAAAAAAGGGTTGCAAAATAATAGTAATTATGGGGTGACGTTCAGCTAAGTTTTACTCAGAGTAGAGCTACTAAAATTAATGGAACTAAGTCATAACCACTAATACCAATGAGTCCACTTTGAGCCAGACCTAGCTGAATTCTGTTCATTCTAGTAGAGTTGACAATATATGGAATATATGGAAAATGAGTTTTAGCATCATTTGGTCTGACACCACATCCTTATTCAAGAGAAGTCATTGCTAAACGAAGTACGAGAGAGGAAGTTCTCACTAAGGCCTTGGCAGAAAGCAACGTTTCATTTAAATAAGAGGACAATTGAGCTACTCAGAAAGGAATTCCGTTATGCATAATCAAATCTGACTGCTAAGTGTGTACATACCCTGGTGCCGCCTCCCCTAACCAGCTGTGCTCCAGATGTTTCCAGACCAGCCACGATGGCCAATAGTCAGAGATGATGGGAGTTTTAGTCCATCAGCACCTGGGCTGTACTAGGGTGGGCAAGCTGCCCTAATATATCATCTGTTCATTTTCTCTGTCTTTATTCTTCTGCACACACTCTTCATGCTTCTGATACCATCTTGAAGTCTAAGATTCACTGTGCTACCTCCATATACATTGTTTCTCTCTTTTATTTGTCATTCTAATTTCCATTTCAAAGCCAGGCTACGCTTCCACGCCTGTTTTCCACAAGGCTAGTTCAACCTGCACAGTCACAGGCCTGGGCACTTTTAAGAGGGTAAGAGAAAGCATGTGCACACCCCCCCCACCCCTCTTTAAGAAAGGAGTAATAGGGAGTGAAAGTTTGCTTGTATATTCCGGGGGGAGAGAATCTATGTTTTAAGGTCAAACTCCAGTTGCGAGTGTGCAATGCTATGGTTTGAATTTCAAAATAATAGTGTTCCCTGTAACTTGAGATTTATCTACAACACTCATGCATCATACTAACATCAGATATTTACCACCTTGAGATGTTTAGCTTTTCTTGTTAAAAACAAGCAAAACTTTAGTCCTTGGGGGCTTCAAAGATATGCTTGGAAAGTGCGTCAATGAAATCTCAAGAGGCAGAAATTGAATTGGATTATTAGTTTCCTAACAATGCTCTCTGCTCTTCCCCACGGCCAGAATATGTTATGCAAATAAATACTATGAAAATTGGTTTGACTTGCTTAACTTATACAGGTTGCAGAAGTCTGCTTTTCCTAGTGGAGAACCCAAATACAGATATACATTCTGTATTTTTAAATGCCCAGAACCCCAATCATGCACAAGGAACTGATGCCCTTTCCTACAAAACCGCAAATACCGTTACAACATTTCCAGGTATGGCTTCATTTTTAAGACTGTTCTTCTTAGAAATGTGGTGTTTACTGCCTGAACAAATGCAGAACTCAGCCTATTTTCTCACGAAGCTCCCCAATTGCAAAACAAAAAGAAAAAAGCAACACACCACTGAGTGACATCAGCCCCAGCAGTGACCTAGCAAGTTGCAGGAAGTACTTGCTGTCCCACTATTCTTTCGTAAGAAAAATGCATTGAGAAAAAGCTCCCTCCAGCATATGCAAAAGACAAGTGAGCAAGCTAAAAATGTCTTTCTCCCACCCCCACCTGCTTTGAGGGAGTCTGCTGACAGCTTATCTTACACGCTCTCATGCTCTTCTCAGCGTGGTTAGAAATGAACTACTGAAGGAGAGATCCTGTGGTTATTTGAACATGCAGTCTGGGGAGATTTAAACCCCAAGATCCTGTATTCGAACCCACATTCCCCTTTTGGGTCATTTGTTTCCTCCTCCACTGAGGGGACTGAGCATGCAAACCCACGGTGTGCTCCCAAATCCTTTCCTGCAGACCATCTCAAGGGACAAACAACTACATTGAATAAGCTCTCTATCTTAAGCATGTGGAGAGTCTGAGCAAGGAATAGGGTCAGGCCAGGATGTCAAATGAACTGGGAGGCTGGTAGGAGCACCCAGACTAGGTGATTTGTACATGAGGCTCTGCTTGGAAGAGGCTTAAACTACAACGGACAGAAAGCCTCAAACGCTGTTCCTGTGGTGTAAGCACTCTTACGCTTATAGGTAAACACTTCCTGTCCCTATGACAGCTCTACAACTTCCTGTCCCTTTGACAGCTGTAAGAGTTGCATTAAAAAGAAACACGTCCAGAAATAATGATGCAACTTCCCTCTTCTTGCATTCTTACAAGTAGCAAATGAAGGTTTGGAACTCCCTCTGTGAGCAACTAATCCTTTCTGGCTGCCAATCTCCTTAATCCAAGCCAGTGAGACTTTGGCTGAAACTGTTAAGGAGCATTTCATTCCCCACTATATTAGGTCTGCATACGCAGCTGTACAAAGCAGAAAATTAAATTACAGTGGTACCTCGCAAGACGAATGCCTCGCAAGAAGAAAAATGCGTAAGACGAAAGAGTTTTCCGTTTTTTGAGTCGTTCCGCAAGACAAATTTTCCTATGGGCTTGCTTCGCAAGATGAAACGTCTTGCGAGTTCTTGCGAGTTTGTTTCCTTTTTCTTAAAGCCGCTAATAGCCGTGCTTCGCAAGACGAAAAAACCGCAAGACGAAGAGACTCGCGGAACGGATTAATTTCGTCTTGCGAGGCACCACTGTACCCCTTTTCGTATAGCATGGGACGGGAGGAGGGGTGTTACTTTTCTGAATAATCCTATGTGGGGGAAAAGGTCTAAAACTAGAAAGCTAGTTTGAGATAGAACTAATATTCCTTGAATGCGTTTGATTTTTAACTTTATGGTGCTTTAAAACAATAACAACTTATATATGTGGGAGAGTGTTCAAATTAACCCCCCCCCCCGACATGGTACAGTCCATTCTGGCACATCATTCTGCTGCAAGTTTGGTAGATCAGGGTTTCATTTCTAGCTTAGAAACATATCTGAAGGCAAGCTTCTTTCCACTGTGCCCAGTGCAGAGCAGCCAAATGGACTCTGTGAGAACAACAGCAAGGAAAAATAAAGCTGGCCTTTTCCGCTGCAATCCTGAATGCCTCCGTGAAAAGCAAGAGCAGCCAGAGGATTATATCCCAAGTTGCTAGAAAAAGGACAAGCCTTTTAAAAAACAAACCCACACCCTTTGTAGCCTTCAAAATGATGTCCAGTGAAGGAAGGAAGCAGCAGGAAAAGCTGTGATACAAATGAGCAGGGGATCTTCCACTGCGCTGCTAATCTTGCTTACCTGTTGAGAACTGCTTCTTTATCTGCCAGACGACTCTTTATCTTACTGGTTAAGTAATCCAAGAAGAGAGTCCAGATGTCTAAGCAGGAGAAGTAACCTTCATGGGTAGGCTGAAACACAGAAGTCAACAGACAATTTTTAACAGTAGCACAAACTGGATATGGAGAGAGAATTGTAATAGCCACTTGATAGACAACGGAGCTTCTCTTCCTTGCCTTCCTCCTAATGTCACCTTAGACCACATTCACACCATACATTAAAAGCAGAATCATACCACTTTAAACAGTCATGGCTTCCCCAAAGAATTCTGTGAACTAGTTACGGGTGCTGGGAATTGTTTGGAGACTTCTATTCCCCTGCCAGAGCTACAATTCCCAGAGTTCCCTGGAAGAGGAATTGATTGTTAAACTACCCTGATAAGTTTTTAGGTCCCAATTTTGTTAGGTCTTTTCATTCTTATTTTCATGACCAGTTGCTCTGAGAACCCCTTGGGGTCTGAAGAGGGAGTAATGCAAATGTTCTTTTTTTTAATTTAGGTTCTGTTTTAAATTCTCTTACTGTACCCTGGAGCTGGTAAACAACAACAACAATGCAGAGTCAAAAGAAGATACGCAAACACCATATCTTGGCACAGAAGCATCTCATTCTGCACTCCTTATCTTTGAACAAGCCTGAGAGATTCAAATGCTTGTATCCTGCATTTGAAAGAAAAGCTGGTCCAAATAAAAGGTACATTTTAAAATCAAAACTAAATACTGTCTCATTGGCTCCATATTTTTGTTTTCCTGGAAACCAAAACAGCTACTGAGATTTGATCTCAGTCAAGACCTCTGTGTTGTGTGGTACCCAATATAATATTTCCAGGCGTGCCAGGAAATCACTGAAATATGCATCCAGGGCTTTCAGCGGTCAATCTGGAGACCAGGATTGCTGCTATTTGCAATGCAAGAGTAACATTTTAATTCGAATGTAGTAAAAACCTGACAGAGTGTTTTCACGTGAAACCTTATAGGATAACCAAGGAGAAGAGACATGCCAGTGTTGTACCTGATGAAACGTGTACTTGAACAGCAATGCAAGGAATTCAACCACGGGAAACTGAGAGTAGGACTCGATCCTCCTCAAGTGGACACTCACAAAGAGGCGCAGAAAGTCAGTAAACTTCTCTATGTAACTACAAGGGAAAGACAAGAGAAAACCTGATCAAGTCAACCTGAATACTGACAGAAGCAACAGCAGCACTGAAACATTTAAATTTACTTCATACCTCTTTCATTAAATAACACATTTTGCAGTCATTTTAAAAACAATTAAATTAAATCCCTACAGAAATTACCTACACGGCGGGAAACCCTTCAATCCATTATTACCTGAAACATAGCAAGAAAGAGATTCTCTCGTCAACGGCAACTTTGGCTTTTGTCAAAATACCAACTCAAACCTTCTGCTAAGAAATCCCATTATGTATTTCACTGTCACCTATGTCAGCTGAAACATAGTTGTGCATCTCAAGCCACAGCCTGCTATGCCACATAGCGTGCCAATTTTGAAACCAGAAGGACTTTTAGAGCTGGCCTTGATAGGGAACGATGGATGGGGGAAAGGGGTGGTGCTTCTGAAAACCAAATGATCCCAGTGGATCCATCTATAGCACAACTAATATCTTCTACTATTAAGGTATTGATTTATGAAAGAACACAAGGCTTTGGCAGCGAAGAACAAAGCTGTTCTCTTCCCCAAGAACTTTATAGTCCAGGGATTCCCACTCCCATTGGCCCTGGTAGCTGGGGTTGATGGGAGTTGGAGCCCAACAATATTTGGAGGGCTGCTGGTGCCCCAGCACTGTTCAAGTCAGGTCCCCATCTGAAGGCAGAACAATCACACAGCTGCAAAACCCTCCAGTTCTTGGGGGAGCAGAAGCTTATTAAAAGAACATTGCAAAACAGAGATACACACTCAAGTCATCCCCCCCCCCCCAGCCACAGAACTTGAGAGTTCCTTTGTACACAGCACACACTGAGACCCTGGACAACTTTACTGGTTGTCTTAACGTCTTCTGTTTTGTACCTTAAGTGCCTCTGAAAGAGAGACAAAATTATAATAATTGTTATTTGCCGAACATTTCTTTCACACGCTCAACTTGCTTTGTGTCGATTATCCTGGTGATCCTTAGATCTGCCCCAAAATGTAGACCAGTACTGTGACCCTCCAAGTATCAGATGTGAGGGAAATGGATTCCTTCAGGCCACCAAGAGAATTCAAACTTAGAATCATCATTTTAACTCAGAAAGCAGCTCTCTATACTAGGATTGGGCAAAGTCTGACCTGCTCCTGAAATATAGAGTGCTGGGTGGTGGTAGTGGTAAGAAGAAATGGGCAGGTAGACTTTTATGTAGTGAATGAGGAAAAAGTAGGCCAGAAAATCACAAGAAGAAGACTTTCCTCCCAAATATGGAGGAATTTTGAGAGGCCTGCTCACAAATTTAATACTCAGTTCAGTTAATCCTCATTAAAAAAAAGAACAGCACAGCATGGTTACTAGTGACATGCAGCACCTAGCAGATGTTTTACATAATATGCCCCCTCCTTTGAAGCAGAAGTGTCTACTAGGAAAGAAGGAAGATATTAGGTAAAAGATTGAGGTGAGTGGGTGTAGAAAAAACTGGGAATTGGATAAGGTATGACTAGGCTGAATGCCTTCCAGGTGCTCAAAGTCTAAGAAAAGTCAGACTAGTGCTGACTTATAACACCACTACTTCTTGTTTTTGACATTAGCCTTCCAGGAACATTCATTTGTAGAAACAAATGATATTGTCAGTTGCACCCACAGATCCCTTGAATCCCTCTCTGGCAGCAATTTGAAGCACAAGGAGTGCTGAATCCTATAACCATCTCTGCCAGTATCCACTTCAGCAGCTCCTCTAGAAAGCCAAGCTATTTTTGCTTTATTGTCAAAAGTCATTGACAAAAGCAGTCCAAAGTTTTCTCAGTACATTTCTGTTTTAAAAACAAACTAACTTGACTTCTCTAAGGGCAGATCCCACAGCATACATTTAATACACATTCAGCACTCATCTAAAACACATGGCTTTACCCAAAGGATCCTGGGTACTGGGAAGTGCAGCTCTCCAAGGAGAAAACTAGTTCCCAGAATTCTTTGGGGGGAGTCAAGTGCTTTAAATTTGCATTGAATGTGTATTAAATGTAAAGTGTGGATGTGACCCAAGGTTACTAGTCTCTTGTTTAAAGAGTACAAGTAAATCTATACATATTTAAAGGAACAGAAAAATAAACTGACTTCTTTTGCATAGCTGGTTCAAGAGCACAAGCCACTGCAGCTCTCCTAAGTTACTTTAAAACCTCTAATGGTTCTGCGTGATTTCATGCCTACAATTAGCCTCCCCATCTGTTTGGAATTTGACAGAAGAGGCCAGATAGAAAAGGAAGACCCTTTTACCTCACTATGTCTCTTTGGCTGCTTTCAGCAACAACCGAATGAAGGCAAATTCAGATCTTGTACAACCTCAGACCTGCAGCCAAACTGTAATGAACGGAAGGGGGATGGGGAGGAAGAAGGCTTTGCAACGTCAGCCTCCCACAGCCAACATACCTGGTCACACCTACCTGCCCACCCTTCCTTCTTCGTCACGGGACTCTGAAAAAAGGTGATTAGACACACCATGCATGACAAGAAGTCAGTAAAGACCGTCTTGCAGTAAACAGAAAAGATCAACAATATCGATTTGTCTGGGCTGGCTCCCCCTTACCTCTCGTCCAGCTCCTCCAGCCGACTCTTCACCGTATGGGCATTGTTCTCCTTGGTGATCTTCTGCAAGAGGTAAAACGTCTGCTGGAACATCCGCAGCAAGTACTCCTCAAACTCCACAGGCACACAGTTCTTTGACATCAGTTCATTGATGCAAGACATGGCAAGCACCCCAAGCTGGCCACGCTCTTGATTCAAGACAGAGTTCTGGCTGCCGCCATTGAGGGAGGACATCTTCCTGGCTCGGGTGTCACAGCCAAAGCGGGCAAAATGGAATATGGTGGTGAGGAGGGAAGGGGTGATGCTCGTAGACAGAGGGATCCAGCTGAAGAGGTGGGCTAGACACTCCAATGCCAGGGAACAAATGTACTCGCTCTCTGTGTCAAGGACGGGGATTGGCTGGTTCAATAGTTTGGCTGTGCTGGGACTCTGCAACAAGCTACGTAAAAGGTCACCTGGGGAAGGGAAGATCGAAACCAAGTCTACTTGTCAGAATTCACATGGATCAGAACCAAGCTCTTTTTGGTTGCAGAGCTTTTGACCATTTTGGCACAGAAACCAGGAAATACAGATCTGGTAAACTGTGGTCAGGATCTACCACCACCTACTATATTTTTATCCCATCCTTCCTCCATGGAGCTCATGGTGACATTTTACAAATATATATGTTTGACGCGCCCACACCCACACACCAATCACACATGTATAAAATTGGAAAAGTATTCTTCAACAACAAGCTAGTGTAGAGAAATGATAAATGGAAACATCAGCATTATCATTCATACTTCTGTCACTTGAAATTCTTATAGGACAACCCTGTCCTTTATTCTAACAGACTTGTTTTTGCCTCCAGCCGCATCCCTGTGGGGTAGGTGAAACAAAGGGATAGTAGCTGGTCCAAGATCACACAATGAGCTTCACTGATCACAGCAAGCCAGTCTCTTAACATTCATACAGCACACTTGACTGTTCAAAGCACTTCACATATTTTCTCTTGGTGATCCTAACAACAGTAAACTAGACCAGTATTAGCATTCCTAAATTTCATAATATGTGTGGGTGGTGGTGGTGTTGCGTAACATCCAGCTAGTCAAGGTTCTAGTTGAGGCAAAATTTGAATCAGGGACATCTCAACTCCTCACTCACATTTTTAGACGCTATGTTTTATCATTTCTGACTTTCCACCCACTATTTCACAGACTGAAGTCTCAGCTGTAGCTTACAGAAAGCTGCTCACAAGCATGTATGTGCCGAGGATTAGACTGAGGTTCCCAAACTTCCCAATGTTTTTCCATCTTCATGACATTTGGCAGTCCACAGCTGCACACTGAAGTCCCTTGATGAAGAACCTTTTTCCAGGTGCATATATTCTGAGCATCCATTCCCCTTTTCTGTTTGAAAGTTATGCTGAGGTTTAAGTAAGTACGCAGGGAAGCCTACTGAGCTTCTCCCCATTTAAATCATGCATTAGTCTGGACAGAATTTATTCAGCAAGATTAGGTTTTTTTAGTCACATCAACTAAGTTCTACTACTCTTCTCGTTTTTTTGAAGTAAGCAAGTATAAATTGCCATATTCTGGCACACACTCATAAGCATTATGAGTGGCACATCTGCCAAGAATGAGATGAATGAATGAATGACATCAGAAGGGTTCATTACAACATTGCCCAAGCAGCCAGAGTGCCACTGCAGCGTGGCTCCTTGCCACGTTGTTGGGTAAGTGTCAGAAGCCCTGGATCGTAAGAAAGGAATTTACAATACGGTTCCTTTCCAGCCAGGAACTAGGGCAATGATTGCACACCACGGACACTTCTCAATATGGTCCACAGTATAAAAAGGTGGTGTACTGCAGCAGCTCCCCTACAGCTTGAGAAATGAATTACTTTTCTTTAATGGACAACACCTCATAGTTCTTCCCACGTAGCTAGGTCTTAATCCGCAGTTTAAAAATCACTAATGATTAGTTCAAACCTTACCACTTTCTCCCGAAGTTGGAGATGGTGGTGGAGTGGCAGCAGTGACACTGTACTTATCCCAGATGCTTTCCAAAATACCTATCAGAAAAGAAGAGCAAAATCCCCAGCAATTGCATGAGAGTTCCCATTATACCACATTAAGTAACAGTTTCATGTAAACTAAGGCTGCTCCTGCACCCAGGGAAAGCATTGTTCCAAGCCTGACGGAGGAACTCAGTACATGCCTTGCAGCAGAGAGCTCCATATCGTTTGCTTAGGCATCACGAGAATTAATAGTTCTGCTGTATTCTTATGTCAGAGGAAGTTATGGCCTTTGTCTCATCAGGGTCTCATATTCTGTACTGCTTTAATACAAGGATGTTGCTCCCCTCCACCACCACATGTTTGTCTTTTCCACTAACCTGTGAGAAGCCCAAGGACAGTCTGAACCTGCTCCAGGAGCAGTTTGCGCAACTCTTCCTTCCTTGCTATGCTGAGGTCTTCCCGTGGACATGCCAACTCTTCCGATGTTGTCTTCAGCATGATCAGCCCAAGTGGAGTTGTTGCGGGGGATTGGATCAACTGTTAGGAAAGTCAGGTTTAAGTATTAGCAGACAACAGCTTCTTTGTATTTGGTAGATGAACTACAGAGTTCTAAAGAGGGGGACAATAAATTTAGCCTTAGAATGCAGACATCTTATCTCTACAGGAAAGCTTCTACATGCCATCTTCTAGTCCCAAACACATCAGTGGAAAGACAAAGTGGAAAAGGCAGAGCTATATATTTGTTGTAGTAAACAGAAGGGCAAAAATTACCTGGAATATTGAGTGAGAGAGAAAAGAAAGCAAAAAAATAAAAAATGGTACCAGCATAATACAGGAATTGGTCCTCCAGAGATGCACTCTGTTGTAACATGTAAGTGGCACCAATAATGAGTTTTTTGCTTGGGGGACATCCATTATGTGTAATGGCTACACAAAGTTGACAGACACTGACAAGACTGTTCACACATAACACAATACCTGCTTTTCCTGGCATGGAGATGGACTGCCACACCAGAATAAGCAATCTGTGAAGCCAGTCTAAGCAATAGTACAAATTTTTAATCATTTACTTGAAAATGCTAGCTCCCTGTGATATGGCAATTCTAATAATACAATGTGCATTTATAAAATGCTGTTTTCTGAGGGCAGTATATATCACATAATTCTAACAGTAACTTTGAAAGGTAGGCTAGTTTATTATATGCATATTACAGATAGCACTGAAGTAGAGATGGTGAGATTATTCAAATAAGAGCATAGCTAAACAAAAATTTTAGCTATGGCACTTGGGTTCATAGAATGCTCTCTTAACCAGCTTATACTAGAACTAAAAGTTAGCAGATTTTAGACAGCTGTGTTACTGAAGATGATATATTTATGTAAGACAAGCTAGGCTTTAACAAAATGAAAAGATTTTTAGGAAACACATCACAATTTTATCCTTTGGTTTCCCTTCAACAAGAAAACTGAAAATGTACTAACATATTAGGCCATCATTCCCTCTCTCAAATTTTTCATTTGGACATGCTCAAGAAAGCCGACTTCAGTCAAGGATTTTGTAAGGACTGCCTTACCTGTAAGATGTTTGTAAAGAAGTCATGGTAGAACATTGGCCAGTCTTGCCGGCCAATATCCACAATGACTTTGCAAAGTTTGTTCCTAATGAAGTAAGGCAGAGTTTTGTGGTGAGTCAAAAGAAGCTTGGGCAGGCAGCTGCGAATCTCCATTTTATCTTGTGATGGAACCCCAAGCCACATCTTGTTAATCAGGTTCTGTGGGAAGAACAAAAGAAAGTGAGGTGTCATTTTGTACTAAACTTGGGATCTTTGAAATATCTTGCTTATGGCTACTGTTAAGAGCTGACAGTCAAGGTATTAAACCTAGAGGGCATAATACCAAATCTAGGAAAATGCTGACTATCTGGAAATCTGCTTCAGAATATTTACTTAGTAATGGAATTAGACAGTAAAATATTTGCTTACAATTGAACGATGCATTCCCAACTAGTAAAGACGGGAAATTGTAACCCTACTAATTAGCACCCAAAGCATGTCCCTGTTCATGGCCAGAGCAGAAAATATTTAACCTTTCAAGACAGCTAACAAAAAACAAGGGATATATTTAATGGTGATCATTAATACTAAGGCTAGACTGAAATTCTTGGGAATTATCTCATAAAATGCAATAAATAAACAAGACAATGGAAATCTGTCTGCCAGAAGGAAAACCCATCTGTAAGAATAACAGGTGACCAACGTTTGCTATCTTTAAATCAGGGTTACAAAAATCAATTCAAACTCATCAACTCTGCTGCTATGTATGGAATAGGAAATACTCATAGTGCAAAAAGTTGTCATTAAACACAATCTGATGGTATAACGGAAGAATAATCTAAGGCAGCCTTTCCCAACCTTAGGTCCCCAGATGTTACTGGACTATAGTACCTATCATCCGCAACCATGATGGCTGGGGCTCATGGGAGTTATAGTCCAATACCATCTGGGGACCCAAGGCTATCCATACCCCTGGACCAGCTCGAATTATCACAACAGAGTTAATTGAGTGAAACAGAACTCGTAAGAGGCATGCTTTGAGCAAGTTTACTCTTGTCTAGTATCTTACCTCAAACACTGTCAAACTGTACATCATTACATAGTCATTTCTTGTGCTCGACAGGAAATAGAGGCAGAATCTCCAGGCGCCAATCTGCTGGGCAAAGTTGTTCAGGAGCTCCTCTGGTTAAACCCCCCCCCAAAAAAAACTGTGTTAAAATTAATAGAATTTCAAGTCATTTGGCAATTCTATAGCCTGTTCCAAATAAACTGCACCTTACACAGGAGGCAGGGAAGGGCTCACAGGTTATTATGCAACTGGACTTTGGCGCAACCTGGGGTACAAAATGTAGTACCTTCTTGAACATAAAAGTAAGGAAGCTCAGGACTGCTAGCTCTCTGCGTTTATCATCCAATGGTGGGAAGCAGGGAAGGCCAAGCAGCTTTCTAAAGGAAACAATGGGCTTCTGAATTTAGGTAACAGACATGGGAGTCTGGCAGGTCCAAGGATCACACTAGACATGATGGTGCTGTAAGACCAGTCTCTTTACTTGCAGCCCTGACCTGAGCACATGTCAAGCAAGGAAAGGGTGTGTGTCCTGTGTGCATTCTGTTTTGAGAACAAAGGAAGACATAGGGAAGGGGTACTAATTTCTCTCCATGTCCGCTGCTTATGCCGGGTTCATTTCTGGTACTTCTGGAAGACAAGATTGTGGGGAGTGAGGCAACCTGTGGAGGGAGGGGGAGCTATTTCAACAACCCCTCCTCCTCGTGCACCCCTTTCATTCTTAAAATTAGAACTCCTCCTTTACACATGATTGAGCCAAGTGCACTTTTAAAGAGGTGGGTCAACCTCTGCATCTAAATTTGACTCAAAACATCTTATTAAAAGGGAGTCAAGAGAAGGATAATAGGTTCTCATTATGGTTCACATCAGACTTGAATCACCCTTCCAATGACTGGATAATAATAATAATAATAATAATAATAATAATAATAATAAAATTTATTTATATCCCGCCCTCCCCAGCCGAAGCCGGGCTCAGGGCGGCTAACAACAATCAAATAATCAGTCAAATAATCACACAATCTAAAAAATTTCATTATAAAAATTAATTAAATCAAATTGATGGCAACCAATTAAGCAAAATTCTGTGCAGGTTGCCAGAGGAGGGAGTCAGGCTGCGCCCTGACCAAAGGCCTGGCGGAACAACTCTGTCTTGCAGGCCCTGCGGAAAGATGTCAGGTCCCGCAGGGCCCTAGTCTCTTGTGACAGAGCATTCCACCAGTTTGGAGCCGCAGCCGAGAAGGCCCTGGCTCTAGTTGAGGCCAGCCTAACCTCTCTGAGGCCTGGGACCTTGAGAATGTTATTATTTGCAGACCGTAGGTTTCTCTGTGGGGCATACCAGGAGAGGCGGTCCCGTAGGTACGAGGGTCCTAGGCCGTATAGGGCTTTAAAGGTTAAAACCAGCACCTTAAACCTGATCCTGTACTCCACCGGGAGCCAGTGCAGCTGGTATAATACCGGATGAATGTGCTCTCGCAGCGAAGACCCCATAAGGAGTCTCGCCGCGGCATTCTGCACCCGCTGGAGTTTCTGGGTCAGTCTCAAGGGCAGCCCCACGTAGAGCGAGTTACAATAATCCAGTCTGGAGGTGACCGTCGCATGGATCACAGTGGCTAGGTCAGGACGAGAGAGATAAGGGGCCAACTGCTTAGCTTGGCGGAGATGAAACCTAAAGATAATGGCTCTGAACCTAGCTCATGCCTCCCGGCAGAGAAAATTTATTTTGAAAGAGTCCTCTGGGGGCATATTGTGGTATGCAGACTATTCCCATGCTGAAATGGATGCAGGAGGCGGCAGCAAGTGGGAGAAAGAATGAATTTAACAGAGACATTTGCAGTTTTGCAGTTCCACAAGAAGCCAAATAACTCACACATACTTTCTGAATTCCATTTGTGCATTTCTGCTTGTGCATCTATTAAGTAAAACAAGGCAGAGAGTCTATAAAGCAGGGGTACCTGGCTTTTTGGGACGCGGGTAGCGCTGTGGGTTAAACCACAGAGCCTAGGACTTGCCGATCAGAAGGTCGGCGGTTCGAATCCCCGTGATGGGGTGAGTGCCCGTTGCTCTGTCCCTTGTCCTGCCAACCTAGCAGTTCGAAAGCACGTCAAAGTGCAAGTAGATAAATAGGTACCACTCCAGCGGGAAGGTAAACGGCGTTTCCGTGCACTGCTCTGGTTCGCCAGAAGCAGCTTAGTCATGCTGGCCACATGACCCAGAAGCTGTACGCTGGCTCCCTCGGCCAATAAAGCGAGATGAGCGCCACATCCCCAGAGTTGGTCACGACTGGACCTAACGGTCAGGGGTCCCTTTACCTTTACCTGGCCTTTTGGGGCCCAAGGACACATCTAGAAATCTAAAAAGTTGTTGCTGGCACCATAAAATCCTAATTTCCCAGAAGAACAACTGGGAATACTCAGAAGAGTAAACCCTCCCAAACAAGCCAGTCTCCTCAAGAGTCATTTTCTCCAAAAGATAATACAAAACAAAATTAAAGATTGGGAGCGGGGGGGGGGTCTTGGCAGTGATGCCCATGCGTTCCATGTTGGAGACCTCCACCTCTATGACAGCACATCATGTAGGAAATGCCATTATCGACTTGCCTGAAGTAGTAACAATTCCTTCTGAGTGGTTCACTAATTCACAGCTCAAGAGGCATTGTAACACATCTATTCATTCATGTAGGTTTTAGGGGGCTTCTAAGCAAGACTTGATCAAGCACAGATATTAGTACTTTGATTATCCAAATGACATCTGCCCTCCAGTCAAGGTAGGCCTATGTGTTTCTGAAAGCTTTGGTTGCATTCAATGAGCTTTAAGCATGCAGTGAAATATGAAATGAAGTGGACATATTAAAAATATACACTGGGTTGCATCCAATGGTAAAACTACTCAGAGAATATCTTAGCTGGATAAAACCCACAGATTTTAACTATGAAACCTGTTGCCATCCTTTCAGGTGTCATGCCTAGCCAAAGCCATTTGGTACTGAGGTTGGAGAATGTGGAAATGATACTGAGCTTACCGATCTCACGCTTCCTTTCATTAGTAGTGCAATTGTGGAAAAACTCTGTCATTAGACTCTCCAAAGCTCGCAGCGAGGCCTCTTCTGATGCCTGACAATGACATTTCAAGAACAGTGTTAACATTAGGTTCCCCTAGTTCAACCTAATATTGCTCTAGGGTTTTTTTCTTTAATTAATCTATCTATCAGGCTACCTATGTTGGACCTAAACACTCCTTCTACCTTTCTTCTCATGTTCTCCCATCCCAAACATTCTCCTCACAAAAAAATTTTGAAAAAAGAAAAACCCTCCTCCATCTTGTGAGCAAAATTATGCAGCGTAGATCCATTTAAGTTTTGTCTTTACAAGCATATTTGGGCATTCTTTTTACAGAATTTGGAAGTCTGGAGGCAGAGTACACAGAGCTCTTAATGGAATAAAGGCTCTGTTTAAGTACCAAAGCCAGGGTTTACAGATCAAGATTGAGCATACCTAGGAAGAAGAGTGCAGGGGAATTTGCACACAAGAGAGGAAGGGATGAGTATGGTGAGCTCAAAGAAGCCCGTCTAACAGGGCCTAAGGTTGCATGCACAACATACACCTTTAAAGTACAGTGGTACTCAGTTCCCAAATGCCCCCACTGTTGAACGTTTCGGAAGCCAAACACCGAAAACCTGGAAGTAAATGCTTCCATTTTTTAATGTTTTTCGGAACCCGAACATGTGATCCGGCTTCCGCTGAGTGCAAGAAGATTATGTTCAGGAACCGAGGTAATGTACATTCAAATCACATGTCCCCCCTAAAAAGAATTGTGGGCACTGTAGTTTACCCCTCAAAGAGCTACAATTCTCAGCAACTCTTAACAAACCACATTGCCCAGAATTCTTTGAGGGGAGAAATGTGCTTTGAATGTGCTCTAAGTTACACTGTGTACACAGCCTAGTCATCTTACTAATAGTTATGGATGAATAAGATAGCCGAAGTATTGTTAGAACAGGTAAGAATTTGCTTTTAAAATGTTACACAGAGAACGAAGCCTAACTATTGTTGCATTTTCAGTATTAAATGACAAAAGCAGGCAGTCAGAGCTCAAGGAATCCAGCATTGCACCTGTTCTAGGGAGCTTTCCAAGACTATGCCTGAAAAATATTTTTAGTTTTCAACATACAAAACTGCATTTCTAGAGTGCCCACTCCATTACAACTGGATTTCCTCAATTTCCAATGGAAAGTAGTGGTAAGGAAAAATATACTTAACCAGTTCTGAACTCAGAAACACCTTTACAAAAGCTACATTTAGACAGGCTTACACACTGCAGTTTGTATCTTAGCAACAGAATGCTGCATTTTCATATTCTCTTCATAAGCTTAAAATAGAAACCTATCCCTTAAGAATGTTTGTTGAGAGAAGGTTATTCTAATAACGATAAAGAATGGACAGTTGTCAAAACCAATCCTGCGTTTATATGCTCTAAGGACTCTAAGTTATTCTTTAATCACATTTTTGACAGCAGATGCAAAAGCAGAACCGTACACAAGATTTTCTACCATATTTTTTCTTCAGTTTTCTAAGCTATTTTGTATGCTATTACCTACAAATATTTTCGAAAAGGTTTTTGTTTAAAAATCTTTCCCGGCTCCATGCTTGGCCAGAATGCTCCTGTACTTCTTTGCCTTGCACTGGGATTCAAAATCCAAAGGGTCCCAGGTTCCACCTCCAGAATCTCTAAGTAGGGTTGGGAGGGACCCCTGTCTGAAACCCTATAAAGCTGCTGCCATTCACTGTAGACAATACTGTATTAATTGACCAACTGTCTAACTCAGGATAAGAAAAGAGGTCAACAACAACAAAAGATAACCTATTGCCAAGTACTGTGTCCCCCTGTAGCAGCAGACAAGGACCAGGTACACCTTCCAAGGTTACGTTCCGAACCCTATTCTGGCCTTCGTAGACACAATGCTGAGCAATTCTGGGAAACTGGGGTCTTTCCTAGCTTGCCATGGCTCAAACTGTTCCTTCTTTATCCACTTTTCTTACCTGTAAAATGGGAATCACAGCCATGCTGCAATTCTACCTGCAATTCCAGATGCACTCAACTCTGAATCCCATGTGCACTGCCAGACATTTACAAAAAGGATGTGTTTTAATTCCATCAGTGCATAATTCAAAATAAAAGGAAGCAAGAAGATTTGGGAATTTTTTTTATAATTCCTATCCTCCAGTGGGCTGGGTTCCCAGTGAGCTCTTTAGAAGACAAAAGAAACTCATTTTTTAGATTTCAGCTGCTATGTCTAAATAGTAGTGAAGCAACGTTAAAAACTGAGATATGAAAGCTAGGAGCTAAATGGCACCTTCAACCTAGATTATGGGCGCAACAACCGAATGTCCGGGCAAGCTTTTTTTATAATAAGAATACAAAACTGAAAATGAACTGCAGCTAAAATAATATGTTCATTTTTCACATGGCCTAGTCCTTCCCCTGCCCACCCCCACCCCCTAATATTCTTATGAGGGTCTCTTCTCCAGTCTTCAGAGAGTAGCTGGAAGTGGGAAGGCAGAAAATGGTCCTCCTTTCCTTCCACTCTGCAGTTTTAATCTGAAATCTTAGGTGCAGTACTGCGCCCAGAGCTCAGAAACTGCTTGCGCTAATCAAATTCCCTGTCACAAAATGTGCCTAGAGCGAAGACTGTAGTGAAGTACTCCCTGCACCCCCAAACACTGGGACTCATGAATTCAACCTTGGTTCTGTTGGAGCATGTGCTTGGAAATGGGATATTTTTAAAAGCTGTAACATTATGAGCACAAGCTGTTAACCTCATTTGTCTTCAATCAGCAGCTCAAAACAGAATATTGATTGCAACAATATATGAGAGGTAAATATGGCAAATCCTGACCAAATGCTAAACCACATGCTAAACCAACACTTGAGGCCAAGGGAAACAAGCATTTTCGTTGAAGCTCTAATGCACCTCACAGCCTCTGTCTCTGATGCTGCCTAGAAGGGCACCAATGGCAAAAGGGGGGCAGCCAAGAGAAGAGTGTGTGTTGTTGAAGGTGGATGGTGGGCAGCACGTGGGGGCCAGTCTCTCTGTGTGTGCGCACACCTGTTAGTTGCCCTTCCCATCCCCTTCCTCACCCTTCAGCCCAACTGCCATTTTCTCCTCACACCACCTTCAACCTCAATAAACCTATTTTCGTGTGGCATCATATACACCACAAAACTCAACAATTTGGGGGGCTGCTTTACTTTTTGAAATATGGCAAGCCTAGGTTAAGTCAAAGGCAACTATGGGTAGCGGTCTAAACCACTGAGCCTCTTAGGCTTGCCAATCAGAAGGTTGATGGTTCGAATCCCCATGATGGGATGAGCACCCGTTGCTCTGTACCAGCGTGGTGTGGTGGTTAAGAGCGGTGGTCTCGTAATCTGGGAAACCGGGTTCGCATCTCCGCTCCTCCACATGCAGCTGCTGGGTGACCTTGGGCTAGTCACACTTCTTTGAAGTCTCTCAGCCCCACTCACCTCACAGGGTGTTTGTTGTGGGGAAGGAAGGGAAAGGAGAATGTTAGCCGCTTTGAGACTCCTTCGGGTAGTGATAAAGCGGGATATCAAATCCAAACTCTTCTTCTTCTTCTCCTGCCAACCTAGCAGTTTGAAAACACGCCAGTGCAAGTAGATAAATAGGTACTGCTGTGGCAGGAAGGTACAATGGTGCCCCGCAAGACGAATGCCTCGCAAGACGAAAAACTCGCTAGACGAAAGGGTTTTGCGGTTTTTGAGCTGCTTCACAAGACGAATTTCCTTATGGGCTTGCTTCGCAAGACGAAAACGTCTTGCAAGTTTGTTTCCTTTTTCTTAACACCGTTAATACAGTTGCGACTTGACTTCGGGGAGCAACTCATAGAATGCGGTGTGGTAGCCTTTTTTGTGATTTTTGAAGCTTTTCCAAAACTTTTCCGACACCGTGCTTCGCAAGACGAAAAATTCGCTAGACGAAAAACCTCGCGGAACGAATTAATTTTGTCTTGCGAGGCACCACTGTAAATGGTGTTTCTGTGCCCTCTGGTTTCCGTCATGGTGTTCTATTGCGCCAGAAGCGGTTTAGTCATGCTGGCCACATGACCCAGAAAGCTGTCTGCGGACAAATGCTGGCTCCCTCAGCCTGAAGCTAGATGAGCGCTGCCCCCCATAGTCACCTTTGACTGGACTTAACCGTCCAGGGGTCCTTTAAATTTTTATCCAAAATACAAAGCTGTGAGCTTGCTTTATGTTGGGTAATCTCATTTATATTAGGTCTAATTTAAGACAAACAAGCTTTCACCTTCTCATCAACACAAATAAGCCTTTCTCTTTTCTGGTCTTCCATAGTTGTCAAACTTGAAAATCCTTGTTCACAACAATATATTGTGGAGAACTGCAGAAGAATAGCCCCTTGAAGTGAGGCGTGGGTACTGCTTCTGGTTGAATATATATATATATATATATATATATATATATATATATATATATATATATATATATATATATATATATATATATATTATTTTGACACTGTACTATACTATATTACAATGAAATGTTTAAATGTTTCTTTGATTGCCCTTGAATCTTCCTGCCATCCTCTCCTGCCTGCCACACCAGTGTGGTTGCGCTGTCACACCCTTTAAGAACCACTGAACTAACATATTTGATGTGTGCACGGTAATCATTTACAGCCTAATCTAACCACATTTTCCGCCTCATGCTACAATCTCTCTCAGATCCTGAAATAAATTTTACAGCACTTTTCAGCAGAGTAGTTCACAACTCCGGCTTATTTTCAGATGAAGCCTAAACTATAAGGAAGCCACACACTGTTTTAGTAGGGACAGCTCAGCATGCTTTGCAGCTAGATGAGAATTTATCCAAATCTGACATTCTAGCCCCTGTACTTGAGTCACCTTGAGTCAGATAGGTAGCAAACAATTCCACAAGTTTAGACTGCCTGTGTGAGGTTTCTTAACATAGCCTGAAATACAGATTTAGGTGCTCTTGAATCAGCCAGCCTTCTCTGAACAAGTCTGCATAAATTGGCATGATTTATTCTGATAAAAGTAATGGTATTCAAAATGTGAAGCAAACAAGGATTGTGGGCAAGAGAAAGGGTAGGCCTGATGCACTGTGTTTTCACAAACACACAATATCTTCCTTTTAAGCAATGGAGCAAAGGTTGCTTTTTTTAAAAGACAGACCCAAGTTTACTTAGAAGTGACATGGAAGGGGAGGGGGAACGTACACTAATCTTCAGCTGGAGGATCACGGTCTGATCAAAGGTAGGTCACAACAGGAACACTACCATCATGCAAATATATGATTAAATCTTTTTTTAAAGGGTCCCCAAATGAATGTTGGGGTTAAAAGTGGGTCTGAGAACATTGAAGATACCTGTCTTATTACATTCTTCTTTTGCTCCCTCCACACCCCCGTGATGAACTCAAGGGTTTCAGGCACAAACCAGACTCACATATGCTTAGCTTCAGCAAGGTAGCCACAGAATGTGCCTTCTGGCCACCCCCCTGGGATATTCAAGTAGTCAGATCAGGTCAAAATAATTCAAGAGTGCATCCAGCTTTAATGGAGTGCCCTCCACTAAAGAAAGGTGCTAAAGTCAGTCTGGCCAGATTTGAGAAGATTGAGGGAATCAGGTTTCTTATGTAGGCATACGAGCATATCACAGCACAGGTAATTAGTTGTTAGGGCAGTGCTTTGACAAGTACTCAAATGTTCTGGGTCAAGTTCTTAATTGACAATCACACCAGGGGACGTAAACTGAACCCAGCTCTCTTCTGGGGTTTCTCAGGATAGTTAGAACAGCATTCTTCACACTGCTCCTGGCAAATACAGCACACTCAAAAGGTTATCCAGCCAGCTAATAGAAAACAAATATTAACAGGCATTAAAGACATCCTTCTCCACCTCCACTTAGGCATATTTCCCCAGTTGACACATGCCAAAGCCCAACTACCTTTCTAAATCAGTGGCAAACAACATAGAACTTGAAAAAGAAAGACATAATACACTTCTTACCAGAAAGATCAATGACAAAGTGGGGACCGAAAACAAAGAATTGCATGGGGTTCATATTACTTGGACAAGCAGGAAAGCTGTTGTCACGGAACTGACATCGGAGCAAGAGGCGGAGGGAAGGCTCTCAAATGATGCTGGAGAAGGGCCCAGCAGGGAGAGAGGCAGCTCTGCAGATGGGGAAGAAAATCAGCGCAACACCAAGGATATAGAGGGGCTGATGGGGGAATTGGCGAGAGGGCTCCAGGACTCTTCACCGGACACCAGCGGGGAGAGCACAGGTCCTCCGCTACCCACGCCCACCCTGCGCAGAAGACTTCCGCGCAGAGAGAGTAGGAGGAGACTGGGTGTCAAACAACTTTTATGTTGGAAAAGATTTAAGAAACGCCTACTGACGGATTCTGCTAGCGACTGAGGCAGCCACGAAGTGAAGGGCTGCCCAGACTGAAAGGTTTAGCAAGGCAACAAAGCCTGGAGAGGCGGCAACTTACGCACGAGCAACCCATACACATTACAGCTGTCTTTGATAGCAGAGAGGAGAAATACTGAAATAACAGGCTCCAGTGGTTTTAGATGTGTGTCATAGTGAAGCTGTAATGGAGAAGAGCAGTGCCCTCTCATTACACACAGTACACAAAATACACCCAATATGTTTCCTCAGTTCAGTCTGCTTGTTCCACTATTTCTCCCTATGTAGATTCTTAAGCTACATTTGAGGAAGTGGGTGGAAGATACACATCCGTCACTTCAATAGTCAGACATGTTCAGTGAAAAAAAGCCTGAAGAAAAACGCTGAGCACCTGTCTGAGATGAAAACTTCAAATCTGGTTTTGCACACACATTTTAATCAGGGGCCCATCAATTTTGACTGGCCTTGGTAGTTGGCCACATTTCTGCTTGCCCTGATCCTGCTCCCCCTGAAGTGGCTTGCATGGCAGCTGCTCAAGGTCCATTGCAAGTTGTGGGGAAGGAAGGAGGGGGTTCCTCCTTCTTCCACAATGCTGAACTGCAAAAAGGTGACAGTTCATGCCCGTTGTGCTGAGTATAGACATTCCAGCAATCAGAGAAAAGTCTCGCGGCTCTCAAAGTATTTGCAAGGCTTAGGAAACCGCCAGGGAGATTCTCCATCCTTCTCGGTTCAGTAGTAGTATAGGAATTCTCCTTGATATTGCCCTCACCAGGTTACCTTGACTACAGTGTTAGAAACTGGGATAGAAAAGCTAGGAGCCAAATGGCTCATGGGACTTGGGTCGTGGGTGCCAAAACAGAATGTTTAGTTGCCATGGGGGGGGGGGGTCAGTAACACTTTATTTTTATTTATTTTGATAAGCATGAACAACTACACAATTCACATAAGTGGCACATTGTTAATATCACATTTTTTAACAGAAATTGTTAATACATGTTTAATTTGGTGTTTACAATAAAAATATTGGTATCGTACTTCAGTTTTCAAAACACTCTACTCTTTAATGTTTAACATACTGTCTATCCTTAACATATACATTTCCGTCAGCCAGCTGCAAAAAATGGCACCCAGACCTTTTGAGGTGCTCGCAAACAGAGAATCTTTAGCCATTAAATGCGCCTGGTGCCCTGCTAATTTCGAACCCTGCTAGTCTAATAGGTGAGTGCATTTGTGGACCTTCAATGTTAACCATCGTTACAGGGGAAAGTGGCATGAGAAGCAGGAAATAACTTGGGTATGACATAAATTATGGGAAGAAGTGATTGCTCTCCTGTACATGAGCCTGTTCAATAACTTATCCCACACGCAAGACCTTTTTGTCCCCTGCATTCAACAGAAACTTTTGAGTGGCACATGCTTATAAAGGTGAGACACAAAATTTCATTATAAATAAATAACATTAATTAAAACTTTTAGAGCTAGGGTACCACAGGTGCTAGGGCTTGCCGATCGAAAGGTCGGCGGTTCGAATCCCCGCGGCGGGGTGCGCTCCCGCTGCTCGGTCCCAGCGCCTGCCCACCTAGCAGTTCGAAAGCACCCCCGGGGGCAAGTAGATAAATAGGTACCGCTTACCAGCGGGAAGGTAAACGGCGTTCCGTGTGCGGCTCTGGCTCGCCAGAGCAGCGTTGTCACGCTGGCCACGTGACCCGGAAGTGTCTTCGGACAGCGCTGGCCCCCGGCCAATAGATGTGAGATGGGCGCACAAACCCCAGAGTCTGTCAAGACTGGCCCTTTCGGGCAGGGGTACCTTTACCTTTTACCACAGGTGCTAACCATACAAGGAACTATACACAAAGAAGTCATCAATTCTAGTCTCATCTCTGCTATGAACCTTATGGGTGTCTTTAGGCAACCTATTAACCTTTTATCCCTGCTTCCTCTCCACCACTGCAATGTGAGGATAAGAATATTGACCTATATATAAGGATTATTGCGATAACGTGGTGTAATGGGGCACAGGTTAAAAATTCCTGTCATGAAATTCAGTGGGGGACTCGGAGAGTCTTTATCTCACATCCTATCCTGAGAGGGCTGTTGTAAACTGGGATAATCCTTTTGAACACCACCGTAGGCTTCTGCAATAATGTAAGCACTCTAAATACCCTGCTCAGTGCTCTGCAAATGCTATTGTTGCCATCAACAATATCAGGATTTCACAATTCCGCTTGCCATGGCAAGCGCTCTGCTGCCCTCTGATGAGCCCCCAAGCTTCCTCCCAACCTTGGAGGAGGGACTGGAGAGGGAAATGGAGAGAGGGACTGGAAACATTCCCACAGTTGTGCTCACCTTCTAGTGATAATTCTCCCTCCATCTCCCTCCCCAAAGTTGATAGTATACCTGGCACTTGGGTTTTGGTACTGCACCTTCAAAGGCATACCACCCTCTTCATGATGCATTCAGATGCACCGTGTGAGGTCAGCGACAAGACCATACCCCTAATGTGAGAGTCCTGAAGACAAAAAAGTTGGTTGGCTACCAAGACCAGTCAAAGGTTGTGGACCCCCAATTGTCACCACCATCATCAAAACACTACCTGTACCAGCAAGTGCTTTAGCCATACATGCTTCTTTCCTATGGAAGATGGTTCTAACCAGTGGCCTTTATAGCAGCAAAAAGCTCTTTGGTCAATGATCAAAACAGCACTCTGCTGCAGAATTATACTAAAGACACAGCATGCTCCTCCTCTCACTTACAACTTGGGGAAAAGAATTCAATAGATCAAGCCAGTATGACTCAAATTGCTCAAAGAGAACAGGAAATAAAGCGGCAATGAACAATTCGAGCTTTGAGTCTCATGCATAGAAGTGCAATGATTAAGCTATCCAATTTATATAAGAGTGGGGAGTGTTTGGTGGAGGAATGTCCGTGTTTACATGGATTTTTCTCTTGGATAGAATGCTTAAATAAGAGGGAGAATTATATGACTGTAAACATTCAAGGCACCCAGTAATCCAAAGGCACCCAAACATTTGAGGCCAGGTCTGAAGAAGTCATTGAAAAAGGTGTCATCCATTTTTCAAATGACACACAATAGCATCATTTGCTGCAGAGCCTCTCCAACTCTCCAACTCGTATTACTACAGCCATGCCTCTACTAGCTTATATGAAGGGTTGGTTACTTGCTTGCATTTTTAAAATTCTTTTGACGCAAATTCCTCTCATCCGCTTAACAGATTGGGATGGCCTGGCCTCGACTGTTCATGCTCTGGTGACCTCCCACCTGGAGGACCACTACAATTTGCTTTACTATTTTCGCAGTCCAGAGACTACAGCTAGTGAAGAATGTGGCTGCTATACTGTTAAGTAGGGTAGACCAGTGGGACGACTGATCCTTAGAGCACTGCACTGTCCATCAGTGAATGACTGGGCGCAATTCAACATATTAGTACTAGCAAACAAAGCCCTAAATGGCTCAGGACCCAAGTACCAAATAGAGTGTATTTTCCAGTATCAACCACCTTGGGCCTTATGGCCACCAGAGGAGGCCACATTGGTGGTGACCCATGTAATGGCATTCTTGGAGGTGGTTCCACATTTTTTGAGGTTTTAACTGTATTGCTTTAGTATTGACATGTTTGCTGCCCTGGGCTCCTTTGAATGGGCAGAAGATACTTTTAATGAACAAATGAGCATTTCAATTTACCCATACCCAACTGACTCTACAACCATGTGGTGGCCAAGGTAGAACACACCACAGCAATGCAAATTTATAGACCTAACAAACTCAACATTTACTATTCTTTGTGCAAGTATCTCTAGAGACACACAACGGTAGCATGGAAAGCTTAGTTCAGGCATAGGCAAACTTGGCCCTCCAGATGTTTCAGGACTACAACTCCCATCATCCTTGACCACTGATCCTGTTAGCTAGGGATGATAGGAGTTGTAGTCCCAAAACATCTGGAGGGCCGAGTTTGCCTATGCCTGGCTTAGTTAGTCAAACCACCTACATGCCAGCTTCAGTGACAAGATGCTTGAAAGCTGTATTCTTGAGTATATGAGGCAATGTACATTTACCCAGGACAGATTCCAGTCAGATGCTAAATTGAAAACCATTAAATCAAAACATGGATTTTCAGTCTGCAACATAGAAAACTTCCCAAACCCTCAACAGACTTGTCTCCAAACAAGCCAATACAACTGCAAGATTAGAGGTCTTAAGACTGCAGTTTAGATAGTGAGTCCATTTCCACATGTCAACCCTTTATTTCATTTTATTTCATTTCCAGAAGAGTTTCTGCAGCTCTGAAGATGCATGAACTTATATTCCTTCTTAAGGCCCTGGCTCTGCATGAAGCACTTTTCCTTGATGACAACCAGCTAGCTATGACAGCTGACAGGGAATAATATTAGAACCCTAAGTTGCAAAGTTCACCAGTGTCCAATATGCTTTGTTAGCACACTATTAGGCTCTGAAGCCAGTCCTTTGAAACACGACTTAACTGCAGGTACCCAGGTACCTTCCAACAACAGCATCTTATTGGAATGCTTTTAAATTCCTTTAACATACTTTGAAAGACATCCATCAGCAAAGCATCCACTCAGAATTGTTACTAATACTGATGGCTAAGATGAGATAACATGCAGCCTTAGGCAAATCTATCTCTAGGCCTAAGCACCACACCCTCCAAATCTTTACAATGAGGATAACACCACTTTCTTTAAAAAAAGAATTGAGACAAAATGTTCTGAACAATTGAAATGCACAATATATGCTAAGCATTATTATACTTCCAAGATACACATATGGCAGTATATCACATGTGACATATATGGCAGTGTATCACACATAACAAGATATCACACATGATCACACTGTCAGAAACAACCCAATCTACTAAATTTAAAACTTACCATTGTGGCTGGGGAGGCGTCTGGGATGATTCGGGCTCTTGAGAGCTTGGCTTCTTCCCCTCCCCTAGCTCATGTCATGGTCCAAGAGGTAGCTGCCGAGGAGGACCATCTTCCTCCATTAGGGTAAAAAAAATTAAAAATGGGAGAGTGGGAAGAAATCACTCACCCTACCCTATCTTTTCGCTCCCTGCCTTTGGCTTCAGGAACCCATCGGAGAGCAGTAGCTAGCAGAAATATTTTTAAAAAAACACCCCTAACTTCCCCGTTTTCTAAAAAGAAGGTCTTCAGAGCAATGGGTTTAAAAACGAGAGATCTCCCAGACAGACACTCCAGTGCAAGCAGAGGCCTACACGCCGTGTATTTTCTGGGTGGGAATGAAAAGGAGGATCCTTTCAGAGGGGGGAAGGTCTGAGGGCCTGTGCTTGGTGCTGCCTATCTCTTCTTGGGGGGGGGGGAGGACGTTGGGTGCCTCTTGGGAAGGAAGTGGGGCCTTCCTGCCTGGTGGGACCTGCCTGTCCCTACGAACCCACCGTCGCCCCCTTTCCTAGCCCCCTCCTCCCTTCAGCTCACACAGCCCCTGTGCAAGTCACCGCCGAGCCTTCCTCAGAGCGCTCGCCCTCCTTTATCTCCGGGTGGGTTTTCCTCCTCCTCCCTCCTCCTCCTCCTTCCTCTCAGTCTCCGGGGTTGGGGGAGGGGAACCACCACCACCACCACCAACCAACGCTGCTGCTGCTGCTGACACCCCGCCCACGGCCCCGCCCACCTCGCGCACGGCCCCGCGACCACAAACTCTCTCTCTTCCCACCCAGCCCGCGCCGACCTCTGCCTTCTTTCTGTGACGTAACAGGAAGCGACCCGCGAGGGCGGATCCCGACAGGCGCGCGAGCGGCGGAGCAGGCCCGCTCCACCGACCAATCCCGGATGGGCAGGGTGGTGACGCAACGGCGCGCGCGCTCGGCAAAACCCCAAGCAGCCGAGGCGCTGCATACGCGCGTGCGCGTGAGCGAGAGGCGAAAGTGGTTTGTCGCCTCCTTCTCCTACCAATTAATTAACCCTTTTAACCTGCTGCCTTGAGGGCACAGCAAGAGGGTCTTCCTCAGAAACAATAAAGGTGGAGAAAGAGCTTCTTCCCACCAACCACCAGTCTTCCTGCCTCGCTTCTTACTGCCCACCCCCCAACCCAAATGAGATGCCTCTGCTCTGACAGATTTAATTTTCTTAGGTGTTTGCGTGTGGAGAAATAAAACAGGTCTGTGGCGGTAGCCAATGCTAGTCCTACTCTGAGTAGACCGCTGAACTCCCTGTTAATGAACTTCCCCCAAAGAATCCTGGTGGGAACGCTAGTTTACCCTTCCCAGTACTCTTAACAAACTACAGATCCCAATATTTTTGGGGAGAAGCCATATACTTTAAAAGGTATGGTGTGTATGCAACCAAAGGTCTTTATAATCATATTTATTTTGACCCTGAGATAGTATGTGACCTATACTGCCCTGGGAGCTGACATGATTAAATGTCCATCCTTACCAAAAAAATAACAACCCCAGAACAAATAACATGTTAGATTTTTACCTTTTTACTACTGACTTCACCTTTACTGTGTTGAGTATAGAGAAAGAGAGAGAAATCCCCGCTTTCCTTTGTACTAAAACTCAGAGAAATCCAAGAAGCTGAACCCTGGAAGAGCCAGGGCAGAGGGAATAATGTATTCTTGCACACAGTGCATAGTTAAACCATGGAATTTGCTACAGTGTGGTGATGGCCTGTTGTCTTTGTCCATGAAATTTTCTTGGCAGGGATACTGGAGTGGCTTGCCGGTTCCTGCTCCAGGTGGATCACGTTCGGTCAAAACTCTCCACTATGACCTTTCTGTCTTGGGTGGCCCTCCACGGCATAGCTCATAGCTTCTCTGAGTTATTCAAGCCCCTTCGCCACAGCAAGGCAGTGATCCAAGAAGGGGTGATCCATGAAGACAGGAGTGCCTGGCGTGCTCTGGTCCATGGGGTCACGAACAGTCGGACACGACTAAACGACTAAACAACAACAGTGATGGCCACCAACGTGGGTGCCTTTAAAAGACTACAGTGGTACCTCAGGTTAAGTACTTAATTTGTTCCGGAGGTCCGTTCTTAACCTGAAGCACCACTTTAGCTAATTGGGCCTCCTGTGCTGCCGCCGCGCCGCCGCCACGCGATTTCTGTTCTCGTCCTGAAGCAAAGTTCTTAACCTGAAGCACTATTTCTGGGTTAGCAGAGTCTGTAACCTGAAGCGTATGTAACTTGAAGTGTATGTAACCCGAGGTACTACTGTATTCTCTAAATTCATGGAGGATAAGGTTATCCTCCGTGAATTTATCCGTAGCTACAAACCACAATGCCTATGCTTCACCCCCACTGGCAGAGACTCTATGTCTCTGAATACCAATTGCTGAGAATCACAGATGGGCAGAGTGCTGTTGCACCTGGTCCTGTTTGGGGGCTTCCTCTGGTGATCTGGTCGGCCACTGCGAAGACAGGATGCTGGGCTTCCTGGGTCTTTAGCCTCATGCACTGTAGAACTCCTCTTATATTCTTATGTCGTATGCAAACAGTACCCTCTGCTGGAAGGAAAATGCCATATCACCGTTATCGGTGCTTCCGTACCACTGTCATCCGTGCCTTAGAGTTGGGTCTTTATTGGATGTGTGGGGAACCACTAATACGTTTCAGGCCTTACCTTTGCAGAATATTAAGAGAAATGGCCTAAAAATGGGCATTTCCCCGTAGTCCTGAATGCATCATTGCCCCATCATTGTTCTTAAGCTTGTATGGTAGAATTTCACATACACAGCAGACATTTGTGCAACCAGCCATTCCCTCCAAGCAGGGCATTATTCCAGTTTTCTTTCCTATTCTACATTCCATGGCTAGTGAGCATGTTCAGTTCTCACTGGGCTGTTGAATTCCCCCCTCCCAAAAATGTTTTAAGGCTGCATTGCTGCAAATATTGAGGTTCCCCTGAGAATGATTGTTTAATAAATTTATAGTGAAATTCAAATAACTAGTGCCACTAGTAGAAGCCTGTCTTTGTCCATGGAGTTTTCTTGGCAGGGATACTGGAGTGGCTTGCCAGTTCTTGCTCCAGGTGGATCACGTTTGGTCAAAACTTGCCACTATGACCTGTCCATCTTGGGTGGCCCTGCACAGCATAGCTCATAGGTTCTCTGAGTTATTCAAGCCCCTTCGCCACAGCAAGGCAGTGATCCATGAAGGGGGATGCCAGGTGTGCTCTGGTCCATGGGGGTCACGAAGAGTCGGACACGACTAAACGACTAAACAACAACAACAGTAGAAGCCTGTGCAAGGATCTCTGCTAGTGCAACAGGACTCCTCCCCTCCTCTTGTGCCCCCAAAATGACTTGGGAGGGGTCAGGAGAAACCCCAAAACAGCACATGGAGGAGGAACAGGGAGGTTGTTCTGTCAGGCAAGCAAAAATGCTTGCTCTGGTGGAATGTTTGCAACAGTGCAACATTGAATTTATCCCTTGTTATGCTATACATTCATCATTTAATAAATGTATGTACCACTTTGCAAGAAAATGTGGTTTGTAAGGCACACACCAAATGTACAATAAAATGCAAATTATAACCATAAAACACCACAAAAAATCTCAAAAATTTCAAATAATACATTACTAAAAGCTATGGGGAATATTCACACTGATATCCCCTTCTTGTTTCTTAGTTGCTTAATTTTGATGACAGTCCTGTGGCCACTCAACACCTGAATTCTCCATTAGGAGGAAGATTTCAAGGCAGTGAGCAAACACAATAATAAAATGACATAAAAATTCTGAACTGAAATTATAACAAGCCTGGGTAAAACAATTTTTTTGGCAGGCACTGAAAATACTATAGCAGAGTCTGCAGGAAAACCGCTTTAGGCTCATCTTCTAAAACCTGACAGTGCTGAGCTGTGCAGGCACTCTTATGTTAATCTTCACACAAAAATGACATCATCAATGCCCATTCAGAGAACAGCCTGCATGTGAGTGACTGATCAGTATAAAGTGGGCTTATTTTTCATGTTATTTGAATGGAATAAATCATGCATGCAAATTGTACACCAAGTCATAGCTAACAAATGCAGCTGGAAAAAGAACAACAAAACAAGTTGTAAAAACAGAAGGAATGCCTAAGACTCTTCTTGCTAGGGGTATGTTTTTGGGGTAGGGCTGGTACTGCTTTTAACAGGGCAGGGGTATTGATCAGGGGGGTAGACCCCTGAAGTTAATGGAGATGACTAACTTAGGTACATTGATTTTAATAGGTCTACTCTGAGCAGGACTTATTTGAATACAACCCAACACCTCCAGGGATGATGAGAGAATCAGCCACTCCAGTGGGAAGACACCCATTTCTGTTCCGGACACTTTTTCTTTTCTTCTAGATGTAGCAGTCGTTTTGTGTTGTGCCATATCCCCATGACAGCCATTTTGTTAGGCCGCATGCCCCACAACTGCCACTGTATGGCTGGTGCACGCACAGCATTTTCTCAACATTCCAAATGTGACCACTGGCCCCCAAAGGTTGGCTACCCCCATT
The DNA here is from genome assembly GCF_965113315.1 of Podarcis vaucheri. Taxonomy (NCBI): domain Eukaryota; kingdom Metazoa; phylum Chordata; class Lepidosauria; order Squamata; family Lacertidae; genus Podarcis; species Podarcis vaucheri. The sequence continues at coordinate 36,661,777 of NC_138752.1, forward strand.
CTAAATTACGTAAAGGCTTTATTTAAGTTGAAAAGCAAGGCATTAAAAGGGTTAGAGCAACCAGCTAGTGTGCATGCTTGCTTAGGAAATAACAAGAATTTTAGAAAAGGAAACTTGATTGAACTCAACAGGCTGTATTCTGGGTTAATCGTACAGTGGTACCTCGGATTAAGTACTTAATTCGTTCCGGAGGTCTGTTCTTAACCTGAAACTGTTCTTAACCCGAAGCACCACTTTAGCTAATGGGGCCTCCCGCTGCCGCCGTGCCGCCAGAGCACGATTTCTGTTCTCACCCTGAAGCAAAGTTCTTAACCCGAGGTACTATTTCTGGGTTAGCGGAGTCTGTAACCTGAAGCGTATGTAACCCGAGGTACCACTGTATTTCAAGTTTGCCCATTGGAATGGATGGACATGACCATCTTAGGTTCACTGATCTCAATGGGTCTACTCTGAGTTGAACTTGGTTTGATGCAGGCCATTGATGAAATCCCTCTTTTCCCCCGCTTGATGATTTAAATAAATGATTTGCATTGACTTAATTTAAATTTATCCACCTTAACCCATAGCCCTTCATTGTATGCAATGCTGCATAGTTTGCACATAGGGGCTTCCTGTGCCGATGATCTAGGATGGAAAAACATCCGATGTGTCTTCTGCAGGTCCCATGAAGAGTTAACTTTTTCTAATCCCCTAAGAAGCTAGAATTATAAATCTATAAAGTCTTTCCAAATCTGTTTCTGAGCAGTCCAGCAGCTCAAATTTAGTTAAATGGATTAATATGCAAATGGGGTATAAAACTTGCAGGAGTGCGAAGCTGCCTTTAGCTTTGATCTGATCAGCTTTTGGGAAAGGGGGCTGGGCAGGATCCCCTCTGTGTCTCTGGGCAGAATAGTGCTGATACTGACATCTGTTCCCCCCCCCCACTCCAATTTCCCTGGCCGCAGGCTTATCTGGTGGTGGAGACCTGTTCTGGCAAGCCACCCATCATGTTAGAGTTCCCACAATGGCCCCTGAGAGCCCACTAAGAGCAGGCACTCTGGGCCAATGTAAGATATTAGCCACAATGGCTCGGTTCCACCTCCACAGTTAGAGACAATAAGTGGGGACAGTGCTGTTGTGCTCATGTGCTGCTTGCAGGTTTCCCATGAGCATCTGGTTGGCCACTGTGAACACAAGGCAATGGTCTATATAGGCCTTTAAACATAAGAATATAAGAAAAGTCTGCTGGATCAGCATCCCATTCTCACAATGGCCGACTGGATGCTTGCAGTAAGCCTGTAGCCACACTCTGCCCACCTGCAATTCCCAGCAAATGATCTTCAGAGGTGTGGTGCTTCTGACTGTGGAGGTACATAGGACATAGCCATCGTGGCTAGGAGCCGCTCAGCCATGAATCTCACTGGGTCACTCATTGTCTCAGCCTAACCATCCTCGCAGGGTTGTTGTGCCGATAAATTGCAGGTGGGGAAACTGCACTGTGTGAAGAAGCAATTTCTTTTGTCCGTCCTGAATCTTCCAGCGTTGGGCTTTGCTGGGTGTCCATGAGTCCTAGGGGAATGGAAAACGATGCCCTCTTACACGTATGCAGTTAGTTGCTTCACAATATTCCTAATGATATGTGTGTACGAGATTTAGGTTTTCTTGTATCTCTTTACATGATGAATGCACACAATTTATCAACGAATCGGTCGTAACGCTTAAAAAACCCCCCCACTTCTATCCAAATTTCATAAAGAAAACTCAAGCGGTGCCATTTGATTCAATCTTGAGTGCATCAAGAAGCTAAGAATAGGGTTAACAAAGAGCAGCCGGGGGGATCAAAGTAGATAATTTCTGACTTGCCAATTAAAGATCTTATTGAATTGAAGAGGGATTATACACATGCACACACACATTGAATTATAAGAAGTCCCGTCATCAAAGGCACTTATGGTTTTGCTTGAAGGAACACGCCATTAAATCAAAGAGCTCTGTCTTGTTTTGGAAACTGGTTAAATGTGGCTGTCAGATGTAGAGCAACCTTTGATTGGCAAGCGATTCAAATGGAGCCTGAGAACATCACTTCCTTCCTATTTTTAATCAAAGTGGTATCAGAGCCAAGCTCTGAGCTTCACCATTAGGGGTGGTGAACTGCTTCTCCTTGATCCCTGACCTCCCTCTCATCTGGTGCAAGGCGCCAGGTCTTTCCTGCACCACCAAGGCATGATGCAGAGATTGCAGAATCAACTGTGTAACCCAGAGATGGGAAACTGCAGGCCTAAAGGTCTAGTGTGGCCCTCTAGGCCTCTCTGTCTGCCCCCCGGACTCTCCTCAACTCTACCTTGCATCCTCCTTGAGTATTCTTGCCTGGCTGCAATGCATCCTTGACCTTCCACCATGCCTCTTGCCTGTCTAGATGAATGGAACATAGAAGGTGGCCTATGAGTGTGCATGTGTAGACTCTAGCCTACTGTACAAAGGTGAACAGAACACTCCTTGCACCTCTTGACTTGTAACATCATGCGCCACATAAGCATTATCCCCTAGTATTGGTAATATAAAAACTACAAGTTGCTCTTTATTTTCATCTCCCTAGGGACTTGTGTGTTTCTTTTTTATTTTAATATGGTTTTTATTGATTTTCAAAAAGAAAAGAAAAAGAATTAAAGAAAAAGAACAAAGGAGAGAGAAAATGAAGTTACATCATAATATCATGAACATTCCATATATCCAGATTACTACGAATCTCTTGACCCCCCCCCCCATCCTATTCATGGGTCCTATTAATTCTATTTTCAACCGCATATCAATACTTCTCCAATTTTTCATATTACTAGATTATCTGTATTTTCTGTTACCATACAAGTGTAATTAAATTCCTCTTAATGTTTTGACCCATTTAAAATGATTTTTATATACATAATAAACATTTCCCCCTCCTTTTTAAAAAAATTAAAAATTATTGTCTTTTTGATTCCTGAGCTTCTCAGATAGTTTTGCCATCTTGGCATAGTCCATCAGATTGATTTGCCATTCTTCTTTGTTGGGTTTGTCTCTTCCTTCCACCTCTGGGCTAACAACATCCGAGCAGCTGTTGTAGCATACATGAACATTTTAATCTGATCTGATGGGATCTCTATACTGGGACCTGTGTGTTTCAATGAGGGCTTCAGAACAATGTGATCAATTATGAGATTTAATATTCTAAAAGAAATGGGGAGCCATCATTTTTTAAAACTATGGAACTCTTTCCCACTCTCACCAGAGACAGTGGTGGCAACCAACTTGGATGGCTTTAAAAGAGGACTGGACAAATTCATGGAGGACAAAGCTATCAATGGCTACCAGACATGATGGCTATGCTTTGCCTCCATGGCTGGACATAGTAATACCACTTGCTGGGAATCTCAAGTGGGCACTGTTGCCTTCACGTCCTTCCTGCTTGCTTCCCATTGAGGCAACTGTTTGGCCATAGTGAGAACAGGACACTGGACTAAATCAAGCTATTGGCCTGATCCAGTAGGCTCATCTTATGTTCCTTTGTTCTTTCTTTCTCTCCTTCTTTCTCCCAGCAGTCTGGATGCATCTTAAACTTATTTCTTACCTTGAAAGTATGGTCCAAATATGTCTGCATACTCATCCTGCATTCCAGCTCCAGGTTATTAGAAATTCAGGAACCGAGGAATAACCACATCACTCCTAGCTTCCCCTCCACCTGCTTGGTTTAACTTACTGCCTGATAAAAGAGTTCTGTGGAACTCAAACGCTTGCTCGCTAATTTTTTTATAAATTAAATTTTTCATCTAAGTATGCAACTTTCAAGTTAGGGATGTCAGATAATTCTGACGATGACAGAAGTGGGAGCAGATATTTCCCATGTTTGCTTCTTCTTCCTATTTCCAGAATGCAACAGAACCCAGCAAACTCACAGGCAGTATTCACTGTTGTTGCTGCTTTCAGTCCTGTACAGTAGGACCGAGGACTACCCTAGATTGTTGCCTTTACACTCTGTTTGTAAGCTGCTGTTAGAAAATCCAAGACTAAATCAGGGATGGGGAACCTATGCCCTTACTCCAAATATTGCTGGATTATAATTCCCATCATCCCTGACCACGATCCATACTTCCTGGGTCTGATGGGAGTTGGAGTCCATAGCTCAGCTGGTAGAGCATGAGACCCTTAGACTTAGGGTCACAGGTTTGAGCCTCACATTGGGCAAAAGATTATTGCATGGCAGGGGGTTGGACTACATGACCCTTGGGATCACTTCCAAGTCCATGATTCTATGATTCTAACATCCAGAAGACCACAGTTTCTTCTCTTCTAGACTAGATAAAACCTTGGTCTGATCCAGAAGAGGTCTCCTGTTCTTATCCACGCTCATCCCCCCGCCACCCTCTTCTTAAATTACACTTAGCCCCAGCCACATTCAACCAATCCCACCATTCCTGCTGAAATTCCTGCCACAAGTGGTGCCCCCCCAGCAGTATCTGTATCTGCGAGATGGCCTAGAAACTTAGCACTTGGGGGTGGGGAGGGAAATATCCCAAATTATTTAAGTGACAGTGCATGAAATAAGCTGGCTCAAAGCCAACAAACCAGGCAAAATCAGCCACCCGACTATTAAAACCTTGCAATTTCTCTGAGGCTGTGATCAAGCTAATGGGTTTTTATTGAATTCTATATTGTATTTACACTGAAGGAAAGGGACGGGGAGGGGGAGAAATTAAGCATGGGCAAAGCCAAAGAAAGGTCTCGGATCTGGACACCCGGCAATGTGATTCTTCCAGGACTCTCGGTTTTCCCAGAACTGCTGTGGTTTTAGGAGTGACTCAGGGTATGTTTATGAAATATCATTGATGCATGGCGGGCCTGATGTCCCCAGAGAACAAGGACGCTGCTTCCAAGTTCCTTGCTACCAGCAACTATACGGTGCCTTTTGGGTTAGCCATCTATTGCTTCCTGGAACTCATTAGGGGAATCCCAGGAGCCCTGATGTTTGTCAGTAGATCCTCTCTCTCTCTCTCTCTCTCTGCACCCCATTAGCTGACACATTAAATTTTTAACATTTCTTTTTGTGGATGTGTGTTTGTACTGCCTGCAGCAGCCTGGGCCGGTCCTGGAGATTGAGCCCCTTACATTGGTGCTAAGGCTGCATCAAGTAAGGGAAGTTTCAGGATTGGGGTAGGGGGGCCTGATAGGGATGAGCTGATCTGTCAAGTCTTGGTTTCTCTCCGTTTTTCGTTTCTCCAGTCTTAAATTCAGTTTCTCACATTTGCACATCAGTTTTCAACGTGTTTTTTGTTTGTTAGGAAAGTTTTTGTGAAATTTAATCAGTGTTTTACTGCAGATTTCTCCTGATATGCACATTTCTGTGTGCAATTTTGCATAATGTACAGGGTTTTTTTTGTTTTTTTGTTTTGCAAAGTAGCCTTCCCTAATAAAGTACATTTTTTGCATGTTATTTTCACTAACATGCGCAGTTTGTTTGAATATGCATTTCTGTACTCGTTATCTGGCTTGAGAGCCAGAAATCCAGAGAAGGGCAAACTTCAAAGGATGGCTGTGGTTCAGTTGGTATGTTGTTTTGGAATGAAGTACAACCCTAAGTGTTGTATTTTATAGAGGACAGTCCTCTTTTTGAGGTTATCCTCCATTCTGAAAAGCTGCGTAGTCCAACTCCAACTTGCATGTTGTGATTTCATGATAGCTCGCACCTGGCAATGGGGATGTGAAACCAGGCCTTGCTGGGACAGTTCATAGCTTTCTGTTCAACACACCACACTGATGTCACACAAAGTCTGCCATTTTTAAGAAGTCTAATCAGCAGCTTGATCTTGATCAGGAGTGTTAAGTTGTGGGTGAACATATCAGACGACACAGCGATTCTTTAAACAGCTCTTGTTTATTCACAGGCCAGAACAGAACTGAACTGAAGGGTTCAGTCAGCCTGCTTATATAGAGCTCCAGTACAATGTAACTGTAACAATTTTCTAAAACTACCCAATCACTGAACGTCACTTTTGATCCCTTATTTGCATAACTATCTACAGTATCCCCCTGCTGGCCCAGGGTGAGAACTTCAGTACATAACAAGGAGAGAGTATAATTTATTATATTTTAAAAATTTTCATTCTACCTATTTCTCCAAGGAGACTCGAAGTGGCTTTGTACAGAATGAAATGCTATGAAAAACTTCCTTGGCTGATCCCCGCAAGTCAATCTGCTGTAAAAAGCACAGGAGCAGATCAAGACAAGTTTTTATCTAGTCAGCTGGCAATCCCAGCAGCAATTCTACTCACTGCACACATCTGGATGCAAATTCATGGTTCTGAATTTGCAGGGGATGCTTTGATTCCCCTCTAAGCCTGATGCTTACAAAGAAGCAGAACAACTGAGATACTGGCCTTAAATTTCACCAGCATCAGCGCCCGTCCTGATCCCATTTGTCCAGATAATACCATTATCTCTGCCTATCACACAGCCCCAAGGCTGCCCAGAGGTTTGTTCTTTTGGAACCTGTTCCAAGCTGCAGGGGAAAAAACAATTGTTCCATTCTGAGAGTTTGTTGTTTTGTTCTATACGCTCCGGAGAATTTCAATATCATCTGAGAACATCAAGGCCTTGAAAGGCCTTCCACTAATGGGGATGATCTTACCGTCTAGGAGGGCCCTGGGAGGCGTCTGCAGAGAAAACCGATCTAAGTGGTTGAATGCAAACACTGGGGCCAAAAGTAATGCTATTCTGAGCGTACTTAAATGTCTTACCCAACCCCTAAAGAAAACTTTTAAAAGTTGGGTTCCACTGAATGGAAACAGGTCCTCTTTTTATGGATTTACAGTGGTACCTCAGGTTACATACGCTTCAGGTTACGTATGCTTCAGGTTACTAACCCAGAAATATTACCTCAGGTTAAGAACTTTGCTTCAGGATGAGAACAGAAATCGTGCTCCAGCGGCATGGCCCCATTAGCTAAAGTGGTGCTTCAGGTTAAGAACAGTTTCAGGTTAAGAACAGACCTCCAGAACGAATTAAATTCTTAACCCGAGGTATCACATGCTTCCATCTTCAGAGAGCTGCACATCCCATTAACTTAGTCATTTTTACAATACTCCTGTAAAGTACCGTATTTTTCGCTCTATAACATGCACCCGACCATAACACGCACGTAGTTTTTAGAGGAGGAAAATCCGTAGGCATGCCACCCGTAGGCATTCCCTCCATAACACGCACAGACATTTCCCCTTACTTTTTAGGAGGAAAAAAGTGAGTGTTATGGTGTAAAAAATACGGTAGGTCTGATTATCCCCATTTTGCAGACAGGGAGACTGAGAGTGATTTGCCTAAGGCTACCATGTATATATTGCAAGGTTAGGGGCTACTGCCCCTGCTCCTCCATACACCAACCTGTCAACCCCTTTGCCAACCCTCCTTCCCCGCACCTCTACACCTGCTCAAACTCCTCTTCCTTTACACCTCACCCATTCCTTTCTAGCTTGCCCTGAGCCCTTCCCCTTACAGCTCACCTCAACCCCTTTTAAAGGAGGGAGTATGCATTTGAGAAAGCATTTTTTAAAAAATTAAAATGCCTCCCCCCACGCAGCCATGTTCAACCTGGGATGAGTGAGGTAGGTGCATGGATCACAGAGTGAAATGCTTTCCTTTAAACAACTCGTCTGGGCCCCCTGTTTCATGCTGGACTTGGTGTGGCCGCCTATTGGTAGCAATATGAACTGCAGCATGTCGACAGCCTTACATTTTTATTATACGGGATGATGGAGACAAAGATGGCCTTGATAGTTCTAGCAGAGTGACTGTACAACCTCCCTTTTGTCAGGGGCATTGGCTGAATGGTGACAAGAATGAGTCCTCTGAATGGCTAAGAAATACTAGAGAAGGAGGGCTATCTCCCCTCCCCCTCAACTAAGGATGATGTGATCTAAACATCCTCCTCTGAAGAGAAACTGCCATTTGGGCCAGACTCAGAGTTTGTAAGCATCTTATGGTGCTGGACCCTAGCCGCTTGTCCATGATGTCAGGTGCTGGTGTAAGCTTTGGATTTGACCACCACTGCTGGATCTTTGTTCTACCACCACTGTTGGAGGAAGGATGCCTCTGAATACCCGTGGCTGGGAATCAAAATTGGAAGAGGGTGCTATTGCGTCCAGGTCCTAAGCTTCCCATCAACATGTGGTTGACCACTGTGAGAACAGGATGCTAATCCAGCAGGGCACTTCTTATGTCTTAGGTAGCAGAGGTAGGACTCCTACCAGAGACAGGACCCGGAATGATGTGCAGATTGTACATGTTTCCCTCTGGACCTTTTGTAGGACACAATGTTGGATGGGGGAAGGAGGAATGTACCCAGTGCGCATCACCTTGGGTTACTTCCCTTCTGGCCTGCTCAGGTTCCCTCCAGAACAGCAGCGACATCCCCTCACTGTCCCAGCGGATCGTGCCGTCCGGCCAACTGCTCTTTATGAGCTGCATTCGAAAGCCTCCTGGCCCCCATAAATTAATAAGCGATTGATTTTTCCCATTAGCGGGGCCAGGGCTAGGCTGGGGAGATGCATTTCAAACTGAGGAACACTAAATAATTCAGAAGGAGAAATGACAAAGCCCCATGCTGGGGGGAAAGCCAGGAACCTGTGCCCACCACCCGCTGCTCTCTGTGCCCCAGAATGCAAGGTCATGGCCACGACACTCTCAGCCTACCTACAGGTAAGGACGTCAAAACTGTCAAGTTGAGGCTTCCTCTACGGGCAATGCAAGCTGCTTACCATGAGGCCACACTAGTTTTTTTCCACACAGAAGAATTCCGTGCAGCTCCCCTAAAGTCTGCATTAGTAGTTCTGTGTACACATTCCTATGCCAGTGTGCACGTTCCTATGCCAATCTAAATGAGTCCATTAAAAAAGAAGAAGAATCAGATGTGCAGCTTCCATCCTTTGGGACCCATCGAGGGCCCACTGCTTACTAAGGAACACAGAAGACAGAGCAGATGGAAATCTGGGATTGATCTGCTGAGAGCAGCGGAGTGTGCTGGTCCCGGGGGGAGGGGGTTTACCGTGCAGCGTGGTCTAAGTCCGGTCCTAGGTCGAGGGTAAGGAGGCTGTCCATCAGGGGTGAAGTGAGGCCCAAAGCGAGGAGTCGGGCATGGTCAGGAACTCAGGAGAGCAGGTCAGGGTGCCAGCAGGAACAGGTTACCAGTGATGTTGCTCCTGCAACCTGGGACTGGGCTGACTGGCCTTTATCTCCTCTGAGGCCTATGGCGGTCCCGGCCCACAGGTGATTCACCTCTCCTGGCCTTAAGGCAAGCACTCCTCCTGAGAGAACTTAGTTCCCTCCGCCTCTCTGCCCTGAGCCTCTGCAGCTCAGGAGAGGCTGGAGGGTTACTGGACCCAGAGGCAACCTCACCTTCCCCTGACAGGGCTGGGAGAGGAGCACCTGCAGGCAATGGGTCCTCAGTCACCTCCGGAGCCAGAGTGGATTCAGATGCGGGCCCTTCAGATTCAAGCCCCTGCCCCAGCTCAGCCAGCCCTGGAGGCGGGGACTCCTGTGCAGGCTGGGATTCCTCAGGTTCAGCCTCTGAATCAGATTCCCAGGCCATCACACAGAGGCTGGTCTATTGGGGCAATGGGGCACTGCCCCACCTACCTCAGTCTGTCCTCATTCAACCCCTACTCTCCTGTCTTCTTGCTTACAACCAGCCCAAGAGATGGCTCTGGCTGTCAGCTCCCCCCCCCCCCGTCTCTGTTTTGCCCTGGTAGAACTCAGCAGGGAACTAGTTGGCTCTGCCTGCCATTAGTTGTGGCTCCCCCTACTGTTGGGCTCCCTGCCTTCTGACTTACCAGTCCCAGTGGGCACAAGTCACCACTGGCTGAGAGGTTTTTTAAAAGAGCCATATGCACTTTTGTGGCCATCTGGTTAACCCATCCCATGTGCCATTCTTTTCTGATCTAAATCCCCCCACTGCTGCAATTTGCCTAATGAAGAAGGTTGGTTGGTTTCCCCTCTATCACCCATTCAACAAATGGTCAAAAAAATAACATTTGGAAGTTTCTCCCAGTTTGTTTTTAGCAGACCACAGCATCACAGCAGGATCTCTTCTCTGTTGCCGACACAGTCTCCAATTCTTTCAGGCTGGCTCCTAAATTCTGAGCCCTCCCCCAGGCACAAGGCAATAGCTCTCCATCTAGAGGTTAGGAAAGGCTTTCTGAGGACATCATAGACACACAGAGACCGAGCAAATAAATGAAAAAGATGTCCAAGCCAACTTCATTTGCTCCAGGCTTCATCATAGAACAGCAGCGTGAGTCCAGACCAACCAACCAACCCCAATCTGAATCCTCCTTCAGTCCCACAAAATTGTAGTCTTTTCTCTTAAATGGTAGGAAGGGAATATCTCATGTATTGGTTAGTGTGTGGTGGATTTTAATCGGTGAGACCTCGATTCAAATCCTTGCTCCACTAAGGTGGCCTTGATCTGCTTCCTCTCTCCCTGCCTAGCCCACCTCACAGGGTTGTCGCAAAGGTTAAAAAAAAAGATGGCCTGAGTTCATTGGATGGAGGAATGCAAAATCAAATGTTTCTTAGCATCGCTTGAGCCAGACCACATAAATATTTTTGGCATCCTTCCGTTGCAAGCAGGTGTGAATTCCAGGTGTGTGAAAGATGACTTGTGTGACAATGCAGATTAGGCACTGAATTTAATTATTGTAATGACTAGTTCGCACATATGCAGAATGAACAGTGCTCCGTTGACTGTGGACACTTGGAGAACAGCAGCTGAATGTATGGACTGACTCTACTGAGAAGCACTTGGGGATGGACTATAACTTGGTGGTGGGGTACATTTTTCTCATGCAGAAGGTTCCCATGTTCAGTTCTAGCCTTCTCCACCTGAAGCATCTCAAGTAGCAACCTTGGGGAAAGAAAGCCCTCTTCTCCAAGACCCTGGTATGCTACTTCTAGTCAGAGGAGACCAGAATGAGGCCAGTGGACCAATGGTCTGCTGTGATGAACAGGGTCTGCATGAGAAACATCAGAAGCAATGGATTCAAATTACAAGAAAGGCGAGTCCAACTAACCTCAGGAGGAACTTTCCGACACTAAGAGCTGTTCAACGGTGGAGGAGATTTCCTCTGAAGGTGGTGGGGTCTCCTTCACTGAAGGTTTTTCAAGCAGAGGTTGGGTGGCCATCTGTCAGGGATGCTTCAGTTGAGATTCCTGCACTGCAGGAGTGCAAACTTGTTATGAAGGACACGTGAAATCTTTTATAAACCACTTTTCACACACTTCTTGGTCCAACAACTAGTGAGCGATAGGGTGGTCAGGGGAAGTAAGCGCCTCCTGTGCTCTGCTGAATTAAAAGTATATCCAGTAACACACAGAGCAGCTTCTTCACATGACGAAGGCACAGCCAAGGATTTGTGCGATGTTGCAGAATATATTACAGACACAAGAGGGCTGTACTGCAACACTGGAGAATGAGAAGAGGCCGAAGCCCGAGGCTGTCAAGAACAGGACATAGGTATACTTAGGGACAGAAGGATCGGTCCATTTCAGTTCTCTCAATTTCTAATTTTTTTCAATCTTAAATCCTGTTCCCCACCTTTTGCAGACATTTGCACTTTATTTATTTATTATAAAGAACCTCACAAATATTCATCAGCACTTTTGTGCAAATTTCTGAACACAAAATGTGCACATTTCTATATGCAGTTTTGCCTAATGTGCACTTTGCAAGCCATTCCCCCTAATATAATGCATTGTTGTGCATGATTTTCACTGGTACATTCATTTTTATTCATGTTTTCCTGTTTTTGTAAACATTGGCTGGTTGGCGAACTTGCGTAGTGAAATTTGGGTAAGTGCGATTTTTTTTATGGGTAACCATGTTTCAGTTCGCATATTATTTCGGAAGGTGCAGATTTGATATATTCAGTTTCAAGTGAGACCTGAATCCAATTTCTCCTTCTTTCCTAGCACGACTCAACTTATGCATCTGCAAGTTTCTGCCTGTCCCTCTTCCTGGGCTCCAAGATTAAACAGACATATGGGTCTGTGCTGCATGTCCATATTCTGACATTCCCTACTATTAAGGGATCGGCTGGCTGTGTGTGTCCTCAAAGACTTAGTGGGGTACACCCATCTTGCCCCTAAATAAAAGGACTGCACTGGGGCTCAGGAGATCTGATCCACACTGGGGATTCTACTGCCAGCCGACCTAGCAGCAAAATAATACAAAACAGAGAACAAACGAGATGGGGTTTTGATTTAACCTACTTTAATGCACAATAGTTAAGGGGGAAGGTAGGGAGAGAGGAACGGCTTCCCCACTGATCCCCATCTTTGAAAATCAGTGCAAGCTTTGGCAGGGAGCTGCTGGCCCTCTTCAGGGGCCTTCTACCTCCCCGTTGGGCTGCCAACTTCCAAAACTGCTCCTGCTCTTCTGCAGTTTGAAGCATAGCCCAGAGCACAGGAATTAGGTTTTTTTTGCCATGGCTTCTTTTGCTTTTGAAAGGAGAGCTTCCCCCACTTAGAGTGGGCTGTTGTTGAAGGTGCAGGAGCATGGGCAGTTGAAAAGCAAAAAAGAAACCCCAATCCAAATGAGACAGTGGCAACCTTCCACCCCACGCCTCCTGGAGACTGAGAGAGCCCGTCCTTGAGCACATGAGCTCCAGTAGCCACTCGGTCCTAGAGAACCTGTAGACGGAGGAGGCTGGGTTGCTGGCAACACAAGAGTTAACCCGCCAGCCTCTCCGCGTGAATCTTGAGCTATTAATACCCACGCTGCTTTATCTGTCAGAGGGAGCCGGCTGCTCTGTCAACGAGACAAGCCCTGCGGAACTGGGTCTCTTTGGCGGACCCATAAGTTTTTATTCCCGGGGCGAGAGAGGCTGTGTGCGCTTGGCCAGCCTGGGCTGCTCTCCCGGTCTCCTTGGCTGCGCAGCCTGAATGAACTGTCAAGGAGGAACACTGCTCTCTCTCTCTCTCTCTCTCTCTCTCTCTCTCTCTCTCTCTCTCTCTCTCTCTCATGCACACGCATATCTTTCCATACAACTTGCTGCCACCAACTCCTTCTCCTGTCCCACAGATCCGGACTGCTGCAGCTGGCGACGTCCACGCAGATGGTCCCTGGAAGAGAGAGCTTCTCTCATTGCGCTGGGATGCTTTGAATGCCAGGTTCCGCGGTCCATCACACAATCTGGCCAGCCCAGGACTGACCTCCTGTCCCTTCCAGAAGAGCGACGGCACTTTCAGAGGAGCATCGCCACCACCAACAACTGGGACGTGCAGTCAAGACTACCTTGCACCTGCTCCTGGGAAAAGACGCCTGGTGATGGTCCTGGCCTGAAGGGAACATCTCCTGTCTTGCAAAGCTCCTCACTCGAAGCCTGAGAACTTCTCTGCCTTCTGCACCCATGCCAGAGTGGACCTGCTCTGAGGTCTGGTGGTCCACAGCCAAAGAGAGAGGTGCCGGCAAGGTTTGACAAAGAGGGTCCTGAGTGGAGAGGAATCTACTGAGGCCTACACTCCTGTTGAGCAGACTTGGGTTCTATAGAAGCTACAAGGTGGGCTGAAAGGACTCCCCATGGTGAGACGGGGCAAACCAAGCATGGCAGGAGATGGTCAACCCTTTGAGAAAGAAGGTGTGAAAGCCTGCTTTGGTCTCACTGCCTGTCAGAGAGCCTGTTAAGGCCTGAGATTGATGAGACCCCTTGCTTAGGCCGAAAAACACCACCGCCCACCTCTTTGGCCCTGGAGGCTCCTGGTCCAGTTCCCAGCCTGGCAGGGCCTCTGCAAGGGGAGCTGTGACAGACTTGCATGCTGGAAGGAGAGGCAGGTCATGAGAGAGACCAAGGGCTGAGATGCTTCCTCTCAGCGACTGGGCCGGGACAGCAGAGGGCAGCCCCGCCCCATGCAAAGAGAGATGCTAGCGCTGGACTGGAGTTGGTTCGCCCCCTTCCTTGCATCCTCGGGGAGATGGATTCCTTCTGCTTTGCCTGCTTTCAGAAGGAGGAGCTGCAGCCCTTGCAAGTGAACAGGTGGGTCAGAGGAGACTTCCCTGCACGATGGGCAGGTGTTGGGACGTGCGCGGGAGGCGAAGCGGTCTAGGGATGTCCTGTGTCCCGTAGTAGTCAAGGCTGCTTATTTATATAGGTCCCAGGGGCTCAACCCTAATTAGAAAGCATGCGTTCCGACATGGGACCCTGATGTTTGCAGGATAGTTCTGATGATCCCACCAGTCAAGAAGAGGTCCTTTGTACATGCCTGGGCACACAGTTGCTACTCTGCTTTCTTAGGACTGAGTTCTGGTGCTGAAACCAGACTTGTTTCTGGCGTGAGCAAAAACGTCAGCATGCATAGCATTTCATTAGTTAGGTATCTATTGCATTTATATCACACCTTTTTCTCCAATAGGTTCAAGGTGGAGTACATGGTTCTTCCCTTCCTCAGTTAATCCCGGCAGCAACCCTTTGAAGTAGGCTAGGCTGAGAGGCAGTGACTGGCCCAGGGCCACACAGTGAACTTCATGGCCAGGTGGGGATCCTAGAATGATAGAATTATAGAGTTGGAAGAGACCCAGGGGTCATCTAGTCCAACCCCCTGCAATGCAGGAATCTCTCAGCTCCTAGTCCACACTAGGAAGATTACACAGAGGAAGTTGTTAGCCTATGGGTCACCTCCAGCCAACTTTTACTCAAGAGGCACACCCATGGAAATCAATAGATCCAGGCAAGGCCATGCCCATTAATTTCATTGGGGCTGCTGTGAGTAGGACTAACATTGTTTACAGCCCTATGGGTCCATGATGCTCAGATCTGCCTGCTTTTGGCCAGCGGTGGCCCTCCAGGGTCTTGGGTAGAGTTCTTTCCCAGCACTGCCTGCCTGGCCCTTAAACTGCTGATACTGGGGATTGAACCCAGAACCTTCTGCATGCAAGACCACCTGCACCACAGCCCTTCCCACAGAGGCACTGTGTGGACTCTCCACTTTGCATGCTGTGCTTATACATCCCTCCCAAGGTTGCGAACCCTCAAAGGTTATTTCCAGGGCTTTGCTTCAGCTGCAACTCACCAGAACTCAGTTCCTCTCAGGTGGGCACCACTGCCATTATAAAAGAACAAAGGAGGCATTCGTGGTTGAGTTCTGGCACCTCTTTTTCTAGTAAAATAGCACTGGTTATTTCCTTACATACTGCAGTTATATTCCACCCCAAGGAGTTCAAGATGGTGACATCCCTGGTTCTCTTCCTCCCCATTTTGTCTCCAAGTAGGCTCACTCAATGCCAAAGGTAATATCAGGTTGGATCCAATTCAGAGTAGACCCACGGAAATGGGAAAAAACTCAGGTTAGGCTTGCCAATTGATTCCAAGAGGTCTACTCTGAGTAGGAAAAGCATGGAATCATACAAGCCCGTGTGGCTCTTGAACTCAGCTGAGCTGTAAAGCATGAAAAAAATAATCTTTGTGGACTTTGTGGCATTTTTCTACCCCAGGAAACTCACTGCTCGTCCAGATGCCCATTCATCATGGCGCAACTCACCTTTAATGGAGGTGGTTAAACAATGCTCAGTTTGTATTGACACAAGAGTAGGAGTGCCGTCTTTACTTTTGCTCTTTACTTGCTCTCTGCTCCTGTGTGTTGAATAAGGAGAGGCTTTTCCCGACATGGAGGAAAACACAGGGTGGTTGGGGCCCCTGGGAGCATCTCTTGCGACATTTCTGCATGTCAGCCGTACTGGAGAAACACAGGAGCAAGGCCCCTTGAAGAGGAAAGAAATGGTGGCAACCCCTACCTGTGCCCCCAACAGGAGAAAAACAGGCAAACAATATCTGTGTCGCAGACGCCTCTCCGTCTAAAAATAGTTGTGCAAACCAGCCTTGAAATTCATTTCAGAGAGGTGTCAATTTGTAAAACACCCTTGCTTTAGAAACATGGCGGAATCTGAAACGTAGGAAGCTGGGCTTAGGCTGAGTCAGACCATTGGTCCCTCTGGCTCAGTGTTGTCTACACCGACTGGCAGCAGCTTTCCAGGGTTTCAGCTCCCAGTCCATCTGGAGATGCCACAGGGGATGGAACCCGTGACCTTTTGCATGCGACACAGGTACTTTCCCACTGAGCTACAGCTCCTTCCTGCAGAAAGCTGCCTTGTACTGAGTTGGAGCAACACTCCCATATTGGGGTCCTGGGTACACCCAACTCTGCACTCTCTACACTGACAGGAAGTGGCTCTCCAGGCCTCCAGGCAGAGGTCTCTCCCAGCCCTGCCTGGAGATGCCATTGATTTTAGGACTTTCTGCATGCAGAGCAGATGATCTGCAACAGAGCCAGGGTCTCCTCCCGGCTCACTCCCACCCTTAAAATAGTGGCCTTCTGGAACCACCCACAGTGCAGATGCTCTGCAACGGAGCCAGGATCCCATCCCTTCCCCACAAGCCCTTCCCAGCTGTTTGTTTGTTTGTTTGTTTTTAGCAGTCCTTGTTCCAGGAGTCCAAGATGCCTCTTTTACCTTCAAATCTACGGAGGAGTGCTTGAGTTTCCTGGGAATTACCTTTTTGTGCCAGACTCTAGCAACCATTTTTGGAAGGCTACATCGGAGAGACACTGTTTTATTAAAATTGCAGGGTGGTGGTGATAGCATTGTGAGGTGGGTATGGATTAAAGGTAAAGGACCCTTGACCGTTAGGTCCAGTCACGGACAACTCTGGGGTTGTGGCACTCATCTCGCTTTATTGGCCGAGGGAGCCGGCGTACAGCATGACTAAGCCGCTTCTGGCAAACCAGAGCAGCGCACGGAAACACCATTTACTTTCCCACAGGAGTGGTATCTATTTATCTACTTGCACTTTGACGTGCTTTCGAACTGCTAGGTTGGCAGGAGCAGGGACCGGGCAACGGGAGCTCACAGCAAGTCCTAGGCTCTGTGGTTTAACCCACAGCGCCACCCACGTCCCGGGTATGTATTAAGGGCCCTCTATTCCCCCCCAAAGTAATGGAAGCACTGCAAAGAAGGGGGAATCACAAGACTGAGAAGGACCAATTCAGCAGCAGGGATAAAAGGGTAAAATCTCTGGGTTGCCAATGGCCAGCCAGACTTCTTCTCCCTGCATACCTTCTGGTTTTCTGGTCTTCCTGTTCCTTTAATAATAGCAGCTGATAGGCATTAGTAGTTGATAACGCTCTGCTCCAGGCTGGGGGAAAGCTTCCTTTACGGATTTCTGCCCATGAAGCTGCTATTAAAGGCACAGGAGCAGATCAGTTTCTGGTCAGTTGACAACCTAGCCTGAGTTCTGCTGGCAGCCACTGGGTGGGGTGGGGCTTCTAGCAAGGAACCGTCATCTGGCAGCCTCCACACAACTCCCATGCAAAATTATTCTAGAGGCAATGAGAGAAGGACCTGCCAGGGATCTTGAACTGAAACAACCAGACCGTGGCCTCTGACCTGACGGGACCGCCTTTGATAGGCTAAAGACCTCTTTTCTCACTGCAGAACCTGGCTCCTGGCACGTATTGAACTAATTCCTAATCCCAGGGCAGCAGTTCATGGCCAGCAACTAGGCAAAGCTCCCCTGATCCATTCCAGCGATTAATGTGTATGTGTGTGTCCCGCTCTGCGTACTACAACAGAGGCTCCGGCTAACTGAATCCGCAAAGTGCAACGCGCTGGAGGAGAGTGGCACTGTGGGTGATTCCAGGAGGCCACTATTTTAAGGATGGGAGTCCGTCGCACACCTGCAAACTCAGGTTGTGGAATTTACAGTTTGTCTGGCGCTCTTGCGCAACAAACCCACTTCCCCAAAAGACGGGAAATGCAATCGAAAGTGTGGGGTGACACTTGCTTTGATGCAGCGTTGTCTAGCCTCCCTGCAAACAATTCAGAACAATAGCTTTGTAGAGTTGGAAGGGACTATGAGGGTCATCTAGTCCAGCCCCCTGCAACGCAGGCAACTTCTGCCCAATGTGGGGCTCAAACCTACAACTCTGAGATTAAGAGTCTCATGCTCTACTGACTAAGCTATCCTAGGAATTGGTTGTCTGTGTGTCTTTTAATTGGTCTAATGCAGGGGTCAGCAACCTTTTTCAGCCGTGGGCCGGTCCACCGCCCTCAGACCATGTGGTGGGCCGGACTATTTTGGAAGGGAAAAAAAGAATATGCCCCACAAATAACTCAGAGATGCATTTTAAATAAAAGCACACATTCTACTCATGTAAAAACCGATGATTCCTGGACCGTCTGCGGGCCGGATTGAGAAGGTGATTGGGCCACATCTGGCCCCCAGGCCTTAGGTTGCCTATCCCTGGTCTAATGTAACACAGGGATGGGAACTTCTGGCTGAGGACCAAATATAGCCCTCCGGACCCTTCTATTGAGCCTCCGGACTGTCTGCAGTTACACCCCTCACTGGCGTCACTTTGCCTGGCTGGAATGTGCCTCTGGACTCTGATAACGCTTCTTGCTTGCCTGGATGAAAGATAGAGAAATCTATTACAGATAATAATATTGTGCAGCTTGAAGCGACTGGGTGCAAAAAACGGGACTCCTTTTAGAAATAAAACATGGTTGAGGCCCACAATTTAATCAGAACTTTACTTGCAGAAAAAGATGCATGGGGGCTGTTTGTGTGCACATTTAGATACTAGCCTTCTGTACAAAGAATACACATTGATTGCTGTGCCTACTTTCCCTCCTATTCCTGTGCAGTTCTAGCATAAAACGCCCCCTCCCGGAAGATGCCCAGAAGGGAATGTTGCCCGCGGACTAGGGGCAGGGGAGAAATCAGACTCAGCTCACACTTATTTTAAAATATTTTATTTTTCATTTCCACATTTTACAGTTAAATCACAAATCTAAATATACACATCCAATCAAAGCATCCAATCGTGACTCGACATTTCCACTTTCCAAAACAATACGCAAACTGAAACACGGGCTTCCTTCAAAACATGCCCTACCCTAAATTTTGCAATGCAGTTCACCAGCCATGCGAGCCAAGGAATATATAGGAAAATTAGCATGGTGAAGACATGCAATAAAAATGCATATCCTAGGGAAAATAACACAGAGACACATTGAAGGAAATCGCTTTGCAGAAATATGTATATTGGGCAAAATAGCACACATGGATGTGTATACAGTGGTACCTCGGGTTACAGATGCTTCAGGTTACAGACTCCGCTAACCCAGAAATAGTACCTCGGGTTAAGAACTTTGCTTCAGGATGAGAGCAGAAATTGCACAGTGGCGGTGTGGTAGCAGCAGGAGGCCCCATTAGCTAAAGTGGTGCTTCAGGTTAAGAACAGTTTCAGGTTAAGTACGGACCTCCAGAACGGATTAAGTACTTAACCCAAGGTACCACTGTATTAGGGGAAATTCTCATTAAAATGCTGCGGAACCCGCCCCTTTCCCCCAAAAGAGGAAATGCCTCACCAACAATGGGCAAAAGGAAGACATAGATTTCCATAAAACTTGCATATGCCTTGCACATGTAGAAAGAATTGCTATAATTTTATCCCTGCTGTGATTAGGTAAGCTGTGGGCAGCCTGCTCAGTCTGTTGCCCAGGTGTGGGCAGGCGACTTCAAGGCCTCTCATCCTCTCTAAAAACCTCATCTTTTAAGCTGGACTTGGACCGGACCATCCTTGAAACAGAAAACTGCCTGCTGACCTGACCTTCCCATGCCAGTCAGATCCTAGGGCAGGGGTCTGCAACCTTTAAGACAAAAAGAGCCACTTGGACCCGTTTCCGAAGAAAAAACAACAACTGGGAGCCGCAAAACCATTGCGACATTTAAAACAAATATATCTCTGGAGCCACGATCTGACAGCGGGCGGGAAGGTGACGTCGGGACGGTGCGTGACTAACGCACGCACCGCCCGCCACAGTGAGGAGTGTCGGGGCGCACAATGCGCCTCCTCCCCTCGCTAGTATCCGCCCCGGAGCCGCAGCAAAGATGTAAAAGAGCCACATGCGGCTCCGGAGCCGCAGGTTGCAGACCCCTGTCCTAGGGCAAGTGCTTCATTCTGGGGGCGCCCCTGCATTTGGAAGGTGGGCTCTACCTTTCCTCCGCAGTTCGGAGAGCCAGCCATCGTGCCTGCCTCTCTCATCGCAGGCCTTCCCTGCTGGGACCTGGGACTTGTGCCTGACCCAGCACGCCAGCCGGCAATGACGGAAAAGTGTGATCAGAAGCATATGTCTGAGCAGGCTGTCGCTGGTCGGGTCTGCTCTTCCCAGGCTGCCGGAGATTGCCGCAGGAAAGTGGGGGGGTGGCAAGGAAGCTCTCCACCATTCCCCGTGGCAGGGCTACCCCTTTTCATTGCCCATTAACTGCTTCTCTTGCTGCCACTTTATCGAGATTCCTACATTTGAGGCTCACTCCCCTCTCCCTTGCATTATGTGCCCCCCCCTGCAATAATAGTGCAATCCGTCTTCAGAGAAAGACCCTGAGTACCATCCATATTTGGAGATGGCTCTCTCTGGGTTGGAATCCTGCAACTTTAATTCCTGGGGAAAAAACCAAATCAGCCCAGGGTGTTGCTGCATATTGAGGCAAAAAGTCAAATTGATGTGTATGAGGTGTTAGGGGAGTGTTAGGACATCTGTTGGGGGCATAGCTGTCCACTTTTCCCTTTTCTTCCGAGGACTCCTATTCGGAATAAGGGAATTTCCCTTAAAAGGGGGGAAAGTTGACAGCTATGGTTGGGGGACAAATTGTGCTCCTTCTGGGGCAGTTTGTGTGAGAATGTTCAGGGTGGCAGGAGAGGATATATATTGTTTATTAATATCCTTCCCAACGTGCGCTAGCAAGTTCCTTTACTTAGCAGAGTTTACATTCCCCTTTTTACATGCACAGCAGATAGCTGGTTGCAGGCTCGTGTAAGCCTCTCATTATTATACAATTCAATCTGTCTGTGATTGAATTGTACGTTCCTGGTAAGTTCCCTTGAGTCCCTCTTAAAAGAATAAAGACCCCACAATCTTATTCAAAGTCAATAAAAGAAGTTTACTTACATCAGTCCACAGTTGGATCCATGAAGGCAGACTTAGTTACAAATATGTACATGTGGATCTACCCCATATGGGGGGGGGGGGCTGAGACCTAGCAGAGCAGTCCTAGCTAAAAGCTGGTCAAACGTAGAAGGAAGTGAAAAAGAGAGGGGTGCGCTGCGTGACTCGCCCTTTTGTTACCTGGACAGGTAAGGTCATGCCCACCTTTCGTCACATGCAAAGGAAGGATACTCCAGCCAGGAGGAACAGGAAGTTTCATCTGGCTGGACCAAACATTCCCTCACATGTCTTCTCTAGCATTACAAGGAATGTTGTACTTGACTGCTCCCAGTGGATTACCTCCCACAGTTTGTCCACCTTTGGTTCTCACCTTGCACTCAGCTCTCACCAGTGGCTCCCAGAAGCTGTCAGCTTGCAACAGTAGCCGCATCCCGGGAATGGCTTAAACTGGCCAGCTAAACCAGGTGAGAGTGGCCGACGGGTCTTAAACTCTTAGTGAGTTAGGGACTTCCCCTGCATGCAAAGACAAACTCAGGCAGATTGAGAGGATGAAACCAATAATGGGTCAAGAAGGCAGTTTATGTGCTGTATAAAAAATCAGAATGAGCAAGCATCTGATATCACCCTAACAAGCAATCCCAATTTACTGGATTATTTCAGGGCCAAAGCTAAGAGCATTTGTCCTGGAATGAGCCACAGCCTGAGCAACTTGCCTCAAAATAGCAGCCAGCCACCTGTCTCGTATATTGGGCGAGCTGAAGATTGCAAAGTACTTCTGAAATTGAAAGTGCCATATAAATTAATTATTAATTGTCCCTTTCTTGGCGTACGCCAGTTATTGATCAAAACATCATTATGTCTCGAGGCCTAATGATGTTGGTTCCCCACCAACACCATCCTTTTATGGGGAGGGGAAATCAAGGAACCGCCTGGTCACAAGCAGATATCTTTACTTGCAGAGTGACTGTTGTTATTATGGTGTAGTTGTCAGCATCTGTGGGATGCTCCGAGGTGGTCAAGCAGCATCATCAGACAGCAAGTGAAAGCTTATGTGATGGAATGTTCACCCATGTCACCCATCTAAAGGAGGGAAACTCCCTGCACATAGAAAACTAGCACCTCAGGGAATAGGCCAGATCGGGGTAACCAATGTGCTACTCCTCCAGGTGTTGCTAGACTCTAGCTCCCATCAGCCCCAGGGATATTGTAGTTTACCAGAACCTAGAGGGCACCATGTTGGCCACCTCTGGGCTAGGTTCACACTGGCAGGCAGCAGCACTCCTGGGTTGCAGATATGATTTCCCCCCACCCTTAGTACAGTACCTGGAGCTGCCAGCAATTGGATCTGGAACTTCCCTCATGCGAAGCCTATGCTCTGTACCACAGAACTACAGTCCTTCGTCAAGCATTTCACCCCATACCACAAATTCCAGGACAATACTTCGTAAGATCATCATAAGAGCTATTTAACTTTTAGTCTTGTTTCCCCCCACTTCCTACCCTGTCCCTTTTCCTTTTGTGCTGTGTCTTTTGGGTTGTGAGCCTGCTATAGCAGGACTGGGGAAGACATTCAACTCGCTTCACATTTCTGAGGCAGTACCGAAACTGAAACCCAGCCATCCTTTGAAATCCATGCTTTTCAGAATTTGCGGTACAGTTCTCTAGCTAAGTAACGTGTACAAAAATGCAAAATTTAGGGGGAAGTGTGTATTAAAAATATTGCATTGCTTAAAACAGCACACAAAATGTATTGGGGAATAGTGCTTTGTATTAGGCAAAGTTCCATACAAAAGTGTGTATACTAGGAGAAATTGTGCTAAAATGCTGATAAATTTTCATGGGGACTTAAACCCCCCCCCCCAAACACATTTCATACTGATATGGAATCGTGATAAACTGAATTGCAGATTGGGGAAATGAGAAGCCGAGACACACTGAATATATACGACAGACCCTTCCCTCCCTAGCTGTACGGCTATTAAATCCAGTGTCTAAAATTATCTTGGTGCCCTGCTGCCTGCCCCCCTAGCTGCTAGCTTTCTGCTTTCTCGTGTCTGCTGTTCACCCTGAGTTATGCCCTGAGATCATGGCGACGTCTTGCTTTTTAAATGAGCCTGATTGAGGCGGGGGTGTGGATGAGAAGAGGTGCTTGATTCAAATGAACCTTCTAAGGAGAAGTAAACCAGCTGTTTGAAAATCTGCCAGCAGGTGTCTCTGAGCTATCTATCCCCTTGTTGTTTTAAAAATCTTTGGAGTTAGCTTTCTAGTTGAAAAGAGAGAGACAGTGGTAGAGATTTAAGGGAGGTAAAGAAACATAGAAGGCATAGCTACCACTAGGCATTACCTCCTTGACCTCTTCAGTCTGTGGAAGTGGCCCTGTTACAGATACCACATAACACTCATTCTGCATTTGTAAGAAACTGATCTTCCAATATGGCTGCACCCTTTGGAACTCCCTGCTGATTGACATCAGGCAGGTTCCTTCCCTGCACTCTTTTCCGCTGAAAACATTTTTTTAAAAAGGCAAGCCTATCCAGACATGTAGAAAGCTGGCATGTGTTAAATCTGGGCTTTAGTTTATTGTTGATTTAATTATTTTAAAAATGTGTTAGATGACTGTTTCAAACTCTATTTTATTGATCATTTCATTGTTTTATTCTTTTTGTAAACCACTTTTAGGGTTGTTGTTTTTACAGTGAAATTGTATATACCTTTAATGAAATAATAGTAGTAATAATAATACAGTGGTACCTTGGGTTACAGATGCTTCAGGTTACATACACTTTAGGTTACAGACTCCACTAACCCAGAAATATTGCTTCAGGTTAAGAACTTTGCTTCAGGATGAGAACAGAAATTGTGCTCCCGCGGCACGGCAGCAGCAGCAGGAGGAGGCTCCATTAGCTAAAGTGGTGCTTCAGGTTAAGAACAGTTTCAGGTTAAGAACGGACCTATGGAATGAATTAAGTACTTAACCTAAGGTACCACTGTA
This sequence comes from Podarcis vaucheri, assembly GCF_965113315.1. Taxonomy (NCBI): domain Eukaryota; kingdom Metazoa; phylum Chordata; class Lepidosauria; order Squamata; family Lacertidae; genus Podarcis; species Podarcis vaucheri. The sequence continues at coordinate 36,685,764 of NC_138752.1, forward strand.
ATAGCCGACAGCTCTGAACCTTTGGAGGTCACAGCTGCCTCTGTCAGGCTAGTTTGCATCTTAGCATATTGATATATATATTTAAAATCTATTACTGATGCAATGCAGGGTTGAGAAGACTGGTCCTTCTCTTCCCCCGGGGGACAAGCGCTGGAGATTTCCCCACCACTGGTCAAAGGAATATAGGAAGCTATCTCATGCTAAACCAGACCATTGATCCATCTAGCTCAGTACTGATCACACTGGCTGGCAGCAGCTCTCTAGGTTTCCAAGAGAGTATGTTTCCCAACTGTACCGGAAGATTCCAGGGGTTAGGGATGGGTGAATATGGCAGTTCCAGTTTCTCCCAGCTACCTGTTTTCCCAGTCTTCAGTTCTCCACATTTCCAGATCAGTTTGCAATAAGTAAATAAAAAGTATGCCTGAAAATTCATCAGCAGCTTAGTGCAAATTTCCCTTAAATAGACACACATCTGTATGCAACTTTGCCTAATATAGACAGTTCTGTAAAGCATTTTCTCCTAATAGCAGGCATTTTGTAGGTCATTGCTACCAATATATACACTTTCCACGCACGCTTTACCCTAGTATATGCATTACTGTACACACATGGCTTGGCTCCCTTGCAAAATCCAGAGACGTCTGAATTTTGCTTCCGTTTGTGCATGCTTCAGGAAAGTGCAAAAAGTGCACAGTTTGTCTTTAAATGTGAACTGCATTGGATTTTCCTCCCTTCCCTGCCGGGGATCGAACCAGGGACTTTCTGGGTGCAATGCAGATCTCTCCCTCTGAGTCAGGGCCCTTCCACAAAGGATGCAGCTTTGCAGCTTGTCCTTCTCACCAGGGGACAAGCCCTGGCAGAGCTCGGCTTTGCTGGCTCCTCTCCTTCCTCCCTGCGGGCCAGAGTCCAACCTGCAGTAGGCAAAGGGGCAGTTATCCATTTGTGTTATTTATTGCCTTCCTTGCTGCGCTCCCAACACATACAATGAAGGTGAACTGCATGGGCTATAGATAGCCGTCCCAGAGCACCCTGGCTCTGCGGTCTCCCTTCTTATTCCTCTGTCCCATCCTGCGGCTCCACAGGGTAATTAAAGTATCTCTTAGCCATACATTATTCACTGACATAAAGGCTGCAGATGGATGTCAAGGGGGTGGTGGAGGTCAAGGGGAATGATCTGGGCAAGAGCCAGACTCAACAATGGGGGGCAGGTTCATTTTTAGGAGCCAGGGGCTGTTTCCAATGCTCAGAGTAAACTCCTTCAGGTTAATGGGCATGGGTGGCACTGTGGGTTAAACCACAGAGCCTAGGACTTGCCGATCAGATGGTTGGCAGTTCGAATCCCCATGACGGGGTGAGCTCCTGTTGTTCGGTCCCAGTTTCTGCCAAACTAGCAGTTCAAAAGCACGTCAAAGTGCAAGTAGATAAATAGGTACCGCTCCGGCGGGAAGATAAATGGCGTCTCTGTGCGCTGCTCTGGTTCGCCAGAAGCATCTTAGTCATGCTGGCCACATACTCGGAAGCTGTCTGCAGACAAACGCCAGCTCCCTCGGCCAATAAAGCAAGATGAGCACCACAACCCCAGAGTTGGTCACGACTGGACCTAATGGTCAGGGGTCCCTTTACCTTTATTTTAGGCGTGCTGATTTCAGTGGGTCTTCTGTGAGTGGAGCTTATACAACCCCAGGTCTCCACTGAATGTATCAAAAGGACATGGGTGCAATGTGCAAGGGTGAAATGCTGCCCATTCTACTTTCTCATTTTCTCAATCTTAAACTCAGCTTTTCACATTTCCACATCAGTTTGCAAACTTTTTTTTCATTAGAAACAGGCCACTCATCAACGTTTTAATGTGCCTTTCTCCAGATATACAGTGGTACCTTGGTTCTCAAACTTAATCCGTTCCGGAAGTCCGTTCCAAAACCAAAGCGTTCTAAAATCAAGGCACGCTTTCCCATAGAAAGTAATGCAAAATGGATTAATGTGCTCCAGACTTTTAAAAACAACCCCTAAAACAGCAATTTAACATGAATTTTACTATCTAACGAGACCATTGATCCATAAAATGAAAGCAATCAACAATGTACTGCAGTCACACAATCAATCAATCAATCAGTAGCTGAAATGGGTTCCACACAGTCACAAAAACAAAAACAAAAAAGCCGCAAAAGCAAAAACGCAAAATAAATAGCAAAACAGACAGACCTCAGCGTAACACATAAAACGGAAGTGTTGCACTCAAATCGGAAGTGTAACTCTCAAAACGGAGCACGTTCGGCTTCTGAAAAAAGTTTGCAAACCGGAACACTTACTTCCGGATTTGCAGTGTTTGGGTTCCAAGTTGTTCGAGTACCAAGGTGTTTGAGAACCAAGGTACCACTGTGTACACATTCATATGTACAATTTTGCCTCATATGTGCATTTTTTTGCAAACAACTTGTGCTTTATTTTCACAAATATCTGCATTTTATGGGCACTTTACCCCAGTCTATGCATTTCTGTACACAGTTACTTTGGCTAGAGAACTGCATTGCAAACTTTGGAGAAGTGAGGATGTCAAAGGGTAGATGACTTTTGGTTTGCTTATCAGTTTGGAAAGTGCAAATTAGGTCTGTTCTCCTTTAAATGTGAACTGAATCTATCCCCCCCCCCATTCATAATGGAGGAGCAGGGCTAACCCTTTCTTAAGGAGCCCAGATGTGTTTGCTGTGGCTTGGAGAATATTGTGGTTGGTTTTACCATGAGGTTTGCACATGCTGTGGAAATACTAGGTAGTGAAAAAATGTGTACCAAGAAATGCATGTAGCAAACTAAGGCATACATTAAAAAATGCATGCACTGGTGAAAAGAACGTACAAAAATTGCATTATTTTAGGAGAAACTGTTTTGCAAGAACATGCACGCCAGGCCAAATAGCATACAAAAATGCATTTATGAGGAAAAATTTGCGCTATTTCCATGAATTTTGATGGTTTTCTGATGTGAAAATTCATGAAAATAGTGCAAATTGGTGAAAAGAAAGTACAAAAAATGCATTATTTTGGGAGAAACTGTTTTGCAAAAACATGCACGCCAGGCCAAATAGCATACAAAATTGCATTTATGAGGGAAAATTCGCACTATTTCTATGAATTTAGATGGTTTTCTGTAAACTGATGTGGAAATGTGGAGAACTGAATTTAAGTTTGGAGAAATTAAAAGAAACTGAAACTGCCCATCTCCCTCCCCCACCTGACCCCCTGGTTTTCTATTTTTCTTTTCCAATTCACACTCAATAATCCATTGCTACTGAGCATGCTCAGTTGTCATCCAACTGCTTTGGGGTTTTTTTTGGAGGGGAGTACCATTCCTTCTTAGGCTTCTTAAAAGAAGTGGGTTTTTGGTTCTTCTGCAAACTTCTAGGTTCCCCTGAGCCTGCTGAGACCTCTCTCTTGTTTTTTCATGCCCCTTCACTTCCATTGGCACTCACCCATGGAGTTCGCTCTTACAAGGAGCGGTGGTGGAGAAACCCTATACTCGCAGGACAAAACAAACATAGCCAGAAAACTCAGACTTGAGAAAGATGGAAAGAATTTGCTGAAATAGGTAATTGAACTAGAATACAATAAAGGGAGGTGTGAGGAGGCCGATGAAACAAGTAAATGAAAGGTAAAGATATGGAACATTGGATGTGTGTTTTAGTGTTTTTGTTTCTTTTTGCTGTTTTGTTGTATTGTTTTTTTATGTTTTTCTTTTTTTGTATTGTAAGGTATGTTCTGTTAAATTTTTTTATTGTTTTCCTTTTTTCTATTTTCTGTAATTTTTTAAACTCCTAATAAATATCATTAAAAAAAAGAAAAAGAAAGAAAACTCAGACTTGATAGCCAAATGACCTTTCAGAACTCCTCCTAGCATGCCAACCCACCAGACAAAATTCCTTCTATTAAGTATTCCAAGTGGAAATCTGAGGGATGGGACGGATGTGGCAACTCTATCCTGTCCAGTTGTGCCTGCTTTTCATGTCTTCCTTCCTTCCTTCCTTCCATCCATCCAACCAACCAACCCACCCACCCACCCCAAACTCTCAAGATGAATAAGCAGCTGTCATGCCCCTCCCTAACAAACTCCAAATTAATTACCTGGCTTAATTTGTGGAACAGAACCAACTCTATCATTTTAACCCTTCCATGTCCATCAACCGCAAAGAGCCTCCAATATGAGGAAAAGTTGCAGCATTTGGGGCTTTCTACTTTAGAGAAAAACTAAATAAGAGTAGATATGACAAGACATTTATGAGATTATTCACAGTGTAGAGAAAGTCGAAAGAGAATTTTTTCCCTTACAAACTAGAACTTGTGGCCACCCAGTGAAACTGAATGTTGAAAGATTCAGTACGGACAAAACAAGTGACTTTGTCATGCAGAGTTAAACTGTGGAGCTTTGCAACCAGAGGATTGGACTAATTCATGGAGGATAAGGCTATCAGCGGCTACTAGCCATGATGGCTATGCTCTGCCTCCACGGTCAGAGACAGTAATACTTCTTAAAACCAGTTGCTGAAAACCACAAGAGGGCTCTTGTGCTCAACTCCTCTTTGAGAGTTTCCTGTGGCGTAGCGTGGGTTGCCAGTGCCCGAGGCCATGGGGAGGGTCATGAGAGAGAGGGAAACGGACAGAGTACAGTGGTACCTCAGGTTAATAACTTAATTCGTCCTGGGGGTCTGTGCTTAACCTGAAACTGTTCTTAACCTGAGGTACCACTTTAGCTAATGGGGCCTCCCACTTCTGCCATGCGGCCGCTGTGCGATTTCTGTTCTGATCCCGAAGCAAAGTTCTTAACCTGAGGTACTATTTCTGGGTTAGCGGAATCTGTAACCTGAAGCGTCTGTAACCCGAGGTACCACTGTACACATGTACATTCTACTGCCTAATGGCGTCCGCATCACCTAGGAGATCACAATCACAGACATAAGAAAAGAAGAGCTGTTTCATTGTCTGGAGAAGCTGCTTCCTGGTTCACATGGCGAGCCGTTTTCAATGGAGCCCAGCAACAGAAGCATGCGGCTGTATTGAGGCAGCACCGGGTGTTGAAAATTTGCGTCCCTAACCATCTTCTGCCCAGGGCAACCACCCCTTGTGGGCCCCCCCCCATGCTGTGCCACTGAGAGTTTCCCACAGGAATCTGGTTTGCTACTGTGAGAACAGGATGCTGGACTGCATGGGCCATTGGCCTGATCCAGCAAGCTTTTCTTACGTTCTTATGATATTCCCTGCTCCCTGCCTGAAAGCCTTGACAACCACTGCCACTAGTGCAGCCAATACTGAACTAGCAGACCAATCATCTGACTTAGTATAAGGCAGCTTCCGATGTTCAGCTGGCCATCCCACTTAGAAAATGCCAGCTGGTCTAGAAGGACTAGCCAGAGCGGGCTGGGCAAAGGGGGGGGGGGCTGGCTGCGATCTGACCCCAGCGGGGAATGTGCTCTTCTCCTGCCACCCTCGCAAGGCACACGGCAGCGGCGGCAGCTGTTTCCTTGGCTCCCGCTTTGCTTATTAGCTCTGAAACACATTAGCAAGCAGGGTGCGGGAGGAAGCCGGGGAAGGCAAGTATCACTTCAGAGTCCAGAAATAGTTAGGGAGTGCTAATACCTCCCTTCCTGCAGAAGTCAGGTTGGAGGGGGGTGGAGAGACACACCACACATTGGCACATTGAACCGTTTCCATTTTGGGACACACTGATGGGACTTTGGCCAGGCTGCTACTCTCAAAGCTATCCCCAAATCTGCTTGTCTCTGTTTGCCTCCTTATCAAGCCGTGGCTGAAATCACACACACGTAGGTGATGGAAGCAAGGACCTCTGCCAGAGAACTGCTGCCAATTGGCATAGGCATTATTGAGCCGGATGGACAAAGACTCTTTCCTGGTGTAATGCAACTTCCATGCCCACTTGGCATCCCTAGGGTCTTTTCAACTAGAGACTCCAGAGGTTGACTTTGTTACCTTATGTAGGAACCCTAGGAACCTGCAGAGTCAGACCATGGGCCCATCTAGCTCAGTATTGTCCACGCTGCCTGGCAGCAGCACCCCAGGGTTTCAAGTGAAGCCTCTCTTAGCCCTAAAAAGGTAAAGGGACGCCTGACCATTAGGTCCAGTCATGGCCGACTCTGGGGTTGTGACGCTCATCTCGCTTTATTGGCCAAGGGAGCCGGCATACAGCTTCCGGCTCATGTGGCCAGTATGACTAAGCCGCTTCTGGCGAACCAGAGCAGTGCACAGAAACGCCGTTTACCTTCCCGCTGGAGCGGTACCTATTTATCTACTTGCACTTTGATGTGCTTTCAAACTGCTAGGTTGGCAGGAGCTGGGACCGAGCAACGGGAGCTCACCCCGTCGCGGGGATTCGAACCGCCAGCCTTCTGATCATCAAGTCCTAGGCTCTGTGGTTTATCCCACAACGCCATCCGTGTCCACTATTAGCCCTACCAGGAGATTAAACTTGGGAACCGCTGCATGCAGTGCAGATGCCCTGCCACCGACTTACAACCCTTCACTATTCTGAGTGGTCCATCTAGCTCAGTATTGTCTACACTGGCTGGCAGCAGCTCCCGAGGGATTCAGGCCTTTGCCCAAGCATCTTCCTGCCATAGGCAAGGCAGAGATGTCCCTTTGCACGTAGTGGAGCTTACTTCTGAGTAGCAGTGCCTGAGACCGAGAAACACAGACTGCATTTTCCTTTATTCGTTTGTAACATTACTGGTTGTTCTAAGGGCAATTACTTTAATGTTTGCTTGTGATGCTGATTGTTGGCTAGATGAGGAAATGAAGTTTATATTTTATTCTGCAAAACCGCCCTGAGATCTTACAATGAAGGGCGGTATAGAAATCTAATAAATAAATAAAAGAAATAATAAATTAAGTTGGAGTGTAGTAGCAATCTGATAATGACCCTGAGATACATGGGAACGGGCTAAGGGAAGCAAGCACAGCCCATGCTTTTGGGCTGCTTATGAAGGGTCATTGGGTGGGTTGTGTTTTTAAAAAATGAGCAACAGCATGACTTCGGATCTGAAATACAAACAGGTAGAGCATGCGGTTCTTGTACAACAATATGTGGAAACGGTGAAAAAAATTGGAGAGGCGTGGAACCACAGAGTGCTTCAGCAGATCAAATGGATTTGGAAAATGCGTATTTTCAGCTGTGATGCAGATTTGGCCTGAGATTATAGTGTGCATTTCCCAGAGTGGTTTAACCAGCAATCCTTTTTCTTCTCAAGGATCTTTTGAAATTGTAGCTCTGTGAACCGAAAAAGGGTCTCCTAACAACCCTCAGCACTGCAGTTCCCAGGATTTGGGAGAAGCTATGGCAGCACACAAGCACTTTAAATGTTGTGGTGGATGTGGCCCATGTCCTCTGTGATGTTTGGACAGAAGGCTTCAAGCTTTCCTTTATTATTTATTGCTTTCCTACAATGAGGCAAAATAGTCACTAGAGGGCACTTCAGCCTCAGATTCTGCAACACGGACCATCCTTTGTGAAGGTGTTTCTCCCAAAGAAGATTCCTTGGGAGATGTGAGACTGTTTTATTTAAGCTATTTATATACTGCTCAATTACCAAAGTTTCTAAGCAGGTTTGCATAAAAACGAGAAAGCATACAATGGATAAGAGCAATTAAAATTAATCACAGAAACAGAAAACTTCCTAAAAATGCCTGCTGAAATGGAAAGGTCTTTGCCATAAACCTCAAGTTTAGCAGGGAGGGGTCCTGTCTCATCTCAGCTGGAAGGGACTCCCAGAGAAACAGCGAATACACAGCTTCTGGGGGATGTGACTCATGCATCTGAACTATGGGGGAACACTAAGAGAGACTCTCCCCAAGATCTCAGTGATCAGGCAGGGATATGGCATTTCATTTTTATTTTATTTTGTATTTATAAAATTTATATACTACCCTTTGTCCAAGGACCACGGGGCAATTTACAGTATAAAAACACACAAAAAAACATAATAACCAACTAACTAATAACATACGCACCCCAAGACACAGTTTTAAAGGCCATAGATTGCTGACTTAGATATGGCCCAGGAGGAGAGGAATGTTTTTGCCTGGCACCAAAAAATACACAATGAAGACACCAAGTGAGTCCCCAGCCTTGTAATGCATATAAAAATATACATACAAATGCAAAGCGTGCATAAAAATCTCCCTGGCATGCTAGCTTTCTAGGGACAAGAATTCTTTGTGCAGACGAGTGTTCAGCTATCTGAGCACCCTTTCTGCTGTTTGAAGCCGTATAAGTCAGGCATTCCTCCATGAGATCTAGGCCAGTGTTAAAGGTAAAGGGACCCCTGACCATTGGGTCCAGTTGTGGCCGACTCTGGGGTTGCGGTGCTCATCTCGCTTTACTGGCCAAGGGAGCCGGCGTACAGCTTCCGGGTCATGTGGCCAGCATGACTAAACCGCTTCTGGCGAACCAGATGCGTGCACGGAAACGCCGTTTACCTTCCCGCTGGAGCGGTACCTGTTTATCTACTTGCACTTTGACGTGCTTTCGAACTGCTAGGTTGGCAGGAGCAGGGACTGAGCAATGGGAGCTCACCCCGTCGCAGGGATTCGAACCGCTGGCCTTCTGATCGGCAAGTGCTAGTCTTTGTGGTTTAACCCACAGCGCCAACTGTGTCCCAGGCCAGTGTTAAGGCCATACAAATAAGTGGAAACAATTTTAGATTGGAGAAAGGTGCCCATTAAGAGCGATATATTCTTACATACCCTGAAAGTAAACCTGGCAGGGTATAAGAATGACTGGTGGCTCTGATTTTCTGAGGTGGTGGTGGGGAGGGAAGGGGTCCAAATCATGGATGCTGGTGCTGATTATAATATCAGGTAATGGGTTGTATGAGTGAATTATGCATGTCCCAGGCTTGCATTGTTGTAAGCAGTAAGAAGGAGTCACTGGTAGTCCACACCAGGAATCACCAACACAAAACCAAACCTCTGTGTGTGTCTTTCTGTAGAATGATGAGCCAACCAAGAGTGAGTTCAACAATATTGGAAGGCTCCCCATTAGAGAGAAAGAGAAAGAGAAAGATCCACGTTTCCTTTTGTTGTTGTTGTTTAGTCGTTAAGTCATGTCCGACTCTTTGTGACCCCATGGACCAGAGCACACCAGGCACTCCTGTCTTCCACTGCCTCCCACAGTTTGGTCAGACTCATGTTTGTAGCTTGGAGAACACTATCCAACCATCTCGTCCTCTGTCATCCCCTTCTCCTTGTGCCCTCTATCTTTCCCAACATCAGGGTCTTTTCCAGGGAGTCTTCTCTTCTCGTGAGGTGGCCAAAGTATTGGAGCCTCAGCTTCAGGATCTGTCCCTCCAGTGAGCACTCAGGGCTGATTTCCTTCAGAATGGATAGGTTTGATCTTCTATGTCAGCAAAAGAAAATGGCTCCCTGATATATTTTTAAAAATAAGTTTGGTACCATGGACAGCTCCCCAGTGAGGAAGAGCTTGTTGGCACATTCTTCCTTGGTTTAAGGATTCTGGAATCTTAACACCACCCAGCACAAGACAGCAGCCATACCATACATTTCAAGAACTCTTATACCACTTTAACAGCCAAGGGGAATTCCTGGGAACTGTGGCTTGATATGATTTCTGGGAAGCGTAGGTCTGTGAGGTCAGCACCCTTAATGTGTGGCAGGCCCCACAATGCTTTGGAGGAAGCCCTGATTGTTAAAGTGGCAGGAGCATGCTTTAAATGTATGGTGTGGATGTGACCGAAGGAAGCTTTATGTGTATGGTGTAGAAGCTCCATTTCCACTGGGCTTCTGGGTAGGCATGTCTAGGATTCTGCTGCTAAACATGGCATTTTAGACCAGGGGTGGGGCACTAAGGCAATGTTTACATGCCTTGCTCTTCCCACTTTTGCCTTGGGCCCCACCCCAAACTGGAATGTGGCCCTGAGAAGGCTGCCCAGAAGGGAATGCAGTCTTCAGGCTGAAAAACGGTTCTGCACCTCTGTTATGAACACTTCAAATGTATCACATGTGCTCTCTGGACCGAGTTACTCGATTCCACAAGTTTTCCCCTTTTCTTAAAACACACACACACCAAACCCACCTTCCATGTGCCAGGAAAACATGCTCTATAAATATTTTCCATGTTCCAAAGCTGTGAACCCCCTTAGCAGTTCTGAGTAACATAAATTTCTGAATGTGGCTATTATTAGTGCTAAAAATAATCCGAAGCCATGAAACAAGCAGTGAGACGTGTTGTTGCACGTGGAAGGTACATGCTGTCAGATGCATTATTGTGAGGCTGATTTAGGAAAGGAGGGAGGGAGGGGAGAGAGAGAGAGAGAGAGAGAGAGAGAGAGAGAGAGAGAGAGAGAGAGATCTAAGTTTTCTAGCAGAGCGATGGTTGAAGGAGACTGTTTTTGGTGACAGAAGGCTCTTATTGGCATTCACCCCTTCAGAATCTACACAGAGACCCAAGCTTCACAGGCTGTGGGAGACTCACGATCAGACCTCCCAATGTTGTAAAGAAAAGAAAAAGAACGAGTGTAAAAGGAGCCCACTGGAGAATAAGCAAATTGGCTTTGGGAAGCTGCTGTGGGGAAGAGGGAATTCCACTCGTTCCACCCTGCTACTTTGGCTAGCCAACCAGGACCCAAATTTGCTTCAATTCATATTTAATAGGAACGGGGAATCTTTTTCAGCCTAACCACATTCCCTTCTGGGCAGCCTCCTGGGGGCCAGAGGCAAAAGCAGGCAGAGCAATTAATGTTGTGGGTTTGAGCCCCAGATTGGGCAAAAAGGCTCCTGCATTGCAGGGGGTTGGACTAGATCAAGCATTGGCAAACTCAGCCCTCCAGATGTTTTGGGACTACAACTCCCATCATCCCTAGCTAACAGGGCCAGTGGTCAGGGGTAATGGGAATTGTAGTCCCAAAATATCTGGAGGGCCAGGTTCGCCTATACCTGGACTAGATGACTCTCTCGTGGGCTCTTCCATCTCTACAATTCTATGATTTTCTACAATTGGCTAGTTTCCAAATGCCTGCCCACCCACCCACCCATTGCATATATATCCCACCTTTTCCTCCAAGGAACTCAAAGTTGCACACGTGGTTCTCCCCCTCCCCCATTTAATCCCCACAACAATCCTGTGAGGTAGGGACTTCCGGGGTGGCGCCATCGACAATAGCGGACTCCCTCTGAACCGGAGGGACCAGCTCCGCGCGAAACGGGTCTTTTCTGCTGCGGCGAAGCAGGGACCCTTTCAGAAATCACAGGCGGATGAAGCCTGTGACCGTGGGACTCGGCGGGTACCTTTAGCGCCCCCCAACCCGCAAAGGAGCCCACTAACGGGCTCCAAAGCGAAGAGGGGGAAGTGGCGCGGTGCTGTGAGTCAACTGCTATTTCCGTGGAGCAAAGCCGCACAGCCGTTGCCAGAGAGCGCTGCCTTTTTCCTGGGACAATTTGGCATCTAAAGTAATCACCCATGAGTACTCAAATATTGAACAATTGGACTTCAAATAAGAACTGGTGATTAGAAAGGAATTGGACTTAAAAATCTACCTTAATTTGGCACTGAAACGGGAAGGTCTAAACAGGAAGTCAGCCTTCCGTTTCCTTGTAGTCAGAAGAAAGCAAAGACAACGTAAACTAGACCTTAGAAAAATACTTTCAAAGGATTGGTTTTCACCATTTAAAACCATTGAACCCCCCTTCGGTAGCAGGAGAAGAAGGGGGATCTTTTTTTTTTTTGGACTGTTTAAACCTGCAGAAGTGAGTTTAAAGTAAAGTAACTTTCCACCGTCCTGACCCTGGAGTGGGGTGTCAGAATTGACGTTTTGAAGCTCATTGACCAGAGACAAATGCTTTTGACAGATAGTTAAAAGAAGAGTAACATTGTGATTCCACTGTTTCCTTTCGCATTTTAAAGGAACTAATATTGACAAAATATCTTAAAAAAAGAAAAACTTTGTTGCTAGTGTCTTTAAAAGAAAGAACAACCAGAAGTTCCCCCTCTAGAGGGGACTGTGAAATTGTAACCAAATCTAGGGAGCTTGCAGCTGCCACAGATTACAACCGTGGGAAAGGAATTGTGACCTTGCAGGACAATGTTATCAGAAGCATTGTTGGGTGCTTTCTGTAAAATAAATGCCCTATTGGATCAGTTAAGTCAGAAGACGGATTTGATGACTAATGCGACCAGAACATTTGAACAGGTAGTGGGAAATTATATGGAGCCCACCCAGGAACTTAAACAGGAGTGTGTCCTGACAGAGCAGATGATAGAAGAGGATGTTGCAGAATCTTGGGCGCCAGAGATGGAGGGACTTTTGGCCCAGCAGGAAAACGAGCCTTTGGATTTGACAAATGAACTTGGAAAAAACCAGATTTGGAAAGACAAAGTTTGGATTGATTTGGAAATGGGGGGTTGGACTGACCCCCCTATGCAAGGATGTTTTGACTTTCTGAGTCTGGCAATGGGCCGTCAGAGGTTTGGAGCTGTTGGGACTTCCAACTTTGGAGGGAATTTGAATCATGTCTTAAAATACCACATGGAGTCTAGTCTGGACTATGAGAAAGGGGCTGATTTGTTGAAAAGGGTCAAAAACACTACCAAGCTGGAGCTCCAACGAGGGAAAGGAAAATATGAAGAAGAGCTGCGGAAGGGACATGGAAGAGATTTGAAGGCCTCGGATATAAGATCACCAGGTTAATGTGCCAGACTAATGGGATAAAAAGGACTGACAATCCCAGGACCGGGGGGAGGGGATGCTGGAAGAAGATTGGATTGTTTTTATTCTCTTTTTTTATCATCAGAAATGTTTTATGAACGTTGGAAAAATGTTGAAATGAAATTACTTGGCTCTTGTAAAAATGTTTAAAGAATTAGGTAAAAAGATAATGGTTATGAGAAGCTGGTAAAAATAAGATTTAAGTGTTAAGTCTTAAAGGTTTTTTATAAGATAAGATGAAAATAGAGTATGGTAATGTAATGACAGAATATTATGAATTATGGAAAGGATTTGCTGTGACAATTATTAATCAAGATACAAGAGATGGGAGGAGGAGGAGGTCATGGAAAGAAGGTAATGAAAGTGGAGAATTTGAAAATGATGGTTTTATTTTTTCTTATTCTTTTTCTGTTTTTGTCTTTTTTCTTTGTAATTTTGTCTTTTTTCTTTGTAATTTTGTCCTTTTTCTTTGTAATTTTGTCTTTTTTCTTTGTAATTTTAAAAAATTCTTTTTTCAATAAATATCATTATAAAAAAACAACAAGAATCCTGTGAAGTAGGTTAGCCTGAGTGGCAGTGACTGATCCAACGCCACCCAGTGAGCTTCATGGCTGAGTGGGAATTTGAACCCTACTCTCCCCGGTCCTAGTCTGACACTAACCACTACACCATCCATAGCTGTCAACTTTTCCCTTTTCTTGCGAGGAATCCTATTTGGAATAAGGGAATTTCCCTTTAAAAAAGGGAAACGTTGACAGCTATGCACCATGCTAGCCTCTACACTGTAATGTAATACCGTCCTGAATGCCAGTATCACATCTTTGTACATCCTTTTCAGGAATATATGTGTTTGCACACGCAATTTACCCTAGCATATTCATTTTGGTACACATTACATCGCTGGAGAAGTGCATTGCCAAATTTGGAGGTGTGCGGATTTCAAAGGATGGCTGTCTTTTGGTTCTTGTATAGTTTTGGAAACTGCAAAATATGCGAACTTAATTCATCCTCCTATGCCACTTTTAATGGTCATGGCTTCCCCCAAAGAATCCTGGGAGCTGTAGTTTGTTAAGAGTACTGAGAGTTGTCAGAAGACCCCTCTATTCCCCTCACCGAGTTACAATTCCCAGAGTTCCCTGGGAATGAGAGGTTAACTATTAAACCACTCTGTAAATTGTAGCTCTGGGAGGGGAAAGAGCTGAGGAAACTCAAAAACCCCAGAGAGCTGCTGCTGGTCAGTGTAGATGACACTGAGCTAGATGGACCAATGGTCTGACTCTTTATAAGACAGCTTCCTATGTCTCCATTTGCTTCTGCCCTTAATTCACAACCATGAGGAGTGGAAGATTATTTTTTGACAGACCACAGAACCTCTTTTCTGGCAGGCAAATAGTCCCAGGCTCAATCCCTGATATCTCCAGGTCATGTTGGGAGATACTCCTGCCGGAAAGTGTGAAAAGCAGCTGCCCAGTGCAGACAATATTGCTGTTGGCCAGGTGTGGGGAACCTTTGGTCCTCCAGGTGTTGCTGAGCTACAGCTCCCATTATCCCTGGCTATTTGCCGGGCTGATGGGAGTTGTAGTTCAGCCACATCTGGCAGGCCAAAGGTTCCCCACGTCTGAGCTAGATGGCTTGACTCTGAAAGACAGCCTCTTCTGTTCCTGTGAAAGACCATTGTGAGCCCAAGGAGCAGCTGTTCTGACTTGGGTACCAGGCATATCCTTCGATGAAACGAGCGTGCCAGGTGCATGTGCTTGAATCATGAAACCACCTTTACCTCCAGCAGCCTTCCTTACCGTTACTCATCCTACCTGACCTAAAAAGAGACAAGAGGAGAGCTTTAAATAGAGAGATGGGAAGGGAAGGGGAGACAGGGAGTTGGAATGGTTTGAATCATAGGCAGCTTGGAGAAGAGAATGATTATATAATAACAAGGCTTATCTTGTACCTTGTGCTTTGAAGTGCTCTGGGAAGGGACGTAGCTCAGTGGCAGAGCAGCTGCTTTGCAAACTAAAGGTGTCTGGTTCAATTCCCAGAGTCTCCAGTTTAAAAAAATAAACACCAGGAAAAGCCTCGGACAGCAGACCCTCCAAGTGTCCCTGTTTCCCAGGGACAATCTCAGATTTTCAGAAGCCATCCCCGTTTCTGATTTGATTCCGGAATGTCCCACTTTTCCTTGTTGTTGTTTGTTGTTTAGTCGTTTAGCCGTGTCCGACTCTTCGTGACGCCATGGACCAGAGCATGTCAGGCACTCCTGTCTTCCACTGCCTCCCGCAGTTTGGTCAGACTCATGTTTGTAGCTTCGAGAACACTGTCCAACCATCTCGTCCTCTGTCGTCCCCTTCTCCTTGCGCCCTCCATCGTTCCCAACATCAGGGTCTTTTCCAGGGAGTCTTCTCATGAGGTGGCCAAAGTATTGAAGCCTCAGCTTCACGATCTGTCCTTCTAGTGAGCACTCAGGGCTGATTTCCTTAAGAATGGAGAGGTTTGATCTTCTTGCAGTCCACGGGACTCTCAAGAGTCTCCTCCAGCACCATAATTCCAAAGCATCAATTCTTTGGCAATCAGCCTTCTTTATGGTCCTGCTCTCACTTTTCCTTAGGACGTCCCTATTTTCATTGGAGAAATGTTGGAGGGTATGGAGTTATGTGACCCCCCCTGAGCCAAGGAGATAAGTAACTATACAACCTTTAGGAGACATCTGAAGGCAGCCCTGTATAGGGAAGTTTTTTTTAAAAAAAAAAAAGTTAAATGTTTTATTATGTTTTTACATATGTTAGAAGCCGCCCAGAGTGGCTGGGGCAACTCAGTCAGATGGGCAGGGTATAAATAATCAAATTGTTGTTGTTATCGTTATGGAATAGGCTGTCCTTATTTTCATCAGAGAAATGTTGGAGGCAGAGCAGGCAATAAAAGAGATGGACACATAGATTGGCTGGGTGTAAGACAGTTTGCTTCTTCTCCTCCATCTGGCTCTCTGCACCAGTCCTGTTCTTTGAGTAAGTCCTGAGCATTCCCTAACTTGCATTCCCATAACATGTGCAAACCTCATGACCAAGCCAACCACAATACTCTTTGAATGGGAATGGCTGTTAACTGACTCCTTCTGTCCTTCTCTCCCTGCCACCCCTCGCTGGTAGTGAGGCAGGAACATCTGAACTGCCCAAGGATTGCTTGTCTAAGGGCCCTTGACAGAATAATAAAGCATTAGTAGTGGACGTCTTCTGCTTGAGCTTGTTTTGAGATGCTTCCTCCTCGCCTACCACGTTAGTGCTGTCCTGAGGATGGCGTGCTATAGCTCAGCAAAAGCAGGGCAAAAAGATACCAGAATCTCTGTGGTATAAAATGTTCTGGGATTTCAGCAGGAAATTACAGGATCTGCACTGACTAGGAATAAAGCAGTACAGTATTACTACTGCAAAACCTTTGCAGACACAAACGAAACTGAAAGCACATGTGACCACGCTGATACCAACACGAATGCAAATCATCACGAGTGCAAAATGAAGAGGACATCTGGAGGAGGCCTAAGAGCTGGAGTGGGTATTCACAAGCATTTGCAATTTGCCAAATGACTTTGCCCTTCATATTCTGAATTCAATAGTTGAATCTGTACTTTGTGGAATTTTAGCTTCAAAACCCCAAGCCGATTCACTCTTCCCAGAATCTCTCCGTTCTTTGATTTGGGAAAGCATCATAAATATCATAAGGTATCAGCTGGCAAAAACAAAATGAGCCAGGGATTAAATGCTGCCGATGGAAAACACTGAAATGAAATGTCAAGTTTTAGAAAGAGTGAGATCAGATATCCCTGGATGCGAAACGGAGATTCCAGACTTTTGGCAAAAGTTGTATTCAGAGACTACCTGGAGAAAATTCAACATCAATATTTGCCGAGGAGAATTCTGGGAACAAATTCAAATTCAATGCCAGAGACTGAATTTGATCTAGCTACAAAGTCTCCTTGAAATCAGTGGCATCCATGGTTTCCATGAGACTTCCCTGTGATTAGAGATGAGCGAATCTGTCAATTTCAGTTTCCAATTTTTCCAGTCCTAAGCGAAGGTCAGGTTGGTAGTAGAGCATGTGCCTTGCATGCAGAAGGCCCCATGTTGAATCCTTGGTATTTCCAGGCAGGCTTGGGGAAACCCCCAGAGAGACACTGGCAGTCAGTGCAGACAACACTGAGCTAGGGTGGGAGGGTGGCTCAAATTAGTCAGGGCATGATAAATGCTGCTTACCTTTAGGCAAGGTACATGTTTCTGGGTGGGTAATATGACAGGGTACCATGTTCAATATTGCTGAAATGAGTTTATTAAAATTATATGAACGCATGAACAAAGAAAGAAGCAATACGTTAGTGTGACACCTCCGCTGACATCAGGCAGCTGTCTTCACTGCTGCTTAAAACATTTTGGTTCAGGCAAGTCTATCCAGCTACGTAGGATGTGGACATGAGTTTTAAATTCTTTTTAGCTACTGTTGGTTCTAATCGCCTTTTGAATGTTTTTAAATACCATTTTTAATTGGTTTCTATCAATAATGTTAATAATAATAATAATAATAATTTATTTATACCCTGCCCATCTGGCTGGGTTTCCCCAGCCACTCTGGATGGCTTCCAACAGAACATTAAAAACACAATAAAACATTAAATGTTAAGAACTTCCCTAAAGAGGACTGCCTTCAGACGTCTTCTAAAAGTCAGATAGTTGTTTATTTCCTGGAAATCTGATGGGAGGGTGTTCTGCAGGGCGGGCGCCACTACCAAAAAGGCCCTCTGCCTGGTTCCCTGTAGCTTCACTTCTCGCAGTGAGGGAACCGCCAGAAGGCCCTCGGCACTGGACCTCAGTGTCTGGGCAGAACGATGGGGGTGGAGACGCTTCTTCAGGTATACTGGGCCGAGGCCGTTTAGGGCTTTAATATTTTAGTTTATATTTTTTAGTACATTGGTACTTTGGGTTACAAATGCTTTGGGTTACAGACTCTGCTAACCCAGAAGTAGTACCTCGGGTTAAGAATTTTGCTTCAGGATGAGAACAGAAATCATGTTCCGGCGGCGTGACGGCAGCAGGAGGTCCCATTAGCTAAAGTGGTGTTTCAGGTTAAGAACAGTTTCAGGTTAAGAACGGACCTCCGGTACAAATAAAGTTCTTAACCTGAGGTACCACTGTAAACCACTTAGATGTTTCCTTATAATCAAGTGGTAGATAAATTTTGTTACAAATTCACCACCATCTTCCACTAGCTAAAGGCAGCTTAAAGCAGGTGATTTGTGGTGGATCTGTGGTGGGGGAAATAAGGAGTTAAAGTTCCCCATGCCCTGTGGTCCAGATGGAAATCCTCCTCTACCCACACACACACTTAATTTTAAAAAGCACCACAGATACGGTTTGCAATTCTTTGTTAAGGTCCATTTTAGACGGTCACCCCTTTAGGACAGGGAGCTTTCGTACCTGATCTTTGTAAAGTGCCACACTTATGTCAATCTCTCCTCTCCCTTTAAATTAATAAATCAGGGAAGCTGGGGTGTACAGTTGTGAGAATAGATGCTTGGAAAGGAGATGGTTAAATGGATTCTTAAGTAAAGCAGGAGACAGCACTGGGTAGTTGCCAAGCATCTCTGTTGTTTGGGAAATTATAAGCAGTCCACAATTACCAGGAACTACCTGAAAGGGAAATTCTTCTTCCACCTCCACAGGCTGCATAAACACAATACATTTCTAGCACATGATTTCTTCCCCCGAGGAATCCTGGGGATTGTAGTTTGTTAAGGGTGTCGGAAACCATAGCTCTGTGAAGGATAAATTACAGTTCCCATGATTATTTTTTTTTGTGGGGGGGGGGGAAGTAACATGTTTTAAAGTTCCAGCCTTTCTCAACCTGTGGGTCCCCAGATGTTGTTGAACCACAACTCCCATCACCCCTAGCTAGCAAGGCCAGAGCTCAGGATGATGGGAGTTGTAGTCCAACAACATCTGGGGACCCACAGGTTGAGAACCGCTGTATGATAGCATGTATGCAGGAAGACACTCCTTGGATTAGGAGGTTGTCATCTCACTGTAGAGAAAGGAATCAAAGGACAGCCTGCAGCTTGAGTTCACGTGTCACTTTAAACCATGGTTTAAATAAAACTTTAATAAATCATGGCTTGGTGCAGACATGGGGGGAACCTATCTAACCCCAGGGCCAGATTCTGACTTGGTGAACCTTCTGGGGGCTGCATTCCAGTGATGGGGTGGAGAGTAGAAGACAGTTTCAGTAGGTAACTTGCTCTGTCTCTGAGCCATCATTTGCTCTTGACTGTGTTCCCTAACCCAGCCTCTGTTTAATTGGTGGAGCTCAGGATTCTCGCAAAAAACAAAGCAGATCAAGCCTGAAGCTTCCCCGTATCACTGCTAAAAGAGAACAGATTTTTGACTTTTTGAGTGCTACAAACATACATACGTTCGCTGTGCACCCCCAAAAGCCCAGCCCAGTGTTTCAGAGCTCCTGTCTCTTTAAGAGCCTTTTGGCTGCATTCCAGCTGCTTGAAAGAGAGCTAAAGAAACCCACAAAAGAGGAGGGGGTGGCGGAGAGTGTGTGTGTGTGTTTGTGTGTGCAGGACAGTGTATGCCTTTGTCAAGCGATGCAAGGTTTTTCTATTCCGGAAAGAATTTTGTGGGGGTGGATGATGAGCAGATAGTTTTTAAATGGTCTTTTAATAGGTTTTTAATCTAGATTTAAGCCACTTTACCATGAAGTCAGGAGTTAATACTCCAATTGATTTTAAATGGAGCTGGATTGCATTCTGCATTTATTTACTTGTAATCTCTTGAGAAAATTTGTTCCCTCCCCCTCAGTTGAACATAAGAAGATCCCTGCTGAGTCCAAAGGACTCTCTTTTCCAGCATTCTGACCAATTAGATGCCTATAGGCAGAAGCCCACAAGCAAAACAGGAGTTCTATCTATCATCTATCATCTATCTCTATCTATCTATCTATCATCTATCTTTTTATCTATCTATCTAATCTGTCTATCTATCTCTCTATCCATCTATCTTGTTGTTTTCTGGCCTTTTGCCCTTAAGGTCGCAGGGCTGCTTTTTACAACAATTAAAGCACAATGTTAAACACAGTTAAAAACAACTTACAGTAAGGTGGGTCCTAAAAATATACATCACAGATGTCAAAACCCAGGAGAAAGAGGTGTGTCTTCAGCCTTTCCTGAAAGCTGTATAATGAAGATGCCAGATTGTGGAGTTCCACAGCTTAGGATGCCCTCTCCCAGGCCAAACGCCCTTGTACTTGAGCTTCTGATGGTGGAAGAACTACCCAGAGCTACCCCCTCTGCCAATCTTAGCACCCAAGGAGGGAAGGAGGGCAATTTTTCAGGTATTGGGGACCTAGGTTGCCCATAGACCCATAGAATTCTAGAATTGGAAGTGACCACTACTGTTCTCTAGCCCAACTCCCTGCAATGCAAGAACTTTCGATTCCCATGATTCTGAGATTAAGTCTCCTGATTAAGTCTCCGATTCCCACGACTCTGAGATTAAGTCTACCGACTGAGCTTTGGTTAGGGCTTTGGAACACTAATGTGAGCACCTTGAACTGGGCCCAGAAATGCATCGGCTACCAGTGCAGGCCTATGTGAGATCTAAACGAAACCCCAGCCAGTAATCTGGCTACTGTATTTTGGACCAGCTGAAGTTTCTGAGTTGTCTTCAAGCACGGCCCCATGGACAGCACATTGCAATGTTCCAGTCTGGAATAGCCCTCTCCTGCTCATGAGCCCCAGACTGATATTCAGAGGTATCGTGCGTCTCATCCTAGAGGCAGCTTGTGGTTAATCGTCATCATCTAGATGTATCACCCGCCCTTTACCATAAGGTCCCAGGGCTGGTTGCATCGATATATATATATAAAACACAAAATTAAAATAAATTAAAATGATTCACAATGAAAAGAACAGCATGGGTCCTTAAAAATTTCAGGTGCCAAAAGTCACGGTAGAGCCTTGTAGCCATGGATGTCCTGATCCTCCTGGAATCTGCATAATGCCTTTTAAAAATCATTCAGATTGGTGGAATTTAGGAAGCTGCCTTATATTGAGTCTGACCATTGGTCCATCTAACTCAGTATTGTCTACACTGACCGGCAGCAGCTGTCTGGGATTTCAGGCAGGGATCTCTCTGACCGGGGATTGAACTGGGGAGCCTCTGCATGCAAAGTTGAGTGCTCTACCCACTAAGCCACGGTTCTTCCTCCAAATACCATCATCACATCTTTTTTTATTTATTGCACTTATTAGACACTTTTTTTTACAAAAAGTGAACTCAAAGTGACTCAAAATATAATAGAAAAATTAAACCAGTATACAACTAAAATAGAAACTTAAAAAACTGCCATGCTTAAAAAGCAGCGTAACGAATCCCACCCACTGAAGGAGGGCGCAATATCTAAATATCTCCAAGCTTAAGGGCCGAGAGCCTGCCTGTCACCTAAAAGTAGGCAGTGATGGTGCCAGGAGTGCCTCCCTGGAGAGACCATTCCATAAATGGGGAGCCACCACTGAGAAGGCCCGTTCTCATGTCGCCAACTTTTACACCTCTCTTGGAGATGGTGCAAGGAGAAGGACCTCAGATGATGAATGCTGGTTGTGCCTATGCATAACTTACGGACTTAACGTATAGAATAAGAACAAGAAGACCATATGTTTAAAGAAGATTGAAAAACATTTATTGAATATTTGGGAAATAATTGTGTACAGCTGAAAACACTGGCAGCGTTAAGATAAATTCAACAGTGTAAACAAGTTTTGATGGGTGCAATAATGGAATACCGAACGGTATAGTTTTTGTAAAATATGCAGGGATTTATGATATGTTAAAATGAACCATAGAAAGAGAAGGAGGGAAGTCACTGATATCTTAACGATGTAAAATGAGTATTTTAAAGAGAAAACTTAATAAAATTATATACAGATGATGAATGCTGGGTCCAGGCTGGTTCATGTGTAGCCTTAGGGTAGCAAATTCCTTCGTTTTACTATATGAAGAAGTCCTTCCTTTTGTCTGCCCTGACTCTTCCAACATTTGGATTTAAATATTCTAACCTGTGTTCGTAGGGGAGTCGCTCCAGCCCCCTGGTCATCTGGGTTGTCCTTTTCTTCACCTTCTCCGGATCGGCAATATCCTTGAACAAGTTTTCCGGGAGCTCACCTTTCAGGTGATGTTAGCATCAGAGGCTATTGGCCATGACAGCTAAGCCCTGCAGATATAGCACTACTGTTGGCTGGCTTTAAAAGAGGATTATCCAAATTCATGCAGGGAAAGGTTGTCCATGGCTACTTCTACCTCCACTGTGGGAGCAACAGTGCCTCTGAATGCCAAGTTGCTGGGAATCACAACTGGGGAGGCTGCTTTTGGGCTCAGGTCCTGTTTTCAAGCACAGGGGCGTCTGTGGTCCAAAAAGGGAAGAATCAGAAGGCGGGAATGACTGGATGCATCATTTAACAAGTGTACAAAAGAGGGGGGGAGAAAGAGAGTACAGTGGTACCTCAGGTTACATACGCTTCAGGTTACATACGCTTCAGGTTACAGACTCCACTAACCCAGAAATAGTGCTTCAGGTTAAGAACTTTGCTTCAGGATGAGAACAGAAATTGTGCTCCGGTGGCGCGGCGGCAGGAGGCCCCATTAGCTAAAGCGGTGCTTCAGGTTAAGAACAGTTTCAGGTTAAGCACAGACCTCCGGAACGAATTAAGTACTTAACCCAAGGTACCACCGTATATGGAAGAGGCAAGAGAGTTGATGTGGCAACGCTTAAGGATAACATTTTCCATATCAACAGAACCAAGGTCTGCCCCCCCCCCCAATTGCAGCCAAGAAAAATAAATATCAATTCAACACAAACACACACAGGTCAATCACGAAGTAGGATTGTCAAAGTGAAGGGGGATGTTGCTGACATTGACTGGCCTTTAACAGCTGCTGGAATTCAGATACAGTATAAAGAAAGTCCACCTGGGTTGATCCCTAGGTTTTCTCCTTAGCCATGCGGACTAGTAACTTCGGACGACCCTTTCCGAGGCACATTTTCCCAAATCCAGCAGAGGGCAGATTGTGTCTGTGCTTATATGTCTGAAACCTCCCCCCACTCCAAAAATTCCAGAAGATCCTCTACGAGAAGTGTCACGACCCATTTCACCCGCACCCCAATTTCCTGCACCCACAGTCCACTTCAGTTCCCCAAATGTCAAAGCAGCATGTCCAGTATTTTTAAGAGGCTTTTTTCTTCATTCCCCCCCCCCCCCGCGTCCGCCGCATTCACAAGTGAGACGCAAACGTGTAGAAGAAATCCCTTGCGTGGCTTCAGGAACACCCGCCCCCTAGAAGCGGAGAGAAAGAAGGACTTAACCAACAACAGCATCCAGTCATATATATATATATCAAAGCAACCAGATTAACCCTGATCCTTAAACCCCGACGCTTCTTCCTTTGAACCTTTTGGCAGCCGCTCAAAGCGGCCGCAGCAGCTCGGGCTTGACCTAGAAAACAAGACAGAAATGGGTGAAAGGAAGAGCGGCGGAACCCGAGGCGCTTTAGGACCCGGCGGAGCCGAAGCGGCTTCGCCAAAGCAGGCAGAGCAAGCAGGCAGGCAGGCTGCACACACAGAGCGAAGCGCGGAAGCGCCGGGGAGACCCTGCCCGCTCTCCAGGCAGGCGAGGAGAAGATCCACACACAGACATTCATCACAGAGAGGCGCAGAACAAAAGGGAGCAGCCACAGGGCGGGCTCGCGTCCATCCATCCATCCAGGCGGGGAAGGAGCGCGCGGCTGGGCTGGGTGGAAAGCGCTGCTTCTTCCTCGCCACGATGCCTGCCTGCTCCGCGGGCTGCAAGCGGCGCTGGCGACCATGGGGCTGCAGCTGAAGGCAGCGGGCTGTCGCTGCTGCAGCCGCCGCCGCCGTCTCCGCCGGTGCTCGCCGCCCGTGCTGCAGAGCCGCTCCCGTCTCGCCCGAGCAGCAGCAGCCGCCGCCGGTGGCCAGCAGCAGCAGCAGCAGCAAGGGGCTGCGGCGCAGCAGTAAGGCGGCCGCGGCGGGCGGCGAGCCTCCTCGGGCGCCTGCCTTGAGCACGCCGCCCTCCCAGGGCCCGGCGCGATCCGGAGGGAGGAGCGAGCGAGCGGCAGCCCGCGACACAGCCGCCGCGTCTGCGAGGACATGAGGGCAAGTGCCCGCGCCCAGGCAGGTGGGTCCGGCTCTGGATTCTTGGAGGAAAGAAGCAGGATTGGGGTATCGCGGGAATGTGATGTATTGGGGGGGGTCGGAGCTCTGGACCCCTCCCCCCACGCTTGGAAGCGACTGCGGAGGGGTCTTGGTTTTGGGGGGTTGCATGTGTGTGGGGGGGGATCAAGACAGGTGAGATGGAAAGGGGGTTTGTTGTTGGGGGAGAACTGGAGTGGGGTGGGTCTCCCTCTTACATAGATGCAAGGGGAGGGGGTAGTTTGGGGAGGGGGCGCGTGCGATTGGGTTGGGGGGGGTTAGGAACGTGCGCGAGGAGGAAGACGTCTCTCGGTCTACCTCCCCCTCCCCCCTCGGGTTGGGAGAGGTGACTCGGGTGCTGGAGGGGGGAGGGGCGCGGTGGGGAGGGGAGGGGAGCGCGCCAGCCAGGCGAGGTTTCGCTTGGGCGCCTTTAACACAAAGCGCCGCTGAGAACAATGAAGGCCCCCCCCCCGCGACACCCCGTGCGCCGCCCCTCCTCCCATTGCTACTTTCCACCTGCAGCGGCAGGAAAGGCGATGCCAGGATCATCCCCGCTGCAACCCAGGCAGGGATGGCGAGAGCAGGCGGGCAAGGTGCGGGTGTGGGGAGGTGGCGATTCTTCAAGCGCAAGGTCAGCATGTACTTTGTGAACACCCCGCCAGCACCACCGCAAGTGCAAAAGTGTGTGCGTGTGCATGTATGGGGAGAGCTTGGATCTCTCCGGGGAAAGCACACACACACACCCCTATCTGAATATGGGGCTGGGGCTCTGTGAAGGAGGGGCTCAGCTTATATAGTCTGCGTTGCTTGGAAAACACCCCCTTCCCTCCCGCCTCTACACACTATATTGAGCGTCTGTAATGCAGGGCAACAACGACAACCCCCTTCTCTTTCTCTCTCTCTCCCTCTCTCTCTCACACACACACCCCAACTCGGGGATCTGCAGAAGGTAAGCCCCGTAACCAGCATTTCCCCGCGCGCGCGCACCAGCACACACACATGCATTCATGCACATGGCTTTGTCTGGCGTGCACCTTCTTCCTCCCCCCCCCCACCCCGTAAGGGGGGAGGGAAGAGAGAGATGGCAAGGCAATGTGGGTGGTGGGGAGGGAACCGAGGCTTTCTTTTTCTCAATGGGCTCTTGAGAAGCCTCGCTGCTGTGTTCTGCCCATTCCAATCCCACCTGTTTGGGGTCGTTGCTGAAGCAGACAGGGAGTGGCCAGTGTGTTGTAGGATGGATGTACTGTGTGTGTGTGTGAGAGAGAAAGAGAGGTTATGGTACTGTAGCATCCTTTTCACCAGATCTCTCTCCCTTTCTGAATATGCAGAAGGGCCTGTAAGGAGAGGTGGTACTAATTTAAGAGGTAAAATATTCCCCTTGGTTACTCCCTGCCTTTACTGTGGAGTGTTTGTTTGTTCATAGGAAGGTGCCATACACAGAGTCAGACCACTGGTCTTGTTGGCTCAGTATGTCCAGAATTTCAGACAAGGGACTCACCTCCCTACCTACCTGGAGGTGCTGAGGACTGAACCTGGGACCATTGCAGGGGAAGAAGATGCTCTATTCTGCTGGGCTGCACTCTCCCCCCAAACCAGTGCTTTATTGCATTTATTGCATTGGCTTTCTAACCCTTTCCTGGGAAATAGCTCTGGAAGGTAGTCCGTCCGTCCATCATGTTCAGCCTTCTGTAATACACAGACGGCCATTGGATGTGTCCTGGGTTTTCATTGGCCTCCAGCAACCAGGCGCCCTCCAGATATTTTGGACTACAACTCCCAACATGCACTGGCTGGGGCTTGATGGAAGTTGTAGTCCAAAACCTCTGGAGGGTCCCTGCTTGCTGAAGGTTGCCCTCCATGAACTTGGTGTGCATCCTTAAATATGCCCCACAACCCTCTGCAACACAATAACATTCATTCGCAGATGGGTCCAGGAGAAAAGACTGTGGATCTCTCAAGGTAGAAAGTTTTGGGCGGCAAAGCCCAACATGTTGCTTTATTGGAGAGATTCATTTGCCGGTGACCAAAAGGGCAGTGGCAGCTCCAGTGGTGCTGCTGGTGATGACCAGGCTAATAAGATGCAATCCTGTCCTGCAGTTTTTCTTCTTGGTCTTGTCTGCATGGACAGGTTTAGCTTGGATCAGGTGGAGGGGTAAGATCTGGGGACCCCCCCAGACCCACTGCCCATATTTTCAACCCATTCCTGACTGCTTGGAACACAGCATAGTGTCAGACAGAGCCATCTCTTTCTCAGTTCCTGGCAGCGGAGAGACACTCTTAGCAGTGCTGCTTGTTCCTCTTATGTCCACTAAGACCAGGGCCCTTAGTGTGGTGGCCCCTGCCTTTTGGAATGTGCTCCTGATTGACAGCAGGCGGGCACTAAAGTATTGGCATTTAGGTGCCTGCTTAAAACTCATCTGTTCACCCAGGCTTTCCCTGAGGAGTGATCCAGCTTTGTATGAACTTGTGGTGCATTTTGCATTTCTTTTATTAGCGTCATTTTATTGTTGATCTTCTGTTGTTCAGCACCGTGATCCATTTTTAAAAACCTTGGCGGTATAGAAATTTTTGCAAATAAATGATAATAATAATACAGTTGAGAAGGGTAGCTCTGTTCCTTTGAGGGAGCAAAACCAAGAGAGTACCTTGTGGTACCTTAAGGACAATATGGCACAAGCTTCCGCAGACTAGAATCCACCATCCAGTTGCCTCTCACAGTGTGGACCTCACTCCCCAAAATATTCTGCTGTAATAAAATCTGCCTCCATCACGGGATGAGGGTCATAACCCAACCCATTCAGGTCCTCAGTAACCGTATCAATTTACCTGAAGCGTAGATTTGATAGGTTCTGAGGACACAATTGGGGCCTGTCCCTAGTACTGAGGTCTGCAGTTCCTTCTCTACTTCAGTTCCATGATGCATTATTATTGAATCATAGAATCATAGAGTTGGAAGAGACCACAAGGGCCATCGAGCCCAACCCCCTGCCAAGCAGGAAACACCATCAGAGCACTCCTGACATATGGTTGTCAAGCCTCTGCTTAAAGACCTCCAAAGAAGGAGACTCCACCACACTCCTTGGCAGCAAATTCCACTGTTGAACAGCTCTTACTGTCAGGAAGTTCTTCCTAATGTTTAGGTGGAATCTTCTTTCTTGTAGTTTGTTAATTCTTCCCTTGGTTATTTGAACTCAGCCGGGAGGTAGGTAGGCAGTTGTGTAGAGTTTTTCTTCCCAGATACATTCAATGTCTGATGATGTTTGGCAAATCCCCCCAAAAATATGAAGGGGACTACCTCCCAGAGTTCTTTGCTCTCCTGCCTCCATCATGTGACAGGGGTTGCAAGGTGCTGCAAGATTTTGTGTGTTGTTTTAACACAGTAGCAAAGCTCCAGGGCTCTTCTCCCCATTTCTTGGAGCTGCCAGGATCTTGGATTTGACTTCTCTTCCACTGTTTTCTTTGTGTGATAAATGGCTGTCAACTGCTTTCTGGTTCCAAAGAGAGAGGTGAATTCCCAGAAATGATGGGATCCGTATACATTAGCTGTATGTTGTATCATTTGGTCACTTCCAGGCAACCTTTTTGGTTGAGGATTCCTTCTGATTGGTTTGCATAAAGTTTCCAGGGTGATGTCAGCTATTTACTGAGTCTTTATTTTGATTTGTTTGCAGGGAGGTTACACAGTGTTGCATCAAGCAAGTGTTATCCCACATTTCCAGCGTATGTCCCTACCACTTTCCTTATTGCAAAAAGACCAGTTGCGTGCACAGGGGATGGGGAAGGGCAGTTTGTTGTGCAAGAGCACCAAATCGGCTTGAATTCCACATTTCCCGGAAGGTGATTGCATCTCACCCCAAAATAGCAATGGTCAGAAGCACCATTTATCTATTTTTCCTCTGTCATCAGTGTCGTTGTTGTCGTCGTTAGAGGGTTGGGCTAGCGACAGGGAGACCCGGGTTCAAATCCCCACCCAGCCATGAAACTCACCGGGTGACAATGGGTCTGTCACTGCCTCTCAACTTAATTTACCACACAGGACTGTTGTGGGGATTAAACGAAAAGGGTGGGGAAACAACCATGTACACCACCTTGAGCTCCTTGGTGGAATACAAATGCAATCAGTAAAATAAATATATAAATAGCATAACGTCTTGGCCTATTGCAAGTTCCACCATTGATTATATTGATGTTGGTTAAGAGAAGTGGGTTTTTATAGCCTCACTGTTTACTAAAAGAAGCTCTCTTTCTTAGACTTTGTCCGTCCAGCCATGTGTTGTCTATGCAGGCAGGCAGCCTCTCCAAATTCTCAGGCTGAGCTCTATCCCATCACCAGTTGTCTACCTTTGCAACTGGAGATAGTGGGGATTGAGCCTGGTGCCTTCTGCTTCACCCCTTCCTACTTTGATGCTGGCAAAGTTATGAACCTAAGAAGACCCTGGCTGCTGGATCTGGCCCAAGGCCACCTTGTCCATCATCATCTTCTCAACAGTGGTCAACCAGAAGCCTCAATGGGAAGCCGGCCAGCAGAACCTGGTTGCAACAGCACTCTCCTCTCTTGTGATGTGCAGCAACTGGGATGCTGCCTCTAATCATGGAAAGAGAACATCGTTTTCATGGCTATTAGCCATTATCCTGAATAAATTTTATCTGATCCTCTTTTAAAGCCATTTAAGTTGGTAGTCTTCACTAGTCTGCATCTAGTGAGAGCAAAGGCATGCTTTTAATTGTGCACTGCGTGGTGAAGTCCATCCTTTTGTCTGTGCTAAATTTTCAGCTTCTTTGGATAACCCAGGTGGGTTCCAGTATTATGAGAGAGGAAGGAAACCTTCCCTCTGTCCACACCCATTTTATACACCTCTAGGTTGGCAGGGACGCGGGTGGCGCTGTGGGTTAAACCACAGAGCCTAGGACTTGCCGATCAGAAGGTTGGCGGTTTGAATCCCCGCGAAAGCACGTCAAAGTGCAAGTAGATAAATAGGTACCGCACCAGCGGGAAGGTAAATGGTGTTTCTGTGCACTGCTCTGGTTCTCCAGAAGCGGCTTAGTCATGCTGGCCACATGACCTGGAAGCTGTACACCGGCTCCCTCGGCCAATAAAGCGAGATGAGCGCCACAACCCCAGAGTCAGCCACGACTGGACCTAATGGTCAGGGGTCCCTTTACCTTTACCTTAGGTTGGCATAGTCCTGGCTTGTGCCAGTTTTCTTTGGCTCCTCTGCAAGTCGTGGAGACATTGTGCCGCACCCGTTTGTAGACTGAGGTTAGGTGACCGCAAAGAACACAACAAGAGCCAAGGGTTATAGGCCACTGCACTATTCGAACTCAAGGCGCACTCTGGGATGTCCTGCAGTCTTTCCAAGAGCACCCATTTCACAACAATGACCTGCTTGCGTGGCTGTGTGTATATGCTTTTTTAAAAAGGGAGTTTGGGGTATTAATTGCAATTGCCAGATACCCAACATGGCTCTGACGTCAGGCCCAACACCAGCAGTTACCCAGGGTGGGCATTAGGGTCACCCTGTCGTTTGCCACCCCACTGCCCACCCACCCTCCTGATTCTTTTTAGCAGTGCTGCTGCTTTTGAATTGGAGTTTTATTGTTTTCATAGTTCTGTAGTCAAGGGGGATCTCTACCCCCACCCGGGGGGTGATTTCAGCATGGTACCAGAACCCCCAAAGGCTGGGGGTTCTCCTCTCCTCTCTTGTGATGTGCAGCAACTGGGATGCTGCCTCTAATCATGGAAAGAGAACATCGTTTTCATGGCTATTAGCCATTATCCTGAATAAATTTTATCTGATCCTCTTTTAAAGCCATTTAAGTTGGTAGTCTTCACTAGTCTGCATCTAGTGAGAGCAAAGGCATGCTTTTAATTGTGCACTGCGTGGTGAAGTCCATCCTTTTGTCTGTGCTAAATTTTCAGCTTCTTTGGATAACCCAGGTGGGTTCCAGTATTATGAGAGAGGAAGGAAACCTTCCCTCTGTCCACACCCATTTTATACACCTCTAGGTTGGCAGGGACGCGGGTGGCGCTGTGGGTTAAACCACAGAGCCTAGGACTTGCCGATCAGAAGGTTGGCGGTTTGAATCCCCGCGAAAGCACGTCAAAGTGCAAGTAGATAAATAGGTACCGCACCAGCGGGAAGGTAAATGGTGTTTCTGTGCACTGCTCTGGTTCTCCAGAAGCGGCTTAGTCATGCTGGCCACATGACCTGGAAGCTGTACACCGGCTCCCTCGGCCAATAAAGCGAGATGAGCGCCACAACCCCAGAGTCAGCCACGACTGGACCTAATGGTCAGGGGTCCCTTTACCTTTACCTTAGGTTGGCATAGTCCTGGCTTGTGCCAGTTTTCTTTGGCTCCTCTGCAAGTCGTGGAGACATTGTGCTGCACCCGTTTGTAGACTGAGGTTAGGTGACCGCAAAGAACACAACAAGAGCCAAGGGTTATAGGCCACTGCACTATTCGAACTCAAGGCGCACTCTGGGATGTCCTGCAGTCTTTCCAAGAGCACCCATTTCACAACAATGACCTGCTTGCGTGGCTGTGTGTATATGCTTTTTTAAAAAGGGAGTTTGGGGTATTAATTGCAATTGCCAGATACCCAACATGGCTCTGACGTCAGGCCCAACACCAGCAGTTACCCAGGGTGGGCATTAGGGTCACCCTGTCGTTTGCCACCCCACTGCCCACCCACCCTCCTGATTCTTTTTAGCAGTGCTGCTGCTTTTGAATTGGAGTTTTATTGTTTTCATAGTTCTGTAGTCAAGGGGGATCTCTACCCCCACCCGGGGGGTGATTTCAGCATGGTACCAGAACCCCCAAAGGCTGGCACCAGCCGCATCTGAAGTGAAAGAGGATATAGGTCAACACAGAAGCCTCGGGCCCCAAAGATTTCACTGAACAGGTGCCCAGATCTAGGTGCCTCAGAGTCTACTTTGCTGCTCTGCCTGACCCGGCTCCTTCAGGGCACGGGCGCAGAGGCGTAGCTAGGTGATCTTGCGCCCCTGGCAGAACCATCCAGATTGTGCCCCCTAAAAAAAGGTAAAGGGACCCCTGACCATTAGGTTTAGTCATGGCCAACTTTGGGGTTTAACCCACAGCACTACCCGCGTCCCATTGTGCCCCCTAGCCATGGACAAATTAGCTTTTCTTTTCGCCTCTCCTCCAACCCCTCTCCCTCCACCCATTCAATTCACCCTCTATTGAAAACATTTTCTTAGGAGGCAATAATCGATATAGTAGTACCTCGGGTTAAGAACTTAATTCGTTCTGGAGGTCTGTTCCTAACCTGAAGCTGTTCTTAACCTGAAGCACCACTTTAGCTAATGGGGCCTCCTGCTGCCGCTACACAATTTCTGTTTTCATCCTGAAGCAAAGTTCTTAACCCGAGGTAATATTTCTGGGTTAGCGGAGTCTGTAACCTGAAGCGTATGTAACCTGAAGCGTATGTAACCCAAGGTACCACTGTATTTTAAATTATAGACATATTTTTAGTGGATTTTGTGTCCCCTCCCCATCTGTGCCCCTGGCAGGGGCCCACCTCACCAACCCCCTAGCTACGGCCCTGCAAAGGGGTGGGGTGGGGTGGCTGTATCTGCCATGGAGGGATGAGCCAGGATCAGACATATCTAGTGGCAACTTCACATGCTGGGGCCCAGAAGTCTTCCAACTAGAAGTGTCATGCATAATTAATCCACAAGGCCCTATTTAATTTTTACATGCCCAGAAGAAACCTGGGTAAATTAATTTGCTTTGCCAGGATTAATGATGGGTGGAACCATTGGTACTTCAGATATATAGCATCCATAAAGAGGCTTCACTTATTGTATCTTGGTAACCTTTACAATGCTCTTTTAAGGTAGTCTAGCACAATCTCCAATTGACACGTTATATTTGGTTAATTTATTGTCCGCCTTTCATTCAAGGCAGAACTCAAGGTTCTGGTTCAATGGTGGTCTCCCATGGACTCAGACCTGGGTAACTTCAGCAGAATTATTACCTCTAGTGCTGATAGACCAGAGATAGTCCAGATATTGCTGGACTCAAAATCCCATCAACCCTAGCCAGCATCGCTAATGGTCAAGGGATGATGGGTGTTCACAGCTGAGTTGAAATTTGATCCAGCGGGTTATAGGTTCTTAGATAATGCTCTCACCCACTTTGCTAAACCAGCCATGTCAGTCAGGGGTGGGGGACCTTTATGAGCCAGAGGGCCACATTCCCTTCTGGGCAAACTTACAGGGGCCACATGCCAGGGGAGGTTGGGGCCAGAGGCAAAAGTGGGTGGAGCAACGAATGTGAATTTTAGCTGTGTACAGTAGGCTGGTGTTTAAACCCACCCCTGTCCTCCATCCAAGCAAACTAGAGGCATGTTAATACACCCTCTAGCCAGGAAAAAACTCCTAAGGAGGGTGTGAAGCAGAGCCAGTGAAGGGTGTAGCCTGGGGAGAATCCCAAGGGCCAGATAGAGAGACTGGGGGCCGCATTTGACTTGCAGACCTGAGGTTCTCCCACCCTGGCACCGTTGTGTATGAATGTCTGAAGCAGTAGTGACCACTCTTCTGTACCTAGCCCAGTTTCATTAAACACACACACACAACCACACACAATGCAAAATGTGTGAATGTTGTTGATGTGGTTTGTAAACCAGGAAGCAGCTATTTTTAACTCAAATTCTATTCCTTAGAAATGTGACTATTTAATTTGAAAGATCTGGTTGGAAGCCTGGCTTCCGGTTATCAGCTGGTCTCTTAAATATAGGGATTAGCTGTTGCCAATCACTTTTGGGTGTTTGTGGTCACAGGAAATTAGAGCATCCACGCTTTCTGCCAGAGAAACAGCATCTTCTGCACTAAAATAAATAAATAAAAGGTACCGTTTTCGAAGAGCGTGAAAACTTGGAGAATTTAATACATGGGCGATCTGCGTTGGGATGATGCTATTGTAGAGAAACGAGGAATTCAAAAATGCACGCCTACTAGACACCACTGAGTTCAAGGGGATTTATCCCCCGATAAGTGTGTATTGTTATTATTAGTTTAGTATTTATGAAACATAGTTGCTTTATTAACAAAGCCACTCAAAGCGACTTACAATATTGTATTGGCTTTTCAAAAACCTTAATTGTGTTTGTAAAGCACACTAAGTGGATTGAATGTAAGAAGAGGTCTTACATTCTGGGTCAGAACAAAGATGCATCTTGGCCAAGCCTGGGGAACCTGTGACCTTGTAGGTGTTATGGGACTCCAAATTGCAGGAGTACCAGCCTGCATGGCCTATCCTCAGGGATGATGGGAGTTCAGCTGTAGCCAGTTATCAAGCAGATGCCAACCAAAGGAGTTAGAATAAAAAAAAAAAGGTTCCACTCTGAACAGGAAGTCTTTATATAGCCCTTCTTGTCGGTGAGATAGCCAGCCTGGGGAGGCAGAGTCACTTCAGTGCCTTGGAAACCCATTTCCTTGGAGATGCCCCAACCTGGAGCCCTGGTGTCTCACTTTGTGGGCAGCCCTGCACACAGCTGGAAGCCCTTTGCTCTAATCCAGGCAGCTCCTGGTAGCCTTTCAGGACTGTTTGTTCTCTCTATTTGTCTGAAGCGTCATAAAACAAGTTCTCTAGGTGTTGTGCAAAATCAGGCTCTAAGAAGGATGCGATAAATCTTAAAACGATAAATCTTAAAACAAAACCCAACCCAGCATAAAATCCAGAAACACAAAAGATCAGCACACTAAGTTACAACACAGATCACAGAACCGGGCAAATACAGCCCAAAGTTGCATTTTCTCGAAGGAAAACCGATGCAGATTCTAGGAGTCCTTTGTCTCCTCTCCCTCAATGTCAGCTGTTGTGCAAGAGTTCTGAGCAAGGGTGATCATGCACACACCTATAAGGTACAATAGTATCATTTCCTAGGCAAAAGAAGCAGCTGTGCTTTGGCTTTGCAGTCTCCATTAGAAAAGTTAATTGCCCTCCAGAGCTCTTGGGACTTCAGGGCTCTGATTTCTGCCATTACCTGTCATTGCTTCTTTCAGCTCAGTTCTGTCCAAAGTGAACTCAGCTATGGAGTCATGGTGAAGATGGGGATATACATTTATTTCCATCTGGAACCTAGCCCGTCCCAAGAGCTTAGGGTTGTTTGAGAAGGAAAGAGCGAAATTCACTGCAGAAGCTGAGCCTGCATTCGGATGTGGGGAAATTGCCTTAGTTTTGCTGGTTATAATGCTTCCACTTTTGTCCCATTTCCTAATGCTTCCTTCACACTGCAGCGGCCTTTTGACCGATATAGTGGCATGTTGTGCCAAACTTAATTCACATCAGTGGGCATGGTGTGACACAACAATGAATGTCATTGGACAACACTGATGCTTTCTGCGCTGATACCAACACGCACTTTCTGCACATGCCTTCTTCTGTTCCCCCATGATCCCCTCCCCCATGAAAACAGCAGGAAAGAACTGTACGCTGATATATTGCCCCAAATTTTGTCACTTTGCTCCCATGATTTTCCTGGTCAGGGGTGCTATAAGTGGATTTATTGTGGAATCAAATAATATGGAAATGAGCATTAACATGAACTATATACCATTAGCTTTCCAGAAGTGGCTTTTGTTTTGTAAAATCTCGAATACCTCAGGTTACATATGCTTCAGGTTACATACGCTTCAGGTTACAGATTCCGCTAACCCAGAAATAGTGCTTCAGGTTAAGAACTTTGCTTTAGGATGAGAACAGAAATCAGTGGCAGCAGGAGGCCCCATTAGCTAAAGTGGTGCTTCAGGTTAAGAACAGTTTCAGGTTAAGAACGGACCTCCGGAACAAATTAAGTACTTAACCCGAGGTACCACTGTATAATGTGGAAATCAACAGTTAGAAAAATGTTGCAGTATGAACTGCTGTGTGAATGCAGCCTGAACGGAATACAGAATCCCTGTTGGTGGAGCAGACTTGACCTTGGGTACAATCACACTGAGGCTCTGGGTTTAGGAAAATAAGAAGGCTAATATTAATTATTGGAAATACATATTTAATAGGAAAGATCTGTAAATCTATATGGCTAAGGGGGGAATGCAATAAGCCATGCTTGCTCTTGCATCTCAAGAGATGAGAGCATCTGTGATTTCGTGAGGGAGGCATAGAGAAAGAGGAGGAAGGCGAATAGGAAGTGAGGTCAGCAACTCTAGCAATACAGTGGTACCTCGGGTTAAGAACTTAATTCGTTCTGGAGGTCCGTTCTTAACCTGAAACTGTTCTTAACCTGAAACACCACTTTAGCTAATGGGGCCTCCTGCTGCCACTGCACCGCCGTGCCGCGATTTCTGTTCTCATCCTGAAGCAAAGTTCTTAACCCGAGGTACTACTTCTGGGATAGCAGAATCTGTAACCTGAAGCATCTGTAACCTGAGGTACCACTGTATCAGTCTAACACTGAAGGAAGATCAGCAGGTCAACATGAGAAGGACAGTCTAGGAAGCTTGGAGGTTCCTCTCTCTCCCCTTTCTCATGTAGATGCATCAGCCCATGGGGCAAGCTGAGTTGCACCCTGATACTTCCAACACAGAACAACTTAACAATTAGGTCTGTAATGTTGCATCAGTTGGGTGGACATGGGCTGGTCCAGGCCAAGTTTGGTTTGGAGATATAGAACCATCAGAAAGAAAAGCAGGAGGGGCTTTGAGGATGTCTATCAATGTTCTGGGCTGACAAAACATAGGTCAGTTATTCAGCAACTTGGATAACTTTAAAAGAGAATTGGACAAATTCTTGGAGGATAAGACTGTGATTGGCTACTAGCTGGAATGGCTATGTTCTACCTCCATGGCTGGAAGCAGCAATGGTTCTGGATTCCAGTTGCTGGAAGCCACAGGGAGGCTGGAGGGATCCTGTGCTAGGGTCCTGCTTGAAGGTTTCCTGCAGACATCTGGGTGACCCTTGTGAGAACAGGATGCCAAACTAGATAGACCATTGGCCTGATCCAGCAGTCGCCTCTTAAGTATGTTATAAATCATATTCAGAGAGGCTGTGTTGATGTATGGAAGTGAATCATGCCCCTCACCTCATATACTTCAGTAATATCTTTGGTTTTATCGCACTGCCAGAAACCCATTTTTAATTAGACTGGTATTTTGTGTTTTCTTCCATTTCGTTTGTATTTTTGCATCCTTGTTAAATGTGAATAAGAATTAATTGGAAAAATAAGATTCCCATCGGCACTTAGCAGCATCTGAATGGGACAGGAGAAAGCGCAGGCACATTGATCACCGGGTTGCAGACTTTCTAATCATCATCATCATGTATTTATTTATACTCTGCCTTTTTTCCTGGCGGGACTTAATATAGCAAGGTCAATTGCATTTCTGTTTAAATTATGGTCATTCTTTCTAAATTTCATGCAGATCTCTGCCTGCTTTCACCCACTTTTTTTTTAAAGTTAGTAAGCAACCATTACATTAATTAGTGAATCAGTCTCCCAAAGCTTTGGATCAGCTTTTGCCAACCTGGCACATTCCAGATGTTTTGAACTACAACTCCCAGGGGAGCTTTTTATTTGAAGCTCTTCTGCTCTGGTGTGTTATCCTGTAAAGGGGGATGAGGCAGAAAATACCCAAGCTGTTTTTCTCCCCCCCACCCCAAAGTGATGTGAGTGGAAGCTTATTAAATTATTACCTTTTGTAAGCTTCCTTCTCTTATCTCAACAAGGACATCTCTATCGAAGTTTGGTAGTTTGCAGATTCACTGAATTATAGCCCAGCCCTATGCATGTTTAGGGACGCAGGTGGCACTGTGGGTTAAACCACAGAGCCTAGGGCTTGCCAATTGGAAGGTCGGTGGTTCGAATCCCCATGACGAGGTGAGCTCCCTTTGCTTGGTCCCTGCTCCTGCCAATCTAGCAGTTTGAAAGCACATCAAAGTGCAAGTAGATAAATAGGTACTGCTCCGACGGGAAGGTAAACGGTGTTTCCGTGCACTGCTCTGGTTCACCAGAAGCAGCTTAGTCATGCTGGCCACAAAGACCCGGAAGCTGTACGCCGGCTCCCTCGGCCAATAAAGCGAGATGAGTGCCGCAACCCCAGAGTCGGCCACAACTGGACCTAATGGTCAGGGGTCCCTTTACCTTTTATGCATGTTTACTCCAAGATAAATGCCACTCAGCAGCATTCAACTAAGTTTTACTCAAAGTAAACCTGTTGAAGTTAATGGCCCTTAAAGGCCATGTTCATTAGAACTTAGTAACGAACCATTTAGTATAATCAGTAAACTGGCCAGCTCAGCCCTTGCTAGATTGTTTATGAACAAGTTAAAAAGCACAGGTCCCAACACCCACAAGGACGAAGGGAATGGAGCAACTCTCCAATGAAGAAAGGCTGCAGCGTTTGGGACTTTTTTTAGCATAGAGAAGCTTTAAATAAGAGGTGACATGATAGAAGTTTATAAAATTATGCGTGGCATTGAGGAAGTGGATGAAGAAAAGCTTTTCTCCCTCTCTCGTGATGCTGGAACTTGTCATCATCCAGTGGTGGTGAATGTTGGAAGATTCAGGACAGAGATAAAAGAAAGTATTTCTTGATGCAGCGCATAGTTCAGCTATGCAACTCATTCCCAGAGGAGGCAGTGATGCCCACCAACTTGAGATGGCTTTAGAAGAGGATGGACAAATTCATGGAGGATAAGGCTATCCGTGGTAACTAGCCATGATGACTATGTTCTCCTGCCTCCATAATTGGAGGCAGTAATGCTTCCAATTACTGGTACCAGCTGCTGGAAGCCGCAGGAAGGGAGAATGCTCTTGAGCTTGGTCCTCCTTGCCAGTTTCCCACGGGCATCTGGTTGGCCACTCTGGGAACAGGACGTTGGACTAGATGGCCTGATCCAGCGGCTTATGGTGACCAAGTGATTCCGGTTCAGATTTGGCTGTGGCTGGCGTATTAGATAAAGCTGGGAAAAGGTCCTCCTAGCCACTGGGAACACTTAGAGCAGGCATGTCCAAAGTCCATTTTGGGGGACTAATCCAGCCTGCTGGTCGGTTTAATCCTGCCCCTGCGGCAGTTTATGTACTGGGGTAAAATCCTAAAAAAACCTTAACAACTTCAATCCTAAAAGAAGCTCAACAACTTTGGGGTAAAATAATAATAAAAAAGCTCAATAACTTCAGTCCTATGAAAAGGTCAACAACTTCGGTTAGCCCTTTGGTCGGCCGCCATGGCCCTTCACTTCATCAAATCTGGCCCTCTTTGAAAAAAGTTTGGATTTAAGAGTTCTAATCCCAAAGATAGACCCAGCAGTATCTCAAAGTGTGGTGTACCTTCCGCAGTTTCACCCAGTGCAGGCAACTGACCTACCCTCTGGACACAGGAATCATCTTCCCACAGAGACTTGTTCTTCCCGGGGTTCAAGCTCAGCTTGCAATATAATAGAAACCTATATGAAAACAGAACGATTGCATATATAAAAACAGTTTGAAACAACAACAGCACATACAGAAAATCAATTCAAATCCAATACAGTTCCCAGCTGGGATAAAGATCTCCATTTAGGCTTGTTGAAAGAGGACCGTCTTTAGCAGCCTGCACTGGAAGAACAACAGAGAGATGCATAGGATCACGCACACTGTAAATGTGTGGCACAGATGGGCCCATGTACATTGTAATCTTCTCTGTCTTTATTCAGGAGTAATAATCCCCGCTGCATCAAAAGAAGTTTACTCCCGGTGTGTGTTTTAGGACTGAAGCTGCTGAGAGACTGAGGAGGCAGAGTTTAAAGGCTCATTTGCATGCTCATTTTCAGAATTGCCCAAATGCTGCGCTTCTGTAGACATAATGCACTTTCCAGACCTTTATTGCTCGGATAACATGCCCCCCCCCCAGCACTGCGCAATCCAGTCCTATTTTCTTCCTGTCGCAGTTTCATGACTGATTTAATTGGGTTTCCCTCAGTCTCTCAGTGCTAAACAATATACCTGCAAAACAGCAAGTACAAAAGGGTTTGTGTGCATGAGAACTGGGAAAAGTCTACATTTGACGGAGGTGTGATCAACTTCCAGCCCCTTGGCAGCCCTTCAGTTTTGATAGGAGAGATGGGAACTGCTGAAGCTGACAGAGTTTGTTGGTTAATTTCTCTTGATTGGAGTCAGCAGAGGTGGCTTCAGGTTTGAGGGTGCCCTTGGCAAAACCGCTCCCTCCTTCATCCATGGGCCTACCTAGTGCTGTCAGGCAACACTGAACAATTGAGCCCAGCCACAATTTTAGTATCCTATGTTGCCCTAGAGCAGCCTTTCTCATCCTTGGGTCTCCAGATGTTTTTGGCCTACAACTCCCATCATCCCTAGCTAGCAAGGCCAGAGTTCAGGGATGATGGGAGTTGTAGTCCAACAATATCTGGGGACCCAAGGCTGAGAAACGCTGCCCTAGAGGATTGTGGGGAAAAATTTTAAGAGTGATTAGGCCCAGCTGTGCAACACTGCTTGAATTGTGGGCCAGCGATTTTTGTTTTTAAAAAGTTGGTCATTTTAGCAATACTTAACCCCGAGGTTTGGAAACAGAGGGAGGGGGGCGCTTGGAAACAGGTATCAGGTATGTGTCAGTGGTTAGGGAATCTGGGTCCCTGGATCACATCACTGCAGGTGAAAAAGATCCATCAGCTGTTCCGTTCTGCTTTAAAGCAATCTATTGCAGAACATATCCAAATTATACATATATCTATCCAGGGGGAGATACAACACTATCTTGGGGGAAGTGGGTGGGAAGCACAAATTGAAGGTCTCTTTCAGAAGCAAAACAAAGCATGGGATCGGGGGGGGGGGAGGCATTTCCAATTTAGGGCCTAGATGACCCATGATTTTAATGAAGTGGTTTTAATTTCTGTAGGTCAAGCTCTCTTTCCAGCCAGGGTTGACAAGCACCTAGAAAAAGAAAAAAACACCAACCCATTGAACCCTTGAAATTGGCAGTTATTGAGCTGGACCAGTTGTGTGTAAAGCCCGGGCATTTGGGTGGCTTGTCCCTGGTTTCTGATCTGTTTTCAAGCACATTTCAATTGCTCAATTTTTTGTGCACTGTGTAGTACCTTGGTACCCAGGGCCAGTGTGCCAGATTCAGAGGAGCCCTTAGCACCCACCCTGGTCACTAAACCTCCCTGCATGTTAGGGACTGGCTGGATGAGGAAGGGTGGTGGGGGCCACCCGCCCAAGAGCCCCCCAAGAAGGGCACAGAAGACGGCGACTTAGATCCCAGAACCTGATGGTGGGACACTGAAGTGCAGTCTGCCGAAGGGAGAAACTGGGAGGTGCTAGAAGCAGGGTCTTTGAGCGATCAAGGGGGGTCAGGGCCTTCCAGGACAAGGTTAGAGGCTGAAAGTCTCAGTGTGAGTGCAGACTCAGACAGAGGAGCCAGAGGTTGCCCCTGAGACACAGCAGCAGGACAGCCCCATCTGCTTGGGAAGGAACCAGAAAGAGAGGCTAGAGAGGGAAGGATGGGGCTAGTGTTCAGTTTCAGCAGCGTCTCGACTGGAATAAGATGAATCAGAGGACTACTGTGTTGCTATGTTCTGTTAAGAAAAAGCTAATTGCGTGTGTGTGCCTGCCCTGTGGATGACCTGGCTCTCTCCACAGCTCCTTGACACTGCAAATGTCTCAGAATGAATGCACTTTAAATAGCCCACCTCGTCTGATCTCACTGCAAACAGATCAGAACAATGCTCCACAGACAAGCCCCCTGGTGAGAGGGGAAATTGGTGGGAGTAAAGCTTGGGAGTTGGCTTTTGTGGGGACATGCCTCCCAGCCCTCACCTCCACTACACCTGCTGCCAATGTTCTTTTTGAATTTAATCTCTTTTAGGGATGTAAAAACACATCATTTTCAGCAACGGTCTTTATTCATCACATGCAGCACTGCTTCCATTCCACCGCAGCTCGTCTTCTGCCAAAAAAACCACAATTTGTCTCGCTGCTTGCTATGGTGAAATTAAATAACTTACCGTATTTTTCACCCTATAGGACGCACTTTTTCCCCTCCAAAAATGAAGGGGAAATCTGTGTGCATCCTATGGGACGAATACAGGCTTTTGCTGAAGCTTGGAGAGTGAGAGGGGTCGGTGCACACCAACCCCTCTCGCTCTCCAGGCTTCAGGAAGCTATCAGCAAGCCTGGGGAGCCCTGTGGGAGTTCCCGCAGGGCTCCCTAGGCTGCGGATAGCAGCCTGCTGCACGGAGCGTGGGGCGCGCTGGTTCAGAGCGCCCCGCGCTTTGGGCAGACATCAGCCAGCCCCACAATCTCGGGGGACAGTGGGCAGGCGCAGCGCCGCCATCCCGCTGTTCCTCGACCTGGTTTGGTTTCCCCGACCTGGTTTTGGGGGGGAAATAAAGGGGGGGGGAATTCCTTTATTCCCCCCCAAAAAAACTAGGTGCGTCCTATGGGATGGAGCGTCCTATGGGACGAAAAATACGGTACACAATTTATTGAATTTATCACGTAATTACGTTATTCCCTCCAATTCATTTCATTGCAAAGCAAACACAATACAAATGGAAGGGGGCTGGGCACTCTCAATGGCATATTTCTTGTCAACTGAAAGCAACAACAGCAAATAGTGACCATATCCATTGGATTGATTTCCATTCTGGATGTGGGACGAATAAGTGAACATTGGCGATTTCCACTCCTGTCTCCATTTTTTCTGGAATTCTCTGATATCTCTGGTCTCTGCACAGGGCCAGGGGACCTGGGGGGGGGGGGCAGCTTATGGCGATGATTTGCTCTGCCATGAAGGATTGGAGGCTCCGAATGGATGTGACTCTTGACTTGCCTAGATTGATTGCTTAGATTGATTGTAGGGAAGGTGATGGATGGGGGAAAGGAAAGGTCAAGAAGGAAAACAAACACAGTCTGTGGCAGCAAAGGGAGGGTGGGAGGAGGAAGATGAGTTGGTGGCATGGCATGGAATGAAGAGTCATAGCTCAGTGATAGAGCGTCTGCTCTGCGATGCCTCCAAGTCAGGCTGAGAATGTTCTCCTGTGTGAAACTGGAGAGCTGCTGCCAGCCAGTGTTGGCAATACTGAGCTAGATGAGCCAATGGCCTGACTCAGTATGCAGAAACTTTCTATGTTGATTCTAAGTTTTGAAAGAAGGGTGGTAGCTCAGTGTTATAGCATCCACTTTGCAGGCAAAAAGCCCCTGGTCCAACTTCCAGCACGACTGAGAAAGGCTCCCTGTTGAAATCCAGGAAAGCTACTGCCAGGTCGTGTAGGCAGTACTGAGCTCAATGGATTAGATCAGCGCAAGGCAGCTTCCTATGTTCCTATGTCTTTGGGCTTTAGCTCTGTGGTAGGGCATCCTCATTGCATGTGGAAAGTCCTGGGCTCAGTTCCTGGCATCTCCAAGTTGGGTTGGGAATGTTCCTCATTTGAAACCATGCAAAACCACTGTCGATCAGTGTGGACAGCACTGAGCTAGATGGACCTGATATCAGCCACCCGCAGAGCTGGCAAGAAGGCAGAAGGGAAGAGATGCTGTGAGGGATGGAAGAGTTAATTGGCCATTGTTCCCAACTGTGTGGCAGAGCTGAGGTTAGCTGAAGCCATCAATACAGCCAAACAGAGGGGATTTACTTTCAGGTGGGATATTCTGTTCTGTCGGCCATCAGTGCATTCTTGAAAAGCAAGCAGAGGGGAGATGTAATTCCATCTGGCCATGCCTTGAGCTGAGGCTGGAGTCCCAGAGGCGACGACCCATCCGTGAAGCAGAGGGAGGCGGGCGCTTCCTGCAACGGGCTGTAGGGCCTCAGCAGGGTGGTTAAGGTGTCTGATCCTTGGGGAGTTTTCCTGCGTTGCAACAAGCCCCGCTGGAATGGAAGGGAGCTGTGCCATGTTGCTTGGGGGGGGGCGGTCGTTAATTAGCTTTGGGACCAAGGCAGCATTGGGATTCTGCACCTCAGGTCGCAAAATTATGAATTAAATCGCTGAGTTCTGCAAAGGCAACATGGAGGAGGAGGAGGAGGAAGCTGACAGCCATTGATTCCCCCTGGACTAGTTGTGTTCAAGGAGGCAGGCAGGAGGGGATCTGGCTGAGAGCAGGCTGCGCTTGGTGGGGCCACTCCCCACTTGCCCTGGTTGACGAGCCATCACTGCCCATGCAGAGCACATCTGCCTACAGTTGCAGGGGGGTTGAACTAGATTACCCCTTGGGTCCCCTCCAATTATATGATTGGTGGCGCTGTGGGTTAAACCAGAGAGCCTAGGACTTGCTGATCAGAAGGACGGTGGTTCGAATCCCCACGATGGGGTGAGCTCCCGTTGCTCGGTCCCTGCTGCTGCCAACCTAGCAGTTCGAAAGCTTGTCAAAGTGCAAGTAGACAAATAGGTACCGCTCCGGTGGGAAGGTAAACAGCGTTTTTGTGCATTGCTCTGGTTCACCAGAAGCGTCTTAGTCATGCTGGCCATATGACCCGGAAGCTGTACGCCGGCTCCCTCGGCCAATAAAGCGAGATGAGCGCCGCAACCCCAGAGTCAGCAACGACTGGACCTATTGGTCAGGGGTCCCCTTTACCTTTACCTAATTGCAAGTGACCCTCTGTGCGTCTCCTGATTCACTGGCAGGATTCCCAGAATGGACAGTGATTTATCCATGTTTCAGTGTATCTGAAGAAGTGTGCATGCACATGAAAGCTTATACCCAGAACAAACTTAGTTGGTCTCTGAGGTGCTACTGGACAATTTTTTAGTGATTTATCCAGGGAGACCTAAGCCCAGGTAATGCCCCAGTTTTTCAAAATGCACAGTAAGGTTGTTATCTGAGGTAGACCAACAGTGATAATGG
This sequence comes from Podarcis vaucheri, assembly GCF_965113315.1. Taxonomy (NCBI): domain Eukaryota; kingdom Metazoa; phylum Chordata; class Lepidosauria; order Squamata; family Lacertidae; genus Podarcis; species Podarcis vaucheri. Next base: position 36,729,530 of record NC_138752.1, read on the forward strand.
AGAGTCTTCGCTCCAGATATTTTATACAGTGGTATCCCGTGTTAAGTACTTAATTCGTTCCGGAGGTCCGTTCTTAACCTGAAACTGTTCTTAACCTGAAGCACCACTTTAGCTAATGGGGCCTCCTGCTGCTGCTGCTGTCGCTCCGCCGGAGCACGATTTCTGTTCTCATCCTGAAGCAACGTTCTTAACCCGAGGTAATATTTCTGGGTTATCGGAGTCTGTAACCTGAAGCATATGTAACCTGAAGCGTATATAACCCTAGGTACCACTGTATTTTCCTGTGTTTAGGGTATTTTTTCTTTACTTCAAAGGGATATATAGGTCCCAGGGCATGATCTGCAGGCATATGATGTTCTCTGGAACAGGTTCAAAGGAGAGCCGCACATATGGTCAGGGATACGAGGAATGATCAGAAGAAGTGGGAATATTTGGGCTGGAGAAGACTGAAGTGGTAGCCCACTTCAAATCCCCAGAGGACAGTCACGTAGAAGAGAGCAATGACTCTCTTGAAGTGCTGTACGTAGATGGTATATAACAACATACCGGTAACAGTGATGATAATGATGGCAATAATATTAATAATATCATTAAATAAATAATAAAGTGTAGATGATCACCAAAGAGGAACTGTGTCAGAGAAGGGGTGGAGCCATATATGAATATACATAAACAGAACAGCAATAAAAAAAAATGTGGTGCAGCGATTAATATAAATAAACTGTAATAAATCATCCGCGCCAGCCGGTGTTTGGCAGGGAGAATCCTGAAGGGGCTTAGGAATGAAGTGAGTGAGCTACCAACAAAGCAACATAAATTATCATTAAGCAGCGCTGGAGAAAAGTGAAGTCTGGAAGGCAGCCAGAAGCACATTGGGTGTTGGTTTTTTTTAAGAAGTTGCTGTGCAAACACTGGGAATTATGGAATCCCAGACAAGGGAAAAGGAGCAGAGAATGTGTGTAATAGGGTGGGCTTGCTTTCAGAGATTTGCAGAGAAAGAGGGCAGGGTTGAGGGGTAAGGGACGATAAGACACGTTGTCCTCTTTGCCTTTGAGGAGATGCCTTTCAATGAAGTCCGTTCAAAGGAGACTGGATAACTGGTAACCCTGGTAACCACTGGGCAAGAGGTGCAGGGTTGCCATGGTTTGGGATGAGCAGAGGCAGCAATGCACCCTGGGAAATTGGTATGCAGAATGCTTGGCCGTCTATAAGCAAAGGCTGCTGCGCTCCGTGAGATCCCTGGTATCCTGGGTACAGATAGCCGGCGTGCAAATCGAATGCGTTAGCACGCCAGATGTGACGGGTGTAATAAACCACAGCATTTCCCTTCAAATTAATTGCAAGGGAGGGGGCTTATCTCCTGTCCTTTCCCAGTTGTCACTTTTGCTTTGAATGCATGCCACTGAAGTTCCACAGAGAGGTGGCGAGATAAAAATGCAATAAGCAACATAAAATCAGTTACATGGGAAGCAATATTCCCTCAGTGTGTGTTGAATAGGGTAGCCACTAGCACAGTGCAGAAAAAGAGGTCACATAGTTGTAGTCTTACTCAAAGCAAACCCACTGAAATTAATGGATATGACTAGGTTCATTAATTTCATTGGGTCAACTCGGAGTAGAACGTAGCTGTCTATCTAAAACAATATACCCCGGGTGTGTATCAAGTATGGTGGTTGCCTACACATCACCCAGAAAGGGGAGACCGATTTTCATCTTGATTGATTGTGTTTGAGTCACTTTACACCAGATAAGCTCAAAGTGACCTACAGAATACAAATGACTGGCCCTACCATTAGATGGAGTGAGGCAGCTGCCTCAGGCCGCAGATCCTGGGCAGGCTTTCTTGCCTCAGGTGCTTGGAGGATGCAATCCTGTTGCCAGTGTAGATGTAAGATTTCAACTGCCCATAGAATTGGAGGAGGCAGGGTTTCCATCCTGGCCTTTGCCTCATGAAATGTCTTGGGCCGGCTCTAGAGATCACCGTAGAAGCAGGATATGACTAAAATATTCTATTTGCTGTTGGATCCTATTTTTTCTATGTTCTGCTAGAGAAAAGTGCCCTGGCAGTTGAAGAAACAAAAAACACACACAAAAAAGTGCCTTTTTGAAAGCAGCCGTTCAGATAAGTGCCACTTTGAAAGGTTCAGACCGTCATCTTGATTCAAAATGGCGCCCGATTGCAGCTAAACATAGATGAAAACCTGCTGCTTGGTCTCCAGAACCGTTGTGCAAAATTTGGTGATGGTCTCTTAAGAGGTACCCAAATGCATGGGAAACAGACAAAGAACTTTCCAAAATGCACAGTGCTCTGTTTGTGTGTCAGTGTTGGTTTCCATGCTTCTGATTCAACCCCCATCATCTCCAGGCAATAAACTGCAGGCAGCAGTGATGGAAAACTGCCTTTACCTGAGACCCCAGAGTGCAAGTCAGATCAAGAAGCATACCACTAGAGAGCCAGTTCTTTGCATGGTGCAGTGACACCCTCCCTGTGGCCAGTGCGGTGAGAGGTATTCTGGAACTCTAGATTCAAGCAAACCCAGCCTTGTACGTTGATCAAGGTGGGAGCCGGCTGCCTGTACTCTGTCAGAGTGACCGGGTTGCTATGCTCCTGTAATTATGAGTGGATGAGTTTTTATCCTCCTCCATTTCTAATCAGTTAATTGGCCACATCACCCTCTCCTCTTGCCTGGTTTTAGCAGGGATGTTTCTTCAGCTACTGCAAGCCAGAGCCTTGATTTTGTAGGACTTGATGTGGTCATTGAGATTGATATTTTGTAGGGGTTTGTTTGCACTTGTTTGTGTGTGTGTGTCAGGTGTAGATCAGCAATAAAAACACTGGTGTCTGTGAAGTTAACTCTTTATTCAAAGAAACCAAAACAGTGTGATCCCTGCAACTCTTCCCAGTAGGTCTTGCCCCAATGAGGCAGTTGTGAAGACTGAAGGTCCCTGCCTTCCCACAGCTGCCTAAGTCCCCTCCTCTCTAGGGGTCCCCCCCATCTGTGTGCAACCAATCTCTCCTCTGCTCTGTTCCTTTCTCTGCATATTCTGGGAGACCAGTGGGGAAGGGAGCTGGTTGCAGCAGAAGGGGGAGTCTCCCTGGATGCTTTGGCAGTAGGCCAAATTCCTGTCTCCTGGCCTCCTCCTCTCCAGCCTCCACTTCAGCCTCTGGACAGCAGTGTACAAAGATTGCTACCAAAAGGAAATAAAGCAAAGATTTAAAATATACCTATAAAACAGCACGTCAAACAACGGATATAAGAAAGCCATAGAAGGCAGCCTCCCAGATATTGCTGGACTACAACTCCCATCACCCCTTGCCAACAACATCTAGAGGGCCATTGGTTCCCCATCCCTGGCTAAGAGAGAGAGAGGCTTGCCTAAGAGCGTAGCAGAGGTCAGTTCTGAACCTGGCACCCTCTGTTTCACAGCTCAGGCAGAACAGCAGTAGACACGCTTTGATGGTGCCTTCAGAGAGCAACATCCACGTTCCCTGGTGCCCTTCCAGCCTTTGAACCAAAGCAAGTCAAGTCAAGGCAATGATGTAGGATGCTCTTGCCTGAAGCCTGTTAATGAAGCAGCACCTTGGACAGTTGGGCAGGTGCTCTGCTGAGTCCCAGAGCTGGCTGGGCGAAATTCTCCCAGCGCTGAGAGCCAGCAGAGAGCAGCTTGTGCACCTGGAGTGGAATATCTGCAGGATCTATGGGAACTTTGCCCAGTGGGTCACTGAAAGCTTGTGCTTTCCAGGGAGGGATCTAGGAAAGCCATGTGTCTTGCACAAACTAAACTTGGGAGGGATGGCTGAGATCACTCACTGGTGAAAGATACTCTGCATATGCCAAGGGGCACTGTCTTCTTTTGTGTATTCTGGGATGGAGCCCTGGCAAGGGAAAAAGGAAGGAGCTATGCCTGGATGAGTGCCAATGAGTCAGGGCTGAACCCATATCCGTTGGGTTTCTTGTGGTGGGGAGGGGCTTTCATCCATCCCAGCTCTGTGCTTTGTTGAGATTGGACTTTGGGATTACCTGGTTTTAGGTATGAAGACACAAGAGGCCACCCACTTTGCTGAAGCCATGCAGGTATGGGTCTTGCCCATGTCAGGATGGGCGACTGACTCCCTGAGACCTTCAAGTGCACTGCCTTGGGTACCATGGCAGAAGGGCAAGCTGCCTATACAGAATCAGGTCCATCTACACTGATGGGCAGCGACACTCCAGGATCTCAAGCAGGGGTCTCTCCTAGCTCTACCTAAAGATACCGGACTTGGGATCTTCTGAATGCAAAACAGGTGCTCTGTCACTGAGCTACGACCCCCTCCCTTTAGCAATATAGGAAGCTGCCTTATCCTGAGTCAGACCAGTGGCCCATCCAACTCAATTTTGCCCACACTAACTGGAAGTAACTCCAAGGTTCAGATGGGGGACATTCCCAGTCAAACCTGGAGATGCCAGGGATTGAACCTGGGACCTTCTGCAGCAAAGCAGATGCTTTGCCATCGAGCTGTGGTCCTTCCCTTTAGGAATGGAGGAAGTTCCCTTATCCTGAATCAGACGATTGGTACATCTAGGTCTCTATTGCCTGCTCTGACTGGCAGCGGCTCTCTAGTCTTTGGGGCAGAGACTAGTTTCCCAGCCCTTACCTGGAGATGCTGGGGACAGAACCTGGGTCTTTTCGTGCATGCAAATCAGAATCTCTACCACTGAGCTGTATCCCCCCTCTTTTTAAAGTAGCTTCGTTTTCTTTGCTGCTGTTCTAATCAGTTAATGGCTTAAACGCTTGGCTATCATTTGACTGGGCAATTGATCACGTTTCACCATTGCCACCTATGCAGCCCCTATCAAACACACAACCCCACTGCGCACCCAGAAGGCTCCTACTAGGTGATGTTTCTGCACATTTTCACCTGAGAGGTTTGATGTGGGGAGAGAGGCGTGCCTTCTAACAAATTCTGGAGCCCCTGCTCCCATAAACAAACCTTTTCCCTTGTCTACCCTCTTGTGGGCTAATGGTATTGATTTCTGTGTTAACACCAGCTATGATTCTATTCTATGTTCTGCCACGTAATAATGGGGTGGTTGTTCCCTGCACTGTAATTTTCCCCCTGTTTCTTTCAAGAGGCCGGCTGGACTTAGCAAATGATCTGCAAACTCTCTGGCCCTCCCTGCCCTGAGGGCACAAAGCCTGATCACGTGGCCTCCAGCATTTGCAATGAGCTGCTAATGAGCTGCCAATTACTTATTGGCAGAGCGGATGTACCCAGGGTTTGGGGCAACTGCAGAGCTGAAGTGTGCAGCATCCCCATGCTAAGGAAATAAATCATCTGGTTTTACAGCTTGCGTGGAGAGTAAGAGCTGCTCCCTGCACACATTTTATCATGCCAAGGATGCTGTAGAAGGACGGGGGGGGTGCTGTTAGTTGATAGTGGCGTATTAAACAATGTGTGGTATGGGGATACTGGCTAGAAAAGAGCTTGTCTCCACTGTTAGAAACACAGATACAGTCATACCTCGGGTTACAGTCGCTTTAGGTTGCATTTTTTTGGGTTATGGACCCGCCGAAACCTGGAAGTACTGGAACGGGTTACGCATAGGCGCCGACTCCATGGGGCTTGAGGGGGCCCGAGCCCCCTCAAAAATTCGTTTGGGGGGGCTCTGCCCCCCCAATAATCTCCAGTGCCCCTCCAGCAGAGCGCCATCCATCGCCGCCCCTCCCCCAGTCCAAAATGCACAGGGTCGGGCTGCATGCCTCCTGCCCTCCCTCCCGAGCAAAAGCTCCACCCAATTTCCTTTGGAGCTGATTAATAGGCGCAGCACGCTCTCCCCTATTCGCTCATGAGGAGGCGGCGCCACTTTATTTGCATATTCATGAGCTTATTTATTATTCATGAGCTTTCCCGGCCCCCCCCCCCAATATTTTTTATAAGTCCGCGTCCCTGGGGTTACGTCCAGGTTTCGGGGGTCGTGCATGCACAGAAGCACCGAATCGCAACCCGTGCATGCACAGACGCACCACTGCAGGTTGCAAACGCTGTGGGTTGCAAATGTGCATCCCGCATGGATCACGTTTGCAACCCGAACGTCCACTGTACAGTATATAAGCTAGGCGCCAAATGGCTCCTTAAACCAAGGTTACAGTTGCCAAAATATAATGCCTTCTTGTCATTTTTGGACCAGATGGATCTAAAATCTTATTTTTCAAATGATGGGCTGACTTGAGATTGATTATCAGTTAAACACCTGGCTAGTTCAGATGGCAACCTTGAGCTGGGTTAAGAACGTTGAGAACTTAAAGAAATAAGGTGACTTGATCCTGCAGCAGTCTGTTTATATATTGGCCTATTCCTGCTTCTGTTTTCTTAGTGGTGACACAAACCATTCATAATGTAAGAATATTCTTCACAATTGTGAACAGGGCAGTGGGGTGGGGTAAGTGAAGACAAGCTACAACCATTAACTATAATGCTCTTGTTCCGGCTGCACAGAAAAAGCATTTTGGTTCCTGAAATTCATTCTGATTGTGCAAATAAAATATAGCTGATAGAATTCTACAGGATGTGGTATTAGCGTGTGAAAGGAGTCAGGATCCAGTGATCCCCAGGCATGCACCTCGAGATGGTGGAGACGTCAGGCACTATCCTGGCGCCCAGGCATCTTCACTTGGTCCTAGTGGCTGATAGCTAGGTGCAAAATGCGCCTAGGTAAAGGTAAAGGTACCCCTGACTGTTAGGTCCAGTCGTGGCCGACTCTGGGGTTGCGGCGCTCATCTCGCTTTATTGGCCGAGGGAGCCGGCGTACAGCTTCCGGGTCATGTGGCCAGCATGACTAAGCTGCTTCTGGCGAACCAGAGCAGCACACAGAAACGCCGTTTTACCTTCCTGCTGGAGCGATACCTATTTATCTACTTGAACTTTGATGTGCTTTTGAACTGCTAGGTTGGCAGGAGCAGGGACCGAGCAATGGGAGCTCACCCCGTTGCCGGGATTTGAACTGCCGACCTTCTGATCAGCAAGCCCTAGGCTCTGTGGTTTAACCCAGAGCACCACCTGCATCCCTTTCTAGTGGCTGATAGTCAGGTGCAAAATGCGCCTGGCGCCTGGATAATTTCGAACTCTTCTTGTCTCCCATAACACTGGAACTCATGGTTGTTAAATGAAGCTGAATGTTGGACGATTCGGCACAGAGCAAAGAAAGTCCTCCTTCGCACTAAGTCCCACAGTAGGCAGCGATGGCTTCGAAAGAAGATCAGGCCAATTAATGGAGGATAAGGCTGTCAATGGCTGGCCTCAAGCAGAGCCAGGGCTTTTTCGGCCGTGGCCCCAATCTGGTAGAACACTCTGTCACAAGAGACTAGGGCCCTGCGGGACTTGACATCTTTCTGCAGGGCCTGCAAGACAGAGCTGTTCCACCAGGCCTTTGGTCAAGATGCAATCTGACCCCCTCCTGTAATCCTCATAGCACTCCAGCCCAATGGTTGCCATTAATTTGATTTTGAATTGATTTTAGAATGAATTGATTTTAGAATGTATTTCAATTAACTGATTGTGATTTTATGTAAGTTGTGTTACTTTTACAGTGGTACCTCAGGTTAAGTACTTAATTCGTTCCAGAGGTCCGTTCTTAACCTGAAACTGTTCTTAACCTGAAGCACCACTTTCGCTAATGGGGCCTCCTGCTGCTGCTGCACTGCCAGAGCCCGATTTCTGTTCTTGTCCTGAAGCAAAGTTCTTAACCTGAAGCACTATTTCTTTATTAGCGGAGTGTGTAACCTGAAGCATATGTAACCTGAAGCGTATGTAACCCGAGGTACCATTGTATTGTTGTTAGCCACTCTGAGCCCAGCTTTGGCTGGGGAGGGCGGGATATAAATAATTTTTATTATTATTATTATTATTATTATTATTATTATTATTATTATTATCATCATCATCATCATCATCATCATCATCATTATTATTATTATTACTACTACTACTACACAATGACAGTGTTCCACCTCCACTGTTGGAAGCTGTAGGCCTCTGAAGACCTCTTTCTGGGAATTACAGGCAGGCAGAGTGCTGTTGCACTCAGATCCTGTTTACCGACTTCCCACCAGCATCTGACTGGCCCCTGTGAGAACAGGATGGTGGACTAGATAGGCCCTTGATCTGACCCAGCAGCAGGGTTTGCCTCATGTTTTTTATGCCCTCCCACCCATGTTACTGCTGTATGAACTTCAGCTTGCATTGAAGATTGTGTTACTTTTGGCAGAATCTTGATGCTCTCTGATAACCGACAGAAGCCGCTGTTCTCTATGTGCAGCCAGATAACTGGTAGGGTAGTACCGTCGGAATCAAATCTGTCCTCAAAAACGTATTATGCAATAAATGGCAGGGGCTGCGTAGGGGCTTAATTGCGGAGCTGTGCGCATTACTCCCCAGTGGGATGTGTCTGCCTGTGACCTGTAGTTCTTGCCGGAGTGGTACATTGTCTCGATAAGTTGAACTCGCCTTGAAGCACAGACTTGCCAACAAGATTGAACATCGCTGTATCAAAGCAATCAAGTGAAAATTAGCTGGGGTAGACATTGCTGGAGGGCAGGATGTCTCACCATTGGAAACACGGGGCAGCCATCAAAAGTGACATACTATCCAATATTCCAGCGACAGAAATAAGGACAATCGTGTGCACATGTAACATTCAGATTACTGCACCATTGATTTCTTCCTTAAAGCTGCACAGAACAACATGCAAGCTGTTAACACCAGTCCTCCTGCGAAGTGTTGCGTTCCTGATTTCTTTTGCAAAAATCCTGCGGTGATCTAAAGCAAAAGGACAAGTTTGTCATTTTGGGAAAGAATTGCAAGAAAAGCCTGATTGTGCCCAGTGGGTTGTATTCAGCGTAGCTCTAAGAGGTATGTTCCATTGGTGCAACAATTTCTTCTTGTGCAATGGAACGTTCTTCCTAATATAAATGGATAGCTCAGTCGGTAGAGCATGAGAATCTTAATCTCAGGGTCGTGGTTTTGAGCCTCACGTTAGGTGAAAGATTCCTGCATTGCAGGGGGCTGGTCTAAATGACCCTTGGGGTCCCTTCCACTCTGTTGTTGTTTAGTCGTGTCCGACTCTTCGTGACCCCGTGGACCAGAGCACGCCAGGCACTCCTGTCTTCCACTGCCTCCCGCAGTTTGGTCAGACTCATGTTTGTAGCTTCAAGAACACTGTCCATCCATCTCGTCCTCTGTCGTCCCCTTGTCCTTGTGCCCTCAATCTTTCCCAACATCAGGGTCTTTTTCAGGGAGTCTTCTCTTCTCATGAGGTGGCCAAAGTATTGGAGCCTCAGCTTCACGATCTGTCCTTCCAGTGAGCACTCAGGGCTGATTTCCTTCAGAATGGATGTGTTTGATCTTCTTGCAGTCCATGGGACTTTCAAGAGTCTCCTCCAGCACCATCTCCCTTCCACTCTACAATTCTCTAATTCTATGAATCTGCCCCCCTGGAGTTCTCCCAATCCTCCAGAGCAGATTTCTGGGTGGTGTGGAACCCTCTCAGGGAGAAGAGAGGGGGGCAGTCCTGTGGTGCTGGCATCCATCTTTGCCTGAGCACCAGTATTTATCTAAATACCGCCAAATGCATAGAGGTCCATTGATTCTAATGGGCTTACTCTGAGTAGAACTCAGTTGGACACTATCCATACTCAAGAATTCAAAATGAACTTCACTCGCAGGGACTTTCGTATTAGAGGTTATGCACGGACAAAACCTTGGCGTTCATAGTTCTGCGCTGACATTCATGTATGCAAGAATCAAGAGGATAGTGCTGATTAATTTGTTCAGCAGTGTCCATGCGCATGATGCTTGGCAGAGAATGAGAAGGCCACGCCCTTCCCCCAAGGGGTTTACAATCTAGAAATAGACATAGAGGAGACAGCAGAGGAAGGAGATGGAAGTGGAGGTGGGATAAACGGGGGAATAAGATGTGATTGCTGCAGTTGCATGTACCTAGGCTTAGTTACATTAAGATACATGGACAGGTGTTCGCCAGAGGTTTGCTGGGAAAAAGAAGAGTGAGCTTCCCATTGCTAATGTGGCTTTGAAACCTGAAAAATAACCATTGTAGAAACTTACACCCAATAGGTGTTTTTTTTTTAAAGGCATCCCCTAAAAGCACGGGTATTACTAAGGGGTGTCTTGTGCCCCAGGTCACAAACTTCCTGCCCCCCCTTTTTAAACATTGTTTACAGGTAGGGATGTAAGAAAGCATTGTTTTGTCTCCTTCCCTGTATTCATCACATGCAGCAGTGTCTCTGTTCTGCGGCAGTTCATCTTCCGCCCCCAAATATGTTATCTGTCTTGCTGTCTGCAGTGGCAAAATTATATCCCTTACATAATTAACCACCTAAATCATGTAAATTGCATTGTTGTGATGTAATACCATCCCATTAGTTTCAGTGCAAGGCAAATAATGCCATGGGGGGGGGGGGGAGAGCATCTATACATATAAATTAGCATGTGCAGATTTCCTGTCCGCCTTTTAAATATGTCCTCAAGGGGACAGTATTTCAGCAGGGGTGGATACCAGAAATGCAGATCTTTCCCTGGTGAATTGGGACAGGTTTCATGGTTCGAAGGTTGAATCCAGGACTCAGGAGACCCGGGTTCAAATTTCCACTCAGCCATGAAGCTCACTGAGTGACCTTGGGCCAGTCGCTGCCTCTCTGAGAGCCAGTGTGGTGTAGTGGTTAAGAGCGGTAGATTCGTAATCTGGTGAACCGGGTTCGCTTCCCTGCTCCTCCACATGCAACTGCTGAGTGACCTTGGGCTAGTCATACTTCTCTGAAGTCTGTCAGCCTCACTCGCCTCACAGAGTGTTTGTTGTGGGGGAGGAAGGGAAAGGAGAATGTTAGCCGCTTTGAGACTCCTTCGGGTAGTGATAAAGCGGGATATCGAATCCAAACTCTTCTTCTTCTCAACCTAACCTACCTGTGGAACCAAAGAAATGTCCCTCTCCTCTGGTGTAGGGCAGTACAGTGGTACCTCGGGTTACATACGCTTCAGGTTACAGACTCCGCTAACCCAGAAATATTACCTCGGGTTAAGAACTTTGCTTCGGGATGAGAACAGACATGGTGCCCCAGTGGTGCGGCAGCAGCAGGAGGCCCCATTAGCTAAAGTGGTGCTTCAGGTTAAGAACAGTTTCAGGTTAAGAACGGACCTCCAGAACGAATTAAGTACTTAACCTGAGGTACCACTGTACTGAGGTAGGTGGCCATTAGGTCTGGCTCAGAAAAAGTCAGGTCCCTGTCAGGTCCGTCAATCCCATTATCATCTCCTCTGACTGGTGGCAGCTGTCTAGGGTCTTGGCCATTCCTTTATCTGCTGACTGTGCCTTTTTCTCAGGTGGCAATACCCGGGATCGAACCCAGGACTTTGGGCATGCACAGCACGCATTCTCTAGCCTTGGGTCACCGCCCCGTCCCTAAGAGGGATGCGAGGTTTGAGAAGTGTGCGGTCTTTTGAGGAGAGAAGCGGCTGCTACCAGAGGGAGACATAGCGACTGCCTATAAATACCTGCCACAGACAACAGAGTGAGGAAGCGGGGGGCGGGGGGGGATGATCGTTTAGTCAATGAGAAGCAGTTAAACACAGCAATTTTAGTCTGAGCTGGAGGAAGAAAGTAATAATAATGAATCAACGGAATGAATTATGCAACAGAGTCCTGGGCTCGCCACCCTATTTATCCCAATTCATGGTATGGGATGAAGTGGGTTTGGGGAGGACGCTGGAATGTAATTGTCATTGTGCCCCGATCCAAACATCTAGGTGCAGCTGACTTGGGAATGCAATGTATAGGCCTGGTTGCTGTATCTCATACAAGGATCCTCATCAAGCAGGGCCAGATTTTTTAAAATAAATGTACATGATAAAATTATGCATCTGGGTAGGCTTGCCCAAGTTTTTAAATAGGCATTGAAAGCAGTACAACAAAGGCCTAGTGCCTATATAAATCTATATCTGCTTAATTAGCAAGTCTTCCCAGAATAACTCAGTGAAAACTCAATGGCCAGAAAAGGTTGGTGAGCAACGGGAGGAATAGATATAAAGTGACCAGAGAGACCCAACTCCATGTCTGGACGAACCGTTTCCTTGCTCATTTGTTGTTGTTGTTTAGTTGTTTAGTCGTGTCCGACTCTTCGTGACCCCATGGACCAGAGCACGCCAGGCACTCCTGTCTTCCACTGCCTCCCGCAGTTTGGTCAAACTCATGCTGATAGCTTTGAGAACAATGTCCAACCATCTCGTCCTCTGTCGTCCCCTTCTCCTTCTGCCCTCCATCTTTCCCAACATCAGGGTCTTTTCCAGGGAGTCTTCTCTTCTCATGAGGTGGCCAAAGTATTGGAATCTCAGCTTCACGATCTGTCCTAACAGTGAGCACTCAAGGCTGATTTCCTTCGGAATGGATAGGTTTGATCTTGCAGTCCATGGGACTCTCAAGAGTCTCCTCCAGCACCATAATTCTAAAGCATCAATTCTTTGGCGACCAGCCTTCTTTTTGGTCCAGCTCTCACTTCCATACATCACTACTGGGAAAACCATAGCTTTAACTATACGGACCTTTGTTGGCAAGGTGATGTCTCTGCTTTTTAGGATGCTGTCTAGGTTTGTCATTGCTTTTCTCCCAAGAAGCAAGCATCTTTCTAAATGTCCTTTGGACAGAAGAGCTCCCCATTCATATGACTGGGAGGAACCAATGAATTGTATGTGGCCGGGATTGAGCAAAGAAAACATAACCCAAATTGTGAAAGGGGGGGAGGAGAACCAATATGGAGGGACTGCAAACAGCCCATTGGGAAGTGAGTGCGCTCTGTGGGCACGGAATGCTGAGAAGCTGTTGGAGGGAAGAAAAAGGGGAAATGGGGAGTAGAGAATGGAATGGAGCTGGTGGAACTATGACCGGGTGGGCTCCACACTGCAACATTTTTTTGCAGGGCTCCTGCTTGCGCTGACTAATGCAGCTATGCTTCCACTCAGAGGGAGGCACAATGGGACTAATCTCAGATCCCGTCTTCACTCATATCAGGCTAGTCCCTTTTGAATTTTTAGGTGGCGAGCCTTGCAGGTTGGGGGGCGGGGAGCCGCCAAGGCAAAATCTGCAGGGGGAGGAGGCAGTGCTCTTTGCAGTGGGTGACATCATGAGGGCTGGTGTATCTAGAGCAGAGAGATGTATGGCGGTTCTGCACTGTACCCTGAAAGGGGAAGGGCTGATGATGCCTTTCGGGAGGGGGAGGGGAGTTCTGCTCAGAAAAGTGCAAATTGTGTCCTGCTACTTCCAGACTATCCATATCCCTCCCCCTTATGCTGCTCTGAAGCAGCGTTTGTGCATGGATCCGGCACAAAATGTATGCAATTAAGCAAGATTGGGGGGGGGTGGAATGATAGAGAAAAGTTTTCCTCCTTCTCTAATAACTCTAGAACTCACAGACATCTAATGCAGCTGTATGTTGAAAGATTCAGGAGAAAAGAAAGTACTTCTGCATGCAGCGCATAGTTAAAAAACTATGAAACTCGCTCCTGCAATATGTACCGATGGCCACAATTTGGATGAGTTCAGCAGCATCTGGAGGGTCAAAAATCCCCCACATCTGATATACATGCAGCAGATTTTAAAAAAATCAAATCAGGAGGGAGGGTAGGTGATATACTATTTTAAGAGTATTTGCTGTGGATATTCCGTATTTGCACTTCATAATAATTACAGCAATGCTAGCCTGACACCCACACTTGTATATTTAAGTAGCTGTGCCTTTGGTATACATATCTAAAACCCCATTCAGTAGTTTCTATAACAACAACTGGGACCAGTTTTCTGTGTCCTCACTCACCTTTCAGCTTGAACCAGGCGCGGATGTACAAAACCTACATGAGCATCTGAACTGCCATGGTTCTGAACTCCGCTTTCCCAAATGTTATTTCATTAACTTGCATGTTAACATTGGCATTTGCAGAATTGTGATATTTCAGAGTTCATGGTTTCTGAGTGAAAGTTGGGGGGGGAGGAGAGAATAGCAGCCTGGGTTTTGGATGGATGCAACAGACTCAACTCCTGCATCCCAGAAGGCTTGGGCTATTAGGAAGGCGTGATGGTTGACCAATGCCTTTCCTTTTCTGTCTTCCAGTGTGACCATGAGTGCGGGCTCTATTGAGCAGGAACCGACACGCAAGCTGGCTTGCTGTGGGGTCCCCCTCATCACGGAGGACATGCAGTCACTGGCCATCCGCACGCTGTCCGGCACGGACATCAACAAACACTATGACCTCATCCGCGAGCTGGGAAAGGGGACCTACGGCAAGGTGGACCTTGTTTCCCACAAGAGCACAGGTGAGCTCAGCAGTGCCCTCTGCTGGTAGAGTCCAAGCAAGAGAACACCCATGCCTTAGGTCAGGTGTGAGGGACCATTGTCCCTCCAGGTGTTGCTGATCTGCAGCTCCCATCAGGTTGGTCATTGACCAGGGATGATGGGGTTTGTAGCAACATCTGCAGGACTACACATTCCCCATACCTGCCTTATGTACTCCTGAGATACCTGGCTTCTGAAGCAATTACCTCTTCCACCTGTATGTTTCATTTAAAGCAGCCTGACGGCCACATTCCCTTCTGGGCAATATTCCAGGGGCCACATTCCAGTGGTGGGGCCAGAGTCAAATGTGAGCAGAGCAGTGAATCTAAACATTACCTTTGCACAGCTATCTAGGTCAGACTTCCTCAAACTCGGCCCTCCAGATGTTTTGAGACTACAATTCTCATCATCCCTGTCCACTGATCCCACTAGCTAGGGATCATGGGAGTTGTAGGCCAAAAACATCTAGACGGCCAAGTTTGAGGAAGCCTTGTCTAGACTCTATGCACCCTCAATCCAATTCACCCTGTCCTCTCTCAGGGATTGACCATAACACATCCCACAACCTGTGGGGAACCTTCAGCCCCATCAAAAGTTCCTTTCCAGTTATCATGATTGCTCCATCAAGGCGGTAAACTCTGAAATCATTTTGTTCTGCTTCTGTAAGTCAAAGTGAGTGACATCCTGAGCATTCTCCGTCCTTCCTCCCACTTCTCTCCCCCCCCCCCATTTACAGGCAACAAGATGGCACTGAAGTTTGTCAACAAGAACAAGACGAAACTGAAGAACTTCCTGAGGGAGTTCAGTATTACCAATACACTCTCCTCGAGCCCCTTTATCATCAAGGTCTTTGATGTGGTCTTCGAGACGGAGGACTGTTACGTGTTCGCCCAGGAATATGCACCTGGCGGAGACCTCTTTGACATCATTCCGCCACAGGTAACTAGGCCTCAGTTCCACTGACTTTTTGGCTGTTTGGGTCCCTCAGGCCACATTCAACCCATACATCTAAAGCACTATGATACCTCATTAAACAGGCATGGCCTCCCTCTAAGAATTCTGGGAGCTATAGTTTGTTAAAGGAGTTGAGCTGCAATTCTCAGAGCGGTTTAGCATTCGATCCCAGGAATTGACTGAACCCTTATATCCTGACTTGAGCACTGAGATCAGCTTCAGGAGAATCATTGGTCATTCCCCAAGTTGACAAGGCTCACTTTGATAACAACAGGAAATGGAGCCTTTAGAGTCGTTGAGTGTTCTTGGGAGGCCATGTTTATTCCTGGCGTTTCCAGCTGCCCTTTCCTAGCTGATGGTATCTCTCTCTCTACCTGCAGGTGGGACTTCCTGAGGACATGGTGAAGCGCTGTGTGCAGCAGCTTGGCCTGGCCTTAGATTACATGCACAGCAAAAACTTAGTCCACCGGGACATCAAGCCGGAAAACGTCCTCCTCTTCGACCGCGACTGCCGGCGTGTCAAGCTGGCTGACTTCGGCATGACGCGCAAAGTGGGGTGCCGGGTGAAGCGCATCAGTGGGACCATCCCGTACACAGCGCCCGAGGTGTGCCAGGCCGGCCGGGCCGAGGGCTTCACCGTGGACACCAGCATTGACGTGTGGGCTTTCGGGGTGCTCATCTTCTGCGTGCTGACGGGCAACTTCCCCTGGGAGGCAGCCTCAGCCTCGGACACCTTCTTTGAGGAGTTTGTGAGGTGGCAAAAGGGGCGCCTGGCGGGGCTGCCCTCCCAGTGGCGCCGCTTCACGGACAACGCACTGCGGATGTTCCAGCGCTTGCTGGCCCTGGACCCGGAGAAGCGCTGCCCTGTGAAGGAGGTCTTCTTCTTCATCAAGTACGACCTGATGTCGGAGGTGCGGCGCCGGCCCTCCTACCGCTCCCGCAAGCACACCGGAGACAAGCTCTCCGCTGGCCCTCACCGCCACGAGACGCCCAGCACTTGCACCCCGACCCCCCTCAAGAGGACCATCCTGACAGAAGGCAGTGTCTCCCGGCTGTCTGCCTCAGAGTCTGGCCTCCCTTCCCCCGGGGCGGGAAGCAGGACTGATGGGCGGCAGGACAAAGGCAAAGGCCAGATGGTCCTGGCCACAGCCATCGAGATCTGCGTCTGACAAGGGCGTGGCAGGCCCCTCGGTGCCTCACGGCCTGCAGTTAAGATGTCAGCACTGCAATGCCCTCTCCTGCTCTGGGACAGGCTGCGTGCGAACGGAATCCATTTTGGGGACCGGGATCCATGTCTTTCGAAGCAAAAAAAACAACAACGAAAAATGGGGTGGTGGGGGAAGAGGATGGAAAATGTGGCTTTCCGTTTTCCTCAGTAATCCTAAGGATGTCCATGGTTGTCTAAGGCCACAGGAGAAGAAAGGCCTTCTCTCCTCATTCACTTGAAGACTGGGAGCTGAGGCCTGGATTAAGGGACTGCTGAGTCGGTGGCAGGAGAAGACGGAGCCCATAGCGCCTCAAGGATGAACATCTGAGGGAATCAGGACTTTGTCTCTGAAGGGAGGGGAGGGAAACCCAGTTGGCCGGTGGCTTTCTCTTTTTGCCCGTCAGGAGTAGCTTTGAGAAGGTTTCCGAGCGGGGGTCCTTGCAATGAAAATAATAATAATAATAATGGATTGGGTGGGGGTTGGGGTGGAGGGGCAGAAGAGCCCCATTGATCTGGCAAGCAGTTTCTTTCTGGGCCTGCTGGGATAGAGTTGGTGGTAAGCAAAGAGGCTGGGGCTGGTTATTTAAGTCATCCAGAGCCTCTTTGCTGGGCATCAACTGGCTTACAGTGCCCCTACGCCTGGTTGCCAGGGGGTGAAGTCAGAACAGATTCCCAGAAAAAGAGGCTGGTGAGCTCAGTGTGCTGGGGGAGGGCTGTCTGTTGAATTGGCACTTGTATGGGATCCAGCTTCCAATTCCAATAGCAAGGGGGGAACAGGGATCCCAGCTGAAACCGACACGTAGCACAGCTAATATATCACTTCCTGAGGAAGTGGCGGGGAGAGTCGTTTTTATTTCTGACTGGCGCTAACCCCCCAGGTGTGAGCAAAGTGCAGCGTCAGGGCAATCCGGGGACCACAGAGATATCACAGTGATGCCATTGGTGCCACTGATGTAGCAAGTGTTTCCTGTGTCAACGTGTGCGTGTGGCTGTATGTAAATGTGTCTCTACAGTCTGGATGTTCGGGTCAGTCGTTCACTGTTGGCCACGTGGCCATCGCCCCTGAGGAAAAGGCTTGGGTGCTTGGGACGAATGATGGGGAGGACAAAGGGGGAAGCCATTTTGTGTGAGGCCACCACCCGCCTGTGATCGCAACCAGGCATGCGCACTGCAAGAGGTGCGCGTGTGAGGGGAAGGGCGCTCTGTGCGGGAGCACAAACTTCTTCCTGCAGCGCACTGGGAGTTCACAGCTCAGACAGGGCTCTCTAGTTCAGGGGTGGGCAATCTTTTTCCTTGTCAAGAACTGCGTTCCTTCTATTGAGGTGGGGGACACACACACCTTGAAAGTGGATGGAACAGGAGTTGAAATCAGGCAGGGCCAGGCCAAAGGTGAATATGGCTACCCCATCTTTCTCTCTTTCTACCATCCCCTTTTCTCTCTCTTTCTGTTGCTCCCTGTCTTTCTTTCTTCAGTCACCCCCTTTTCTCTCTCTCTCTGCAACCTTTTCTTTCTGCTGCCCTCTTTTCTCTATTTTTACTACCCTCTTCATCTCTTTCTTCTGCCCCCTTTGCTCTCTCATTTCCTCTCTCTTTCCGTCATCATCTTACACCTCCACCCTTCACCCATGTGAAATTAGGCCAAGATTCCCATGTGGCCCCAAGGCCACAACTTGCCCACCCCTGGTCTTGTTGAACACCAGTCCAACAAGGAGCAATTGGGCAGAAAGTTTCAGGGTATGTAGGGTATACCCCTAGGGAACTGTAAGACTGGGTGGCTTCATAAGAATGTATTGAGCATCAAAGAAGCTCTTGAACTGAGGCCTGCTAAACTCTTTTATGGTTTTCTAACTGGCCTAGCTTTTATATAAAGAGAAGAATCCTCTATAAAACCTGAGTTGGAGCAACGGCTTAGGATTCTAGTATGCTGGAAAACATGGACATCTAAACATTACAGGAGCCAGGACTAGAGCCCATCCGAGAGGGAGCAATGCCCTGTGCCTAATGGAGACCCTCAGATGACACCAAGGGCTGCCAGTTCATACTGCCCATCTCTCTGGGCTGACTTTATAATCAGGATTCTGGTACAGATATATTCTTTGGGACAGGGTAGGGTGTGGGGAAGAAAAGTAGGAAGGGCGTTTTTTTTTGGGGGGGGGGTCATCACAGTATGACTGAAGTGTAGACTGTGCTAAAACAACATTGCCCATGGCAAAATGTCCCCATAACCCATTGGCTGCAGTTGGGTGGGGGAATCAGTTGAGAATGAAGACCAAAGGCCGTGCCTGTGCGTTGTGGCAAGCCACAGGGGAATGGATCTGCTTTCAACTCAACTAGGGCTTAGGAGGCAAACAGCGAGGATTTTTGACCTTTCCACAACGGGGCTCCTAGCGACGAGATGCCCTCCTTTCACCAAGGGCTTAGACCAACACTGACCTCCCTTTGCTGTCGACTTGAACCCCTTGAGCTGTGGGGAGGCCTTGCTCTCGGGAGTCACGGTAGTCACCCCTTCGTGCTGTTCCTTTGGGGAGGGTCAACTCTGTAGAGGAAGGCAGGCCTTTTGCAGTGTCTCTCTGATAAAGCCAAGTCTGTTGTTGCATCTCCTTCCTTCGTCCCCATCCGCTTGCCTCGCCTCCCATTTCCCAACCTAGGTGAGAATGGCCCTGGGCAGAGCGGCTCAGCTCAGCCCTTTGCTTCCTGGGGGTCGTACACACTCATCTCTCCTCCGAGCCAGACTGCGGGCCTGCCGGGTGTGTCTTGTGTGTGTCTCAACCTCCCCAGGGTTCCATCCTTTCCACACAAAGGGCTAAAACGCTATTTCCGAAGCAACAAGCAGTTTACAAAATCTCAAAAGTGGCTGCCCGCCACACTTCCCCACCCCTTCCCAACTCGAGGGGGCACTGCCCAGCAGCTGGTATTTAACCAGATTGTGTGTGTGTGTGCGCGCGTGTGCATTTGTGTGTGAAAAAGGCAAGGGTGCACTTTCTGTGTCATCAGTGCCGGCTGGCGACTCCCGTTCGTCCCACAACCCCAGTTGTCTGTAAGCTCCGGATAACACAGCAGCCTGAGGTGACCAAGCGCAACCTTACTGTGGCTCCATCCTCTTAGCCCAGACCCTGACCAGGGTTGTGGGAGGGTGGAAGAGCGTGTATGTGAGAGACACCACTTTAACTGCCTTTACCGCTGCCTCCTTTCAGGCAAGCTCTGCGTGTTGGGGGTGCACCAGGCGTTTCCTGACCTCCTTCGGTGTGACCTGGCACACCCCGCCACTCCTCTCTTCGCCAATTCGTAGTCCCCGCTTGTTAATCCGTATGTCTTGACTTCCCGAGTGGGCGCAGCTGTTTCCCCTCCCTTTCTCCTTGGCGTCACTGCCGCCATCTTGTCTCTGTGTGGGGTGGCAGCCGAGGCTAGACTTTTTTTAGAAATAGGCATTGCACAGAATTTTTAGATATTAGCTGCAACGTCTCCTTTTTGCCTTAGGTTCCAATTGTCCTTGATCTTTTGTGCAATAATGTAGATAAGGATTAAGAACACCATATAGACCTTGTTTTGGTTTATTTTTATTTTTCGAATTGTTTTGAGGGGGGGAATTGAGGGGGAAGGTTGGGGATGTTGGGAATGGGGTCCGTTGGGCGCGCGCGAGTGTGACATGTTTTCCATTATCCTTGTTCTTGGTCTTTGTTTTCCCTTCTGTTGCCCATCCACTTTTGGACTTGTTCCCCTCACCATATAAGAGGTTTTCCCCTCCCCGTATCAAACATGCATTACCTCAGTTTCTGTCACAATTGAGAAGGAAAGCTTTCTTTCTTTTAATTTAAAACGAAAACATTACAATGGTAATAATTTTTGGGAAAGCAAAAAAAAAAAAAAACCTCATGTGGAAGATGGGTGTGTTATGGAAAATACTATGTTTTTTTATTTTTTAAAAGAAGAAAACACATTTAAGATAATGGTAATTTCCTGTTGTAGCATTGAGGCAGTGAAACTTCCCCAAATGTGTGATTCTGATGAGGCTCCTTCAGTTCTGGAGAAAAGGCTTTCCCCCCAAAAGGAAGATACCAAAATCATATGGGGGAGCGGCATTTAGCATTTGGTTGTTGCTTTTCATAAGAAAAGGGACCATATTCCAGAGAGCTGTTGGAATGGTTCCTACATTGCTTTAAGCTATAGTCAAGCTTTGCCATGGTTGAAAGGTGACTGTACAGCCACTTCTTGCTGCTGCTGGGAAAGGGAAGAAATTTGATCAGTTTGCATTTAGACGTGAACTTGCTTACTTCGGTTTCTGAAATAATACGTAAATGGAAACACAGCCGTTCTTCAGAATTCACACCTCTCCCAATTGTGCACTGTTGTTCTCCAGCCAAGTAATGTGTGTGGGAAATGCACATAGCAGACCAATGTGTGCATATAAATGCATGTACTAGTGTAAAGAACATGCAAAAATGCATTACTGTACGATGGCGATTTATGCCAGGGTTCAGTTCCAAGGGTACAACCAACCCATAGCTGGAGGGAGAGAGAGATAACCAAGTATGAGGCAGCCTAGAAGCTCTTTTTGTGCCAAGAAACCCCAAGCAGATCTGGCCTCCCAAAAGGTTTTAAGCTCTCTGTCTTGTTAGAGAGGCAAGAGATGCTCAGCACATTGACTACAGGTGTGCTTGTGCGAGATCTCGCAGGAGCTGGGATGGCCTCACGAGAGCATCCCAGAGTTGATGTACTGAGCTGCCCTCCAAGCAATGAGGAGAGCTTTAAAGCTCTTCCCATGCATAGCAACCCCAAGTGGACTCCATGCAAAAAGAGCTTTTAAGTTATCTCCATTGCTTGGATTTAACTCGTGCAGTTTCAACCAGCCTGCCTTCATAGAACTGTAGAATTCTATGGAAGAGTTGGAAGAGACCCCGAGGGTCATTTAGTTCACCCTTCTGTAATTCAGGGATCGACCACATAGGGTTGAAATCGCACATGAGTTAGATGCTAGTAAGATGCGATTGTACTGTATAGTAAGCAAAATTGATTTGCAATAAAATAAAATAAAATGCATATCTTAGGCAGAATAGCACACAAAAAAACGTATGTGAGAAGAAATCCGCACTAAAGTGCCAATGAATTTTCACGAAGGCTTGGAAAATTAATAAATTGCAAATGGATGCGGAAAACTGAACTTAAGACTGGGAAAAGGAGATAGCAAAAGAGAAACCACAACTGACTGATTCCCCATCCCTATCTGCTGCCACCCTACACAGAGCTAAGCCATGGTTTGGCTTAACTGTACATCCGAACCGAGGATCATGGTTTGTTTTGCTCAGTCAGACCACGAGGGGTAAGACAAGAGCAAACTTTGGTTACGGTTCATGGCTTTTTTGGACAAAGACCAAGGTTCAGAAATAACGCTAAGCAAAAACCATGGCTTAGGTCCAGCTGAGATGGCAGGAGCCAATGGTAGGGCCGGCCCAGCCTCTTTAATGTGCCCCATCTGCTTCCCACAATGCCACTCTTAACCATGCCCAGACTCCACCCCTTCACCTTGCCTCACGGCCAGCCCTCCTCTGGGATGGGGTGATGGGAGCCCTTTTCAAGGACTATTCTGTTGTTTGGAAAAACCACACCTTTGGGGAAGCTTCACTGCCTTACGTGGTTGTGTTTGTGACTTAGCATTGTGAACTGGTCGGATGTGTAAGCGCCGTTCTTATAGTGTACTCCTGCAAAGGAGAGGGAAGGGGTGTTGCCAAGCCACCATCAAGGTTATGTGCCAACATGGGGCGTACATATTCTTTCTCTCTCTCACACACAAACCCCGGATAGGCAACTTCTTCCACTCCTTCCCGGAGGAGAAAGAGAAAAGATTTAAAAATGGAGCAAAGAAACATTCACCATCACACACACACACGCAACAGCGCGGAACAAACGTTTGTAAATATTCTGGAATTCTCTTGACTTGTGAAAAGGAGGTTTTTAAATGTTATTTAATTAATTCTATATTGCGGACAATTGCTATAAAATAAAAAGGGGGTAAAAACATGGACCTGTCTATCTTCGTGCATGCAAGACTGGGGAAATATGGTGGCATGGGGGAGAAGAATTGGGCTGTTCTGTCCCCCAGCACTAATGCCAATGTGAATTGCCGTAGTTCAATGACAGGGCATCTGGCCTGCATGCAGGGCCCCAAATTCAATCCCTGGCATCTCCAGGTAGGGCTGGGGGAAAGCCTCCTCTGAAACCCAGGGTTGCTGCTGCCGGTCAGTGTAGACAATACTGAGTTAGATGGATCTATGGTCTGGCTCCCTATGTTGGGAATGTCCTTTTTACTCACCCAGAGCACCTGTTGAAGAGTAACAGATGCAACAGCTTTGTTCAGGCAGGCTTAATACAGTAATTCAGTTGCAAACACATACTTAGGTCTAGCTTCAAAGGTAGTCTGAGCTTGGAGCTCGGATATCCAGATGTTCTCACATTGCTGGCAGAGTGGAAAGAGGAAGAGGGTGTGGCCAGGCAGGTAGGAGAATGCATAGTTATGCCCACCTCCTGTCAGGGCACAGTGGGAGTATCTCTCACATATTTAGCAACTTTACAGGAAAACACTGTGAGCTTCAGCTCCTATCATGCGCCTATCTAGCAAAACATGAATTGTTGGTTAGACTGCACTTTAAATGGGGTTGCCATATATCCAGCCATATTGGAAGTCTAGATTTTGCCGAAGTTTCTCAAAAATAGCTCAAAGGCAGCAATTATTTTTTGAGATTTTGCAAAGAAAGCTCAACAACTTTGGGCAAAAGTGTCTGGATTTTCACTTTTTGACACATTCTGCTAGGTCATAGTTGTGACTCCCTGCGGTGTCCCCTAGGCGCCCAGTGCAGCAGAACCAGTTGCGCTGCCCTAAATCCGCCTCTGGTTTAACTATCTCCCTCTCCCTAGGGATTCTGGGAGGGGAATAAGGGTCACCTATAAACTCTCAGCAACATTCACAAACTACAGCTCCCAGAATCCTTTGGGGGGGCACACTGACTGTTAAAAGTGGCATCACAGGTATGTATGGTGTGAATATGGCCCAGGTCTGAAGCAAGTTCCCTGTCTACCGTTTTCAGCCTGACCGTTTACACAGCTGGAAGGAGAAGGCTGTTTTCCAGGTCAAAGGATGTTGGCTTCCAAGGAGCTTTGAGCATGCCTGGGGGTGTGGTGATGGGGGACTGCATTCTAGCATGAAGTGCTGCCCACAGCCTGCACAGAGAGAGGGCTTTGATGTGCACTCTGTAAAGGCTGGATCCCGGGAGACTCAGCAACACAGACCCAGCAGGGGAGGGTGTGTGCCAGGCTTCCGACACGGCTCCTCATGAATATGCATGCCGTGTTTTCCTTGATCCATGCCTGGCCCTGCAACAGCTGAGCCAATTCTGCCGGGAGCACCGGGAGCTGCCAGAGGCCTCAGGCGACACTGCAGGCAAACATAGAGCGGAGACACAGCAAGACCGCCAGCCTGAACCAACACGGGAGACTGGGAGATGGGCTGACTGGAGCAATTGTGGATCAGTGTTAAGGGGAGAGACTGCATGAATTCAGGGCCCAAGCATGATGGGAAGCATAGCCGTCAACGTTTTTTAAAGGGAAATTCCCTTATTCCAAATAGGATTCTTTGCAAGAAAAGAGAAAAGTTGACAGCTATGATGGGAGGGGCAGTACAAACTTGCAACATTGGTCTCCTCTCACATTTCCAAATCTCGTTCCATACATGCGATCTTATCCTGGTTTGAATGTTACGCAAACCCCACAGAAAGGGAGAAGCAAGCTCTCCATGATCCCCATTTGATTCAAGGATTAGGCCAAAAGGATCTTAATGAATGGCAGGTAATAATGCTGGGTGCCCTCTGATCAAGAAGATGGAGAGGGAGGTGAGAGAGGGGGGAGAGAACAGCTTAGGATCAATATGAATTGGAAAAGAGCTTTGGAAGGGGCAGCTCAGCTCCCCTGCATTTAGGGAGCAAATTGGATCCTTACAGGTCAAGACCAGCACTTTGAATTGGGCCCAGAAACTGATTGGCAGCTTTGGATCAGTGTAATATGCTCAAATCGTCTTGCCTCAGTGAGCAACCTGGCCGCTAAATTCTACACCAGCTGACGTTTCTGGACCTCTTCAACGCTACAAATAACGCGTTGCAGTAATCTGACCTAGAGGTTACCAGAGCATAGGTGACAGACGTTAAGTCATCCTTGTCATAATAGGGTGCAGCTGGGTCACCAGCCAAACCTGATGGAAGGCACTCTACGCCACGGAGGCCACCTGAGCCTCAATTGACAACAAAGGATGCCGAAGTCCCCCCAAGCTGCACACCCGCTCCTTCAGAGGGAGGGCAACCCCATCAAGAGCAGGCAACCTCCCATCCACCTGATCTAGGGAACCACCCACTAAAGGTGCCCCAGTCTTATCTGATTGAGCTTCAGTTTACTGGCTCCCATCCAGTCTGTTACCGAGGCAAGACACTGGTCCAGCACTTCCACTGCCTCACCTGCAGATGTAATGGAGAAGTAGAGCTGTGTGTCATCAGTATATTGCTGACAATGGACTCCAAAACTCTACATAACCTCACTCAGTGCTTTCATGTTAAGCAGCATAGGGGATAAAATCAGAGCCTGAGAAGCCCA
This sequence comes from Podarcis vaucheri, assembly GCF_965113315.1. Classification (NCBI taxonomy): domain Eukaryota; kingdom Metazoa; phylum Chordata; class Lepidosauria; order Squamata; family Lacertidae; genus Podarcis; species Podarcis vaucheri. Next base: position 36,754,695 of record NC_138752.1, read on the forward strand.
CACCGAAGGCGCCATGGGGCTGAAGAGCACTCCCCAAGCATCATCATCTGGATATGCCCATCCAGGTAGGATGGCACCAGGTGGACAGCTCACTAAGAACTTGGCAGAAGGATTTCTCAACCCTGGGACCAACCCTTACCAGGATATCCCTTGATCACAATCCAGCCTTTTAGTCACTATGCCACATTAGTTCCCCTCCAAGGTTTCTCTCATAAGAACAGGAATTCCTAGGTGTGTTGTGGGAAAATCTCTTCCCAGTGTCATCCTTTTATATGGCTGAATCTGACAGTCTCTCTCTCTCTCTCTCTCTCTCTCTCTCTCTCTCTCTCTCTCACACACACACACACACACACACACACACCAGGGTCAAGAGATGGACACAGAATGCATTCCAGCCACGTCGCCAGGCTAATTTCAATTTCCTAGTAATTATGCAAATGAGCCTGGATTTAATTAAGGGCAGATTTCATTAAAGCCTTATTGGGAGGCTGGAGGAGCTAAAGGAGAAGGCAAGAAAGAGCGAGGGACGCTGCTCAGCCCAGGGAGGAGGACTGGCAGCAGGTGCACAGAGCCCAATTAGAGCTCCACTTTAAAATCCACAGAGGTAGAGGAAATCTCTTCCGAAGCCTCGCCAAGGCAGCAGGCAACGCGCGAGGCTGGCTTCCGATGAGAGCCTTGGACGCGCCTCTTTTGCCTCTCGCCCCTTTCAGGTGGCCTTTGTTCTCTCTCGCCCGCCCGCCACACACCCGCTGCTCTTCATTTATTCCTCTGACCTCATCTATTTCGGGGCTCCGAGTCTCTGATCCCATCTCGCTGCTCTTGCCTTCCTCTCGCCCTGCGCAGCTCTGGCTGGGAGCGATAACAGCACCGCTTTCATGCGGCAGAATCAATGGGCCTCTGTCTTCCGGTCACGGTCGCATCTGCAGAGAGGCAACCTTTGGCCACGGCCTGCTGGTCATTTCATCATCTCCGACATCCATCAGCTTCTCCAAACCATGCAGGAGCCACTGCGGGGATTTACTCGGCTCAAAGGGAGGCAACTTTTGTTGGAATCAGAAACTCAGTTTTGGATTTCTATATACAACAGCGGGGGGCGGGGGGAGCACCTAATCTGTCCAGGACGGATCCTTATCTCCCCTATTACTTGAGGCTGGCGCTGTCCACCCGTCACACACCTGATTTTTTAAATTAAAAAGTATTTAGGAAAGCTAGAACATACACTTCGATAACACATAGGAACAGCAACCTAAGAAAAGCAACGGAACTAAATGTCAACTAAAATTAGACAAGTACAAATTTGGGTTGTTTCATTCAGATTCCCTGGGAGAAAAATTGTTGTTTTCATTTTGGAGGGTAGTAACATTTCTAGGGACGCGGGTGGCGCTGTGGGTAAAACCTCAGCGCCTAGGGCTTGCCGATCGCATGGTCGGCGGTTCGAATCCCTGCGGCGGGGTGAGCTCCCGTCATTTGGTCCCAGCTCCTGCCCACCTAGCAGTTCGAAAGCACCCCTAAAGTGCAAGTAGATAAATAGGTACCGCTTTCTAGCAGGAAGGTAAACGGTGTTTCCGTGTGCTGCGCTGGTGCCAGCTCGCCAGAGCAGCTTCGTCATGCTGGCCACGTGACCCGGAAGTGTCTCCGGACAGCGCTGGCCCCCGGCCTCTTAAGGGAGATGGGCGCACAACCCTAGAGTCGGACACGACTGGCCCGTACGGGCAGGGGTACCTTTACCTTTTTAACATTTCTAAAAAGATTTGTTTTAGTTAAAAATATCAAGATATTGTCTTCGAGGTCTTATGATAACCTCACTTAAAGCTGTACAGTTAGTAAGAATTCTATGTGTAACATATTTTACTGGATCACAGAATCATAGAGTTGTACAGCTGGAAAGGCCATTTGGTCAGAGGTTCTTTAGCTGTGATTCCTGCATTGCAGGGGCTTAGATTAAATGGCCCTTTGGGACACTCCCAACCATTCTGTGTCAATCATAGTGTTGGAAGGGACCCTGAGGATCATCTAGTCCAACCCCTCAATGCAGGAATATGCAGCTGTCCCTTACAGGGGATCGAACCTGCAACCTTGGCATTGTCATCACCATGCTCTAACCCAGTGTTCCCCAACCTTGGGCCTCCAGCTGTTTTTGGACTACAACTCCCATCATCCCTCGCTAGCAAGACCACTGGTCAAGGATGATGGGAATTGTAGTCCAAAAACAGCTGGAGGCCCAAGGTTGGGGAACACTGCTCTAACCAACTGTGTGCAGAATACACACACACACACAGCAGCAGGAGCAATGCCCAAATAAATGCACAGCCATTAATACAATGGCAGCGGAAAATGAACGCACACCTGACCTGTAGTCTGGAGCCCAAAGTTGAAAATGACATTTGGTGACTTTTGGCTGAGGCAGCTAACATGAAGCCAGCTGCTGATCTTGACTGCGTCCTAGCCTGACCGATGAACAGTCAATTATTTAGAAGCCTGACCAAAGAGGCAGCCCCTCTGGAGACAGATGGAGAAAGTTAATTAGGCTGTGGGGCAGTGGGTGGGTGGGGAGAGCAAAGGAAGCATTCTGATATTCTGCTTCAAGCACCAAGAGGAAGAAAGGCAGAAGAAAGATTCTGTCCAGATTGAGAACAGCTGTTGGGAGTAGATTTCCGGAAGTAGACCAATGGGATAGGAACATGAGAATATAAGGACCTGTCTTATATGGAGTCAAACCATTGGCATCTCTAGTTAAATGGATCAGGTAGCAAGCGGAATAAAAGACCCTGGGAAGCCACAGCCAGATAGCATAGACATTACTGGGTTTACAGACCCTCTGTGTCCCTGTTTTCCAAGAACAGTCCCTGATTAACAGAAGCTGTCCCAGTTTCTGATTTGATTCCAGAATGCTTCACTTTTCCTTAGGATGTCCCTATTTTCATCAGAGAAATGTTGGAGGGTATGGAGTTACCGGTATGTCCCGTCCCCCCCGAGTCAAGGAGATAAGAAACAATAAGTTGAAGGCAGCCCTGTATAGGAAAGGTTTTTCCTAATGTTTAATGTTTTATTATGGTTTTATATATGGTGGAAGCCACCCAAAGTGGCTGGGGCAACCCAGTCAGATGTAGTGGGGCAGCAGCAGCAGCAGCAACAACAACACTACTATGGAATAGGTCGTTCTATTTTACTGGAGAAATGTTGGAGGGTCTGGGTTTAGATCAAGGCTGGGACCACAACTCCCATCATCCCTGACCTTTGGCTATGTTGGCTGAGGCTGATGGAAGCTGGAGTCCAGAGGGCCACTGGTTCCTTATCCCTTGTTTAGATGGGCAAAAAGCAAAGGCACCAACCTGCGAGAGAGGTTGGGGAGGGGCAATATCATGCAGGCGACATCAGAACATCAGGAGTCAGATGTGGCAACAGAGCTCCTTCAATGGTTGGCAGCTTATTTCTGATACTAAGCCATCTCCTCAGCCTCCTCCTTCTGCTGCTGCCACTGGCTGGGCCTGCTTCCCCGTCTTTCCCTTACGTGGCAGGAGGAGGAGGAGGAGAAGGAGAAGGAGCTGGCCACTGAAGCCACGTCATGCTTGGCTGTGCACTTGGCGTGCTCTGCCCCTTGATTCTTTTGAGCATGGGGGGGTCCCACCCCAAAAAAATATTGGGGGGGAGGAAAGAGCTGGGCCTCTGAGAGTTGGCGCCTATGGCAGAGCCTCCGTTGGAAGAAAGGTACAGTGGTGCTTCGGGTTACAGATGCTTCAGGTTACAGACTCCGCTAACCCAGAAATAGTACCTCGGGTTAAGAACTTTGCTTCAGGATGAGAACAGAAATCGCGTGGCGGCAGTGGGAGAACCCATTAGCTAAAGTGGTACCTCAGGTTAAGAACAGTTTCAGGTTAAGAACGGGCCTCCAGAACGAATTAAGTTCTTAACCCGAGGTACCACTGTACTATGGTGTGAATGTGGCCAGTGGGAAATGACAGCCATAGCTACATCCTGGGCTGGTTGTACTGCCAGAAGGCAGGGAGGTGTGGGATGGCTGAGGGCAAACTGAGACGGGTGGGGTATTGCCCCATTTGCCCTTACAAACCAGTCTGTGGTTGGGACATGAAAAGTTTGGGAGCATTTGAGTCAAGGAAGGGTTCTGAGGCTGGCACATTTCAGCCTCGCAAGGTGAGAGGAGAGAGAACTGAGATGTATTATCTTGCCGTAGTCGTGGAGTTCCTGTACTTCCTTGCCTCCCCGTCTCATCCCCCCTCCCATATCCAGAGTTGAAGCTGTCTGCCACTGATTCTGTGCAACAAGGCTCGCTGGCACCCTGCAGGCCTCTGCCAGTTGCCATGGCAACTGCAGCTGCTGGGGCTTGCTAAGGCTATGAAAGATTCACCACTGAAGAGCCTTTTTCCTAACAGAAAGGGGAGGGAGGCTGAGATCACCTGCAGCCCGTAATTTGTGGCAGGGAGCAACAGCAAGGATTTTGCTTTGCTTTGCCATGACCTGGCTCGGGGACGCAGCTTAGATCAGTCAAGAAAACAATGCCATGGCCAGAGGACCTTTCCCTCACCATCCTTCCTGCACTTCTTGAGTTGTATCCCAGATAGTTAAAGTCACTTAGCAGTCTACTTATTGTGCTGAGGAAATATTTTGTGACAGTGGGGTGCTGTTGCGCAAAAGACTACACAAGTTGGTTGCTGGTAGCATTGCTGTGCAACGGATTGCGCTGTTGTGCAACTGTTGCATTTTATTCCTTGGGTGAGCATTATTATTAACACTCGCCCGCCTGCTAGCTCAACACCCTTTGCTGTGTCTTAGAATCACAGAATTGCAGAGTTGCAAGGGACTCCAAGGGTCACACAGTCCAACGCTGGAATATAATGCAGGAGTTGCAGCTAAAGAATCTCTGGCAGATGGCCACCCAACCTCTTTTTAAAAGTCTCCAATGAAGGAGAGTCTGTCACTTTCCGAGGGAATTCGTTCCACTGTCCGGCAGCCCTTACAGTCAGAATTGTGGGAGCTGCTTTCATTCCACCAAGAACACAATGGGGAGAATCCTGCCACAGTCTTGCCCCATTGCTTTTAAAAGCAGCGCCAAGCCTGTTTCAATCTCTCCTTTCCAAACCAGTGGGAATATAAAGTTCTTTTTTAGGATGATGGAGGTAAGACAAATCATAAACAGATACTGGGGCATTGTATCTCACATTGCGGGTTGTGATCTCTCTCCCTTGATAGGGTTCTGCAGACCCCACAATTTAAAATATTTTCTGGCTCACAGTGATTTTAAAAGACCACAGAAAATTTCTCATCTGCCACTGGGACAAAGTGTGGAGGCTGTTTAGCCTGCAACGAAGTTATTGAAACTGCCTCTTATCATGTCCCTAACAGCTCCACGATTCTGAAATCGAATGGGTCCACTTACTGTGGCACCAGAAATGTGATTTATTAAATCAAATGCACTTGCCAGTTGATATACATTGGTGCCACCACCTGCCCTGTTAAGACTCTTATTTTAGAACACTGATCCCGCATTAGAAGCAAAATCAGAGACGCTCCACTGGTTGAACACTTCATTGAACAAAACCACACTTCTGATGACTTTCACTTCTTTGTTGTAAAGCACATATCTTCACCTTACTCATTAACTGGTGTTAATGTGTCCAGATTACTTTCCCAGATGGAACCCAAGTATATTTATAAACTCAATCCAGTAGTTCCATATGGATTAAATCCAACATTAGAGTTCGCAGGATTCATGCAATTACATGCAGCTGTATTTGTGGACTCTTCACCACTATGGTTTTAAATTTGTGAGCCCTACCCATGTTTCCTAAGGAGGTTTAACAAACTGAAGGACATCGTCCTCTTTCTATGCTCCTCCCAATGGAAACATGCAGATGGGGACAGGTAAGTTTCTATACAGATTTTTTTGTATTAGTGGGACTGGGGGTATTAACTATGTATGTTCTAGTAGACTAGTTATTGTCTCACCTTTATTCTTGTACAGTAGATATACCCCTGCTTTAAGTCATTTACATGCTGTCTTCTCTCGCATATTATTCACTACAAAGGTATGTCTTAATTATGCATTCTCAACGTATTTTTAATTTTAATTTTCCTTATTCTAATTGTTAATTCAGTGCAATTCTGTTACAATTGATTTTGACAGCTCGATGTCTAAGCTCTTTAGCAACGAAACCTCTGATTACCGGAATGACGTCTGAGCAATGAACCACTGGTATATCACAAATGGACTCTTTATTACTGTGTTTTCAATTGTTCAAGATAAAATCTATTTTGGAAAGAGAAGAATTGAGCACTGAACCACTGATATATTACAATGGAACTCTTTATTTACTGCGTTTGCAATTGTTTAAGATAAAACCTATTTGGGAAAGAAACTACTTTTGCCGTTTTTATGGACGTTTATTGTTGTTTACAGATAGTTGCCTTGGTGATATTATATTGTGTCAATTGCAAAAATCAAGGAAAGCCAAAGACGCCAGTGAGTCCCAAACACCCGGTTTTCAAATTTTGAGATACACGTTTCACATTCAAAATGGGAAGCAGAGTTTGAAATGTCACATTCAACAAAACTAAACAGTCCAGTTAATTTTCAAAGGATGGCAAATATTCACTTCAGCTCCTTCAGGTCAGGCTGAGGGATATGTTCTTCAGGGTCATCAAAGCTTCATCTGATATCTGATCCTTTCACAGATGATAATTATGATTTTTGGTGTCCGGCCTTGCCTCACCTCACTGTTCAAATTCAGGTGTCAGCACCAATCACAGATTTGGCTTGCTCTGCTGGCCTGGCATACTAAGCCTGGCATTCTGCAATGCAAGGAGCTCCAGAAGGTGTCAAAACTCTGCCCTGCCGCTCCCCGCTTCTGCTGCAGCTATTTGTGCCTTGACCCAGCTGGTTTCCAAAAGGAGCCCAGAGGAAGAAGACTGACACATTTGTCATTCTCTGCTCGCTGCTGTCAATTCAGATTGTCGCAGAACCATCAACTCACGCCAAAAGTTAAACTCTAAGCTCTGCTCCAAGGCCTAGGAAAACAGCTTGGAGGAAAAAATCCCTGCTGTCTCAAAAAAACCCAAAACCTCGAAGAAAGGAAAAGGGAATGCAAAGGGATTCAGAACAGCTGAACATAAAAGAGAGAAGGCTCCCTTCAACAGCCAAGATGGCGCCGCCCTCAGAAGAGGTCTCTTCCTCGTTGGAGCAAGAAAATGGTAACAACATCTTAAAAGAAGAATTTGCAGTGTGAGAATGAGCCATAAAGGAATTTAGTAAAAAAACAAACTAATGCTTCCAATGGAAACGAAACTGACAGGACGTAACACGAGGCTTGACTCTTTAACAGAAACAACTAGAGCAACAAAAGAAATAAGCCCAATCCATGACAAAAAGATCAGAGATTAGAAAAAGAAAATATAGATGCAGAAAATCAAAATAGGACATTTGTGTTCTTTTGAAGATGGAGTGAAAGAGAGTGATCCTACACAGTTTGTTGCCTCGTGGCTTAAATCACTGCTTGCAGAGCTCATAATCTTTGAACGGGCACACAGAGCACTCAGACTCAAATTGAGGGTGGGAACTACCATAACAAGAAACCTTAACAGACTCTATTCACAGAACTCAAGCCCAAAGCATCTGGAGTTCAAGGTGACCGAGGATGTCTGGTGGAAGCAAAGTGCCGTGGCCTTAAGGGTGGCAGCACAGCAACCTCCTGCCCTCCCCATACCTTCCCCATTAGGTCTAGTCGTGGCCGACTCTGGGGTTGCGGCACTCATCTCGCTTTAGTGGCTGAGGGAGCCGGCGTACAGCTTCCGGGTCATGTGGCCAGCATGACTAAGCCACTTCTGGTGACCCAAAGCAGCACACGGAAACGCCGTTTACCTTCCCGCCGGAGCGGTACCTATTTATCTACTTGCACTTTGATGTGCTTTCGAACTGCTAGGTTGGCAGGAGCAGGGACTGAGCAATGGGAGCTCACCCCGTCGCGGGGATTCGAACCGCTGACCTTCTGATCGGCAAGTCCTAGGCTCTGTGACCCACAGCGCCACTCACGTTCCCTTAGTCACTTTCAATTGCCATAATCAATTATTGGCTTCAGCCCCTGTCATACACATGGGTGTCTGCACTGCAGGGGGCATGCACATAGATAATACAGCCCAGGGGATGGGACTGGCCACATGGGGAGCCATTCTGAGAGCAATTACATCATGAAGCAAGGATCCAACTTTACAGAGATGGCCATAACCCCATCACCATCACGTTTTACAGAAGGAGACAGGAATTAGCCCTGGGGTTGTAAGAAGGCATTGCTTACTGTTCCGCTTTGTATTCCTCACAGGCAGCACTGTTTCCATTTCTCTGCAGTTAATCTTCTGCCATGAATGACGTTATTTGTCTTGCTGTTCTCTGCGGTGGAATTACATAACTTTTGCAGCATGTGTAACTTAACAAAATGGCAACAGGAAACTCTTAGCTCCACCCAGAAGCAGCCAGTGTCACCTAATTGTGGGAATGTTCAGGGATGCAGGAGGGGATATATTGTTTGATTATAGCCTTTCCAACTTGTGTTAACAAGTTCACAATTTAGCAGAAACTTCTATAAAAGTATAAAAAGAGTTTACTCACTCACATTCTGTTCACAGTCGGATCCCAGAAGGCAGACTTAGCTTAGAAAAGTAACATACACCTGAAACTATCTCATAAGGAGACAATCCCTTTGTCCTCTCTTGACTGGAAGCCAAGAGAGCATCTTTGGCTAAGCAGATATTGCTTCTTGGACACATGTAGTCAAAAAAGGAGAGAGACGGCTGTCCTGTCCTGCCCTGTGCTTTTGTTGTTACCTGCACAGGTGAGGCCATGTCCACCTCTAGTCACATGCAGAGGAAGTCTGTCCCAGCCCAGAAGGAAACAGGAAGTTTACCTGCTGGCTGGACAAACATTCTTTCACATGTGTAAACATGTTCACTCTAGGAATGTTGTACTTGACTGCTCTTGTGTTTCACATCCCAAACTAGTGACCATGCAATATAAAAATGCTTCCTACACAGCATAGATCCCATTGATTTGGGGACAGGCGCAACAGCACTGGCAGAGACTTTGGGGCAGGTTCAGAAGCAGAACCCAGGTCATAAATGGTCACTTAACCTAAGACAGAGTGCGGAAATGCTTGAGTTTGCCCTTGTGTTCCTGATAGCGGACTCAGAAAGAAAAATTCCTTGCAGATTCCCTCCCCCCGCCCGCTCCCTCTGGTCAGTTGGTCTAATTTTAATATCCAATTATGTTTCCTTCTGCTGAGTCCCAGGAATCCCCTCCCAAGGACTCTGGGCAAAGAAGGGAGGGGAGCAGACGATATCCTACATAATTTCCCTTCTAAATGCCATTTCTTTTCTATTCTTTCTTTGAGAAGCAAACAATCTCGCTTGTTTTGTCCTCAATTTTTTTGCTTTCATAATCTAAATGAATTGTTTGCAAGTAAAGGCCAGCTGCGGAAAGCTAAGAATTCCTCCTCATCAACGCGACTTCCCTCTTTGTGCTCTTTCTCTCTCTCTCAACATTATTAATTTTACTCAGCTCAGGCTGGCTAATCCCTCATGCTTGGAATGCAAGGAGAGGAAGGCAAGAATCATAGAGTCACAGAGCTGGAAGGGACCCCAAGGGCCATCTATCCCAACCGCCTGAAATGCAGGAACCTCAACTTGATCATCCATGACTGATGGCCATCCTACTTCTGCTTATAAACCTCCAAGGAAGGAGAGTCCACCACCTTCCAGTGAAGTCCATTCCACTGTCAAACAGCTCTTACTGCCAAAAAGTTCTTATTGATGTCTAGTCAGAATCTCCTTTCTTGTAGCTTGAATCCATTGATTTGGGACCTACCCTCCGGAGCAGGACAAAACAAGCTTGTTCCCTCTTCACAACCCTTTAGATATTTGAAAATGTTTTATCACATGTGGTGGACATGCGAGAAAATAAAATCATTTTGGGAGTTGATTGGTGTGTATTAGGACAAATTCAATAAAATGCTGATGAATTTTTGTGAGGACTATTAAAAATATGTGAACTAATGTGGAAAAATTGGACCTAAGATATGTGTGTGTGTGTGTGTGTGTGTACTTTTAAATTTTCTAAATTACATTTCAAAATATTCATTTAAACAACCTTAAATCAATGACTTCCCTGCTTCTCCTTCCATGTTTCATTTTGCATACCATACATCCCTGCATATTTTACATGAACTAAACCATTCAGTAATCCAATGTTACATCCATCAAATCTTATTTACACTGTTGAATTTATCTTAATGCTACCAGCATTAAGATGAACACATTAAATGAACACAATTTTCACTCACAGTAAACATTTTCCAGTCGTCTTTAAATGTGCCTTCTTCTTCTCTTCTTCTATATGTTAAATCTGCAAGCTGTGCATATCCCAATAAGATTCAAAAAATGAGAAACTGGAATTGTCTGGCTCACAGTCGAAAAAGGGATGACACAAAAGGTAAAAAGGATGGGCAGGGTAGAGGAAAACAAGCCAAGTGAAATCTGCATCTGAGTCACTACAGGCTGGATATTCTAACAGTCTAATTTAGGAAAGGAAAAAGAGCAAAAGCCTTCAGCAATGTACCTTTTAGCCACCTCAGTTTCCCACACCACAGCTGCTCGGATAAGAACTATAGATTATAGGAACTTATTAGTGGCTAAACCTATTGGTGGGAGGCTGGCTATGCAGGCTAGTGTTGTAACTAGCCTAGAAGATAGCCTTCGCCAGGTGAGGCCCACCTTCCCCTGCTGGAGACCCCCAGGCGCCTGGCTCTGCATCTTGCTGAGGAAAGGTGAGAGCAGGTCACAAGTGTGCAAACACCAGGAGATGCTCTTTGCCCCCTTTTGGAGACGGCCTTTGGGGCACTGGCCACGGGGGAGAAATACGACCGCCGAGGACGTGTCGCTGCCTGGATAGGAACACATCAATAACATCCCTTTGTGGGGGAAACAGACAAAATAGCCTTAACAGATAGCACCAAGGTGGCTGTAATTCATTCTCCAGGGATGTCTGGACATTCAGCAGCACTTAAAAAGGGCGGTCAGCCTGCAACTTGCCCTGACCAAGCAGGGCTGTAATTGCTATACAAGCTGGGATCTTCTTTTCTTCGGCAATCACTCGTAGCCGAGTAAGATTGTCTTCCATAAACACGGTCTTAACAGTGAGTCCGTAAGTGACTGTGGTGGCCAATTCTGGATCCACACATTCTTCCACAGTGGGGACATAGGTTTCTGGGTAGGAGTTAATCATCATGAGGGTTTGCCAAGCATGCCTTCCTCTTAGCATGTTTCTCCCTTTTCTCCTGAGTTAGAGTGTCTTCAAAGTCTACGATACCTTTGGTAAAGGCTGTTCTCCAACTGGAGCACTCGCAGGCCAGTGTTTCCCAGTTGTCAGTGTTTATACTACTTTTTTTTTAGATTTGCCTTGAGAGAGTCTTTAAATGGCTTTTGTCGGCCACCAGCATTATACTTTCCATCTTTAAGTATCGCTTTGGAAGGTGATAATCAGGCATCCGCACAACATGACCGTTCCAACAAAGTTGATGTTGAAGAATCATTGCTTTGACACTGGCGATCTTTGCTTCTTCCAGTACACTGGCATTAGTTCGCCTGTCTTCCCAAGTGATGTGTCAAATTTTTCAGAGATACCATTGATGGAATCTTCCGAGGAGCTGGAGATGGTGTTTATAAGTGGTTCGTGTTTCACAAGCATATAGTAAGGTTGGTAGTACAGTAGCTTTGTAAACAAGCATTTTGGTTTCCTTGCGAATGTCCCAGTCCTCAAACACTGTGCACTTCAATCGGGAGAAAGCTGCACTCGCACAGCTCAGGCGAAGCTGAATTTTGGCACCAATGTTGGTCCTTGTGGAAAGATAACTGCCCAGGTAGGGGAAGTGACTGACATTTGGGATACAAGTTGGGCTAAGCCTCTGGGAGTTCAGTCTGACCCATCAAAGAACTCACCACCAGCCTTCCAGTAGAAGCCGCCGTCTATAGTTAAGGCAGCTCAGAGGCATCACCTCTCATGATGTTAGAAACTCAGACTGCTGTTGCTGCTTTGTGAGTGCTGGGAGGACCGCTCCCTTTCTGCCAACTCCATCCGGCCTAGGGGGCGGGGCCTGCACTCACTGCCACAGCTTGAGGGCCTCCATCAAGGCCTCCGGGACACGGCTGCTGTTGCTGCTTTGTGAGTGCTGGGAGGACCGCTCCCTCTCCTGCCAACTCCATCCGGCCTAGGGGGCGGGGCCTGCACTACCATTACAGTTTAGAGGACAGAGCAGCTACCGGCAGCAATGGACAAAATAGTTTCAAATGTTTTAATTGCTTTTAATTTGCAGCACCTTAAATGGGGGTTGTTGTTTGTTATAATATTATATTATTTCATTATCTGCTGCAAATGTTAAAGATGTTTATATATATTTTAAGGTGTTTTAAAGGTGCTTTTATTGTTTACTTTGTTGTACCACCGTGAATGGTGGTTTTTATCTATGTATTTTTGTTTGTGCCGTCTTGTTTTGTTTTTGGGGTTGAACATTGAGTGGGGTGGGGATTGGTATTGTTTGGGCATAATTGTTTTTGGTTGTTTTGTTTTCTATTTTGTAAATGGAGGTTAGTATGAGGCCTGGGATTGCTACCGTGGAGGGGCGAGGGAGGTATGGCGGTGGGGGCAGATGTTATAGGCGAAGGGGATCGAGATACGGATATGCTCGTACCCCTTCCAATCTGCGCCCCATCCCGAGAGACAAGGGTAGGGTGAGCAAGGATTACTCACCTCCTTCACTGGTGTTGTGCAATGCCAGGTCTATAGGCAACAAAACCGCTACCCTGCGAGATTTCTTTATCTCGCAGGGAGTCGACCTGGCTTGTGTGACGGAGACCTGGGTGCGCGAAGGGGTAACTGTTACCTTACGAGAGATGGCGCCCCCGGGTTTCTCCGTCCTCCACCAGTCACGGACTGTGGGCCGGGGGGGAGGGGTGGCAGTATTAATCCGGGAAGATTGTTCTTTCAGGGCTCTACCATCGCCATCGATCCCCGGCATTGAATGTGTTGGCCTAGTGTGGGGCTCCGAGGAGAGCTTGGCTGTCTGGCTGGTGTACCGGCCACCTAGCGCACCAGCAGCCACCCTGTCAGGCCTGCTGGAGGCGGTGGCCAGCTGGGCCTTGGAGTTCCCTAACCTATTGGTATTGGGAGACTTCAACTTCCATGCTGATGCCACTCCCTCCTCACAGGCTCTGGACCTGGTGTCTTCCATAGCGACACTAGGGCTCTCCCAGTTTGTTTCGGGCCCCACACATCAAGCAGGCCACACGCTGGATTTGATCTTTGGCGCCGGTATAGATGTGATCATGTCTCCTTCAATGAAGGTGCCATGGTCTGATCACTACGCTCTGAAAGCCAGGATTGACTTTCCACCCCCACCCTGCTTAGGTGGCGAGCCGATTTGGGCTCGCCCGCAGAGGCTGATGGACCCGGATAGATTCCGTCAAGCCTTGCGGGACCTTACTCCCCCTGGCGACTCATTGACTGAGCTTGTTGAGGGCTGGAATACCCAGCTCCTGGCAGCCATCGATGAGATCGCACCTAAGCTCCCTCTGCGACCCCGCAGAAACCGGGCTCCCTGGTTTACCGAGGAGCTTCGGAAAATGAAGCGGGACCTCAGACGGCTAGAGCGAGTATGGCGGGGTGCCTGTGACGGAGCCTCAAGAACATCTTATAGGGTTTTTATGAAAACCTATGAGATGGCAGTGAAGGCCGCTAAGAAGTCTTACTTCTCGGCCTCCATTGCATCCGCTAGCTCTCGCCCGGCACAATTATTTAGTATAATTCGTTCTTTAACGTCCCTTGAAGGACAGCCAAATTTAAATAACAATTTGACACACAGCTGTGAGGCATTTGCGAGCTTTTTTGCGGAGAAGGTCCTGTTGCTCCGCCATGACCTCCCTGCCAATTTGGATGCAATAAAGGAACTGGAGGCCCCTCGACTGTCCTCGGGTCCAGTATTGGACCACTTTGACTGGATATCTCCAGCCGATGTGGACAGATTCCTCCAAGCTGGAAAGCCCACCACCTGTCCTCTTGACCCGTGCCCGTCATGGCTGATTAGAGCGTGTCCAGACGAGGTGCGGGGCCCCCTGGGGGATATCATCAATTTGTCCCTTGGCACCGGGATATTCCCAGGGGAACTGAAGGAGGCGGTGGTGCGTCCGCTCTTAAAGAAAACATCATTAGATCCCTCAGATCTATCCAATTACCGCCCGGTCTCGAATCTTCCATTCCTGGGTAAGGTGATTGAGAGAGCGGTTGCTGAACAGCTTGGTAGGTTTCTGGATGAAACATCTGCTCTGGATCCATTCCAGTCCGGCTTCCGCGCTGGTCATGGGACCGAGACGGCTCTGGTCGCCCTAACAGATGATCTCCGCAGGCAGCTGGATCGAGGCGGGTCGGGGCTGCTGATTCTTCTAGATCTGTCAGCAGCCTTTGACATGGTTGATCACGAACTCCTGGACCACCGCCTTGCCGACGTGGGGATCCAGGGCACAGTCCTTCAATGGCTGCGCTCGTTTCTCTCTGGTCGGGGACAGAGGGTGGCGCTTGGGGGGGAATTGTCATCACGCCACTCCTTGGTGTGTGGAGTGCCTCAGGGTGCAATTCTCTCCCCGATGCTTTTTAACATCTTTATGCGCCCCCTCGCCCAGCTTGTCCGGAGTTTTGGGCTGGGTTGCCATCAGTATGCTGATGACACCCAACTCTATCTGTTGATGGATGGCCATCCTGACTCGGCCCCAGACACACTGACCAGATGTCTGGAAGCTGTGGCTGGATGGTTACGTGGGAGCCGGTTGAAGTTAAATCCTTCGAAGACAAGAGGTCCTCTGGCTGGGGCGGGACGATATGGGATCGAGGGGGCAACTCCCATCTCTTGCGGGGGTGCAATTAGTGCCAGCACCGGCCGTTAAGAGTTTGGGTGTAATCTTCGATACCTCCCTCTCTATGGAGGCGCAGATTACAGCTATAACAAAGGCGGCATTTTTTCATCTCCGCCAAGCTAAGCAGTTGGCCCCTTATCTCTCTCGTCCTGACCTAGCCACTGTGATCCATGCGACGGTCACCTCCAGACTGGATTATTGTAACTCGCTCTACGTGGGGCTGCCCTTGAGACTGACCCAGAAACTCCAGCGGGTGCAGAATGCCGCGGTGAGACTCCTTATGGGGTCTTCGCTGCGAGAGCACATTCATCCGGTATTATACCAGCTGCACTGGCTCCCGGTGGAGTACAAGATCAGGTTTAAGGTGCTGGTTTTAACCTTTAAAGCCCTATACGGCCTAGGACCCTCGTACCTACGGGACCGCCTCTCCTGGTATGCCCCACAGAGAAACCTACGGTCTGCAAATAATAACATCCTCAAGGTCCCAGGCCTCAGAGAGGTTAGGCTGGCCTCAACTAGAGCCAGGGCCTTCTCGGCTGCGGCTCCAAACTGGTGGAATGCTCTGTCACAAGAGACTAGGGCCCTGCGGGACCTGACATCTTTCCGCAGGGCCTGCAAGACAGAGTTGTTCCGCCAGGCCTTTGGTCAGGGCGCAGCCTGACTCCCTCCTCTGGCAACCTGCACAGAATTTTGCTTAATTGGTTGCCATCAATTTGATTTAATTAATTTTTATAATGAAATATTTTTAGATTTTGTGATCATTTGACTGATTATTTGATTGTTGTTAGCCGCCCTGAGCCCGGCTTCGGCTGGGGAGGGCGGGATATAAATAAAATTTATTATTATTATTATTATTATTATTATTATTATTATTATTATTATTATATAAGCTGGGCACCCAATGGCACCTTAAAGGTTATGGCCACCACAAGGGAATGTCTATTCCCAGGGGGTTGGACTAGTGGGTTGGTCTCTTCCAACGCTACAGTTCTATGACCTCAACTATATTTCTTGACTGTAGCTTGCTCTTGGAACAATTCACGTTATGCAAGAAGGAGAATTACACAGAGTGGAAATGAAAATGGAATTAACTATGGACTAAGGCAGAGGTTTTTAAACTGTGGTTGCTAGCCTGGTGCTCAATAATCTCCACAGTCACAACTGGACCTGTGTCAGTAGCAACTTCACGTGCCTGGTGAATTTTGAACACTGCTCATGTGGCCCTGAAGGGCTCTTTAGACTCAAGAACATGACAGGTGAGTAAGAAGTGACATGGCAGACGCTTATGAAATTATATACACCATGGAGAAAGTGGATAGAGAAGTTTTTTTTTCTAAACACTAGAACTTGTGGACATCAAACGAAGCTGAATGTGGGAAGAGTCAGGAAAAATAAAAGAAAGTCCCTCCAAAGGAGGCAGTGATGGCCACTAACCTGGATGGCTTTGAAAGAGGATTGGACACATTCTTCACAGAGGATAAGGTTATTGATGGCTACTAGCCACGATGGCGATGCCTCCACTGGGAGTTGCAGGAGGAGAGAGTGCCTTTGTGTTTGGGTCCTGCTTGTGGCTTCCCCTGGCAGGATGCTGGACTAGGTGGGTCATTGGCCAGATCAATCAGGGCTATTCTTTCTTACAAAATAAAAAAATTCCTTCCAGTAGCACCTTAAAGACCAACTAAGTTAGTTCTTGGTATGAGCTTTCGTGTGCATGCACACTTCTTCAGATACACTGAAACAGAAGTTGCCAGATCCTTCTATATAGTGAGAAGGTGGGGAGGGGTATTACTCAGAAGGGTGGTGGGAATGGGAGATTGGCAGATAGCTGAGATGAGCCTGTTGACGACTCGACTGCAACGACTTTCTTACAAAGACAGAAGAGGAGGAGAGAGGGTGGCTGAAAAGCACACAGGAATGCTCTCAGTTCCAGGACTTGGGGGAGCCAGGACCCTTTCCAGGACAAGGTGGGACATGCAAACACCAGGGCTTGCGGATTGTGCAAATGGCACCATGTTAGGGCCATGGGCTCTCAGCTTTTTAGGTAACCTAGCAAATGCTCAGCCTTGGCACCATCTGGAGCCAGCCCTGCTCCCCAGAAAAACTCGACTTTAGGGGGTGATCTCCTTAAAAAAGCTCAAGAACTTTGGTGTATCTGCTAGAAAAGGCTCAACAATTTTGGCTGACCCTCCCCCCATGGGAGGAAGGACCATTGGCCCATGTAGATCAGCATTGTCTACACACTGGTTGGCAGCAGCTCTTGGGCAGCCCTGCCTGGAGATGCTGAGGATTGAACCTGGGGGTTGGTTCTACCTGGAGGCATCTGCCCTACTTCCCAGGTCCCACATGCCCAGGGCAGAACAGTTCCTGGAAACTGTGTTGTGCTGCATTGCCCTGGAATCAGTGGAGGCTAGTCCATTAAGGATCATGGAACACTGGCCCACCAGGCAGCCCCCAGATGCCTGCCTCCTGATTTGCAACCACTCCAGGAGGTGGCAGCCCTGGCTCCCAGCTTCCTCTTGTAGAGCTGAGCAGTGAGGAGGCAGAATGGGGACAAACTTAGCATTAGGTGGCTGCAGCTGCCATTGGCTCTGGCTCACCCTAATGTTGGGCTCCCTGCCTTCCATCCTATAGGCTCCTGCAGCCACCAGCCACCTCTGCCAGGCATGTTAGGGCAGTGCACATTGTCTTGTTTCATTTGTGGGGCTTTCTGGGCCAACCTTCAGCCTCACTGTGGATTGCTGTCAGGGCTGCACTTTGGCTTCACAACGATAGCTGGGCCATGTGAGCTGAGCTCTGCCCTCTTAATCAACAGGGCTGTGTCCTCAGACACCGGCCTCTCGAGTGCCAACAGCTCCAGGCTGCTGCGGGAACTGTATGTGCTAAGCCCGTCCTGGGAGGCAGCTGCTAGCAGGCTTTGGGCAAGGGGGGTAATGGCACAGAGATGGAACTGGTCCTGAAAACACAGCCATTAAACAATTAAGGATAATGAAATATAATTATAGGTACTCTGAGCAAGGAGTGCAGCACGGAGTAAACCTGTCAGAGGGATGGAAGCAAACAGCAGAAGCACGATCTGTTAAGTGTTATTATAGAGGATGCTTTCCCAGCCAGTGGGGGTATAGCTCAGTGGTAGAGCATTTGACTGCAGATCAAGAGGTCCCTGGTTCAAATCCAGGTGCCCCCTCTTTTCTTTTTTTGCTTTTAAAGAAAAACAAAGATTTGGAAAAACTCTCTTAGCTAAGGCTCAACATTTACATTCCTCCCTCGGCTCCAAAGGCACATAACATTTAGAAATGCATCTTCAGGACAAAAGCACACATAACTATTTCCCACCACTCCCAAGGATTTGTTTCCCCCAGGAACGGTTCTGGGCTTTTAACACCAGTGCAAACCAATGCCTACTATATCACTGCAGGTCCATACTGCAGCAGGACTGCCAACTTTCCAAGCAGTTATTGTAGCTGTGCCTTCAACAACATGCTGTTTTTCAAGAGAATCAGCCACAGTAGGGTTTTGATTGCAGGGAGAGAAACATGATCACCTGCTAATGTCTCTCTACCTGTAGCTGCTGTGAAAGGCAATTCAAGGGGGGGCCAAGGAAGGGCTGTAGCTCAGTGGCAGGCTCAGGTTCAATTGCCAACATCTCCACAGAGCGGTTCTCAACCTGTGGGTCCCCAGATGTGGTTGGACTACAACTCCCATCATCAATGAGCTCTGGCCTTGCTAGCTAGGGGTGATGGGATTTGTAGTTCAACAACATCTGGGGACCCACAGGTTAAGAAAGGCTGACAGTGTTTCCAACCATGGGTCTCCAGATGTTTTGGGACTACAACTCCCATCATCCCTAGCTAGCAGGGCCAGTGGTCAGGGATGATGGGATTTGTAGTCCAAAAATAGCTGGAGACCAAAAGTTGGGAAACCCTGGTTTAGAAAGACCTGTGTCCAAAATCCTGGAGAGTTGCTGCCAGTCAGTGCAGACAATACTACCACAGGTACACCAATGGTCTGATGCGGTAGAAGGCAGCTAGAAGGTGCTGGCAACTCTACCATGTAGGTGGGCAGTTGCATTGCTAATGGCCACAGGTGATGGGAGTTGTAATTTAAAAAAAAAAATGTTGCTGAACTGCTTCCTGTACACAGGGTAGAGGTTTTATTACAACCAAGCGATATTTAAATTTTGTTAAATAGACAAATAAAATGTGGAGGGCCAAAGGTTCCCCACACCTGGTCCAACATGGTAGGACTGCCAACTTATGAACTGGCCTCTGTCGCTCTGCCCCTTTAACAAGCAGAGGTGGTTTTAGGGCAGCGCCACCGGTTCACCTGCACTTGTTGCGCAGCCAAGGAGGACACCTTTTCAAAGCCCGGCAAGCTTTCTCCACCTTGGAGAAAGCGGGGTGAGGGCGTCAAATTCTGGGTGCCATATCACCAAAGTCTGCCCCTGTAACAAGATCTTGCTTTGCTGGTGGGAATGTTTTGTTTTCCATGGCAAAGTTATACGTGGAGGCCACACCTTCATTGCAGGAAAAGGAGCAAGTTAGGCTATTTTTTCCCTTCCTCTCCAATGATAAGCTCACCAACAGTACAAAGCGGCCAAGCCCGTGACTCCTTCCAATTAGCCACGATGGCACCAGTATCTGTGGCATTCCCTGGTGTTCCTCTCTCTGCCTCATCTCTGCATTCTTAGCGGCCCCAGCAGACTGAAGGTTGCCGGATTCTGCTCCTGTGCCTTTAACCGCAGTTCGTTCTGTAGATATTCGCTGGTAATAATGCCTGCCTCCATGCTGCGATGAGCTCCACCTGCTGATTTCTGCAGGTTTAGTGGCTACTAAAGGCATAGCAGCAGGCTGGGCCTGCTTTTCTCATCAGCAGGTATCCCATCCCAAATTCCATCTGAGTATTTGTTTGAGCTGAATGGAAGGCAGTGATGGCTGAGGATAGCAGTGTCTCAATATCAAGCTAACAAGTGGCATATGCAATTATAATGTGAATGAATCAGCATGTAAATTGCGGACATACAATGACTTTCTTGTTCTCCTCTCTCTCCCCCCCCCCCGCCTCGTATTTTATCTGAAGCCATTTGTGATTTGTAAATTCCTTTGTTTTTACCACTTTCAACGCCAGTTGCCTTGTGAGGGCTCTAAAAGGCAGGCTAGAAAAATATTAAACAAACAAGCAAATGAATATAGTGTTACACAGGCACCCCCAACCTTCGGCCCTCCAGATGTTTTGGACTACAATTCCCATCATCCCTGACCACTGGTCCTGTTAGCTAGGGATCATGGGAGTTGTAGGCCAAAACATCTGGAGGGCCACAGGTTGGGGGGGTGCCTGGTGTTACAGACCTGGGGGGCTGGTTTGGATGATGTATTCAGGTCCCCTCCAAGCTTGTGTATCTGTAAGATGAGAGTCCCTAGTATAAGGAACTGCTGAAGCGATCAAACTAGTCCCTTTGCGAAATTAATGGCTCTAGCCAAGCTAGTTAAGGACTCTTTTTAGATGTCTAAAGAGTTGGTCCAGTGTGCATGTGTTGCCATAGGAACAACTAGATAGTGATGCCTCTAGAAGGAAGTTGTAGGCTTCTCTTTCTCACCTCTCTGGACACCACTTTATCCTAGGGAGTAGGAGAACACTAGGTCCGGTAATCACATTTGGAGCTGGGAAGACACAGAGACTTGACTAACTCTGTGTGCTGAAGCCAAAATGATGATTTGAGGGTGGGAGGGTGCTGCTCCCTAGAAACCTAACAGAGCAGCAAGAACCTGTTGTGTGTGTGTGGGGGGTAACACAGTGAGCTCTTCCCTCTTACATTCAGCTTGTATATCTATGTAAATAAAGCCATGCATCTCAAAGACACCGTGGTCTCCAGTGACCTCCATTCCAAGAAAACCAGACGTAGCATAAGCACTGGCATCCCTGAAGCCTCTCACTGCTTGGAAAGTGGGGCGCACGAACCAATATCAATCCCCCCCCAGACCTGAGACATGTGACAAAGGATATACTTTATTATTGAAACTGTGGGTGCCTTATACTCATACTTTCTTCTTTCGGGGGTTTGGCTTTGCCTTGTTCCCCCAAGACTGAGCAGGATCCAAGCAGATGTCCAGGTGGCCCTTGGCTAGGGATCCTGGATTTCAATCTGGTAGCTGCTATCAGAAGTCAGAGAGTCAAAGAGGACACAGAGAAGCTCCTCAGCCTGGGAAGGAAAGCAAACCAACACTCAGCCATGAAGTCACCATACATGCATGTCTGCAGTTCAGAAAAGGCAGCCCAAGATGCAATGCTCACTTATGCAGTCTAGGGCCCTTCTCTGTATGGTCTCCTTGAGGAAGGTGCAAAGGGCAGCAACAAGGAATGACACTTCTCCATGGTGACTCCCCATTTGTGGAATGATCTCCCCAAGGAGACATACCTGGAATATTTCCCTGTCTCTTTTTAGGTACCAGGAAAAACATTTTTATCCACCCAAACCTTTGGATCTTAATTTTCTGCATATTTTGTATCGGGGTGGGGTTGAGATGCTCTTTTATGCATGCTATTGTGAGCATTAAGTTGTTTTTAACTCTGTTTTTAATTAAATCATATAAAAAAATCTTTATGTACCACTATTCATAAAACAGGGATGCGGGTAGTGCTGTGGGTTAAGCCACAGAGCCTAGGACTTGCCCATCAGAAGGTCGGCAGTTCGAATCCCCGTGATGGGGTGAGCTCCCGTTGCTCGGTCCCTGCTCCTGCCAACCTAGCAGTTCAAAAGCATGTCAAAGTGCAAGATAAATAGGTACCGCTCCGGAGGGAAGGTAAACGGCGTTTCTGTGTGCTGCTCTGGTTCGCCAGAAGCAGCTTAGTCATGCTGGCCACATGACCTGGAAGCTGTACGCCGGCTCCCTCGGCCAATAAAGCGAGATGAGCGCCACAACCCCAGAGTCAGTCACGACTGGACCTAATGGTCAGGGGTCCCTTTACCTTTACCTTTTCATAAAAAATAAATCAGAGTGGTTTACAACAGTTGAACATAAGCTTGTTTTTGTAAGTCACTCCTGAGTTCCTTCTGTTGTTGCTGGAAAAAGTGAATAATAATAATAATTCACTTTATGTGTGACACAAACAGAAAACTGCAGCTCAAGACTGGAGCAGGTGAAGCTCTCTGCTAGATGCACACACCTTTGAAAACAAGGGTTTGCTTTCTCATCAAGTGTGAAGCTGACATGTAGCCTGAACTGCCTAATAAATTGAGGGTTTAGAAAAGAAGAGATTAGCAATCGGAATATTCAGGTCTGGGTGCAATTGTGAGTTAGGCATCTGCCCAACCCCCAAAATAAAATAAAAAAACCTGTTCTGAGATTCTAGAAAATGCTTCATGTTGATTGGCCAGCCAAGGCTGCATATAAAGATGCACATGTACAGTTACCAAGAAACTGCATGGGCTGGATATCCAGAATTGATGGGGACAGCGTGAGATTGTATCCAAGGGAAAGCTTATGTAAGTGTGGGGGTCACTGCAGGACTTCTAACTGGCTGGGATCCTTCCAGGTGGAACCATCAACCTGCTGTTCTGAACAAGGGAGCCAAATGCGCTCTTCCTGGCCTCCTGTCACATTTCAGGTTATTTCCCTTTTTAGAACAGTCCTGTTATGGTGAGGACTGCCCTCATCTGTTTCTTTGTTCCTCTCAGAGTATTGGGGCAGCTTAATGACACAATGGCTCCCTTTCCAGGCCGTACATTTGAACCAGCCCTCCCAAAGAACCTGGGAACTGCAATTTGTTATGGGAATAGGACTTTTGGTGAGGGGTAAACTGCAATTCCCAGGGGGAAATCCTCTGCTTTAGATACAGGGTGTGTATGCAGCCTGAAGCTGCCTCCCGGCTGGGAGGTGCAAGCTGATTTACAACCAGCTGACCACTGGAAGCAACCGGCGAGTCAGGCTGTGGTCCACTGAAAGCAAAATGTGCAGCACTCTTAAAAAATATGAAAAGCTTCCTGGGATTGATCTCCATCCTCTGCAGAGCACTGCAGCTGTGCACCCAGGAGCCATTTCTATCTACAAGGATTTAAGATCTCAAATCCTGCTATTTAACCCTGTTGATATGCCTAATATATTGCACTAAGCCCCGACTCAAGGGTCTTGGCTGGCATTTCACAAATTCATTCTGATGCGGCCGGAAGATGATCCAGTGGGCTTTCTTTCTAGGGGCAATATTTGGAGGCAGGTTTTTCTGCCAGTTCGTTCCCAGGGAAAGTGTGCTGTGATTTAAGGAGATGCAGCCATTTACGGGGAAGCAGGTAGGATGGGAAGAGGGACAGACTTTGGTCCTTTTAATGGCCAAACAATGTGCATGTACAAGTTCCTACGTATATAGATATAATGGGGGAGTGATGAGGGATGCTAAAGGACACAGCTGGAGCCATCCTCACATTATCCTCTGCTAATATCCTCTGCTAATATCTGCTTTGGCTAATATCTGCCCCAGCAGTGAGCATAGGAGCATTTCAGGCTGTGCATTGTGTGTGGTCACAGCTACACCATATATTTAAAGCACACTGATTCCCCCAAAGGCAGCTCGGAACTGTAGCTCATCCCCATCAGAGCTACAATTCCCAGCACCCTTAGCAAACCACGGTTCCCAAGATTCTTTGGAGGAAGCTATCTGCTTTAAATATGTAATGTGGGTGTGGCTTCAGTGACTGTCTGAGCAGTTCTATGTTTAAGCCTTCTCAGAATGCTGGTATGGGGTAAATAGCTAGTAGCAATTCTAACAATGGTAGCGATTGTAGGGTTGCCAACCTTTTTCTTTTTCTTAAAAAAAACAACCCTACTCCTCTGCCCTTAAAAGCAGACTGGTACATGGAGATTTAGTAAGTGAGGCTTTTCTTTGCAGGGAGATGAGCAAAGGGAAAAGCCTCAGAGTGCATAATTTCTGTGCACTAAGCTGCAGTCTAAGACACAGGAGCCAGAAAAGTAAAAAGACATTGGCAACCCCATTTGAAGTAGTAGTAGTATTAGCAGCAGTAGCTGTTATGGAACCAGGGTATGTGTCCGTCTGTCTGGATGATACCTATGAGTCCCTTCCAAACCCATCTGCTGAACCAGTCAGACCAGTTTCTTTGTAAGATAATGGCCTGAGCTGGCCAGTTAAGTACAGTGGTACCTCAGGTTAAGAAGTTAATTCATTCTGGAGGTCCATTCTTAACCTGAAACTGTTCTTAACCTGAAGAACCGCTTTAGCTAATGGGGCCTCCCACTGCTGCCACACCACCGCAGTGCGATATCTGTTCTCATCCTGAAGCAAAGTTCTTAACCCAAGGTAATATTTCTGGGTTAGCGGAGTCTGTAACCTGAAGCATCTGTAACCCAAGGTACCACTGTACTTCCATTTACATATCCAAAGAGGTTTCCCTGTTGCCGTAGAGACAAAAGGGTAGTCCTTTCCCCACCTCATCTGGCTGGATGCCACATCAACCTAGAAGGGAGAACAAGAAGCCAAGGGTGTGTGTGTGTGTGTGTGTGTGTGTGAGAGAGAGAGAGAGAGAGAGAGAGAGAGAGTGTGTGTGTGTGTTTTGGCTGATGTTGGAGGTTGCAGACACAGAGGCTTGTTTTGCTCTGCGCTGGACTCAAAGCTGCAGCTACAGGATCTCCCTGGGAATCTCTTGGCGAGGCAAGATCCCCGCCCCTATCTTATGCACATGTTGCCTATATGTCTAAATAAAACCCTGTATCCTAGGGACACCACAGTCTCCATTGACCTTCATTCCAAGGAAACTGAGCCCTGGGGAGGCACAGGCATCGCTGGAGTCTCTCGCTGCTCAGAGATTGGGGTGCAGGTAATGGTAACAGGAAGGGGAGAAAAAGGAGTGGGGTGTCAAATCAGGGGCATAGATAAGCAAGAGGAGAGTTGCACTTGCCTGTTTTTCAGTCTTTGGATACAGAAGTTGTTTCATGCACTCTGACACAGCTTGTTTCTGACAGTGATCACTGGGAGGCGGGGGGAGGGGGCATTGAGGAGAGAAAAAAGACCAAGGGGGGGGGGAGAGAAACTGTTAACACATTGCAGCAGAATCTGTCAACGCCTAGAAACTGCCTAGTTCTGGGGAGGGGGCTTTATGGGTCGGCCTGCCTGTGTCTGCTGCTGAACCGCGTAAGCCCTTTAAATCCAGGGTTCAACAAAGCTTTGCCTAAATGGATTTGAGAATTTAAAAATATAATCCTTCAATATACACAGTAATGACCTGTTATGTAAGACGCTCTCTAGAAATGTAGGAGAGGAGGGGGCGGGGGGGGAGAGGTGCTTGTGGGCATTTAATAGCTCTGGAAACCCCAGCCTCGAAACAGAGGTTGCAGCCACCAGGATGAAGCTAAGCAGGTCTGAGCCTGGTCATCGTCTGGATGGGAGACCCTTTGCGTATCCCATTTATGGCAGCTGAAACTCCATGGGGTAAAAGGCAAAACAGGTATAGCCACTGCTATTCCTACTCAGAGTAGACCCATTGAAACTGATGGACGTGGCTAACTTAGGTTCATTCAATTGAGTGGATCAACTCTGAGTAAAACTTAATTTAATAAAACCCACAGGCAGGATAGAAGTGAAATAATAACTGAATCGCAGCCATTTTATTTTTTATTTTTTATAAAATTTTTATTGGGTTTTCACATTTTTTATAGACAAACAAACAGAAAAACAAACAGACAAAAAAGACACAAAAACAAAAAGAATATAAAGTTTCAGAAAAAACACTTATTTTCATAACCCTGGTCTCTGACTTCCCCCCACCCCCTCCCTTGCATCCCTATTCCCAAAGTTATATCAGCAAATTGTCGTTTCTCAACCTCCTAACCTTCTCAATAATAGCCCTTTTAAAAATAAAAACAGTTGTTCTAAGTTGGACCTCAGTTCCCTTCCCTCGATTTCCCATTTTGTCTTTAATATCGGTCCTATTGATTAATTTCCATTGTCCTGAGTGTTGTTAAAATTACATCTTTCCCTCCCTCCCATCCCCGGTTTGCGTCCCTTCCCAATACAAGTCCACAATGTCAGTTCTTAGCCTGGGTCCCACACGTCCGAGGCTCTCAAGTCTATCACAGTCCCTCTCCGCCGGTCTTGTTGGTAATCCTTTGTGTCAGACATCAAATCTCGAAAGAGGTCTATCACAATCCATCCATAGTCTCTTAAGTAGAACTGCTGAAGAATTTCCACAAGGCATAGATCTTTCAAATCATAGTCAGAGTCAAAGTCAATGTGGAGGCCCCAATTATATTTCTTTATTTTAAATTCTTGCATTCCATAAGCTTCCAGGGCCTCCACTTACATCTTTTGCCTCTTTCGTAGGTTTGTAGTAGATTCAATCCAATAGTCTCCTTGCTTGTATTCCACAGATGTCAGATTCTGGTCAACATTTAACTTTACTTTCTCTTTCTCTTGTTTTGTCTCCTTTTCTTTGATTATCATTTCAAGTTCAGCTGTGGGTTCTTTCTCCTTCCAATCCTCCTTACAATCAGCAGGACTACTTGTTTCAGTAGTCAAGGTCATCATATGTTTACTCATTTCCGAAGTATGCTCTTGTAAGGTTCCCACCAGTTGAAACATCCTTTCGATTTGCTCCAGTATCTTTCCATCCACAGCCATTGTAGTTCCACAGAGTTCCCCCTAGGGGGAATCTGATTACTTAACGTTGTTTTCTCCAACAATCCTCTTTCTTATTTTTATTACTTTGTTTCCAACAATTTAAGTTCAATTGTAACACCTTTTATTCCAGAGGGGTCTTATGTAGCAATTTTTTCCTGTAGACTGTCTATTTGACAGCTTTGACAGCTGTCAAATTCTGTGCTTACAGGCTTCCAAATAGGATGCTCCCGGGCCCGGGGGGGAGGGTTGTTTACAGCAAAAAGAAGAAACCTCCAAAACTTCACTCTCCTGCACAAAATTACTTTTTTTTTGCCCAATCTTGGGAGTTACAGTCCTTTTAAACTCACCCTTTGCAGGGTAAACTCTCCAGCTTAGTTCGTACGTCGTTGCTTTAGTTTGTCTGCAAGGGGGGGGTGCGGACTTCCTTTTAGCACACCCCCCGATCGTCTCAAATTCAAATAGGAAAATCTTAAAGTCCGATTCCAATTTACTCACGGGTTGTTCTTTTCGGCCGAATTTCAAGGAAGGAAGTCAGCGCTCTCCGGTCATGGCTCGCGGCTTCGCTCAGCGGGGGTAGCGATGGACTCTCAGTGCCACGCCGCCCCCCGTATCCCCTCCGCAGCCTTTAAAAAGGCTCTTTGCGAATCAGGGGGGGGCGCTTAAGGCACCCACCGAGTCTTCAGTCCGCAGGCTTCCGCGCCTGCGGTTTTAAGGGTCCCCGTGTCGCCGGCACGGCAAAGACCCGTCCCCCGCTGAGCCGATTCCCTCCGGAGCTCGGAGGGAATCCGCCATTCCCAGATCGCGCCAACCCCGGAAGTCGAATCGCAGCCATTTTAAGCATCATAGATTTTATTTTCTTTAGACTGGCAGACTTTCAAAGACCCTCACAGCTCTGGTTTTCAGTATCCATCTCCTGACCATAATCTGAATGATGCTTATAGGTAGGGAAGTAATTGTTCTAGCCTATGCAGCATTTCTGTTATTTAAGATCGATTTGCCCATTAACCCCTAATCCCAAAGAAAATACAAGAGTTAAGAGTTAATCTATGCAACCTGCAAAGGGTGGGAGACAGACTGCTGTTAAGGAGCAAACTAACACCCTGATGACAGTGTATAGCTGTTGAACTACAACTCCCAGCATGCCTGACTATTGGCCATCGTGGCTGTGGCTGATGGAATCTGGAGTTCAGCAACTTCTGAGAGACAGTGTGGTGGAGAGGTTAGAGTCTTGGACTACCTGGGAAACCAGAGTTCAAATCCCCACTCAGCCAGGAAGCTCACTAGGCTTGGACCAGTCACTTGTTTTCAAATGAACCAACCTCACAAGATTGTTGTGAGGAAAGAACGGGGGGAAGAAGAACTATGTCCAGCACTTTGAGCTCCTTGGATGGGATATAAATGTACTGTAAAAAAATCCCCACAGATTACATTCCCCAGGTGTGTCTAGGGATATTTGAGGAATTAGATTCCTGTGAATTCCAATTGGAACCAACCTGATTTGCACCTCCTGGGCTAATGTGCCAACCTGAATGTAACAATCCACCCAATACCACACTTCTTCGAATTCTGTGATACAGTTCTCTGCTCAACAGATATACAAACATATGTTTAAAAATGAGTATTTTAGGGAAACTGATATTTAGAAATATCTACTATATTGAACGGACGCGGGTGGCGCTGTGGGTTAAAGCCTCAGCGCCTAGGGCTTGCCGATCGAAAGGTCGGCAGTTCGAATCCCCGCGGCGGGGTGCGCTCCCGCTGCTCGGTCCCAGCGCCTGCCAACCTAGCAGTTCGAAAGCACCCCTGGGTGCAAGTAGATAAATAGGTACCGCTTACCAGCGGGAAGGTAAACGGCGTTCTGTGTGCTGCGCTGGCTCGCCAGATGCAGCTTTGTCACGCTGGCCACGTGACCCGGAAGTGTCTCCGGACAGCGCTGGCCCCCGGCCTATAGATGTGAGATGGGCGCACAAACCCCAGAGTCTGTCAAGACTGGCCCGTTCGGGCAGGGGTACCTTTACCTTTACCTTACTATATTGAACAATGTGGATTTAAATTTTAAAAATTGTGTGAATTTAGGGCTTCAGCCAACATTAATCCTATATAGAGTAGATCCATTGAAATTAAGGGACATGGCTCTCTTAGGGTCAACAATTTCAATGGGTCCACTCTGAGTAAAACTCAGTTGGCTACAGCATAATCGTTGGTTTACAGGTTAATACAGGATAGAAATAGGCTTATAGATGAGCGTTTACAAACGGATGTGGCTTGTCCAGTCTGCATTATGTCCATGGTCTGCACTGTGTATCATTCCATGTAACTTAAGTTGGGACAAATGGCCTCCACTGTCCCTCCCCCCAGTGATGGTCCTACTATTCTCTCCCCCCACACCCTTACCAGAGCCTTTTTTTAAAATATCAAAAGGCCGATACTGCACCATACCCACTGATGAACACCCACACACAGTTACCAACATGTAGGAGTACATAGCAGTTTGTGTGCACATTAAACACACACTTTACCCAGGCAATGCATTTTTGTACACGGTGCTTGCCTAGAGTACTGCCTTGCAAATGGTCCATAAGATTTATATGCAGCTTGATTGTAATGGAACCTCAAGGCTGTTTACAAAAAGAACAAAACAATAGAATTAATAAAAACCAACTGAAAGGAACTACTGCATTTTCCCGTGTATAAGACGTCCCATATTTTTAGTGACTCCAAATTAAGAAAACACCCCTCAGCACTACCTGTGTATAAGATGAGCCCCAATTTTAAACCTAATTTTTTGGTAAAAAAAACAAAACCCTAGTCTTATACACGGAAAAATATGGTATTTAAAAACATTTTTTAAAAAATTTAAATCAACAATAAGCTGAAAGCTAGATTAAAACACACATCAACGTTCTACCTGCCTGGATAGGCTTGCCTAAAGAAAAATGTTTTCAGCTGAAAAAGAATACAGTGAAGGCACCTGCCTGATGTCAAGAGGCAGGGAGTTCCAACGTGCAGGTGATGCCATGCTAAAATATCAATTTCTTACAAATGCACCTGTAGCAATGCCAGTTCCGCAGATTGGAGTGGTTGAGTGGGCATATATGGGGGAAGTGGACAAGTTTGCCTTCAAATATGAACTGAGTCAGATTTCTCCCACGTCTCCATGGATGTCTCTGTGTGTCTGCTGTCAAAGACTACTTACATCCCAAGAGACAAAGGTGCATTCAACTGTTTTTGCTCCTCAATGTCTCCTCATCAAACCATAAGTTAAGGGGGTGTCAGAGGCCTCTCTCCTGGGCCCAGTACTCTTTGCCATCAGTGACTTAGATCAGCCAACCTTCTGAACTCTTCCCATCAATCCCAGCCAAAACTGCCAATGATCACAGGTGCTGGAGTCCCAAAACTCTGAAAAAGCACTCACATCGGCTCTCCCTGAGTTGGGTGAAGGGGATTTGCAGATGACAACACACACACACACACACACACACACACACACACACACACACACAGAGGGATGAGTGTTTGGAGAGGTCTTTTATTGCTTTTGTAAGCTCTCCAGAGATCTTTGCTGTTGGGCAGCATGTAAATATTGTTAATGAATACATAAACAACCACAACATGAAAAGCAGAGTCAATTTGGGAGGCTCGCAAATTAATTATAAACAGTGTGCGTTTGTGTCCACAAGCAGCGCTTGAGGAAGGATCCTGGTTCCTGTCAAAAGTCTGCATGTGTTAAATGACTCTGACTGGTCCAGGACAAAGAGGTGTCTATCTGCACATCCCTGCCAAACCAATCTCACAAATAAAGTCCAGAAAAGCTTATTAGCCCCACGGGGTTGGAGGGACAACAACCCAGTAACCTGCCTGTCTCTCCATACACTGTTGTGTTAGTGAATATTAGCCTGTTACAGAGAGTTAGCTATATTTATTCTCTCTCTCTTCCTTTTTAGCAAAAGCAACAGAGTCTCTTTTAACATGCTATATCCTGGCAGGATAGAATGACTAACTGCCCCAATAGCATCGTGAGCACAAATCAACATGAATGCACAATAAAAAAAACCATGTAGAGAGACCCTAAATTTCTGTGCATCAGCAGGAAGGGGCCCAACTCTCTTTCATAACGTAGCTAGACTGAAGGACTAAGGCAAGGGAGACCCAGGTTCAAATCTCTGAACCACAGAGCTCCTTGGGTTAGTCACTGTCTATCAGCCAGTATCACCTCACAGGGGATAAAATGGAGGGGAGAGGGAGAGTCTTGAGCTCCTTTGGAGGAAAGACAGGATATAAATGAAGTTAATGCAGAGCTCCTCCTCAGCTACTATTAGCCCCTGCTAATATTGTGACTATATTTGTTCCCAATGGGGAGAATACCAGCTTCACGGGGGATGTAGGTCAGGAAAAATGTACATGAGAAAACTGAACACCCTCTCTCCTGCTGTCAGTACCTTTGCTTTGATCAAATTCACAACACACGCACACACGCACCGATTTGATTTTGAGTAGACAAAAAGAAATCCAGCAGATCTGATCGATCACAGATCTCCTGCAGCACATCTCTTCTTGCACACTGCAGCCTGCCTTTTGATGTAGACTTGGGTTGTTCTCTCTCTCCCCCCCCCCCAGCAAACGCTGAATGTGGTGATTTTCTCCAGGGAAGCTTATTGATTCAGCCGGCTGATTCTCAAAGAGAGACTTCCCTTTCGCTGAGCTCCCTGTAGCTATGCGACCAGCGCGGGAAGCCTCCTATCGCGCTTCTTTCTCCATCACTCTTTCTCTGACCTTGAGAAGAGCTTTCCCTTAGCCACTGGGCTCTGCCTCCTCTCTCAATGTACAGCCTCCAAAACCAAGAGCCTTTGGATAGCGTGGACACACCAAGTGGCCCAATAAATAATGGGGTGTGTGCCTTCCTTGGCATTGCAGTTGAAAAGATGGGGGGGAGGGAGAGGGAGGGAGAGGGAGGGAGAGGAGAGACAACAGCTTAAGATAAATCTGCATAGTCCTGCATTTCAGGGGGTTTGACTAGGTGATCCTCAGGGTCCCTTCCAACTCCGCAATTCTACGATTCTATGAATAAGAGAAGTGGCATGGAAAGGGCAAGTCATGTTCTCTGCGCTTAGGGAGGACTGGCTTAGGGAGGACTGTGTCAAAGGTGATGGTGGGGTGGACCCTCCAAGTTCCCATCAGAAAACATAGCCGTGAGGTTGCCTGTGCTTCACCTGAGAGTCTGTTAGGCCTGGAGTGGTGGGTGGAGGATGTTTTTCAGCTTGGGGACCACATTCCCATCTGGCCAACTGAAATATACTCAGAGTCGAGGGTCAATTTCATGCTCTTTATTCAGCTCATAGTGGTGAGGAGGAATCAAGTTCCCCCAGAATGTCTGCTTTATATACATTATTACACAATGGACCCCACGTGATTGGCTAATTCCGGGATTCACCTGTAGGCCAATCAAGTTGCGGATTCACTTCCACCTGGAGATGGGTGGGATGGCTCCTGTGGACCAATCAGACTGCTGCATTCTGGACCCTATTGTTCTAGGACCAATCAGACTGCTGCATTCTGAATCCTATTGTTCTAGGACCAATCAGACTGCTGCCTTTTGGATCCTATTCAACTCAGTACATAACACCAACCTTCTGGGGACCACATGCCAAGAGGATGCAAAGAAGGACTGGGGAGGAGCATCACAGCCCCTCTTTGCAGCCCACCCCTTCTTCCCAGGCTTCTCCCCTCACCAGCCCTGCTCCACACCCTCCTGAGTGACTGGAATGTGCCCTTGAATTGTGATCATGCTGCTCGCTTGCCTGGATGGCAAGTGGTGTGTGCAGAAACCTCTGGGTTTTTCATGGCTGGGATGCAGCCAATTGTTATAGGTTTTGGGTACCAGAATTTGTGTTGTGGGTGCAAGGCACCTGTACTTCCTAGATTTAGAAATTGTTAGGATTTAGCCAATACTTGGAGTATTAAGAGAATGTGCCAGACACTGAATTTAGCAGTGTAAAAATACAGGCTAAATTTGGTGTGTGTGTCCCCCACCAGAGAATCGCCTGGAGATAGGCCATTAAGAATTGAAGACAGAGTCATGACCCATCAAGATTGGTCATCAGCAAAGCAAAGGCTGTGCCAGCCACAAATGGGGGGCCGTTAGTAAGACAAAAAGATGGGGTAGGTGCAGAGCTCGAGGTGAGCTGTTTGTTTTATGCTGCAGAATGGGTCAAACAAGATGTTTGGGGGCCCTTGGAATTTGAGCATAGGCGCCGACTCCATGGGGCTTGAGGGGGCCCGAGCCCCCTCAAAAATTTCGGGCGCCCCTCCAGCAGAGCGTCGCGCTGGCTCTGCCTGTAGACGCTTGGCGCGTCCGCGGCTTTTATAGGGCGCCCGGCGCGCACCAGCTCGATAACGGGCACTGGCGCGGCGGGGGGCGCCGGGCCGGGGGCGGGGGGCGGCCGGCCTGTCTCCTTGGCAACCCCATTGAGCAGCGCCGGCTCCCCCGGGAGGGCCACCCCCCCGCGCCGCCGATCGCCAACACCGCCGACGCTGTGGCTGCCCGAGCCCGAGCCAAAGCCCGAGCCAAAGCCCGAGCCGGAGCCCGAGCCCGAGCCGGAGCCCGAGCCCGTCAGTCAGTCAGTCAGGAAGGAAGGAAGGAGAGAGAAATGGGGAGGGAGACGAGGGAGGAAAATTGCGCGCAGGGTGAAGAAAGGAGAAGGGCGAACGAGACAGCTTCCAACCCAAAAAAGGGCTGGAAGACTCGGAGGATGCCTATGGCGACGTCGCCCACTTGTCATTGGCAGCGCAGCGGGCGCCCAGAGGGGCTGGGCACCGGCGCAGGGCCGCTCCGCAGCCGCGGAGGACAGCTGCGCGGCTAGCAAGGTGCACCGCGTAGAGCGCAGCCCTTGTGTGGCCCGGTGGCCACGCAAGCTCGGGCGGGGACCCCCATGCGAATCTAAGACGGGAGAAGAGGGCAGAGCAAAGGGGGTCCCTTCCCCAACCTCCGGCTCTGAGACTTCCCTGCACCCCAGAAAAGCGAAAGGATTCTCTCTCTCTTTTTTTTTTAATAAATATTTTATTAAGTTTTCAAATACAAAGTTAGAAACATACACTGAAGAAAAAAGTAAAAGAACAAGAAAAAGAAAAAAAGAAAAAGAAGAAAAGAAAACCAACCATTCAACACATTTTTTATATAACTAACTGGACTTCCTCGCATCTCCCTTACCCTGCATTCTTTATAATAAAGATATCAGCAAATTATTACCTTGTTTCGTACCTTATTTTGTACTTTTCAAATACTATACCTCTAAATTTAACATACTTTTCATCAGTTACTTATATCTTAAATTAAACATAGTATTACCTTAGATTTTGACCTTTTCTTACTTAAAATATAATTTCCTGTTTCCCAAATCTAATTGCTGAAGCTATAGTTTCCGAATCGTGTAAGTTTTTAACATTCATACAACTTATATTGTTTTTGTAAATAGTCCTTAATTTTTTTCCAGTCCTCTTCCATTGTTTCTTCTCCCAAATCTCGGATTCTGCCAGTCATTTCAGCCAGTTCCATGTAGTCCATCAATTGCGTCTGCCACTCTTCCAGTGTGGGCAAATCTTGTGTCTTCCAATATTTTGCGATAAGTATTCTTGCTGCTGTAGTTGCATACATAAAGAAAGTTCTATCCTTCTTTAACCCTTTCTGGCCAACAATGCCCAAGAGGAAGGCCTCTGGTTTCTTGGGAAAGGTATACTTAAATACATTTTTTAACTCATTATAGATCATTTCCCAGAAGGCCTTCACTTTTGGACAAGTCCACCGGAGGTGAAAGAATGTCCCTTCAGCCTCCTTACATTTCCAACATTTATTATCAGACAGGTGATATATTTTTGCAAGCTTGACTGGGGTCATGTACCACCTATAAATCATTTTCATAATATTTTCCTTCAAGGCATTACATGCCGTGAATTTCATTCTGGTGGTCCATAACCTTTCCCAGTCCTCAAACATGATGTTATACCCAATATCCTGAGCCCATTTTATCATGGCTGATTTGACTGTCTCATCCTGAGTGATTTTCTCTTCAACCTGCCCTCCATCCTCTTGCGGAAAACTCTTTGCCTGCCCTGCCCGTATCTCGTTTTTGCTTTTTAATTCCACACACGCACCCTTCGGACTTCATGGCAATCGGGCGCGTGGGTGCGTTTCCTAAGAGAGTGAGGACCCCCGCCTCCTCCCCACCTGCTCCCTCGCCAGCCAGCCAGCCAGCCAGCCAGCCAGCCGCGTGCCCTAGCCGGAGAGCCCCGGCCTTCCCCGTCGCACAATCGGCTGGATCTCCCTTCAGCAGGCCGGGCTCACAACTCGGCCCAGGGACCCCCCAGCAGCGGATCTCCGGCCCAGCTGAAGAATCCGGCAACAAGCCCCCTCCTCCCCAATCGCTCCGGCTCCGCCGAAATACGCTCCAAAACCCCCCAGATAGGCCGCCAGCCGCCAAGTCTCGTGTCGCCCTGAGCGAGGGTCTCTCCCCAACACCGCCACCTCGAACTGCGTTCTCCCGGCTACCCGAGCGAAGCAGCAGCAGGACCCCGGTATGGGCCCCCCCCATATTTTTTATAAGTCGGCGCCCCTGAATTTGAGGATGCTGAAATGGAAGGAACAGGCCCTTCTTGGGATGTGAAGACTCTGCACTCTCTCCATGTAAGCTAAGGTTGTATCTATGTATAAATAAACCATATATCATAAAGACACCACAGTCTCTGCTGAGCCTCCCTGTCCAAAAGGAAACACAGACCCTGGTGAGCATGCCTGGAATCGCACACCATTTGGAGACTGGGGTGGCATGTGAGGCAATGTGGTCCTCAGGCTGAAAAGTGTTTCCCACCTCTGCTTTAGTGGCAAGGAGGAAGTGGGAGGGAGAGAGGAATGGATTTAGGGCTTCTTCTTCCTTGGGGGCTCTCAGAGCCTGGCAAGGAAGACACCAGGCAGCCCAGGGTCGCATGAAGGGGTTGAAGACTATTTCTGCAGCAGGGTCCCTGCAGAGTCCCTGTCTCTAGCATCCTAAGAGTCACTCAGTTAGTACAACCTTTTAGCCACTCCATGCTCCAAAGCCTAAGCATTTAAGGACACTGAAAACACAAGGAGAACGGTGTGTATGTTCTGTTGCGTACAATGGGACCTCAGGTAAAACACAACTCAAGCAGTCCAAATAATTTGCCCACATATATGCACAGAAAAAAATAGGTCTAGCCAAAAGGAAACACATGGAGATCTGCATTAATCATTGCAATGCATCCCTAATTACTATTATTGTATAACTGTATAATTATAAGATTATTGCATAATCTTACAAGGGGCGTGGCTGTCAGGGAGTGTGGCTGAAACTGTCATGAAGCGCCCTGCACTTCTGAATTTGCCGCAGGGTCAGGGAGATGGGCAGAATAGGCTCCTGGAGGGGGACGCTCAGCCAAAGAAAATGAAGCAGGGATACTAGTTGGGAGTAGCGATGGACAGAATGGTGTTTCTCCATTACTCACTTTTCCATTATTAGGTTCAGCTTGCTATATTTCTGCAGCAATCTGCAATTTGATTACCAAGACAAAAATCCTCACAAAAATTAGCCAGCATTTCCCCCCAATGCTTGCATGTAGTTTTCCTGGTTACAATGCTTTTTTTGTAAGTTATTTCCCCTAATTATGCATCTTTATGCACACTCTCCCCTCATTTGCACATTTTGGGGTTGGAAAACTGCACCACAAAACTCAAAGAAGTGTAAATTCTAAAGGTTAGCTGTGTTTTGGTGTGCAGATATTTGGGAAAGTGCAATTGAATTTCTCTCCCTCCCTAGTGGAGACTAGCTGCTTTCACCACCTGCCTCCCAGAGTGGTGTTTGGGCACTTTGAAAATAGCCCTAGCCACGACAGGCAGGGACATCACACAAGGCACTTTTATAAGGCGCAGCTACAGAGTCTGGTTGAAAAAAACTGGCAACGCTGTTTGCCTGTGAAGTTCTGCTGGGCATTTGTCTGCTCCCTGTTGGAGTCAGCATACTGGGCCGACTAGCTGGATCTTTCCTCTGGCCTGGTAGGCCCAGAAACAAGTGATGAGGTGAGTGAGTTAACAGGACAGTGATGTTCTTGCTTACCTGCTCAGCAGGGCATCAAAGCAAACCACTGCATTGTCTCGCTGGGCTGCAATGATCAGGCAGGTGCCTTTCAGTAACTGAGAGCACTGAAAGAGAAAAGAGAATGTGAGCCGCCTTCTACAGGCATCCAGTGAAAGCACTTTGCCAGGAGTCCAATGGGCATCTGACATCACATGCTGTGCTGGGTGGCAGTAATGCAGTCTACTCCATCCAAAAGGCATCCATTATTTACACATGGTTTTCCAGTGGGCTTCCTGTTTTCTCCCCCAAACACCCAATGGTGCACCAGAGGTATGGATCGAAGGATTGGTTCATGCGGGTTCTCGGCATTTCTTATTTTTCCAATCTTCAATTCCCTTCTCTGAATTCTGCAGCAATTTGCCGCCCCTTCTCTAACCAGGAGGGGTGGAAAAGGTGCCTTTTGATGGATTGGCACTCGCCAGCCTCCATAAAAATCAAGGGGAAGCGGTGCCAGAAGACCAGCCTGCTGCATGGCGAATCTGCACTTGCCACACTTCACAATGCCAGGAAACTTGTGCCCCCTACAAGGATCTGTTTGGCAAGAAGAGAGGAGAGGAGATCACGGAAAGCTTCCCTTTGGCTCAGATACAATCGCTCCGGCTGGAAGCATGACAGCTCCTCCCCTTCGGTGGACAAGACTCCATCGTAGAAGGGAAAGAGGTCTGTCGTCTCCCACTAGTAAAAGTAAAGGGACCCCGACCATTAGGTCCAGTCGTGACCGACTCTGGGGTTGTGGCACTCATCTCGCTTTACTGGCCGAGGGAGCCGGCATACAGCTTCTGGGTCATGTGGCCAGCATGACTAAGCTGCTTCTGGTGAACCAGAGCAGCGCACGGAAACGCTGTTTACCTTCCCGCCGGAGCGGTACCTGTTTATCTACTTGCACTTTGACGTGCTTTCGAACTGCTAGGTGGGCAGGAGCAGGGACTAAGCAATGGGAGCTCACCCTGTCGTGGGGATTCAAACAGCCGACCTTCTGATTGGCAAGCCCTAGGCTCTGTGGTGTAACCCACAGCGCCACCCACGTCCCCGTCTCCCATTAGAGCTGCCCTGTTAATGCAAGACTTCCTCCTGCCTCCCCACACCTTTGGGTTTCCACCTTTGTGGCAGAGGCCCTGCTGGTGTCCCCAGGTTACAAAACCAAGTCTAATTGCTCAGTGAACGATGTAATTGCTCTCCTGCACAGATGTACCTTAAAACAGCTGCTGCTGATTAAACATTCTGCTCTTAAAAATAACTTCCATGCTAAGGCTGAAGGGAACATTTGAGGCTGTATTAACTGGAGGAATGAGACACCCTCCCCCCCCCCCGCAAAAATATATTGTGGTCTCTTAATATTCAGCAGCCTTCAGTTAGCAAGGCATTTTAGGACACTTTGTTATTAGCACTTCTTAAATACCTATATTAACTCGAGATACAGGGATTCCTGGGGAATTAATAGCATATGTTCCAAAATAAAAACAACAACAACAAAACACAGCTATCCTTCAAAATCTATGCATTTTGCAATGCAATTCTCCAACCAGTATGTACAAAAAAAAGAGTTTAAATTAATGAAAGAGTGAACAAAAAGGTAAACACATGCAAAAATGTGTATATCAGTCAAAACCACATACAAAATTGTTTTTGGGGAGAATTTCGCACACAAAATGCTGACATGTTTTCATAAGGATGGTTTTAAAAGATTGCAAATTGCTGTGGGAAAGTGGAAAACTCATTTGTGAGGCCCACAAATGGGGCAGGAGCCCTTTTCCATTTCTGCTCCTCGGCAGTAATTAATATTCAGTAGTATATTTCATCTGACAATCTAGGCTCCAGTTAACTATTACCTGAAGAAACCA
The DNA here is from genome assembly GCF_965113315.1 of Podarcis vaucheri. Classification (NCBI taxonomy): domain Eukaryota; kingdom Metazoa; phylum Chordata; class Lepidosauria; order Squamata; family Lacertidae; genus Podarcis; species Podarcis vaucheri. The sequence continues at coordinate 36,793,258 of NC_138752.1, forward strand.
AATGGGCCCATCAGTATCATAAGCTGTAAATAAATAAGCAGTGCTGCTTAGATGGAAGAGGGGAGCTTTGCGGGAGGAGCTGCAGCTCGGTGTTAAGATTACATCTGAAAGGTCCCAGGTTCTAGGTAGATCTGGAAAAAACTCCTGCCTGACCCTCTAGAGAATGTATGAGCCGTGGTGGTTGGCATCCACTGAAAGTGGCATGGCAGTAGGCAGGGAGCCTAACAGTAGGTGGCACAGGAGCCAATGGCAGGCAGAGTCCACTCATTCTATGTCTGCCCCCATCCTCCCTGCTGAGATCTGCAAGGCTAACACAGAAGCTAAGGAGTCTCAAAGCGGCTAACATTCTCCTTTTCCTTCCTCCCCCACAACAAACACTCTGTGAGGTGAGTGGGGCTAAGAGACTTCAAAGAAGTGTGACTAGCCCAAGGTCACCCAGCAGCTGCATGTGGAGGAGCGGGGAAGCGAACCCGGTTCACCAGATTACGAGATTTACCAGATTACGAGTCTACTGCTCTTAACCACTACACCACACTGGCTCTTAGAAGGCAATTGGGCCTGATACGGCATGCAGGCCTTAGTTTGCCTACCCATGTTATAAGGGATCTGCATCCCCATGGATTTTGCTGCTCTCCAGTTCCCACTAGCCCCAGCCAGCAAGGCCAATGGTCACAGATGATGGAAGCTGTGGTCCAACACTAATGACAGGGTTTTGCTGTCAGTCAGTGTGGATAATACCGAAGACTGGAGCGATGATCGGACTCAGTATCAGGGCCCTTCTATGAGTTGGCCTACCATGACAGGTGCCTCCCTGTCGGTCGCACTCAGGACTGCAGAGATGAAGCTGGCCCGTGGTTCGTCCATGGTGGTGAGCCGTGCCCCTGTCACCAGGAAGCCTTGGCCAATCAGCCGCTCCAGCAGGACCAGGTAGGGCGGGGGGCTCACCTTCCACAGGGAGGTCTCTGGAAGGATCAGGCAGGTGAGAGCACTCTGGAAGCGAAAGGAAGGGAACTATCAAATATCTAACTGATCTCTTGGTGAACTCCAGCCATTCAAACCCTATCACGTACTAAATGAACAATTTTTCTTGTCCAAATTACCATTGTATCTGAGAAAGACCGAGATATCTATCCAGCTGCATGTGCATATATATATATATATATATATATATATATATATATGCTTTCGTAGATTTTCACGGGTACAGGAATGCAGGTTTTGGTGTCTTCGGGTGTCTTCCCGTGTAAGAGTCGGGGTGTCTGTGCGACGTTTCGACGAGGTCTCACTCGTCATCTTCAGGCTGGTGCTTTCGGCTTCTTGTTACTGCTCTGTTCCAGTAACAAGAAGCCGAAAGCACCAGCCTGAAGATGACGAGTGAGACCTCGTCGAAACGTCGCACAGACACCCCGACTCTTACACGGGAAGACACCCGAAGACACCAAAACCTGCATATATATATATATATATATATATATATATATATATATATATATATATATATTCCCAAAATCAAATACTCAGTTAACTCAATTTTCAATTTGGAATGTTCCACATTTCCATTAAATGCTACATCTGCTCATATATCTGCAGAAGAGGAGATTGAACCAAATCCAAAGGACATCGAGCTCTTGGGTGTGCAATCTCTCCCTCTAGTGGCCAAGCCTGATTCAGAGCAAAAAAACGCACCCTTGTTTACCAGCAAACAGCACCAGTTTCCCCCAAACAATCCTGCTCTGGAAAGGATCTGACAGCTGCTATGCCGCTGCCCTCCCATTTATTGCGTATTCTCAAGAGCTGGAAAAGAGGCAGCGCTGGGGCAAAGTAGGGATCATTTATATGAGGAACTCAAATGGGAGAGCAAAGATTTCCTTACATGTTCAGCAGAACTAAATGACGGATATGAGGCGGGTGATGGGGGGGGCATCCATTTCCTATGGATAAGCATTCAGATGTGCAGCCCCCTCTGCCTGCTGCCCAATGTGAATCCAGGCTCGGCTCTGCCACTCGGTTCTGCTACAACAGGGGTTCTCAAAGTAGCACCCATGGGCACCATCGTGCCATTGAGGTCTTCTCTGCCATGCACTAAGCCTCTCAGCACCCACTCCCTGCCACCTTGATCATGAGGTAGTGAGGGTAGTTAACTTCCTCCCTCAAAAAGTACATGGAGCCGAAGTTGGAAGGGTGAACCTCTCTCCCACTTCCTCACTATAGCTCTATGTGCTTTTCAAGGTTCATGTTTATTCTGCAGGGTATGACTTTTACACCAAGTGGTGTGCATTCTCTCTGTCTCCGTCTGCCTGCCTGCCTGCCTGCCTGTCTGTCTCTTCACTTCAGACTCTCTGTGGGGGCTCATGGGGGGTGAGGACTCACTCAGATCCATGGACTTTAAAAAGTGGGTGACCTCCATACTACATTTCTGAACTGGAAATAATTGGTGGGGCAGGTGGGCAGAGTGAGATAGACAGATCTAATCTGGGAGCTACAAAGCACAGAGTTGGGGAAAATGGGCACATTGCACGATCACCCAAAAGTGACCAATCATAAGGTCAAAATGCAAGGAGCTGCTCTGGGGAGTTTAGACATATTTTTTAACAATCTGAATGCTGTGGTCAGGAATCCATCAAGCATCCATGTATTTTTTAGTAAAGAGGGGTTGGGGGACCCCACACTTTTTAACGGACTCCCAACTCCTGGTACTTGATGGGCTCAGCATTCAATAAATTAAAGGCCTAAACTACGTGCGCCCCCCCCCCCATTCTAAGCAGCAATTCTCATTCTCTAGATGTCAATACCAACTCTAGGCTGCCTCTGTTTTTTTGTTTTTTTGTCTTGCTACCCAATTAATCAATAGCCATTTTACGCTCATATAATGAGGAGGGAATTGTACATTTCCTTACCTAGAGCCTGTGGCTGCCCAGGGCCCAGTAAATTGAGCTGCCTTCTCGCTTCCCTTTTCACAAGCCTGCGCTGTTTGTCGATCTCAAGGCAGGCTGTGGGGTCAGACGCAACAGTGCAAATCTGCAGGGGAGATGGGAGAGAGAGAGAGCAATGCACATAACATGAGCCACCATTGCCGGAAGACAGATAAACGCTGGCAGAAGGAGTCAAAACGGCTTGCCCACAACTCTGCTAGAAATCCATGCATTATCTGCCGGCCTGCAAAAGCCACAGGAGTGATGAGAGGGTTCTTTGTCCCTGATTTCCTTGGGGTTTGATCCTGCACTGCCTGGCAAAGCACCTGCCCAGCACTCCATAAAGTTCACCTGTCAATATATATTGGGATTCCATATTCTTTGTTACTGCAGTACATAATAAAAAGTTGATTTCACTCTTAACGCCAACCTTGCACTGTTTGCCTTTTTAAGGCTACACGAGCACACACTGAGTAATATGCATCTACCACATTTTTAAGAGACAATGGGGGGGGGGACAGCAAAACGAATCCAGGTGTTGAAAGGAAGAACTATGTGAACCAATACAAATGCAGGATAATAGGCACTCATGACAGCCAACCCAAAAGGCACCCAGACATCATCCCTAGCCAATGGCCATGCTTCTGGGACTACCTTTGGGGGGGTTTTTTAATTCCAAGTAAACATACAGATCAAAGCACTAGAGAAGCCTGAAAAACTGTTTGATCAGGGACAGTGGAGGGAGAGAGTAATGACTGTGTAAACCACGGGCAATGATAATTTTACACCATACCTCCTGGTGTCTGAGCTGTTGTCTTGGTGCACAACCTAAATTTCATACTCCGTTATCTGTGCGTGCGCATGCTGTGAAATCTGTTGGCTTTCAGCAAAGAAAGAAGGAATCTACACGGCACCTTCTTGGTCAGTGAATTAACAGTGTAGATTCCTGGGACTTTGGCCCATTGCTGAAAGCCTCTAAGGGAGGTTCACACAAACACCCTCTTGTTTTGAAAGATGTGGAACAGACACAAGCGGGTTGCGGGTTCCTGTTGTCTGGCCGTGCCCTCACCATGCCTACATTACTGGGTATTTTGACTGCCATGTGTCTAGAGCTGTGAACGCGTAAGAGCTTCTCCACATCCTGGGGGTTTCTGGGCCAGTCAGGGTCCCGCCATCGTGACTGGAAGGGTACAGAGCTGCCTCGGGCTAACGAAGACCATTGGTCCATCGAGCACAGTGTCATCTGCCCTGAATGGCAGTGGATCTCCAGGATTCCAGACGGGATTCATTCCCACCCCTACCTAGAAATCCCAAACCTACATGAAATGCAGACACTCTGCCACTGAGCTATGGCCCTCACTTTTGTGCGTACATCTATAAACACAGAGGGTCGCTTCACGTGGTTGCTGCATGCCACCCAGAATGCACCTCAACGTCGGGGGCAGAGCAGGTTGGCACAGCCCTACAACACACACACAAACATCCACACACTTTCAGTGCCCGAGAGGGTTTGTCTGAAAACTCCCTGCCTGCAGAATCCATGGTAATAACTCAGACTTTGTCAGCCTAGTGCAATCCAGATGTTGTGGAGAGCACCAGGTTGGCAAAGGTTGGAGTGGATGGTAACCTTCGGTTAGCTGTGTTTGGAAGGCATGTTTGGATGAGGCCGTGGGAATGGAAAAGATAACAGATGCAAAAGGAGGTAAAAGAGAGAAATCAGACAGGCGAGAGCTCCAGCTGTCAAGGATAAACATCAGGAATGAGGAGGGTCCTACCTCCTTTCCCTCCAGAGATGGGGGCCCAGCCCCACACAGACCTTCTGGAAAGAACAGCTCCACATCCCGCACAGCAACCCAATACGATGTGGAGCCTAAGAGAGATAAATACAAAGAGATGATTCTATCAGCCCATGAATTAAACATTGTCTCTGTTCCTGCTCCTCTCTCGGGATGATTGATGGCACACAGATTCCTGGAGAAATTGCTTTAAAGGGCAGCTGTTATACACTGTAACAGCAAACATTTAAACCTATTACGCCGAGAACAGTTTCATTGTCTCCTTGCTATTTTGACTTCACTCTATTGTGACTCGGCTTGTTCTCCACACCAACACAATGTCACCGTTTTCTTCCTCTTTGCAGCCAAGAAATAAAGTGTTGGAAAACTCAGAGCAGGGCATCGAGCGAAGCTGCTGCAGATACCTGGCGGGGGGCTGCCTGCTGAATGCGGCAGAGTTATCAGGAAATGAAATCATTTTGGCGCCTCGGTCCAACATAATAACACTATCTTTAGTTCTTTTTCTCCCTGTGTAAATAGGAAGGCCTGGATATATATATATATATATTCATGCCAGTAACATTGGAATGAAATTCAGTAGGGATAAGGCAAACAACACCCTCTTTATATGTCCCCAGGGTCTGAAGGCTTCCCTACACATCCAGGGAAAGTATATGTGGTAGTATACACGTGCTGGCACTTTGAAATGCAGGTGGGAAGATGGCTTACTTGAGGACTGTTCCACATGGGAATTTCCCTACCTGCAGAAAGCTAGCATGTCAGGGAGAAAGGCTAGCCCAGTTTTCTCCCTGATGTACTAGCTTTTTCCATGTGGAGGGATAGTATAATCACCATCATTATCATGGTGAAGGGCCATGGTTTACAGGGAGAGCTCCTTGGAGGTAAGGTAAGTTATAAATATAACAACTAACTACAGCAACACTCTTCCTTTTGGAGCTCAAGGTGGTGGCGTACATTGCTTCCTCCAATTTATCTACCGAAACAACCCTGTGAGGCTAGTTAGGTCGAGAGACAGTGACTGACTCGAGGTCAACCTGTGTGCTCCATGGCTAGAGAGGAATTTGAACCCTGGTCCCCAAGGTCCTAACCAGGCACCCTGACTACTATACCACACTGCCTCTCTCCAACTTCTTCTCTGTGAACATGGAGACTGAGCAGGAAAAGCCGCCCTTTAATCTGACCCACTTCCACGGCTGACAATGCACAAGCTTCTGTCTCTGAAGAGCACAACTCTAGGCAGAAATGGTGTGCCTGAATGAAAGCTCTGTGGAGCTGAAAATGGGAGCTGTCACCCTTAGTAGCAGGGCTCCGCAGAGGCCGTGTGTCCCTTAGCAACAGATCTGGGTGAGGAGGAGCCTTGCCATATCTGCCCGGAGAACTGTTCCACAGAAATAGGCTTCCACCTTGCTTTTTGGGAGGTGGGGTTGCTGTTTACCAAAGGGAGATGATTCTAAGCTGTGCCTGTAATATGAGACCACATCACTCTGACACCCACCATGTCAGGAGCCATGTTGGACAGCACTTGCTTCTAAACCCTATGCATACTTACTCTGGAATAAGCCCCAATTAATTCAATGAGACTTACTTCGGAGTGGGGATGTCAGATGATTCCCACCAAAACAGGAAATTGCCACAGTTTGTTTAAGTATCCCACGTCTGGAGCAGAAATGAATCTAGTGAATACAGTGGGTATTTGCTGTTTGTTTTAGTCTACAAATGACACACAGTTGATTACTTGTTCCCATTTGAATTACATTTCCTTTGCGCTTAAAATATAAGTGTGTGAAATAACATAATGATAACACAATTAACTGTATAAAATTCTGCCACAGCAGACAGTGAGACAAATTATGTGGGTTTTGTCAGAAGCTGAACTGCAGCAGAAGGGAAACAGCAATGCATGTGATAAACACAGGTTGGAAGAGAAACCAATTCCTTCTTACATCTAAATAGCTAGAATCTTTCCATGAAAAACTACTTATTTGAAGTGAGAACCTTCTCAGCAATCCTAAACAGACAGACTCACCATAAAACCCATTATGGATTAAGCTGTGGCCGTACTGAGCTCTCCAAAAGAACTGATTAGCTGCTTGAGCCTCCTTGGGGTCTTCAGGGCCTAGCAAGTCCAGGAGCTTCTTCACTGCATTTTGTCGCTGAAGGCAGAGGACCAAGGAGGAACCTGAAGTTAGGTAGCTGGAGTGAGCCTCCAAGGCAGCAGGGTCCTGGGCAGAAAAGAAAAGAGAGGCTGATAGAAGCTTTGCATCCTGGACAGAAATAGGGACTGCTAAGCTAAGCAAACGTGCAATAGCACACAGTTCCTTGGCAGCGAGTGGCAGGAAAGAAGGGAGGTTTAGAAAAAGGAGAATATTTTATACCCAGTTAGACATAAGGAGGGGGGCTGTTGAGTCAATCAAGTCATGGGATAGGCAAATCTCTCAATTTCAGTTTCTCTCACGTCTTCCTTTTTCCAATCTCAGATTCGGTTCTTTGCAATTTCCACATCTGTTTGCATTTTTTTAAAAACAACAACAACAACAAGGCTTCTCATGAAACTTCTTCAGAATTTTGTGCAAATTTCTCCCATTATCTGTGTATGCAACTTTACTGATAACAGCAGGATGCAAACTCTTGTTTCCATACTGGCGCTTTCTCCTCAGCTTGCATTGTCTCAGGGCTGCTGACCCACACAGCAACCTGGCCATAACATGCAAAGCAGGCAGATTTAATAAGGTATGCTCTTTCTTTCTGGTGCCACATCTTCCATGCGCAGCCAGCCAATGGCAAGTCCCACAAGCCAGTGTCATACTCTGCCTGCCAAGAAGCTTGAACCAATGTGCTTTGGCAATTTCCTGCTTTGTCAAGAGCTAACAAGGGAGCTGCCTCTACATCCTAGAGTCAGTTCCCACCTGGTCAGTCTACCTGCTCAGCTGCAATGAGCACAGGGCAGACAAAATAGAGTTGTCCTTCACACGGTGCATAGTTAAATGATGGAATTCACTTCCGCAAAAGGCAGTGACGGCTACAGGCTACAGGTTCTGTCTCCGGCACCTTCAGTGGGAAAAGGCCCAGGTAGCAGGTGAATCTGTCGAGGAGACAGATGGGGGATGTCGAGGAGAGCTGTGAAGGTAAAAGGAGTGGCTCTTTCCAACAGGAAGAGGCTCTATTCAGATAGGGATTCTGGCCACATCCACAGCATCCACTCATACCACTTAAACAGTCATGGCTTCCCCAAAAAAACCCCTGGGAATTGTAGTTAAGGGTGCTGAGACTTGTTAGAAGACTTCTCACATTTACGATCCCCTACACACTTAGCAAACTATTTATTTGGGATAAGCTGTGACTGTTGAAGTGGTGTAAGAGTACTTTAAATGTATGGTGCTTAGGCAACAATAAGCCTTCCACACCCCTGGCTTGTTCTGAGTCTTGGCTTGACCAGGATTGAACAGTGCTATCATGTCAATGACAGCTGATGCCCCCCAATTCTGAGATCTAGACAAGCCACACACCCCTGGCTCTTCTGAACTTTCTCTATCCCTTGACTCTACCCATAGGCATTTCTTCCCCTGTGATGAAACCAATGCTCAACCCTCATTTCTGACCCACCAGTGTCCCCAACTCTTAGCAAGTCAGCCCCATTGGCAAGCAGTGCTTTTCCTCTATAGAATATGAATCTTAAGATTTCAATCAGTTTGAGAAACTCAAATGCTTCATAAATGATTCAGCATCAGCATCATACATTCTTGTAAAACTAGATCTCTAATTTAGTGGTTTGGGACTTACAGAGAGCTGTACATAAAGATTAAAGATACATACAGATTAAAGACTCCCTAAGAAGATGCAAGAGCCTTGGCTTGAGCGGAGAGATACTCCAATGTGAACGACGCCATAAAGTCTTTACATGCATAAATGTTTTAGGTGGTGTGACGATATTGAAAAAGAAACTGAGGAAGAGATGTTGCAATTCTTGGGAGGCTGAACGAATTTGAGGGCCACAGCTTATTGCATTACATTACATTAAGATTTGTATACTCCAACCTTCTCTCATAGCCTAGGAACATACAAAAGTGCCTTATGCTAAGTCAGATGCTCTACTGCTGAGCTGTGGCCCTTTCCCCAAAACATAGGAAGCTGCCTTCTATTGAGTCAGACTATTGACACACCTAGCTCAATACTGTCTGCACTGACTGGCAGTGGCTCGCCAGGATTTCAGAAAGGGGACGATCTCAGCCCTACCTTGAGATGGGAGGGATTGAACCTGGGACCTTCTGAATAATCTACAACCACAGCCTTTCCCCATTGGAAAGTTTCGTTCTCAACCTAGGGAACCTACAAAGCTGCCTTATACTGAATCAGACTGTTGGTCTCTCTAGCTCAACAGGGTCTGCACTGCCTGGCAGACTCTCCCAGTTCTACCTGGGGAGGCTGGTGATCCAACCTTGATTTTTCAGCTTGCAAGGCAGGTGGGATACAGCCCTTCACTGTATTGAGTCAGACCATTGGCCTGTTTGGATCATTATTGTTTGGACTGATGGGCAGTAGGTCTCTAGGGTTTCAGGCAGGGGACATTCCCAGCCCTAGCTGGAGATGCTAGGGATCAAAGCAGATACTCTGCCACTGAGCTATATGAAGAATATAAAAGATCTCTGTCGGATGACTGTGATAACCTGCTTCCTCATGATTCATAGCCGATTGCTGATGATAAAGAAAACCGAACCATTTTAAAAATTCTACTTATTGATAGCTTGCATGAGTCACTTTTTCACCATATGTTACATAAGTGCTCAAAGTGGCCTAACAGTAAACCTGAAAATAATCTTTGTATTAGAACATGAGGTCTCCAACCAGATGTCTGTGGGAAGCCCAAAAGCAGGACTTAGGTGCAGCAGCTCTTGAGTGAGGCATAAATGGCACATTTAGCCATTGTGGCTGATGATCATTGGTTAGATTTATCCTCCTTGAATTTGTTAAATATCCTCTTTTAAAGCCATCAGGTTGATGTCCTCCACTGCCTCTTGTGGGAGCAAATTCCATAGTTTAAATATGCATTATGTGAAGAAGTACTTACTTTTGTCTCTCCGAAATCTTCCAACATTCAGTTTCCTTGGATGTCCCTGAATTCTAGCATTAAGAGAGGAGAAAAGCTTTTCTCTTCCCATTTTCTCCACGCCTTGCATAATTAATACACCTTTATTATGTCCCCTCTTACTCACCTTATAGTATAATTTCAAAATTATATTGAAGAATCCTAGGCACCAGTATCATCATATATATTTTTAGCATCCAGTTCTACCATAAACTTTTTAAAAAGTTGCTAGATATCAGCAAAGACTCATGCTAGTCTTACTCAAAGTAGACCCATTGAAGTTAAGGGGCTTTATTAATTTCAGTGGGTCTGCTCTGAGTAGGATTTAGTTGGAAACAACCTGTTGTATTTTTGGAGTCAGGTGCCTTACTGATATTTTATCCATGTTATTTCTTTCCCAGAGTTAATGCGGGAAATTGCAAGATATTAAGAGGCAGAAGGGAGAAAGAGCTGCTATGTATGAAGAAATAAAATAGGATCTGAAGAAGGGTAAGGCAGCTCCATACACTTATGATGTAGGCCTTTGCAACGCAAATCTACATTTTATAAAGCTGTGAGTCAGATTTATAAGAACTTTAGGGTGACTTTTCAAAATTAAGCATTGCTATTGATCTGCAAGGAGAAGTATTTCAATGGTTAATATGATTAGAAAGCCACAGCAATGCATTAGATCATGCACCGGGTGTCCAAAGGCCAGGAGGAGTGACTCAGAATGTCTATATTGATGATGAAGATAGAAAAAGAATAATGATCAGCTCAGATTGCTGCAGATCACAAGACAAATGACTGCAAATGAAACTCAGTGTCAGTGTGTGGTGTTGACTGGGCTCCTCCTGAGGCCCATGGGCTGGTGGGGGGTGGGTGCCCTAACATGAGGAACCAGAGAGATCCTGTTTCTGCTCCGCACAAACATCTAAGCATTCCCTTGGATCATGAAAATCTCAGGCAAGTGCAGCTGGCAGCCCCTCCTACTGGGAACTGGGAGATTGTGTCACCCCACTGGGACAGTCTTCAACATCTCAGTGGGAGTGCTATCCAGTGGCTTTTAGAAAAAGCAGCTTAAAGGAGATGGTTCACCGTTTAAAGGGGGTCATCTGAGAACATCTTGCCTGAAAGACCCCAAGAACCTGGGGCCAACTCTGGGAACTCTGGCAATCTAAGTGCAGTCATACTCTCAGGAAGAAAAGTTGTGTTGCTTTCAAGGGGAGAGCAAGTGAGCAGAACACACTGATGACCTGTTGACCAAGTAGTCATCCCAATTGGCATGCACAGGGAGGCTGTACAAAATCAGCTGTTTGCTGAGTGTTCGTGCTGATTTACTTGTATGGAGGTTACATAGCACCACATCAAATAATTGTCATTCCGCAGTTTCCATACATTTCCTCCTCACTTTTCTTACTGCAAAAAGTCCGGACTTTTGGGGAAGCAAATTTGTTCCTCAAGGACACTGAGCTCGCTGTAATTGAATGCCCTGAATTCGCTGCCTTTGAGCTCAAAACGCATCCCGAAAACAGTAGCAGTCTAGAAGCACCCAAAGAAAATTGGAAGAAGAAGAAAGCAGACAATCAAACACAAAAGGGAGATGAAGGCAAAGAGAGAGAGAAGGAAAAATGCAATAATAATAAAATGAAAAGTAGGTTCCATGCTGTAGGTTGATATTAAAAGCTAGGTCTGAGACCTGAAAAGACTAGCATTGTAAATGACATACAGAACTGTCAGTTATGCCCAGTTCATCCACCTCTCGTGTTCTGTAGTCTCTCTACTCTCGACAAATTCATGGAGGAGAAGGCTAGCCATGGCTACTAACCTGATGGTTGATGCCTCTGAATGCCAGTTGCTAAAAACTGCAGGAGGGGAGAACATTATTGCAGTCAGGTCCTGCTTATAGTTTCCCATGGGCACCTGGTTGGACTAGAGGGGCCACTGGCCTGACCCACCAGGCTCTTCTTATGTTATGCCAATGGCTCATCCAGCCCAGCACCCTGGGTTTTCTCACAGTGCCCAGTCAGATGTATTGCTCTTATGTTGATGCCCTTTGGTCTTTTATTCCAACAAACCTGCTTAGCTTCAGATGAGAGGAGTGCCTTGACATCTTTTGGGGTGAGGTCTATGTGTTTCATTCCAACCAGGCTGAATTTCTCTAGATCCAGTTTCCGGAGGATCCTTGCTAGGTTACGGGTCCATGTGCCTGGTTTGAGCAGCAGCACAGTGTAGAGGATTTGGGCTCCTGTATAAAAGATCAATAAAAGGAGGATGTAAAGGTATTGCACTATGGAGCATTGTAATCAGCAGAACAATGGCCTAGCTCTCCCAGGGGCGGGGGGAGAGGCAGTAAACCAGTGTGTTGATTCTAACAAGTTGTGTGCTGACTGCGGGTGGAAGCAGGTCACAGAATGGAAATTTCCACCTTAGAAAACTTTGCCCCCACCACACGACGTGCCTCTCCAAAGATTACCCCTAGGGAATGCAGACTCCAATAGGCATGTGTGGGGGGGTGTCCTCGTCCCTGATTTAGTTCTTTCCAAATCTGGCTCTTCACACTGATTCACAACCTTGATTTTTTAAAAATAAAACCTGCTATGTTTTTTGGGGGAAGCCTTTACAGTCTTTCTAGCAAATGTGAGTCATATGCCTCGATAGACGTGGAATTTAATATTTCACGATTGCCTTCAAAAACTTATATATTTTTTAGATTTCTTGTAGGCAGCATATGATCTAGTCATAACATTCATTCAGACTAGTGAGAATACTCCGTGCTGGAAAATGATGTCATTTGCCAGTGTCTCTTCTAAACTTGCTCCTCGAGGTTTGTAACTTCCTTCCCTTGAGTGTCTTGGATTGCTTTTAGCAATCTTCTCCATTCTTTACAAGATTTATTTAGAGCTAAAGTAGCAGTTTGCCAGCACACTTTGCCAGATCACAAGGGGGCTTTTCCAAAGGAGTTTTCACAAAAGCTCCCACCCTCGTCTTCATCACGTTTTGCCACCTGTCCATAGTTTGGCAATGTGATAGGAGTTTTATGATCTTAAATATATGGTAATGTTCATAACCGCACATACATAGGTCAGCACAGGAAGACCAACCTGAAACCATTTTGATTCCTAAACTGACCAAATGTTTTCTCTGCAAGGTCAAACTGGAAAAGTCTCCCCATTGTCTCTTTCCTCACAAATCCTGTCTTAAGGACTCATTTAAGATATGAATAGGGTGTGAGCCTGTGACCTGGCCCAGGAAATAAGTATTTTACCACTACAAAAGAATGGCCAGGCTCCCCAGGAAACCCAATCAAGTAACTTGCCAGACAGGAGATAAACTGCGACAGGAGAAAAACAACATGCAAATGTTCTGTTTTAGACCGCCTTTACTGGGATGTATCTGAGGGGTGGTCTTAGGTTACACCCCTTCTGTGATGTATGCATAATGTTTCTGGGGGTGGTCTTGATCTAGAGGATGGGAATTTCAAAAGTCTTTATAAGCCCTTGCACAGCATTTTTTGTGGGTCCTCCTCCTCTCCTGCATGTGGGGGGAGCACCCTGTTGCAACAGATCAATAAAGATCAAGCTTACTAGCTGCTTTGCTTCTCAATATTCTCTGGTTGGCCTCTGTTATTTTCTCCTACCAATAGGGAACCTATGTAAGGACTCTATATGGGCTCTTGGATACCCCATAAGGGAAAAGGGCATATTTTCATTTACAACAGCAACAGAGATCATTAAGCTCTGCTTGGCTTTTGATCAATGCAGAGGGAGGAAAGCATGCCCTCACTCTGCACTGGCCTCATGATTACTCAACACAGCCAGTGTGATGAGGATGTCAAAAGTAAAATCACAAAGAGAGCAATGCCTTTTCCTCTCACTGTGGCATCTCATGGGTAAAAACCCCAGGTTTTGAAAAAGGCAGCAGCAGAAGTGTGATCACTGCTATGGTTAAGTGGTCAAACACTTTGCTCTTGTTTACAATTCTGTAGCAAATCAACAGCTTGCAAAAAGGACAGCGATTTATTTATTTTTTGCAAGGTGGAGGGATTGCTCATTCCTAGTAGACTATTTTTAAAAGCTTTTCTCTAAGTTTCTTTGCTCAATGTTATGCTATATTATTCTATAGAAACTGAAACTCTGCTCCCTAATACGAATGCATGAAAGCAGATGGGCATTTGCAACAGAAATGGGGTGTATAATTGTTCCCCCTGCCAGCCATTTCTTTCCTGCAACCCCTTACCCAGACTGTTTTTCCTTCAGCCAGGCTTCCTACTAGTCCCAGAGCCCCGCTGGAGGAAACTGGGCAAGGAGCAGCCTCCTGCTGCTTCTCTGAAAATCACCCCTGCTCAGTATCTGTATTGTATTTGAAACTGTTTTTATAGATGTAATTGTTTTAACTCTTCTCCTAGATGCAATTGTTTTAGACATGCTTTTATGATACTGTGAAATCGCTTCCAGCTGCTTTGCAGGAATAGAGTCATAAATGAAACAATATAACATAGCATAATAAACTAATCTTAGATTGCAAACACAGGGTTGGAAATCTTGAATTTGCTGCATCGTGACTAATTCTGGCTGGCGACAAATCTCCAGTTCTGTCTTTTTCTCCATTAATATATTGACTAGCATTTTAGGGCTTAAAAACAAAACCCCCACAATGATCAATGCTTTATCTTTATTGATCAGTAGGCTGTCCCATATAAGAAACCCATTTTTAATTCTGAGACATGCACTGGTGGCTGATGCCCATTTGGGCTGGTGGGACAGTAGGCCAGGAGCCCAACCGTAGGGGGAACCAGAGTCAATGACAGACAGAATCCATACCGTCCAACATTTATCCAATGAAAATAGGGACTTCCCATTCCATAATGCTAATTTTACTATTTATACCCCACACATCTTACTGGGTTGCCCCAGCCACTCTGGGCAGCTTCCAACATATATAAAAACATTATAAAACATTAAACGTTACTAAAACTTCCCTATACAGGATTGCCTTCCGACAGCTTGGGAGTCAAATAATTCCATACACTCCAACATTTCTCCAATGAAAATAGGGACATCCAAAGGAAAAGTGGGACATTCTGGGAGCAAATCAGAAACCAGGACAGAAAATAGGGACACTTGGAGGGCCTGAGAATCAACTCCTCCTCCTCCGCTGAGTTTTATGAGGAGGGCATTAATGCCAGGGTCAGGGCCAAGGCTGGTTGCAAGGAAGAAGGCAGGCAGATGGTGGCTGGCTCAGGGCAGACTGAGGTTGGTGAGAAAGTGCCCTATTTACCCAAGTACTGGAGATGTGTGCTTGGCTACAAATAAGCAGAGCAGCCAAAGAAGTAAATTCCAGGATGGCAAGCGTGGTGTATATTCTCTTCTCCAAAGAAGTAAATTCAGGCAAAGGAAGACATTCCAAGACAGCGTGCAAGGTGCCTCTCCTCTGGCCTTATTTAAGTCCATTTAAGTCCAGTGTTTTTAATGATGGGGCCCCCTTTGCACAGAATTTGACAGATCCACCTTTCCCCAAGAAAGCAGCAGGGCCTGCTTAGCCTTGGCATCCTTACCAACTTGCATGGAGTGGAAGAGCAATTCCGCATGGCTTGTGTGAGTCTCTCCTGCTGCATAAGAAAAGTGAAAGGACTTTAGTGCACAAGAGCAACAACAGAAAGGGTTCTCGTCATGGAGTTGTACAGTGGCAGACCTTGCCGACAGAGCTGAGGCGAATCTCTGTTCAGAACTTTTTTGGGGATTGAAAGTGGGAATTCCAGGAATGAGCAAAGGGTTTCATAAAACTGCCTCCCTGCCTGACCATCTTGTTTCCGGGGGGGGGGGGGTCAGCGATCTTGGAATCCATGACTTCCTGGTAGCAACTTCCCAAAATAAATTTATGTGATGTGTTGAAGAAGTGGATGCAAGGTCAAGTCTTACCTTCAGACTGGGGGTGCTGTAGAGGAGGTGGCAAGTACTTCAGGGCAGGTCGACGTTTGGGATCTGGAAAAGGATGGAGATGGGCATTTTGTGAGGAAGCAGAAAAAGACAAAACATCCACAGTGGCTTTTTGGCAAAGAGAACAGTAGCCAAAGGCCTATCCAAACAACAAATGCAAAAACCTCTGAGAGATGCTTGTTCTTCTAAAGAAAGGTCTCCTGCAGGATGGCAAAAAAGAATTTGGTACAGTGGTAACAAGTGCCAATTGGAACAGAGAGGATGTAAAGCAGGAGGCCACCAGCAGGTGGAGCCAACTCATTCTACTTTTGCCCCTATCCTTCTCCCTGCCATGAAGCCTGTGGGAAAGGACTCTTGGTTTATCAAATGCTTAGAAAGAATTAGGCAATGCAAGGTCACCGTCTCAAATGGCAGCTTAAAAACAGAGAAGTGTAAGAGAAGAGTGTCTTGCATTAATTAGCAGAAAGGGTACCATTGGGTTTTTCTGACACCAAAAGAAGCTTCAGCCAAGCCATGGTCCAGATCAGCTCCATTGGTGAAGGGAAAGAATGAAAATACTCTACCCACCGCCTACAAAATCCTTCTCAGTGAAGAAGAGCGCTGCCTGCCTGAAGGCCGTCTCTGGGGTTGATGACATCACTCTCAGAAGAGAGCAGGAGCCAGAGCTCACTTTGCTGTTGTGCGGATTTAGTGTTTTCAGGATTTCAGCAAGGACCACAAAGGCACCAATCCTCCGCAGCACACAGACGAGGGCAGGGCTGCTCATAAGCGAATCAATACTTGTTTGCCAGTGTTTGTCTCCCACTTCGAAGGGTGTGGTTTCCTTAGCCTGTATCCGAGTGAGGTGAGGCAACCACTTCAGAGTGAGAAGCTCAAATGGCAGGTCCAAGTCTTTCAACACTGCCGAGAGAGACATGGCCAGCATGAATTACTGTTTTGCCCCCTTGCGGAATAGTCCCTCCCCTGGTATCCAATCGCAGTACAGTGGTGCCTCGCAAGACGAAAAGAATTCGTTCTGTGAGTCTTTTCGTCTTGCGATGTTTTTCGTCTTGTGAAGCATGGTCCGTCGCAACTGCGCCTCTTCAAGCGGCTTTTTAAAAAAAGCGCAAGACGTTTTTGTCTTGCAAAGCAAGCCCATAGGGAAATTCGTCTAGCGAAGCAACGCAAAAACGGAAAACCCTTTCGTCTAGCGAGTTTTTTGTCTTGCGAGGCATTCGTCTTGCGGGGCACCACTGTATGACTTTCCAATCTTAACTTCAGTTCTCAACCTTTGCACATCAGTTTGCAATTTTTTAAAAAATGTGTTCGTGAAACTTCATCAGGATTTCTGGGTGAATTTCTCTTAAAATTCGCATGTGTATGCAGTTTTGCCAAATACACACATTTTTGCAAAGCAATTTCCCTAAATAGAATGCATTTTAATGTCAGTTTCACCAACTTTTATGCATAATATATACAGTATCTGCAATCTGAGTTTGAATCCTTCATCCAGTGAGAGCCAAGCCACCTGGGGAACAGTAAAGGAGGGCTACTGTGCTCATGCCCTGTATTTCTATAGACGCCTGGCTTGCCATTGGCTGAAACATGATGCTGTGCTAGATAGGTCTTTGGTTTGGTCCAGCAGGGCTATTTTGATGTTTACTCTAATTATGTGTAAAACACAATGCATATATCAATATTAGGGTGGGAAAATATATCAATTTCATTGACTCCACATTTTTTGCTAATTATTATTATTTAATTCCTCATGAAAATTCACCAGCACTGTATTGTGAATTTCTCCTAATGCACACCTTTTCCCCATGCAATTTGGCTAAATATACACTTTTGCAAAGCAATTTCCCCCGAATACAGTGCATTTTTGTGCACGTTACTTGGCCGGACAACTACATTGCAAAATTCAAAGAAGTGTGACTTCTAAAGAAGGGCTGTATTTTAGTTCACATATTGCTTTTGGAAAGTGCAAATTAGATAGGTTCACCTTTAAAATGAACTGATTGGAATTTCTGCCCTGTTCCTAATCACAGTGCATATAGGGTTTCTGCATCAAGGCTATGTTCTCTATCACACAGGCTCTAAGCTGGGAATGACCTGGAGTCTGAGCAGGCTGCTTCCTGCAGCCTAGTGCAAGGATTTGGTGAAGGACACTGCCTGCGCTTTTCATGGCTTCCTTTCCAGTGAAGGTCAACAGGACCACTTGTTCCATTTCAGGCTCAGAGGCATACATCCGACTGTGCAAAACCTCCAGGGGAATGTTCGAGGGATCTGGCACAACACTAAAATTGCCACCTGCAAAAGAAAAGGGGGGGGCTTTTTTTTACTGCAGAGGAAACCTATAGCTCCATTGCTGCAGAACAGATGTGGGGAAACATTTGGCCCCCCAGATGTTGCTGCACTACAATTCCCATCATCCCTGGCCATGCTTTCTACACCTGCTGTAGAAAGAAGTCGCTGTAGAAATATGCTTCAGTTTCCATTTGGGAGTCTGCTCCAGGCGCTCCCATCTTTGAAGGTTAAGCTATCCCAGCCAGGGGCGTAGCTAGCTGCTCTGGCACCCGGTGCAGGGGGGGCAGGGCGAGCCGCCCATGGGGGCACCGCAGCAATCCACACATGGGGGCGCCATGGCGAGCTGCCCACAGAGTCCACCTGGTGGACACAAGCCCCACACTGCCGTTTTGGGCAGCGTAGGGCCCCAAGCCACCGCGTCACTTCCAGGAGAGACGTGCGGCTCAGGTGTGCTGCAGGCCAGGCCCCGTGGCAAGTGCTGCCCACCGCAGTGTGTCATTTTGTCATCCCTTCAGGGATGACACCTGGGGCAGCCCGCGGCCCCCTTCCTATGCCCCTGATTCCAACTATGGAATAGCCTTCCTCATATATACTCAGCATCTACTCTGAATTATTTTAGGGGGCAGGGGAAACCCGCTTCTATTTACTAAAGCCTTGTCAGGTTTTCATCATGGCTGATAGTAGTGCTAGCTTTTATTACAATGCAATTTCTCTTGTCATTCATAGCCTGAAAGGAAACCGAGATTATAAGTGAATGTGCACACAGCCTTCTTTCTTTTTGTGATCAGGTGGATCAACCACTAAGGAGACCACATAGTGTTATGTCTAAAGCTTGAAGTGAGGCTTATTTTGCCCAAACCAACTAAGGTTGCTAAACCAACAACAAAACCTGGTTTATGATGGGCTGTTATGTGTGAACATGGTCACTGGTTGGGTTCAAACATAATGTGAAGCCATGGATTCTTCGCCACTAGCTCCATCTTCAGATTCCTAATACTTTACAGATTATGTCTGTGCTGTGACGCACCCAGTTCCTGCAGCAAACTGTCGGTATAAGGAACTGCATGAAAACACAGACTGAGTTCTGGTTCAGCATGGGAGTGCAAATTGCTGTGAATGTCCTCCAAGAAACCTTTCTCTGCCAGTGCACTCATAAGCCCTAGGTTAAAACAAACAAATGAAACAGAAACAAATGATAAAGAAAGAGATGGTTGAGTCTGCTTATGGTACAATCTAATAGCAATGTCATTATGTATGATATTCCTGGCTCATATTTCCAATTGCCCATTCAAGAAACTTCATAGTACAGTAAGTGCATTTGGAAGCCACAGCAATCTTCTGCTGGTGAGACACCACAGAAGCTGATGGAAAAGATGACCTGGCCATTACTTTTATGAGGCAGGGTTTCAGCAACCTGCCAATCAGAGTGCTGGTTTGAATATGATGTCTTTTTGGCCAAGGATGAATCCTATGAGTTACTACTGAGTTTGTATACATGATTCTTTAAAAAATGAAATTATACATATGTGTGCATACATACACTAATGGATAAATACTGCCTTCTGCAAGGCAAAGAAGAAACCTGCTGGATCAGATGTAATCTAGATCCCATCTGCACTGTGCATTTAAAGCAGTATCATACCACTTGAAAGAGTCATTGCCTCCCCCAAAGGAATTGTAGTTTGTAAAGGGTCCCAACAAGGAGACACCCCTCAAAGAACTACAATTCCCAGAGTTCCCTATGAAGAAGAATTGACTGGTAACCCAATTGTCACTACAGTCGTACCCTGGAAGTTGAATGGAATCTGTTCCAGAAGTTTGTTCAACTTCCAAAATGTTTGGAAACCAAAGCACAGCTTCTGGATTGGCTGCAGAGAGCTCCTGCAGCCGATCAGAAGCCCCATCGGATGTTCGGCTTCCAAAAATAGTTTGCAAACTGGAACAGTCACTTCCAGGTTTGCGGCGTTCAGGAGCCAAAACGTTCAAGAACTAAACTGTTCAAAAACCAAGGTACGACTGTATATAACACTCCACCCCATTCATTTAAATCCAAAGGAAAGGCAACGCAAACTGAGTATGCACACGATGTAATCAATTACGTATCATTTGTGGACTGAAAGCAACAACAGCAGCAGATACTGATCGTATTCACTGGATTGATTTCCATTCTGGACATAGGACGAATAAGTGAGCATTGACAATTTCCACTCCTTTCTCTGTTTTCCTTGCAATTATCATGCATCCCTTGTATGTACGCTAAGCCTGCAGGACAACTGGAGGGACCACACTTTCCCACCTCTTGTGCTCGTGCTTTTCTTTACCTTTGAGCAATGCAGGGACATGATGGCTGGCATTTTCCTTTCTCAACAACAAAGCCAGGCAATGCACACGTGTTTGGCTGGGTAGTTTATCCTCCAAGAAACTCCTCTCTGGTATATATGAAGCCTCACTAGGACAAAATACAGTTACCTGAAATGACACAAGCCAGCAATTTTCGATCTAAATGGCAAGGCAACCAATTTATGAAAAAGTGCTAAGTGTCAGAATGTTCCACTGGGCACTCGCCATCTGAGCAAAATCCTCCCACACACAAGAATTTCAGCAGTTCTGCAGACTCCTGGAAATGGACTCAAAATACGCCACTAATGTATTATCTTCGGAAAACTTAAATTGAACACTGATCATTAATGAGCTAATTTTAGGGCTTGCTACGTTAGTCAATCATTGCAGAGGTTGAGGTGACTCTGCCATTGCAATACCACAATATGCTCATGACTCTGTGCTGGTTTCACAATGATATTAGGCCTAGTCTGCAAAAATGGGTAAAAACTGTTCATGGGTTGTACCACTTCAGACTGCAAGCAGCTGACTGCATGGCTGGTTTTCCACAACCCACCCCACATTCCCTCAAGATCTCCTTACATAGAAAAAAGACCCCTTTGCACACCAGAACTAGAAACTTTCCCCCAATACATTAAGTTTTCTGTGTGCAGATGCTCTATCACTGAGCTATGGCTCTTCGCCAGAAGATGTATTTCTTTCTTTATATGACAATATATACTCTTCTAGTTCTTACACATCGCTCAGAACAGCTAACAAGATTTGAAATCCATTATAAAATACAGTAATGTTCTAAAAATAACATTATAAAAAATCGAGCCACCACAGTGTAATAAAAACAGAGATAGGTGCAGGAGATTTTAAAAAGCATCAGATAATTACATGCCCCCAAAACCTGCCTCAACACCCACGAGCATCTGGTTGGCCACTGCGAGAACAGGATGTTGGACTAGATGGAAAATGGGCTGGATCTAGCAGGGATCTTCTCATGCCCTTAAATATGCTGCCCTTTTTCCCAGATGGGAAATCCATAAAATCACTGGGCCCCTGACAACCAAGTTCCCCCACCGCCACCGCCACCTATGGCTTTTCAATACTTGCAGGATGCTCCACTGTTGGCCTGTGTCTCCCAGGCCAATGGGCTTGAGGACATTTATTACCCTTGAATTTTCATCCAGACAGCTCCTCAAACATTTCTTGTGGTTCAGGCAATGATTCAGCGCGGTGATTCATCATCGCATTTACGTCGGTGTGTCAGGAAGCTGCCGCTTGATGATGCAAGGTTGTATTATGTGCCCAAGTGTTCGTCTTGTTGCCTTTTCATCCCACGGGAAACTTTAAATGTCTGCAAGCTTGTCATCAACAATATGGGATCTCCTTGGAAAAGCAACGTCCTTTTTGTGCCAATTTCAGGGGCTGATTTCAGTTTGAGAAGACGTCTTGCTGTCCCAAGTGGATCCTTAAGCAGAGTCTGTGGCCATCCAGCTGTTGGAACTAGCATTCCCATCATCCTTGACTGCAGCGCATGCTCGGTGGTGCTGATGGGAGCTGAAGTTTGGCAATGTCAGGAGAGCCACAGGTCCCCCAGCTCTGCCTTAGAAGTTGTGACCCTATGATCCTGTATCCATTAAGGGTTGGAATCTAGTAGAAGAGGCTGCAGAACCTTCCAAACCAGTTGCTTTGTGAAGGCAATGGCTTTAGCTGGTTTCAGGTTCAATTCCTGGCATCTCCAGGTAGGGCTGAGAGAGATCCTGGCCTGAAACCCTGGAAAGCTGCTACTAGTTAATGTAGACAGTACTGAGCGAAATGGGCTTTGTATAAGGCAGCATGTTCCTATCTTTTCATTCATCAACGCATGAAGCTCAAGTGTGCTACATGGCCAGTGTGTCCACACCCTGCATGTGCAACAGAGTGCATATATTGTGAGTTTGGATTTGGATTTGATATCCCGCTTTATCACTACCCCAAGGAGTCTCAAAGCGGCTAACATTCTCCTTCCCTTCCTCCCCCACAACAAGCACTCTGTGAGGTGAGTGGGGCTGAGAGATTTCAGAGAAGTGTGACTAGCCGAAGGTCACCCAGCAGCTGCAGGTGGAGGAGCAGGGAATCGAACCTGGTTCACCAGATTACGAGTCCACTGCTCTTAACCACTACACCACACTGGCTCACCACACTTGTGGGAGCTTTGTAATAAGGACAGAATAAAAAACCAGAAGAAAACTATTTCCCATGTCTTAAAAGCAGAGATGGGGAACCTGTGGCCCTCTGGATGTTGCTGGACTCCTGTTCCCATCATCCCTGACCACTGACCATGCTGGCTGGGGCTGATGGGATTTGGAGTCCCCAAGATCTGGGCTGCCACAGGTTCCTCATTCTTGCCTTAGAGGGAATAACCCACTTTTTGCAACTATGTTAGGACATTGGATGTACACACAGATCCTGCTAACACAATGCTCAATACAGAGGTCCCGCTATTGCTACACGAATGGCTCGTTCAGATGTGCAAGCAGCTACTTCCTCGCTTGTTTGTGCCCTGCTGGTAGCAGCAGCCATTTTCAGGCAGAAACCATGGAGGGAGGGAAGGTGAGAGATCAGACAAATCATTTTCCCCCCTTTGTCTCTCCCTTAGTGCTTGGCTGCAGCCATTTCAGGAAGATACCATGGAGGGAGGTGGAAGATTGAACAAATCACGGATCAGAAATGTTCCCATAGGAAATAATGGAAATCGTCCACTCGTTATGCAAACGCTCACCTATGGAACAATTTCCTGGGAACGTATTGTATTTGTGTGCTATTACCACAGAAAAAAAGGATGCATGAAGGAGGAGCATGGTAGAATGGCTGAATTATCATCATCTTTATATTTCACCTTTCTTCCAAGGAATTCAAGACGACATACATGATTCCGTCCCACCCCACCTTTCTTCCCACAATAATCCTGTGAGGTTGGTGAGACTGAAAGACAGACACCAGTCCAAGGTGAGCTTCACTGCCGGAGTGAGGATTTGAACCAGGTCTCCCAGGTATTAGACCAACACTTTAATCACTACACCACACTACACTACACTGGCTCTCACACCACACTGACCACAGCTGTCACTGCCATCTATATTGAAAGGCAATAGAACTCTTGCCAATGCCCATAAGAACATAAGAAGAGCCTGCTGGATCTGGCCAATGGCCTATTTAGTTGAACATCCTATTCTCACAGTGGACAACGGACGCCCCAGTGGGAAAACTGCAAGTGGGACCCAAGCACAATAACACTCCCACCCACCACGAAATTGATTTCCATTACTGCCTCTAACCATGGAGGAGGAGCATAGCCATTGTGGAGCGCAGCCCTTGATAGCCTTTGTCCAATCCTCTTTCAAAGCTATCCAAGTTAGTGGCCATCACTACTACTTCCTGTGAGCATTAGTTCCACAGTTCAAATATGTCTTACCTTTCCCTCTGGGCCCAACTGGCATTGTCCCACCAGAACGAGGCTAAGAGGGTGGGTGGTGGAACTCCTCCTCCTTCTCCTTGTTCTTCTCAGTCTTCACTCATTTGGAGAGGGCAGGAAAATAGGCAGGGCGAGAAGGCCCAAGGTACTGAGAGCTGCCCCTCTGCCCCTCGCACAGGGGTGCAGGACTCAGTAGGGCTCAAGGGTACGAGCCCCACAATCACAGTCTTACCTCACTTGCTGGCACACCGAGCACGTGAGCTTGCTTGGGCGACAGCTGCAGCTGTTTGGTCCCCTGGAGTGCAAATCCTCTCTGGGTGCAGGTTGAAATCACAAGGCCGTAGATGTGAGGAGGCACAACAGGCGATGTCACCAAAATAATGTCTCCTGGGAAATGTGGGGCGGGGAAGCAGAAGGAGGTTATCCAACTGGCTCTGAGGGGCTCTTTGTACCACTGCAGGGACCTTTTCACGAGTGACTAATCCCAAGAAGAAGTCTGGTGCTAGAATATCATCCTTGTCCTTTGTTCTGATCACTGTTGCCAAATTATGGAATCAGAGACAAATTGGAAGCAAAGGAGGAGGCATGAGGGCCAAGTTGCTCTGAATCTTCTATGCAGGCAATTTCAGATGGGAGGCCAGAGAGTTGTTGTTGCTGTTATTCCACTTACTATTTTTTATTATACCACCTTTCACCTGAAGATCTCAGGGCAGTTCACAGCATACAAATACAACATAAAAACACAAAGTACATAATAAAAACAAGAATGAAACAAACCAACCCCCCCCCCAAAAAAAAACCATTTAAAAGGACTTAGAATGATAATCAGCCAAAGACCTGGCTGAACAGCTACATTTTTGCCTGGCACCTAAACAGGAATAATGAAGGCACCAGGCAGGCCTCCCTAGGGAGAACATTCCACAAACAGGGAGCCACTCCATGTTGCCACCCTTTGGACCTCTCATGGAGGAGGCACACAAAGCAGGGCATCAGATGATGATCAGAGGGTTACATTACCAAATTAGCATGCTAAGGACTGAGCTTAATGTGACATAAGTGGTGGCAGCATGAAAGAAGAGTTCTATAAGGAAAGGAGATTCAATTTCTTGTGCAATATTTGCTATGCAAGAATAACCTTTGGTGGTAGAGACAAGAGCCGCTGGAGGCCATAAGGCTGTAGCATCCTGCAAGTTGCTTGGTTCTTGGTCAGCATCTGCTTTGTGGAGTGAAGGCCTAGGAAGTCTGGGGTGGAAGTGTTATAAATGAGAAAGACAGACATATTGAACAGTTGCATTCTAGAATTCAGGTGGGATCACCCCACACAGTTGTGCCCCAGCAAATTCCGGGAATTGCATTTTGCATTGAGCACCAATCCACCAACATTTATACAAATATTCCCTCCAAATAACTACTTGGGCTGAGGTTTGCTGAGAGCAATACCTTAATCAAGAGACCATTACCTTTCAAAATTCACCCTTCTGTGAATTTTTGCAATGCATTTTTCCAGCCAAACAATGCGTACAAAAATGTAGGTGACAGTGAGCATAAAAATGCAGACATTCATTAAAAAAATACAAATATGCATTATTTTAGGGAAATGTGCTTGCAAAAATGTGTATATTGGTCAAAAGCGCACATGAAAATGTATATGTTACGAAATACTCACACTAAAATACTGAGGAATTTTCACAAGTATTTTAAAAAACACACCAACAACCCACAACTATTGGTAAATTGCTGCAGAAATGGGGAGAACCGAATTTAAGCTTGGAAAAATGAGAAACTGTGAGCAACCAAAATTGACAGACTCATCCATCCCTACTTCAGATGAAGTGGCTTGTTGGATGAAGTTTATCATAGGATGTAGTTAAAACCCTGTGGCAGAGCAACAAGGATAGAACTGCAAAGTTTCAAACACAGCCCAGTCCTTTTTACACCTGCCAACATCACATCAAAAGACCAGAGCAAACAGCAATTTTTTTGGCAAGCAATATCTATTCTCACCACCCCTCAGCCTCTATAGCCTTGATAAAAAGCCTTCACAGCCATCTTTCAGATTCACACATTTTTTGGCCAGCTGAGGAAGGAAGCAGCAAGGTGAAATGTACAGAACATCAGAGCTGGTAATGGAATAGGAAAATTCTCTCTCTCTCTCTTTCTCTCTCTCTCGCTCTCTCTTGTCCAACCAGCAGCTCAAAATTCTCAAAGAAATTTCTCTGGGCATGGGTGTTCAAAATTACAAGCATAATCTAATGGTCAGGGCTGAAATCTTTACAGTCAGTTCAAGTTAATGGTGTGATTTGGAGCATACTTTCCCTAGAATAAATTCCCACAACTTTTTTAAAAAGTGGGGGGTGGGGCGTTTCTACAAATGTTCAGGAGCCGAGACTGGCTTCCTGGGGAAAGGGGGGTCAGCAATAGATTGTCTGCTTTAAAAAATACATAAATCCAAATTAGTTTTGCTGCTCCCAAAGCAAGAAGCAGCTGTGATCCTATTGATAGCTGTGTCATCACACTTTTCCTGCTCAGTAACCCCCCTTGGAAATACATTACATGATGATGCAGTTACAGATGGGGGAGAAATCAGATTTGGTTTGCATTTCAATGAGAACCTACTTAATTCCACACCTCCTAAACCAATGCATGAACTAAAACATGGCTATCCTTCAACAGTCAACTAATCAAGAAGGGAACAGTTGGAAGCTGTGCTTAGCAACCAGGCAGAGTGGCATGATCTTCACTGCGGTCACATGAGGTCTGATTGGCTATGTAATTCTGAGGGAGTTTTCCTCTGTATGTTTGGTTGAATGCCTCCCTGCTATGTACAAGGACTGAACAAAAAAAGACAAAACCTCTCTGTTCCTTTCTCCTTAAACTGGACGCTGCTTTTTTGCTCAGTATCCTCAGTGAAGTACTATCAGGACTTTTCTCCCCAGATTCCATCTGTGTTATTTAAGTGACTTGGCTAACATTCCCTTCCACCGATTATTCACTAAAAACTTCCTTCCATGGAGATCTTTCAGCTCAATACTACCCACAAGCTACTCTCGCAGAATTCCAGCACCTCACACCCATCTGGGATTGTCACCTTGGTTTGCTGCGTTTGCCAACAGGATTTGGAACTCCACCGTGAAGCGTCCCGTCACAGCTCACCCTCCCTCCAAACCAGAAGCACAGCTCCCTGTGTACTAGGCTGTCCATGTGAGGGACGTAGGCAAGAGGCTCGGCTCGGCTTGAACCATAGATTGCGCTGATTGAGTGGCAGTCCGTAACTCTGGCCAGCTGCGCATCAGAGGGGCCCATGATATCTTGCAGGATGCCACGGGCTCTTGGGCCTCTCAGGCTCAGTGCTAGCACACAGGGCCCTTTCTCTTGGGTATAACAAGACGGTGGTGTTACTGGGGAAGAGAAATAAGAGAGGTGAAGACACAAAATGGAACATAAGAACCTGAGAGTCAGACTCTCCATCCATCTAGCT
This sequence comes from Podarcis vaucheri, assembly GCF_965113315.1. Taxonomy (NCBI): domain Eukaryota; kingdom Metazoa; phylum Chordata; class Lepidosauria; order Squamata; family Lacertidae; genus Podarcis; species Podarcis vaucheri. The sequence continues at coordinate 36,820,516 of NC_138752.1, forward strand.
TGGTACTGCCTACAATGGCTGGCAGTGGTTCTCCAGGGTTTCAGAAAGGAGTCTTTCCCACTTGGAGATGCCGGGGACTGAACCGGGCATCATCTATATGAAAAACAGATGCTTTACCTCTCTGCAGCGAGACTCCTTATGAGGTCTTCGCTGCGAGATCACATTCACCCGGTGCTATACCAGCTGCACTGGCTCCCGGTGGAGTACAGGATCAGGTTTAAGGTGCTGGTTTTAACCTTTAAAGCCCTATATGGCCTAGGACCCTCGTACCTACGGGACCGCCTCTCCTGGTATGCCCCACAGAGAAACCTACGGTCTTCAAATAAAAACATCTTGAAGGTCCCAGGCCACAGAGAAGTTAGGCTGGCCTCAACTAGAGCCAGGGCTTTTTCGGCTGTGGCTCCGATCTGGTGGAACACTCTGTCACAAGAGACCAGGGCCCTGCGGGACTTGACATCCTTCCGCAGGGCCTACAAGACAGAGCTGATCCACCAGGCCTTTGGCCAGGGCACAGCCTGACTCCCTCCCTCGGCAATCTTCGCAGAGCTCTGGCCCAATGGTTGCTAGTGGCTTGAATTAATTAATTTTTATAATGAATGATTTTAGAATGTTGTTTATGTTGTACTTTTGTACTGTTTTATTGTTGTTAGCCGCCCTGAGCCCAGCTTCGGCTGGGGAGGGCGGGATATAAATAAAATTTATTATTATTATTATTATTCCCTCCTTGCTGCAGCCCAATATGTTTGCCATATTTTAATAACTGTCTGCCATTTACTATTTTATGACAGTGAGAATGTACCTGAAGTTTACTGATGGTGGCTCAATAACTGCCTACCATTGTTGTGCTGCAGTCCAAGTTGCCCAGACACTCCATGCCTCTCACCTGTGCTAGAGAGGAACATGTCCGGCTGTGGGTAGAGCAGGCGGAATCCACAGATATCCAAACCAGAGGCAAGAATCAGCTGGAGTGTGTGATGGACAGCCAGGGGGCTTCTGAGAAGGGTCTCAAACAGCAGTGCCATGGCAACCTGAGCAGGGAACAGAAAGCAGGAAGAAAACAGATAGGGATCCAGACAGACACACGCTTAGGAGGAGGGGACATTTTAAAATTTGCAATTAAGGGTTATTTTTCAGATTTCAGAGAGAGAATCCTCACAGATTTAACACCTTTTTGAAAGGGATGAAGCCAAAAAACAAGATCCCTCTCTGAAACCTTGGGGAGCCATTGGCAGTTAGTACAGATCCACCTCTCCCCCAACTTTTTCTCTCCAGATGTTTTGGGCTACCAACTCCCACTGGTCTACACAGTACAGTGGTACCTCGGGTTACATACGCTTCAGGTTACATACGCTTCAGGTTACAGACTCTGCTAACCCAGAAATAGTACCTCAGGTTAAGAACTTTGCTTCAGGGTGAGAACAGAAATCAGGCAGCAGCGGCACAGCAGGAGGCCCCATTAGCTAAAGTGGTGCTTCAGGTTAAGAACAGTTTCAGGTTAAGAACGGACCTCCGGAACGAATTAAGTACTTAACCCAAGGTACCACAGTAATGGCACATACCCTTTGGCTTTAGTTGTTTTTCTAAGCCCAGCCTTGCAAGAGATTAGGATTATCCTAAATCCCTTGCACTTACATTGCTGGTCCCAAAGTATTCACTCTTCCACCACCAGCTGAAATGAAGACACCATTAGGAATGTGATTCACTTGGAATTGTGTTTGATCTGATTTCAGACTTACCGACTGAAACAAAACATTTTCTATAGAAGTGTGCGGGTCTAGCTCCTGAAAGAATAGCTGTTTTCTAATGGTTGGGTTGACTAGAGGATATGCATTCTTCCTATAACACTTTATTTTGAATTACCTCCAAGAACTAGCTTTGTTCTTATGCCAATAAACACCCAATGAATTCATCATTATCGGGCACTTGAAATGGAGTGTTACCAAATGCTCCTTCTCCGTAAAAGCATCTTGAGGTTTACTCCATTATAATAAATACAGTTATAAATCTACTAAAGTAATAAAAAGCCTTCTCCAGCTAGAAGAATAAAACCCGCTCTGCTCTATCTAACTAATTACAGCTCCCCGTGTATTGACTTTGCCTTCAACTGACTGATAAGAAACCATCCTGCAGTTAATTCCCCATCGCATAAAGGATGCTGATCCTATTTTTTAATAATAAAAAATAAAGCTGGAATCTGCAAATCATTTGCAAGGACATACTTGACCTCAGCACCTGCTTCTGCAACCCACAGGTTATTCTATCAAAACTTGTTTACATGAGGCCTTATCCCAAGCCAGTAGCCTCTGAAACCCTCTTCAGCCCTGGCTCTGTCTGAATCAGTAATGGAGAATCTGTGGCCCTTCAGATGTTTCTGGACTCCAACTCCCATCGCCCTCAGCCAAAATAGCCTATGGACAGTGATGATGGATTTTGGAGTCCACTAACATCTAGAGGGCCATAGGTTCCCTGTCCCTTATCTAGAGATCATCTCACAGTTGTAACCAGTTCAAACTGTAAAAATCATCTGGACACTTAAGGGTTATAAGAAGGTATGGATCTATCTGGTCCATCTGTCCTGAACCACAGTGACATCCACCACTGAGATCAAGTGATGACCCAGGGCTCCTGAATAGACTGGAAACTAAGGTCAGGTCAGGACCCTGGACAAAGACCTGGCCTGGTAGAATAAAAGAAGTTTTCACCTGGCACTGAAATGACCATAAAGAAACTTTCAGGAGAGTGTCTCTGGGAAGGGCATTCCACAACAGTGGTGCCACCACAAAGAAGGCCCCCAGCTCCCTGGTCAGCTGCTTCACTTCACTTGGGCCTCTGAATTAATGATCATGGCATACAGGATAGAATAATGTGAAATAATGTATTCCTGGTTGTTTCTTTAGGGCAGGGGTGGGCAACCTTTCTCACAGGCAGTCTTCTGAGGGCCACCTGCTTTAGGAAGTTCTCATTTCCATACAGAATTGTCATGACCTTTGAATGACCTAACACTGGCAGGATGTAGGCCTGCACAGTATGAATGACCTGGGCTTTCTGAAGAAGCAAGGAGGCAGATATTTTGTGGGGTGGGAGTTGGTTCTTTTGTACCTCACTATCTGTGTCGCTGCTCTCTCTGATATCACGGCTGCTGGGGAAGTATTTTTCATCCGTCTCTACGGTCTGCCAGTAAAACCCAGCTGGCACTGCAAAGGCCTTCTCCAGCGCCTGAAATGCACAAAGGGAGAGCTGTTGTTTGTGAATTATCTTGATTCTTCAAAGGCAGGGACTGAGAATAAAGACAGTACAGTGAATGCCAAGGATTGAAATCAGAAGAGATGGCGCAGCAGAGGCATTAGTCACTGACACATCATTTCCTCTGCTGCTTCTGTGCCAGCCAGTCCAATGCTAGGGAGACTGAGCTAAATCCAGTTGCACCATTTGCCCTAATTGACACTTTTGGGCAAATAAACCCAGCAGGAAGAAATTCCAGCATGTTGCACCCAGAATCTCTACAGATCTGTGACTACACTCAAAGGGAGCACTATGCATTGGGGATTAAAAGGCCATTTGCTGTGAAACTAATGGCCACAATGGCTCATCCAAACTGCTTTGTAAACTGATCCACCTTGGACTGAATAAGATTGGGCTGTATCTAAGTCATATTCAGAGTGTTCCCATGGAAATAAATGGATTTCAGTCTTCATTGATTTCAGTGGGTCTACTCAGAGAAGGGGAGAGGTGTGTGCACCACCTTGATATGAAAAGGTGGAATGTAAATAAATAAATAAATAAATTCCATTGAAATGGAAACTATATTCTTATCAACTCTATTAATTCCAGTGGCATTCACACATGAGAATTTAGGTACACAGGAAGCTGCCTTATAGCAGGCCAAACCACCTAGCTGAGTTCTGTATGCACTGACTGGCAGCAGTTCTCTGGGGTTTCTATGGACTGGATCAGGGACCTTCTGCATGCAAAGCAAATACTCTACCACTGAGCTATGGCTGTTCTCAAGGGATTGTGCCCTAGTGGACAGTTCCCCCTCCTTTTTATTGTTGTTGTGTGAGGCATATCTCATGGTATAGTCAGACAGGTACTAATCCTGCAAGCAGCCTCAAGTGTAAAAGAAGAGCAGCCAGAAACAGAGAAAAGTTTTCATCAGGGATAGGGTTCCTGTAGATTGTAGAACATGGGTAGGCAAACTAAGGCCCAGGGGTCAGATCCAGCCCAATTGCCTTCTAAATCCGGCCCGTGGATGGTTTGGGAATCAGCATATTTTTACATGAATAGAATGTGTCCTTTTATTTAAAATGCATCTCTGTGTTATTTGTGGGGCATAGGAATTCATTCATTTTTTCTTCTTCAAATATATAGTCCGTCCCCCGACAAGGTCTGAGGGACAGTGGACTAGCCCTCTGCTGAAAAAGTTTTCTGACCCCTGCTGTAAAATAAGGAGGTTAAGAAAAGCAGGTCTTTCAGCACCCTGGACAGAGCTCAGGGAGCAGACAACCTGTTCCAATAGCTTCTCTTTCTCAACTCAACCCTTTTGTTTCCTCCCTGACTACACATCTTGGGCCCTCTCACTGAGGAGCACGGAGGCTTAAAGGGGCAGCCCTTTGGCCTGGAGCCTAGCTTAGCACTCCACCATCCTTCCAGGCTTTCATGCCGGACACACCACTTACATTAGCATGCCAGCTCTGTGGAATGAAAGGCTCTTGGAGATGGTTATGCCAGCCCCTAGCTGAACCTGGGCTTCTGAGCTGCAGCGGGTGGGAGAAAGCTTGTGCAATCCATCAGTCCACTCCTTCTTTGTTTAACCATGATTAAAACTATTGGCAGTGTTGCCACTGGTAGGGACGGGGAAGAAGTTTGATTCAGTTCACATTTGATGCCAAATCTTTCAAATTCTTAATTTCTGAAACAGTACAAGAACTGAAACACAGCCTTTGAAATGCACACTATTCCAGATTTTGCAATGCAGTTCTCCAGCCAAGTAATATGTACAAAAATGTATATACTAGGAGATGGTGCGCTTAAAAATCCAATGCATCATGGCAGGGGAAATTGCTTTGCAAAAATGTGTATATTAGACAAAATTGCATTAAAACATATTAGGGGGAAAATTGAACTAAAATCCAGATGAATTTTCATGAGGACTTTTTTAAAAAAATTGCAAACTGATGTGCAAATGAGAATGCAATGAGAAACGGAAATTGACAAATTTGCCCAGCCCATGTCAGCATCAGTAAACAGGGGCAAAGGCAAAGCATGGATACGTTACCATGGAATCTGAGTTAAGGGTAGCAAAGCGGCTGAGGTGGATGGGAGGAATCTCAGGAAGGAAGGGGTATGACTGATTCTGCATGTGACTGTCCAGTTGTGCTTTCCACCAGATAACATCCAAGAGAGACGTTTGAGAGAGAAACATGGAACTCTGCTGATGGAACAGAGACATTCCCTGAAGGGAGTTCTTGGGCTGCAAAAAAGGAACACAAGATTAATGGCCTGGTCCTCTGGTAACAAACAAAATACCTAGAATGAGAAGCAAAGTGGAAATGGTATTCTGGGACATAAAAGTGGAGGGGATTTTATTAGCATCTTAATACAGCTCAGCAGTGCTTCCCATATTTTGTGCATTAGTACATAGCAGACTTATTTGCAGTGGGTAGTATAGGAATCACAAACATTTATAATTGCCTAAATCGAAAAGATAATGTATAGTTCATAAACAGACTGTGAAACACATCCTTCCTTAGATGTTACCAGCAGAATTTTGGTCTCTTCCCGCTCCCCCAACAGGAAAGGGCACTCCAGTAGATTATCATGGGCATGGACAGAAAATAAATCTCAAGGAAATCTGAAAAGCTAGTGCTAGACAGTATACATCAAGGATGCGGAAACTGTGACCTGTCTGCCATCAGCCCCAGTCAGTATGGCCAATGGAAAGGGATGATGGGAGTTGTAGTCCAACAACATTTGGAGGGCCACAGGTTCCCCATCCCTGGTGAAGACAATACAGAGCTACATGGACCAATGGCTTGACTCAGTATAATGCATCTCCTTATTTATATCAGCCATTTCTAGTTTCATCAGCCATTTATTTGGAACCATGAGGACGAGAATCAGTTTTTAGGGGGAGGCCAGTAGCTTGGTGGCTGAACATCTGCTTTACACAGAGAAGGTCTAGATTCAATTCTTGGCATCTCCGGGTTGGTCTGGGAATGCCCCTCTCCCATCTGAAACTCTTCACAGCTGCTTCTAGTCAGTGAAAACAAGCCTGCACTAGATGGACCAATGATCTAATTCAGGATCAGGCAGCTTCATATGTTCCTCAAGACAAGGCCATGAGTGCTTGCTCATGCTTGTTAGTTCCAGAAGGTTCTGAGGTGTTGTTCTGCAAGGGCACAGGACCCCCAACCGCACGTCCACACAGAGATCAAATGAGTAATACTTTCTCCCTCACATCCTTCTCCTTATCTGAGGGCGCTAACCTAGCTAAAAGCAGGTATATATCATTTGAATACTCTTCAAGGCTGTCTTGCAAGGACCTTGAACTCATCAGCAGATGAAGCATTGTTAAACAACTCTTTCCTCCAACTCTTAAACAAAAAAAGCTCTCTGCCACATGAAGAGATCCATGAGGCAATGGTCCCCAAGGAGATAACTTGCCGAGATAAACATGTCAGGTTTTTTTCACAAGGTGTCTATTAAAGTGTTTTTAAAGGAGGTCACAGAGATGCTGCATGTCGCCACTGCCAAGAAAGGCTGGAGAGTTAAATCCAAGCAACAAAAGAACCCCCCAGGGAGGCTGCCAAAGGAGAAAGCAGCGCCCGGGTGTTTATTTGCTTTCTCTCTCTGCTGCAACTGACATTTCGGAAAGATTTGGTTTATGCGTTTCCCATCAGGTTTTCCCTCTCGACTGGTATGAATGTCAGCTGTACAAATGCCTCAAATAAGAAGAGGAACAACAGCATCCATTGCTGGCAGACAGAATTTTGAAGGCACCTTTGTAAGAGAAGGCAAACACCAGATACAAAGCTCGTTGTAAAGCAACAGGGGGCTCAGGAGGCTTGTTTTTTGTGGCACTGAGGCAGCTTGCAGGCTGACAGAGCTACTAGGCATGGTATTTCCTACGCTGCAGTGCCACCAGTGGAGGTTGGTTGGTTAGAGCAAATGGGGCACAGTTTGACCAAGCTCAGTCTGCCCTCCACCAGCCATCGCCTGCCTTAACTGCTTACAACCAGTTTAAGGGGTACCCCTGGCTGTCAGCTTCTCCTCCTCAGTTTCAGTGCTGACCCTTAGAGAACTCAGCAGGGAGAGGGAGGATGGGGACAAAACTAGAATGAGTTGGCTCTGTTTGTCATTGGTTCTGGCTCCCCCTACTGTTGGGCTCCCTGCCTTCCACCCAACCAGGCACAATGGGCACCAGTCCCCGCTGACTGCCACCCCAAGAACAACCAGAGAAGACGTTGTGGTCCTGAGGAAGCAGCAGTGGTTGGGCTGCTGCTATAGTACTGTTCCTCCAGCAATGTGTCCCACTCATTAGGCATGAAGACTGCCGCGCCATCAGAGCACCAGCCTGCCTTTTACCATCTCTGATGCTTCCGGCCCTTTTGCTCCCCATTCCAAGGTGGTACTGCTGTTCTTCAGCACAGCTGGATCCAGGTGCCCCAAGGAACCAGCAGAGTCCTTAGTTGTACTGCTATAACCGTTGATAAGAACAGCCTGGCTGGATCAGGCCAAAGACCCATCTAGTCCAGCTTCCTGTTCCCAAGGTCACCAATCAGATGCCTGAAGGAAGTTCATAAGCAGAACCCGAGTGCAGCAGCACCCACCCCACTTGTGAATACCAAGAAATTATATTCTGATATTTCTTGCCTCTGAAGCTAAAAGCAAAACACAACCATCATGGCTAGTTGCCACTGATAAGCCTCTTCCTCCATGGAGTTGTCTAATCCAAGCCATTCAAGTGGATGACAGCCCCTGCCTCTTATGAGAGCAAATTCTACAGTTTACCTATGCACTGTGCAAAGACGTCCTTCCTTTTGCTTGCTTGAATCTTCCAACATTCAGCTTTATTTGACGGCTCCTATTCTAGGACTATGGAAGCAGGAGAAAAACCTCTCTCTAGCAGCAGTCTCCACACCACTGGATAATTTTACACACCTCTTTCATGTTCCCACTCAGAAGAAGAAAAGTTTGGATTTGATATCCCGCTTTATCACTACCCTAAGGAGTCTCAAAGCAGCTAACATTCTCCCTTCCCTTCCTCCCCTGCAACAAAAACTCTGTGAGGTGAGTGGGGCTGAGAGACTTCAGAGAAGTGTGACTAGCCCAAGGTCACCACTCTTCGAGTCTACACCACACTGGCTCCCCATCCCCCCCCCCCTGTCCCCTTCTTTCTTAGCCTGAGCAACCCCTTGCTTCTCCCTGCCTAGAATCCTGGGAACCATAGTTTCCCCATACAGAGCTACAATTCTCAGCATCCTTGACAAACCACAGTTCCCAGAATTCATTGGGGAAAGCCATGCACATTGGATCACCAAAGAATTGATGCTTTTGAATTATGGTGTTGGAGGAGACTCTTGGGAGTCCCATGGACTGCAAGAAGATCAAACTTATCCATTCTGAAGGAAATCAGCCCCGAGTGCTCACTGGAAGGACAGATCCGGAAGCTGAGGCTCCAATACTTTGGCCACCTCATGAGAAGAGAAGACTCCCTGGAAAAGACCCTGATGTTGGGAAAGATGGAGGGCACAAGGAGAAGGGGATGACAGAGGACGAGATGGTTGGACAGTGTCCTTGAAGCTACAAACATGAGTCTGACCAAACTGCGGGAGGCAGTGGAAGACAGGAGTGCCTGGCGTGCTCTGCTCCATGGGGTCACGAAGAGTCAGACACGACTAAACGACTAAACAACAACAACATGCACATTGGATGTGCTTTAAACATATGGCATGGACCTGCACCCTTATCATCTGAAAACTGCTTCTGTTTGGTGGGTGCTTCTGGGCCCAGCTGCTCTAAGGACCCCCAAATTCCCTTCTCCCTGAAAGCTGCCTTTATTTGTTTATTGCAGTTTTTAATCAGCATCAATCACTTTCCCCCAGGCAAAAGAGGAGGGGGAGCAGAGAGCACAGCAGCCACAGCTGTCACATTACAGGTTTTATGACACACTGCAGGAAATGTGGCCTTTACTGCTCTCTGGCAGCCAGGTCCTCAGCTGCAAATGATAAATGCTTGCTGCAGCCAGGGTGGGGAGGGGGTGAAGGGTTTTAAACGCCACTGAAATATTAAGCACCAGATTGGACTAAACTGCTTAAGTTAGAAGTGTCAAAATATTAGTAGCTTCCGGTGATTCTCCTCGGATGATCAATACACACTGAAGCCTTAATCATTACCCTCTTTGCTCTCTGTCTCCTGCACTTCTTTTTTAAAAACCCCAGCAATTAGAAGGTAAAGGGAGTGCAGGATTTTGAATTCGCCAATAACCATGGTGACCTGCAGCTTTGAGGCAATGCTCTTTTAGATAATCCTTGTGTCTGGCTTTTTTTTTTTTTTTTTTTTTTTACTTTAGTGTTATATACTCCCAGTTAGCAAGTCATGCACACTCTTAACTTGTGGATGAGTACAGCTTTCAGCATCCATGTAATTGTAACTGAGAAAGCATATAGCATCTCTGCAAGCATCCTAGAACACCAAAAGTATTATAAAATACTATAAGTATTCCCAACTAAACTAGACCCATGGTGACAACAGACCTGTGTCTCAGCACCTGGGCTGCCAAACAGCTTGAAATTGTCAAGGAGGAGGGTGTGATTTGTAGAAGAGAAGCAACAAATGGGAGGAGAGGTGCTTAGCCCTCCGCCCCCCCCCCACTTCCCCACTTCACTACTTCCTATCCTCTTTCATGCATCCATGAGTCCAAGAATCCAGATCAGCTGGGGGGAAAGAGGCTAAGATGAAAGGGTTTCAAATAGTGATAGGCTGAAGTATATAGTCCAGCCAAATTTCATAAATTATTGGGAAGGGGCAGTGAAAACACCCCTCCCCAAAACCGTATTAGTCTTTGGTGGGCAAGTGAATTTAACGAATTTTCATATTACCTTTAAATAGGAGGTGCTTGGGCTTTGTTGTTGCTTTTCCTTTTCTTTCTTTTCAAACGACAAGAACAAAAATCCTTGCCAATGCTTCAGATGATTTATTGATAAGATTTCATACCTGCCCTTCGCCAGAAGGTCCCAGGGCAGGTTACAACCATATCATCATACAATTATAAAAACAAGGGAGAGAAATCCAAACAAAACCAGAACAGTAAGAACTAAACGAATAAGCTGCTCCCAGACATTGCACATTTCTTGGACATTAAAAAAACAAAAACCCTCATCCATCTAATATACAAAGGGAAAGTGAGAATGTTTAAATTCATGTGAGTGCCCCTTCCAAATCTCATTACAATCTTGGGGGGGGGGTTCCTAAAGTAGGACAGCCCTACTTTAAACCCCCATCTCAGCCCCACCAGCCACCTAAAGCTGACATTCTGAATGCATGTTTGCCTTGTGGGGAAAAGCAGCTGCAGGCAGCAGCTGAGCATGAGGAAACTTGCAGACAGGGAAGGGTTAAATATCCCACTCCTGCTACTTTTGCAAGTTTGGTGAAACCCCAATTATATTTTTAGCCCTTGTGCTGATGGTGAGATGCCTTGGTGTTCTGCTGTGACCGGTCTGCAAAAAGGCTTTTACAAAGTCGTTTGTAATCATTCTGACTTAAGACCCTCGGCTGAAGAATCTGTGGAGGTGCCCTATTGCTCATCCTATTATCAGTTTCTGTTTGTCCTATTGCTACAGATCTTTTCAGTTTCTGCAGCCTGTGGACATGAACAACATTCTTGGAGGAACCAGACCAGAGACACCACTGGGCCAGCAGCTCCCTCTTGATGCCAGCAGTCATGGACCTGGTCGCCAGACTCCCTGGTTCAAGACCCCACTGGCGCTTTAGAGGGCCTCCTCTCTAAATTTAGGGAGGCACATTTATGGCATTGAACAAAGAACAGCGGCTCTTACTCAACAGAGGAACAGAAAGACAGTTGCAGTGCTGCTGCTTACTTCATGCTTCCGACTGCTGTGGACCTCCGACTCGCTGACTGGTGTTAAACAAGCGTGGAGTGCCAGGGCATCCTTATACCAGATCTGCTGCAGCCCCAAGACCTGGAATGGTGCTTTGCTCTCTCCTCTTGCTCCCAGGCAGGGTACCTGTCATTGCATTTGAAAAGATGACGTGGATTAACCGATCATGAGCCTAACTTGAGTTGGGTCAAAGTAGAGAAGAAACTCTGCAGAATAGGAGTCTTTTGCTCTGGCTGGGGTCCGGCCAGTCATCTTCCTCCCTGTAAAAGCCATGTTCTGCCATACATGGCTAGGGCAACCCAGCTGGATGAGCAGGGAATAAATAATAAAATTGTTATTATTATTATTATACTGTAGTGGCAAAATCAGAAGCACAGAGTCCCTTCACGATAGCCACAGTCATGACCTTCTCACAACCAAACCCAGCCACAATCAGGTCCCCTTCTAAGATTATGCAATAATCTTACACAATAAGAATAATCAGGGATGCATTGCAATGATCAATGCAGATCTCTGTGTGTTGCCTTCCAGCAAGGTCTATTGTTTTCTGTGTATGTGCATGCAGAAATCATTTGGGGTACTCCTCTATCTTCTTTCAGAGTGACTTAGTTTGTGTTTTCCTTGAAGTTCTATTGTGTGTAACAGAAATTGCACACCAATCTCTTCAAACTGAAGCTCCTTGTGTTCCCATTGTTCCTAAACACTTAGCTTTGGAGCATGCAGAACAACTCCCACCCAGTGCTCTTCCCACACACCCTCTCCAGAGTGACCCTGAGAGCCAATCCTCAGTGGCTGACTCATCTATCTTTCACTCTGATTGGCTTCCATCAGCACAAAAGGTGAGAAGACTTCTTCTCAGTGGTTGAAAAGCTCCCCTTTCGTGCTGTTTGGGCAGCTCTAGAATGCTGGCGGCAGAAACAGTAATGGGTCTTCAACGCCCCCACTATGACCCTGGACCACAACACCTCTGCTCTACACTGTACAAAGCAAAACACAGAACAGAAGCAGGGGAAGGTAATATTCTAATCACTCCGCTCTCATGCCTGTGCACATTCATCTTAGTGCAAGGATCCTGAACCTCATGCACTACCCCACTTTCAGCGAGCTCACTTTTGGCTGCTCCACACAGTGGCTTGGGAGACCCCTAATAGCCCTCTCTGCATAACATGATCCAAGAGAGCTCTGTCCCAGACACCATTAATCCAGGCCTCCATTTAGAGGCTCTGATTCACTTTTCCTTTTTTTTGAATGTTTGAAATTTGTTTTTTTAGTTGTTTTTAGTGATGATTTCATTGTCCCCGTCCCCCCTGTAAGCTGCATTAATGCTTTGGGAGACATTTATACATTTTAAATGAATAATATAATAATATTACAGCGGGCACTTGGCCTCAACAGTTTTAATGACAACCTCTTTTTAACCTCTTTTACCTGCTGTACTGGCCACCCTTTTTATTCCTTTTATTGTTAAATAACTGGGGGTTACTTAAAGCAGAACCACTGAAATTAACGGACATGACGAACTCAGCACCATTAGTTTCAAAGGGTGTACTCTGAGCAAAAGTCAGCTGAATACAGCCCAACTGGATTAAATTCAGCTAACTTTTACTCAGAGTAGACCCATTTAAATGAATGGCTGTGACTAACTTAGGTTAGCTGAATACAACCCACTCCTTTTTAATCTGCCATTCATTCATTCCTTAAGAAATCCATTCTTAAGGAAATTAGCCCTGAGTGCTCACTGGAAGGACAGATCCGGAAGCTGAGGCTCCAATACTTTGGCCACCTCATGAGAAGAGAAGACTCCCTGGAAAAGACCCTGATGTTGGGAAAGATGGAGGGCACAAGGAGAAGGGGATGACAGAGGACGAGATGGTTGGACAGTGTCCTTGAAGCTACAAACATGAGTCTGACCAAACTGCGGGAGGCAGTGGAAGATAGAAGTGCCTGGCGTGCTCTGGTCCATGGGGTTACGAAGAGTCGGACACGACTAAACGACTAAATAACAACAAATCTGCCAGACTTGTTTTGCCCTTTTAAATTGTAAGCTGCCCTGAGCGCTGCAAATGCAGTGCAGAAGGGTGGGATAGATATCTTACCAAATAGATAAACAAGTTAAATAACTATATGAGAAGCACATTTGACAGCTAAAAATTACAGGGTCCCGTCACGGCTATGTGCTTTATCATTGCTTCCAACGTTGCATTTTGGGTAGCTCTGCAACAGAGAGCAAGCCTGTAACTCACTCTTAAGTTTCCTAGGAAGAGAACAGAGAGTCCTTATCGACTGGCATGTTCTCTCCTGCAGCAACACAGTACATTGCCCTTATTGATGATAATAGGGTCAATAACCTCCGTTGAAAATCAATGCTAAGTGATTACGCTATTATGAAGAGCTGGTGCGTGGCTTTTTCTTTTCCCAGGGAGCCTTCCTATTCCCCCAGTAATGTGCATTAATAGTTGTAAGCTTGTCAGTCACCTTCCACTTTGAATGAGAAAATAGTTTTTCAGGGGATTCTATCTTGGGCAATAGAAGGAGGATGTTCCACTTATGCCACATCCACACACATTTAAAGCCCTATGATGCCACTTCAACAGACAGGACAAGGAAGGTGGCCTTTCTTTCCTAGAACAACAGCTTCCCCCAAAGACTCTTGGGAACTGTGGTTTTTAAAGGGTGATGAGCGAGAGTTTGTTAGGAGACACACACAGACAGACACACACACACACACACACACACACACACACACACACACACCCTATTCCTCTTCCAAGGCTACAAGTGGTTTAGCAATCAATTCCTCTCCCCAGGAAACTCTGGATCTGACAGCTATAGCACTGACAGTTCACTGATTAACCCTTTACAAGCAATTTCACGCAAAGCCTAATTAAAAACACAGATTGAATGACCTTCGTCGCTCTGACTACATATTTTAATAGAAACCAAATTTTGACACTAGGCAAAAAAAGAAAAGAAAAAAAGAACAGAACAGAAGAGGGAAAACTCCATTCCATTCTAAACCATCACATTTAATTATCTTTGGCTCGTTTCTTCCCCTTGATTTCCTCTCTCCCCCTCCCCTTCCTTCTACGTGACTTGGAAACTAAGAACCAGATTCAGCCTATTGACTTTGGAAGCAGCCAGAGAGGATTGGAAGCCCTGCTTTGCATAAGCTGAACCATTGATGTCATGGGTGGAAGATGGAAGAAAGGCAGATTTGGAGGATGATATATTTCTTGATTTTACTTTCTTGGGCTCCATGATCAGTGCAGATGGTGACAGCAGTCACGAAATTAAAAGACGCCTGCTCCTTGGGAGAAAGGCGATGGCAAACCTAGACAACATCTTAAAAAGCAGAGACATCACCTTGCCAACAAAGGTCCGTATAATAAAAGCCATGGTTTTCCCAGTAGTGATGTATGGAAGTGAGAGCTGGACCATAAAGAAGGCTGATCGCCGAAGAATTGATGCTTTTGAATTATGGTGCTGGAGGAGACTCTTGAGAGTCCCATGGACTGCAAGAAGATAAAACCTCTCCATTCTGAAGGAAATCAGCCCTGAGCGCTCACTGGAAGGACAGATCGTGAAGCTGAGGCTCCAATACTTTGGCCACCTCATGAGAAGAGAAGACTCCCTGGAAAAGACCCTGATGTTGGGAAAGATGGAGGGCACAAGGAGAAGGGGACGACAGAGAATGAGATGGTTGGATGGTGTTCTTGAAGCTACTAGCATGAGTTTGATCAAACTGCGGGAGGCAGTGGAGGACAGAAGTGCCTGGCGTGCTCTGGTCCATGGGGTCACGAAGAGTCGGACACGACTAAACGACTAAACAACAACAACATATTTCCTTGAGAAATGCAGGCTGCGAGGGGAAAGGAGCCTTGCCTCCATCCTGATCAACTGCAAGCACTGCTGGAAGGCTGCATCAGGAGGACAGGAAAGAAGGAGTAATCAGACAACCCAGCATGCCAGTGTGCCTTGTGTTGCCTGCTCAAAAGGTGACTTGAACAGCTGGGCCTGCGGCAGTGAGGTACCGTATTTTTCGCTCCATAAGACGCACTTTTTTCCTCTTAAAAACTAAGGGGAAATGTCTGTGTGTCTTATGGGGCGAATGTGTGGTCCCTGGGGCTGGGGGGGGGGAACCTGGGCTTCCCCCACCAGCCCCGACAAGCTCTGGAGCAGCTCTGGGGTTGCCCGTGAAGCCTCCGCAGGGCAGTGGGATGAAAGCTCCCCGCTGCCCTGCGGAGGCTTCGCGGGCTACCCCAGAAGCCAGAACAGCTAGAAAGAGTGCTGCGCAGCCTTCATCCCACTGCCCTGCAGAGGCTTCGCGCGGCTACCCCTGGCTTTTGCGGGAGGTGGGGGAAGGGACAGAGCGAGGCTCTCTCACTTCCCCCACCTCCCGCAAAAGCCCCCAAGAGCCGTTCTCCATTTAAAGAGCTGTGTGGAGTGTGTGGGTGGCTCTTGGGGGCTTTTCCCTGAGGAGGGCAGCCCGTCACACACTCCACGCGGCTCGTGAAAGGGAGCGCTGAGCAGAGCCTGGGATGCATAAGGCTCTGCTTAGCGCTCCCTTTAAATAATATTCTTTTTCTTCAATTCCCCCTCTAAAAACTAGGTGAGCCTTATGGTCAGATGCACCTTATGAAGTGAAAAATACGGTATATGGGGAGGAACACCGTCCAGCAACTTTCGGGAACAGTCACAGCTCAGTGGGAGATCAGCTGCCTTGCATGCAGAAGGTCCCTGGTTCAGTCCCCAGCATCTGCAAGTAGGGCTAGAAATGCTCCTCCTCTGAAGCCCTGGGGAGCTGCTGCCAGTCAGTGTGGACAATACTGAACTCAGTGGGCCAGCGTTCTGACTTGGTATAATACAGTTTTCTATGCTAACACAAGGGGCACCATCCAAATAAAGCTAAGCACTTTTCTGTCACATCCATATGGACAGAAGAGATGTGCAGCGCTTTGCATAAATCTTTCCTGTTCAGCCCCCGTGCTTTCTGAAGTGGGGCCCAGTTGTGTGCACCGTAGATGAACGTGGATTAATTTCTATACAAAATGTGTATGCAGCTTTTATGGCATGTTTTGTTCTTATGTAATGCAGCACTTTGATATTTTTATATTAAGCAGTATATAGGTAAAGGGTAAAGGGACCCCTGACCATTAGGTCTAGTTGTGGCCAACTCTGGGTTTGTGGCACTCATCTCGCTTTATTGGCCGAGGGAGCCGGCACACAGCTTCCGGGTCATGTGGCCAGCATGACTAAGCTGCTTCTGGCGAACCAGAGCAGCACACGGAAATGCCGTTTACCTTCCCGCCGGAGCGGTACCTATTTATCTACTTGCACTGGTGTGCTTTCGAACTGCTAGGTTGGTAGGAGCAGGGACTGAGCAATAGGAGCTCACCCCGTCGTGGGGATTCGAACCATCAACCTTCTGATCGGCAAGTCCTAGGCTCTGTGGCTTAACCCACAGTGCCACCTGTGTCCCATAAGCAGTATATCCATTGGTGTAATCAATAAATAAAGTCTATGCCTACTCAGAAGAAAGTGTCGCTGCATTCAGTGGGACTGGTAAAGGGGTTCTGTTGGCAGTTTGGGAGCAACTCAACTTGTATGAAGAGGAGTTTGCATGAAGTTAAGACAGACAAAGTGAGTAACATTCAGATTCCCCAACTATCCCTGTACCTTTATCACCATGCTGACTTCTCTATGTATCTCTTTGTTGTTTACACTGATACGTCTTAGGCTGCATCCTCACTAAAACCTCCTTCTCACACCTCTCTTTCAGACCTCAAAATGAGTGGTCATCTCTGAACTATCCTCTGAGAGAACAAAAGAGCAAGCACAACTGCCTTGTTCTTCTGTAGACTCAGACTAGAACCCTTTCCTATATTTCTTACAATAATTATTTCCTTACCTACGAGCATCTTGTGCGAGTAACTGCATCAGGTAAAGTCTCTCCCCCCCAACCAGATTCACGAGCCAAACACTACAGATTTTGTATAATAAAGGGTTTCAACGGGTAATCGAACCAGTTATCCCAGTAGATTTAGAATTGCAGCCTTCAAATACCCAGGCTTAATGCAGCAACTTTCTATGCATGCCTACCTGCTGGAAGTAAGTCCCACTGAAATCAGTGGGGACTGTCTTCTGAGTAGACATGTATAAGATTTCCAGGTTAAGTTTCCCACTGAAATTGACTGAGCATAAAAAGTGCTTAACTTTGGCTGGATCGCGCTCGAGCAGTCAAATGCATTTAAATTATTAAATCATTTTAAACATTGATTATTTTTTTCCAAATGAAATTTTAAAAAAACAAACACTGCCAAGCTTTGGTCAATTATTCTGGTGCCTTTCAGACCGTTGACCAGAACACTGAAAGTAGGAGTAAACATTTTGCTTATTATTGAGAAATAGGATAGAATATTGCCTGCACGATTCCCCTTACGGGTGAAAGGGTTAGAGGCTTTCATTCTTTAGAAAAAGAAAAAGAAGCTGAAAATTCAGGGAAGAGTTCAAATATTATTTACTAATAAATTAAATTAAATTAATCACCTGCCCTTCACCAGCAGATTGAGGGCAGGTTAAAAACATTTAAAATTAAAAACAGTTAAAACATATTACAATCACTTGAACAAGGTGGGTCTCAAAAACACAAATCAGGAATACTCAAAGAGAAGGGAGTCCAAGATGGGTGGTGAAATACTGAAGGCACAAAAGCAGACTATACCAGAAAAGTGGAAGACTTCTAAAGAAGCTGTGTGGCTGCATAAAGAGCTTACGGATAAGCTTAGCTTTAAGAAGGGCATGTATAAGAAATGGAAGAAAAAGGAAATCACGAAGGAGGAGTATACACAAGTAGCCAATAGTCGCAGGGAGAAAGTCGGGTAGGGCAAAGTTCAGAATGAGCTCAGGCTTGCAAGAGAGGCTAAAAATAATTGTAAAAGGTATCTTCGGCTACGTTTGAAGCAAGAGGAAGAACAAGCAAGTAGTAGGTCCTTTGCGTAGGGAAGATGGAGAAATGCTACTGGGTGACAGAGAGAAGGCAGAACTGCTCAACATCTACTTGCCTCTGTCCTCATCTGAAAGGAACCTGGTGATAACAGAACAAATGATGCAAAGTGATGCAGCCCAAGATAGGGGAAAAGGTGGCTACTTTAAATGAATTCAGATCTTCAGGGCCTGATGACCTGCACCCAAGGGTACTAAAGAAGCTTGTGGATGTAATCTCAGAGCCTCTGTCTATGATCATTGAGAATTCTTGGAGAACAAGTGAGGTCCCTGAAGACTGGAGGCAGGCAGATGCTGTCCCCATCTGATTGGATGGCCATCCGTAATGGGGCACCCCATAGCCGCCTTTGACTGAACTTAACCATCGAGGGGTCCTTTACTTTTACCTTTTGTCTTAGTTGAAATTCCTGCATTGCAGGGGATTGGATTAGATGACCCTCTAAGTCTACAATTCTATTATTTTATTACCTCATGTCAAAGCCCAGGGTAATGAGATGCGTCTTTAGCATTTGCCCAAAGCTGCACAGGTTGATTTCATCTTATGCAGCTTTTACAAACACGATCACAGCTTTACACGGATCATCAAAACTTGGAAAGCAAATAAAAGGGGGCAGGACAGCAGGAAAAACCCCATAGAAGGGCCGCCCAAGATTTCACAGGATCCCCCTGCTTAAAAAGTACTTTCCATGTCATGTTTTCCAGCCATGGAAGGAACATTTTAAGCCTTGCTTACCGGACTCTGGGAAGGTCACACAAGGCTTCTGGAATCATAGAATTGTAGACTTGGAAGGGACCCCACAAGTCATCTAGCCCAACCCCCTGGAATGCAGGAAACTTTTGTCTACCGTGGGGCTCGAACCCATGGGATTCAGATCATTGTGCTCTTACCAGCTGAACTATCCTGCTGTCCTAATTTTCCCACAAGATCCATTATGGCTAGTAGCAACTTTCTGATTTATTGGAAATCTCACATATCTGCACTGCAGCTTTATATCTCCCTTTTCATCTGGCTAAGAGATTGTCCTGAAAAGACGCCTGCCTCCAGTTTGCAACACTTCCTAGAAGCTATTTGTTCCACTCACCAGAGACAGGAGCCAGGTCACAACTGCAGGGTAGATGCTAGCTGCTGCCAAGGGGGTTCCGGGAAAGAAGCTGGTCTGCTGGCAGCAAGGGGCAACCTGTCCGCAGCTAGATAACCAAATGGTCATGAGCAGCATCTCTCTTTTGGTGCCTTTTGGGGTGGGCAGTGTGTTGACAGGGGCAAGGTAGGAGGCCTCCTGTTAAAAGAGAGCGGGAATATCAAACTCAAACAACAATTGCACCACACCTGTAAAGCACTCTGATAACTACTTTAGACAGTCAGCTTCCCACAAAGAATTATGAGAGCTCTAGTTTGTTAAAAATGTGATGAGTTGATAGGAGACCCCTAGCTTCCCTCCCAAAGCTACAATTCCCAAAATTTCCTGTGAAGAGGGAGTGACCGTTAAACCACTCTTGGAAGTGTTGCTTTGGGAGGGGAATTCTTCAAGGACTAGATGGGTCATTGGCCTGATCCAGCAAGCTCTTCTTATGTTCTCTGTAGAAAATGTGAGGAAATAAATCAAACTTTCGGGTGAAAGAATACAAAAGGTGGACTTAAAGGACTGTCATTTTGGCTTTGGGATACAGAACAGTTAAGATTTGGAGAGGTTTCTAGAAAATTGCTTATGGACAAGTCTAAGCGTATCCTTCGCTGTTATTTTCACCCCAGCTTTGGTCATGGCAACTTAGCAGGCAATCACTGACGAGTGGCAAATTACTGACTGCAGACATCTGCCAAATGATACATCTGCTGCACACTTCTAAATGGGAACTGACTTCTCTAGGCAGTTTAGCAGTTCTGGAGAAATCCTCCGGCAGCCAGCGGCTCCCTTTGCCTTTCTGGTGAGATGTCTCCACCTTTGCACACTCCAATGGGAGCCATGTGTGAAAACAAGAGGGCACAGAATATGCATTGGGTGACTGAGTTTTGGGCTGGTCACAGAAACTGCTGAAACTTAATGTAAGTCTCAAGTCTCAAAGCACTTATTTGATTGAGTACATAGTAGCAGCAGCAGCACTGTTACTATTAAAATGTATATGCCACACTTTGTCAAAAGTCCACAGGGCACTCTAGAACATAGAAGATAATAAACTATATCAATACATAACTTTATATTCATACCAAAAAAAGAAAGCTATTATAGAAATACAAGTCATAAAAATAAGCAACACATCTTTATAGATAATACATAATAGTACAATCCAGCACTTCAGGGTGGCCCTGATTCAATCCAGTGTGATCCCGGGACCCAAATAAATTCAGAGGCCTTGCACATTATTTAATTAGGGTTTAAAACCCTAATTAAATATGTGATTAGATGGCCTGTAAGTATCTCCACTCCTCCTCTCCTCTCCACTGGACTGCCCCCCCCCAGATCACTCCAGATAGCCCTCATCCAACCTTGGGTTGCCTCAACCCAAATTGACCCAATTCAATTCACAACTCAGGGCCAGTTACAGACCTGCTACAGAATTTCTAACAGTACATAATACATAATGAACATACATAATGCATACTAAGCAGCTATATAACACACACACATTCAGAAACATTGCCCCACAGAAGCATCCTTCTGTATGTGTCCTTCCGAGGGTGAAACAACAGCAGTTTATGTGAGGCTTCATTTTATTTTTTTAAAAAATGATATTTATTAAGAATTTTAAAATTACAGAAAAAACAAAGAGAAGAAGAAGAAGAAAAACAAGAGAAAAACAAACAGCAATCAAACAATGCAAATCGATAAAAATCAAAGTCAAACATATCTAGATTTGTCTGGTAGGGCAAAACGCCCAGAATAAAATTTAAAATTCTTACTGATGCTAAAGACAGAGGGGGGTTTGCCCTGCCAGACTTAAAACTTTATTATGAGGCCGCAGCTTTCTGCTGGCTGAAAGAATGACTACTTCTGGAAAATACAGATGTTTTGGATCTTGAAGGGAGTGACAATGTATTTGGGTGGCATGCATATCTTTGGTACGGCAAGGTAAAAGCGCATAAGGCATTTAAAAACCATATTGTCAGGAAAGCACTGTTTAATGTCTGGATAAGGTATAAAGAGTTTTTGGAGAATAAAACTCCAAGGTGGCTATCACCTATGGAGGCGAAAGCCTTGAAAAAACTTAACATGGAAGACAAATGGCCAAAATACTGGGAAATTTTAGAACAGGAGGGTGACAAACTGAAATTGCAGAGTTATGACAAGCTTAGGGAGAAGGTGCGGGACTGGCTACATTATTTTCAAATAAGAGAGGTCTATAACTTGGATAAAAAAATTGGTTTCCAGGTGGAAAAATCAAAGTTGGAAACAGAACTGCTAGAACCCAATTTAAAGATACTTTCGACAATGTATAATCTGCTGTTGAAATGGAATACTGAGGAAGAAACAGTAAAATCGGCAATGATAAAATGGGCACAAGACATAGGTCATAACATCATGTTTGCTGACTGGGAGAAGTTGTGGACCACCGGGATTAAATTTACGGCATGTAATGCCTTAAGAGAGAATATAATGAAAATGATGTATAGGTGGTACCTGACCCCAGTCAAGCTTGCAAAAATATATCATTTGCCCGATAACAAATGTTGGAAATGCAAAGAGATTGATGGTACATTCTTTCACCTTTGGTGGACGTGCCCAAGGATCAAGGAAATGATATATAATGAACTGAAAAAGGTATTTAAATATACTTTCCCGAAGAAACCAGAGGCCTTCCTCCTGGGCATAGTGGACCAATCGGTGTTAAAGAAGGATAAAACTTTTTTTATGTATGCTACAGCAGCAGCAAGAATTCTCATCGCAAAGCATTGGAAGACACAAGACCTACCCACCTTGGAAGATTGGCAGATGCAACTAATGGACTATATGGAGATGGCGGAAATGACTGGCAGAATCCGAGACCAGGGAGAGGAGACGGTGAAGGAAGATTGGAAGAAATTTAAAATTTATTTGCAGAAATACTGTAAAATTTATGAATGTTAAGGACATTGAAATGAATCGCAGGGGCTTTAGCAACAAAGTAAAATGTAAGATTGGACTAACAATAGATAAATTAATAGGATATGAATTTGCTGAATTAATTTTCAAAAAGGGATACAAGAACAGGAGACGTGAGGAAGTCGGGAAAATAAGCTAATTGAAGATGAGAAATTAAGAAAGAGGGATTTTTTTTTTTGTTACTATATGTGGGTTTTTTTCTTTTTTTCTTTGATGTGTTTAATGTTTGTATTTTTGTATTGTATTGTTTTTTGTGATTTTGTATTTTCTTTGTCTATGTATGCTTTTTTATTGTGAAAACTTAATAAAATATTTATTAAAAAAATCAAAGTCAAAAAAACAAAAACAAAACACATAACACATCAAAATCAAAAAACAAAAATAATCCACAAAAATTTAAAAACAGATCCAATATTCCCAAATCCTTAACTGTCATTACCTTATTTCATCGATCTCCTCACACCTCCCTTTTTGGTATTCTAGTTAATTATCACAGCAAATCCTTCCCATTTTTCATAATATTCTGTCATTAAATTATCTTAATCTATTTTAACCTTATCTTACTATAAAAAACCCTAAAACTTAAAACTTAAATCTTATTTATACCAATTTCTCATAACCATAGTGTCAGGAAACTGACATCAGAGCTCACGGGTAGTTGTTTTTGTAGCCAAATTGTCCCAGGAAAAAGGTAGTGCTCTCCGGCAACGGCTGTGCGGCTTCACTCCACGGAAGAAGCAGTTGACTCTCAGCACCGCGCCACTAGCCCCTCTTTGCTCCGGAGCCCGTAATTGGGTTCTTTTTACGAATTGAGGGGGGCGCGAAAGGTGCCCGCCGAGTCCCATGGTCACAGGATTCATCTGCCTGTGATTTTTTAAAGGGTCCCCGCTTTGCCGTAGCAGAACAGACCCGTTTTCCGTAGAGCCAGTCCCTCCGGATCAGAGGGAATCCGCCATTACCGATGGCGCCACCCTGGAAGTCCCATGCGAGGCTTCATTTTATCCTCACAACAACCCTGTGAAGCAGGTTAGTCAGAAAGGCAAGTCAACTTGCCCAAGGCTGCCTAGGGAGCTTCACAGCTAAGTGGGTGCAAGACCACCAAGTGAACTGGAGACTCTGGCAGCAAGGCCACACTCTCACCCTGGACTACGGAGGGCAGTTCTAAGACAGAGCAGCATTGCCTTGGTAATGGCCAGAGATGTTACAGATGTTCTTCAGCCCATCACGATCAGATGACCTAAGGAACCAATTCAGGCCTAGCTAGCCTTTTTAAATAACTGCTGTTCCAGGCTTGGCTCCTCAGTTTGAGCCACTCACCACTGACGGAAGCTGCTGAAAATATCTTCCCTCTGCAGAACATGACCACAGGCCCATCTTTGGCCATGCCATCTGCCTGTGATGCTCTGGATATTCTGGCCCATGGATCCCACAATAGCACTTGGCTGAGGTCTGATGGAGGCGTCTCAGTTGCCTACTGAAATCAGATTGAAGGGAGATCTCTGGGAGATTTGCAGTAGATTGGCAAGGATTCTGACACCCAGCCGTTAGGAAAATTAGACTGCTTAGACTGCTGAAAGCTTAGGGTAACCAGGAGTGGGCTTTTATGCAGGATGTGTTGGTGGATTTTGTGGTTCTAGTCTGCCTTCCTTGCTCCAGAAGAAGAGACAAACCTTACAACCCAGCCATCAACATTATTTAGAGCATTTGTTCCCCACTCTTCTGCCAAAAAGGGTGCCAGAAGAGATTACACACAATCAATTAAAACAAGACAGTTCCTGCCTACAGGCTTACAATCTAAAAAAGTGTCACACAAGGGGAAAGGGACAAGGGAGGGGGGCACCGATTCTTAAGTAGTAGTTATTATAATCATCAGCTGGCATAGAAACAGCTCAGGGAAGGAGGTGCCTGAAGGAACCGGTCTGTTGGCAAAGTCTTTTGGCAATGAGCCCTGCTTCTCATCTCTCCCACTGAGGGAGCCTGGTGGAATGGCTGCTGCCAGGTGACACTTGAGGAAGAGAAAGATTTGTTTGCACCAATGTTTTTGTCTGTAATATTGGCATACCAGCATTAATAGCAAGTTATTTCAGTGTGTGTGTGTTATGTGATATTGCCTGATCTGGCAATCAGCCAGTGGCTGGATCTTGTAGCGGTAATTTAACACCAGCCCACTTCTGGTCATGTGGTACAGCGGTTAGAGGAACATCCAGCAGGAAGGCTCCAGACTGTCAGTATTTTGTGGGAGTCAAGTGCCTTCTGGGAAATTTAGATGTGTGCAATTAAAGAAGGGATTCAAGAGCTCTGTTGGCAACAGATCATCTTTTTAAAAAGTAACAGGCTTTTTGCAGTTAGGAAAGTGACAGGGAAAATGCATTGAAAAACGTGGAGGGAATGAATGATTAACAGGAGGATAGACGAACGCCATGCAAAGCAGGGTGAATGATTATTGCTGTATGATCTCCCTACAAACAAATAAAAATGAATGCTGTATAAAAGAGCAGTTCTAATGTAACTTGTGCCCACACTTTGTGCAAGCAAATCAGGATGAATGCTCAATAAAGTAGGTTGTTAGGAGGAGCCCCTAGTTCTAAATTGCTAGTGTTCAGGATGGGACACAAAGCAGTGTGCTGCCCTGTCTGTCCATTGCGCAAATTGGACTGGAAGCACCACCACCACAACCCTGCTTCCTCTGCATTTCTTATGCCCATGAACTCAGGAGTTAAGTCAGTCTCTCCAATGAGATGCAGCTAATTTTTATTACTGAATAAAAACATTTTGGAAATGTCAACTGTGTGTTTCTTTCCATTCTTTGGGGAAGGCTAAAATAATGACAATGCCATCTGTTCACAGATCCAAAGTTCCACATTAAGTTGTAAAATAAACCCTGGAGCCTCGGTGACAATCGCTTTGTCACGGCAAAAAGAGTAGTAATAATAATAATAATAATAATAATAATAATAATAATAATAATAATAATCCTGCATTCAACTGGCCAGACACACTGTAATTAGAGAAGAAACTGGCCGTAAAGAAGTGGGCAATACTGACAGTAATGGCCTAAACGGTCTTCCAGTGAATGCACTTTACTATGGAATTCTGTATTCCGTAAAACTAGCGGTTGCCTCCATATTAAGCATGGTGGGGTCACTGATCTGCAACATACGACTCCGTTAGGACAGCACTGAGATTTCTGGATCTCAGCTGTGCTGCATTTTGTTTTCAAATGGGTAATGGACCTCAAAGGGAAGTAATTGAAAAATGTAGGCAAAATATGGCTTCAGATATTTAAAATGCCAAAACGAGTGCTTAATTTGCTGAACTATGTAGCTTCTTTCATTATACTCTTGTGGCTGTGGGTATACAGTGATCTCATAACAGAGCGGGGGGGAAAACCCCAGATCAGCTGTTGGGTTCAAATTCTGCTCAATCTCCCACTTTCTAGTCCTTATAGTTGCAAAAATATACTTAAGAATATAGGCAACACCAGGCAAAATCTCGAAAGTTGGTGAGTAAGAACTCTAGGAATAGTAAGGGGTGGCTACAGTTCCTTGTATACCTGCTTCCTCCATGTGCCATGACCACCAGAAACAGAAAAAAATATGCCAAATAGGTGTTTTTTAAAAAAAGCATAATAATTTATGCAAAATATGAACTTGCACAAATAGACATGGAGTTGTTCCTCCTCAGGCACCCACAAACATGGCTGCCTCTGACTGATACCTTTGTATGCTACTTTCCCATCCAAATTCTCTTATCTACTGCACCACACTGCCCAGGAATATACAAATGCATGCACATTTGTATGGTAAACTCTCAAAGAGAGACTAATCTGTTGTTGTTGTTGTTGTTGTTGTTGTTGTTACTAAGGAGACCTGGGTGACAAAAAAATCCAACCAACCATGTTTTAAAGCCTTGCTGGAAAAGGAAGACCTTCAGGTAGGTGCCAAAAAGACAACAGAGACAGCATTGTTTTTAAACTGTTTAAAATATTGTGTTTCAATGTTGGGACCTGCCCTGAAGTGAAGGGCAGGTAATAGAAACATACAGAAATAAATAATATTCAAGGGGAGGGAATTCCAAAGGATTAGGTGCCACAACACTAAAGACTCAATTCCTATATCATGCGTAACAGACCTTTTGATAAGGTGTAATCTACAGATGGGCCTCACCCGCTCAGCACAGTGATCGATGGGGTATGTAAGGGGTGAGACGATCTTTCTGGCATCCTACCCCAAGCTGTAGGGAGCTTTATATATCAGAACCAGCATCTTGAACTCAGCCTGCTAACTAATTCATCTGTGCAACAGTTCCTGCTCTGCTTGGCGATGAGGGTGCATGAAATTCCCTTGCAAAGCAGTGCCTGGGGTTTCGCTGTGGGGAAACTTGCTTTATTCAGCGCCTCTCCTTTGTGAGCCTCTTCTGAAAGATTCCAGCGACGCAGTTGGATCAGCACATGGGGACCTCTGCTGGCCACCCAATCAATATGGACAAAAGTGTAGAGTATAGTCGGTTTTTTAAAAAAATAAAGCTCACGGCAGCTTTCCCCTTAAGTCAAAGCAACAAGTAGTTTGGGCTGTCAAACTCTATCAGGAATAGCTTCCATAAGAAAGCTAAAAGGTCATTTAAATCAACTCCAAGATGAAGTGAGGCTTAGAAGAGACTTAATTCTTCATATCTTTATAAGGTCATTTAAAAAAATTCTAATTAGAAGAAACAGAATCAAAAGGAGGTTGAACTGGGGAGAGCCTCAGGGGCTTCATGTATTTCATTCTCATAATTGGGAAAACTGGCAAAGGCTCATCTGTGACAAAAGAGGTTAAGCTGAGCTCCTTCCTAGCATGTCTAACCTCACATCACCCATAAAAAAAGTGCACCATGTTGATTCTTAGGTCCCAAATCCAGTAATAAAGCCGTCCTGGCTTCCACCCAACATGCGCAGACACAGACACTTTACTTCTGAGAAAGAAAGAGAGCTGAAAGGACTACAAACCTGAAGGGGAAAGGAAGTAAGTTTAAATCCAAATATTCCAGGTTACCACAACACCAATGATTTACTCTTAAAGCAGCCTTACAAGTTAGCTCAAGGAAGTGATTACCCCATTAAGAATTGTGCCTGTGTCATCTTGTGGCCTAGCAGAAAAATGGATGTTTTGAAAGGCTTTCCCGACACGCTCCCCTAAAGCAGTTCCTGGTGACCATGCAACTGTGTGTTTACGCGCCTGATTTAATTCATCTGCTAACTTATCAAAAACCAACTCTGTGCGAGGTACCCTTAACCAGAATGAGTGTCGGAGCTCTGATTACCTCGCTGCCAAATTCCATTTTTATACAACCAGCCACAGAACTGAATCTGCACACAGATTAGCTCCCAATTTAGCTCGACCAGACCAAATTTAATTCACAGTTAACATTTCCGCAACGTCAAAAGGAACAGAAGCAGAGAAGGGATTCCACAAAAGAACAGAGAGGACTCTGCCTCCCTATAGGCAGCGCAGAGGGGTGAGCTAAGGATAGAGAGAGCGCACAATGTCTAGATTTCCCTCCTGGCACTAAATGAGCCGAGACCATTAATGTAATTGCTAATGTACTTTTATTTTTATTTTATTTTTTTTGAACAAGAAGAAGAGTGTTACTTTCTAAGCACCTTCATTAGGCAGTGAAGGGCTTCTAAGCTCCTCCAGTGTAATTACCATTCAACTCAATTACTGAGATGTATTATGAACGACCAGCAAGATTACAGTATTCCAGGTCTAGGGGAGTCACTCCTAATCTACATGCCGGGCCACACCAGAATGACATAAAAGAACCACGAGGCAACCTTAGAAATAAAGGAAATAATTTAAGCCTCCCTTGGGAGCACAAAGCTCTTCCTCCGGGTAGAGGTTTCCTGCTCTCTTCCTGCATGATTCGCTGCTCTGGCCTTGACACAACAGAGCATCAGCTTTGCATGCCGTAGGTGATAGGTTCAATCCTCAACATCTCCAGATATGGCTGGGATAGTGCTCTTCCTGAAACCCTGGAGAGCTGCTACCAGTCAGTGTAGACAATACTGAGCTAGATGGACCAATGGTCTGACTCTGTATAAGACAGATTCCTGTGTTCCTAAAAGGAGTAGTCCAAAGGCCAGCTGGGCCAAACATTCCTCTCCACTTCGACTCTTGCAGGAACATTTTTCGCTTGCAAAAGGGCGAGGGAAATTTTCCATCCATTTTCAAGTGGGTGAAGATAACAATAAAAATAATTTAATTTCAAAAAAGGGAGGAAGTAATCACCATTTTGAGAAAATGTGGTAGGGGGTTCCAGTTTTGTTTTGAAAACACTCTATAAAGCTCCACTACCCCTTTGAAGAGGTGGCAAAGTCACAAAGAGCAACCCAGTGACAAAGATATCTACGAAATGACTCAATAGGCACTGATGCTTCATCGTTACACTGCATCAGCCCCAAGAGCATTGTTGTACCATGGTTGTGTCATCAGGATTTCATTGGTTCAAAAAAACCCCACAATGATGCTCCTTCCAATCATGGTGATTCCAATAAATAATCATCAAAAATCATGGTGATTTTGATAAATAATCTTCAAGAAATGATAAATCACCAGGAATGATTGCAACTGTATCACCACCAATGGCATTTGCTTAATTCGCAGGGGCATTGCTGGTAAGTAAGTAAGTAAGTAAGTAAGTAAATAAATAAATAAATAAATGGCTGCCTCCACTGTCCCCGCCCCCCAAATATATTTTTCATCATCCACTATGAAATAACGATGTTATTTGGCATATCCTTCTGACCCATCCCTACTCACCAACCTCCCAAAATGAGAGAAAAACTCTGGGCCAAACACAGTACAGAGTGACCAATTTCCACACTAAAAAAGAGGACCAAAGAGGTCAAGGATTGGCATAAGTTGTGCATATGTTAATTTATATGTACACATTCAAATTCAGAAATATAATTTAAACAGAAACACGATATATGTCACCAGTGTGCTTGCTCAGTCTTCCTGGGGACTGGCAACTTCAAGGCCCTTCCTGCTGTCCCTTCTGATGGTTCTTTATCTTTAAATCAAACGAGGACTAGGCAGCCCTTAAAATAAGAGGATTGTCATCTGTAAAGAAAGCCACATGGCCACCTTAACACTTTAGCCCAGGAATCATAGGAACCTGCCTTATACTAAGCCAGACCATTAGTCTATCTAGCTTAGTACGGTGTGCACTGACTGGCAGTGGCTCTCCAGGATTTTAGGCAGGATTATCTCCCTGCTGTATCATAGGACCTTCTGTATGCAAAGCAGATGCTCTACCATTGAACCACAGCTCCATCGCTTAAGACTTAGTCTTTGGACTAATGTAAACAGCCCTGTGGTTGGTTTTTTATGTAGACAGAGAACTAGCCAGCAGGCAAAAGGTAAAAAATGGGGCTGAGAATGGACTGTTTGTCAGAAACCAGATCAGGCAGATAAGGATGGATTGGAAGGGCCAGAAACAGAAGACCCAGTCACGGATGAGGCGAGGTGAATGTTTGGTTAGGCCTGCCCAAAAACAGCACATCCGATAATCAACTTGAAAAAAGGGGCACTGTGGAAATGTGGTGCCTCAAAATTTATTTATATTTCTCTTAGTCATGCTCCTTTCCAAATTTCTAAGGACACAGCTGCCAAATTATAACTGCTTTGGTTTCACATGTCAAAACAATTTAATTCTTCAATCTGTGCATGAATCAAAAAGAGGAAGGGAAGAATATTCCAATCTGAGACGCAGAAAGCACGGCTGTCAGACCTGTCTTGAAAAGGACAGCTGCATGTGGACCAGTGATGCCACTGCCTCTTCCCTTTCTAAATGTTTTATTAGCAGATGTTTATGAAGAATAAGGAGCTGTCAGACAGAAGAGGCATGCATGGATTGCAAGCTGCGTGGAGCTCTTCAGAACCTGCCACTGTGCTAACGGTGTATTGTGAAGTGAGCTGTAAGTGAAAGAGTTCTCTTTTTATTATTGATTTATACAGAAGAATCGTGTCTACTGATCAGATTTGCAGATGACACAAACCTGTGGAGGGCTGCTAAAATAAAAAATAAGACTCTGTAGGATACGGTTGAATATGAAATGATCTTGATAAATGACAGAACTGCAGAGAAAGGGAAACTGAATGAAGACAAATGTAAAATATCAGAGAGTGTGAGATTGTAGACTCAACAGCTCATTCTTTTCCTCTCTTTGGGTCAACAAGAGAACAGGCACTTTTTAGCCTGAACATGCAATGCTCCTACTTGGTTACAGCTGACATGACCCTGGTCTAAAGAACAACTCGGAGACCTAAAGGTGAAAGCTGACCCAAAGCAATGGCATGTTCCAAGATTCAGATGAAGCCCTGGCTGGCAAAGAGGAGTGAATGGCAGATCTAGAAGTCAGTGAGTGGATAGCCTTCAACCAGTGGCTAGAGACCCTGTACTATGTAAGTCACAGCCTGGTCCAAGGTGGATCATGACAACAGCATTACCACCATGCAAATATTTGGTTTAAAAAAAATAGGAAAGGGATCCCTAAATGCGTGTTTACGTTAAAGGTTGGTCCTGAGTTTGAAAAGATGGGAGACTACTAGCCTAAACCATTTGATGAGTTGTTCTGCTAACTGCCCAAGATGTCTCATTCCGCTCCAGAAACCTGCTCTTCAGAGCTGGAAGGGATATTGTAAGGTTACTGCTGGGGACAGGCCCACTGAAATTAATGAACCCAAGTTAGTCTTGCTCATTAATTTCAGTGGGTCTTCTCTCGGTAGGACTAACATTGGATGCAACCCAAGATATAGAGAGCCCCAGGGCAGAATATTTGAGCAGCCAATTGAGATCTCACAATTTTAGCTTTGTACTTTATTGAAGGCACTGGTTACCATTTGGGAGCTGTCCGTAGTCCTGAAGGCCTAGTGGTAAACCAGGGGACAACTTCTGATAGTAGTGTGCATGTGTGTCACATAACTAAATGCTTCTCCAGAAAACAAACAAACCTGGAAAATGACCATGCTGTGAAGAAGTTTAGGCTTAGAACCCTGTTCCCTGACATACTGATTTTATTATGAGCATGGAATTCGTTGTACAGAGCAGCATTCAGTTATGAGAGCCAGAAGACAACCAGGGTTGGAAGGGTTCCAGCCAGAAGACAACCAGGGTTGGAAGGAAGCAGAAGATCCCTTTGAGAAGAAGGCTGCTCTCTGGCTATTCTGTGCTACTGACCGTATGGAATAAGGTGGGGGTCTGTTCTGCCATGGGCTGCTTTCCAGTGGTGGAATGCTGAGGTTTTAGGTTTTCCAGCTGCTCCTTGAGCCTCTGTTTCCTGTGCTTCTCTTCTGCCTGCTTTTCTTTTTGGCTTTCTTCTGTCCTACAAAATGCAAGGAGAGGGACATCATGTTGCATTTTTATTCCAGTTACGTGGTGACCTTGCCACCTCCCACAACCACTTGGTTGGCTTCAAGAGAAGATGAAACAAATTCATAGAAAACAAAGCTATCAATGGCTACTAGCCATGATGACTATGTTTTACCTCCACTGTTAGAGGCCGTATGCCACTTAATGTCAGTTGCTGGGACTCACAAGTGAAGAGAGAGCTGCTGAACTCAGGTCCTGTGCTTTTGAGATTCCCATGGGCATCTAGCTGACCACTGTGAAAAACCAGAATGTTGGACTACATGGGCCTTTGGTCTAATCCAGCTGGCTCATCCTACGTTCTTCCAGTGTCATACCTGGCCCTGATCTCGTGGCATACACTGTGTCCTCAAAGGGCAAGCCAGATGCTCCACCACTCAAGGGCCTCGAAGAACAGGCTGCATCTCTTGGAATCAAGGCTGAAAAGCTCCTTGAAGGGCCCTCCTAGTCTCTGGATCATGTTTTGGATTTTGACCGTGATTTATTGAACACAGAAACAATCCTAATTTCACTTTCATTCAACCCATCTCCTTTTTCTTATTTCCCAAGCTAGGCTTTCCTTAGCTGCCCCCAATCCCTGTGTCCCATATGCCACTGACTAGGGTACACTTCTTATTACACATTAGACTAAACAACCATCATCTACTGTTCTGAGCTGGTGTTATTTGATTGTTAAAGCATCAGGCCCAAAGTACAGAGAGATGGTCCTTTATCTGCTAAGTGCTGCTTGTATGAAAATTGCTTATAATTGGAAGAATTCCCAGAATCCCCATACTGGACAACTGGCTAAATAAAGCATGGGACACAGCTTGCATGGTCAAACAAACCAATATCATCAGAACTGAGAAAAGGCAGGCAGGATTATGACCGTTTTGCTGAAAAATTGATCAGCTTTATTCTCTACTAGGGGAATAAGACACAGGGGGGAAATGAACCAGATTCGTTGTTGTTGTTTATTAAATTTATATACTACCCATCCTAAGATCACAGGGCGGTTGTTGGGAGTGCTTTGAAGCCAGATTGAATTTATAATTGTAAATAACCTTTAAAGGATTAAAACAATATTTAATTTTGTATTCTTTTTCATTACTAAAAGTGAGGCTATTTTGTTGAAGGTTTTTAGTGTATGACAAAACAGTGGTTAACTTTGGGGGGTTTTGTCAGTTGTGTTATGATGTCAACATGGTTTTTGTGTTTATACAATTTTTATTTGTATAAAAAAAGGAGCAAGTCCAGGGTGTAAAGGCCCAGGTTCAAACCTCCACTCAGTCATGAAGCTTTCTGGGTGACCTTGGGCATTCACTCTCTTTCAGGCTAATCTACCTCACAGGGTCGTTGTGAGGATTAAGGAGTCATGTAGGTCAACCTAATTTCCTTGAAGGGAAGGCGAGATATACTGTAAATA
The DNA here is from genome assembly GCF_965113315.1 of Podarcis vaucheri. Classification (NCBI taxonomy): domain Eukaryota; kingdom Metazoa; phylum Chordata; class Lepidosauria; order Squamata; family Lacertidae; genus Podarcis; species Podarcis vaucheri. The sequence continues at coordinate 36,853,530 of NC_138752.1, forward strand.
CAGTTCCAGTTACAGATAGGTAGCCGTGTTGGTCTGCCATAGTCAAGAACTAACTTAGTTAGTCTTTAAGGTGCTACTGGAAGGAATTTTTTTATTGTAAATACAGTTGATATCTAAAAAATATTCCATGCTACCTTGGGTATCCTGTGTCTTTGTCTGTAGAGTCTTGAGGTGTCTCTCTGTTTGACCCTTTCTTGGTTTCTTCCTTGAGTTCTCTTGAGCTCCTTGCCACACTGTTAAGATCCAGAGCGGGGAAGCTTCTTGCACTAGATTCTGAATTCCCTGACCCCCTGGAGGTGGGTCTCCTCAGTTTTAGGCTCTGTCTTCTCCTGACTCCCAGCTGGTCATTTTCTTCTGAGCTCTTGAGATTCTGGCACTTTTCCTTGTCCTGGGCAACAGATGAAGACTGAGATATCTTGCGAAAGTAGCGGAGCTGCTGCAGCAGAAAGCTTTTCGCAGTGCAACCCTTGCTGTGAATGAAAGCAAAAGAGCTGCTCAGTCAAGCCTTACCTAAAAGATCCTAACTCCGTGGGAGTTGGTTTGAACCGTTTTCTGCCTCACTGCCTGGTCAGGGCATTAAGATCAGCAAATTGAACCCAGTTACCCAGCCTGGTCATTATTAGCTTGTGGAAACACAGAGGAGGGCTCTAGCACTGGTAGCAGGAGCATTATAGAATGCCTTCTCTGTTGAAATACTCTCCCTATTGGCATCCCACCAGCTTTTGAAGATGCACTTGTTCGGGCAACTTTCTAAACTTGAACTTCCTGACCCAATTGTTCTTTGGATTACTTTAATTGTCATGATTTTAAACAGGCTTTTGTAAAAAAAAAAATTCATTCTGGATGTTTTTGATGTTCTCGTGGAATTGCTTTATTTTGTATTTAAATTATGTCTGGGTTTTAAAATTGATTTCTTGCTCACCAAAACAAGATGTTCTGAGCATGTAACACCAAACACTGCACTGGCTGGCAATTAGTTTCCAGGCCCAATTCAAAGTGCTGGTGTTGACCTATAAAGCCTTCCATGGCTTAAGGACTGCCTCTCCCCATAGAAAATGATCTGGACCCTGCACTTGTCCTCCGAGGTCCTTCTTTATGTCCCCTCTCCCTGAGAGTTCGGAGGGTGGCAACACAAGAATGAGCCTTTTCTACGGTAGCTCCCTTTCTGTGGAATGCTCTTCCCAGAAAGGCACCATTATTGCATGCCTTTAGGTGCCAGGCAAAAACATTTCTCCTTACCTTTGGCCATTAAAGAATCTATGGCCAGTTAAAAGTGAGGGGACTGTTATGATTATTTTATCTGTCTATCATTATGCTTTGTATTATGTTTTGATCATAATGTTTTGATCATTATGAACTGTAGAATCATAGAATTGTAGAGTTGGAAGGGACCACCGCCTAGTTCAACCCCCTGCAATGCAAGAATAAAATGTGTTCCTAATGCTGTACGCCTCCCTGGGTTCTTTTGATAAAGGGTGGTATAGACATTGAAATAATAATAATAATAATAATAATAATAATAATAATAATAATACTTGCAAACCACTTAAAAGCCATTTGGGTATGTAAGTGGCGTACAGTATTATTATTATTATTATTATTATTATTATTATTATTATTATTATTATTATTATTACTACTACTACTACTACTACTACTACTACACAAATCAGTGCAAGATGTCAAGCAGGGTAATGAAGACCTGGGAGCTGAAACAAAATGTTGCAGTCTATCCTCACCGTCTAACAGGAATGCTGCTGTTCAAGTTTCCAGCTGACCAGCATGCCCTCCCCTAGGATATTATAAGCTGTAAGGGGATGAAAGAAGATATTCTGCTTCCATTCATTCCCAGCCTTCTTTTCCAAGAGATGCCCACATTCTGTAGCTACTGAGCATGCTCAGTCATCGTAGGGCAGTTTTGTATGTTTTGGCTCTATTTCTCTCAGCCGTGATCACACAAGTTCATTATGAAAGGAAGCAATCCCACTGTAATACAGCTGAAGGGCTGTGCGTCTGCTATGATCTTGTGAGAGAGAGAGAACGCACAGAATTCAGATTCATGAGCTTCTCGGTGCCAGCAACACTTTTAGGAGCATACCTTAAGACACTCTGCCCAGTTGCTGTTGACCTCTGGCAGTTCCTCATTTGTGGAATGCCTTCCCTAGTGAAGCTCATCTGTCTCCCTCATTAGTGACTTCAAGGAGGAATTTAAAAACACTCCTATTTACCCAGGGCTCTGATGGCTAAACGACACAGTTCACTCAAGGCACTCCTCCAAAACACACTGTTCCTGGCAACCCTGAGATCACTGCTTGAGAGAATGTTTTCCACCATTTTCAGAATGCTTTTAAAAATATTTTCCATTATTGATGTGTTTGCCACCCTGGGCTCCTTCAGGAGGAAGGGCAGGATAGGAAACCTGTTTCATAGAGGAACACTCACAAAAGAGCCCAAATCAGCTGCAATGCAGTTGGCAAACCTGAGTTTGGTGCCAGATAATCTGTGAAAAGGCCCTTATTGTTCAGTTTTTAAAAGCCAATTTAGCAGTGCCTGTAAAGCTCTGTGTCAGTTGGTCTTCCTTGTGACTGCAGAAGAGGCCTGGCTCTGGAAAGGCATCTAATTCTTGTCACGTTAGCAGTTCATGGAAATGTGGGATGTCTTTATTCTGTACCGTGATGGCTGGGGAAACTCTTTCATCCCCTCTTCCACTTTCTCTCGGTCTGTCACTTCCACTTCCTCCTCCTCCTCCTCCTCATCTGTGGAGCTGCCGCTCGAGCTACAAAGTGAACGAGAAATCCCATTAATGCTTCATTACTGATTGCTCCCGTTCTCTATCACAATACCCAAAGACTGGATCAGAGCGTTCATGCCACCAGATATTGTTGGTAACAAGTTCAATGCAAACTGGGAACTGAAGAGGTGTTTCTGCAGCAGATATCCGGGAGACATGGGGGAGGGGGGTTGCTCAGTGGGAAGACAGGGGAAGGCAACCACTACTATGCTATAAGATCCACTATCCTGTAATATTACATATGCCTGTTCTACTGATGAAGCCTAGGATGGTGAAAGAAGGCAAATATTCCGGAAATCCTTGTCTTAGACTCTGCGAAAGGATTCTGTGGAACAGTAACCACCCTTCATGTGGATTATTGGACTCTATGAACAGACAGGTGGAATAGACACTTATACATGTATGCACCTTATGCATGAACTAACTAGAAAATGAACTGATCCACTGGGTCTTGTTTTTTTCTTGAACTTTATGAGACTTCTGTGGAAATCTACAATTTGATACAATGAATAGTATACCTTATTTATTCAAAAGTACAGCCGGTTACGTCTTGTGTGTTTACTGAGTATGTTTCACGTAACCATAGGTTTGTTGTTGTTTTGCTATTTAGCATAGGCCACTGGTCACTGGTGGAGAAGCTTTCTTTAGTCTGAGGGCCACATTCCCTTGTGGGCAAACTCCTGGGGGGCCACATGTCAATGATGGATTAAGGCAGAGGCAAAAGTGAGGAGAACAACAATCTTGTAACCCTTGCCTTTATGTGGAAGGTTGCTGTCAGGGAACTGACATCGGAGCAGAGGGGAGAGGCGGTGCTTCCCGATTCTGCAGAAGAGGGGACGAGTAAGGGTAGAGAGAGAACGTCATCTGGGGAAGAATGTCCAGGTGACACCAGGAAGAAGGAAGAGGGAGAACACATCTCGGAGGATAGGCTCCGAGACTCTGGCAGTGAAGAGAGTGGAGGGGCACCACTGGGCACGCCCACTCTGCGCAGAAGGGTTACGCGCAGAGAGGCGAGGCGGAGGTTGTCCGTCAAGGAGCTTTTATGCTGGAGGAAATTTAGGAGACGCCCACTCACGGATTCGTCGAGTGACTGAGCAGCAGCAGCACCCAGGCTGCTCAGTCAGGGAAAGACACAACCGCCCCTAAGCAGTTTGGAACAGCTAGAGGTTTACACACAAGCAACCCCAATTCCCGTGACAGTTGCATTCCAGCCACACAAATGCCATGGGTTTCTTTTACCCCTACACACACACACACACACACACACACACCTCTTGATCATCCATCTAGATATGCAAGAAGCAGTACTGCAGCTCAAGGACACATTCCAGGAAGGCAGAAGCACTTGAGGAAGGGTGGAGTACGTCCAGTTTCAGAAGTGGCCTGGGGGCAAGGAGTTGTGGCCTGGAATGTGTCCTGAGGGCTGGACAGAGAAGTCTGAAGGGCCACTTTTGGACTTGATGTACTTAAAACTCACTTCTGAAAACAGCACACATAATGAAGTGAACAGCATTGCTTCCGCATACCTCTAAAAGGGTTTTTCCGCACAATCTGATGTAGTCGGAACTACAAAGGAATATTGTGTGCCCTTTCATGCTCAGAACTCAGTTTTTTAATAGTTAGAAGAGCTGCATTGCAATTTTATTTTATTTTTACCCACAGAATATTACAGGCAATTGAATGACTACTTTATATTTATGGCTTATGATAACAGGCAACGTAATTAAGCCCCTTTGCCCATGGTCTACAGTAACCTCCTCCTAACTCTTGATTAATATTGCCCTTGGGCCTTTTATATCTCCCTTTACTATTCTGGTGCTGAGAATCCTTCAATCTCAAGGAGAAAACAAATCAGCAGCTCCCCTGAGATCCTCTGTCAGAATGGTTCAGTACTGAGTTCCCAGAATTCACAGAGAGGCATCATCTAGCACTAGTGCATTTAAGAACCAATCCTGCTATTTCAGAGACAATAAAAACTGGTTTCCCAGTTGCGTTTTCTTAAATTCAGCCTTGGTCATGAGATAGAGTGTGACAGGGGAATTTGAATTGAATTCATATTGCCATATTAAATACAAAGATCAACAGAACTGCAGGGTGTGGACATAAGACAGGGATGGGGAAGCTGTGGCCTTCCAGATGTTGATGGGTACGAACTCCCATCAAACCCACTAAGCAGGGCCAATTACCAGGGAATGCTGAGAGCTGGAGTCCAACAACATAGAGAGCCATAGATTCCCCAGCCCTGGCACAAGATGATTCAACAAAACTGGCTGTCTAAAGGGGGAAAAATATCCACCATTTCTCAGTTAAGCTTGAGTTATGGTGGATACAACTTTATGAGCAAAACATAGCCTTTATATGACATGGGCCTCTCACAGAAAGGGAGAATATATTTACAGCAAGCTGCCATATACCAAGTCACAGATGACTGGTCCATCTTGGTCAGTACTGTCTACAATGACTGGCAGCAGCTTCCTAGAGTTTTAGGCAGGAGTCTTTCCCAACCCTACCTGAAGATCAGATGTAGTGGAACTACAACTCCCATCATCCCTGTCCATTGGCCATGCTTGCTGGGGCTGATGGGAGTTGCAGTTAGTTCAGCAACATTGTGGGGGGGGTCTCCCACACCTGCCGTAGACACTGGGTGTTGAACCTGAGACCTTCTGCATGCAAAGGAGATGTGCTACAAGTGCTCAGGACTTACTTCAGAACCTGGACTTGTATGGCTACTTGTAAGGATGATTCACTTGGCAGGCACAAGACACAGGGCCTTTTTATATGGAAGTCCTCAGACTACGGAAATCCCCAATTAAGTGTGCATGGTCTCAGCACAACCAACCTTACCTGCACCATACATTTAACACACTATAATACTACTATAAACAGTTATGGCTCCCTCCCCCCCCAAAAATGTGGGAACTGTAGTTTTTTCAGGGTGCTGTGAGTTGTTAAGAGATCCCCATTTCCCTCAAAGAGTTGAGAGAAGCCCAGCCCCCAGCCCAGATTTGTGAATGGTGTTTTCCGGGACTGCCAACCAGTTAAAATAACGATGTTGCTTGATAAAGTCAGTTCAGTTTAAATGCATTTTCATGGTGTCAGACTCTCACAATATAGGTAGCTTTCTGCAAAACTGAAGAAAGTGTACAATAACATGCACAAGCTACTCCTCATCCCCAGAAGAAAAGGCCATCTTTACTCTATCTCTCTCTCTCTTTCATTCCAACAAAATGCCAGAACCAACTCAATATCCCCTTGACTTGCAGCCCCACTGATCAAAATGAGCCCCTGCTAGCTGACCAACAATAGCTCTAATTCATTAACCTACCATTTATACTGATTACTGCTGACAGTCCTGGTATTTCCCACACAATTCTTCCGCTGGAAATCAAAGGTCTGGCTCCATCGGACATGTGTCTAATGAGAAGGAAAAGAGGCCCTGCCAAGCTGGAAAAGGACCTAAGAAGCTGCCTTGTGCCAAGTCAGGCCAACGGAGGAACAATAGGAGAGATTTGATTTGGTTCACATTCAAATGTGAACCTACCTAATTTGCACTCTGTAAAACATCATGCAAACCAAAATGCAACCATCCTTCAAAATTCAAACTTTTCAAAATTTCACAGTGCTGTTCTCCAGCCAAGCAGTGCGCACAAAAAGGCATAAAGCACAAAGATGCACACATCAGTGAGGGGAAAAAACCATACAAAAATGCCTTATATTAGAGAAAATTGCTCTACAAATATGTGCTTTTTAGGCAAAATTGCATACAAACACGTGTGTACTAGGACATAATTTGCATTAAAATGCTGGTGAGTTTTCATGAGGACTTTTAAAGAAATCAATCAATCACAAACCAATGCGGAAACATGGAGAACTAAATGTAAGACTGGGAAAAGGAAAAGCAGAGAGAAACAAAAACTGAGATTTGTCCATCCCTATCTACTCCAGATGCCACAGAGGACTCAGGAATGTGTCTTTCCCATCATCTCTACCTCATCCTTTTCAATAGCAATTCCATTGCAGTTGAGACCTTCTTCAGCAGGCATGGGGGAACCTCTGGCCCTCCAGATATTGCTGAACTACTGCTCCATTCAGTGCCAGCAAGCATGGTCAAGAGCCAGGATGATAGAGCTGTAGTTTAGCAAAATCTGTGAGCCAGAGGTTCTCCACACCAGTTCAACCTCCTAAGCTTGTGTCCTGCCATTGAGCTACGTGCTCCTGGAATACAGTACTAGTCTCATGAGGCGGCTACTGCAGCTCCTCCGCCTTCAGTTGTTGCTAAGCCCCAGGATGGATTAAAACATCCCATATGATGATGTTAGTTCTCACATCTTAAAGGGTACAAGGGTGGTGTTTGCTTCTTCACTGTCTCTGATCCCACAGATGTTAACATGCTGGCAATTACCTTTGCTGCTCATCAGCCAACGACTCAGACCTCTGAGGTGTTGTGTCCCTTAGATCAATATATACCGTTGGCGGCTCTGGAAAACGTTGCAGTTCAATTGGAGGAAGGTTTTGGCCGTTCGTCCATGATGCCAGGATGGGTACATCTCTTGGGAATACAAATCATTGTGTCAGTGGATTATTGTGTCACCATCACAAAGTAAGGCACAAAATAAATTTTGTTAAAAGAATTTCTAAACGTAACAAGAAGTCTGTTGTATAATTTTCTAGAAAAAAGCATCTCTTATTGCATTTTGTCCATGACAGGCATGTCTATGCTACAAAAAATTTCAAAATGGTTTAGTTGACATTGCTCCTACACAAGGGGTGCCAGGAACTGCAGTACTTTGAAGAGCTAAGAAGAAGAAAATGCTTAATTTTAAGAGATCTTATTGGGGGCAGGAGATGCTATGACAATTAAACCAGCCTTACACCCTTGGCCCAGTCATGGAAACTACCCTTTCTTTTGTTGGAAGTCTTTATCATAAGCATTGATGCCAGGTGTGTACAAAAATGAATTCTGAAAGGCTTGAGGACCTACCTCCCGTCTCCCTGGCACTCACTGAAGTTGGGAAACTTGGCAAGGCACCTCCTGCGGTGTGAGAAAAATGCCCTTGACTGCTTGAGGCATAGCTCTTCTAGCTTTCCCATGAGCCTTGTTTGTGACTGAGCCCTGACAGCTTCTGAAGGTGAAATAAAGAAGAGAAACACTCAGTCCAGCTGCCGGAAAGAATTTCAATGTTAGCATTGTTATGATTTCCCCAAAGGACACAAATGGGAGGGATGGTAAAGTGAGCGATGTCGTTATTCAAGAAAACTAGAAATTAAATCAGGCTTCCCAAAAGTGAAGTGCCAGACCACCAAGAGAGGTGCACACGGAAGCCTGGCTGCGGGGCGGGGGGGGGGGGGCAAAGCACAGGGAGACTGGAATCTATTGCAATCAGTTGGTTCTCTGGCAGAACCTCAAGTCTGGCTGAATGCAAAAGGCTGTAAAGAGCAATGCAAGATGTAGATGGGGGAGATACAAGTGTGCAGAAGCAGTATAAATCCATTACTCAAGTTGGAGGGGCTTTGGGGATGAAGGGAAAGCTACAGTCTGACAGATGGTAGCTCCTATGGCCTGGGGCATTTTGGAGGCAGAGGGAGCGGCCTTTGTCAGTTGGTGGGCCACTTTTTCTGAGGTTTTTCAGGGCGCTCCAAGCCCTCTGGGGCACGTGCCTGCTTCCCAGATTTTCTAGGAGCTGTACAAGGTCCTGAAGGTATACAAGTATACCTGAAGGTGCATCTCTACCCCCATCGTTCAACCCAGACACTAAGGTCCAGCGGTGAGGGCCTTCTAGGGGTTCCCTCACTGTGAGATGCGAAGTTACAAGGAACCAGGCAGAGGGCCTTTTCGGTAGTGGTGCCCACCCTGTGGAACACCCTCCCATCAGATGTCAAAGAAATAAACAACTATATGACATTTAAAAGACATCTGAAGGCTTCCTGTTTAGGGAAGTTTTCAATGACTGATGTTTTAAGGTATTTTTAATCTTTTGTTGGAAGCCACCCAGAGTGGCTGGGGAAACCCATCCAGATGGGTGGGGTAGCAATAACAAATTATTATTATTATTATTATTATTATTATTATTATTATTATTAGACAGGTCAAACCCCAATCTTCAATATGATGCTGTCAAGCCAGGTAGCCAACACCACTCCACTGCTCTCTGTCAGGCTATTCTTCCTCAGACCCAGTTCTTTTGCATCCTTGCCTGCTCCTCACTTCACTACAATCTGTCTTTTAGGATTTTGTCCCCCTGCTCCTGCCCTTTGGACTCCCATAACTTTCTTAGCGTTGATGGAGAATTCTAAGAAACCAAAACATCAATGTGGTTTTGAAAGGTTCCATCTGCCATCTTGATTCCAATTGGCTTCCAACTGTATCCAAACATAGAAAAAAAACACCTGCTCCTTGATCTTGGGAATCACCATGCCAAATCTGACTATAGTATCTTAAGAGGTGCCCAAATGCAGGTGCAATGAACAACTTTCCAATAATGAGCTGTACCAAATTAAGTTCTTCCCAGAGCATAACCATTCAAAATAAGAGAAATTTGTCGTGCTTCAAAAGCCCTATAAAATTGATCCAGTCAGATCTCTAGCAAAATCTGACCCTTCCTCAGCAGCCCATTGGACAAGGAGGAAGAGATGGAGGAAAGAAAGGGCATGTCAGAGAGAGAGAGAGCGCACATGCAAAATGGTGACTCTACCCATCACTGGTGGAAATTACACTACCAGGGAACGTGGCCATGGACAGAACAGAGGTTCTCTAGCCCTGCTGTAGACAGGCTGCAATCCCTGGTATACTTCCCTGGAAGTAATTTCATTAAAACAATGGGACTTGTTTCTGAGTAAACCTGCACAACGGGGTAAAAAGCCTCTAGCCTGCTGACCAAACTTGGCCCGGCAAGCCATCTTGGGGGTAACCATGCCCAACTGTGGGTCAGCTAAGGGCAAGGCTTCAAAGGAACAATCAGGAGCTTAAAGTGACCTCCTGATTGTTCCTTTGCTGGAACAAGGCACATTCCCACTGCCCATCTACAGATTTAGTCTGGCAGAGTGGAGAAATAAGGATCTGGCCCACAGGCCAGGAAACTGGAGAGGATAGGACTCAAATCTGGCATGACTTTTGAACTCAATTTTGCAATCTGACTTCAGCTCTCATGGATGCACATTCACCATGGTTCACTGAAGAAAAAGCAGCTTCCACTGTACAATTTCTATCGCCACTTTGCTTCTCCAGGTCCTGTAGTACCTTGTCTAGATTCCACTTCTCAATGTCCTGAAAGGAGAACAGTTTGCAGTTGAATAGGGCCACTGTAAAGTTAAAGTTTAAAAGGCTGTTATCTTTATCCTAATTTCTTCTAATAATACATTCTTGCGTGCAATTCTCATGTATACACACATATTTGCAAGCAATTTCCCTTAATATAATACATTTTTGTTATTTTCAGTGATGCAGTTCAATGTACACTTTATACCAGTATATTCATTTTTATACACTTTGATTGGCTGGAGAATTGCACTGCAAAATTTGGAAAAGTTATTATTTCAAAGGATGGCTGTGGTTCCATTTGTGTATTATTTGGGAGGGTGTGAATTGTGAGATAATCAGCCGTCTGTAACTAACATGATTAGGTCTAATTAACACATGAAGGGCTTAAAACCATAGAGTATGTTGTTCTGCCAGGCTTAGCTATGTTCACTTCCCCTCACTCTGGGAGGAACTAGGTATTCAGACCTATTGTTCTCCCCCAGGCTACTTGGTGTATAAATGCTCCAGGTTGCTCCAGCTCAGACTGCATGGCTCTCACAAACCACTCTTGAGTTCCTATACCACTCATTTAGAAACTTTCACCACTCTATAACTAAGCTACGTTTTACCACTTGTATAACTTTTTCTGAATGCTCTATGGAAAAGCATTCCTTCTGAATAAATAATTTTTAACTTACTAAAGGTGTGGTAAGTTTCCCTATGCTGGGAGAAGAGGGCACTATTTTGCAAATCACTTGGAAGGGCATATTATAAGGTCTAATAGCCTACATTTCCAAGCCTGAATTTGTTGCAGGTTTAAAATCTCTGCTGGGGTTCCTTCACCAAAGAGTACTGGCCCCAAACTTGGATCTTGGCACACTAACAGAGGAAGAGGGGGGCAGGGGGAGTGCACCACCCACATCAGCGTGATCCCGGTGAGGTTCCATCGCGGCTGCCCCCCCCGCCCGCACTGGGTGCCCCAGCGCACCACACCCCTGTGGGCAGTGCACACGCCCCCAGAACGCATGCCACGCCCCTGCGGGCAGCGCATCACACCCCCGGGATGCCTGCCAGCCCTGCCCCCACCTGCTCTCCGCCCCTGGTGCCAGAGCCTGAAGCTCTGCCACTGTCTTGACATCCAGGAATTCTCCTTTCTATGTGTAATTCTTTCCTTGAACCAACACGAATTTCACAAGTTCACCTCTGAACACAAACTGAATTTCTCCCCTATCCCTACCGACAACAGCACTGCCAATTGTTGAATCATAGTTAAGCAAAGAGGGAATGGACTGATGGACTACACACTCTTTCTCCCATCCCCTACTTTGGAGGACAAATTGTCCCTAGAGGATTCAACTGCATTTAATTGTTACATTGGTAGTGGTGTTAATTGTACTTAGGACTAAGTAACCCAGGTTCCCAGATAACCCAGGATCTGAAACCTGCCTACCTGCTCCCTTTAGATGGCTGATTCCCCTGCCAGGCTTAACTGCAGACAACTGTTAAATTGAAAGTGCCATTTATGGCAGCTGAGAGTTAATCATTGCTCTTTCGTAATAGACAATCTGAAGCCGGAATCTAAACATGGTTTCAGCTCTTCTCTAAAGCAATGAGCAGTGTTATGGCTGTGATTCAATTGCATTTTTGTATTGTAACTTTTAAAGCAGAAGAAAAAGGCACTTTCTGATTGTCCTGCGGAAAAGATAAAGCTCTCTTCATCTGAACTAGGTTGCCAGGCTGCTCAGCGGGGCGTCAGCTATGTTTCTGTATATTTGTTCTCAAATCACATGTGGAAAAAGGTAATAGGAACAGCATGTTTTTCATAATATGAACTCTTATGAGTGTGATGTTGTTGCTGTTATTTTTCCCCACACTAGAGCTGTGGATCTCTGTTATAATCTGACAGTTTCAGGGCAGACCATAATAGCATTTGCTATATCATTCTGAAGACGACACAAGACTGCCAATTACAACTCACTAGCATCACAGTTACAACAAACATGTAAATTCAATCCTTTCATTCTGATCCAAACAGTCTCAGTGCTGAAAGCTAATGCAGTTTCCATTGTAATAATCCCCTTTGTCTGTCATGCCATCTCAAAAGAGCTCTCTTCACTGTTTCCTGGATGATAAACCTCAAAGGAGTGAAGGAGCTCTGATTAGCGCTTCTCTAACAGGGCAGATTTTGCTTTTGGCAGTCGCCAGATCCTTCGATTTAATTTGTAATGTAAGACTGGAGCTAACTAACCGTGGTTTGGCAAAGACGAGAAAGATTTACTGGCTGAAACAAGCAGTGTCTCTCCTGGGGGAGAGTAGGAGATGGAGAAAGTAGGACAACAGAAACTGCATTGGATCCCAGAACTTTGTCAGAGGAGATGAACAAATACAGCTAGTGCAATCCTGTATGTTTACTCAGAAGTAAGGGTGGGCAAAATCTTTTCAGCCCAAGGGCCACATTCTCTCCTGGGCAACCATCTAGGGGCCACATGCCAATGGTGAAGGGTCAGAGGCAAAAGTGGGGAGAACAATGGATGTAAGCTTTACCTCTGTACAGTAGACTAGTTTCTAAACACAGTCACACAACCCTCTTGATCCTCCATCCAGACAAGCCAGTGTCATTATCAAAGTCCAGTATGAAGCAGAATTGGTAAGGAGCATGGCTCAGAGGGGTGTGGCCTGAGGGGCTGCATTTGGCCCCTTGGCCTAAGGTTCCCCAACTGTGAAATCCAATTACACAGTTATTGCATATGGCAGCCTTCCCCAATCTGGTGTTCTTCCAGCTGCTCCTGACAGAATGCCCAACAGGCAGAGATGATGGGAGATGTGGTCCAAAACATATGGAGGAAACTAGGTTGGGGAACACTGTTAAATGCTGGAATACATCAGTACAGTGGCTAAGTTTATAAGCTCTGAGACGGACGCTCCCCAGTTCAAATCTCACTTCAGCCATGGATTTGCTAGGCCTAGAGCAGAGATGGGGGCATCAGTGGCCTTTCAGATGCTATTGAATTCCAGCTCCCATGGGATATGCTGGCTGGGAATGATGAGTGCCTGAGTCCATCAACCTCTGGAGGACCACCGGTTCCCCTTTCCAAGGCAATAGCTACGAATACAGTGGCACGAAGTGGGGGGACTCCTGAGGTAACAGGATGGACGCACCACTATCTGGAAAACTAGTATAACAAGGAGCAGGTAGGGCTAGATCCTTTATCCCTAATGTGGTTGGGTTTTCTTTTACTGGCACAGGGTTGGGGCTTTATTGGCAGGGAAGGATTTGATAATGGCACTCCTTGTCAATGAATGAAGCAATCCAAGAAGGTGGCTAAATCAGACTTCCAGCGGTGGCAGAAATCTTGCCGCTTTCACGGGTGGCATAAAATACGCGCAATGGTTTTTTGAAAAAAAAATCAGAATAAATTGCTTAAGATTTATTTCTTCAGTGTATAAAATCTCAAGAGGAAGTCTTATGAGAGAAATTAGACTCTCTTGAGGGGGAGGGGATGATGAAAACCTTAAGCACAGAGCCCCTGCGTAAGGCATGTATAATGCAGCAATTCCAAAACTATGACCTTCCTAGGTTGGGTTTTACAAGAAAAAGAACACCACAAAAACCTCATAGTAAGTAGCCTACAGGTGGCTAACACAGCACCTTTGGGCCAGGGATAGGTCATTCCCCGTCCCCCTGCAGGTAGCTGAGGTGATTCAAGAAGCAGACTAACTTTGCACTCTCTTCACGAATAACCCATTTTACACAAGAGAAGTAGCTTGTTGCCAGACTCGCATAGCAGGGCTAGGCGATTGTCTCTGTGACATAATTTTATTAGTTGCTTTCGTTTTAGGGGACTAAAATAAATTATCTCCTCTAATGTTTCCTTCTGACACTGTCACATCAGATTTGCAGTTGGTAACACCAGCATCGTAATCAGGCTACCTTACTTTAGTGTCTGCTCTTGGTTAGGGATGCTTGAGGAATTTAATTCCATTTGCAGACCTCCCTTGCAACTCTCAAAGTAATGAGCGTATCAGAACCTAATTACCATTCAGATTTCACAGATCTCCAGATTTTGCTCTCCTCAGAACCACCAAAATGTGTTTAAATGTTCATCTCAGGATAAAATGCATTTACAAATGCAAACATTAAGATGCAATACATATTTAAATACAATTTTGCCATAAAACATGTATTGAAATATGTACTTAAATTTAAAAAGATCCATGTGGATTAAAAAATTAATGATCACAGATTAATACATAAATAGGATGGAATGGATTTATGAATGAGCACATCTGAAATTGACCAATAGACTGAGCTGTGCATCTCTACTCTTGGTACTGGCCTTGTCAGTTGGCCAGAGCTGATGGACTTTGGTTAAGCCACAGCTAGGATTGTGAGAAGGCATTGATTTCCATTCTGACCCGTGTTCATCGCATGCAACACTGTTACCGTTCTGCTACATTTCTGCTTCGAATGAAAACTATGTTGTTTGGCTTGCTCTCCATTGTAGTGCAATTGGACATAATTAATTACATTATTAATAATTAATTACATTATGTAATAATTAATTACATTATTCCACACCATTCATTTCAATACAAAGCAGACACAGTGCAAATGGTGATGGTTGTGGGGAGATATCAATTAAATATCATTTGCAGACTGGAAAACAACAGCAGTGGATAATATTGATTTCTGTACATGGGACAAATAAGCAAACAAAACAGTGACAATTTCCACTCCCACATGCCTGGTTCCATTGGGATTCTCTGACATCCTTAGCCAAACAGCCAACATGGCAGTCACTGTCACCTGTACTGAGCATTTTTTTCTTTCCCAATAGACACACTAGAAAGACTTGAAGGACCCCTTTAATAGAAAAACAATAATGTGATGAGTGTGCTCACAACAATGAGTCTCTCATACCACCTTGAGCTCTCTTAAAAACAAATGCAAATTCCTACCCTTTATCTACCAGTAAAATTAACATTCAGCCTAACAAGATCAGATAATATTCTGCATGCTTAGACCTTCAACTTCCACAGACAACAAAGAAAAGAGAATACAGAGAGGCTGTTCTGAAGAAGAATAGAGACCCATATTATTATGTGTACCTTGAAGGCAAACAGCATCAGCTCTCGGGGGTGTTCAGCTGAAATAGCTCCTGGCTCCTGTTCCGCAATTTCTAAATTGTTGTTATTGTTTTTTGGTTGGGGATGACCTAGTTCTCCAGAAGGGGGTCCCAATGGCGCCTTGGAGAGAATTTTAGTTTCTATTAGTTTCCTTCGTTCTTTTTCACTGTTTAGCATCAAAAAATGTGACACTTCCACAGATGGTAACGTATCAGGTGCAGAGCTCAGACTCCTCTTATTTTCCCTGATATCTCGTTCTTGGTCTCTGGTGGCCCCTGAGATTCCCTCTCCAGGTTTATTCTCATTTATAGAGGACACTGAAGGAGCAATGGCCTCTTGGTTTGACTTTTCTTCAGTCACAAGACCAAATCCGTCCCTGTCTAGTAACACATGTCCCCTAGGACTCTTGTCTTTCTGGAAAGTGGAATCTTCATCTTCATTCCAGGTCTCTCTTGGATGTCTCATAAACTCAAATGTTTTCTAAAAGTGCAAGAAAGTTACCAGTTACATCTTGGTAAACAATACTAAATATGTGAAGAACAGGTATTCAAAATTATAAAGACCGAATGAGCAACTTGTGAATTCAAACATGAGAAGCTTGTGAGAATTACTTGTTGGGTCCCGCCAATGATAACCATTAAAAACCAGAAAAATGTAGCTCAGTGGTAGGAGCATCTGTCTTGCACGCAGAAGGTCCAGCCTCAATCCCCAGCATCTCCAACTAAGGCTAGGAGAGAAATATTGGGCAACTCTTCCCTACTGGTAATAGTCAGTTAGATAAACCAATGATCTGTCTCTGTATAAGGTAGCTTTCTATGGTCCTGTTTGTCATTGTGGTGGGGACTGCTGAGAGACCAGCTTCCTGTACACACACACAGACACACAGTCATTTTTAGCTGCCATTTCAGATGGCTACAGCAGAGGAAGTGATGCGAAGAAGGGTCCACCTCATCAGCTTTGCTGAGAGAGCAGCTCCACCTCTCAGCTTCCTTTCATGCTGGTCATTATATAAGAGCTTTGTGACTGGTGCCTTTATGCCTTCTTTATCCCAGAAGGTGTCTCTTTTGGATTTGAATTGATTTTATGTATGTGCTGCTGTTGTTTTCATATTTATATGTATTTTGTTTTGTTTTTTAAGTTTTTATTTATGCAATACTTGTAACTATACTTGCAACTGTTTTATATATGTGCTATACCATAAATCATTTCAGGATGTCTCATGGGGAGTAATTCATAAATGAAATAAACAAATAAATATTGTTGGTCTTAATACAGGCATTACCCTACTGGAACTCAGTGATGTTAGGTAGGACCAATGACCTGCAAATGTGCTTCTTCTGGAGGAAGGTCATCTAGTTCCTCCGAGAAGTCAGGAACCAGGTTGGATTGATCACGCTGGAAGATGAAAAGCTCCCCATCATCTTCATTGCAATCAGACTATCAAACAGAGAAAAGAAACTGGGTGACATTCATTCCAAGGCAGAAAAGCTGGGAAAGGAAGTAAGTGTGGATACTCAACTACACTCACTGCTGGGCATCTCACACTAGCTGCAGTACATAAAGTTGTGAACTTCAAGTACACTTTCCTGGAAGTAAATAATGTCAAATTTTATGTGACTGAAAATATGAAACAATACAATGGAACTGAACAGAGTTCATGGTAAATACTGCAGTGTGCTCCATAGGATTAACAATGAGATTAATTATTTGTATGTAAAAAAACAACAACCCACAATTATCAAAATACAATTCAAATTACCACAACATGTCATGGGCAAAAAAGCTTTTTTTTCAGGGTTTATAAAATCAATTCCTTAAATTTTGACTCTACGTAGGCAAGACATTTTGAGCTGAAGACTGTCTTCCTGCAAATTTTGCTAGTATTTGTGTTTTGGATGGCTAATACAGATGGTTTGAGATTGAAAGAACAGAAAATGGAGAATAGCACTTACCACTAAGGTGTCAGAATCCATTGAAGGAATCTGATCTTTCACTGCAGACAGGATGGCTCCCCATTGGAAAGGAGCTGTTGGAAGGTTAGGACCCCCCTCTTTTTCCTTGTTTTGATCCTCTGATGCCATTTGAAGTGATCCTATGTGACCTACTCAGCTGAATTTCAGATGCTGGTACTAAAGAAATAATAATAATAATAAATTTTATTTATATCCCGCCCTCCCCAGCCGAAGCCGGGAAGAGCAGAGTAGAATAAACACAGGGTAGGAATGTCTAGATCGAGGATGGAGAATGTGTGGCCTTCCAGATGTTTATATTTATACTTAAAATAAAACACACAATAGTTTTTTATTATTATCATAAGCTGCCTTGGAGATAAGTTGCATGAAAAAAGGCAAGACAAGATGTATATTAAATAAATAGATACATACATTATACATTGACATTTATTGGAAGGCAAAAGGAACGCCCACTAAACTTTTGTGGCACATTTGATGCCTTTTTTATGTTTGCAGAACAGAATTAAGCTGAGGAAGAAAATCTTGCTAAATATTTAGGCCAGGAACATATATTTTTGGTAAGCATGGATGATGCTGTACATAATATTTATTTAAATGTTTGTGTTACTACTGTCAGAGTGACATATATTTTCCTTTTCTACTTTTTACCTCCTGAAAAATATTTGCACATATTTGCAGTCCTAACCATGTCTTCACAGAAGTAAGTCACGGTGAATTCTGTGGGGCTTACTCCCAAGGAAGTGGGTTTAGGACTGCAGCCTTACCTGGGAGTAAGTCCCACTGAAATCGAGGAGGATTTCTTCTTAACAGGACTGCGGATTTATTTCCTTAATATTTGTATAATTTTATATTTTCAATTTAAAAATGGAAAGTTTGACGAGCGCGCGATGAAGCTGACAGCAGGAAAACTAAGCATGGGATTGGTGGAGAGGCAAGATGGAGGCTGGTAACCATGGCGACGTTGCATCGCTTGGCCACGCCCCGCAGGGCGGCGAGTACCGCTTTTTCCGTTTCCATAGCAACCGGACGCCGCTCTTCCCTCGCGACCTACCAGGCGACTTCCCTGACCGCATCCCGGTTGCGGACAAACCACCAAGACGTTTCCCCACCGCCTTTCATTGTATCTCAGTCGCTCGCAAGCTACCTACCCGAGAGCTGTCATGAACGTCCCTTCTGCCCGCCGTCACCACACGTCTCTATTCAAACGGGGTGCGCTTCTCGGTTGTTGGCCCCGCCCCTGATTCCCCGCCCATTTCTGGAGTCCTGACAGGCTAATATAAACTAACATTTGGGGGGCGTAGCCAGTACTGCCTCTCTTAGAAACTTATGGCAACAAAAATATGCAATAAAGATATGGAGAAAACACAGACAGCGGTGTCAAGCACATTCCTATCATCCCTTTCCGTTCCGCTCGCTGCTTTTTCCGGTTTTTTTTGCCCTGCCAGGACCTATCCCTGTATTGGTTGATCCGCTCGGAAGGCGCGGCGAAGGAGTATTGCGGGTGGGGAGCGCGACAGTCTTAGCTTTTCATTGGCTGGCTGAGCAATCTCGCCGCTTCCAGCAGGAGGCGGGTGATGATCACATGGTGCAGAGAGCGAGAGCGGGGCCTTCCGGCAGTCCTGACGCTCTGCCCGCGACGTCATTGTCGGGCATTTCCGGGAGAGCGGCTGAGGCGACCTGAGGTGAAGCAGGTGAGGCTTGTACAGGCAGCAGAGGAGGCGGAAGTTGTGTTAGGCGGGCTGGAAGCGGAGCCTCGTAGGAGGTTGTGGGCGCAGGAGGTCTTTGGCGTGCTGTTGCCTCACTAGGTGGAGCCCAGTATACTGGCCGGGCCTTGGTTCTCTGGGCAGCCTGGAGGCATAGGCGTGAGGGGCGCCTCTGAGCTGCGGGCTGTTGCCTCCTGCGTAGGTCTGGGGGGGGGCACCCTGTGAGCGTCCCAGGTACTTCAGGACTCCAACTTCCATCAACCTTGGCCTTTGGCGCTGCTGGCTGAGGCTGATGGGAGTTGGAGTCCAGCAGTTGGGGGGCACACAGAGTCCCCCAGCTGTGCCCTGGAAGCATCACCCTCAGCGCAGAATGCCCTTCGCGCCTTATGCCTGGGCTGCGTCACTTCAGACTGCAAGGGCAGAGGTGCCTCGTGGCTGAGGGCTCCTCCACACAAACGAACAGCAACCAGAGCAAAGCAAAAATTACTGCACAAATACAGTGGTACCTCGGGTTACATACGCTTCAGGCTACATACGCTTCAGGTTACAGACTCCGCTAACCCAGAAATAGTGCTTCAGGTTAAGAACTTTGCTTCAGGATGAGAACAGAAATCGTGCTCCAGCGGCGCGGCGGCAGCGGGTGGCCCTGTTAGCTAAAGTGCTTCAGGTTAAGAACAGTTTCAGTTTAAGTACGGACTTCTGGAATGAATTAAGTACTTAACCTGAGGTACCACTGTAGAGCTAGTGTCCTGGGAGGGAGGTTTGGACCCTATCTTTCTTGCACGCACATGTTTGCTTTCCGCTTGCAGGGAGTTAGGTAGGTTTTGGCTGTAGTTTTCACTGTTTGGCCCTCTGTAAAGAACAATGGCAGTAGCAATTCTGGCTCATAGGTATTGCTCTGCTAGAGAGAACAGTTATAGCCTGGTCTTCTTGCTCATCTTTTGGGTGCACGAAATTGTTTTGTTCCTGGTCCTTTCATTCTTGCTGTATTCTGCTCTGTACACAAGAACTCCTTGCATATGGAAAACCAGCTTGTTAGAGGGTTTCCAACTCAGAGATGTAACATTTCCCCAAAAAATAAAATAGAGTTCTCTGAGGGGTGGGGGACTGAAATATTTATTTATATGCATTTACAGTTCTTTACTATGTGTTGTCCCTGGAGTGTATTACGAAGTGCTTAATACAACAACTAAGCCACATCAAGGCAACTTATTTTACTGTTTTAATAACATAAAATGTACCACATAATGGGTATAAAATTGATGTGTTTGTGAAAACTGTTAAATTAAAATGAGAATCTTACAGATTTGAGGATAAAATTGAAAGTGTGGGTGATAGCTGGTATGTTATCAAGGACCCTTTCGTGTACCTGTGTGGGATTTCCAGTGTTTAAGGCATGAGGTTTCATGGCCTGTATAGTTCTTTGTCATTCAAGAACAAAAAAGCAAATTGAACCAAGTATCAGAGCGGTCATTTGTCACCTTCTAGGTTCCCTTCACTGTGAATAGGTCTCACCTGCAAAACAGTCAACCTTTCATGGACATTTCAAAAATACTAGGTTTCCCAGTATTTGCAATGCATGGATGTATGTGTTTTCCTTCAGTCTTGTGATTGAATCCGTTCTGCTTTTGTGCCTTTAACAGCACATTGGTATTTAGACATTAGTAAGTGAAGATAGTTCTCTAATCCTGTGAAGAATGCACAAAGACAGGAGATTTCCTTATTTTGTTTATTTGTATACTGCCTTTTCACCCATTGAACTTAAGGTAAGGTATACCAGGGTCCCAACTTCAGGAGCTTTCAGATCATACCCCAAGATGATTGGAAATCCTTTTAGCAAGGTAGTGAAAGTGAAGAACTGATGGTGCTTGTCTTTCAGCCCACCAAGACACAATGTCAGAGCTGAGTGATGAAGCCAGCGAGTCGGATCTGCTGAATCTCAGCCTATCCATGTGGCATGGCGCAGCTCCGATGGTCTGTCGCCAAGAGTTAGATGTTCCACTGGACCTTCACACAGCAGCCTCAATTGGCCAGTATGAGGTGGTAAAGGAGAATATTCAACGGTAAGGAGGAGAGGTTTGGGGAGGGAATAATACTGTGTTCCTGGCGTTGGGCAATCAGGACAGATTAGGGATTCTGCTACTTTACCGCCCGCCTCACTGCCCAGCAGTCTTCCTGCCTGAGCTGACAGAGCTGGTCTCAGAGACAGTGTTGAGGACTCTCAGACTGTTGGTTCTGGGAGACTTCAACATCCATGCCAAGGCAGCTGGCTCTGGGGTGGCTCAGGACTTCATGGTCGCAATGACAACCATGGGGCTGTCGCAACATGTCACCGGCTCAAAGCACATGGCAGGCAAAACTCTGGACCTTGTTTTCTTGACTGGGCAGGAAGAGAGTGATTTGAAGGTGGGGGGCATTGATATCAGTCCTTTGTCATGGTCAGATCACTTCCTGTTGAGATTTAAACTGTCAGCAGCTTTTCCCCTTTGCAGAGGTGGGGGACCTATTAAGAAGGTCTGCCCTCGGAGGCTGATGGATCCAGTGGGATTCCAAACAGCTCTGGGAGGTTTTCCGGCTGATATGACTGGCACCCCTGTCGAAGCCCTGGCCGACCCCTGGAACACCCAAATGGCTTGGGCTATTGACACAATCACCCCTGAGTGCCCTCTCCCATTTTGTGATGCCCGTTTGTTCCCCTGGTATTCTCCAGAGGTTAGGGCAAGATGTTAATTCTTCTCGACCTCTCAGAGGCTTTCAATACCATTGACCATGGTATCCTTCTGGAGTGACTGTTTGAACTAGGGGTGGGTGGGTGGCACCACTTTTCAGTAGTTCCAGTCCTACTTAGGTGGTCATCCCCAGAGTTTGTTGCTTGGGGAATGCTTTTCAGCCCCGTGGAACCTTCAATGTGGGGTTCTGCAGGGCTCAGTCCTATCTCTTAACATCTGCATGAAACCACTGGCTTGGGTTAGCCGGAGGTTCGGAGTCTGTTGTCAGCAGTATGCTGATGACACTCAGCTCTATTTCTCCAGCCCTTCCTGGAGATGCCAGAGATGGGATCTGAGGCATTCTGCTACAGCCCTTCTCTGCAGAAAATGAGCACATCAGGGAGCAGTCTGAATTATAACCTTTTCCCCGCAGTGAGCTACTTTTTAGTTCACCATGTGATTTTTATCCATGGGGGAATATTCCAAAATCCCACCCCACCTTCAGCCTAAAAAATGAGTCCATTCTACCACCTCATTCTGTTGCACATACACACCAGGCTTTTTTCACTACGTGCAATTCAAAATAATTTTGTGAAACATGAAGGTGGCTAAAGGCTACCAGAAAACATTGAAGCAAGGTAGTAGTTGATTACATACACACCCTACAGTTAAAGCACATTTATTCCATTTTAACGGTCACAACTTCCCCCAAGAATCCTGGGAACTGTAGTTCAGCCCACCTCACAAAGCTATAATTCCCATCACCCTTAAAGCAAAGTTACCAGAATTCTTTAGGGGAAGCTATGCAAATGGTGTGACCAAAATGCTTAGAAGAATGCTACTGTCAACCTTTTCGCTTGCTACTGGCAAAGTGGGAGCACACATTGCTACCAGGAATATTGGCAAGACTTCTAAAGTTGTTTGTTTCCTTGAGTGAAAAGGGCCAGGTTAGGAAAAACCTTCAAAAACTATGTAACTTGCCTGTGATAAGCTACCCATGGAACACAAATCTGATTCATGCCTTTCAGTGGGGAGGTAGACCTGAATCAGCGGAATTGCGGTGGCTGGACGCCACTAATGTATGCCTCTTACATCGGCCATGACACCATTGTGCGCATACTGCTAGAGGCTGGCGTGAATGTGAATGTACCAACACCAGAAGGGCAGACTCCGCTGATGCTGGCTTCTAGCTGTGGAAATGAGAGCGTTGCTGCCTTCCTCCTTCAGGTGGGTGTACTTGGCAATAGCTGTGAAAGGCACCAACTGTGCAGTCTAAAGATATCACGCATGACTAAGAAGTGGAACCAAAAGTGCAAACAGGGCTGTTCAGGGGTGGTTGTCAGTGGCTCCCATTAAGTTCTGTGGGACTAAGGAGAAGGGTGGCAATCTCAGACACCATGAGTGGCTGTGAGATAAAGCTTGCTGTCCTCTTTCATAACTCCCGTAGGGTGCAGCAGCATTATAGGATCCTTCAAAATCTCAAGTCTGCTCAAAGTTACAGGCTGTTGCTTCGTAGTTAGCGGTGATTAGAGTGCCTTCTCACCATTAAGGCTCCTGCAAGGTTCAGTGGTAAAGTTTTCATTACTGTGATATGTTTTATATACCCATTCCCCTCCACCTCGGGTATTTCCAATGTCCAGGGCTGTGCCCTTACTTTACAAATAGTCCTCTGTTTTATCAGGTTGCATATTAAGTTATTCCTATTTAGGTTTTCTCTGCTGCCTCTGAGGTTGTGATGGTATTAATTTAAAAGCCACTTGACTCTGGCAGCCGAGTCTCACCCTCCCTGGCACAGCCGTGTCTGATCTGGTGGAGTGTGAAAGCTAGAGCTGTTTCCAGTCACTCCTCCACACCTGCCACTCACCCCACACACTGAATTGGGCAGGGGCAGGATCCTGTTCGAATGATTTTTCTGAATGCATTCAATCAGACAGTGAATAAAATTGATGCAATAACCCAGAATAAAATGGGAGCACTGCGACTGTAAGTGGTTTGCTATTAAATTGCTGTGAGAAGAGCCTTCTCTGCATTGCTGCTCTTTTCCCCTGGTTATGTTGTTAGCATAATAGAAAAGTGGTATAGAAATAAGAAACTAAAAGTAACATGGTTGTAAATTTCTGCCTGAAATAAGCGATCTCCCCCTCTGTTCATTATTGCGAGTCCTTGTTTGTACAGAAATGCATCCTGGCTTCAGTGTCACAGGCAGTAGGTGCCCTACCTTAACAGCCCCTCTGTATTTCTTTGAAGCAAGGTGCCGAGTTGGAGATGAAGGACATCCATGGCTGGACTGCCCTCTTCCACTGCACCAGTGCTGGCCATCAGCAAATGGTCAAGTTCTTATTGGATAATGGAGCAAATGCGAACTGCAGGTAAGAGAGAAATGGGCCTGTGAAAGGCTTGCTTTTTTGTTTGTTTGTTTGTTTGTTTCAGATATCTGGTGGTATTTTAAGGGGAAGAAGTAGCTTAGCTTTCATAGAAAAAATACTTTCATGACAGATGCAAAAGAGGGGAAAACATAGGAAGTCACACTGCTGTACTCTTGCATCTAGATTGTGAGTAGTTAAGCCATGAGTGCCCGTATGTGACTGACATCTCCAGTATGCTTCTGAGTACCAGTGGCTGGAAACCTCAAGAGGGGAAACTTATTGTTCTCAGCTCCTGCTCGTGAGCTTCTCATAGGCATCTGGTTGGCCACTGTGAGAACATAATACTGGATGAGATGGGCCACTGGCCTGATCCAGCAGCCTATTCTTATGTGCATATGACATTATTATTTTATTTATTTGTTTATTTATACATACATACATACATTATACATGGAGGGATGTGGGTGGCGCTGTGGGTTAAACCACAGAGCCTAAGACTTGCCGATTGGAAGGTCGGCGGTTCAAATCCCTGCGACGGGGTGAGCTCCCGTTGCTCGGTCCCTGCTCCTGCCAACCTAGCAGTTCGAAAGCACCTCAAAAGTGCAAGTAGATAAATAGGTACCACTCTGGCGGGAAGGTAAACGGCCAAAAGTGGCTTAGTCATGCTGGCCACATGACCCGGAAGCTGTACGCCGGCTCCCTCAGCCAATAAAGCGAGATGAGTGTCGCAACCCCAGAGTCGGCCACGACTGGACCTAATGGTCAGGGGTCCCTTTACCTTTACATTATACATACATACATACATACATACATACTTTATTTATTTATTTATTTATTTATTTATTTATTTATACATACCCCGCCCATCTGGCAGAGCCACTCTGGCAGAGAGGCTCCCAACAGAATATTAAAAACACGATAAAATAATACAGATCACCAATGTTTGTAACATTGGAAGGCTGGAAGGCCTCTGGGTCTGGATATGGCACACAGATTAGGTTTGACCTGCCTTCCTCTTCCACATTCCTGTCACCTCCCTGGCTCAGTAGACTAGAGGTAACACACATCCAGTCATCCCTGGTACAGAAGCTTCATTGTAGGTGGGCACTGAAACAGTACTTTGGGGTTGACCAGCAAAGCATTTGTCAAAAAGGCTGACAACTCCTGACTTGGATAAATTGAACTAAACTTTGCCTGCTTTGAATGTAGGGCAAAAAAAAACAGCACAGTGCAAGAATTGAAGGGGGTAAATGTATTGGTAGGAGGCATTACGCCTAAAGCAATACATTGGTTAAAAATGCTTCAGATAAAATCTCACTCAGATTTTGGCCTAGGCTGGCTAACTGTGACGAGTCGGATCTGCTTGCCTTCAGACTTTCTAGGCAGATGATTAATTTTCCATTCTTTTTGATGTAAGAGAAATGGAGCAGACTTTCTGACTGCTCCCTTAAAAATAATTAGTAACAAGAGTAAGCATATTTATCTAAAATCTTACATCCCACCAGTTTTGCTTGTGATAGCTATTTCTTCTGGTAGAGGGTAAAAGTACAAACAACGTTTAGTTGTGGGGATGGGCAGAAGTGGGAAACATATTGCAAGGGGCAGATTTTCACAAACTTGCACAGGGACTAGTGAGATGACCTGGTGGCAAGACTGAATCTGTGCATGCATTGCTGTTGCTGGGGTTCCATTCTTTCCTTTTCACTTCTACAAAAAAGGGTACTTGTTTCTCTTTACTCTTTCCTTATCAAATCTTACCTCTCAATTCATTCTTCTGAGATTCTTCTCTTCTTTATCTTGCCTATTGCCTTGATGGCTCATTTTCAAACCTTCTCCTCTGGCTTTAATGCCATCCCCTGACTACTAAAAAAAGCTCTCGGTGGACTCTTTCTTCTCCTCTTAGGACATGAATCTCATGTTGCTTTCTCTACAGTATTCCTTCCATCTTAATAACCAAAAATGTGTTTTCTGAGGTGGGTTTGGTCCCTATTCCTGGAACAGTCTCAGAATCCAGAGTGCCACCAGCTTGTTTGTTTTGCCAGAAAGAACCATTTCCTTCCATGGAGGATATTGGGTGAAAACTCCAGCAGGAAAAGTTCATACTTCTGACACAGTAACTGGTAATTTAGTTTTGAAGACAAACCATCAGACTTCATTGGCATCATTCCCAGTTTTTCTCTTCAGCTGATGTTTCAAGAGAGCACTATAGTGAGCATTCCATATACAAAAGGATTGTTTTTTGTTTTTAATGTTAGCTAAGGCGCTCCTGGCCTCGCATATTGGAGAGAAAACCAAGCTAGAACTCATCTTCCCAACACACTAGTATTTTGTGTGGAAGACATTTTCTTGAATGGAAATGTATTCAAGCATGTGAGACGCCACCTGCAATTTGAGGTGGTACAACTTGGGGGCACATTTGCCGCTCACCATTAACTCAGCCTAAGTTTCCTGTCAATTTGAGAAGAAAATGAGGGGTGGCAAGGCTTCTCAAGGTGTTGGATTGGGCCAGGGGCTTCAGTTGGTAGCCCATAGCTTTCAGCAGAGATGGGGAACCTGTGGCCCTTCAAACTCCCATCAGGGCCAGCCAGCAAGGTTAGCATTCAGGGATGATGGGATTTGCAGTCCAACATCACCTGGAGGGCCACTGGCTCACCATCCCTGACATAGAGCTTAAAATACACAGAGCACAATTCAAGGACAAGCCTGACACAGCCAACAGGTGGAGCCATGGCTCAGTTGTATGGAACCTGCTCTGCAGGTGGAAGATCCCAGGTTCAGCCCCTTAGCTGGAGGGCAGCAGAGCCATTGGCAAAGGCCAACCCCAACCCCTTGAAGAGCACTGCTCAGAGTCAGTATTACTAGGCTCAGTGGACTGGCGGTCTGATTCTGTGTAAGGTCGCTTTATTTATTCAACCTGGAATGTGGTGTGAAAACTAAGGAGTCCCAAGATCTATGCCTCTAGGGTTGCCTCCTCTTGGTACTTTTCTCCCTGCTTCCTCTAGCTGTGGATAACTAGCATGCCCCCGTTGCGCTGATGACTGCCCCATTTTCTGACTTGAGCCTTTCATGGGCTATATATTTCTGTTGTCCAGGGAGCCCCTTTATGGATATACTCCTCTGATGGAAGCAGCTGCATCTGGCCATGAGATCATTGTCCAGTATCTTCTCAATCATGTAAGTGAGTGTTCATTTCTCAGGTGGTCCAAGGCACCTTCCCCGCAACCAATTGTGCTTCCCATTATGCAGAAATACCACCAATTTGAAAAGCCACTATATTAAGAAAGCTAAATCTTGATTTGAGGCTATTTCTTTCAATGATTGCTCTTGATTATTGCCACAGGAGGGGAAATCAGAGAAGCTTCACATCCATGCAGCTTCTTCAGCATGTTCCCACGCCTAGATCCGTGCTGGATGCTCCCGTTGATCTGCCTTCATGCATAACATTTCTTTTAGGAAGCCTTAATTAGAAACATAGTCCACTTCATTCCTACTCTTGAGAGATACCATGCTTTTGAAACCAGTCTCTGAATCACTCTGTGCAGTTAATTCACATTCAGCATGAATAGCACTTTCTGTAGCAGCCTCTTGAAATGCCAGCTCTTTGCTTCAGCATCACATCTAGACCTTCTTCATAGTCATCCTGTACATGTCTTATTAGAGGGAGGGAATATGTCAGGTCAGTCAAACAAGGGTGTTCATGTAGGCCTTTCTTCTGTTGATAAAAGTGGGGTGAAGATGGTTGAAAGGGAAGGCTTGCATCTATCACATTTCTTTCCTTCCCCCCAAAGGGATTTGAAAGCTGTGAAACGTACAGGATAAAGCCTTTTTTGTACATATCTCCCCAACAGCTGCAGCACACAAAAGTCTTTTCAGCAAAGGCTTCTTTATATGGAGCATGTGTAGACCTTTGGATTTTTATGTGGTTCTCATGCCTACACGCTTGTGTACCCATGTTTTTTTTTAATTTCATTGTCATGAAGGCTTTTTCAAGTGTTTGATTTCTAAGCCTATCAAACTAGTTTTTAATAGGCTGGGTTCATTTGTTCAGTGTTGGGTTAGGAAGTCATACACTCCCCCCACCCACCCACCTTCCTCATTTCTCCCAAACCTTCTCCTTTAATAGTTGATGGAATGCTGCACTAGAGACATCCAAGGAAGAGGGAAGGATGCTATAGCCTGTTACACGTCCATCCAAAAGTGGACACTCCACATTCTGTAACTGCCTGCAAGTAAACCTCAAGCAGGACTGAAGATGGTTCATTGACTTTCCATCATTAGGATGAGCTTGTGTGTCCATCTTTCAAAACACACCAGACATCCTGGATTTAGTAGTGAGAATGCACTGCAATATTTTGTCATAGATCCCACTTGCCTCTGCTCTCGTGCTTCAAAAGGGATCAGGAATCCGACTCGCTGGCATGGAGCCTGGTGCTTCTTGTAGCCATATCTTGTCCAAAGAGTAGCTGGAGCTCTTGAAGCCTGAAATTCATACATTGACCACATAGTGGTGCCATTTTTATAGCACAAACGCAAGCAAAGATTTCTAACTTTGTGCCCTGAAAACTGTTTAATGTTCAAAGCTAAATTATTTACTGAATTTATGCCCTGCCCTTTCTCCCCAAGGAGTCCAGGTTGGCTAGAGCACAAATGCAATGGTGATGGTGGATATGCAGAGCCTTGCTGGTGGTGCAAATCCTTTGGTTGATTCTTCAGGGACACAGCATGTGAAAGTGCACTCTTGGGTTCAACCACACAGCCCCTTGGATCTGTTTAAGCCTCCCTCCCGTTTCCTGTCAGCAAAATTTAATAATGTCTGCTTCCTCCCAACAGGGTGTGAGAGTGGATGTACGCGATAGCACTGGGGCGACGGCACGGATGTTGGCCATGAAGTATGGACACATGAAGATTGTGGGGCTGTTAGACCTGCACACAGCCCCTGTGCCCAAGGTCTTCTGCAGGGGCCCAGGTGACTCTCACGTCTCTTTATAGTTTCGCATGGAAAGGACCTTTCAGCTTGCTTAGGCAGAAACCTTGCTTGCTGCCTGCATTTCTAGTCACTGACTCCCATCTTTTCACTAGACCAGTTCTTCCCACTCCCACCTGGACCAATTGACCAAGGCTGAGGGTTGTGGCAAAGCGGTGGGGAAATCCCATGACAGATTTAGTGAACATGGGGCAGGGGAGAAGGAGAAGGAGTGGACGTTCCTTGGCACTGCAGAACTAATTAGTTGGATGCTGCCCTTGGAATTTAATATTTGTATGCACTCTGCATCCACTGACTTGATGCATTTTGACACTTAGGAAAGTATGAAGATCTCAGCTCTTCGGATGAATCCTACTCTGCCCCTCAGAGGCAGAGGCCTGCTCGCAAGTCCAAAGGCCCCAGTATTCACGAAGGACCCCATGCTCTGGCCAAGATCACGGCGGTCAGAATTGGAGTGAAAAGCCCGTCTCGTTATGGTGAGTTCAGGCTTGCTTCCTCTCTCTGTCTCAATGGGTAGCTTCCTCTTGTCCCGCGGCTGATTACTTCATCACCCTCCTACCCTGAACACCATTTTCAGTGAAGTGCTGTAGCTTGGTTGGTAGAGCATCAGCCTTGCATGTGGAAGGTTCCAGGTTCAGTCCCTGGTGCCTCCAGGTAGGGCTGGGAATGTCCTCTGAAACCTTGGAGGGTTGCTGCCAATCAGTGTAGGCCACACTGAGCAAGATGGACCAATGATGTGACTCAGTATTAGGCACCTTCCTATGCTCCTATACTGATGAACTTGGAACACAGCTGCTTGCTCTCTGGATTCTATATTTATTTATTTAACATAATTTGTATAGCGCTTAATTTTAAACAAAACTTCCAAGCAAGCCTCTAAACCTCCGTAGAGCTGTAACGTGATGAGCTCCAGCAGAAGAAAAAGCAAGAGGCAGTACTGAACCTCTTGGTTGGTGGAGGGAAAGATAAGCCTCTTCATTTAACCTATCAACAAGTAAAATCTCTTCCTTTCCTTTTTTCATTTGTTCACCTCTCTCTCCCTCTGCCCCCCTTTTGCACACAGAGCAGGTCCCTCCAGAAGGCTATGTTACCTTTAATGATGATGGGAGTGCCTTTGAAGGAGGAGATCTCCGCTACAGAGATGTCACGTCTCCCATCAATGAGCATGATGTGGAAAGCAGCAGCAGCCGGGGTACCTTTCTTTAACATGATTTTTATTTTATACTGCTGTTCATTTTTTTTAAAAAAATGATCTAAATAAAACCATACAATAAAACCATGTAAATAAATGAATCAGAAATCAGCTATTATGGAAAGATGTACTCTTAATTGCCAGCATAAACTTGAGGGAATAAAACAAGTTTTCAGCAGGCCTTTAAAGTTTGAAAAAGAAGGCACCTGCTGAATATTGGCAGAGTATTTCACAGGAGTGAGCCAAGCTATTGGGTGAGCCTGGCCAACTCTGGGGACTTCCTGACGTAATCACTTTCTATTGCGGTAGTGTATGTTTTGCGTTAGAATAGGTAATCCACGAAGTTGCCATCAGTAAGCATCTATGAGGCCTGAATGTGAAACTTACTGTTTCATCACTTCTGCCTATTTCAGAAGAGAATTCCCTCTTCACCAATAACTTAGCCACCATCAGGACCAGCAGCAGCAGCGAAAGTCTTGCCAAAGCTGTGGGGGTCAGCAGCGAGGGCTCTCTGGAAAGCAACGAGGTAAGTCTTTTGCTACCATTACAGTTAGAAGAGCCTGGCAGACCAAAGTTTCCCCACTCCTGGTGTATAGAAAGAAACCTTGACTCCTCAAATTAGGGAACCTCCCTCTTCTGGTTTTCTGGAGTCTCCCCCAGACCACACCCCTCACCATGCCTTCTTCGCATCTTCAAGTTTTGTTCTGTTTTTGGCTGGCTGGAATGTGTCGTTGAACTAGGATAATGCCGCTTCCTTTGTTTGTACAAGAGTTTGTAGCCAACTGTACAAAAGAAGAAGAAGAAGAAGAGTTTGGATTTGATATCCCGCCTTTCACTCCCCTTCAGGAGTCTCAAAGCGGCTAACATTTTCCTTTCCCTTCCTCCCCCACAACAAACACTCTGTGAGGTGAGTGGGGCTGAGAGACTTCAAAGAAGTGTGACTGGCCCAAGGTCACCCAGCAGCTGCATGTGGAGGAGCAGAGACGCGAACCCGGTTCCCCAGATTACGTGACTACCGCTCTTAACCACTACACCACACTGGCTCAAGTTAAATTCACATCTGTTTCTTGGCTCTAGCAGTGCCTACCACTGGCATGTGGCCCTCAAGAGGTTGCCCATTTGGAAACGTGGCTCTTGGGTTCAGAAAGATTCCCTACCCCTGCCTTGTCTGTGGGTGGCTGGTAAGGCACTTTTGTTCAGATATCTTGGGAAGCTGGAGTAAGAGGATTCATTTGTCCTTCCGTGGTGTTGGATTTCTCCTCCCATTGCCTCTGCTTTCTCTGCTTTGCTAAGAGGAGCCTCTCTCACTTCCATTCTTCCTGCTTCATAAGAATGTAAGAGTACAGATGCTTCACACCATGAAGAAAAAGATAATGATGTCCTTGCATCCCTTTGAGACTTGGAGCTGCGTCGCGTTCCTTCTTCTCAAAACATGACACTACTTTATATTTTCCAGGATTCAGACCATGAAACAAAGCTCTCCATTCGAAAGCACCCCAAGAGCTACATGAAGGCGAAGAATCGCTGCAGCAACAGCGACAGCCACTGGTCTTACCGATCCCGGGTGTCCAGCCATCACTGCAGCCCCTCTCACACAGAGGCACCATCTTACACGGGGCCCCAGGTAACCATGGCATGGTGGTCAGAAAACCGTCTGGGGCTGGACAGGGCAAGGGACAGAGGGATGGACAGAGGAGCTAGTGTCAGAGACAGTCCTTGTGTATTAGGTGCCGTGTCAAATTGCAGGGGGCAAGGTGGTGCTAAAGGCCTAGAGGGGCAGAGATCCTGGCTTACAACATGCTGTGATCCAGCTAGAGTCTCTCAGCATTTAAGAGTCCTGAACTTCTCCCTCTTTTTTGTCCTCTGTGTGCTGCCTGGGCTGCAGGATCTGGCCACCTTTCTTGAGCAGATTGGCTGCCTGAAGTACCTGCAAGTGTTTGAGGAGCAAGACGTCGACCTTCGCATCTTCCTGACCTTGACAGAGAGTGACTTGAAAGAGATTGGCATCACGTGAGTCCCTTTCTTTGCTGGCTGGCTGGAGGCTTAGCTTTGAAGTGCTGTCATAATCAGGAACATAGGAAATGACCCCAGGAACAACGTGTACCTTCCAACCAGAGATACTGAGAATTTTGCTGTCATTGTTAGCAGAATCCTGGGTCCCAGCTGGCAAGGCTGCTGTGCAATTATTTATTCTCAGTTCAATATAGGAATAGCTCCCAAAGAATTTTTAATGCTCTCTCTCAGAAATGTTTTTTTTCTGCTCTGTGTTATGCAGACTGCATAACCTGGACAGCTGCCCTTGTCAGTTGTGTATAATCTGCAATATTTTTGCAGAACGTACACAGTTGTGTGGCAATACTGCACAAGCACTGAAGCTAGCTTCCTGAGAATTGCAGTTTTCCTGAGAATTGCGGATAGCTGTCTGAGTTGGCGCCGCGCTCCGAAGGCTTGCGGATAGCTGCCTGAAGCCTGGAGAGCAAGAGGGATCGGTGCGCACCAACCCCTCTCGCTCTCCAGGCTTCAGCGAAAGCAACGTGAAGCTTCTGGAGCGCAGAGGGAGCCACTTCAGAGGCTTCCCGTTGCTATCGCTGAAGCCAAGGAGCCTGCATTCGCTCCATAGGATGCACACACATTTCCCCTTCATTTTTGGGAAAAGTGCGTCCTATAGAGCGAAAAATACGGTATGTTTTCAGAATGGTTTTCTTTGCGTTTTTTGAAAGCATAGTAAACACTGATCTAATTGAAGCTCCCATTATGTGTGAATATCTATTGCTCACATTGATCTCTCTTTGGGTCTCAGCATGTCTAGGAAAATCAGGGTGGTTCTGTTTTGCCTACAGACTTCCCCAGTGAAGGAAGGGAGTAGCAAAAGGGAGGCAGTAGCTTTGCTGCTAAACCTTTGCTGCTTTTTCTCCCCTGTAGCCTCTTTGGACCAAAGAGGAAGATGACCTCTGCCATTGCTCGATGGCATAGCAGCGCCCGGCCTCCCAGTGATGCCCTGGAGCTGGCCTATGCTGATCGCCTGGAAGCAGAAATGCAGGAACTGGCCATTCAGCTCCATAAGGTAAGGAAGCCGGCTTCTTAAGCCCATTGAGAAGCTTCTGCCTCTGGCCAAGCGCACCTCCTTCTGCATGGGGAATGCCCTTGTCCCTTCCTAGTCATAGAGGATGTCCTTGTTCGTCTGAAGTTGATTGAGAAAGATACAGCATAAGACACACAGCTAAGAGATCTGAAACTTGATGAGAGGAATTTATTTTTTTCATGTGGTGGACAAGTAGAAAGGTGAATAATGAGTTTTAAAAAATGTTTAAATTTACCTTCCTCAAAAGAACAGAGTCCCTTTCATTCGGAATAACCCAGACAGAAATTCCCAGGTGCCAGAAAAGTTTATTTATGTATGCAACAACAGCAGCCCATGTTCTATTAGCCCAAAAATGGAAAGTGAGCAAGGTCCCTTGTAAAAAGGATTGGCAGCTTATAATGTCAGAATATGTGGAACTTGCGGGTTTAACACACAGAATAAGAGAGCAAGAAGAACGTATATATTTTTTAAAAGTGGAAAATATTTATTGAATATATGGAAAATAATTGTATACAGCTGAAAATGCTGGCAGCATTAAGATAAATTCAACAGAGTAAACAATATTTGACTGATGTAAAAGTGGAAAATTGATTTGAATGGTTATAGTAGAACATGCAGGAAAACATGATACGCAATGTGAACCATGGAAGGAAGTCACTGGATATTTTAAAGTTTGTAAAATGTTTAATCTGAAATGTAGAAAAACGAAAACTCAATAAAAAATTATATATTGAGAGAGATCTGAAACCTGGTGCGATTGGAAAGCCTTTGGCAAGCTAGTACTACCCCCCAAACCCAAACCCAAACTCAGTTTGATAGTAAAGTGAAGCAGAGGAACAGTTGTTGGCCAGAGTTTTGTGGGAGTTCTTTTGGAACTCACAAATGTGTACCTTTGTCTCTTAGCAACTTTCCCTGTGTTCCCTTCCAGAGGTGCGAGGAGGTAGAAGGGCTGAAGGGTCAGGTATCCCAGGAGCAGGAGCTGCGTGCCGTGGTGGAGAGCTGCTTGATGGAGCGGGATGTGGTCTGGAGCAGTGCTCAGGCCAAACTCCGAGAGGTGCAGGCCATCGCCAGGAATGCTGGAATCCTCCTAGAACAGATGCAGTGAGTGCCTCCAACAAAGGTCAAACTTTCTCGCCATTTCTTTACACTCCCTTCTCTGTAAGCTCCTTCATCTCAAGGCGAAGCCAGTGTGCCACCTGCAGGATTCTGAATTGGGGGGAAGTCCAGGCACTTGGTGACAATGACTGCCAAAGGCTTGTGGCTTTGTGTCTGGAAATTCATCCTTCCCTCTTGTTCTCAGCCTTAGCTGCCTAATGTGGGAGTTGCGTCCATGATTCCGAAAAAGTGCCAGCGAAAAGCACTGGATATGATTTCAGTGCAACGTGTTAAGAATCTTGTTTTTCATTTTTTAAAAACTTTACAAAATAAACACAGGTTTCCAGCCCCTGGGGTTTGTGATTACATCCAAGTGTGTGGGTGCAATGCCTGGTGCAATCGTAGGGGTCGCATTGTTTCAAGCTGTGTGCCCAAACCCACATGTGTATCCAGCACTCACATGTATTCCTATACACCCCACCCAAGAGGCTTAGGAGCTTTTGACAGAATTGTAACATGTGTTTGTTATGAATGTAGTATTATGCCCCAAGAAGTGCTCACCTGAGGAATAAAGCATGAAAAGGACAGTATACGGATGCTGCTTCAAGCAGCAAAATTACACTACAAGTCAGCAGCAACTCAGAGTATACACACCTTGATCTAAAGAGTATAGAAGGATTCCTGCCAAAAGCCTAAAGAGAAAGTGAGTGGGACATTTGCCACAGCAGAGATGACTAAATTGGATACCTACTTGCTGAGGGGCTTCATCCCCTTCCTGCTCCTGCCGTCTCATTGGCAGCTAAGAAGACCCAAATGATTTGGGTGGAACAATAAATGGCAGAATTCTCCAACATGTATGCCTTTTTTACACAACCTGTATAAGCAGCAGAATTCACCTTTTCAGGTAGTAGCATCTGTAGTGTGCAAATGACCCAGGAGTTAGGAAGATGTTCGGGGGATAAATTCCCTTTGTCCTAATTCTCCTCTCCTCTTTAGTTCTGTCTTAGGTGCTCAGTGCTGATGCCTCATTTTTGTGGCAGTGGCATACCAAGGTTTACCCCACTGCTCTAGGATATTTGTGTGGCACTTGAGACTACTGCACTATCCTGCTTTCTTGTGCTCTACTTTGTGTGGTTTTTATTTCTTTTCACAGAATCCTGCTGACAGTATTTTGGTTTCTCTGGTAGGGCCTGTCAGGCAGAACTGTCTTCCCGAATGAACCGAGAGCATCCGGCTGGCCGGTTGTTGGAAGCGAAAGCGCAGCTGGGACCCAGTAAGTGGGCAGTTGTTGTGCAGGATGTGAAACAGGTGACCCTCCAGATGTCTCTGGACTCCATCAGTCCCATCCAGCACGGCCAGCAGTCAAGGATGATGAGCGTTGCAACTCAGCAACACCTGTAGGGCAGTAGGTTCCCCAGCCTTGTGTCTGTGTGCGAGAGAGAGAAAAGGAAGTGGCTTCAGAGGACAGGCTTATTTTTGAGCCCAGTCGCCCTTCATCACCCTTTCACCTTCCCCAGGTCTCAGCTATTTCATATGAAAAATGTATGGAGACTGACTGCTGCTTTTCCTTACAAGTAAAAAGTCTGTCTGTCTGTCTGTCTGTCTCTCTCTGTGCGTGTGTGTGTGTGTGTGTGCGCGCGCAACCTCACCATGACATAAAAATTTGGAAGACTCTTCAGTGCCAAATCCACCACTTCAAGTTGGCAGTCCCTGGTTCAATCCATTGTCCTGACTCCTCTCCCCCCCCCCCAGTGTTTGCTCCCCCCCCCACACACACTCTATGTTTGGCCCAATCCAGGCCAATGGGTGCTGACCCACAATATGCTGATGCTTTGTGCCCATTCTGCCTCTTTACCCTAGGCCCAGAAGGATGGCCGTCTTCCTTGAAGGTCCTCAGTCTGCCTGAGCTCTCGGCTCTTCTGGAGCAGTGCTGGGGGGAAATGGGTAAGGTTTGAAGATCATCAGATGCTCATGTTCCCCTTGTTTGGCACCGGTTGGTGGGCGTAAAGTCCAAGTCAAATAACGGGCTTGCTGTTTCCCTTCTCCCCTGCCCTGCATTGAAGAACATCTCCATCCCTTGGCACCTGTGCTTATTATAGCTTTTCTGTGTCCCCAGGGAAGGCTCTTAGTTCTGTCAACCTTAATCTCGAGAGCCTGCAGAGTCTAGAGAAGGGCAAGCCGCCCCAGAAATAGCCCTAGGAGTAGAGGAAGGTACGTAGTGGAGCGCTGTTGAACGAGATGCATGTCTGTCTGAGAAGAGATAGCACTTGGTAGCAAAGTGGCATTCTGCTTTCAAGCGTTCTGTCCGCTCTCCTCCAAGGTCAGGGTTGCGTAAAGGCATATCTGTGCGGCAAACATTATACTGGTTTATACTCTCCTCCCCCTCCTCAAATCCTCAGGATTCCTAGTTGTTGCTCCCCACTGACAGTCTTTCTACACAACTCATGCCTGATTGAGAGCCATCACAGTATAAAAAACCAAGTTTTTGACCCTGCTTTAAAATGGTAGCGGACACAAGCCCCAGCAAAAGCAGTGTCATCACCCTTGTAAAATGATGGTTACTCGGGCAGTGGTGGCTGGCACCCATTGGGGCTGGTTGGGTGGAAGGCGAAGAAAAGAGAGCCAACAATGAGGAACAGAGTGAGATATCCCTAGCTGTATCCCCATCCAGGCAATACCACCCTCCAGACTGGTTTTCAGTAAACAGTTAAGCAAGTGGGGGCTGGCTGAGAGCAGACTGAGGATGGTGGGGCAGTGCAGTAGCCCTAACAAGGTGGAAAATCATGACACAACCAGTTTATAATTTGTATTATGGAGAAAGGGGACGCCGAACCTGATGGAACTTTGCTCCAATCCAGCAGGGCTCTTGAGTTTTCTGGATGCAAACTTTTGCAGCTAGAGCAACTTTTGAATTAAATCGCCCCTGCCACCACCACTTTGAACAACTGGCCAAAGTCCATGCAGCACAAGTCCTCATGCTACTGCCTCTTTTTTGTTTCCTGGGTGCGATTGTTTTTGCAGAGGTTCTGACGTCGGGTGAACATTCCACCCAGAAGCTGTGTTTTACCTGAGGAGGAAGCATGAGTGAGTGCGAGAGAGAGAGAGATGGCTCGATGGCACAGGTCATCTGCAGTGAGAGCTGCCAGCGGCTGTCCTAGGAAAGCAGGTGCGCCGTTGCAGAGAAGGGAGGCCAGGTCTGCTGTGCTGAAGAAGGACCATGGCATCTAAATCCTGCTGGAAGAGCTGGAAGCAAAGGGGTCTCTCCAAGCTTGGAAGTTCCAAGGCAGGCATTTTGTGTCTGCGTCTCTTGCTGGATATTCTGTTTGTTTTGGCAACCAGGTTCCTCTCCATTGGTCCCCTTCCCTGTGCCCACATGGGAGGAAAGATGAGGTGGGAGGTGGCCAGGAGACCCCACGCTTAGAGGGTTTTATTCTTGGAAGGTTACCTCTTTGAGGAATGCAAGGACTTCTGTGTCCTGCCCAGCTGCATGGAGGCCTGGTGTATACCTAAGCTGGCACTGCAATGGTGGTGAGGAGGTTCCATTATCAAAGCCCATTGTTTAAGAAAGAAAGCAACACACACACACACACACACACACACACACTTTTTCAATGAAAGTGCCTCCATAGTAGCAACCACTGGGCCTCTCCTAGCCTTTGATTCTTCCAACAGGGAACTTGTGGCTTTATTCACAACAACTTACAATGAGATAGCACCTCTCACCGTAGGCGTGAAGTTATAAAACTTCTTGCTGTCTTGACTTGGGGTGCTCATGGCTTGGCCAGGAAAATCTGTGAGTTCCAGCAACCAAAGACCACAACTTACAGGGATTGCTTATCCTGGGATGTGCAAGAACTCATGCCCACTTTGGAGAATGGAAATCCAGCATTTGATGTGACCTTGGGAATGTTTATCCCAGGCTAGCTGATGGTGTGAAGTGACTCCAGGATTCAGAGCAAGAGGGTTCCCCAAGCCCATCTAGCAACGTATGTAGGCAGTCCGGGAGTTACTGAATAACACGTACTGTGTCTTGCTTGGCCTTCTCTGATTTTTGGAGAATGGGGGTGAGGGTGGGAGAAAGAAAGAGGTGAAGCCTTTTCATTTATCTGACTTCTGATATGTACGTCATCATATAGAGTTCATGCATAGGCCTTGGTTTGCTGCACACCTGTATTGCGTGGAAACCTAAGCACAAAGCACATAATTGTCTCAGAAAATTCTTGTGTTAATATTAGGTCTTCACATGATGCAGGTATAAAGTGAAGCAAGGCTTGTGCGTGGACAGCAGGAGCATAAATCTGAAGCAGCTAGCAGATGAATCACACGGCCATGTATTTAACCTACAGAATAAAAAGTTATCCCAACGCCAGGCATGGCTGCACCCAGTAGCAAAGCTGTCCCATTTTTTCCACTCCTGAAACATGCAAAACAGTTACCCAAAAATGTGCACATTTTAGCAGGCTGGTGGATGCTGTTCTGCATCTGTTGTGCAAAATGTAGCCTTCCCATTAATGCACAGAGGGGGATGTGTGTGTCTTTAAGCGACTTCTGATAGGCTCAGCAAAGGGAGGCTGCTTTGGGGTAAACCCCTCTGCTTCACAGCCTTCTTTTCTGATGCACATCTTAAGCCTAGTTCTCACAGATAGTAAAAGATTTTAAATGTTGCATGTTTTATTGCCTTTAATGTTGTGTTGCTAAAATTGTGAAGTTGCCTTGAAATAATGTAATGGGGGGTATTATATAAAAATAAAATAAGCCTATGGCTGGGCTGTACAACTTCAGACTACACTGAGAGGCTGAAAGGATTCCTCCTCCGTGCACCAGATGTTGGGAGATGATGGCTCTTTTAACCCAGTCTTTTTTCCTGCCATGCTTTATAACGTGCAGGAAACTGTACTGTGTGGTGGGGTATTCATTTCTAGACAAGCTAAAGTGGTACAGCTCAGAGCATATTTCCACCATTATGTTTACTGCTTGTGAGAACTAAAGGTGGTGGCAATTTCCTTTTGATCTGCTGATTTTGAGTGACGGTGGAGCAAAATCATTTTTTTAAACAGAAGATCTGGAGCTTTTGAAAACCCAAGGTGGTCTGTGTCTAACTAGAATAGGATTGGACGTGGTTTAGCAAGATCGTTATTGCGAGTTGATGGCTGTTGAGGTTGCCATTCTCTGTTCTGGGGTGTTTTAATGTGGGCTTAGTTTCAGCATTTGAGTACATCTGTGGTCATAACAATGGGGCGGAGAGTGAGATCTCAGAAAAAAGTTACATTTGATGACCAGCATTTAACAGGCACTGACTGATCTGTGAATAAATTTTACTCTTACTTTCTGAGTTGCTGCTTAGTTGTTGTGCATAGCATGTGATTATATCATTCAGATCTTTACAATCGTGTTCTCTTCCTCCTTCCATTGTGCTTCATAAGAGCTACAATCCTGCACCATATAGTGGCAGCAGCAAGAGGATTATAGCCGTACCCAACCCTCATGGTAAAATTCACAGGAAGCAGATCCATCCCTCATGATCCCCTCCAAACATTACCTGAGCAGGAATAGGAGTAGCTGTGCTGCTGCTTGTAACAAATACAGATTACACTCTATATTGGCTGTTTCCTGGTGAAATGGCTTGCTCTGGTGTTGTGCAAGAATTAGAGAACCCCCCCAAAAAAAAATAATCCTATGACACAACTGCATTTGGAGGTGGTCACACAGAATGGCAACCAACATGAATGTACTTCAGTAATGAAGAAGGCGTTCAAAGTTTTATTAGCTTGAAAAACTCTTGGAGTGTTTACAGAAGCCTGCAATGAAGGGACTGGTGTTGGATGGGAGTCCTCTATTCCATCTTACTTACAGATGCTCTGCATCGTGTACCCTTTACCTCCCAGAAAGGAAGAACCTGCCGAGAAAATGGAAGTTCTACAGCAAGTTCTAGAAGATGCTAAACTTGTGGTGGGGAATAGCTGTGCTTTAGAATCCCTTTGAGCCTCCAGACCTGCAATCCTTCAAATCTTCCACTGCAGCTGTGCCTGTGTCTTCTCTGACGCAGCCCTGACGTCCAAGTCATCCAGCTCTTCTCCGCTGTGCTTCGTCCTCCTCCCCCTGCCCCTAAGGGGCATCCCTTTTGCTGGAAATAATTGGCACTGTTTTGAAACATGCGTAGAACAGTTGTCTGTGTGAAACTATCCTTCCCCTTGAGTGTTACATTTAAAAGAAGTGGCCTACTTAGTCTTAGCAGGCGCAGAACAGATGGGATTCATTTGGTCCTCCAGAAGTTGCTGGACTACAACACCCATCACCCCTGCCCTGCTTACTGGGGCTGATGGGAGTTGTAGTTTAGTAGCACCTGGAGGCTCAAAGGTTTGCTACTCCTGCTGCAGAGCAAGCATTCTCCAAAATGCCAAGGGCTGGGTCACCTTCGTTCCCCCACCCCCTGCAATAAAACTAAAGGGACACTTGACTTAAATGTTTTGTAGCACTGCCCATTCCAGAACAGGCATCTTTTTTGCCGCCTCCAAGGTAGCTCAATTCATACAGCCTCCAGACATCCCCTTCCTGCTTTCTTCCAGGCTGTTTTTTTCCATAGCAATGACTTCTGCAAGTTGCTCGGCATAGTAAATTAGCTGTGTGCAGCAATCCTTATTCTTCCCTGGAGAAGGAGGGGCTACTGTAGCGCCTACACCCCTCAAAGTTATTTGCAGCCAGAGAGAAAGGCTAGTGCTGCAGAGGGAGGGGGCAGTAGCTTCAGTTCAATAAGGCACAATTCAGCCCCTCCTCTCAGAGCATGTTCCTATGCCCTCAAAGTTTTTCCCTTCAAAACCCTCCATGGCCTTACACTTCCCTCTATGTGCTTTATTTCTTGGCACATTCCTTCGTGTGACCTTTGACCTCGACCTTACCTCTCTACCCAAAATTACAGCCTTTTCCCTTTAGTGGGAGAGAGGCATTTCCAGGCAACCTCCCTTAGAAGAGTCATCATTTCCTCCTCCTCCCACCACCAGTCACTGCCCTGTAACAAAGCCAGCTTGAAATAATTGCATATTCTTCCCATGCCTCTAAATTCTCCCTTTCCCGTGTTGTTCCCTTGCATCTGCACTGCACGTCAGCCCCCTGAAGCCATGGACCTGTTATTTGCAAAGTGACATATATGGATAGATGGTGGTATATGAAGAATGGTCATCGTCCCGCACACACTGGGCAGCCAAAGAAAACCTTCAGAGCTGCCCAAAGGGGGAAAGACGCAGTTGTTGTTTGAAATGCAAAGTGTGTCCACTGCTGGTTGCGTGAAGCCCGAGAAGGTCAGGGTGTGCAGGGAAAGTACTCTGAGTTCTCCCAATGTTAACAGGGCGCCTTGCAAAGTGATGCATCAGAAGCTTGTGCTTTTTAATGAGCACAGGGACCTCATGCAGAAGCTGAGCGAAGCACAATCCTCTTGACTCCCCAGAAGTGTCCTCTTTGGAGCCAAACCACTGGGCTCAGCCATAGCTGAGGGGAGCGTTGCAGAGTTCCCACACTGAGTCAGGCTGGCCAATGCCTGGGCTACAGAGCCATGACGTCACCTGAAGGGGTCCTCAGTGGGTTTCTTGCTCTGGCATCTTCAGAAACAAAACCGAAGAGGGATCTCAGTGCCTGTGTCTGCAAGGCTATCTTGATCTTGGTCTAGAAGCCTGTAGCCTTCATAGTTGAGAGAGGAGGTCTTCGTTTCTCTGGTACAGAATATACCTCTGTGAAAAGCTTGAAGGTAGATAGCAGCTGCTGAACAATGGGAACAGGTGGTAGAGGACAGTATTAAGGCCCTTGGTGATCTCCTAGGATGGATTGCCATCCTACCAAAGCTGAATCCTGAGTTGGTTTTGAGACATGGAACACAGGAAGCTCCCTTATCCCAAGTCAAACCATGTCTTCATCTGGTATTGCCTACTCTGGCTGGACAGTGGCTCTCCAAGATTTCCAGTGGGGTCTCATCCTGCCCTATCTGGAGATCCTGGGGATTGAACCTGGACCTTCTCCATTCAGAGCAGATGCTGTACCATAGAGCTAGACACGCACACATCCCTCTCTAATTCCTGGAGCTTCAGGATTCCTTCTGCAGCGTTATGCACACCCTCCATCAGGCTCTTTGGCACTTCCTAATGCCCTTTCATGGCTGGTTTATCATCGTCTGGGTGCTGTAAGCCAGCAATGTCAATTTCTATGTTTTGCCCAACTGGTAGAAATAACTTCTGCCCCCTTTTTCAGAACGTTGCCTGTGGTCCTCCAAAAAGCTGTGACCATCACCACCACCATTGCCCCAAGCACTCTGTGGCCATCTGAGAATGCCAGGTGCAGCATCATAGGACAGAGCATCAATCACTGTCTTAAGGAGCTCTTGGCGTCCCCAATTTCCTCTTACTGGGTGCAGCAGAGGGCAGGGTGGTCCAGTTTCCAAAGCTGCCACCTCTTCTTCATTTCGGATTTCACCTGGATGAAAAGAGAGCATAAGAACAGCCTCCTGAATCAGGCCAGATATACAACTGAGAAGCTAAGCAAAAACCTTCTAAAACGGAATAAAATATTCCCAAAACAGTAACAATTAAAAACATCTAAAAGCTGTTTCAGTTAAAAGCAACTGCGATTCAAAACATCCTTCCACCCACTGATCTTGGGGTTGCCAGAATCAGTATTCTTCAGCCACCAAGTATGCTTGGGTAAACAGGAATGTTTTCAAATTCCTTCCAGAAAGCTAATAATGATGGGAGTCAAGCACACCTCACCAGGGAGGGCATTTCACAACCAGGGAACCACCACCAAAAAGGCCCAGTCAGCACCCACCAGACATCTCTTGGTGATGTCAGCAGCAACAAGTCCTCATCTGCCAATCAGAGGCTCCAATGGGTAAGACTGATCAGGGATTAGTATGAGCTGTATAAGATTGCATGCCCAAGAATGACTGGATCATCTCAGCCAGGGTGGGTGGTGGGGACATTGCTTACCTCCTTATTTGCAAAGCAATACAAGACAGCAACCAGGAATCCCTGCAGTAGATGAGAGAGAGAGAAGGAAGCATGAGTTTGCAATAGCAAACAGAAACCTGTTGGAAAACAGGGCCAAAGCCTGATGGCTTTTGCCAAACAATTTATTTCTGCACACTGCTGCCACATACATTCTCCAACAAACTTTCCCCTTTAGGGTGGAAGTGGGAAATAGGGGTGGTGGTGGTCAGGAAACAAGTAAGCAACCATGTCAGAAAGCAGGTGATCCAAGCCAGGTGCTCCCAAACTCACCTGAAAGGAGTTGAGGAAGAGAGTGAAGAAGACTTTGATGTAGCGCAGCACTCCTGTAGTTTGCTCGTCTGTGACAAAAATGAAGACTACTTCATGGATCCCAAAGAGAGGGACAAGGGTGAGGGTGGCTTTGGCCAGCCTGGAAGGGACAACACCAATCAGGAGATGAAACTTAAGTTCCTGAGTTCAAAACTCGGGCTTTTCTTTGGGGTTTACCCGGCGGACAAACTCACCGCAGTTTGTAGTCTGCATAGCCCTTTTGATTGGCTCGCAGCTTGGCCAGGATCACTTTGAGGATCTGCATGAAGATCAGCAGGTTGATCTGGGAAGAGACACAGTGGTGAGTTAATCAAAGCTTGGAAGCAACAAGCCCCTTGCTCACAAAAAGATGCTAGCAAGAAGATAAGACATTGCAGCTGGGAAGACTGTGCCATGTTCTTTCTCCCCCCTGTAGATTTTAGGGAAGAGCCATAGCTCAGGGGGTAGAGCATCTGCTTTGCATGCAGAAGGTCCCAGGTTCAATCCCTGACATCACTAGGAGAGACGCCAGCCTGAAACCTTGGGAGAGTTGCTGCCAGTCAGAGTAGACAGTACTGAGCTAGTCTGACTTGGTATAAGGCAGCTTCCTGTGCAGCATTTGAATGGGGGGTGAGAGACGCAACATATTGCCAAGCTATACTGCTTTGACACGGCTGGCAAAGGTGTTGCTCTTTCTGAGTACCAAAAGCCAGCCAGACTCCTTACCACCACCACCACCAGAAAGGCACTGTCCTCCCCCTCTCGCCCCATCTCAAGCTAGGCAAGAGGAACAAGGGGGAGGCACTTACCACAGAGGCTAGCAAAATAGGGATGCGAATAATCCACCAGTAATTCATGTTCTCGTTCAATGCCCAGCACCTGCAGCACAAAACAGGGAGGAGATCAGCATCATTCCAGAGGGGTTAATGGAACAGGCAGGAAAACAGCTCTGTGGGAAAGATGGCAAGCAGGGCTGCTCCGTCAGCTCCACTGAGAAGCCACAGAAGACTGTGGGAGACATGTCACCTTGTTCAGTTATTGACCTGCATCTTTTTTCCCCTGTTTGACTGTATAACATAAAATCCCTCCCCGTGCCAATCAGCCCAAATTCCCCATCCCAGTACCACCACACTCACTCTGCATTCTCCTTCAGGTA
Source organism: Podarcis vaucheri (assembly GCF_965113315.1). Taxonomy (NCBI): domain Eukaryota; kingdom Metazoa; phylum Chordata; class Lepidosauria; order Squamata; family Lacertidae; genus Podarcis; species Podarcis vaucheri. Next base: position 36,898,222 of record NC_138752.1, read on the forward strand.
CTTGGCAGCCATCCACGGCACCACAAAAGCCACAGGGGTTCCTGCAAGTCACACAGCAAAAGCTCTGGAAAAAACCAAACACTCACTGGAAGTCGAGAAGCAAGCTAGGTCCACCCCACTGCATTTCTGGGTTAAAAGGCACTGTCTCCACCCCCAAGGTTCTCCCCGGACACTGAGGTCCAGGGCCGAGGGCCTTCTGGCAGTTCCCTCTCTGCGAGAAGCCAAGTTAAAGGGAACCAGGCAGAGAGCCTTCTTGGTAGTGACACCTGCCCTGTGGAATGCCCTCCTACCACATGTCAAAGTGAACAACAACTACCAGACTTTTAGAAGACATCTGAAGGCAGCCCTCTTTAGGGAAGCTTTGAATGTTTAATAGACTATTGTATTTTAATATTCTGTTGGAAGCCGTCCAGAGTGGCTGGGGAAACCCAGCCAGATGGGCGGGGTATAAATTAAATAAATATTATTATTATTATTATTATTAATAATAATATTAATAATAATAATAATAATAATATCCCTTCTTCAGCATCCCAAATCAAGCACCGTACATCAAGGGGTCTTCAGCCCAGCAAAGGTTCATCAATAGCCAAGATGCTGAGCTTCCTATTCCCTACCTTGACTCAGCCGTTGAGCCCAAATGGGCAAATTGCCCAGGTAATGCAATTGCTGCAGCTGGAGTTCCAAAATTAACACTGTGTATAAAATAGTGTCCTTTGCTTAAGTTCAATTCTCAAGATTCGGAATTGTCCCCCCCCAAAAAAAAAAATCACAATGGATGAAAAGAAGATAGATTGAAGCTGGGGGTAAGAACTGTAGACTGTTCCCAGTGGGACTGGTAGGGCAAAAGGCAGGGAGCCCAACAGTAGGGGGAACCAGATCCCATGGTAGGGAGAGCCAACTAATGCTAGCTTTGAGCAAGATTATAGGTCCTGGGCGGCTTTTCCTTAAAATAAAACGAAGTGTGCTTAACAATGTATTGTATGCACTGGCCCCAGTATTAGCAAGTGCTTCCCAGCCCAATTCTTCCTTACCCCAGCCCAAGTACAGGTACAGAGTGTAGTAATTCTTCTCTGAAAACACAGCTCCAATCAGAAGCTTGTACAGGTAGACCGCCTCCGCAAGAAACCAATAATGATTGGCCAGAATACAGTACTGCATCACGACTTGAGCCACTCGACAACCAATCGCAGCCTAGAATAAGAGAGCCAATCAGTGTCTAATAAGAACACTTCCCAGCACTTATGAAAAACATGGAAATAATACAGTAATACACATATTGATGGCATTTCAATCATCATTGTTATTCCAGTTATTTTTGTCATTTTAATTTTTGCTGTTCTTGTTTCAATGATTATTATACCCGTTTACAGCTTGGTTTTTAAAAAAATAAAATTAAGTTTTCAAAAGACACATCAATAAAAATTAGAACCATTTAAAGCAGCTACTTAAAAAGCCAACAAGGAAGGGGGCTTAACTCAGCAGCAACAGAACATCTGCATTGCATTCAGAAGGTCCAGGTTCAATTTCTGTCATCTCCAGGAAGGGCTAGGTGGGTCCCCTGCCTGAGAGTGCTGGAGAGGGGCTGCCTGTCAGTGTACACAATACTGAGCTAGATGGACCAATAGTCTGACTCAGTATCACATGGCTTCCTATGTTGTTGGACTAGAATATCCATCATCATTGACCAATGGCCCTGCAGTCCGGGGCTGGTGGGAGTTTCAGCTTCACTGTCCAGCTAGTATCTTAAGTGGGGCACGGTTAAAAAAGATGGGGCTTCATTTTTTTTCCCAGCACCCCAAGCACTTTACATGAAGAGGTTTTCAGCAAAGGTTCCCAAGATGCTGAGCTCCATGCTGCCTTCCCTGACTGGAGGAAGAGGAGAGGACAGAGGGTGAAGAAAGAGCTGTGAGGACCTAATTCCCATCCTTTGGACCTCCTGGGAAACTCAGCAAACCTACTGTACCTGGAACTGGGTGTGGAGAGTACAGCTGAATGGGACACAGCTTTGGGTAGCCTGTAGAAGCAACATGCCAAGCCTATAAAAGGCAAGTCTAGAGTGAGAGACTAGGGCGCTGTTTCCAGAAGTCTTCTCATTGGGAGACTTTTGTGGGTGAGCTGAGAGTTTGTTTGAACCCTTCATGGGAACCCGGAAGCTGAACAGGAGGGTTTATCAGAAGGAAAATGAATTGATTATGATTTTTATACATTAGCAACTTTGGATTAATGCAACATTTTTATATGTAACTGTGCATTTTTTGTAATATTTTGTTTTGTGTTGTCTGTTACAGTTTTTTTGTACACCACTCAGAGATATTTTTAATAAATGAATTAGGGGGGGAAACCCAGAGTCCTTTTTGTTGGGGATAATTCAGATGGAAATTCCCAAGTGTCAAGAAAGGTTATTTATGTATGCCACTAATGCAGCTTGTGTTTTGTTAGCCCAAAAAGGGAAAATGAGCGAAGTCCCAACTAAAGAAGAATGGCAACTTAAACTGATGGAATATGCTCAGCTTGCAGACCTAACATATAGAATAAGAGAACAAGAAGTACATACGTGTAAAGAAGATTGGAAAATGTTTATTGAATATATGGAGGGAAATTGTGTATATTTGAAAACGTGGACAGTGTTAAGATAAATTCAACAGGAATCATACTTGCCTCGTGGCTCAGCAAGGCCTCCCAGTCGGACACCTGGAACGTCTCCCTTCTCCACATCTGCTCCAGCAATGCATCCTTCACGATCACAGAGATGGCCCGTAGCCCGAAGGAGGCGAAGAGGTTTGCGTGGATGTAGTTCCGGGTGCAGCGAAGCTTCCTGGGGGGTGAAAAGGACATTGCACTGGGTACCCAATGTGGGCAAGGTGGGATGCTGTCCACTTGCTGGTGACCCAGTAGCTCTGCACCACTCTATAATTGCTTTAAAAACACAAGCCTTCCAATGAAGCTGGTGTAAAACCTATTGACGGTCAGAGCAGCTCAGGAGTGGAACCAATTGCCTGGAGGGGTGGTGGGCCCTCCCTTGCTGGAGATCGTCATGCAGGGGTTCAACTCAAGCCAGGCTGCCAAAGAAGATCCCTGCCCAAAGCAAGACTTGTAAGCTCCTGATCAGAAACTCCCTGGCGCATCCAATCCCAGCAGGTCCCTGTTGAACCTAATATGGCTCATGGGCCAGAGGTTCCCCCATGCCTTGGTGTTGACAGTATCAAGCTGCATGGACCAGTGGTCTGTCTCAATGCAAAATGCTTCCTACATATCTTAGTCATAGGCTAGATCAGTGGTCAGAAACCTTTTTCAGCTGTGGGACGGTCCACCGTCCCTCAGACCATGTGGTGGGCCAGACTATATTTTGGGGGGGGAATGGAAGAATTCCTATGCCCCACAAATAACCCAGAGATGCATTTTAAATACAAGGACACATTCTATTCATGTAAAAACATGCTGATTCCTGGACTGTCTGTAGGCCGGATTTAGAAGGCGATTGGGCCACATCCGGCCCACAGGCCTTATGTTGCCTACCCCTGGGCTAGATGGACCCAGTAGAAAAGCAGCTTCCTGTGATCACAGACATTGCTGGACACAGTCCTGTGTATGTTGAAGGGGTCGCCATGTGCCTATCCAAAATTATAGCAGCCAAATGCTGTGGATTTTTCTTCTCTCTCTCTTCCTTGCACACCTGCTGAACCTGACCAGACTGCACACTTGAGAGAGAAAGTGAGAGGCAAAGGCGTCCATCACCATCCCACAGGGTCTTTCGCTCTGAGCCGGGATGCAGTACCTGAAGACTGTAAGGATGAGCAGAGCCAAGACCAGGGCCAGCAGAGAGAGGGAGTAGCCCACGGTGTAGAGGACCTTGAAGCTGACCATCAGGCGGTAGGATGATTCCTGTACAGGAGAGGAGGCCCCATCAGACAAGCCAAGGCAGCCCATTTCCACTCTTTTCCGGACGCATCCAGCCCATTGGGGAAGATGCAACTGGGAGCATCGGAGGGCAGGGACAGTGGCGCCATCAGGGTAGGCCTTTGGGGCAGAGATCCGGGCCCCATTCAGCAGAACAAGCAGGAAGGCCCTCAGACACTGCCAGCTAGGCTTCCCATGTTTAGAAGCAAATGACATGTCATTATGAGCTTCACGGAGGGCCAGCAAATCCCAGCAGGCTCCCCTTCTCACCTCTCCAGTGTTGCCATCCACCTCTTCCTTGCACTGGGAATGGTCCCGCCAGAGCTCTGTCCCGTTCAGCATCGCCCAGTGGCCATCAGGCCCACACTTGCGGCTCACCATACCATGTTTAACTGCGAGTAAAAAAAAGGCCAGACATTGTCAGGCTGACATGTTTGGAAATGTCAACGCTTAGCATCACTGTGCAGAACATACATCCACTGAAAGCAAGACTTGCTGGCATGAGCTAAGCTGCAAAACAACGTCAAACCTAACATTATGTGTCAGGGGTTTAGGAGCAGAGGCAAGGGCAAGGGAGGAAACAGAGAGCGAAGGGGAGGAGGCAGAAGAAAAGATGAGTGATGACGACGACCCGAGATCTCCGAGTCTTTCCAGTGAATCAGAGGATTCACAGAAAGGAGCACCAGTGGCCAGGGCAAGGGGGGAGTCTAGGGGGGCACCCCAGGAAGATAGAGCCAGAGGGGACTCAGAGGAGAGCAGTTGGAAATCGGGACCAGCGTCACCGCCAGAGAGCAGGGAAGAGGAAGGGAGCCAGGGGGCAAGCGCTGGCAGCTCACCACAGGAGGGAGGGCATGAGTCAGGAGTGGCCACACCTCCATCGGGGAGCGAAGAAACGGTTAAGAGGAAAGTGGAAGGTTGGGCGCGCGCGCCAAGTTCAAATGCAGAGGAAGGCGGCGCAGTAAGCAGCCCGGAAAGGGAGCCAGGTCCTAAAGCCCGGCGCAAGGAGGCAGGAGGGTCCGGGTCAGCGTCAGAAGAATCCCGGAAGGAAGAAGCCCCGGGGGGTAGAGGGACCCAGAGGAGGACAGTCAGGCGGAAAAGGTGGAGCAGGGCTAGGATATTAAGTTGGTGCGCACGGGGCGGAGACTCAGACGGAGCTTCGTCGATCTAGCTACTAGACGTAGAGTTGCGCGCAGCAGCGTGAGAATGGAAACTGTAATTCAATAAAGACTTTTACTTAATGATCGCTGGCTAGCGTGATCCTCTGTGAGCTAGGATCTTCAAGCAGCTCTGACAGTAAGCTCCGTCTCAAAATTGTGGGCATCTACAGCCCCGAGGAGGGGAGAGAAACAGGTGCCTACTAGTGAGCTCACGAACAGCAGACGACATGACGGCTGAGCAGCAGATAGAGGAACTCAGAAAAGCAGTGGCACAACTGAATGCCGAGGCTCTCGCATCCAGGAAGAGAGAGGAGGAGGCAGCTGCCGCCTGCAGGGATCTCCAGGTCAGGTTAGACGTGCTGACGAAGCAGACACCCCGGCAGGAGGGAATTGGGTTGGCGAGACGAACAGGCGGGCTGGTCTCTCACTTCGATGGGAACCTGCAACAGTATCCCAACTTTAGAGCAGACGTACTGTGCGCACTGCAACTGCTGCATAAAGACTTTAGAGATGAGCAAGAGAGAGTGGGATTCATCATGTCCCATTTGCATGGGGATGCTAAAGCATGGCTACGCAATTTATGGAGAGATAAGGATCCGGCGCTCCAGAATGCAGATGCCTTTATTAAAGCGATGGATGGGTGTTTTTTATCAAGTATTGACGTGGATCTTGCCCGGAAGGAGGTGCATGGACTAAGACAAGGGAGGGCCAGCGTCAGACAGTACCATGCCCGCTTTTTCGCCTTGGTCAGTGCCCTGGAATGGGACAGAGATTCGGCCCCGGTAAGAGACCTCTTTTGGGAGGGGCTGCACAGCTCGATTAAAGATGAGATCGCGAGGGGGGAGAGACCCCGAACCACCCAGGAGGTCGTTCAGAGGGCACTGGCAGTGGGGGTGAGGCTGGAAGAACGTCCGTGGAGCAGGGACGAAGGGCGTGGAGGGCGCGAACCAGCCAGGGGCCCCTCCTTCCTTCCCAGAGAAGCAGCGTGGGCGCAATCCACGCCTCCGCCAGGAGGAGGAGCCGAACCTATGGAGGTTGGAGGTGCAAGGGCTCAGTCAGCAACCAGAGCCCTAGCACCGGCAGCAGTGAAAGCGAAGCCTCCTAGAGGGAACAGGAAGTGTTACGTCTGTGAGGAGCCAGGGCATATGGCGAAAGAGTGTCCCCAGAGGCTCCACAAGCTCACTGCAGCCTCAGCAATGGTGACTGCAGCAACGCAGCAAGGAGGACCACAGCAGGGAAACGAAGCAGTCTGGCTGGAGGAAGAGGCCCTGGGGCCCAGCCAGACGTGTTAGTGACGCAGTCCCCAGAGATTTTACAGCCCGTGAACCCCCTCCCGCCCAAACCAGTGGTGAGGCTCACCGCATCTCTCCAGCTGCCCAATGGAATCACCATGGACGTGCCAATTACTATCGACTCGGGCAGCAACGCGGACTTTATAGGGCAGGAGTTTGTCGACAAGCACGCTATACAGTTGCTGCCGGCCACACTGCCCCTGCAGGTTGTCATGGTGGATGGCAGGGAGTTGCTAGGGGGGCAAGTGGTGAAGCAGACGCCGCCAATGGCGATGCGACTTGGGAATCACAAAGAAATCATCAGCTTCAATGTCACTCAACTATCAGATACGCCCATTGTATTGGGAATGAGTTGGCTGGACAAGCACAGCCCGACGCTGGCTTGGTACCAGAGGCAGCTGATCTTCGGCTCTTCCTTTTGTGCTGAACACTGCATCGTGCCCCGGCAGGAAGGAGAGGAAGAGGAGTCACAGCTGCTGCTAGGCACGCTGCAAGCGATTCCCCACAAGTATGCAGAATTTTTGGAAGTTTTCTGCGAGAAGGAGGCGGACAGGCTACCCCCTCACAGACCATATGACTGCAAAATTGACCTGCTTCCGGGGGCGGCGCTGCCTAAAGGGAAACTGCATTCCATGTCAGAGGACGAGCTGCAGGAACTCAAAGAGTTCCTAGATCATAATTTGGAGCGCGGTTTCATCCGAGAGTCCAAGGCAGCGGGGGGCAGTCCTGTATTCTTTGTTAAAAAGCGAGACACGCCCCAAAAAAGACTGGTCGTGGACTATCGCATTTTAAACAATGGGACCAAGCCGTCGGACTTCCCCATGCCCCGAATAGACGACCTCCTGGCGAAGGTGCGGAAGGGAAAAGTGTTCACCAAGTTAGACCTGCGAGGGGCGTACAACCTCATTCGCATGCGGGAGGGAGATGAGTGGAAGACGGCCATGTTCACGCCACTGGGTACCTACGAATACAGAGTTATGCCTTTTGGATTGCAAAATGGCTCCCACGTTTTTCAAGCTTTCATGCATCACGTGTTGGCGGGACTTCTCTACAAGACGTGCGTCTGTTTCTTAGATGACATCCTGATCTTTTCAGAATCGCAGCAGGAGCATGACAGACACGTCAAGGAAGTGCTGACCAGACTAAAGCAACATAGGCTCTACGCCAAGCTGGAGAAGTGCCAATTTGACGTGACGGAGGTGGATTTTCTGGGCTACAAGTTGTCTGACAAGGGGCTCGCCATGGACAGCGCCAAGGTTCGAGCGGTATTGGATTGGAAGAGTCCACGCAACCGGAAAGAGGTCCAAAGGTTTGTCGGCTTTGCGAACTTCTATCGCAAGTTTATCAAGGGCTTCGCTATGCAGACAGCGGCCATCACAGACACGCTTAGCTCCAAGAAAAAGAAGTTCGTTTGGACAGAGGAGGCGGAGCAGTCTTTTCAGGCACTCAAGCGTCTCTTCGCGTCGGAAGAGCAGCTGCTTCACGTCAACCCCAGCAGGCCGATGAGGGTGGAGACAGACGCCTCGGACAGAGCCGTGGGGGCGGTCCTGCTGCAAAAGGACCAGCAGGGGGTGTGGCGGCCGGGAGCGTTTTACTCCAGGAAGCTCAGCAAGTCCGAGCAGAACTACACCATCTGGGACAGGGAGTTGCTGGCCATTCATGCAGCGTTCAAAGCGTGGAGGCACTTCCTGATCGGCGCCAAGCACACGGTGCAGGTTTGCACGGACCACAAGAATCTGGAGCACTGGCGCACGGCACAGTTCCTAAACCAGAGGCAGATACGTTGGGCTGAGTTTTTTGCGAACTTCGACTTCCGCATAGAGTATGTCCCGGGGGACACTAACATCATGGCGGACGCCCTCTCCCGTAAGCCACAGTATCTGGAGGACGCAACGCCAGCGGCCGCCATGCACATCTTCGCACCAACAGTATGGGCGTGCGCCGCGGCCACCGTGGACCTGGAGGCGGTGCGGCGAGCGTTGCAGGATGACTCCTTCGCGCAAACAAAGATGGCAGAGGTGCAAAGGGGCAAGGCTGAGGCCGACGGTTTCCAGCTACGAGATGGATTGCTCATCCGTAAAGGGGCCATCTACGTACCGGGAGACGACCTTCGCGCCAAGGTGCTGCAGCAGCTGCACGACGCGCCCACGGCCGGGCACTTTGGCAAGGAGAAGACGGTGGAATTAGTCGCCAGAGACTTCTGGTGGCCTGGAATGAGAGGGGAGGTCGCAGACTACGTGGCGAGGTGTGATACCTGCCAGAGGGCCAAACCAGTGCACAGACCGCCGGCAGGACTGTTGGAACCGCTGCAAACTCCGGTCGAACCTTGGGAAAGGGTGGCTCTGGACTTTGTCACAGATCTGCCCAGCTCGAGGGGCAAGACGGCAGTGCTGGTGGTGGTGGACCTGTTTTCCAAGATGGCACATTTCATTCCGTGTGCGAAGGTGGCCACGGCGGAGCAAACCGCCAAACTGTTCATAGACCACGTGTTCAAGGTTCACGGTCTGCCGCGGTCTATTCTGTCCGACCGCGGGCGGCAGTTCATCTCGAATTTCTGGCAGAAGCTGATGGGCTTCCTAAACGTCAAGATCAACCTGGCGTCGGCGAGACACCCGCAGACCAACGGGCAAGCGGAGCGGGTCAATGCCATCATGCAGCAGTACCTGAGATGCTATGCGAATCAACAGCCTGCGACGTGGGTGGATTACCTGCCGCTTGCCGAGTTCGCCTACAACAACACGAAGCACGTGTCCACGGGGGTCACGCCGTTCTTCGCCAACAACGGGAGGCACCCCAGAACCTTCCCGGGACTGGAAAGAATGGGGGAGGGGGAGCCGCAGACAGCAGATGCGTTCGCGTCGGAGCTGCAGGAAGTCCACGATCAGCTGAGGCGCCACCTGGAGCTGGCCAAACACGCATACAAGGTACAAGCGGACAGGCACAGAAGGGTTGGCGAAGAGCTCCACGTGGGAGACTGGGTCTGGTTAGCAGCCCACGCAGTGCCGGCCAGGTCGTTGGCCAAGAAGAAACTAGGGCATAAACAACTGGGGCCCTACCAAGTCGAAGAGCAGGTCAACCCGGTAGCTTTCAGACTGGCACTTCCGGAGGGTTCCAGAATGCATCCGGTGTTCCACAGATCGGTGCTCACTCCCTACAAGGCACCGCACAGGTTCCAGGAACCCGGAACGGCGCCGAGTCCGGTCAGAGACAGAACGGGGCACGCGGGAGTGGCACAGAAGGAGCGCATCAATGACGTCACGGAGATTTTGGACTCCAGATGGGGGGAAGAGGGGGTAGAATACTTTCTCGCCAAGGAGGGCACCCCGGCCAGTGCGAACAGCTGGGTGCCGGGCTACGCCTTGGACGAACCTCTACTCAAAGACGAGTTTCATGCCCTCTTCCCACATAGACCTATGCCAGCAGACTTTTTCGACGACTGGCTTTTCACGCCCACGCTTTCGGCCAGCACTTTCCGGGGGTTCGACTCGGACGAGGACCCGACACAAGACGTCCGTTCCCCGGAGGGGTCACCCTCGGGATCTGCATCAGAACCCTCGTATTGGTGGGACGATAGACCAGAGGAGCAGTTCCGCAGAAGGTGGCTGGAAGGCCCAGGACGAGCAACGCCGCCAGGAGGAAGTGAGGGAGAGACGGACATGGACGTTTTCGGGGACGACCCTGGTTTCGAGCACGGCGGCACAGAGATGGAAGCGGAGGTGACCGTCGTCGACGAGAGCAGGGAGGGAGACCCGCGAGACTTCAGATGGAGGCCCGCCACGGGAAGCGAACGATATCCGACGTTCGTCCCTTTGCAACAGCAGACCCCAGCTCCAGCACCGGAAGGAGGGGAGGGGGGAATGGGGGGCTTCGAGGGGGGGATGGATGTCAGGGGTTTAGGAGCAGAGGCAAGGGCAAGGGAGGAAACAGAGAGCGAAGGGGAGGAGGCAGAAGAAAAGATGAGTGATGACGACGACCCGAGATCTCCGAGTCTTTCCAGTGAATCAGAGGATTCACAGAAAGGAGCACCAGTGGCCAGGGCAAGGGGGGAGTCTAGGGGGGCACCCCAGGAAGATAGAGCCAGAGGGGACTCAGAGGAGAGCAGTTGGAAATCGGGACCAGCGTCACCGCCAGAGAGCAGGGAAGAGGAAGGGAGCCAGGGGGCAAGCGCTGGCAGCTCACCACAGGAGGGAGGGCATGAGTCAGGAGTGGCCACACCTCCATCGGGGAGCGAAGAAACGGTTAAGAGGAAAGTGGAAGGTTGGGCGCGCGCGCCAAGTTCAAATGCAGAGGAAGGCGGCGCAGTAAGCAGCCCGGAAAGGGAGCCAGGTCCTAAAGCCCGGCGCAAGGAGGCAGGAGGGTCCGGGTCAGCGTCAGAAGAATCCCGGAAGGAAGAAGCCCCGGGGGGTAGAGGGACCCAGAGGAGGACAGTCAGGCGGAAAAGGTGGAGCAGGGCTAGGATATTAAGTTGGTGCGCACGGGGCGGAGACTCAGACGGAGCTTCGTCGATCTAGCTACTAGACGTAGAGTTGCGCGCAGCAGCGTGAGAATGGAAACTGTAATTCAATAAAGACTTTTACTTAATGATCGCTGGCTAGCGTGATCCTCTGTGAGCTAGGATCTTCAAGCAGCTCTGACATTATGTAACATACATTCAACAAACACACAAAACATAACCGGCTATGCACAGCCGGTTATGTTTTGTGTGTTTGTTGAAGAAATGAGCTAAGCTGAAGGGAGGAAGGGAGACTCCAATCCTCTGAGGGATCATAACAATAGGGCCAAGCAGTAGGACCCAGAGGGAGAGCTGGGCTCCAACCACCCCAGCACAGTGAGTCAGGCACTATCATTTATATATTCAGAGGTCACAGGGCTACTGTCAGAAAGGACAGCCCAGTGTCAGAGCTCCCCTTGTGCATTTTGTAACATCTAGTTCAACTTATCACGGCCTAGGACCCTCGTACCTACGAGACCGCCTCTCCCGGTATGCCCCACAGAGAGCCTCAAGGTCCATAAATAGCAACACCCTAGTGGTCCCGGGCCCTAAGGAAGTTAGATTGGCTTCAACCAGAGCCAGGGCCTTTTCAACACTGGCTCCGGCCTGGTGGAACGATCTGCCTCATGAGACCAGGGCCCTGCAGGATATGATTTCTTTCCGCAGGGCGTGTAAGACAGAGTTGTTCTGCCTGGCCTTTGGCTTGGAGCCAATTTGATTCACTCCCCCTCTTTCTTTTTTCTTTTTCCTTTCTCCTCCTGTGATGAGGCTGCATTTTAATATTTTAATGTTTCAATATTTTAATTGTATTTTAATCTTGTTTTTAAGTTGTATTCATTCAACTTGTTTTTATTATTGCTTGTTAGCCACCCTGAGCCCAGCCTTGGCTGGGGAGGGTGGGGTATAAATAAAAATTATTATTATTATTATTATTATTATTATTATTATTATTATTATTATCTGGTCCTGACAGTGTGGCTGTTTCTCTACTCCATTATCACTAGCAGTTGTTGGTGTGGGTGGAGAAAAAACCTATTATTATTCATTCATTCATTCATTCATACCCTGTCCATCTGGCTGGGTTTCCCCAGCCACTCTAGGTAGCTTCCAGGAAAATATTAAAATACAATACTTCATCAAATATTAAAAGCTTCCCTAAACAGGGCTGCCTTCAGATTATAGTGATGTCAGGATGCAGGACAAGTTGTAACTAGCCATTACAAAGGTGAAAATGAGAACCCCAGCAATGTTTTCAACAGCAGCAGGATGCTACAAAATGGGTTTAATCTGAAACATCAGCACCAAGGACAGCGACTCTTCCCAATTTCCTGCTTGATTTACAGTTGATGCAAAATGATGCCTGCTTTGATTTATGGAACAAAGAGGCAACCTTGCGTCATCCAAACGTTCTGGGACACAACTCCTAAAATCTCTGACTGTGGACATTGGGCTGATTAAAGCTATAGACCAGAACATCTTGAGGGCCCCTGATTAATTGGTTGGTGTTGTCCTGTGGAGGTAAAAGACAGTGCAAACTTAGCCAACAGGAGTCAAGAATATGGCTTAGTCAACAAGGCAAAGTTGACCTAGTCAACAGGATTTGAGAAGTTGGATAGAAGAAAGAGAAAATAGGGATTTGCAGGACAAGTTGAGAAATCCCAGCACGGAGACCTGCACACATTTTTGGGGAGATGGCAGAGAATGTTGTAGATGGAGTGTAAAATAATTTTAGTGAATCTAAGCCTCAAGCTCCCTGGAATGCCTTGCAGATACTCTCCAAAAGAACCCACCAAGAAACAGCCTTACCTTTCTCATACCAGGGCAAATAAAAAGGGCAGGAGACATTGACGATGGTCCCGGGACTCCCATCTGGCCAGCATGCATACATGTCAAATGTCCGATTGCAAAACAGCCCTGAAAGAGGCAAAAGCAAGTCTGGTTGGGAAGGACAGAACATAGAAGGGGGCCCAATATATTCAGCACAGCATCCCAGAACACAATGTAAAATGCCTTCCGCATCTTCAGTATATCTGTGGCTGTCACTTCTGAGTTAATTCAGCAAAGAGAACTGTTCCTGGGACAACCCCAGTTTGACCCTTGCCCAAGCCTCCTTAGGCTTTTCTAGACCAATTCTCAGCCACAATCTCCACTGACAACATGGAGTTCCATTGTACATAACACAACTTGTACATCATTCTCCTGAAGCTAAAGGACCCATTGTGTTTTTTCAGTGTTCCTAAGTCCCTAAATTTGTTTTTTTTAAATAATATTTATTAAAGTTTCACAAACAATAAAAAGTTTCAAAATTTAAACATAAGAAAACAATGATAGAAAAATACAAAAAACAAAACACAAAAAAAATACACAAGAAAAAACAGTTAAAACAAGAAAAAACAGTTAACAAAAGAAGAGAAGAAGAAAAAGGAAAAAAGACACCAAAAAGCAAAACAGAAAATAGATTGGTGTTTTCATATCTTGTACTTCATTCACTAGTTTCTTGACCTCCTCACACCTCCCTTTTTGTATTCCAGTTCAGATATTTAATTCAGCAAGTCCTTACCCTCTAACATTTATCCTTACTCAAGATGTTAATCTATTATGCATATAAATTTTCCAATTGTCAATCCTTATTTACATATTCTTAAACGTCTTTTTACCAATACCCCTTATTTTCCATCAGACATCATTTTAACATTCCTTAATTTTACAATATTTCTGCAAGTAGTCTTTAAATTTCTTCCAATCTTCTTCCACCGACTCTTCTCCCTGGTCACGGACTCTGCCAGTCATTTCTGCCAATTCCATATAGTCCGTCACTTTCATCTGCCATTCTTCCAGTGTGGGTAAATCCTGTGTCTTCCAATACTTTGCAATCAGTAATCTTGCTGCTGTTGTTGCATACATAAAGAAAGTTCTATCCTTCTTTGGCACCAATTGGCCGACTATGCCCAGGAGAAAGGCCTCTGGTTTCTTCAGGAAGGTCCTAAGTCCCTAAATTTGGAGTATGCAGAACGACTCCTTGGTGTTCTTCCTTGGTGCCTTCTCCACAGTGACCCTGGGAGCCAATCCTCTGACACTGACTCACCTCCTTTAAATCGGATTGGCTGCAATCAGCACAAAGGGTCAGAAGACACCTTCTCATTGGCTAAAAAGCTCCCCTTTCATGCTGTTTGTGTGGCTCTGGGACTCTAGAGACAGTGACCTTGCTGCAGAGATCATAACAGGTCTTTGACATCCCCCTTCCCTTCCCATAGTCCATGGCCACTACACCTCTGACTCTGACACCAACAATATTCACTGGGCCATCAGCATTCAGGATTCCCCCCCCCCATAAATATGTTTTTGTCTTACTGCCTGAGCCTCTTGGTACCTCCTTTTCATGTGTGGATAGGGCCATTCTGGCTATGCAAGAATCCTCATTCGGAGAATGAGTTTGAAGTTCATATACAGCACACTGTCTCCAAACTAACAGCAACTGATGGACCTATTCCAGTTTGCGGATTTGTCTAACCCTCTTTCAAAGCCATTTCAGTGTGGCAGTCCCCACCTGTCACAGCAGCAAGTTCCACAAATTAAGTGTTAACGCAACTCAGCAAAAGCATTTGCACACCCATTTTTCAGAAATCAGATCGTAAGCGCATAGCCCTGCAAAATGTAAAGGGCAGGAAAGAGGCAAGTGCCACTCCCTTGAGGTAGCTTTCTTAACGTTACATGAAATCAGCACATTTTAATTCTATATATTGCTGCTCCTTAAAAAAATAATGGGTGGGGTGGGGGTGGAAGTAAAGTATTTAATACATTTACTCCCTCTCCCCATTCTTAAACAATACTTAGCTGGTGGTTTGAATGGTTCCATCCTGTGAAATCATCCCCCTCTTCACAGGAAGGCAACTCAGCAGGCCCCTTCCACTCCTTTTGGATGAGAGCCTTAATAGAAATTGGTTCACTCTGCAAAAATCAGCTTCCCAGCAGGAGCAACATCTATAAAAGCAGTTAAATAGAATCTCCAGACCTCTTCCCTACATACACACACCCTTAGCCTTGCTATAATCAAAATCAGGGTGCTTAAAGGATGCATCTGTTCTTCAGGGGGCTTTTGACTTTGCATTTAGCATTGCAAGGAAGGTGCCTGCTGGGAACTGGGGTGCGGGGTGTGTGTGTGGAGTTTCACTGGATTCCTTATATTGAGAGAACAAGAATCCACCCTGAGCACTGCACTTAGGTAAGTCCCTTTCTTTTGCTAGAATAAAAATATCCTGTCCATTTTCACTGCTTTGAGTGAAAATGGGCACCCCTTCTGGGACTGACATCCCAGGAATTCCTATGGGATGTTTGGAGACTCTTTTGTCCATTGCAGACTAGAGTATTAGGTTGGAGTTATAACTGACTGATGGAGGGAGGTATAGACATAGAGAGATAGAGCGCGCAGGAAGGTGGGAGAGAAATACAAAGCTTGCTAGGGCAGGAAACAGTTCATGTGCCACCTTTATAGCAGGTGCCCAGTTAAAATAATTTGCAGCACATCTACTTAGAAGTCAGTCCCACCCATTTCAATGGACCTCACTGCTAGGCAAGGGTGTGTATAGAATTGCAGCTATGCTGTGCAATTCCATGCATGTTTACTCGGAAGTAAGACTTGGTATGTTCAATGGCACCCATGGTAATGCAGACGTTAAGCTGCAATCCTATACACTTACCTGGGATTAAGTCCCATTGAACTCCAAGGGACTTACTTCTGAGTAGGCATGTATAGGGCTGTATAGTTAGCCTCTTTGGCAGGCCTACCTGTGATTGGAGGAAAGAAAAGAGAGGGGGAGAAAGTAGGTGGCCCCAACCAATCAGTGCAGGGAAAATGCATCTCAAGGTATACCTGAACCAATGTCATATTTAGCAGCAACAACAAAAAATGATATGAAAATATTTGTACCGAGAACTGGCTAATAATCTGGTGCATAAGGTATAAATAATAGGTGTCCCCCCAAAAACTGTGAACTTGAATATCATTTTTCACCCAGTGGTGGTCAGGTAAAGCCCACTCAGGGTCCCTGTTTTATTCACCATTTATTCACCATTCACCATTTTTGCTGCATTTTCTAGTGCATTTCTTCCATCATGGAACTTGAAGGGGATAAGGCCATAGCTCAGTGGTAGAGCATTTGACTTGCATGCAGAAGGTCCCAGGTTCAATCCCCAACAACTCCAGATACAGCAAGGAATGTCCTCTTATCTGAATACCTGGAGAGCTGTAGACAAATACTGAACTAGATGGACCAATGTGTCTGACTTCATACAAGGTGATGATGCCCTGTGATCCTTAGAGGCCCCTTTGAAGGCTCAAAGGGGGTTTAAGGCAGTCTCATTGACCTCACTTCAGCAAGGCGGCTGAGTCTCCTGCCTTCAGACCACGTGCAGGAATAGTAGAAGCCCATCACTTTTCAGGATTTCCTCTTCTGCACCATTCTTCTCTAGTCCAATCCCTTAGCAACGTAGGAATCTTTTTCCCAACATGGGGCTCAAACCCATGGCCATGAGATTAAGAGTCTAATGCTCTACCAACTGAGCTATCCACAGGCTCTGGGCTTCTGTAGGAGGAAGGTGGAGTATCTAAGAACAAGTATTGCTCTAATCTTTTTATGCAAACTGCTTTGTGAGGTTTGCCTGAGAAGCAATATGCAAATATCTAAAATAAATAAAGAGATGGAGATTTCTCCTTGCAAAATTGCCACTTTAAAATCAGCCACAAAGAAAATGGCTCCTTACCTGAAGGGTAAGGATCACTTGCTATCTTCTTCAAGCACTCATCTTTATACCTCACCCATTGTTCAAATGTCTTCTCCAGAACTTTTGGGCTGCAGCCCTGCAAAAATAAAACACTCTGCTGAGATTCAGGGCAAAGGCACTGCTAAAGGCCACCTTTACTCCTAGGCAGATAGCATGAGAATGGCCCAGGACAGCATAGCACCTCCTCCATGGGGCCACCATAGTCCATCTGCACCTGCACCTGCTGATTGAACACCATGAGGGCTAGAAGCCTGCAGTTTTGCATTAGACAAAAGTCTCAGAAAGCTGCACTGTGCACTCAGTACCACACTGTGCTCTCTACTGGCGTGAGTGAACTCACAGCATTGCAAGCGAGGGTCAGGAGTCCAAAATCCATTCACTGGACCTCTTGCACTGTTGTTTTTTGGTGGTCCTGCACAATGCACCATTTCCCTCTTATCTACGCCTTCTATCCAGGGGAAGGGAGGAATGTTCCCACCCTGCAACTGGAAATATCTCCCAAGAGAGATACACTACTGTGTTTTCTGCTAGGTACTCAGCAGGGTTGCCAGTACTTAGTCTGGAATTGCAAGACCTTTGCCTCTTTGGACCTCTAGGAAAAGAGGTAAAATCTCAGAGAAAGGGAACTGAAATATACTCAGAGTCGAGTGCGAATTTCATGCTCTTTATTCAGCTCATAGTAGCAATGAATGAATCTTTCCCCAAAACGTCTAGCTATATATATATTATTCACACAATGGGCCCTGCGTGATTGGCTAATTCCGGGCTGCTCCTGCAGGCCAATCAGGTTGCTGATTCACTTCCACCTGGAGCTGGATTGGGTGGCTCCTGCGGACCAATCAGATTGTTGCATTCTGGATCCTATTGTTCTAGGATTCAGCTCAGTACATAACAGGAACAGAATTAAGGGGACAACCTAAGGGACTCTTGAGACCACCTGTTTGCTGCGCATCCGTCCTAATTTGCTAACACAAAGGTTAAATGGCATTTGGTCTTTGTTGAGCCTTCTTTCTTATTTGTTTGTGTGGAGGTTACATGCCACTGAGCATTCATCCCGACATACGTGCTTATTACACATTTTCCTGTCAGTCTTTTGTCCATCCCATAATTTTGAATGCATTTGCTCACCACAAAAAAATCCATTCTTTTTCTTTAGGTGGATAAAACATTTTTGAAGCACATGCCTTCCCCCCAAAAGAATCTGAGAAGCTGTAGTTTGTTAAGGATGCTGAAAGTTTTTATGAGACTCCTTAACAAACTTCAGCTCCCAATATTCGTTGGGAGTGAGGGGGACACTATAACTATTACAGTAGTATGAAAGTGCTTCATATGTTTGGTTTTGGATTTGATATCCCGCTTTATCACTACCTGAAGGAGTCTCAAAGCAGCTAACATTCTCCTTTCCCTTCCTCCCCCACAACAAACACTCTGTGAGGTGAGTGGGGCTGAGAGACTTCAGAGAAGTGTGACTAGCCCAAGGTCACCCAGCCAAAGCTGTCAACGTTTCCCTTTTTTAAAGGGAGATTCCCATATTCCGAATAGGATTCCTCGCAAGAAAAGGGAAAAGTTGACAATGCACCCAGCTGCTGCATGTAGAGGAGCGGAGACTCGAACCCAGTTCACCAGATTACGAGACTACTGCTCTTAACCACTACACCACACTGGTTCTCCATCATGTGTATGGTGCAAATGTGACCAGCTTGTTCTCTGTTCCTCGATATAGAGCAGGACTAGAGACAGCAGGTCGAAATGGCACTAAATGATATTTTGGCTAAGTATGAAAAGAAGCTTGCTAACAGCAAGGGCTGCTCAGCAGTGGAGCAGAGTTCCTTGGGAAGGCCGTGAGCTCTTCTTGGCTAGAGTATTGAGAAGCTGGCTGGCCATCTGTTCAGGCTGCTGTGTTTGCAGATTCCTGCACTGAGCAGGAGGTTGGATGAGACGACTGCCAATGTTCCTCCTGATGCTGAGGCTCAACAAACTGCCCACAGTCTTCATTCATATTTTTGCAATAATGAGGACTAGAAACTTGGCTCTTTTACCACAACCTCCAAGGACCACAAGCAGAGCCTGTACCTACTAGGTGCCATCCTCTGCCACTATGAGACTTTAACACCCAGCCTCCATGCTTATCAGCCTAGATAGCTCAGATGATTAGAGTGTGGTGCTGATAACACCAAGGTTGCAGGTTCGATCTCCGTATGGGACGGCTGCATATTCCTTAGGGTCCCTTCCAACTCTATAATTCTATGATTCTATGATGTTAGGAGACTGCCAAACCTAGCCCACATCACCTGCTTTGAGCAGGAAGACACTGTCCATGAGACAAAAGGTACCCTCCAACATCAAGGCCTGCGTGAGTAAAGACGATGAGCTGGCTGGCTTGAAACTCTTACCTCCAGAAAGATCAGGCTCATCCAAGGGAGGCAAATCAATTTAGTCATGGACCAAGGAGAATGTGCATCCCTCATAGTTAGCTTTGCTCCTTGGCACGGGGATCACAGCCGAAATATGGTCCCTTCAAAGCCCCTGAGAGAAAGAGAGAATAACGTGGCAGGAAAACAGGTTTAGAGACACTTTTGGAGAACTTTTTTTCTAGGATATTCCAGACAGTCAGCAAAGATGGATGAACTATCCTGTCTCAAAGAATGCTACAGAAACACTTGCGCCTTCCCATTACTATTTCCCTGCTGATTGAAACTTCTTTCCTTTTATGTAACCACAACATTATTGATATAACTAAACATGAAGGGGGGAAATAGATCCAGACAGAAAAACAAGAAGTTTTGACAACAGCAAACAGCAGGCACCAAACCTAAGTACCTAATTAAATCATTACAATTATTATTATTATTATTATTATTATTATTATTATTATTATTATTATTATTATTATTACACTATACCTGGAGGTCTCACTTTTTTGTATTTGATTTTCAGCTCAAAGATCCTTGGATCTAACATCTGCTCAAGGATAGCTACAGATGGAAAGCCCCACTTCCTCTGCAGGGAGAGATGGGTCTGACTGTGTGTGTGTGAGCGCTGAGATTCTGCCCAAGTGTGGAAAAAGAGCAGGCGGAATGAGCCAGCAGCAGACTGGTGGGTATGGAGTGGCAAGCTTCATGTTCCTTATTTTTCTGTCTCATTTGGGGGCTGGGAATCTCTGGGATTCTGTACCTGGCCCATGGGATTCTCCCCAGGCCCTGCAGTACACCCACTTTAAGTGGATTTGCCTGGGTGGAATGTGTTCTAAACTATGATGACGCCTCTTGCTTGCCTGGATAGATGGAGGATAAAGGGGGGGTGCAAACCTCTGTTTTTTTGCATGGCTGGAATGCAACCAATGGTAAAATGGTAAGTCACGCCTGTTGCTCCACCCATTTTTTGCCTCCAGCCCCACCCACCACTGGCATGTGGCCCTGGGGAAGCTTGCCTGGCAGGGAATGTGGACCTTGGACCAGAAAAGGTTCCCCACCCTGCATTAATTAATTTTATAATGAATGATTTTAGAGTGTTGTTTGTGCTGTACTTTTGTACTGTTTTATTGTTGTTAGCCACCCTGAGCCCGGCTTCGGCTGGGGAGGGCGGGATATAAATAAAAATTTTTATTATTATTATTATTATTATTATTATTATTATTATTATTATTATTATTATATACACAATCCTACTGCCTCTCTCTCTCTCTAATGCTTTATTGGTTTCAAAACTGCGTAACAGAAATAATAGATTATAACAACAAAATAAAGATAAACATTCATTCGTTCTTTGATTGCTGCTTGTTTTGTACCTCATTCTATACTTCAATTTAACATGACCTCCGATCTTCCCATTATGTTCCCGAGTTAGATTCCTTGGATACACATTTGACTTTATTTTCTCCCTATTATATAACTTGTTTTTGGTTTTTCCAAAACTGTCCCATTCACACGCAGAAACTCAGACGATACCTGCCAATGGATTGATATTTTGACAATGTTCTTTTACATAGACTCTCTCTATATATCTGGTAAATTTTTCATCTGTAACATCTCATAGCCTTGCTGATATTCTCAAAAATTGTGCATACTCCCTTAATGATTTTGCCAGTCTGATTTGGATGGGATAGTTTCTCCCTTCCAACCTTTTGCAATTAAAATTCTGGCAGCAACTATAACATACGTAAAGATTCTCTTGAACTTTTGGGGAATTTCATTACCCATAATTCCTAGCAGGAAGGCTTCAGGTTTTTTGGGGGGAAAGAGCATTTAAACATTTTCTTAAATTCGTTGTAAATCATTTCCCAAAATGTCTGACAATCCTACCCTATCTTGATTTCTTCTGTTCAGTGGTCAGGGATCAAACAATCCACATACCATGCATGACTGCTGTATCCAGCACTTTAGGGCGCCAGGTAAAGATGCTTTTGTTCACCCAGGTGTGTAGCTTTTAGTTGGGACCATATGTTATGATGCTACCCTAGCCTGTATTGGTGTCCATCTTTCTAGATATAGGGTAGCATCTATCCTTTCTATGCTATTGCAGGATGAGCACTTTCAGCCAATAACACACTTCTAACTTTTTGATGTATTTTAAATTGTATATTGTGTTTACCTTTATAATCGTAAGTCACTATGAGACATTTTATGCCAGGCATAGGCAAACTCAGCCCTCCAGATGTTTTGGGACTACAGTTCCCATCATCTCTGACCACTGGTCCTGTTAGCTAGGGATCATGGGAGTTGTAGTCCCAAAACATCTGGAGGGCCGAGTTTGCCTATGCCTGTTTTATGCAGTAATCCACAAATAGATGCAATAAATAATCATTTGCTCTTATGACCTGTCGATTAAGGCTGTGCACACGCTCTTGTTTGCTCAGTATCCTGTGCCAGGATCTCACCACCAGACTTGAAAGCGGCTCGAACACCAAGTTAGCTATAATCCATACCTATCCTGTCATTTCTTAGGGAGGGAAAACGCATCTTGATGAGTTTCCCCTGAAACCATCTTTAATCCGAATTGAAGGGAAGTACTGTAATGACCTCGCTGCATTTTAAGCCGTTCATGTGCACACAGCCCAAAGTCATCCAGGTGGTTTGCAAACACATTAAAAATAGGATTTGAATATGAAAATTAAACGTGGTACAAAACAGCTACTTACAATGCAAACCGGCACAGAGATGTCTAAAAGGTAACATCAAAACAAGTCTTTGGAAATTGCTGGATTAAAGGAAAGGAGTAAAAAAGCACTTGCAGCCCCACCACAGAAGCAAAGATCTTGTCTTGATGGGTATCTTATCTCTGGCTCCAGTGTCACTTGCGCAGCACAAACCGAAGTTATTGCCTGCTGGAATCTCATGAAGCATTATATAAAAACTAATCCCTCGGGAGAGGCATAATCGCGTAACAGCACCACATAGGCTGATTTGCATCTGCAGCTCAACAGATACTGACCTGCTAGGAGAATGTCAGTAGTTCACACGCAGCAGCGAGAGCAGCCTGAGCTGGAGGATGCTCTGAGTGGCATTTCAAGCATGTGCTCAGATGATCCCAGTCAGGACCGGCCTCCATCTGTTTACTCATATGATAGAAATAGCAGAAACTGCACTGGCCACAGCTGCAGGACATGCTGGTATGTACCAAGCAGGCTACACAGGTACAAAAGACGTCTGCCATCTACCTTCTGCCAAGTCAGACTCTTGCTCCATCTAGATTAGTATCAGATGGA
Source organism: Podarcis vaucheri (assembly GCF_965113315.1). NCBI lineage: Eukaryota > Metazoa > Chordata > Lepidosauria > Squamata > Lacertidae > Podarcis > Podarcis vaucheri. Next base: position 36,920,548 of record NC_138752.1, read on the forward strand.
TACTCCTGGGTTTAAGACTGGGGTCTCTTTCGGCTCCAATAGGGATTGAACCTGTGACCTTCTGGAGGCAGAGCAGATGCTCTAAGCCCAGTGCCCTGCATTTTCTCCCAGTCAAGTTTCCCTCTTACTGGAACCACACACATCCTGCTGCTACAACTGGTCCTTTCAGAAAAAAAATAAAGAAATCTCAAGTTCTAAACAGTGAATGAACCATGTGAATGGAAGCCAGTTCTCCAGAAACAAGCAGTGGTCCCCAATTCATTCATGGCTGGTTCCGCCTCCAGATCGTAAGGAAAATAACAGGGAGAAAATACTGCAGAGCAGGAGATGGGAACTTGCAGTACTGCAGTATTACTAGACTATGGGCACATCTGCACGACACATTTAAAGCACGTGGCTTATTCTTAAATAATAAAAATAACAATGAGAACTTTTGATTGTTAAGGGTACTGGGAATTGTACCTATGTGAGGGGTTAGCTACAGTTCCCAGCAGTCGAGGCCAGGCCGTTTGAGGGGCTGGGGCACTGCCAGTTTAATATCCTTCTTCCCTCCTGTTCAGTTTCTTATTTATTTCTTTTTAAAGCATTTTCATCCTGCTCTTTGGCTAAAGAAAGGCTCCCAGAGCCACAGCTTCAGTTATCATTAATAAGAAGGTTCCTGTGGCATAACCAATCTAATTAATGCCCGAAGGGGTTAATACCATAGAGTAAGCTGTCCTGCCAGGCTTAGCTATGTCACTTCTCCTACCTTGGGAGGAAATAGGTAATCAAACCTATTGTCCCCACACACCCTGTAGTCTACCTGGGAAGCTCAGCATGAGAACAGGAGCTTTTCTCAAGAAGCTGAGAGATACCGATGGATTGTGGCTAACATCGTGCATCCTTGGCTCCCAACTGGGAGCATGTTGGGGCCAGCATAACCGCTAATGCGTGCACAAGCCTTGAAGTCAAAGCATCCCCAAAGATGCCATTGTCAAGATGCTGGAGTTTGAACCTTTGGCATGGCAAATGTGGGGGCTCTTCGCGCACCTGGCATCTGCCCTGCCAGCAAAACCATCCCTGGACTTGCAGCCACGGGTGACCTAAGAACAAACTGAAAGAGCATCAGCACAAAGCCGTACTTGTTCCAGGTTCCTGGAAATGGAAATCCAGTGGCATTCCGCGAAGAAATGGCCAGGGGCTGATCTGCATGTCGGAAACGTTTAATGAGGCTGCAAGCGTAATAGAAATGTACCTCTGTTAGAGTTAAACAAAGCATCAACAAGGAAAGGGGCAGGGGAGCCAGTTTCTTCTCTCTTCCTTAAGAAGTGGAGGTTCTTCCCCACAACTATGGGTAGAGAGAAAGGAGTGTGTGGTTGCCATGCACCAGAGGCATAGTATTTCGGGAGGGGCGTGGGCAGTGCTCCCCATCCACTCCTTTCTGACCACTCTTTCTCAGGATCTGACAAGTCAACAGTTCTTAGGAACAGGGCATCTGTTGATGTAAACCTGAGCTAGTGGAACCTGTGGTCCTGCAGATGTTGGAGTACAACTCCCATCATTCCTGATCCCTGCAACCTCTGAAAGGTACCAGCTTCCCCATCCCTGACACAAAATAGTCAGGGATAGCCATATGTGTTAAGTGTGCCTGCCAAACACAGTACGGTGTAGTGGTTAGAGGGTTGGGCTAGGATCCAGGAGACCAGGGTTCCAATCTCCACTCAGCCATGAACCTCACGGGATGATCTTGGGCCAGCCGCTATCTTTCATCCTAAACTACCCCGCAGGGTTGTTGTGAAGATAAAATAGGAAGAGAAGAATGTATACCATCTTGAGCTTCTTGAAGGAAAGATGAGATATAGGAATAATAATAATAATAGGCTGCTTGCTTCCAAAAGAGATGGGCACATAATCCAGCAAAAATTATCATGGCTAAACTGCAATCCCTTTCCCATTTACTTGGGAGTTAAGTCTGAGTGAACCTGGTGGGGCTTGCTTCTGAATAAACATAGAATCATAGAATGGTAGAGATGGAAGGGACCACGAGGGTCATCTAGTCCAACCCCCTGCAATGCAGGAATCTTTCACCCAACATGGGGCTCAAACCCACAACCCTGAGATTAAGAGTCTCATGCTCTACAAACTGAGCTATCCCTCAGTGAAGAGGCTCACGCTGTAAAACCCATGACAAACAGCTTGATCCTATGCAGGCTTACTCACAAGGAAATATCACAAAGTTTAATGAGATTTTGTTGTTTACAGCAGGGGTGTGGAACCTGTGGCCTTGCAGATGCTGCTGGACTCAAACTCCCACAGGGCTTGGCCAACAACATCTGGAGAGTTCCTCATCCCTGGTCTACAGGACCACAGCCTACATCCTCTACCATTGCTTTCAGCAGGATTTGCAGTGCACACCTAGGCACATTTACACCGAATTAATTTACCCAGGACTTACACCCTGGTTAATATGCTTAGGACTGCTAACCAAGTCAGGGAATGTGCTCAATAGCAATTAAATTAATGCTGCTGCGATCGATATTACTAAGTATGCAACATCTGTGTGCCATTGGGTAGCACAACCACAACGAAGCTGCACATACAGACTCTCAAAACTAACATAATTCTGCCTGGAATGGATGGTGTGATAAATTCCAAAATCTTTTGTCAAATGCCAGGCGTGAGGGAGCAGCTGCCTGTGGCACCTTGAAGGCTGACTGTAGCTCCCCCGTCGAGCATCTGCTCTGCATGCAGGAGTTCCTGGGTTCGGATCCCCGGCATCTCCCGGTTAGGGCTGGGGAGTCCTGAAACTCTGGAGAGCTGCTGCTGCCAATCAGTGTAGGCACCACTGAGCTAAATGGACCGGCTCAGTCTACGGCAGCTTCCTAGATTGCTCAAACCAACGTCGAGCTTTTCCTGTCTGCTTCATCCGCAGCAAACTCTGATCCACGATAGTCGAGGTGCCCCTCGCAACTTGCGGAGGAGGCTGCAATACTCTGTTCACGTGGATGCAAGCCCTATTGAGCAGCATAGGGCTTGCTTCTGAGTAAACATGTAGGCTTGCGCGATAGGAGCACCCTCCCCACCCCCGAAATTGATAAACGGTACAACTGGGGAGTCGGGTGACATTCACCCCTGGTGCAAGGAGATGGACGTTCAACACACACACACAGCCTCCGGTCCCCTTCCACGGTCCTTCCTTCCAGCCACGATCGTGTGAAGACGACCACGTTTCGAGGCTGGGGAGCCCTCCCCTCGCTCAACATTAACTCCTGAGCACCCGAGAGGTGGTCTTCCTCCCAACTTTTAGGATCTACGGGCGGCACGGCGGGGGGGGGGGGAGGACGACAACACACAGATAAATAAGGGGAACCTACATGCCTTCTCCCCAACCCCCACGACAAGTCTCTTACCCCGCCCCCACATCTCATCTTTTTCTCTTAGAAATCTCATCGACGGATCAAAACTCTCCTCTTTAAACAAAACGCCCCGTGCCCCTCTCTGTGCTTTCTAACGCCGAGCCTACCACTCAGGGTTGTTGTGGGCAGGAAACGGGGACGGGGGGGGGTCAAACCTTGCGCGCGCCCTTGAGTTCCTGGGGCGCAAGCGGGGAGAGAGAACTCATCCATCGAGGAATCCTTCGCAATCCCCTTCTCCACCGCCTCTTTCTCTCTCCCGGCTTGCGAAGCAGGCACACCCCCTCCGTCGGATGCGCGCCTCACCTGGCCGGGCGACTTCTCCTCGGCGTTTGCTCGGAGCCTCTTTCGCCGCCGCCGCTGGATCCAGGCAGGCGGGCGCTCCCTCCAGGCTCCCGCAGTCCGATGGAGAGGCTGGACTCGGATTTGACTTCCTCGTTCCGACGGAGCAGTAGCTGCTGCCGCTGCTGCTGCTCTGGACGCCGCCTGCTCCTCTCCGGCGCGCTTCTGCGTCCCGTCCCCTCGACGGAGGAGCCTCGCCTCGTCTCTCCCAGCCAGACTCCTCCCTCTCCGCCGCTCGTGGCTCCCCGGATGGAGTGGAGAGAAAAGTGTCAATGGAATGGAGAGGGAGGAGTATTTCTGTAAAGCCCCCAACTCCCACCCCCGCCCTCTTTCGTGCTGCCAGAGTGGTGGAGACGAGAGGCCAAGGAGGGGGCAGACCAGCCCCATGGCTATCCCTCTGCACCAGTGGAGATCGGTCTATTGGGGTGAATGGAGCACTGCCCCCACCAACCACAGGCTGCCCTCAGCCAGCCCCTACCTGCCTGCCCATGGGCATAGCGGGGGGGGGGCAGGGAGGGGCAGCTGCCCCCCAATCAATAAAATTCAGTAAAAATCCATAGGAAACTGAGGTTCTGTTCCCCCTAACAAAATGCCTGCCCCCTTAACAAAAGGTCTGCCCCCCAAAAGAAAATTCTAGCTACTATGCCCATGTGCCTGCCCCTTGCTTTCATCCAGCCAAGAAGGTAGCAGTGGCTGTGCATGCTCTGAGCAGCCGGGCAAGGCTACCTCGGTGGAAAAAGCTGGTTGCTGGCTTGGGCCATTTGGCTGGCAAAGCTATTTGAGGTGTGAGCAGAGCAGGGGCTTGGAGGGAAGAAAGATGGAGAGAGCAGGGGAGACTTGCAGGAGGAGAGGAAGGGAAGGAAGAGAGGAAGGAGGCAGAATGGAAAGCAGGGAGTGGAGAGAGGCAGGCAGGCAGGCAGGCAGATGGACTGACCAAAGAGGAGGAGGAAGAAGAAGAAGAGGAGGGGAGGGGAGGAGAAGCAGGGCAGACCCCCATTGCTGCAGAGTAAGTCACTGGCAGAGCACGAAAGGTGAAGAAAAGCCAGTTTTTGTGTTTTCTGGTCCATGACCTTTCCTGGCTTTGGAGGTGCTATGACATCTCCTTGCCAAGGGTGCAAGGGAGCCTAGGTATGTCTCTCTGTACATATGAGCAACTTAAAGTGGGGTTGAGCTCCCCTTGTTGCTTTCGAAGCAGTTGTTCCCAGGGACAGCTGGGGTCAAGGGAGGCTGGTTATTACTATTATTTATTGAATTTATAGACCGCCCTATACCCACAGGAGTATAGGAGGCAGTGAGAGATTTTAGTTTCTTGGGCTCCATGATCACTGCAGATGGTGACAGCAGTCACGAAATTAAAAGATGCCTGCTCCTTGGTAGAAAGGCGATGGCAAACCTAGACAGCATTTTAAAAAGCCGAGACATCACCTTGCCAACAAAGGTCCGTATGGTTAAAGCCATGGTTTTCCCAGTAGTGATGTATGGAAGTGAGAGCTGGACCATAAAGAAGGCTGATCGCCGAAGAATTGATGCTTTTGAATTATGGTGCTGGAGGAGACTCTTGAAAGTCCCATGGACTGCAAGAAGATCAAACGCATCCATTCTTAAGGAAATTAGCCCTGAGTGCTCACTGGAAGGACAGATCCTGAAGCTGAGACTCCAATACTTTGGCCACCTCATGACAAGACTCCCTGGAAAAGACCCTGATGTTGGGAAAGATGGAGGGCACAAGGAGAAGGGGACAACAGAGGACGAGATGGTTGGACAGTGTTCTCAAAGCTACAAACATGAGTCTGACCAAACTGCGGGAGGCAGTGGAAGACAGGAGTGCCTGGCGTGCTCTGGTCCATGGGGTCACGAAGAGTCGGACACGACTAAACAACAACAACATACCCGCAGGTCTCAGGACGGTTCGCAGGATAAAATCAGAATATAAAACCACAAAGTACATAATCAAAATAAAAACAACAACAACCCAATAACCCCTTTCTGGGTGGAGAGAAAGCAAGGAGACCACCTGCAGGTGGAGTGAGAGCCAACAGTGAGCAGAGTCAACTCATTCCAGTCACATCCCCATCTTCTTCCCTACTGTCTTCTCTAAGGACAACAGACTAAGGTGGAGGAAGCAGACAACCAGAACCACCCTCTCGAATGTCTGTAGTAGGAAAGCTATTGGGCTTGGAGGAATCAAGGCTGAGGTTGATGGGGCAGCGTGCCATTTGCCCTATCAGACCAGCCTTCTTTTATGGGAAGCTTGGATGCCCTTGGTTATGTGGGTTAGTATTATGCCAGAAACGTTGCTGCCTCTTTTTCCTAGAGCTGGGCGAGAAGGAGAGTTCCTGGGTAACTGGGGCTCAGAACAGATGCATCTTGTACCTATGGGACCACCTCTCCTGGTATGTCCCACGGAGGACCTTACGGTCTTCAAACAAAAACATCTTGGAGATCCTGGGCCACAAAGAAGTTAGGCTGGCCTCAACCAGAGCCAGGGCTTTTTCAGCTGTGGCCCCGATCTGGTGGAACGCTCTGTCACAAGAGACTAGGGCCCTGCGGGACTTGACATCTCTCCACAGGGCCTGCAAGACAGAGCTGTTCTACCACGTCGCTTCCAGGGAAGAAAGGGGCGAGCCCGGGGCTGCCCCGACCTTAAGTGGCCTTATGAAGGCCCGCCCCTGCCGCCAGCCGATTGGCTGGGCCTCAGGGTATGGTAATTGGGGGAATCCCCTACCTCCTCGCGAGGCTGGCGCCAGCCTCGCGAGGGCAAGAGTGGGCTGGGTCGTGATCCCGCAACCCCCCCTCCTCCTGACGATTGGAAGGGGCATTCTACCAGGCCTTTGGCCAAGGCACAGTCTGACCCCCTCTTTTGGTAATCCTCACAGAACTCTAGCCCAATGGTTGTCATTAATTTGATTTTGAATTGATTTTGAATGAATTTATTTTAGAATGCTGTGTTACTCTTATTGTTGTTAGCCGTTCTGAACCCAGCTTCAGAACGGGGGAGAGCGGGTGTCAGGGGTTCAGGAGCAGAGGCAAGGGCAAGGGAGGAAACAGAGAGTGAAGGGGAGGAGTCCGAAGGAAAGATGAGCGATGACGACGACCCGAGATCTCCGAGTCTTTCCAGTGAATCGGAAGATTCACAGAAAGGAGCGCCAGTGACCAGAGCAAGGGGGGAGCTTAGTGGGACACCCCAGGAAGAAGGGACAAAAGGGGGTTCAGAGCAGCAGTTGGAAATCGGGGCCAACATCCCCAACAGAGCGCAGTGGGGAGGAAGGGCGCCAGGCATCGGGATCAGGCGGCTCGCCGCAGGGGGGAGGACATGAGTCAGGAGTGGCCACACCTCCATCGGAGAGAGAAGAAACGGTCAAACGGAAAGTGGGAGGTTGGGCGCGCGCGCCAAGTTCAAATGCACAGGAAGGCGGCACAGTAAGCAGCCCGGAAAGGGAGCCAGGTCCTAAAGCCCACCACAAAGAGACAGAAGGGTCCGGGGGGTCAGCGTCAGAAGAGTCCCGGAAGGAAGAGACCACGGGGGGCAGAGGGACCCAGAGAAGAACGGTCAGGAGGAAAAGGTGGAGTAAGGCTAGGGTATTAAGTTGGTGTACAGGAGGCGGAGACTCAGATGGAGCTTCGCCGGTCTAGCTTATAAGACGTAGAGTTGCGCGCTACAGCTTGAAAATGGAAACTGTAAATCAATAAAGACTTTTATACAGTGAATGCTGGCTAGCGTGATCCTCTGTGAGCTCGGATCTGGAAGCAGCTCTGACAGCGGGATATAAATAAAAATGTATTATTATTATTATTATTATTATTATTATTATTATTATTATTATTATCTTGATGCAGTACGCCTTTGCCTGCTGAACATTCTCACGAGGCAGAACAGTCTCTGTCGAATCTTGGCAGGTGGGTATTCCAACCCATTGGGACGGCTCTGTTGCTTCCACGCAGTTCTGAACCCCTTGCCTTGATCTTGGACTACCTGTTGTATCACTTTTCTGCCCAAGTAAAGATTTCTTCCTTACTCTCAAGTAAGAGCCTCCGTCATCATGGGCTAGATGGGAGCCAGGACTGTGGGACCTGTTCTGATGTGGATTTCGGGGTCCCCAGCAGCTTCTGTGCCTCCTATGCCTCTCATGTATGACCACCCCCCAAAGTGGGGAAAGGCACAGATTTGCATAAAAATTGTGCATACTGCTTTATACGTAGAGGTGCAAATGTATTACTTATACAGAAATGGAATCCAATTCACCAGATTATCGAAAACGTGGCAAAAGCTGATTGCCTGCTTCCAACCTGCGTAGGGAAGTGTGCTGTAAACAACTGCCTCTCCTGCTGAGTGAAGATTCTTCATTCCCACATATCAACGATAGCTAATTTCTCATCTCAAAGGTTCCATTTGCCCTCCTGTAGTTTTTCTCAAAGGTTCCCCCTGGATGTGGGAAATGATAACTTTGTAGGCAGCTGGTGAAAGGAGAAAGGGGACGATGGCACAGCTTGGGGAGTACTCTACTGTTGAGTGGGAAGGATGGTTTTTATTGTTCAGAGACCTATCAGTGCCCTTGGTCAATACTTATTGACCGCACAGAAATGAGTGCGGGGGAAGCGTTGTACCTCCAGTGGCTTAGGAAGCGTAAGAACATAAGAAGAGCATGTTTGATCAGGCCAATAGCTCATCTGGTCCAGCATCCTGTTATCAAAGTGGCTAGACAGATGCCTGTGGGAAAACCCTCAAGCAGAATCCAAGCCCAAGAACACTCTGCCCATCAGTAGTTTCCAGCAACTGGTACTCAGAAGTGGTGGAATTTGGACCTTACAAAGAAACGGATTCAGATAGCTTTGTGCACCTCAGAGAAATCAAACTATAGTAGTACCTTGGTTCTCAAACTTAATCCATTCTGGAAGTCCGTTCCAAAACCAAAGCGTTCCAAAACCAAGGCACGCTTTCCCATAGAAAGTTATGCAAAACGGATCAATCCATTCCAGACTTCTAAGAACAAACCCTAAAACAGCAATTTAACATGAATTTTACTATCTAATGAGACCATTTGTCCAAAAATATGAAAGCAATCAACAATGTACTGCAGTCACACAATCAATCAATCTAATCAGTAGCTGAACAGGGTTCCAGACAGTCACAAAAAGAAAACAGAAAAGAGCCACAAAAATGCAAAATAAATAGCAAAAACAGCCAGACCTCAGCATAACCCTCAAAATGGAAATGTGACACTCAAATCGGAAGCGTGGCACTCAAAACGGAGCATGTTCGGCTTCCAAAAAAAGTTCACAAACCGGAACATTTACTTCCGGGTTTGCAGTGTTTGGGTTCCAAGTTGTTTGAGTACCAAGGCATTTAAGAACCAAGGTAGCTCTGTACTAACTGGTTTTATGCTACTTGGTCTAGTTTTATTACTTATGTGGCCACAAAGGAATATGGGTTTCATTCTCCCAGAACACATGGTCATTTACTGAAAGGGTCTTTGGAATTGAGGTCACAAAGCTTGCCAGCTCAGCTTTACTGTTTGGACCTTTTTTTGTCTTTGGTGTTCTGCTTTGTTTTATGAAGAAGGAAACAAACAGTTACATATATTTAAAAAGCTCTGGGAGGTTCATTTGCTTGACCCCAAAACGACATTTAAAGTTGGCACCAGGCAGGAGTGAAGGAGAAATTCAATTCAGCTGAAGTATTTCATTATGATGATTTTCATCACAATTGATTTTCTTAATCACCTTCTCAGGGTGATTAAACCGTCGCAGAGGGATGTGGATGGCACTGTAGGTTAAACCACAGAGCCTAGGACGTGCCAATCAGAAGGTCGGCAGTTCGAATCCCCGCAATGGGGTGAGCTCCTGTTGCTCGGTCCCTGCTCCTGCCAACCTAGCAGTTCGAAAGCACGTCAAAGTGCAAGTAGATAAATTACTGGCGGGAAGGTAAACGACATTTCCGTGCGATGCTCTGGTTCGCCAGAAGCGGCTTAGTCATGCTGGCCACATGACCCGGAAGCTGTACACCGGCTCCCTTGGCCAATAAAGCGAGATGAGCGCCGCAACCCTAGAGTCGGCCACGACTGGACCTAATGGTCAGGGGTCCCTTTACATTTAAACTGTCTCAAGGCAATGTACACATGATATTCAAAACAGTTAAATACTCAAAAACATCAAATACATTTAAATTCAAGCTTATCTAAGATACACTTTCCAAAACACTGTGATGGGTGCTGCAGGGCTACAACTCCCATCATCCCTGCCCATTGGCTCTGCTGGCTCAGGTTGATGGGAATTGGAGTCCAGCAATGTCTAAAAGGCCAAAGGTTTATTAATAGTGATCCCTCCTTCAAACTACCTTCAACTCTGTGGATGATGATGGAGAAGAAGAAGAAGAAGAAGAAGAAGAAGAAGAAGAAGAAGAAGAAGAATGTCTTTACCTAAACTTATTGTGTGTATCCAACCTAAGTAATTTGGGAAGAAATGTTAAGTATTGTGACAATGACTGCCTTGACAGCTTCAGTGGACCCCAGTGAAATATTGTTGGGTACTTGTGGGAAATTGGTGGAGAAACTCAATGGTTTTTAACATTTGACTTGTTAAAACTCTGCTAGGATGTTAATGGCTCAGAACTTGAGAGATGGGGGAGATAGTGTAATTTTAACCACTCAAGGGTGTCTGAGATATACTGTAATTATTAAAAATGGAATATTGCATAAAATTTAGACAGGAGCAGCTCGGATGCATTAATTTCCTCAAGGAATAAGGGAGGTATTTCAAAGGTTTTGAAAATGATATGGTGATTAAAGATAATAACTGGTGTGGGAGATTGCTGATAATATCAGTTTTACAATTTAGGCTAAGAAGCAAAGGCAGCCATGTTAGCCCACAATAAAAACTCAAAACTTCCCATTGGGGCAAAGCCTTTATTTGACCAACTAAGATGTCGCATAATTGTGTACAAGCTTTGGAGTTGCACAGCATTCTTTGACCCCTAGATCAGGGCTGGAGAACCTGTGACCCTCCAGCTGCTATTTGACGCCAGCTCCCAAATTAAGAAGAGGGAATATCTGACTATGGATGAATACAGACGACCCTTCCCTGGGGGGAAATAGAAATGGCCACATGACTATCCTGCATTGTTGGGCAGCATGGCAAAGCCCAAGTGGGGTGCAAAAAAAGAAAGAAAAAAGATCTGTGGAAGCAGGGAGCAGAAGGAAGAGCTCCGGACAGCACGGCCAATTCAATGCGGCAAACCACACACCCCAGCCAGCCAGATTGGCTGGCTGCGGTCTTGACATGGGCCAGGACTCCCCTATGACACAGGGATCTTGACATGCCCCCGCCAAGAGTGGGAAAGTGTGAGGTCTGCCCGCAACTCTGTCCCTCTGTGAAGAGGAGCAGCTTTATCCAACGCCGAAAACCTGGAAGTAAGCGTTCCGGTTTTCAAACATTTTTTGGAATCCTAACGCCCGATGCGGCTGTCGGCTATTGTTCCCAGGGCGCCTGCACCAACCAGAAGCTGCACCTTGGTTTTCAAACATTTTGGAAGTCAAACAGATTTACGGAACAGATTATGTTTGATGCTTTTGTTTTTGCTATTTATTTTGCGTTTTTGTGGCTTTTTCAGTTAGTTTGTTTTTGGTTAGCCATGTTTTATTTGCCCTGGGTGAAGCCTCCAGAGCAGGGCCACTGAGGCTACCATCCTCTCTCTCTCTCTCTCTCTCTCTGTGTGTGTGTGTGTGTGTGTGTGTGTGTGTGTGTGTATGTGTGTGTGTGTGTGTGTGTGTGTGTCTGTGTGTGTACGCAAATGTGCATGGGAGGTTGCCAAACCGGGTCTTGGACCCGGGTGAAATAAAGCATATAGTTTCATCCCTGGTCCCCACCTTCATGCAAAGGAATATGACTCCTGAGATCCAGGAAAGTCCTGTTTGCCAGAGTAAGGACTCATCCATGTTCTCACTTGTCCTGCATTTCCCCCCAGGAAACCCCACTGTTTACAACTGATGCAAAACAAACATCAACTGGTTTTTCTGTGGAGTGGTGGTAAACAGCAAGTTTTCCAGGGGGAAGTGGTGGGGCAAATGAAAAACCACTCAGACCTGTGCCTAGAAAACATGAGACAAGCATGAAACCTCTTGGCCCCATACTTTCTAGGGATGGGACTACCTGAAGTGTATACGACCCCTGAGAAAGTTTACCTTAGCATATCATTGCCTGTCTACCTCACCTACCTTTCGTTCTGTCTTCCTTCTTCTTCTTCTTCTTCTTCTTCTTCTTCTTCTTCTTCTTCTTCTTCGGTGTAAGGACATACCACTACAACAACATTAATTATAATATGATGATGATGATGATGATAACATTGCCTTGGAACCAGGCTGTGATGGCCTGGGAATCGGATTTGGAGGCTGAACCTGAGGAATCCCAGCTTGCACCGAATTCCCCGCCTCCAGAACCAGCTGAGCCAGGGCTGGGGCATGAGCCTGAAGGGTCCTCACCTGTGCTGGATCTTCAGGTGCAGGCTCCAGCTGAGTCTGCTCTGGCTCCTGAGGGGATCAGGACCCATTGGCTGCAGGTGCTCCACTCTCAGCCCCATCAGAGCAAGCTGAGGTTGCCTCTGGGTCTGGTAACCCTCCAGCCTCTCCTGAGCTGCAGAGGCTCAGGGCAGACAGGCGGAGGGAACTAAGTTCCCGCAGGAGGAGTGCTCGATACCAGGCCAGGAGATTGGGTCCGCCCTATGCCTCGGGGGAGATAAAAGCCAGCCAGCCCCAGTCCCAAGTTGTGGGAGCAACATGGTTGGTTGTCAGTTCCAGCCTGATCCCTGACCTCCTTCCCTGCTCCTGACCTCACCCGACGCCCTGCCCTGCACCCAGCTTCGACTTCTACAGGCTGCCTTCATATTGCACCATCAACCTCAGACTGGACTTGGACCTTGCCTCTCGGTTAGCCCCCAGGACCAGCACACAGGCTTGAGAACACAAAACTCTAATTGCACATTCATGCTCTTTCATTACAGCACAGTCTAAAACAGTGGGTTAACCTGAAGGTAGATTCAAATGAGCAGGAGCTGTCTTTATTTTCATTCTACTAGCAGTAAGGTCTCTGGCGTTGGGTGAAAGCTCTTTGCATGCCACCACAGAGTCGGAGTATGCTATGCAACACAGTACTCTACTTCTGAAAAATGGAAAGTGTAATGCTGGTGGTCAACAAAAGAGGTTTAAAGGCTCTCTCAAGGCAAATCTTTTTTTAAAAAGGTAGTATAAACACCGACAACTGGGAAACACTGGCCTGCAAGCACTCCAATTGGAGAACAGCCTTTATCAAAGGTGTCATGGGCTTTGAAGACACTCGAACTCAGGACACAAGGGGAAAGCATTCAAAGAGGAAGGCAAGTTTGGCAAACCCTCACCATGATCAACTCCTGCCCAGAAACCTATGTCCCCACTGTGGAAGGATGTGTGGATCCAGAATTGGCCTTCACACTCACTTACGGACTCACTGTTAAAACCGTGTTTATGGAAGACAATCTTACTGGGCTACGAGTGATCGCCAAAGAAGAAGACTCTAGTTCTAGTAGGAGGTACAATCTGATTTATTTTGTCAGTGCATGCACACTCCTGTTGCTTCTGCCACCGTAGCCATGGCATTTGGCTCCACTTAACATTCTGCACCAGAGGTCATATTCAGTCTGTTACCTGTCCTGCCGCTACCCCGCATGCCCTTTGATAAATTAATGTTCTTGGCTTATTAGGCAATTATTGAATTGAAACATTTAATCAGCAAAACCTATATTGCGTGTCTGAACGCTCCTGGATTGATGAGCTTGGACAGTATCCCTAGCCACCCGTGGACCAGGTCCTGTCTGCCCCTCGTTTCAGGGACGTTCCTCCCCATCTTGGCCCCATAAAACGGGTTAATGGTACAATGAAGCATTTAACAGTTACATTTGTCTGGAAGTAATTTAAATGAACTGCTTGTTCTTCCACTTTGGCCATATCTCCCTTCCTCCACTGAAGGATTTATGGTCCATTGCTGCCCATATGTAAAAGTTGCCAAGCTTTTTTATTTTTAAAAAAATTTAAAAATTTTATTTTTTATTTTATTTTTTAAAAAAAGTATATATCATTTTCTCCAAGGAGTTTGGAGTGGTTAGGAGATCTGGGCCATGGGCAGCATTCTGAGGTGAGTCAGGACCGAAAGCCAGGGCAAAAAGTAAGCTGGAACGAGGGATAGGGGCAAGATTGGCTTCAGTTCACATTTACAGGTGAATCTGTCAAATCCACACTTTCACAAAAAAATAAATATGAAAACCAAAACATGGCTATCCTTCAAAATTCACACTTCTCTGAATCTTGAGATGCAGGTTTCCAACCAATGGTTTCCAAAATGCATCTATTATTGGGGAAAATGTGCCTACAAATTACCATACTAGTGGAAAAAACAGGAAAATATAATTGTTATTGTTATAATTTGGCTGTTATTGGGGGGCTATATTGGAAAACTAATAACAAAATACAAAAATGAAGAAAATAACATAGGAAAAATGCACTATATTAGGAGAAATTGCTTGCAAAAATGTGTGCTTTGATCAAAACTGCATACAAAAATGTATTTATTAGGAGAAATTTGGACTAAAATGCTGAAGAATTTTCATAAAGATTTTAAAATTTTGTTTTTGATGTTCTATAGTATGATATAGTTATTAGTAACCTTCCTGTTATGGTTCAGCAAAAGGTTCAGTGGCTCACATAAACCCAAAGACCTCGGCAACTTTTCATAGGGGGTACACACCAAGCTAGCCTTGCTAATCTGCACAGCAGTTCCATGTAGTGGTTTTAAGCTGAGAGAGAATGAATTGAGAGAATGCTGTAACTTTTTATACCACAAATGTCCAGGGAGGAGGGGGAGAGAACAACTAATGAAGCAGAATAAATGCACCACTGATGCGCTATTATTGTGTCAGAATAATATTGTGCAGAATACGCCCCTTTAGTCCAACCTCTGCATAAGCTTTGTGCAAGCAAATCAAGATGATTGCTTAATAATTTAGGTCTGGAGGAGCCCTTTGTTTTAACTGGAGGGGGGCAGGAGCAATAGAGTTCCCCCCCCCGAAGCACAAACCTCCCCTTTAATCCTGCTTAAACCAGCTGAACTCCTGTTAAGAATGCAAAACAAAGGCTAGAGAGTCAGGCACAGAGGTCGTAGCTCAGCAGCAGCACACCTGCTTTGCAGCCTTAAGTTTCCAGCTTCGTTCCTTGCCATCTCCATTTTAAAGCATCTCCTTGCCATCTCCATTTTAAAGCATCTCAGGGGCAGCAGAGTGGCAATTTCAGAAGTGCAGGGTCCCTTCATGATAGCCGCAGGCATACTCACTCAAAGCCACACCCCTCTTCTAAGATTATTATTATTAATAATAATAATAGATGCATCACAATGATCAGTGCAGATCTCTGTGTGTTTCAGCTACATCTGCTCAACTGCCCGTTGGTGGTCCTCAGCTGGGATGCTCCAGGTTCTCTGCAGGACTTTGGACATGTGGATTGATCCTGGACTGGGGACTTGACATGTTGACTTGCCACCAGGATATCAACTGTTGCCTTCAGCAAGCCTATATGTTTCCTCTACTGAAGAATGAGATTCTGAACAATCTTTGGATCTAGAACTGTTAGGGGAGAGACTTCATCAGGCAAGGCCTTCTTCCACCTGCCTTGCCCCACCCTCCAGTCTCTGCTTCTCAATTTGTATTGTTATTTTATGCACTGTGACTTGCCGTTGTTTTATTGATTATAGTTTAGAAATTATTTATTATAATTGTTAAGAGCGGATTTCTGTTTAATTTTTATGCTGATATTTAATATTCCATGCTATTCTAATGGGTTGCTGAATATTACTTTATTTGATATAAGTTGCTTATTTTAAAGTTATGTTTTATTATCACATTTTTGTATTGGGTTAGATTGTTATAAGGTGTACATTCTTTGTTTCTTCAACTTGGAAACTGCCTTGGGTATAGTGAAATAGAAAGATGGTATACAAATTAAAAGTGAAATGAAATGAAAAATCTACGATTTTCTGTGCATGTACACGGGCAAATGATTTGGAGTGTTCCGACATCTTCTTTCAGAGAGACTTAAGGTTTTTCTTGAAGGCTGATTGTCTGGAACAGAACTTGCACACCATTTTCTCGAAACTGAAGCCCCTTGTGTTTTCAGTGTTCCTAAATGCTGAGCTTTGGAGCACGCAGAGCAGTAACTCCTCCGTGTTCTTCCTGAGCACCCTCTCCAGAGTCACTCTGGGAGCCACTTCTCAGTGGCTGACTCACCACCTTTCGCCCTGGTTGGCTCCAGTCAGCACGAAGGGCAAGAAGACTTCTCAGTGCTTAAAAGCTCCACTTTCCTGCTTCTTGGCGAGGCTCTAAGACATTGCAGACGGAGACCCTGCTGCGACGCTGCTGCAGAAATAGTGAAACGTTTTCAAACCACTTCAAACCCCTGCAACTCCAAACTACTACGCCTTTGGTAGCAGGGCTAAGAAAGACCCCCCCACCCCTAAACCCTGGAGAGCTATTAACGTCCAGAGTAGACAAGGCTGGCTGGCTGAGCTATAGAGAGCAACTTCGTGTGCCTTATCTGCACAGTGCTGTGGGCAAAACTGATTCTAGTTTCCCCAAACTGCCACTTATTCAAACCCTCAGATGTACGTGCAGCGTCTAAGCCATGTAGGGCTTTTTTGGTCTAAATCAGTGCATTGCGTTGTGTTGAGAGAGGACAGAGGGAAAGGCCAGATGTCGAGGAATTGATCTTAACGGAGTAGCCTTTTCAAAGGCTTGAAGTGACAGCGTCTCACATGGTGTGTGAGCTCATCGCTCTGTCTCGATGTACCCTTGGGGTGGCACATAAAAAAATCTGCAGCTGATCAGAGCTGACAGTGTCCTGTAGTTTTTTTAAGGATGCTGAGAGTTGTTAAAGGTAAAGGTAAAGGGACCCCTGACCGTTAGGTCCAGTCGCGGACGACTCTGGGGTTGCGGCGTTCATCTTGCTTTATTGGCCAAGGGAGCCGGTGTACAGCTTCTGGGTCATGTGGCCAGCATGACTAAACTGCTTCTGGCGAACCAGAGCAGTGCACAGAAACGCCATTTACTTTACCGCCGGAGCGGTACCTATTTATCTACTTGCACTCTGACGTGCTTTCAACTGCTAGGTTGGCAGGAGCAGGGACCGAGCAACGGGAGCTCACCCCATAGCGGGAATTCAAACTGCCGACCTTCTGATCAGCAAGCCCTAGGCTCTGTGGTTTAGACCACAGCGCCACCCGCATCCCATTGAGATTTGTTAGGTGACTCCTGTTCTCCTCACAGAGCTGCAATTCCCAGAGTGGCTTAACAGTCAATCCCATTTCTCAGGGAACTCTTGAGAATTGTAGTTCTGTGAAGTGAATAGATGGTCTCACAGCACTTTAAACTAATTACAGGTCCCTGCATGCTTTGGGGCAAGTCCTGACAGTTACAGAAGAAGAGGAGGAGGAGGAGGAGTGTGGACTTGATATCCTGCCTTTCACTCCCCTTAAGGCAGCCTTTTTCAACCTGTGGGTCCCCAAATGTTGTTGAACTGCAACTCCCATCACCCGTAGCTAGCAAGGCTAGCTCAGGGATGATGGGAGTTGTAGTCCAACAACATCTGGGGAGCCGCAGGTTGAGAACTGCTGCCTTAAGGAATCTCAAAGCAGTTAACAATCTCCTTTCCCTTGTTCCCCCACATCAAACACTCTGTGAGGTGAGTGAGGCTGAGAGACTTCAGAAAGGTGTGACTAGCCCAAGGTCACCCAGCAGCTGCATGTGGAGGAGCTGGGAAGCTAACCTGGTTCACCAGATTACGAGTCCACCTCTCTTAACCACTACAGCAAGCTGTCTCTCTCAAAGTGGGGCAATAATGCATTACATCTATGGTGCAGTTGTGACCAGAACACTTTGATTGCGCAAACCTAAATTTCCCAATATGTGCTTAAATCCCTGCCACAAAATCCTGGCAATCTAGAGATGCTGTAACCAGCTCTTTGTATCAAGGCCCCTTGCCCCAGCCTCCAATCAGAATTAAGAGAAGGGACATAGCTCAGTGGCAGAGGATCCATTCTGCAGGCAGAAGGTTCCTATTTCAGTTACTGGCATCTCCAGGTGGCACCAGGAAAGATGCCATACCAGGAACCATGGACTGCCTCTGCCAGTCAGTGTAGAGAATACTGAGCTAGATGGACTAAGGGTCTGATTTTATAAAAGGGAGCTTTCCTATGTTATATTATAATTTAGATGGCTTAAGTAAACACTGAAATGGAGAGGCAAATTGACCTTATGTGAATATTATTTTCCTAGCACCCCCATTTCCTGCACATTTAATTGACTTGACAGAATGCTAACAAGGGGGCAGGGGAGGTAATTTTTGCTCCCTCCCTGTGCTTTAATCTGTTCATATGACCTTAGCTGAGGTGAGTGCACTTTGGAAGAGGTTGTGCACACACACACCCGTCATCTGCCTTTGTGGTACATTTTGCAATTCCAATTGCCTCTCGCTCAGTATGCGCAAGTTCGATTTTGCAAAGCTCAGCCCTTGGGTGAGTTTGTGCTACTTAGAAGTGATTTTCAAGATAAGGGGAGATTAAGCAAGGTCTCTGGCGATGTGTCCAACAGGGTTCATTAATGGCAGAGGCAGCAGTGGAAAATTAAAGTCCGCGTGGGGTTTAACCTTCTGTGTCTTGGCCCCGTCAGCTAACACTGCACTGCGGCTGTTTCTTCAGCTAGAAGTCACTGGCTGCTTTCTCGCAAAGCCCCCCCCCCCAGCTCTGAATGGCAGCTGACCACCTCAGAGTTAAAAATATGAGTTGTGTCCACTCAAGAAGGAGGGGTGTGTGGCTTTCAGCCAAAATGTACTCCGTGGGGCCCCTCCCTGAAAAAGCCCCCCCCCCACTCATCACTATTTTCACTGCTGCCCATTTAGTTATCTGTCTTCAATATTATTCTTTCATATGATATACAAATATGCAGTACGCAACATTAAAGAGAAAGGAAAATAAGAAGTGAAGGAAAGAAAGAGCAGTCATTAAAAAAAAAAACCCCACACATATATAACTGTATTGCATATTTTCCTTTTGTCATTCTATACTAAATTCTCACTCAGCTCATTGGGCCAATTGCTGTCTCAACTCACAGGGTTGTGGTGAGGATAAAATAGGGACGGGGCAATTTGTGTTTGCCACCTTAAGCTTCTTGGAGGAAAGGTGGGATAAAGATCAAACAGGTAAGTTAATAAATCTCTATGTAGACAATACATAGATTACATTATACCTCTATATAAAGCATACGGATCTACGTTTTTCTACACTTTGCTGTACATTCTGAAGACACTCCACTTTCCCACGAAAATGGCCATAAGACTGTCTGTCCTCTCTGACTTTGACAAAAGCAGTCAATGGGATCATGGCAACTATGCCATTTATGTACCTTCCTCCAAGGAGCTGAAGGCAATAAAGATCACACACACGTGCACACACACACACACACACACACACACACACACACACACTTTATCTTCACAATAACCCTGTGAGGGAAATTAGACTGAGAGTTGATAAAAAGGTAAAGGTAAAGGTAAAGGACCACTGACAGGTAAGTCCAGTCACAGACGACTCAGGGGTTGTGGCGCTCATCTCACTTTACAGGCTGTTTGTCCACAAACAGTTTTTCCAGGTCATGTGGCCAGCATGACTAAGCCACCTCTGGCAAAACCAGAGCAGCGCACAGAAACGCCATTTACCTTCCCACCCGAGTGGTACCTATTTATCTACTTGCACTTTTTTGGCGTGCTTTCGAACTGCTAGGTTGGCAGGAGCTGGGACTGAGCAACGGGAGCTCACCCCGTCGTGGGGATTCGAAGCGCCAACCTTCTGATTGGCAAGCCCAAGAGGCTCAGTGGTTTAGACCACAGCGCCATCCGCATCCCAGTCACAGTCAATTTATTGATATACCACATTTCCCACAATTAAATCTGTGCTCAAAGTAGTTCACATTAAAATAGTCTAAATATTAGTATATTTAACAGCAATGAATAACAATGAGCAGTATAATATCACTACAATATAGCAGTAAAAGAAAGATCGAACTACAGGAGAAGCGGGTAGAATGATTGTGGCAGGTGTCATTGCTCAGTCTGAAGCCATCTGCTAGGTATGCCGAAGGTCCGTATTCAGTCCCTGGACCCTCCAGACAGGACTGGTAATGTCCTGTAGCACTTTTAAAAAATGTTCCCAGTTGAGTGACTTGACAGGTAGCATAGGCGCCGACTCCATGGGGCTTGAGGGGGCTTGAGCCCCCTCAAAAAAAATTTTGGGGGGGCTCAGCCCCCCCAATAATCTCGGGCGCCCTTGCCGCCGTCCCCCGCCTCCTCCCCACCTGCTCCCTCCCCAGCCAGCCAGCCAGCCGCGCGCCCTAGCTGGAGAGCCCCGGCCGTCCCCCGCGAGAACAGGGGAATCCCCGGGGGCGGGGGCTTCTGCCTCTAGCCCCAGGTTTCCCGCATATCAGCTGTTCCGGAGCTGATTAATAGGCAGCAGCACGCTCTCCCCTATTCGCTCACGAGGGGGCGGCGCCACTTTATTTGCATATTCATGAGCTTATTTGCATATTCATGAGCTTATTTACATTTCACGAGCTTTCCCGGGCCCCCCCAATATTTTTTATAAGTCCGCGTCCCTGACAGGTAGAGCTCGATGGAAGTGCAAATTTTTGCAGCGAAGGACAAGTTCAGGGTATAAATCACTCCTCTAAACAGAGTGTAATTATACCCCACCGCTCTGTTTTTGCAAACATGTAATCTGAGATTTCCATTTTTGGGTCTCTGTCTGCATCGAAAGGGAAAACAAGCAGTGGAAGAGTGATGCTCATATGTGTGGAAATAGAAGACATCTGTTTTCAAGTCTGCAAGGGCTTTCTTATTTTTCAATATTTCAGTTTCAGATACAGGAAGCACAAGAAACATCTTAAGCATCACTTGGAGAAACAGCCACTGTCGGTTGGCCATCCTACGCAAGGCTGGGGGAGGAATAATGTTCCAGCTAAAGCTGTCACTGAGGCGTCATGCAAATTTTATATGCAGATTTGCAAATGAGGACTTTCCCACAACGCCAGAGGATGACAAGCCATTCAGAGTCTCACCAGTAACCTTATACTACTGGGTTAGATTTCTGCTATGAGGACTTGCAGAATTGCAAGCAAGGGCTCCCACCAGTTGAACTGCAGCACTTTCTCACTATGCACCACCAGACGTATGCACAGGCTGAATTGCGCTCCTCAGTGGTGCTATTTGGCTGCAATACCAACCTTAAAGGTAAAGGGTAAAGGGACCCCTGACCATTAGGTCCAGTCGTGACCAACTCTGGGGTTGCGGTGCTCATCTCGCTTTATTGGCCAAGGGAGCCGGCGTACAGATTCCGGGTCATGTGGCCAGCATGACTAAGCCGCTTCTGGTGAACCAGAGCCGTGCACTTTGACATGCTTTCGAACTGCTAGGTTGGCAGGAGCAGGGACCGAGCAACGGGAACTCACCCCATCACGGGGATTCGAACCGCTGACCTTCTGATCGGCAAGTCCTAGGCTCTGTGGTTTAACCCACAGCACCACCTGCATCCCCAGCCTTGCCACCTGCCAAAACTCAAGTCAGCTGACACCCCCCACCAAGGACCAATCCAGCTCCACCAGGCCTTATAAAACCCACAACTCAGCACTTGTTCATTGGTCTAATAGTGTGTCTTGTGCTACCTACTGCCAGGGAGGAGTCAGAGCCCTCTTTATTGGGCAATGGAGGCAAGAATCTGAAGGGCACACAGGGGCACATTAGTGCTGCTGTTAGATGAACCTGCAGGGCCAATGCCCACACCCCTGGCCTGAGGATATAGCACAGCCGTCCTCAGTCCCAGAGGACTCTGCTTGAGAAGATCCTGGAAAACCAGAGCCTCCCCTTCTCTCTTGCAGAAGAAGCTTGCTAGAGAATCATAGAATCATAGAATCATAGAATCATAGAGTTGGAAGAGACCACAAGGGCCATCGAGTCCAACCCCCTGCCAAGCAGGAAACACCATCAGAGCACTCCTGACATATGGTTGTCAAGCCTCTGCTTAAAGACCTCCAAAGTAGGAGACTCCACCACACTCCTTGGCAGCAAATTCCACTGTCGAACAGCTCTTACTGTCAGGAAGTTCTTCCGAATGTTTAGGTGGAATCTTCTTTCTTGTAGTTTGGATCCATTGCTCCGTGTCCGCTTCTCCGGAGCAGCAGAAAACAACCTTTCTCCCTCCTCTATGTGACATCCTTTTATATATTTGAACATGGCTATCATATCACCCCTTAACCTCCTCTTCTCCAGGCTAAACATGCCCAGCTCCCTTAGCCGTTCCTCATAAGGCATCGTTTCCAGGCCTTTGACCTGGGTCCCTTTAAGTAGAACAGCCTTATGAAGCACAGTAAGAATTGGGCTGCACCTGGTGCTGTTATGTTATACTACTATGTTATAGTACTGCAATGCACTCTACGTGGGGCTACCTTTGAAGGTGACCCAGAAACTGCAATTAATCCAGAATGCGGCAGCTAGACTGGTGACTGGGAGCGGCCGCCAGGACCACATAACACCATTCCTGAGAGATCTGCATTGGCTCCCAGTAAGTTTCCGAGCACAGTTCAAAGTGTTGGTGCTGACATTTAAAGCCCTAAACATCCTTGGTCCAGTATATCTGAAGGAGCGTCGCCACCCCCATCGTTCAGCCCGGACACTGAGATCCAGCGTCGAGGGCCTTCTGGCGGTTCCCTCATTGCGAGAATTGAGTTTACAGGGAACCAGACAGAGGGCCTTCTCAGTAGTGGCGCCCGCCCTGTGGAACGCCCTCCCTTCAGATATGAAGGAAATAAGCACCTATCTTATCTTTAAAGGACATCTGAAGGCAGCCCTGTTTAGGGAAGTTTTTAATATTTAATGTTGTATTGTTTTAAACACTCGATTGGAAGCCGCCCAGAGTGGCTGGGGAAACTCAGCCAGATGGGTGAGGTATAAATAAATTATTATTATTATTATTATTATTATTATTATTATTATTATTATTATTTGGTCCAGTAACAGATCCCACAAAACAGCAGGGCTGGCTAGAGGTTGCAGGACCATGACAGCTCCAAGAGACCCACTTGCTCAATGGTTGGGAGGAGGCTGACGCCTTTTAAGTTTCTGCCTCCAGACCACCTCTCCTAGGCTCCGCCCCCTTAAAGAAAAAAAATTAATGGCCCAACCCTTTGGCCAGAAGATGGACAAACCTTCTTTGTTGTATAGCCTGCTTCTTAGCGCGCTGCCTGTGCTGCCAGACTGATAATGGGTGAGGTGAGACATCTGGTTCCTCAGCTTCAGGGGCAGGTGCCCGTGAAGGTCTTGGTGGTCCAGGAGGTTCTCCTGGGTGCTCTGTCTGACAGTTCTAGTTGCAGGGTTCTCCTGATCTCTGGAAGCTGGCTCAGAGCCCTGAACTTTAGCTGGTGCCTCTGCAGCCTCTGGCTGTGTCAGAATTGTTGCTAGATTCAGGAGTCATGACATAAGGGCTTGGTTTTAGTATGTTCCTTTTTGGAGCAACCTGAACCCTGTCTTGTATCCTTCTTGAAATTCACCCCACCTTGCCTGGTGTCTAGCCTGAACCTTGCCTTGTCATACAACCCAACTGAGCTTTGCCTTGCTGCATTACACCACAGATCAGGACCGGACCATTCAATGGAGGAGACCCCACTCCCAAACACACACTGGAGGGTGTTGTACTCAGGACCCACCCAGACTTGGAGCTGGCCCTGGCTGGATTAAACCCACCCAATGGATCCAGGCCACAGGCTGATCCACTAGACAGGCTGATCCGGCAATGCAGCCCATGTGTTCTAATGGAACAAATGGACAAAATTGTGAATGGAATCTTTGATTTCCTCTACAAATCCCAATGCTGGTATTGGTGTCGAGAAGATGTGTACATCAAATCTGGGAGCAGCCGGCTTGGACGCGAGTGGCTCACGTAGCGCACGTTAGAAAACTCCTTGAACTTTGAACATTATAAATGACAGCAGGAAAAATTGCTGTGCTCCAGGTATACCTTTCTGATAATGTGATCAGAGAACAGTTTTGTGGGGGTGGGGGGTGGGTTTAAGCGTAATGCTATTAAGAAGAGACATGGGTTGCACGAGGATGTGATGAAGGGTGATAAGAATCATGTTGTTTGGTCTACAGGACCAGAGAGAGATTATACGTGTTTTCTGTACTGAAAAATAAAAGTTCAGAAAATGGTATCAGTTTGTGAATTTCATGTCCTGAATCCCAGTGCGTACAAAACAAGACGGCTTCCTTGCAGGGCTCGCACGTATCTTTTTTGAATGACTTGACTGTGAACATCGTCAACTCTTGGTCACTGGTGACAGCTGAATGTCTGAACTGAGAGCAAGAGTGGTGGTGTGGTGAAGCACAATGGAGGCTGCACCACTAGGATGAGTGAGGCACTGCCCCATCGACCCCATCGACCTCCGTCTGCCCAGAACCAGACACCTGCCTGCCTGCTCTCAACCTTACAAGCAGTCAAGGAGTCGCTTGGCTGCCCTTGTAGAACTCAGAAGGTACCTGTGGTGGAACTGTAAGGTGATAAAAGCTTTCTGGGATATGATATATAACAAAATGAAAAAAATGTTTAAAATAACTTTTGATTAAAAAAAACCAGAAGCTTTTTTTATTAGGAATTACAGGTACCGACATTCCAAAGGACCAGAAAAGACTCTTTATGTACGGAACAACAGCCACCCAAATGCTATTAGCCCAGAGATGGAAAGAAGACAAGGTTCCTACCAGAGAGGAATGGCAAACTAAGCTGTTGGACTGTGCCAAAATGGCAAAGCTGACTGGCAAACTCAGGAACCAAGAGGACCAAAGCTTTACCAAAGAATGGGGGAAATTATAAGTTATCTAAGAGACCACTGTAAGCAGATGGAAACATTGGCAGGATTTTGATTTCACTTGTAGCGTAACAATTACCATGGACAATATGGATTGATACAAAACTGAGAGTTTGGAAGAAGATGCAGTTTTAAATGCTTAAAATGGAACTCTGTGGAGGGGGTGGGGAGGAGTCCTGAGATGTGAAGAAATCTCTGTATATGGATATATATTTGGATTTTTATAACTTTGTACAGTATTGTTAAAATCAAATAAAAATGATTTTTAAAAAGATAATTCAGTGGGGTAGGGGTGGGGACAGAACTTGACTGAGTTGGCTCCACCTGTCATTGGCTCTGGCTGTGCCTGTCATTGGATTAAGCTCCGCCTACCCTTGGCCTTCCTGTCTTCCACCAGTTCCAATGGGCATCAGCCACCAGTGGTTGCATTGCATGTTCTCCTTCACCCATTGTTTGATTCCTGCAAGGTTTCACATGGTGTTGCTGCATAGGGCATCACATTGCAAATGGCCCTAACTTAGCCATGTTTTGCCTTGTTGTGCTCACTTGGGAAAGTGTGTGCCGCACCTGCAGAAGGCTTAATCCCTGGCACCTCTCTGGTTAGAAACCCTCCAACCGCGTGGCTAGGAAAGAACTTGTGCCCGTCATGTTGGAGAACTACTGTGAGCTGGAGCAGAAGGTCCTGGATTCACTCCTCAGCATCTCCAGCTAACAAGGGTCTCCCAGAAAGAGCTGCAGAATACATGATCTGGAGTCCTTGGAAAGCTGCTTTCAGCCAGACTAGAAAGTACTCTAATGGGAAATGAGCCTTTGATCGGCTTCACACTGTTAAATTCTCCCCACTTCTCCAAACAGTGAGATGTTCCAGGGGTTGATTTCCTTTGGAAGGAGGTCACTGGAGGCTTACAGGCATTTTGTAAAACTTGCATTAGTTATACACAGTATGTGAAGAGGTGACAAAGAGCAAACAGTGGAAATTTCCCCACCAGACAGCTAAAGTCCACTGCTCCATCAACAAGCTACTAGGGAGACAGACAGCCGACCCTGAGATGCCCACCCCTCTTGTTTCCATTGCAGCCTCTCCTTATAGAGTGACATCTAGAATACAATGGTACCTTGGTACTTGAACAGCTTGGCTCCTGAATAAATCGACTCCCGAACGCTGCAAACCCGGAAGTAAGTGTTCCGGTATGCAAACTATTTTTGGAAGCCGAACGTCCAAAGCAGCTTCTACTTGAGTGCAGGAAGCTCTTGCAGCCAATCAGAAGCCGCGCCTTGTTTTCGCACGGTTTCAGGAGTTGAACAGACTGCTGGAACAGATTAAGTTCGAGAACTAAGGTACCACTGTACAGCATCCTTATCTGGGAGGGGTCAGGGTTTGCATTTTGCCCCCTTTTGGTTATTTCTTAGCTATTCAGAAAAAACGGTCTAACAATTAGCTCTCATTGCCAGGCTATTAACGTTACTTTGTCAAGTCTGGGTATTGCCTCATGATAATCCACCTTGAAATCCCATAGGAAACCCGTACCAATGTTTAAGCAGGCCTCATTCTCATGACTATTTGCAACATTTATATCCTATAAATGAGTCCCCAGGGAACTCAGGGCATCCAACATGGCTGCCCCCCCCCCGCCATTCTCCATTTTATCTTCACAATAACCCTGTGAGGTTGTTTCAGTTGCGAGTATGTGACTGGTTCAAGGATACCTTATGAGCTTTGTGGCTGACTGAGTATTTGAACCTGGGTCTCCCTGGCCATAGTCCAGCCCTCTGACCATTACACCTCACTGCCTCACTCCTGAGTCTTGGGTTGATGAAGAAGACATCCTTTGAAAGTGTCCTTCTTCTACATTAGCTGGTCCTTTAAAGGGTTTTTCTTCCCTTGTTCAAATTTCCATCTGCTTTGCATCACCCTTCAGGGCTCAAAACCTCTCCCCAGCTGATGTTTTACCTGCCCTTTATCTCATACCATTTTCGTGTACAGGATTAGCACCCCCACCCCACCCCCCCAAGAATAATCAAATGTGTAACTGAACTTGGAGCTTTAAAAGTTTATCACAACCTCAATCATGATGTGTAAGTTAATGCTCCAATGCATGTGATTATGCTGCATCCTTCATGTGCATTCAGCAGAAAATGACATCTCCAAGGAGGCGATCCCAAGCTCTTCTGGATGCTTTGAACATTTTCTTTCCGCTACTTGCAAAGTTTCCTTCAGGTGTTGTGATTGAAGCTGGGCTCCCAGCCCTCCCTGCGCTCATTTATTCAGAACACCTTTCACAAGATGCCAAAATGAATGCTGGTGGCGGGTGGTGCAGGGACATCAGGTGGTGGAAGCAAATCAGGAGAAAATCAAAGCCGAAACATTTCAAAGATTCAAAAAGCTCACATGGAGAATTGCCAAAATAACGAACATAGAACCCTGTGAATTTTGGAGCAATAGTGGGGCACACGTAAAACTATTTAGGCAAATGGACAACGGAGAACTGTGGCTGGATTGCTTTACATTTTGGTAAGTAGCAGCTGGGGGTGCTACCTAGAATGGGACGCTGCTGCTTTAGGAGGGGAGCTTAACTCTTTCCATCCTGTGCTGCTTTCCTGATCACGGTCTTCCTCCATCACTCAAAGCTTGAAGTTAACACTTGTAGAGGAGGCTGAGGCGCAGGGCAAAAACAATGGTCAGAGAAAGGATTCAGCAGCCCCTTTGTGCCCATAGCATTGCTACTTGAAGTCACCTATCCCTCGCCTTTTACACATTTGATGGCAGCCGGGAATTTGGGAGGGGGTGTCAGCATCGCCCTTGAGCCAGTGCCACCAACTGGACTCATCCACTTCAGCCCTGACTGGGCTAGGCGAGCTGGGTAGCACTTCCAGAGACCACCTTCTGCACAGGAACAGGTCAAAGTGCTGTGGACTCACAGCTTAGAGTTGTGAGCACCGGATTCACTTCCACAAGAAGACAGTCGTCGCACAGCAAAGTATAGCAGAATCTAATAGAGTATATAAACAACTCGGAGAGCAGCTCTGTAGAATATCTTCTTTATTCTATAACTACAACTATAATACAACTATATACAGAGCTAAATAGGTCTAAGCATAAATGAATGCTGAACCGCACTGAGTGTCTGCAGCTGCTCTTAGCAGCAACCTTATCTAAACACACAATCTCTCTCTAACACTCTCTCTCTCCGACACACTGGCTGACTGACTTGGTGCTGGAGCAGAATAAGTAGAGAGCAGAACACGCCTCCTCCTCTCTGGAGAATCAGCAGACTCCTCAGGAGATTCTTGGATATGGGAGGGGTGAAATCTCCTCAGGGGGAGCAGGGATTTGGTTCAGCTCACATTTACAGGTGAACCTACCAAATTTCACTTTCTGAAACAATATGTGAACCCAAACACAACCATCCTCTGAATTCTGCATTTCTCTGAATTTTGCAATGCAGTTCTTCAGTAATGTAATGTGTACAAAAATGTATATACAGTGGTACCCCAGGTTACATACGCTTCAGGTTACAGACCCCGCTAACCCAGAAATAGTGCTTCAGGTTAAGAACTTTTCTTCAGGATGAGAACAGAAATCGTGCTCTGGCGGCGCGGCGGCAGCAGGAGGCCCCATTAGCTAAAGTGGTGCTTCAGGTTAAGAACAGACCTCCGGAACGAATTAAGTACTTAACCCAAGGTACCACTGTACTAGGATAATGTGTGCATAAAATGCATATATTAGTGAAAATAACATACAAGAATGCATTAAATTTGGGGGAAGTTACTTGCATATATTAGGAGAAATGTACGCTAAAATGCTGATGAATTTTCATGAGGACTGGTTTTTGGTTTTTAAATTGCACATTGCTATGGAAGTGAGGAGAACTAAACTTTAGATTGGAAAAGTAAGAAACTGAAATGGACAAATTTTTCCATCCCTCGTGGCAACCCGCATTTCAAGATCCTGGCCTGGCAACTTGATGTATTGTTCATCTCAAAAGTTAGCCAGGCAGTTGGGAAACTCAATTGTTCTTGTTCCTGTGGATAGGCTGACAAGACCATTGAGTGCAGAAAAGTTGACACTGCAATCCATGTAGCCACAGGCGCTTCTGAAAGAAAAGTGGGAAAAGCCCAGAAATGTCTGAGAAGCTCAGCAGACACAGAAGGGGAAAAAATCCTATATATTGGGTTCACTTAAGCTCTCCTGCATAATGCAAAGTGTGTGTGTGTGTGTGTGTGTGTGTGTGTGTGTGTGTAAGTACTGAAACCCTATAAAAATAGATACAGGGCCATTTTGGATGAAAATGCTGCATTAGGAAGTAGGGGCAAAAAAGTGAGATCTGGTCCCTAGTCCCCTCTGTGTAGGTATCATTGTACTTGCCATGTCACCTTAATAAGACTGAATAAGGTTAGGAGTCCACAGAGTAGGGAACAGAAATGTAGGTTCGCATTATGAAAAAATGGGAAAGAAACTGAGCCGTTTCAGAATTAAGGAATTCATTTGTTAGGGACAACCTGGAAACATGCATTGGGCATAATAAAAACAGTAGCTTGGTTTACCCATGTTGAACCATGATTTAAACAAACCTTAGTTAAGAAAACATGGTATAGCTTTATGGGGGAAACCAAACTGGCGTCTTAACTATGATTTGCTAGTGAAAATCACAGCCATGGCTTATTGTTGGCTTACTGATCTTTACCTATAATACCCCTTACGTGTGAACCCAGACATTTTGGAATCTTGCCTGGTCAGAGTCAGTAATGCTTCTGAACAGGTGCTGGAAACTATAGAAGGGTGGAACTATGTGGGGGGAAATAAGTCTCCATTGATTCTAGAATAAAATGCTGTAGGTATGAAGCCTCAGTAACTGAGCTGGTGCATCCCATGCTCCTGTAGTTTTCATGGCCAATTTGAGTGAGCATAACAGCTCCAATACTTTGGCCACCTCATGAGAAGAGAAGACTCCCTGGAAAGACCCTGATGTTGGGAAAGATGGAGGGCACAAGGAGAAGGGGACAACAGAGGACTAGATGGTTGGACAGTGTTCTCGAAGCTACGAACATGAGTTTGACCAAACTGCGGGAGGCAGTGGAAGACAGGAGGGCCCGGCTTGCTCTGGTCCATGGGGTCATGAAGAGTCGGACACGACTATACGACTAAACAACAACAACAATAGGCTCTTATTCAGCAACCTAAATACCATGATCTTCAGAATGCAGCTAACATGGGGATGAGTAATTGTATGTGAGCTTCCCTGCATGCAGATAATTCCAAGGCCAGGTTGTTTGGATTGTAATTTCCCTAAATGAAGACAAAAGGTTAGGGCTTCCATTATATGCAAAGCTATTCATCAATGTTTCATGTTCAGTAAGTTATCCTAAACAGAGGAGGCCCTCATTCAACAAGCTTCACATCCGCAGAAAAAGCAGCCCTCCCTACGCCTCTTTCACAGCTCAAGTGGAAATTTTCAGCTGAGGATAAACTCTTCAAAAAAGAGGACACCGTGGAGATTTGAATGCTCTTGAAAATCGTAATCCATTCTAACACCAAGAAGTCTTAACAATGAGCTATAGGCTGGGAACGCATGGGGGATGTGGGACAAGAAGGTAACCTTTGCTGCTCTTGGAAGTCAGAGCAACGTGATAGACTTCCATAATGAACTGAAGTTTCTACAGCTTCTGAACTCTGAGCAAAGAAGAGGGCAGAGCCCCTCACAACTGGCTTGAACAGGGAAGAACAACACAACTGTTATTTCCACCGTTGCAGGAAGATTAACAAAACAGGGTTCACTGGGGAGAAAATGAATCACAGATTTGAAAAGTCCTTATAGATATGGATGTTTAAAAAAACACCCCCATTTTCCATTCCACCCTGTTACATGCAGCCATGTTTTGATTCCACTGCAGTTTGTCTTCTGTCAGTGTGGCGTAGTGGTTAGAGTGTCAGACTAGGACCTGAGAGAGACTAGGATTCAAATCCCTACTTGGCCATGAAGCTCACTAGGTGACCTTGGGCCAGTGGCATAGCGTGGGTTGTCAGCACCCGGGGCAAGGCAAGTAATTTGCGCCCCCTAACCTGTGGATTTGCGCCCCCTGACCCGTGGATTTGCACCCCCTAACCCTAACCCCCAGATGTTGCGCCCGGTGCGGCCGGCCCCCCCTGCACCCCCCACGCTACGCCACTGCCTTGGGCTGGTGGTCACTTACTCTCAGCGTACCTCACAGGGTGGTTGTGCGGGTAAAATGAAGAGAACTACATATGCCATTTTGAGCTCCACAGAGGAAAAAGGTAGGATACAAATGCAATGAATGAGTGTTGTTTGCTGTAGTGAACTTACGTACCTTACATAATTTATGTAATTAATTACATAGCTTACATTGCCATTGTGTTATTCTGTTGCCTTCATTTCACTACAAAGAAAACTGTGCAAATGGGGGTGTTGACTTAATCAGTTGTGGACTGAAAGTAACAACGACAACAGTAAATATGGATTGAATTCTCTGGATTGATTTCCACTGTGGACATAAAAACACCGGCAATTTCTGCTGCTGTTTCTGTTGGTGGGCTGGATCCTGGGTTCACCCAATCCTGACAGGCCACTTTGACAAGTAGGTTAAACACCTCACCTTCCCCACTGCTGCTTTGCTGCTGAAAAATGCCACCTTCCCATGTTGATATTATTTGGCAACCACAGGCTTCGGAACTTGTGTTTGCTGATGAAACATGTGCTTTTCACCCTTGGAACAGTATCCTGTTTCCAATCATGCCCAGTCAGATTCTTCTGGGAAACCCACAAGCCTTCCACTGTTGTCTGCCTAGTATTTGATATTCAGAGATGCACTGTCTGTGGGCAGGGAGATTCTGTGTTCTCTAGGCTTAGCTGCTTCCACGTAAAGCTCTGCAAATTCCTGGCTATTCTATATGCTAATAGCAAACTCGTTCTATGAGCGTGGTACCTTATTTAGCAATGCATGCATGCATAAGAGGGAGATATTAGCAAGGTTGAGAGGAACCACGAGGTTTATAAAGTGCAAAAGATCGTTGTTGCGGGTGAATGAAGGGAAGGGGATACTCTGGAAACACTGCAATGAGAATGGAACATGCTGAAAGAATGTTGGAGGGGGTAACCAAGGAGGGACGTAGAATGGAATGGAGTAACCTGGAGAAGGTTGTGGCTGGCTGGCCAGAATCCAAAACAGGAGCACTCCATCCTGCTTATCTTTCCTCTTACACAACCAACCCGCTTCCCCAAAATATCTGACCATTTTGTGATAAGGAAAGTGGACAGGGGAAATGCACTGGAAAGTATGACATAGCACTCGCTTTGATGCCACATCATCTACTCTCCCTGCAAACAAATCAGGATGAATGCTCATTAAGCGGCCAACATCATCTAACATCCCCCAAAATACATCAGGACGGTGGGTTGTCTGGAAGCGCCCCATGGTAGAATTAAACATATAGTAAAAGGGAACACTTGGCCTATGCAACACATTCCTTGCACCACCCAGGCTGCATATACACCATATATTTAAAACACATTCAAAGCATACTCAAAACGCTTTTAGAAATTGGGTGTTCAGGGCACATCGATGGACCAGGGCTGCATACAAGCCACACATTTAAAGTACATTTAAAGTTTATTCCACCACCACATTTCAAGAATACTGGGAACTGCAGTTTGTTAAGGCTGTTGGGAACTGTAGCTCTGAGTTCCCTGGACTACAGTTCCCTGGATTTGGGGAGGAGGGAGGGCTTTAATTGTGCACACAGCCCTAGTAGTCCCTTGGTCTGCCTGGAACTGGAACTGGAACATTTATTTCTTAAAAGCACTTTGAGAGGGAACTTCAGCCACAAAAGTCTCCCAGAGAGGCTCTCCACAATCAATAATAAACTCCTTGCCCTCAGGCTTCCAATCTAAAAGGCACAGCACAAAAGCGACTGGGAGGGGGCTGGAGGGAAGAAAAGCAAACCTAAGCACTTGCTCCTGCTATAAAGTTATTGTAATGTTGTTTCACACAGGGAAAGGGGAAGAAAGATCCCTGCTGCTGCTCGTTCTTTGGGCAAGGGCTGTAAGTCAGAGTCAGTCTCCTCACACTCTTTGCCATGATGCTTTCCCTTAGAATCACAGAATTAGTAGATTTGGAAGGGATCCCAAAGGCCATCCAATCTAACCCCTGCAGTGCAGGAATGATGATGATGATGATGATGACCAGATGCAGGAGTGGGAACCATTTGTCAGTCCGAGGGCCATGTTCCATTTATAGCAGCTTTCTGGGGACCACATGCCAATAGTGGGTGGAGCTAGGGGCAAAAGTGGGTGGAGAAAAAGGTGTGTATTTTACATTTGTACAGTAAAGGTAAAAGGTAAAGGACCCCTGGATGGTTAAGTCCAGTCAAAGGCGACTATGGGGTTGTGGCTCTCATCTCGCTTTTCAGGTTGAGGGAGCCGGCATTTGTCCACAGACAGCTTTATGGGTCACGTGGCCAGCATGACTAAACCACTTTTGGCGCATGAAGGACCATGACGGAAGCCAGAGCACACGAAAACGCCGTTTACCTTTCTGCCACAGCGGTACCTTTTTATCTACTTGCACTGGTGTGCTTTCAAACTGCTAGGTTGGCAGGAGCTGGGACAGAGCAGCGGGAGCTCACCCTGTCGCATGGATTTGAACTGCCGATCTTCCGATCAGCAAGCCCAAGAGGCTCAGCGGTTTAGACCACAGTGCCACCCACATCCCTATTTGTATGGTAGGCTAGCTTCTACACACAAACACAAACACACACCTGTGTTCTCCATCCAGACAAGCAAGAGGCATCACCAGAGTATCTTTAGATACACTCCAGCCTTGCAAAAACCCCTCAATTGGGCTGCAAAGCAGGGTTGGTGAGGGGTGTGGCTTGGGAGGTTGTGTGACCTGGGGAGGGTCCCAAGGGCCAGACAGGGAGCCCTGGAGGGCTATGAGACTACCCATTTGTGGCCAAATATAAAGGAAGGCAGGACTCTCATGCATCTAACTGTTGTGTAGAATTTTAGCTGGTTTTCTTTGCACCTTGTATGAAAAGCTGCATCTGCTGAAATTATTTCACCTACATAATTATTAATTTTAAGAGTACACTACCTTTGCATCAGATGACCCCACCTAACAAATCTCTCTGCCAAGCAAAAGAATTCAGGGAAAGAGATTCCAGGGAAGGAGATTTATTTGTTGTTTTCTAGTGGCACAAGACCCCGTCCAGGCAGCTCCAATAAGCCCTCCCCTCCCCCTTCCAAGGAACCGCTCACGTAAATTGCCTAGGCTGTTCCTCCAGCCAGCCTCAGTTCCTTTTGGGTCCAACTGGCAATCTCAATAAGGTTAAGAAATGGCTAAACGGGTGCATATTGCCCCCATTTCCCAGTTGTTCATTTGTGCACTCCAGGCTCTTCACTTTATATAGACAGGACTTGGCACAAATCAGCAGAGAGCCAGGGTAGGGAGAGGGTTCCCCTCTGGGCTCTATCCACACCACTGCCCAGAGAGGAGGAGAAGAGACAAATGAAGGCTGCAAAGCAAGTGGACCGACAGGAGGAACTGTGGAGCAGGGGCCTGATGATGCAAACCTCTGGTGACCAAAATGGTCCCTCAGTTCAACTCATAACTGAAAAACCAGCCACTGATTGCCCCTCTAATGCCAGAATTTTGCAAGGCTTCCATGATGGAATTGCAGACAGGCTTAAGGTTGACAGCCGAAGCGCTCTGGAGGAAGACTTGGCAAACCAGTGCCTTCATTATATCTAGTTAGAGCTGCTGCTGACATGAGGAGGGAAATGTTTCATTTATGAGCAGAGGCTCACAACGAGCTCTTCTCTCCTTTAGTGTCAAGACGTAAATGCTGGGCAGGTGTTGATCATTATTTTGGTTCTGGCGGGGTGGGTGCCTGGGTGCATGCCAGGATGAAAAAGGATCCCATCACTTCTTTCTTCTGCAAAGAGGGTTTTGGGTGGAAACAGAAATTGGACAATTGCATAATGTTAGTATAATTAAATAAATTAGTATAATTATATTAATTATAATAATAGCCCTCCTACTTTTTCTGAGTAGTGATTTGTCCCTGAAGTGCCACATTTACCCAGATTTGCCTTTCATGGGAAGAATGGTCCCTGGAGGTCTATTGGTGTTTTATAAGATTTGCATTCATTTCCATTCACAGCCCCCTCACAGATTATGTCAAACTGTGTCTCCTCACAGGCCAATATTCAGTGTTAATCACCCAGGCTAAGAAGTGGACCTAATAACAAAAAAATAAAATAAGATAAATCTGAGGGGTTATGGAAGCTTTTGTACTCATACTTACTGTGATCCTATCCCATACATATCATCTCATAAGTCATGGGGTGGGGGGTTTCTATAGTATTTTTATTCTGAAATTGCATTTTCCGCATTTGTGAAATTGCTCGCTGGGTCTTTTCTGCTCCTGTTGCTGTTTAACACAATACAGTGGTATCTCAGGTTATATACGCTTCAGGTTACAGACTCGACTAACCCAGAAATAGTGCTTCAGGTTAAGAACTTTGCTTCAGGATGAGAACAGAACTCGGTATCCGGCGGCGCAGCAGCAGCTGGAGGCCCCATTAGCTAAAGTGGTGCTTCAGGTTAAGAACAGTTTCAGGTTAAGTACAGACGTCCGGAACGAATTAAGTACTTAACCTGAGGTACCACTGTATATAGCCTTAAGAAAGTTATACAAAGCTTTAACATCCCAGTTAAGATATCACCTTATCAATGTTTCAATTTCTTTTTATTCTAGTATACCAAAATGGCCACCAAGCATTTTATAAAGAATTCAGTAAGTAAAAGTTCAGTATGGAAGCCCAAGAGAATAACTAGTTAGGCAATCCTCCTTTAAAATAAGTAGGTAGACTCCCTTGCTGCCGCCACACACACACCCCGACTTCCATCCTTTAAAATATCCCAACTGAGCATACTGTATGTGGAGGAATTGTGTACATCAGAGCTTCCCAAACTTTTCATGTTGGTGACACACTTCTTAGACATGCATCATTTCATGACACGGTAATTCAGTTTTACTAGCCAACCAGAGATTAAACTAACCCCTTTCCAGCCCCAGGAGGAGTGCGGGAAGCGTTCACACGACACACCTACACACTGCAGCCGACACACTAATGTGTTGTGGCACACAGTTTGGAAATAAATCATTGAAGAAATTCGGAAAGTATCCTGTCATCTTTCAGATTAGCAGCTTCCCTCCATCACTCCAACAAAAGTATCTCAGAAGAGGTTAGTCAGTTATGAAACTGTGAAGATGTGAGCTGTCACTTTCATTAGATTACTGAAGATAAGGAGGAATGGTGTGCCTAGAAGCAGGGGACTAGGAACATAATTTCCGGTGCTTAAGTACATAATGCTTCTAATGCTGAAGTGAAAGGCTGGGCTGGATGAATCCCTAGCCGGAATTAAGATTGCTGGAAGAAATATCAACAACCTCAGATATGCAGATGACACAACCTTGATGGCAGAAAGTGAGGAGGAATTAAAGAACCTTTTATTGAGGGTGAAAGCGGAGAGCACAAACATGGTCTGAAGCTCAACATCAAAAAACGAAGATCATGGCCACTGGTCCCATCACCTCCTGGCAAATAGAAGGGGAAGAAATGGAGGCAGTGAGAGATTTTACTTTCTTGGACTCCATGATCACTGCAGATGGTGACAGCAGCCACGAAATTAAGAGACGCCTGCTTCTTGGGAGGAAAGCAATGACAAACCTAGACAGCATCATAAAAAGCAGAGACATCACCTTGCCAGCAAAGGTCTGTATAGTAAAAGCTATGGTTTTCCCAGTAGTGATGTATGGAAGTGAGAGCTGGACCATAAAGAAGGCTGATCGCCAAAGAATTGATGCTTTTGAATTATGGTGCTGGAGGAGACTCTTGAGAGTCCCATGGACTGCAAGAAGATCAAACCTATCCATTCTGAAGGAAATCAGCCCTGAGTGCTCACTGGAAGGACAGATCATGAAGCTGAGGCTCCAATACTTTGGACACCTCATGAGAAGAGAAGACTCCCTGGAAAAGGCCCTGATGTTGGGAAAGATGGAGGGCACAAGGAGAAGGGGACGACAGAGGACGAGATGGTTGGATAGTGTCTTCGAAGCTACCAGCATGAGTTTGACCAAACTGCGGGAGGCAGTGGAAGACAGAAGTGCCTGGCGTGCTCTGGTCCATGGGGTCACGAAGAGTCGGACATGACTAAACGACTAAACAACAACAATACAGTAGTGCAAGCACTTATTCCTTTGCAAAGATTACCATAAAGGCTACTCTGGCACAAAACGAATGTGATTCATTCTATGTTGCATGTAGGTGTTGATGCGTACCTTCATAGTGAATGTGTCAGCAGCTGGGGCTCAGAATAAGGCTCCCATGCATTCAAAGTAGTATCATACCACTTTATAGCTTTATAAAGGTAAAGGTAAAGGTACCCCTGCCCGAACGGGCCAGTCTTGACAGACTCTGGGGTTTGTGCGCCCATCTCACATCTATTGGCCGGGGGCCAGCGCTGTCCGGAGACACTTCCGGGTCACGTGGCCAGCGTGACAACGCTGCTCTGGCGAGCCAGAGCCGCACACGGAACGCCGTTTACCTTCCCGCTGGTAAGCGGTACCTATTTATCTACTTGCCCCCGGGGGTGCTTTCGAACTGCTAGGTTGGCAGGCGCTGGGACCGAGCAGCGGGAGCGCACCCCGCCGCGGGGATTCGAACCGCCGACCTTTCGATCGGCAAGCCCTAGGCGCTGAGGCTTTAGCTCCCATGCATTCAAAGTAGTATCATACCACTTTATAGCTTTATAGCTGCTGTCAAACAATGCTGGGAATTGTAGTTTGTTATGGGTCCCCGCACGTGGCTACAATTCCCAGAGTTCTGTAGGAAGAGGGATTGACTGGTAAAGTTTTTATAATTTTTTTTGAAAGGCAGCCTAGGAATATTGCACATAAAGTAAATATTGCAAATCTGGTAGAGATTAAAATAAATAAATAAATAAATAAATGCATGCAGATAAAACGTACGCCATGGCAATAGCCAGGATTTTGTTAGGGGGACAGGCCTTTTGTTAGTGAGGGCAGAACCTCAGTTTGCTATGTATATTTATTGATTTAGGGTTGGGCAGCTGCCCCCCCCCGCCTACACCCATGACGTATGCAAATAAAAAACTCTGCTTGTATGGCTGTCTCCGACGAGCAGCTAAGCCACGCCCCTCTCTTGTCACAGGGCCTCAGAAGCAGCTGTGATTCTAGGCTAGCCCCGCCCATTTCCGCGTCTGTGCCTGGCATTCGATTTATCGCTCGTTTCTTTCAAAGACGTTTCTTCGTCTTCCTGCGCGGTTTGAGCCCGGCGGCGCGCCGTAGCCTTGTTGTCATAGTGACCAAACCGCCGCGGCCTGGTCTCGAAAAGCTGCGCGGGGAAGCCTCGGCGAGTGTAGCGTTTGCCGAGTGAGTCAAAACAGCAGAGGATATTTCGCAGCGTTTCCTGGAGCCACCATGTCCTTTCGCGACCTCCGGAGTGAGTCGAGTTGCCTTTATTTCGTTTGGAGTCCCACCCGCCTCCCCGTCCTCTGTCTTCCCGATGTGCCTGAAGGAACGGCTGCCCGCTATATAGCTCCACAGAGATGCAGTGTCCAACATCCGATCTGTTCCCGGGCATCGCTGATCGTACCACCAATGTGGGAGTTAATTATTAATCATTGTTATGATTCCACCTTTCCGAGGAGCTCAGGGCAGCCTACACGCCCCCATCACGCGCTCTCGTTCATTAATGCAACAACCCTATGAGGAAGGCTAGTTAGGCTGAGAGACTCTTGACTAGCCAGGGTCACCCAGTGAACGTCATAGCTAAAGAGGGATTTGAATCTGGGTTTCCTGACTGTAGTCCAGCACGCGTCTGCTCACATTGGCTCCCAAAGTTGATCAGGCCTGTTGTTGACCATGTCTGTAATCCTCTTAGGTAAAGGTAAAGGGACCCCCAGCATTAGGTCCAATCACGGACGACTCTGGGGTTGCGGCGCTCATCTCGCTTTATTGGCCGAGGGAGCCAGCGTTAGTCCGTAGACAGCTTCCGGGTCATGTGGCCAGCATGACTAAGCTGCTTCTGGCGAACCAGAGCAGCGCACAGAAACGCCGTTTACCTTCCCACCGGAGCAGTACCTATTTATCTACTTGCACTTGACGTGCTTTCAAACTGCTAGGAGCTGGGACTGAACAACGGGAGCTCACCCCATCGCGGGGATTCGAACCGCCGACCTTCTGATCGGCAAGCCCTAGGCTCTGTGGTTCAGACCACAGCGCCACCCACGTCCCTTGTAATCCTCTTAAATCTGCATAATTTTACACGTGATCCACACCACTCCGAATTCAGTGCTTATGTTTGTGTCTATAGAATGCATTCTAAAAATTGCATCTTGTGCAGAAGGCTTGCAGAAATGTGGCTCTTATGGGGTCTTAAGTTACATTGGATGCAAACATACCTCAGGTATTGTAGTAGTTCAGGAGGATCTGTATTAAATCCTTTTGGGTCACACTTTTACCAGACCCTTCAAAACTCGCCTTTGCCATGAAGCCTATTGCTTAACCCAGTGGTTTTCAACCAATGTGCCGTGGCACCCTGGGTGCCTTGAAGGATGGTCAGGGGTGCCACCTTTGATGCCTTCTCACGTTTCTGCCACCCAAAGGCTTGCACAGCTGTTTGTTGCATCAGCCCTGGCTACAAGTTCTGCAGGCAAATGGTGCCTCTGGGGCTGGCCAGGGGGTGCTGGTTGCCAGGAACTGAGGCAGCCTCGGAGTCAGCAAGCCAGTGGGTGAGGGAGCCCAGCCAGCCAGTCTGGACAGACAAGTGGGAGGCACTGTGCTGGCTTTTCTTGTGCTTGCTGTGTACAATCCTTGCCTGGGAGCTGAGTGCCCGGCACTGAAAGGGAGCCTTTCTGCCATGCAGGCCTGGTGGTACCCGCTGCTGCCGCCACTGCTGCCTCCCAAAGTAAGTCCTGGCCTCACATTCACCGGACTCCATTGGGGGCATCATCTTCCAAGGCATCTGTGGGGCAGTGTGAGGAGGCACCTCTCTTTGGGGTGTGTATGGGGGGGTGGCAGCTTAGAAACCAAGGGCGGTGGCAGCAGCTGCCCTGAGGACTCCCAAGATGAGGGGAAAGGAGAGGAGGCTGAGGGAACACTCCACAAGGGATGGTGTTTGAAAAAGAGTGAGAGGCTGCCAGCTCTGCAAGCAACGGGTGACATAACTGGGCTGCTGAGCCCCACAGGGGTGCTGCAGAAAAAATGTAGTTGGTCAAGGGAGCCGTGAATTCAAAAAGGTTGGAATCCTCTGGCTAAATCCACCAATACGCATCCTCAAATCTGTGCAAGCCTTAAAACATGTAATTGCATTTTTTACCCTTCCTTTCAAAACCTGGCCACAACTTACATTTAACGTTTCTGCCTGTCAAAGTTTAAATTGCAAAAACTTTGTGTACAGATCTCACATTGGCACAATAACCTCTGCAAAATGCCATGTATATTGAGGGTGATGTGTAAATAATAACGTGCATGGAACTTCCTACGTAGTAAGAAGAGGATGGTGTCCTTGCCCCAAGGAGCTTACAAACTTAAGTACAACAGTTGCAAAATATGGAGGGAAGGAAGATTGACTGGAGCAGGGAAGTAAACAGGAGAAGCATATGGGTTTACTTATATCTTGCCCTTCCTCCTTGAAGGGTGGCTGCTTGCAACGTAAAATCCAATAAGGCCATAACTAAAAACAATAGCTAAAATGATAGTTTTAAAATCTGCAGTACAGTATTTTAGTCCTGGTTTCAGGTGCAGAGATCAAAGGCAGGGATTAAGAACCTGTGGCTATTCAGTTGTTCTTGGACCCCAGCCTCCATCACTCCCATCTGGCATGGCTGATGGTCAGTGATGATGGCAGGTTTTAGTTTAGCAAAATATGGAGGACCCATAGGTTTCACACTTCTGATTTGAGGCTGCAAGGAAAGACTGCAGGTAAAAGGTAGGTTCTGAGGAGAGATTTTTAAGAAGAGAGGGAGGTGATATTTTGAAGATGGCAGGTGGGCAGGAAGGTATTGTTTGAGTTATATGGGGAAAAGTGGGGCCTATGAAACCCACAAACCTCAACTCTGGTTTACCTCCAATGCCATGTCCTTTCCTCTTAGTCTTCTAAAAACAATAGGTTACTGATAACCAGTGTGGTGCTTTGCAGATGTTTTGAACTACAACTCATCGACCAGCATTGTCAGTGGTAAGGGATTAAGGGAGCTGTAGTCCAGCATATCTGAAATGCTCAGCATTGGCTGTCCCTGCATTTGATGAACAAGCTGGCACACAAAAATTACAGGGGCTGGTCCCTTTGGTAGTTTGAGCTCTGAAGAGAGGCAGTTCCAGGCACCATCATCATAGGTACACATAATTATTTATGGCTCATGTCTTAAAAAGCACATCAGAAATTATGCTGTAGTTCTCTTTGGTGGCTTTTTTAAAAAAATTGATATCTATGCACAACTGAGAGGGACATGGGTGGCGCTGTGGGTTAAACCACAGAGCCTAGGACTTGCCGATCAGAAGGTCGATGGTTCGAATCCCCATGATGGGGTGAGCTCCCGTTGCTCCTGCCAACCTAACAGTTCGAAAGCACATCAAAGTGCAAGTAGATAAATAAGTACCACTCCGGCGGGAAGGTAAACGGCGTTTCTGTGTGCTGCTCTGGTTCGCCAGAAGTGACTTAGTCATGCTGGCCACATGACCCGGAAACTGTACGCTGGCTCCCTTGGCCAATAAAGCGAGATGAGTGCCGCAACCCCAGAGTTGGCCACGACTGGACCTAATGGTCAGGGGTCCCTTTACCGTTTATGCACAACTGAATTCAGTTTGTTCTTCTCAGACTTGTGACTGACTTGTTAACATCGGTTAGTTACTAATTTCCTGTCAAATTTCCCCAGTTGCCAAACAATAAACACTGTCCTTCTAGTTAATGAACTATGGAAAGCAACAGGATGACAGCCAATTCGTTTTCATTTGCTGGCACTTCCTGCTCTGAAATGTGGTGCACAGATTCAGCAGCACCCTTGAAAACTCCTGTCCTTTGCCATTATGCATGTCCAGTGCCCATAAACTCAACTGGAATTAACCCTGTTTCTGAAATTGCTGCCCTGGCTTTGCTCACACTGGTAGTTCTCATAGGAAAGCCATGAGAGAAGGTCAAGGAAGGGTTGACCATTGCAGGGTACAACTATTTGAGAAGAATAGTTTGCACTAGAAGAGCTTTAGTGCAGACTTCACAGACACTGGATCAACATTTAAATGCAGCACAGAAGCCATTTTCTTTATCACAGTCTGCTGTTTTTCTCTTCTTAGAAAGTTTTGTTGTTGCTGCTACCCACCATAGGCCTAGTATTAGGTCATAATCCATTAGTTGATGACTAGTGAGTTAGAGAATATATGTATGATCTACAAGATACCTATCCCGTGTATAATTGGAAAAACTGTTTTGCCCTTGATATCGAGATGTAAGGACAGGAGATCACGATGCTGTATACATTAAAAAATTGCATATTTGTTTCTCAAGATTTTACTGAGATGATGAGGGCTCTAGGCTATCCCCGGCTCATCTCGATGGAGAACTTTCGCACTCCAAACTTCATGCTGGTTTCAGAGATACTCATTTGGCTGGTGAAAAGGTTGGTACTTTATCCTCATTTGAAAGCAAATATCAGATAAAATGTGATAATCACCAGAGGAATACTTGGATCTTTGGAAAAGAACAGGCTTATAGATGAACTTTAGATGCTGTTTTTTTCTACAAGATCTCAAGCCCACAAAAAATAGCATTGGTTCTGCTTCTAGAACATCTTTGAAGCTTTCTTTCATACTTGAGCAACTTAAAGCCTTTGCTCTTCCTCAGTTCAAAGTCATACATGTTACTGAGATTAAAATAGCCTCACACTGTTTTCTCAAATCAAACACAATGTAAGTTTATTGTTCTAGCCAAAGGCCATGACAAACCTGCAGCAACAGTACCAATAGAACAATACAGATCATACATCCACCTTAGTGAGACACTGCAGGTGAGCTACAGGAAAAGGGTGGTATACAAATTTAATAAATAATAATAATAATAATAATACATCAATAATATGAGCCAAGATCTATGATGTAAGAGAGAGGTTACCAGAGACACTAACAAACTCATATGCAGCTTGATTTCAAATTAAGCCTCCAAATCACCACAACAATTTATAACGATTTCATCTAAATCCCTTTTCCTGATTTTTCTTTTTGCGGCTAGTACATAGAAGACCACTTCTGTGTTACAAAACTATTGTTGTCACTCAAAAGAAACATGACCATTTCTCCTAGGGTGTACATGCTTGCTTTTGTGAATGAAGGTTTCAGAATGTCTTCCACCTGAGGTTGACCACAAATACAAAGTTTGTCTTCATGTGGGACCTTATTGTAGTGGTCCTCCAAGACTGCAAAAACCTGGCTCTACAAATCCCTTCTTGCTGCTGGTTTTCTAGGGTCAAGCTAGGACTGTCTTGTTTCAGAGGGCATTTGTACTTCCCAGTGAGTGGTTGCACTGGCCTGGGATCTGTTTCTTGCTTCTTGATGTATTGGGGCTCTTACTCTTGCCTTTTCTTGACTGCCTGTGTTGATTTTTATGTATTCAGTATGTATTTTTCTTTTTAAAAGTTCTTTGTCAGTTTGAAACATTTGGGTAAAATAATATGTTCTATCAGCATACCTTTTAAACTGTTAGAGCTGTTTCATTTTGCAGGTATGAGCCTCAGACTGATATTCCTTCAGATGTTGAT
Source organism: Podarcis vaucheri (assembly GCF_965113315.1). NCBI lineage: Eukaryota > Metazoa > Chordata > Lepidosauria > Squamata > Lacertidae > Podarcis > Podarcis vaucheri. The sequence continues at coordinate 36,964,105 of NC_138752.1, forward strand.
ACGGAGCAGGATCGGGTCTTTTTCATTAAAGCAGTTGCTCAATTTATGGTGAGTCTATTTATTTTACGCTTTACCATGAAGTGAGGGGGAGAGACCAGCAGGTCTCCTCTTGCCTTGCCAAGTCTTGCTAGCATTTTATTGATTGACACATCCTTTCCACTGTGACTTTAATTCCAAATGAAAACAATGTAAAATAAGGTTCCTATAGGTTTAAAATAACTGCCCAGAAATACACTAAGGAGAATTGGTCTTGTGTTGTGAGTGGAGGCTAAATATAGATCCTGAGACTGAAAATATTAAAGACTTTCTTGACAGCGGATGATTCGGTCTTTATAAATATCCTTCTATTGGTGTAATGTGATGACTCACTCTTAACATAGAACTATGGCTTTGGCTCTGTAATAGATGGGTTTGTGAAGCGTTGTCTGGTTGATAAGGTTGGACTTGTGGTACACATCAGCGCCATTGGCATTGGGGAAATGTAGCTGTGGTCCTGGAAGAAGAAAAAATAAGTTACTAGGTACAATGTTGAAAAGCAGGGCAACTATTTCTTCAGCAGCATCCAAAATGGCTGCCAAAAGATCAGGCAGTCACACCATAGTCATGGTTTTGGTCCTTCATCTTGATTCAGAATGGTGGCCAGTGGCACATTGTCAACCAAAACTGCTGCCACCCCCTTCTTTCATTCTTTCAGCCCCCCTTATGTCTCCCCCCCAACCTTATACTGTATACAATATTAAAGTCTAACATCGACTATAAATGATCTGAAAAAAGGACTTTATGATCTGAAAAGAGAGACGATGTATGTACTTTTGTAACCTAAGAAAATCTTCAATAAATACAAACACACACACCCCAAATAAAACTACTGCCCCACTACACGAACCCTCGTGCCAAGTTTGAAATCAGCCAAAAATGAGGTGAAGGCACACTAAAGTAATATTTCGGACTGCCATCTTAATTCACAATGGTGTTTGGCACCCTCATGCTGAGCTTGGTGATGATCTTTCAAGAGACATCCGAATGCATAGAGAACCATATTCTAAAATATATAGTAGATGGTGATGGTGATGACTCAGGTAGACTGTGAAGAGCTCCTAAAGGATTTCTCCAACTGGGTGAATAAGCAGCAAAATGCCAAATGAGGTTCAGTATAATTAAGTGTAAAGTTATGCACAAACCACCATAACTTCACATATATGGTGACATGTTCAGCCATCCTCTGAACTGATGATGACTAACCAGGAAAGAGATCTTGGGGCTCAACAATATTGTCAACTCTGTGAGTATCAACTGTGAAAAAGGGATTTTCCATACTGGGGATTACTAGTAAAGGGACAGAAAATTTAAAAATCCCAGTATTGTACTGAACCCAGTTCCAGTCATTTCATCTCAAAAAAGGAAACTGTAGAGATACAGAGGTACAGAAAAAGGCAGCAAAATGATCAGGTTAATGGAGCATTTTTCCTGCAAGGAAAGGTGTGAGGCATTTGGAGCTTTTTATGTTAGAAAAAGATGACTAAGGGCAACATGATAAAAAGTTGTCAAATTATCCACTTTCTCCATATCATGCATAGATAGAAATTTCTTTCTTTTGTAACACTAGAACTGGGTCATCCAATGAAATTGGTTACCGTAGGGTCAGGACAGATCACAAAAAGTACATCCATACATCTAGCATAATTAAATTAATGGAATGATCTGCTGCAAGATGGGGTGATGGCCTCTGGCTGAGGTAACATTAAGAGAAGGATGTGCCTGTCACTGGCCATTAGCTAAATGAAACATTCCAATTAAGAGGCAGTTGATGGGCAGCAGGACCAGCAGAGCTCTGTTGCCTTAGATGTCCTGTTTGTGCACTTCTTGAACATTTCTCCCCGGCTACTTTCTTGGGCTCCATGATCACTGCAGATGGTAACAGCAGTCACGAAATTAAAAGACGTCTGCTTCTTGGGAGAAAGCAAATGAGAAACCTAGACAGCATCTTAAAAAGCAGAGACATCACCAAGCAAGGTCAAGGCACTGATTTACTACTATTGAAAATAAATTTCCTTGGAAGTGAGTCTTACACACTGTTTCTGCTGTCCATATTGGATAGTTTTATTTTCCTGTTGTTCTGTGGAGCACATCCAGTAGAAATTAAAACGAACAAGAGTGGGTACCAGAATAAGATGAAGGTTCTGAAATGTTGCTGGTGGAATTGAGTCAATCTTAAAGCGATAGACTAGGAAGAACTGTTGACCTTTGCAAATGTTTTGCTGGTAGCAGATGTGAATATCGCTCAAGTGTTTGATTTCTAAACTTATAGGACTGACACTTTTATTGCTATTTTGAGAAATACAGAAAGTACCGGTACATTATTTTTCTCATTACTAACTTTGGTCTCTGTTTCCATAACAATTATTGATTTTTCCTCTTCGTTTTTTAAATGGATCTGTAGCACTTCAGTTTTTAACAATACCTTCAGATTGCTTTCCATCAGCCTCCCAGTGAAACTGACATTGTAGGTGCTACCAATATAGAAATTATTCTTTCAAAACTTTGCACTCAATGCTGTCATGAAGCAACACTTCACAATCTTCTGGCTGAAAGAAATAGAAGGAAAAACACTTTGCTTGTTGTTGTTTTTAAACAATTGCCCATGATACTTTTTCTTGCCAATGCGTGCTGACCACTTCTTCCTTTTCTGGGCTGCTCAAAATTGCTTAGGTCTTTTCAGTGTCTATAAAGAATTGCCATTTTTAGTCTAGCAATTACATTTTCTCTATTCTTGCTAAGGTTGCTTCCTGTAATCCTCACATCAGGCAATCACTTGATCTTTCCTCTTCTTCGGTTTCAGCATTTCTAAAGTAGCCATTCCTTGTTGTACCTCCCTGCTGAAGCTTTTATCACTGTCTGGGCTAAACTTCACCTGGGCTGTTGAAACCTCCTCCTTGCAAGTCTCCCCTCCTGCTGTGCACTTTCCCTGCTTTTTCTCCCTAGTGGTTTGTCCAAAGCAAATTGTATTGTCTGCAGGCACTGATGTTTGCGGTGTGAAAATATTTCCATCTTGCTTAGCAGGGGGATATGTCACCTTTCTGCCAAGAGCCTCTCAAGGCAAACCTTTCTTCCACCACCCTGGCCCACACCATCCCCATCTATGATTTTAGTTCCTTGAGTATCCACTCATGTCATGGAGTAAACTATGAGTAGCTAAAAGACAAAGTCACAGGAACCCAAGTAACAAAACAGAAGTGATTATTGAAACATAAACATGTCAGCATATGCAAATATATGTGTACAAAATGCAAGTCACCCAAGCTGTGACCACTTATATATACAGCAACAAAGTTGTGGAAATAAAATAGATGAAGATAGACAAGATCTCAGGATTGTATCTCACTTCATACTTGTTCAGGAACAAATTGGAGAATTATCCATAGATGGCAGCCCCAATATCCCCCCCCCCCATTTTCTTCCTTTCATTAGTTTGCTATTCCTGTAAACTGTGATTCTGCTACACACACCCAGGCATTTGAGTAACAATACTCTTGGTTAGAGGGTTGTTACTCCAAGAAGTGTGATCCAAAAGTGAAGAGTTTTCAGTTCTTTGACAAGGAGTAAATATATTGAAATGCAAACCTGTTACTTTATTATTACTTGTTTTTCTATGCCTTCATTCTTTCGTTACTTATAAATATTTTCCATTTTGAAACCCCTCTGGCTTTCCCCCCATGCTCTGAACGGCCACATACAGTTCCCTGCCAGCACCTTCCATTCTCCTGGTGATCCCCACTGTGGAACTCCCTCGCCTCCTGAACACCCTTCCTTTTAATTTCCAGATGGTAAATGTTTATGTGTGTTCACAGAGAAGTGTTGGATTGATTTCATCCCCTGGCACATACCAGGGAGAGAAATCAAAACAGAGTAGTTTAATAGATAAATGTTGAATTGCCTGTCCACAAGAATCATTGAAAGGGAAGAATTCATTAAGGTAAATGATCTCATTACGGCAATTCACAGTGGGGTTGGGAAGCCACTGACCTCTGTGTGGAAGGTGGGCACGGGTGGGCAGCACTTAAGTGCCAATTAAGCAAAGGTCTGGTCAGCTGCAGTTCCACCCCTGGCGAAGTAGATCAGCAAAGTTTGCTGTGCTGAGTTTTCTCTTTGGGCTAATTAAGGAACCACTTGATGCCAAGGGCGTTTGCTGTATAAGGGTCATTTTTATCCTGACAGCATCAGGGAACGGCTTGAGCTGTCTTTTTGCAATCTGAATTACTGTGTTACAACTATTGCATGGGCAAAAGCGTCTTTTAAAAATGGAAACACTCGCTAAGATATATAAGTTGTGTTCTTGGAGAAGGTGTTTGAGATCTGCCTCTTCAGAGTCTGGCAATCCCAGAGCATGGCCAAAAACATGATGAAGCAGCTTTATGAAAGCCAAAGCAGATCCAGATCTGGATGGGAGACTGTTTGGGAACGCTATGTATATTGCCTTAAGTTCAGTCATGGAAGAAAGGTGGGACAGAAAATACAGTAAAACAAATCGGAATTTATTTTTGGTTTTCTAATAGGCGACAAAAGCTCACATCAAGCTCAACACCAAGAAGCTCTACCAAGCAGATGGCTATGCAGTGAAGGAACTCTTAAAGATCACCTCTGTTCTTTACAATGCTATGAAGACCAAAGGAATGGAAGCCACTGCCGTGGGTGAAGAAGACACGAGCAAATTCAAATTTGACCTTGGCTCAAAAGTAAGGAACTTTGTGCTTCTTTCTCTTTCATTTTCTTTTCAAGATGTATTACATTTGCGCCCTGTTCTTCTTTTCAGGAACGCTAGAGTATTATTTTAGCCTCACAACTTCTCTGTCAACCAGATTAAGTTGAGACAAAGGGCCACCTAGCCAATTCACACTAGCTGTAGAAGCCCTGTGTTGTTGTTTTGAAGTAATGTGTACAATCTAGAGATGTGTTAACCACACATTCAACCCTAGTTGATTAAAACAGTTGGCGTGGGGAATTCTGTGGACTGGTCCCTGATTTGATGCAAAGTTTGATTTGATCAGCAGTGGTTTGGAGCTAGTCCTTATGGAGGTGGTCTGCTTGTCTCTGGCCCGTACCACTGATGGGGGATCATATAATGGGGTGTTCCTCCGTACAGCATATAATATATAATATATTCCTGTATATAATAAACTAGCCTTCTTCCTGACATGCTATTTTTCCATATGCAATGATTTATTTATTTTTTAATAATGGTATGGAGGAGCAGTCATTCCTTTGAAGCTCCCCTTACAGTCTGAAGTGGTATAGTCCAGATAAAGCTTTAGGCCTGGGATGTGTTATTGAAGACAATTGCACTATTTCTCACACTATTCACTATTTTTTTAAAGTTTTTTTCCTGTATTTGAGACTGGGAGCCAGTACTCATAAGAGAATCACAGATGATTATCCTTTGAGTACTGGCTCCAAGACCAATTCAGCAGTGGTTCTGGTGTTACGGAACTTTCTCTCCAGTGAGACCCACTGAGGTTTACAAGTGTATCTCAAACACCTACCGTATTTTTTGCCCTATAGGACGCACTTTTCCCCTCCAAAAATGAAGGGGAAATGTGTGTGCGTCCTATGGGGCGAATGCAGGCTTTCACTGAAGCCTGGAGAGCGAGAGGGGTCGGTGCGCACGGACCCCTCTTGCTTTCCAGGCTTCAGAAAGCTATCCGCAAGCCTTGGGAGCCCGCAAGATGGGAGTTCTCGCCGGGCTCCCAAGGCTTGCGGACAGCAACCTGCAGCCCGAAACCCGGGGAGCGCAGCGGGGTGCACCCAGGCTTTGGGCAGCTCTCTGCAAGCCTTGGGAGCCTGGTGCGACTTCCCGCCGGGCTTCCAAGGCTTGCGGACAGAAAGCTCCGCAAGCTCCGGGAGTGATAGCGAGGTTGCGCAACCTCGCCTTCACTCCTGGATCCGTTCTGGGTACTGGGGTTGGGGGAAGCTCGGGCTTCTCCCGCCCCCAGCCCCGCAAGCTCCGGGAGCGATGGCGAGGTTTAACGCAATCTCACCGTCGCTCCCGGACCTGTTCTGGGGCCTGGGGTTAACGGAAGCTCGGGCTTCCCCCACCACCAGCCCGGCAAGCTCCGGGAGTGATGGGGAGGTTGCGCAACCTTGCCTTCGCTCCCAGACCCCCAGCCCCAAGGCTAAAAACGAAGCCAGGACAGCTAGCGGGATCCATCCCACTCGCTGTCATGGCTTCTTTGCTTTCTGGGGCTCAGGGGGGGAATAATTTTTTTTTCTTTATTCCCCCCCCCAAAAAAGTGCACCCTATGGGCCAGTGCGCCCTATAGGGTGAAAAATACGGTACATTTCACGGTGTTGGTTGCAAATTCTTTTTTGCTAGGTTTATTGTTGAGGTTACTGTACTATATATATATATTTATTTATATTTTCATTTTTATTAATTTTGTTACTATTGTATGTGTTAACTATGGATTCTTTCGTCACTGCCATCCTCTTCAGAAAAGATTTGGCAAAAACGCAAAGTATACATATAAATAATAAGCTGACTGCTTTGTTCCCTACATTCTTAGCATCTATCATCCATGGTCTTATCTGGAGGATGTGACCTCAGGATTACGGCCCAAATTTACTGTGAGATTGCCCCAATTTCCAACCCATTAGTTTTCCATCTCCCAGGTTTTCAGAAAAAGTATCACTATCACCAAGAATATGTTCACATTCTGGCTTCCAGCTGTTTTTCTACTTTTCTGCCCTCCCAGTGTGTCTGGCCTTTCTTCCTGGCCTGTCAATGAGTCTGCACATTGCATACAAAAAAAATGTTTTGTAAGAGTACAGTGGTACCCCGCAAGACGAATGCCTTGCAAGACGGAAAACCCACAAGACGAAAGGGTTTTCCGTTTGCGAGTTGCTTCGCAAGACGAATTTCCCTATGGGCTTGCTTCGCAAGAAGAAAGCCCATAGGGAAATCTCCGGGGACCTCTTTTAAATGCTGGCGGTGGGGAGCAAAGCCTCCCCTCCCCTCTGGCCTTCAGAAGAGGTCCAGGAAGGCCGGCGGGGGCCGAAAGGCTTTGCTCCCCACCGCCAGCATTTTAAAAGCAGTCCGGGATAGCAGGGAAGCGCTTCCCGCTATCCCGGACGGCTTTTGAAGGCAGGCGGGGGGCAAAAGTCTTTGCTCCTCCCTGCCTGCCTTCCCGGGAGAGCAGACGGCTTTTGAAGGCAGGCGGGGGGGGGAGCAAAGACTTTCGCCCCCCGCCCGCCTTCAGAAGTGGTCCAGGACCTCTTCTGAAGGCTGGCGGGGGGCGAAAGTCTTTGTCCCCCCTGCCTGCCTTCCCAGAGGCTTTTAAATCGCCCTGGACAGCGGAGAAGTCCTCCGCTTTCCCGGGGCGATTTTAAAATGCTGCCCGCCAGCATTTTAAGATCTCCCCGGACAGCGGAGAAGTCTTCCGCTGTCCCGGGGTTTTTTAAAATGCTGGGGGTGGGAAGAAAAGCCCTTGTCCCCCCCCCCAGCCTTCAGAAGAGGTCGGGGGACAGACTGTCCCCGGACCTGGTCTGAAGGCGGTTTCCATAGGAACACATTGATTGATTTTCAATGCATTCCTATGGGAAACCGTGCTTCGCAAGACGAAAAACTCGCAAGAAGAAAAAACTTGCGGAACGAATTAATTTCGTCTTGCGAGGCACCACTGTATTAGTAATTATGAATCTGCAAATGGGTCAAGCCAACTGTGATGGAGCGGGGAGGTTGCCCACCCCCACTGTCTCTTCCCTTGCTTCGCCTTCTTCCACAGCTGTCGTTTCTCTCAGATGAATAAAAATCCAATGAAGCTGGATGCCAGAAGATTCAGGACAGATAAAAAGAAGTAACTTCTTCACACAGCACATAGTTGAATGGGAATTTGCTCCCACGAGTGGTAGTGATAGCCACCAGTTTTGATTGCTTTAAGAGAGGACTGGACAGATTCATGTAGGATAAGTCTGTCAATAGCTACTAGCCAGGATGACTATGTTCTATCTCCATTGAAAGAGGGAGTATCCTTTTGAATACCAGTTGTTGGAAACTGCAGGAGGGGAGAGTGCTGTTGTGCTCAGGGCCTGCTTGCATCCTTCCAAGAAGAGGCATCTAGTCGACCACTGTGTGAACAGGATGCTGGACAAGATGGTCCACCATCCTGATGCTTTGGCTGTGCTGATCTTCATCCAAGGTGACAGACACCTGCGTGTTTTGTTGCCCACAGCGGGAAGGCTAATTTCCTTTGATGTGAAAGCCTTGTGGCTCTCCACCATCTCAGGCTGGCTCTCTCCTCCTATTAAGGGCCAGGAGCCCCAAGGCAACAAAGAGACTAGAGTAGGTTGTGCGTACACCCCATCATGGCATATCTAGTCTTTGTACGATAATTGGTAGTTGCCATTGGAGACCAGAAGGACTGCAGGTTTTAAGGTTGTGCCAATCCGCTTAACTCATTTATCTCTCTCATCCTTTCCCAACGAAAATATACTAACTATAAGCGTCTTGAGAAAATGACTCTTTTGAATGGAAGCTGCAGCTCATTAATTTCAGATGACCTCCTCCTACTCAGGAAATGTTCTTTTTTGGCAATGTAAAAAATTCATTTATGGGTATGATTTCATTTACTTGTTTAAAAGTATCTTTAGGCTGGAATACACATTTCAGATTGTTCACACTTGTTTAAAAGTGTGCTTAAACTAACTGCTTCTTTTTTAAAGGAAAAGTATCCATGGGAGATCCTAATCCAAAATGTGCTCCCGATGCAGATTTCAGTTCCACATCAGTTTGTAGCTGAACATCATCCCCCCCACCCCCGGTTGCTACTTGTTCACAGAGATGTTTTTCACGGCAAACAGCAGAGAGAAATTGGAGGATTGTTGATCCAGTCTGGATTGGGGTCTCACATGGCTGCTCTTTTTTCAGAATAAAAGTGGACAACATAATAATAATAATAATAATAATAATAATAATAATAATAATAATAATATTGTATACCACCCTATACCCTCAGGTCTAAATAACATGATATGCAGCTTGTCCCTTTAAAGCATGATTTGTTTCCACCATAATTGGTGTAGATATGATCTCTTCTTTTTATGTGTTTTGAGACATGCCCTTCCAGTTGCAGAACTGACCAGATATAGTGGTTTCACTAGAAATATCCTTATCCTCCCCTCCCCCCTTGAATTTTCATGAAGGTAAAGCTCTTATTTTTCTGATGTTTATCTAGATCAGCGATTTGAAGACGGCCAGGCAGCTTGCTTCAGAAATTACTTCCAAAGGAGCATCTCTTTTTGATTTACTGGGCAAAGAAGTAGAGCTGAGGGTGAGTTGGTAAAAAGAACTTGCAGGCTCTGGGAAAAAAACCAATAGAATTCTTCAGCTAAAATACTTGAAGTAATCCATCTTTGTGCTGTAACATTTCTAGAATCCTGAAACCTAAAATTGGGTGATTTCAAATCAGCCAGTTGTGAATTTCAGCTCTCCTTTAGTTGTCAGTTCCTGGTCATGATAAGAGTTCTCCTCTGCTTAGTTTCTCACTCAGTTTTCTATCCCCTCTCAGATTTCTTCCTGTTCTCCTCCCTGCTTTCCATCTCAGGAATTGCTTCTTCCAGTCCTTTTCATCCACCTTCACTCTTTTCCTTTGGCCAATTGTCTCCTCTTTCTCTAGACCTGTCTGATCCACGCATAAAGACAGGTGCCATTGAAGGAAATTTAAGGTTCTGTGTAGTGTTAGTCCTACTTAGCATAGGCCCATTGAAATTCATGAGTAACTTACAGCTGTTAATTTCAGTGGGTCTACTCTGATTAAAAGTTAATTTGATGCAACTCTTAGAGAAGATGGATCAGACGGAGCAATTTAGTCTTTGGCATCTAGAGGCTCATCTGCCTGGCTAGACCCACTGGAACATTAGGATAGCTTAGCCAGTAACTGCACACATAGGGAATACTCTCCTGTTTTCTGTGTCAGAGTGTGAGTAGCAGTTTCCTTGTTGTGCTCACAGAATATTCTTTGACATATGGCAAGGCACAAGGCAGCCCTGGGATGTGCAAGGCTCTATGTGTAGAGCTTTGGGATTGCGGCAATTTAATTATTTTTAACACGTGAGATAGTTTAGAAGGCAGTAGGCTGGTGTCTTTGTGACAGGTGCCAGCTATAATAATAATAATAATAATAATAATAATAATAATAATAATAATAAAAATTATTATTATTATTATTATTATTATTATTATTACAGTATTTATACCCTGCCCATCTGGCTGGGTTTTCCCAGCCACTCTGTACGGCTCCCAGCAGAATATATAAAAAAGCGACAAAACATCAAACATTAAAAACTTCCCTAAACAGGGCTGCCTTCAGATGTCTTCTAAAAGTCAGATAGTTGTTTATTTTCTTGACATTTGATGGGAGGGCGTTCCACAGGGTGGGCGCCACTACCGAGAAGGCCCTCTGCCTGATTCCCTGTAGCTTCACTTCTCGCAGTGAGCAGAATGATGGGGGTGGAGATGCTCCTTCAGGTATCACGGGCCGAGGCCATTTAGGGCTTTAAAAGTCAGCACCAACACTTTGAATTGTGCTCGGAAACATACTGCTTGTTTCCCTATCCAGCCTTGTAAAGGCTTCTGTTTTGCAATATTCTGATCAAATAATTTTGATCTTTCAGCCAAGAGCGGAGGAAATTTTCGGCCAAGCAGGGCAGATCTTTATCTCCACCCACCTGCCAATCATCTGACATTATAATAATGCGCAAACAGTTCCGTCTTGCTTGCTGCGGGGTTCAGGTACACCAGCGAGGTCACTGCTCATACACTCAAACTAAGCAGGATTGAACAGCTGTTGCATGGTTCAATCCTACTTTCCATCTGTGGGATTCAGCTGTTTCTCTACTTGCCCTGCACCTGAAGTTGTGTATGAGGTGTGAGGCAGGTGGGCATAGTTTGGTGAAAACATCGTTGTGGGCCACACAGGGAGGCCTGGTGGTCCAAATTCGGCCTGCAGGCTGGGGGTTCCCCATCCCTGTTTTTTAGAGATTTAGCATGCTTGGTCAGTGCCGTATTGAGCAGTCCCTCAAAGGCAGTGCTCTAATGCATACATAATGCATACATAATGTTAAGCCAAAAATAGATATCAGATTGAACTTGCCATATCCTGTCTCGGGAGAAATGACTCTGCCTCATTAGAGTTGGCATGACATTGTTAGTGTAAGGTACAAAGCCTTTGGAAAAGACCAGTTGTGTGAAAAACCTTCAAGAAAGTAACAAGCAGCGCTTTCCTGTATCCTTCCTAATGATATGTGTCTGGTTTTTTTGTTCTGAGCAATTAATTAAAACTGTGAAATGCAATTCCAGCCCAAGGCGGGATAGTTAAACTGAACTCTCTCTGCTCTCTCTGGGATCTGGGCCCATGGCATGTTCTAAAATACATTAGCATTAGCCTGTTGTTGCAACAGTGTACTGATAACCATTTTTGCTGCTGGGAAGCTGAACTTTATAGTAATTACAGTGGTACCTCGGGTTACATATGCTTCAGGTTACATACGCTTCAGGTTACAGACTCCGCTAACCCAGAAATAGTACCTCGGGTTAAGAACTTTGCTTCAGGATGAGAACAGAAATCACGCGGCGGCAGCACGGCGGCAGCGGGAGGCCCCCATTAGCTAAAGTGGTGCTTCAGGTTAAGAACAGTTTCAGGTTAAGAACGGACCTCCGGAACGAATTAAGTACCTAACCAGAGGTACCACTGTATACTGGTAAAATTCAAGCCATTAATTATGGGTGAACTTAATATTTACAAATCCTTCCTTAATAGAAATATCAAGGGCTTCTGCAGTGCACCCTCCCTCCCCATAATCTTTGTCTTTCCTTTATTTCCTGTATCTGATTTTAATCCTGTCCTTCCTCCTCTAGGGAACTCAAAGTGACATGTAGCTTGCCTGTCCTTTGTTTATATGCCGCTCACACCATCGTGTAAGGAAATGTTGGGGGTCTACTTTTATATGTTTGCTAAATCTTAATAGCTAGGTTTTATGGGCAATAAATTACATTTATATATTTGAAATATTTCATCAAAACAGATGCCAGATCAGTATACAACAATAAAGATTGAGGTGGAAAAATTTGTGTTTTATCTATGGATGTTTTTGTATATATGTGCTGTTTTTAAAACTGATGCCAGGAAACCCTGTAATCAGTAATTAGAAATTGCTGATAGTAAATACTTTATCACAGTTGCTTCCTTCCCTTCCTCAAAGGACTGTTTATGTGGCATTTACCTATATTATCAGCATGGTAGCCCTGTGCAGCAGATGGGTGTGTGTCAGGCCTGAGGTGACCCCAAAAAATTCATGGTTGAATAGGGATTTGTATCCAAATTTCCCCATTCAGATACAAACCTTTTGCCAACAACATCACATAGATTGCCCTTTTTTGAGCTTTCAAAGTGTGTTTCATATGTTGCCTCAGTAATTCTTACAACCAACCCTGTAAGGTAGGTCTGTACCATTAACTCCTTATTAGCTGATAGGAATTTTGGCAGGCAAGGGTGGGGAACATATATTGAAAGTTCTCATATAACATACTAAAGAAAGATAGGCGTAAGTATTGCTCTCTCTTAAAAACTCAACTTGGTATCTCTCTGACCTTACTATAACAAAAGGCGCTTGGGTTTGTCATTATGAGATGCTTCTTTGAGTTTTAAATCTGTCTGTCTCTTTTCCATTATTTTTCCATTGTACAGGTTGAAGGTGTTCTTTTTCTTCTTAAGGATTATAGATTGCATACTTTAGACTTGCTATATTAGTTGAGAGCTGAAATGAAATTTCTTTTCCCATCATTGCAAGGCGGGTGTAAATGAGCCCTTTCAGTTAGGGGTCGAAATAGCTGTTATATAGAAAAAACACGTCTTACCGTTTGAGCAATTTTGAAGTGGTGGAAAGATGCCAATTATAGACCACTGGAAGAGCATCTTATAATACCCAACCTAGCAGGCGGGAGACAAGTTCCAATGCTTACCTTCATTTGTGGGTGCTGTCAGTGCATTGAAGTTCCTATGGTGTGCATTGGATCTGTCAGAGGATGCTTCGAGGGAAAGGATCCAGGTCATTTAGAATAAGTACATTGCTACATTCCCCCCCATGTTAAAAGTGCTGAGATTTCATGAACACTGTTGATTTGCACAAGGTTTAAAAACCCCAGAACTTTCCTTCTGGATCAGGCCAAAGTTCCATCTAGTCCAGCATCCTTTTCTTACAATGGCCAACCAAATACCTATGGGAAGCCAGCAGGCAAGATCCAAAGTGCAACAGCGCTTTCCCCACTTGTGATTCCCAGAAACAGGCATTCAAAGGTATGCTGCCTCCAGCAGAGAACAAAGTACCGTATTTTTTGCTCTATAAGATGCACCAGACTACAAGACGCACCTAGTTTTTGGAGGAGGAAAACAAGAAAAAAAAATATTCTGAATCTCAGAAGCCAGAACAGTGAAAGCAGCAATCCCTCTTGCTGTTCTGGCTTCTGGGATAGCTGCGCAGCCTGCATTCGCTCCATAAGACGCACACACATTTCCCCTTACTTTTTAGGAGGGAAAAAGTGAGTCTTGTAGAGCAAAAAATATAGTACATAGCCATTTGTAGTCTTACCATTATCTAATCCTTTTAAAAGCCATCCAAGTTGCTACCTATCTCTAAATTTTGGGGGAGCAAATTCCATAGTTTTAACAGTGCACTTTTGCCTGATCTGAATTTTCCAACATTCAGCTTCACTGGATGGCTTCCATCTAGTATTATGAAAGAAGTAGAAAAACTTTCCACCCACGTTTTCTACAGCATGCATAATCTTATACGCCTCTATCATGTCCCTTACCCATCTTTTGTTCTAAATTAAAGAGCTCCAAATGTTGTAACATTTCCTCAGGGAAGTTGTACCAACCCCTTGATCATTTTTGTTGCCCTGTTTTGAACGGCTTCCATCTCTGTGATACCTTTTTGAAGTGAGGTGGTCAGACCTGTACACCTGTAGGATTTGTTCTGAACTAATTGATTGAAGCGTTGATCAAAGACTCAGGTCCTTTGGGGGCCGGTGTCCTATAGCTCCCCCTCCCTGCTTTGGAAGTGTGTGTTTAAATGTCTCCAGCTCAGCTGGTTGTCTTCCACAGCTCTTCTTGGCGCTCTCCCATCTGTCAAGTCATAGATGGGTAAGCGGGAGCCTGTCAAGAAATGGCCTTGCTTAGACATGGCAAGATCTTACTCTCAGCAGGCATAAAAAGAAAATTTCCAAAACATCTTCTATAGTGGAATGACCTTTTAAAAAAACATGAAAAACATGCTTGACTGCATCTTTTTTGAACATCTTAATTAATGAGACTGAATTTTACAATAGATCAGAAAAGATATTGGGAAAGCTCCTTTTGTTCCTGAAACAAATGTGTGAAATTGTGAAATTAAGCACATGGACCACACATTGCATTCATTGGAGTATCCTTACAAGATCTTAGGTACATACATGTAAATTGGGGATGTGGTCACATCTTGGATGTTGTACAGTGTTAGGATGGAGCTATAGACAGCTGTCAAGAAGGGAGCCAGGAAGAGTTGCGCCAAGATAGCCTGACACCAAGCCAGGAAAATTTGGCTTAAATTTGGCTTATCCCCATGCCTGAGAATACCTCACTTCCATGAAGATTCTCTAAGTTGCATTTCTGTTATATGGGATAAGCACACACATTTTGGTATGTTATTTTCGCTAACATATACATTTTATAGCACATACACAGACACCCCCAGTATATGCATTTTACTTCGCTAGAAAGCTGCATTGGAGTATATAGAGAAGTGCAATTTTTGAAGGAAAACTGTTTTGGTTCTCATATTGTTTTGGAAAGTGCAAATTAGATTTTGCCTTTAGATGCAAACTGAAATGAATTTCTTCCTCATCCCCACTCATCACTGAGTGACCATAAAATGGAAGATTACCACGGTTGAAAGCAAATATATCTGCATCTCTAGCAATTTTATCAAGAAGCAGAGAAACTGGATGTCTTATGCAACATCCTATTGTATTCTCGATTTGAGCTTTCTCCCCACCTTTTTTTGGTTATAGAAAAGATGTGAAATGACCCCTGTGCTTCACTTACAAAGGATGTCTGTAGTTATTCATTCTCTTGCTGTATGTCCATTCTTTCTGCAACAGCACAGATGCTCCCAAACAGCTGCTCATTGCTGCTGTTTCTTTATCTTTGTCCAAAACTAAATCCGCAAGAAGCTCTTGAGTGTGTTTTCCAAATTGGAAAGCTCCAAATTAGTTAAGGAGGACAACAGTGAACTACTTTGGTGTTAGTGCTTTATGCAAGATGTGGCCTTTGCTTCTGCAGGGTGTCGGGCGGGGGGTAGATGGAGTTCATGGCATATTTCTGTCAGGGTTCTCTCAGTCTTTTTTTTTAATCATGATGTTTTTACTTTTGAAAGGGGTGGTTTTCACATTAGTTTTATGGGCGGCAAAAATGAAAGGGGGGGAAGGTTATAGTCCCTCCAAGGAGGGGAAGATGATGGAAAACCCTCTTCCTTTCTGATTTGAAGACAAGGGTTAGGGGTGTTTTGTTTCTTTAGTATGCAGTGGACAAAAAATGTGGAGTGGAAAAACATGGTTTGCAGTTGGAAAGCTAATAACATGCATTCTGAGCAGTGGGGTGAAATTAGACACGTTAAGTGTATGTGTTTATTAAGTGCATAAATGACAGGCAATGTCAGGGATAGCATGTACACCAGGGTCAGCAAATTTTTTTAGCAGTGGGCCAGTCCACTGTCCCTCAGACCTTGTGGCAGGCCGGAGAAGGGGCACCGGGGGGGGGCTGGAAGAAGAGGCGAGTCCTCCGCAGCCCCCAGCCCCAGCCGCTGCGCTTACCTTCCCAGGAGCTGCCACAGCACCACCACTACCACTGCTGCTGCTTCCCATGGGTAGGCAGAGCGAGCTTGTCTGCTCCACTCTCTGGCCCACAGGAGCATCAGGGCGGCAATGGGAGGAAGAGGCCGAGCTGCGGTGGCTCTGCCGGCGGTGGGAGGAAGAGGCCGAGTGGCGACGGAAGAAGAGGCCGAGCGTTGGCGGCTCTGCCAGTGACGGGAAGAAGAGGCCGAGCACTCAAACGTCGCACCTGGTTTACCTCAGTGCAGCACGGGGATATCTCTGCCAATCAAACGCCGCTGAGGTAAAGCAGGTGCGGCGTTTGAGTGGCAGAGCCGCCGGCTGCTCAGCCTCTTCCTCCTGTCGCCATTGCCAGGAGTCTCTGCTTCACGGCGCAGGCCGGATTTAGGGCCCAGGTGGACCTGATCCGGCCCAGGGGCCGTAGTTTCCCGACCCCTGATGTACACAAATTATACAAGGGTAGAATGATTTCAGTTTGCACACTTAAGACAAACTGCCCCAACCATACTAAAACATCATACTTCTTTTAAGACCAGGACTTCATTTTCCTAATCTCTAGGCAGGTAACGCTTCATCACATCCTTGTAAATATAGAAACCCAGCAACTTATGTGCTTTATGTTGCAGGCTTACTATACTCTTAAAGTGCTCCTTTTTCTTTCTCCTCCCCCTCCTCCCCCCCTTCTTCTTCTTCTTCTTCTTGGCACCTGATAGTTTCTGAACTGAGAGAGTTTCAGAAATGAAACATTATTTATATAGTAGATAATAGCTGCTTGCTCCTATGCAGAAGCCACCACTGACACAGGGTGAAAAGCAAGGAGAAAGCATGCTTGAGACTCTATTTCTAATCACAGGACCTAAAGCTATGTTCCCTCCACTGGTCTCCTCGGCCAAGATGTAAACAGAGATAAATCGGCTTAATTTTTGAATCTTTTCCCTTCAACTTTTGGGGGACTTCTTTGCTGTTGTATCCTTCCTTTGCTTGCAGTGTGATTCAACACTGGCAGTATTAATCACACCTGCTAATAGCATCTCTGTGGGATTGTGTACATGTTAATTGTTTTAAAATGATTTTCCTCCTTCGCTCATCAGCGTTAATTTTACACTCTGCTCCCCTGATTTCTAATTAGCAGTTGTTTCACAACATCATGGTCCTAGTAAACAGTAAGCAACAATTTTTGCAAGTACTTCCTTTCTGTTAATCAATTTAATATTCATAAGATATATCTTTCAATTATAATATTCATAATTGTTCCCATCTCATAGCTGTTCTCCAGTTGTCATTCTCCCTTGTGTCTGATCTTGCAAGTGAGACCATATGTTCTTAAACTTCCCACACCAACTTTCTTCTTTATGATGTTAAACAACAAAAAGAAAGCTACAGTGTACTGTAAGACAAATCCGATGCACATTTTTGCAGAAGTAAATTTTCATTCAGCAGAGGTTATTCCCAAGTAGGTTTGTGCATAGGACAACAGCTTTACAACCCGTTCTTTTGCAGGCTTTCTCAAAAGTAAATCCTATCCCTTCGGTGCCACTTACATTTAAGTTTGTATATATAGCATTGCAGCCTTAGATTCTGACAGCACAATTCGAAAGATGAATAATAGAATTGTAAAGTAGGAAGGGATTCCAAGGGCCCTGCAGTCCAAGCCCCCAAAAGGAAGGAATCTCCACTCAAGCATCCCTGGCAGATGGCCACCCAACTTAGCTTAATTCTCACTTTGTTCATTAGAGTTTACTTCCTAGTAAGTGTGTTTTGAGACTGCAGCTTTAGGATTACATAACCTCAAACTGTGTTTAGCAGAGAAAACTGAATGTGATTAGTAGCTTGCCTTTAGCCTGGCCTTTTCTCTAGCAGACTGAAGTTGCCATGATGTCTTTACTTCAGTTATTCCTTCCAATAATTAGTAAGGGTACTGCTAGTATCCACAACTGCTGCGTGAAAGGAGGCTGAGTTTTAAACATGTTTTCTTAAATGTTATTCACTTATGTCTTAAACTCATCAAGTTTTGATTTACGATCATATTTCTAGGGTAACTTCATTGTACTGTCATTTCTGTAATCTCCACAGAGGGTTCCGTCAAGACTTAATCACTACTATTTCCCACCTTGATTTGACTGCCTGTGTGCATTTCATGCGGAGAAAGATGTTCTCATTGTCCTGTGCTCCCTTGGTAATGCTCAAGGGATATAGAACATTCCATATTTTAAAAGGGCATTCTGTCCACTTGTGGGCTGCTTAGCCCAATCAAAATGCAGAGACTGTAATCTCAGGCTAGTTATACTGGAATAGCATGTCCTGGCTGTAGCGATAAGTATTCCATCTCTTGTTGTCTTGGACTAAATGTGTCCATTCACATGCCATTTTATTTTTCCTCTGTGAAACTATGAACACTTGCCAAGGGAAAACAGTTTTGTTTACGCTGTCACTTCCCAGTCGCCTCCAAGGTGGCTTGCAACTAGGAATGAGGTTAAATTCAATTCAGTTTGCATCTAAAGGTGAACGTATTTAAATGTACACTTCCCAAAACAATACAAGAACTGAAACGTAGTCATTCTTTGCATTTCATCAAATATTGCAATGCAGTTCTCCAGCCAAGTAATGTGTACAAAAATACATATACGCAGAGTAAAGTGTGCATGTGTCTGTATATATTTGTGAAAATAACATACAAAAGTGCACTAAATTAGGGGAAATTGCTTTAGAAAAACATGTATATTAGGGGGAAATGCATACAAAAAGGTGTTTATTGAGAGAAATTCACACAAAAATTCTGATGAACACAACACATACGCAGGAAGCTGCCTTATCCCAAACCAAATCACTGTTTCACTTTGTGTAGTATTGTCCATATTGACTGGCCATGATTCTCCAAGTTTTCAGGCAGGAGTCCTTCCCAGCCTTATGCAGAGGTACCAGATAATGGAACCTGGGACTTTTTGCATGGAAAGCCTGGGTTCTGCCGCTGAGCTGTGGACACATCCAAAAAAACACTATGGTTCCTTGATAGCCATTCAAGGAACATAGGAAATTATATTGTCAGACACATTGGCACATCTAGCTCAGGACTACCCAAACAGACTTTCAGTTGGTCTCCAGAGTTTCAGACAGCAGATGGAATAGCTCAGTTGGTAGAGCATGAGTATCTTAATCTCAGAGTTGTGGGTTCGAACCCCACATTTGGCAAAAGATTCCTGCATTGCAGGAGGTTGGACTAGATGACCCTCGTGATCCCTTCCAACTCTACAATTGATTCCTCCCATGCCCTATCTGGAAATGATAGGGATTGAAGCTGGGACCTTTTGTATGCAAAGCATGTGATCTTATCCCTGAGCTTAAGCCACCCTACCACAGTGGCTATCTGTTGTTTTGTGCATCTGGGAAAAAAGTTTTAAAATTGCACTCCATGTTGTGTATTAAAAGTGCAGTATTCATTATTTAATAATAGTTCCTGTGGCTGCTTGAAATGCCAGTTTGTCTGAAACTTGCCACCTCTTTGCATTGTAATATGAACTGCACTTATAAATACTTTTGTGTTGTTTCAAGGAGTTTTGCAAGACAACCTGATGTAGGAAAAGTCCTGTTGTTTGTAAATGCAGAGCTGTTATCTGCTTCTTCCTTCTCCCTGCTGGCCACAAAATAGATTTCTCTCCCTGCGTTCACCATATTTCCTTCTTGTGTGCTGGTAGTGCTTTCTAAGAATCCTTGGGTATTTTACGTGAAATGATTGAGTACATTAGTGCAGACTCCTGGGGGGGGGGGAGTCCTGCATTTCCTGTCATTGCAGTCTACATTTCTTCCTTGGCCAAATCACTTGCTGAAATTGAATGAAGCACTGAGGCTTTTGGATGCCATATGTGCAACCAAGTTTGACCGCTTGTGATGAGTAATGGGCTGTAGTCATTGCTTTGACAAATAGCAAAGAAAAGTTGGCTTTGAAGTTTAGACCTGCCAGAGTTGGAGGAGAGCTGCTCCTCAGGACACAAGGTTTAGACTTGAGTACATTCAAGATCTAGCAGCTAGAGGTTGCAACTTTAATAGCTTAAAGATGCGCCTGATTTAATTGGAAGCATTTTTGAATATATATAATTGTTTTAATACAAATACTTATAAAAGCTGCAGAATGCAGTCATTCTCCCTTCTCATACACAGAAGGGAATGAGAGACACTGACTGGCCTGAGATCACCTAGTGAGCTTCACAGTTGGTCTTCTATGTCCTCATCTGACACTCCAACCACTGTACCACCACCAGGTCTCTTCTAAGATGCTGTTTGCTCAGGCCAGTGTGGCATCTTCTGGGGGGAAAAGTACACATTAGGCTTCAGTAGTCTTGCTTTTACACCTATCCAAATTTAGTTGAAGGATTAGTCAGCTAGAACTTCATCAATTCAATTATTTAATCAGATTGTAGCCGTATTAAAGAATATATAAGGAAAGCCCTGCTGGACCAGAATAAAGGTCCATCTAGTCTAGCATCCCCTTTTCCACAGTGACTAATCAAAAGCCTCTAGGAACTCTCAAGCAGGGAATGAAGGCAACATTCCTTCCCTGCTATTGCCTCTTATCTGTTGGTATTCAAAGGTGAATTGCCCCTGGATTGTGAAGTTCTGTTTTAGCTATCCTGGCCAAAATAGACCTCTCTCCTCCATGATGCTTCAAGTTGCATTTTTTGGGGTTACGGATGCGCCGAAACCTGGAAGTACTGGAACGGAGAAGCGCTAAATCGCACTTTGTGCATGCACAGAAGCGCCAGATTGCAACCCGCACATGCAGTGCTGCAGGTTGCACAAGCTGCGGGCTGCGAACGTGCTTCCCGCACAGCTCACATTCGCAACCCGAGCGTCCACTGTACCAAGAACAAACTTAGTTGGTCTCTAAGGTGCTACTGGACAATTTTTATATATATATATTTTTCCGACTGCGTCAGACCAACACGGCTACCTACCTGAATCTATTAAAAAGGAGTTAATGATAAGAAGACTACTGATCTACAGGCTGTTGTCTGGGGAGGGAAGGGAGCTAAGAGGAGCTCTCAGCATCCAGTCAACATTTTGTCATAAATCCCCTTAATTTAAATGAAACTTGCTGCTTAGTTGGCAGCTTTAATGGCTGCCAAGTCAGAAAACATTTTAACACTGGACCTTTGTTAACCTTCTTAATGGGCTCCAGTTCTGTGAAGGCCTTTAAGCTGTTGGTGCATAAATATTAGACTACACTCCATTTGTTATGCAAATCACTTTGCCAAAGCAGTTCAGCTGCCTGCCATTCAATGAATATTAATGAGAGACTCAAACCTGGAACTATTTCTTGTGGGTTTTTGTCTTTCAGGAAATAAGAACAGAAGCAATTGCCAGACCTCTGGAGATAAATGAGACTGAAAAGGTGATGAGAGTTGCCATCAAAGACATTTTGGTAAGGATGGTGGTCTTTTTTAAAAAATGTTTTATTCTGTGGCTTTATTATGAAACGGTTATCTTGTTCAATACTATCTTACTCAGTTTTCATGTGTTTTTTTTTTTATTCCTAAAACCTCTTTAGATTCTGTGTGCCACAGATCAGAAGCTATGGCAAATGTGTGGCTTGGAGGGTGTTTTGGAGCAGGGAAAGGAGTGCATCAGCCTTTCCATACCTGCTTCTTCCAGTTCATCCTTCCTTCCCACAGTTTCCCCTTTAAAATGTTTTAAAATCTGCTAGAGTCTGTTACATGCGTTTTATGTAATGTGTGGTTAGGTAAAGGTAAAGGGACCCCTGACCATTAGGTCCAGTCGCAAATGACTTTGGGGTTGCGGTGCTCATCTTGCTTTATTGGCCGAGGGAGCCAGCATACAGCTTCTGGGTCATGTGGCCAGCATGACTAAGCCGCTTCTGGCAAACTGGAGCAGCACACGGAAACGCTGTTTACCTTCCCGCCGGAAATACTTGCACTTTGATGTGCTTTCAAACTGCTAGGTTGGCAGGAACAGGGACCGAGCAACGGGAGCTTACCCCGTCGCGGGGATTCGAACCGCCGACCTTCTGATCGGCAAGTCCTAGGCTCTGGTTTAACCCACAGCGCCACCCACATCCCACGTGTGGTTAGCCCCCAGTAATCTTTGCAACATCCCTGTGAAAATAGGCTAGCATATTCTACCCATATTTTACAGGTGTTGACCTTTGGCTGAATGACAATACTGTAGCTTGCCTAAAGCCACCTAGTGGACTATACATGTATAACTAGGAAAAGAGGCCCTGTTTCATGACTATAACTTGAAATATATTGTAATTAAAATTTGATACGTACATCAGAAGAGCCCTGCTGGATCAGGCCAGTGACCCACCTAGTCCAGCATCCAGTTCTCACAGTGGACCACTAGGTGCCCGTGGGAAACCTGCAAACTGGACCTGAGCACAGTTTCAAGAAACCACTCTGGCCCCATTTTTCAGAGTTCCCTGGGAAGAGGGATTGGCTGTTAAACCACTCTGCTTTAATTATAGCTCTGTGCAGACAATGGGGTCTCCAAACAACTCTCCGCACTCTTAACAACTACAGTCCTTAGGATTCTTTAGGGGAAGTTGTAACTGCTTGAAGTGGTATGATACTGCTTCAAATGTGTAGTGCAGATGGGGCCCTGCTTTCATAGCTGCCTGAACTAGTGAGTTCAATCAATAGTAGCCATCTGCTAGAGCAATCCCAATTGGTGCTTAAATGTCAAAATATTCCTTCTTTGCCAATTAATAATTCTGAAAGAGCAAGGTTTTCAAGGTCATCAGTACTTTGATTCTGTGCAGCACATTTTTGTATTTCCTTTCTCCCCTTCCCTCCCTGTTTTCTTGATTTCCTTTCATCCTTTTGATTACATTTGGGTTTGTGTGGGAGAGAAATGGCTATAAGTGAGGCTTTTTAAAAAGGCCCAAGCGGTCTGCATGTTCCCTTACACACAGCACTTCTGAATGAAGATTTATCCTAAGCAGCTATAAACATTGGCAGAGGATTAAAACCTGCAAACAGTTGTTCCTTTGCTTTTGTATTTGCAGACAGCACTCCCCAGAGCTGATCTTTCCTATTTTCCTACTCAGGTATCCACCAGGGAGCTCTTGTTTCTTTGTATGTTTGGTAGAAAGCACATTATTAATCTGATAACAGGGTTGCACTTGGACAATGATGTCAATTTAATGTAAAAGTAATTATAAAATTTCCTTAAGCATTTTTGTTGATATATCTGGGGTACAACTATGCAGCGGTGAGATCAGGTTCCCTACAGCTCCTTGGTTAAACAAAAATAAAGCTGAATGGTTAGTACTGCTGTGTTTTAGCAGCTGCATCAGTATAAAGTAGCTGGTGCATTGTTAAAAGGGGAGTTTTTCCCATGTTGGGATCATTTAGGACCCAAGTACCTTGGATTTGTACCATCAGCAATTTGCCTTGCTCACTTTAATGGGGGGGGGTCTAATTGATCCCATTGGCCTCCACCTCAGATTAAAAATGCACGCAGAGAATCAGGAGTTTGAGACAGAACCATCAAGCCTGTTTACGGTACATAAAGCATGACTTAGTACAGATAACAGAAAGAACTTGGGTCGGTATTCTCTTTGATTATAAAAGTCCTGGCTGCACAACAGGTTTCTGAATCATGGTGTTACTAGTTGGCCAGCTTTTAGGAATGGAACAGGGGTGAGGAACCTCCCAGATGTTGCTGGCCTCCAGCTCCCACTATCCCCAGCCAGCATAGCAAGTGAGCAGGAATGATGGGGTTGTCGTCCAAAAACATCAGGAGGACCACAAGTCCCCCATCCCTAGTGCAGAGACTCCAAACCAGGTGTCAGCCTGCACTTGGAAACAGGCATCAAGAGAGTCACAAGCAGACAAGGACCCGGTACAAAACAGGTGCATGATTGGCTAACCAGATGATTCTGGGAAGCTCACAAGGAAGGGATGAAGGTTACAACCCTCCCTATTAATTGCCTCCAGCATTTGGTATTCAGAGGTGTACTGCGTCTGAACATATGAAGGTTCTGTTTTGCTAATATGCTTAGAACCAAAGAGCTGTGGAATGTTTATTTGTGTGCAGTTCGAAGCAAGCAGAAGTGGACTCTGCCTTCCTCCTAAATGGGACTGGTCCTGCTCTGAAATATTCCACATCCAAGTCTGCCATGTTCCTTTGAATTATCCTGGCTATCACTTCTAGATTCTTAAGGCATTTGTGTGCTAGCCCAAACTTTTCTCAAAATTACTCATCCTTATCCTAGTAAGTTCTTGTCCTGTTTGTGAGTTGTAGCACGCTCTCTCTCTCTCTCTCTCTCTCTCACACACACACACACACGCAACACAAAAACAAAAACCCTCCAGCATGACTTGGAAAAAGTCAGAAGAGCAGATGCATAAACTTTCCCCTTCTCATGACAAGAAAAATGAGAACAAATGCAGAATAAACTATGCAAACAGTTCCTGTTCTCATTGTTTATATGCCCTTATATTGGCGCAGAATGTGTGCTGCTTTGGTGTAAACTTTTTGTTTATAATTGTTTTACATTCTAATCCCACCTATCCTTCAAGCATCTGCTTTGCATTCAGAAGATCCCAAGTAGGACTGGGAAGGTCCCCTGCCTCAAAGCCCAGAGAGCCACTGCCAATCAGTGTAGACATTATTGGGCCAGAATGACCAATGGCTCAGTATAAGGTAGCTTCCTAGGTGATATGCATGTTTTTCCACTTCCACCCCTACCTCACTGCTGTATTTCATGTTCACAACAATTCTATGAGGTAGGTGAAGAGAGGGAGAGTAGCTGTGACTTACCCAGTGAACTTAGTGGCTGAGTGGAGATTTGAACACGGATCTCCCTGGTCCTAGTCCAGTGTTTCTTTAGCACACACAGCCATAAATATAACCATCAGAAAATGTGGCCAGAACAGAGCTAGGAACTAAAAATGTCATCTGGTGAGTCTGCCAGCAACTGTCACTCATCTTTGCAGTATCTCTTTTAGGAGCAAGTCCAGAAAACCAAAGACATGCTGAGCAACGTGGAATCAGATGAAACCAGTTTGGAGGCCAAGATTGAAAAGAGGAAATTGGAGCTGGAAAGAAACCGCAAGCGGCTACAGACCCTTCAGAGTGTTCGGTAACTACTGGCGTACTGTTTGTCCCATGAGAAATGAATATGCAGAGTGTTAATGTGCATGCTTAATGCCTAGTGCAGTGGAGAGTGAAGCGCTTGCAATGAGCCTAAGAAACTCTCTTGTCCAAGAAGTGCTATAAGTATTGAGGCCCCAAACACACAAGCAGAGGCTCTTACTTGTAAGTAAGAAACAGATATTTATTCAGGCAAGCAGTGGAACAGGGTCAGCAGCAGACACAGGGTGCAAGAGGCACGATTCAGGAGCAGCTCAAGAAGTTCAAAAGCGACAAAGATGTCTCAACAAGTTTCCATGTCCTTCCCACAAAGTTTTTAAAGAAGAGGCGTGGTGCACTCACTCTCAAGATTCTCTTGCCTTGTGGGAATGTTGGCACTGCAAACACACATTCCGTCAGAGTAGGTGGGTTCTGCTCCCATGTGGTTCTAGGCAACAAGACTGCACCCTGCTGTTCAGGCTCTTGTTCAGTCGCTGCTGCCTCCTCTTTCGCTTCCTTCCCTTGGCTGATCAGAGCTTTTTCCATCTTCCACTGAGGCTCTCTGCTCTAAGGGAAGGTCAGTGGGGAAAGCCAGCATCCCTGCTCTCGCATCCAAAGTGGCTGATGTTTGGGCAGAAAGAGGAGATCTACTCCAGCCCAGTTTTCCCCCATTCAGTCCTCTCCTCTGTTTCCTGCTGCCTCTCCTGCATTAGATCCTGCCGATCCAAGGTCATTCCCGACAGCACTCTCAGCAGTAGAATTACTTGCTACCTGCTAATGTACACTCTCTAATTGCAATTATGTAATTATCCATTTTTCCAGTCATTTGACCTTTTGAAAACAGCTCAGCATTTTCCTACTCTGAGCATCACTTGATAATTGTGTTTTAAAAAATGATTTGTTTTAAAAATGCACAAAAACAAAGTTGTTAAAATGAGATTGAATCTGTGACATTTGACTCTTTGTTTTTAAAAGAAACGGGTTCATATTGGAGAGGTCAGTCTGTAGTGACCATATAGCCGATTTTAGTTTTTTTAAAAATTGTGATCCTTCATGGCATATCCCAGATGCATATATAAGAGTGAAAAATCATAAAGAATGGGGGAAGGTGTTTTTGTTTTGTTTTGTTTTTTTGCTTGGTGCCTTTTTTCTGGGACTTTGAGTATTTGGGTGTTTTTGTGTTTTTGACTGTGACTTCATCAAATGCAGCTGCAGACTCATGGGCTAGATATTTAAATCACAAAATGAAAGCTGGTTTCTAATGTGTTGTAGTCAAGGATCTGTGGGACTTTATGCAGGCCAATAAGCCCTTCCTATCAGGCTTCTTTGGGACACGGGTGGCGCTGTGGGTTATACCACAGAGCCTAGGACTTGCCAATCAGAAAGTAGGCGGTTTGAATCCCCACGACGGAGTGAGCTCCCATTGCTCGGTCCCTGCTCCTGCCAACCTAGCAATTTGAAAGCACGTCAAAGTGCAAGTAGATAAATAGGTACTGCTTCAGCGGGAAGGTAAACTGCGTTTCTGTGTGCTGCTCTGGTTCGCCAGAAGTGGCTTAGTCATGCTGGCCACATGACCCAGAAGCTGTACGCTGGCTCCCTCAGCCAACAAAGCGAGATGAGCGCCGCAACCCCAGAGTCGGCCACGACTGGACCTAATGGTCAGGGGTCCCTTTACCTTTTTATGAGGCTTCTTTGAACTATGGATCATTAAAATACAAGTGAGCCAGTTTCTCCTTTGAAAGTTTTATGCATGTTAGGGTACCTTGAAGATTGCCTCCTCTCATACCATCCTGCCTACTTCCTAAGAACAGAAGGAGAGAACCTTCTGCTTGGCCCACTTAGGATGGAATCACAGTTGGGTGAGACAAGAGAGCAGGCCTATTTAGTGGTTGTACTCAGATTCTCTCTCTCTCTGCCCTCTCCTGCTTTGACCAGATTTATTAGCTTTACCGTACATGCAACATCCCAGATGTTAGCTAGCCAAGAATCTACAGAAGGAAGGGTGATACTGTTCCAATTCTGCCAGATTATCATTCTGGCTGCTGTTCACAAATAAGCTGTCATTTCGAAATCATCTTCTGGTATACTGCCCTTTAGATAAGGAAATAATATTACCTTTGGATCTCTTGGGACATCCTAACCTAGAGGTTTTTATTTCTGATAATACTAGATTCCAAGATATCTGGATTTTTGTATATAACCACATAATGTGGAATATATTTGCCTCAAGTGTTTTACATATCCAACAATCACCTGTAGTCTCGGGGTATATTTTGTTCAATCTCACTGGAGCCAAAAATCAATGAATTTATATTTTTTTAAAATTAAAGTGAAGCAAGAATTTTTTCCCCAAATCCATACTCATTTATCTTCTAGAATTATTATCAACATGCTTTGTTGCCAGTTAACTAGATATTTATGTCCAGATGGTTCAAAATCAATAAAATCCTACTTAGGACTCCCTTGACATAGTTTTCAGATGTAATTAGGACCTTAAATTTTGTTGGCTCTCATAATGAACCATGAATCCATAATAATGGATTAACTGTATTTCTAACTTGGAAGATATTGGAAAAAGTGTAGTTGAGCATATTCTAGAATTGGTTTAACTTGATAGAATATTTTAAATGTTCCCAGAAAATATTTGGGAGCTGGGTGGGAGGTAAGGTCGTGCTTGAAATCCCTCAGTTCATCACACAGCTAAAAAAAACAAAACTCACAGATTCTCCCATGTTCCTTTTTTCTTGTGTCCCCATCAGCCCAGCTTTTATGGATGAATATGAGAAGATTGAGGAGGAACTGCAGAAACAATATAGCTGTTACCTGGAAAAATTCCGTAACCTTACATATCTGGAACAGCAACTGGATGACCAGCACCGAATGGAGCAGGAGAGATTTGAAGTAAGGGTTCTCAAATATTGCATGAACTCCTTTAGTCTTTATTTCTACCCCACATGCTTCTGTATGCGTTTCTGCAGTTTTGTCTATATTTATCCTCAAGTGTGCACAAACCCAGATTCCAATACAGGCTTGCTTTCTTGTTTTCTGTCACTGTTTTGGGGGCTTGACCCATTTGCTTATGGTAGAATCCGACTGCTGTTACCCATCTGCTCAGAGTTGCTCTTTCTGAAAGGAGGTATACCAAGAAAAATAAAACATAATTATAAATAAATAAATTTAAAACGCTGGGTGAAGACGGATGTAATTTAAAAAAGTTAAGTGGGTTGTTCAGTCATGCGCTGAGCACAGTTTCCTCCTGCCTGTGTAATTTGCATGAAAGGTATACATGGCAGTGCCTTGAATACTAGTTGAGTCATCTTACTTCCTCGCTTCAGATGGTCTGCCCAGTATGGTCTGCCACATGTATTTTGTTTGACTTGTCTGTCATTTATTTATTTTATTTTAATAATAACTTCAAACATTGGTTTTAAAATTTCAGAAATGCTCAGGGGACACAAGTGTGTGTGTGTGGTTATAATGGGTTAATGACTTTGTATGGATGAGCCAATAGGCACTGTTCACATTCTTCCCCATTCAGCTCTTCCCCATTCAGGGTCTGCAACATTGAAAACCTGCCCATTGACAGGTGTTGTTGTTTTTAAGAAGTGTGTCATAACAGAAGAAGAACCATGGACTTCAAAAATCCTCGCCCTGTCTCACCCCACTTTCCGAACCACTGCAGATTTATGATTTAGTGCTGTACACAATGGGAGATCAAGGCACAGTTCTGAAAGGGCTGTTTCTCTCTTCCTTTCCTCTTCTTTCTGACTGTCCTTTCATCACGTCTGCCAGGACAATTTGGTGTCAGATTAGCCCTGCCCCTTTGGAATATGTGCCGCTTGCTGGGAGTCAAAGAAAAATAGGACTTGAAATCATAAATAATTGAATTCCAATATTTGCAACACCCATTCATCTAAACAATCAGATGGCTCATTGATCTTTGTATACTGACTTGCCTTCGTTCCAGTAAATATGTCTTTTGCAGTTATTGTGCAGAGGAAATGGTATGCTTTGTGCCGCCTTTTCCAGAATTTCACTCAACAGCATGCTAAGACAATGGCAATGACTGTGTGGTTAGGTTAATCTGCTTCCCTGAGTTCTTTGGGTATTGAGGAATGAGCTGGTGGACAAATGAATATTTATCAAGTGAAACTGTGTTCCAGCCAAAGAGCATCATTGAGTAATTGGCCTGTAATCTCTGGAACACTTGGCAGATGCAGCGGCTTGTGTTCTCTGCTGTTGTTTCACAACTAATGACATCGGGTAGGTTGCGTTTCATAATTGGAAAAGTGATTTAAAGACTGAAGAAAGGTTTTCACATTATAATTAGTGCAGCACTGTGGATGCCATGCAGCAGTCTCTTAAAACTACCCCCTCTTCCCTACATCCCCAAAAGACGGAAGGCCTACAAGTCTATGTAATATAGCAGATCTTTGTCCTCAAGATTCCTGCTCTTATACAAGCACTAGCGTAGTCCTTGGAGGGAAATATGCATGACTAACCACGTTGTTGTTGTTGTTAAGAAAAACAAGAATAAAAACAATCTAAAATACAACAAAGGACGCGGCTGGCGCTGTGGTCTAAACCACTGAGCCTCTTGGGCTTGCCAGTCAGAAGGTTGGCGGTTCGAATCCACACAACAGGGCGAGCTCCCGTTGCTCAGTCCTTCTCCTGCCAACCCAGCAGTTTGAAAGCACGCCAAAAAGTGCAAGTAGATAAATAGGTACCTCTCCTGCGGGAAGGTAAACGGCGTTTCCGTATGCTGCTCTGGTTTCGGTGTCCCGTTGCTCCAGAAGCAGCTTATTCATGCTAGCCACATGACCCGGAAAATTGTCTGCGGACAAACGCCGGCTCCCTCGGCCTGTAAAGCAAGATGAGCGCCTCAACCCCAGAGTCGTCTGCGACTGGACTTAACTGTTAAGGGTACTTTACCTTTTTACCTTTAAAATACAACAATATGCATAAAAGTGCAAATCCAGCTCAGTGCCACTCCACTAAAAATATGCAGAGAATTAAGTCCAAAGGCCAAACTACAAAGGCCTGGCTGAATAAAAGCAGATAGTGAAGGAGCCCAGCGTGCCTCCCTGGGGAGAGCATTTCACAACTGGGGAGCCACTACTCTGACGTCCCATTCTCTTTTTGCTACCCTCCTCACCTCTCTTGGAGAGGACACACAGAGAAGGGCATCAGCTGGAGAACACAGGGTAGTGCTGTGCTACCGTATCCCTTGCGTGGAAGTGGCAACCTAGCTTGCCCAGTAGTAGTAAGCCTGTCTCTAATAGCTATCTTGGGCCATGCAGCCAAAACAGAGGCAATGAAAATGAGGGTAGTATCTGCATGCTTGGGTGAAGCAAGAAGTAGGTAGAAGTACAAAAAGAAAATATCTCGTGAAAACTCAAAAAAGCAGTCTGAGGGAGACTGAGGATGCCCAGTAGCTTCAGGATGTTGAACATCAACTGTAAAAGAAAATCAGAATAATAAGGAATGCCTTGCTTTGGAGGGAGTAAGTGGCTGGAAACCTGATTAGGAGCACTCCCTCTAGGAGAGGGAATACGCTGCGACACCCCTCCCCCCCCCCCCAGATCCCACTTGCTTCTCTGAATCTCCATTTCTGGTGGTGAGGTGGGGGCAGGACACAGGGTTTGCAAGGGGGAGGCTCTGTGGGTTTCCGATAAGCGTCTGGCTGGCCACTTTTGGAAACAGGCTGCTGGGCCAGAAGACCTTTTGCTCTGGTCCAGCAGGACTCTTCTTACGCTCCTGGGGACAGCAGAGGCCCAGAAATGCCAGTCATCTCCCGCATTTCCCTGAAGGCCCCTGACCATCTGCCGAGCGCTGCCATTCTCCTTCAAGGAGGCAGCAGGAGCTGTAATTTAAATTTCCATGTAGCGCAATCAATCCTGAAATGATTAACTCTCCTTTGTGACGCTTCTATTGAGGAGAATTCATTACAATTAAATTCTTGTGTACAAATTGTTCCTGCAGAAGCTTGGCTTGGGAAAGCTTGCGTGTGCTGCCTATTGGTATCTGAGTTACCATTCATTATGCAATCGTGACATATCTTAACTGCTGAGAAGAGTTTAAATCCCAACTTGTCATTATGGTCTGCTAGTGAAGCATTCTGATATCAAAAGACCAGCTGGCCTGTGGTCACGTTAACCGAGACAGAGGAGGGAAAACAAAAACTTGTTAAGCCATGCTACACTCGCAATTTTTTTTTATTGTGCTTGATTTTTGAGTGCTTTTATAAAGGTGGCCTCTTTCAGTCCTTGTTAAGGCTAACTGATGCTGTAGGTGTGAGCAGGCACCAGCGTTGTCCCCTTAACACCATGTGAAGAGCTTCATTAACTACGGACCCTGAAATTTGGGGTCCCCTCCAAACCCCTGCTTTCAGTATAAATTACAGACGCACTTCAGAAGTCAAACAGAATCCATTCAACTTCTGAAAAGTTTGTAAACCAAGGTGCAGCTTCCGATTGCGCAGGTGCGCCTTAAACAATAGCAGAATATACAAGAGTAAATTGTGATATTCCTTGCTGGTAAAATATTTTTTTATAAGGCTATGAGAGGCCCCAGCTGCTCTAGTAATTTCTTCATCTGACATAATTTGATAAACTATGTACACTGATCATGGCGTTCACACCATGGACTCATCCACATATTTACATAAAGACCATGCATGGAAACCAATACACCAAATAAACTAATACAACAGAACTGTAATATGCCAGGAGAGTTGCATATGAGCTTTTATTGAATCATTACAATTTGTACTTTCCCTAGGTCCAGAGAGAGAAGTAAGCAAATAAATAAGAGAGCAGTTGAGGCAATTTCTATTACAATATAGGCACGGTTGAGTTAATTGGAGATGTCCCAGATTGGTGGCTTTGTTTTTTTTGGTCATTGAAAACGGGCAACTCATTGTTTGAAGAGTACTCTGTTAATACACCATGGTCTCTTGAGGGGCCTTTCTTTTCTTTTGCCCTATGTTTAATCTCCCTCCCAGCCATAATTTTGAATTTCAGTCTCTTTGCTATTGATTGTGCATTGTGCTCAAGTGTGAAGATTTTGAGCTCCTGTTAGTAGGAAATTGGCATTTCCCCCTGGACATTGTGCTTATCTGCAAGCTGTTAGGACAAGATACCAGGCAGGATTAATGTCTCCTGCTCTGGAACTGCTGACATAAAGAAGGGACTGTTGAAACTTGAAGTTCCTGTTGATAGCATCATAAGGATGCTGCACGGTCAAGGACTCTTCTTACGCCATTGTGCCCAGGACCTTAGGGAATGAAAGGCTGCAAGAAACACATAGGTTTAGAGCTGAGATGGGGAACCTGTGGTCCTCCAGAAGTTGCTGTAATAAAACTCCAGCATCCCTTCTGGGATAACATGCTGGCTGGGGTTGGCAGGCATTGGAGTCCAGCAATACTTGGAAGGTCACAGAGCTTCTGGCTCACCTGTCTTTCTGAATGTAGCCTTGTGAAGATACCCAAGGCACACATCCATGATTCTATGGAGGTCTTTAAGCAGAGGCTTGACAACCATATGTCAGGAGTGCTCTGATGGTGTTTCCTGCTTGGCAGGGGGTTGGACTTGATGGCCCTTGTGGTCTCTTCCAACTCTATGATTCTATGATCTTTGTTGCTGGGATTCAAGAAGGCTTTGCCCATCCCTTCTTTTCAGTTACTGTGCTCCACCTAGCTCAGGATCTCAGCATTGATAACAGTTTTCATCACAATATTTTAACTGAAGTGTGTACCCCCTCCTTAGAATGAGCAGACATTGTGACTTACGTAACATGAAAGGGTGGGAGGCCCAGTGTACAACATTATTAAGAATGAGGAATATAGACGCAGTTTAGACGAAAAACGCAATGCTTTATTTGAGAGCATAAGGAGAACCCCTGCTGGATCAGACCAAAAGGACCACCTAGGTCAGCATCCTATTCTCAAAGTGGCCAGCCGGGTGCCCAAGGGAAGCTTGGAAACAGGGCAATTGGTATCAGATGCTCACTGGGTCAGCATTTTCATAATGAAACTGAAAATTCAGTGCAAAGCTGGAGAAGTGGGATTTGCTTCCTATCTTTCCCTCTTATCTACTGCCTCACAGGAACTACAATGAGAGATATGGTGAGATTTGTCATCACTGGGGTGGCAGTGTTCTGGGACCAAAGTCAGTGGCTCACATTCCTAAACTTGAAAAAGCAAATGCTAAGGAACTGGCCACTAAGCTTAGATAGATGTAGCAGATTTGCCTCAAATTCTTCTTTGCTTAAAAATAAAATACTGGAGGGTGGGGGTGGAGAAAGGCTTTTAAAATGTTGCTGTCAGGTTCTGAACCAATTTTCTTAAGGTAACACCTAGTCTTCATATTTATTTAAAACATTTTTATTTTGCTCCTCAGCTGAGAAATGCTCCCAGAGAACTGAGTCCTTCAGACATACAATCTAAGAAAAAATATGATGCAATAGGAGCAGACTTTAGGGAGGGAAAAGGAGAAAAAGAAACATAGACACAAACACTTAATCTTGTAATGATCACCGAAATGAAACGATTTCAAGGAGATGAGGAGGCAAATATTGCTGTTCTTTCAGCAGAGGGCAAGAAAATGCCCCGCAGTCCCGTCTCTCTCCCTCTGCTATGGCCTGATGGGATGGCTGCAATGACAAATTGCAATAACCAACAGCAATATTACCAGAGCACGAATAATTGCGGGAAGGTTTTTCTCTCTGGTGGATATGGCCTGATGCCTGAGGCAGATGATGCAAATAGGTTCCAAATGTTGGAAAATATAAGAATTAAATGAGAACTTGCTGCTTTTTCTAATGTGCTCTCAAATCTGCTGCCTGAGGTGGGCTGCTTTACCTTGGCTAATGGTGAAGAGAGCTTGAAAATGGTTGCGCACCTGTGTTGGGAATTTCTCCAGTATGTTACAGAAGTTTCACTTTTTTCTGCCAGCTGCTTGTCAAAATTCATTTAGTTATATCTTTTAAAAAGTTGACAGGGTTGTTGACTACCAGATGAAGCAGTCAGTCATGATGCTTATTAATTCCTTCAAGAACACATGGGGGGAGAGAAAGTTCAACTGCAGGATAGGAAATATTTTAAAATTAAAGACTGATTTGTAATGATTTTTTTATAGCGTAAGTCATGATTAGTCAGGGGACAGGATGCTGTGCAAGTGTTGAGCCCGTTGTCTTTCTAAAGGACCCTTTGCTGGGCAGGGATTGTAATTTGGTGACGGAACAACTGCTTTGCACAGAGGAGGAGGACCCAGGGTCAGTTTCTGGCTTCTCCAGCTAAAACAGCGTCGCCCAACCTGCTGCCCTCCATATATTTTGGACTGCAGCTCCCCATCAGTCATACATTTCCCTGTATCAGGAAAATTTTAATGTCTAACGTTATGCAATTTTTATGTGCTGTAAGTCGCACAGAGTGGCTGGGGAAACCCAGTCAGATGGGTAGGGTATAAATAATAAAATTATTATTATTATTTTATTATTATTGCTAGCAAAATGTCCAGGGACGTTTTCTTGGCAACTTAAAGTCATGTGTCATGTATGATTTGAGAAAACCCAGCTCCTCAGAAGCTACCTTTTACTAAGCCAAACTGTTGGTACATATAGCCAAGTATCTGGGGGGCGGGGGGGGCGGGATCACATAGCTTCCCTGATGCCTTCTGAAACGATAGCTTTCTCTGACTTGTGAATATTGAGTTTGAAGTATTATTATTTATTTATTACATTTGTATACTGTCCTTTATTCAAAGATTCCAGAGTGGTTCACAACAGAAAAATACAAAATAAAGCATACCAAATGCATAGTAAAACAAAACACCCCCCCCCCATAAAAACCCTTCCACAAAGCCTGGAGGGAGGCTAGGAAAGGATATGTAGAAAACAGTCTACTGAGAAAAGATAAGATTTACATTTCTTGCTCCAAGAAATTTACATTTCTTTTTTACTGCAGATTTATTAAAGAAAGCAAAAGCGCAATTGTCATCTCACATTCACAATAAAATAAACATCAATACGTCCATCTTAAGATACACATACAGATTCATAAATGCCCTCCAAATGTCAAAACAGATATCCAAAGGAAGTTGGTGTTTCAAGAAAGTGCATTCAACTGCAGCAAGGGCATTAAGGACTTTAAACTGTTGCATAATACAGTGGTGCCTCGCAAGACGAAATTAATCCATTCCATGAGTATCTTTGTCTAGCGGTTTTTTCGTCTTGCAAAGCAACCCTATTAGCGGATTAGCGCTATTAGCGGTTTAGCGGCTATTAAAGGCTTAGCGGCTTAGCTGCTAAAAGGCTATTAAAGGCTTAGCGGCTTAGAAAAAGGGGGGGAGCGAAAAAAAATCTCAAGACTCACAAGACATTTTCGTCTTGCGAAGCAAGCCCATAGAGAAATTTGTCCTGCGAAGCGCATTGAAAAATGGAAAACCCTTTCGTCTAGCAGGTTTTCCGTCTTGCGAGGCATTCGTCTTGCGGGGCACCACTGTAGATGGTGAATATTTATCCTTCCACGCTCAAGGTATATGTCTCTTAGCAACTGCAAGGGCTCATAAATTCCATTTTTGTTGTCCAGTTGTTAGTCCTTATTTTGCAGGAATATAACTTAAAGTACACAAACATCTGCAGATATTTTGCCAGTACAAAATTTATACAGACAGCAATTTCAGACCAAACAGGGCATTTCAGGGGAAGCCCACATCATATGCCTCAATGAGACATTTCTAGCATTACACCTCCAAAATGCATCTGGCTTAGACATCCCCTTCATACAGAGCTGCTGTGGAGTCCAGTATACCCAAAATAGGTTTTTTTTTTTTTGCTGAATCAGTCAAAAGAAACATGCCATATAGATTCTACAGCAGTTTTTACATCCAAGAATAGAGAAGGCGCAGGGAAGGGTAGAAAACTGGCATCCAAAGTCCTGCCGACAAGATAGAATTTGGAATAAAGGCAGTAAATGGTTTACATTCTAATTGTATTTTAATTCTGCCTATAGAAGTCAGATTGCTTTGTGGTAAGCAGAATGCTTTCAGTGTGTACCTGAGCAGGTTGTGGATGTCCAAGGCAGCAGAGGCTTCACTGGGAATATCATTGGTTAAACAATGCTGTGCCTTTCAGAGCTTGTTTAGCAATAGATCATCAGCCTCCTGCTAACTGATGGCATGTTTTTCACAGTACCCTTCCATAGCGGCTGCTATTAGACTCTTTGGAAATAGCTTTGCAGATGCTCAGTTCCGTTCTGCTTCTAAGATCAATACCCCCCTTCTATAGCTTTTTGCAAAATGATTGATTGCCTCTGGGTCCTGTACTCTCCCCACTCTGCCCCCAGGGGTGACCTTTGGAAAACTATTAATTAGTATCTGTGACAATGGGAAATAAATGAATGCATTTACCATTGTGGTAGACAGGGCTCCCAAATGCTATGTCTAACACTTTCTCACTGGAGACTCTGTCTGTCATGATATCAGGCAATCTGTTGTGCCTATTGGAGCAGGAGTGAGATACAAGGAAATCATCTTAAGATTTGCAATCAGTTCAGTTCGGTGCAGAGCAACTGTAGCTAGTAGGCTAGTGTAACTAGATGGATTTCTTTTGGTGGCTTTAAAAGAGGATTAGACAAATTCGTAGAGGCTGCCAACCATGATAGCTATGCTCTACCTCCACTGTTAAAGGCATTATGCATCTGGAAACCAGTTGCTTGGACTCACAGATGGGGAGAGTGTTGTTGAACTCGGGTCCTGTTTGTGGGC
Organism: Podarcis vaucheri; assembly: GCF_965113315.1. NCBI lineage: Eukaryota > Metazoa > Chordata > Lepidosauria > Squamata > Lacertidae > Podarcis > Podarcis vaucheri. The sequence continues at coordinate 37,000,873 of NC_138752.1, forward strand.
TTCCTATAGGAGGGGGGCATCTGGTTGGCTACTGTGAGAACAGGAGGCTGGAATTGATGTGCTGCTGGCTTGATCCAGCAAGCCCTTCTTATGTTGTCATTCCAGGATTGCTTGCAGAGGCAATACCCATGGATGTAGATTATAGAATTATGGAATTGCAGAGTTGGAAGGGACTTCAAGGGTCATCTAGTCCCACCCCCCTGAACATTCCTCTTCCCTTTCCTCTCTCCCTCGGTGGCAGGGGTCAGCCACTGGTAGCTGTCCAAGGTGAGATGAGCCAATGGATGCCAAGAAATGTCCCAAAGCCAAGAAGATTGTGTGGCTTAGGCAAGGTCCTGGCCCCAAAGGGTACCTTTTGATAGCCCTTTCTGTCCAAGCTGGCCCAGTGGACAGGAAGGGTAGGCATATGAAGAGGCTTGCAGGATCAGGACAAAGACCCCTTTGGTATATAGCGTTCTGTTCCCACAGTGGCCAACTAAGATGCCCATAGGAAGCCTTTGTGTCCTCCTTTCCTATGTTGACTTTCCTTTTTATTTTTCGTTTGTTGCTTTAACAGTATCATACAATTCTAAAAGCAAACTTCTTTTTTTTTAAAAAAAAACTATTTATGAAAACAAACACAATAAATTATGAAATCCATCCAATCTGTTTTGATGAGTGGTGGTTTATAAATAATCTAACAAGTAAAATGAGCCCTGGTGGGATCCTATGCAAGCTGGCAGGAGAAGGGTCTCTTCCTGTTGGGTCTCTGCCTCCTTCCTGTTTGTCAACCAGTGAGAGAGAAGAGGTAGCGGGCACAGAGGAAGCAGATCTTGCACCCTGTTCTCATTCGTTAATTGCATGTCTCCCCCACCACCACACTCCCTTTGTATGTCAGTGAACCTACCCACAAGGTCCTGAACGGTGTTTGTGGGCTAGAGCTCACATAAGTTTGCTTCTCTCGACCATAGTTGGAATCAAGGAGTAAGCAATGTAAGAAAATGTGTTATGGTAAGAAACATGAGCCTATGTGCATCACTCTGGAACATGTATTCTACCTTAGGCAGAGAAAGCAGGGAAGTTCATAGAACTGGCTGTTTTGCCATATTGTTGTCAGCATAATAGTGATGATATTGCTTTAAGTTTTTGACCTTTGAAGGATATTTCCCTTCCTAGATTAATTGCATAAACCCATGTGCAGGTGCTGTGAGTGTACAAGTAGTCACAGTAGCACTTGGAATACATTTCCAAGTGTTGTCCATGGCTTTAGGATATAGCTCTTTGTTTCGTTCTGCCGCAGCAACTGCACAAAGAAGCATAAAACCAACACAACTGGCAGTGCATATCTGAATTTTTACTTGCCGGCTTAAAAAAAGCAGACTAGTAAATAAAAATGGAGGCTAGAAGCACTTTCTCCTCTGCCCTTGTCATTCTGCTCTTCTCCCCCACTCCCTTTAGTGTGTGACAGCACTTACCCTTCCCTTTAATATTTACCATTGTGCCTTGCTGTGCCACAAGGCAGCAACTCTGAGCTGGCTCCATCTGCAAATGAAGTTAGCAGACATGACTGGAATGAGCTCAGGAGGTGCTTCTTCTAAGCAGGCTAGGGTTAAGAACCAAAGTGCTCTGATTCAGCCCAGTTAGCTTTCATACTGGTTGCAGGGAAAGTGGCTTTACTTTCCTCATGGCTAGCACACACAAAAATTGTATGGATTCTCATAGACAGTTGATTAACATTTGTAGATGTTCTTTTATTGAACCAACAAGTTACATAAAAAGTGTTTTAGTCTACTGAACCTCATGGAATAATCTTCTGGCACGAATCAAACAGGAATGTGCCCAGATTCAAAGGTTTGCAGCACTTTTGAACAGCTAGAGTTGATCTAATTTAGAGAGAAACTTATAGTCACTTTTTTTTAAAGTCCCATTCTATGGAACTAAGCTGGCTGCAAAGCCTTTGATATTAACCTAAGCAGCAGCTTATGTCTTGTTACCCTCCTGAGCGGAAGCATGGTGCAGCTGCCTTTCTGATTTTGATGTTTTCCCTTCCCTGCAGGAAGCAGAGAACACTTTGCGTTTGATGCAGAACAAGCTGAAGGAGGAAGAGAAGCGCTTGCTGAAGAGTGGAAGTGAGCTCTGTTTGTTATCTTTTCCGGGTGTCTGCAGACCCAGGGTCCCATGCAGTTTGAGCCTTTCTGTTTTCATGTTACCATGGTCAATTGAGGTGGAAACTAAACACCAGGCAGGCAGAGAGGCATGTGGAGCTACAGCAGTTTTCTCTTTCTGCTTGATTGTCCTGTCACTCAATTTACTATTTTCAAGGCAGAATGGGAAGTCAAGGCTGTATATTGTCTGTTGCCCCCCACCCACCCCATTTCAGTGATGGGAGCTTTGGGTAGGTCATGGCTGCTTACTGTCTAAATATCTATCTCTGAGCCCCAAATCAGCTGCATTATGGGTAGCATGGTGGGTAAGCCCTATTATTGTTAGAAACAGAGGTGAGTCACTTTCACTTTAACAATGTAGTATCAAACCCATTAGCTGCAGGGGGGTTGGACTAGAGGACCCTCACGGTCCCTTCCAACTCTACAACTCTATGAAGCAGTTTTCCCTTGCTGTGTGCTAATAATAGGGGATTTGTTGTATTATTTATTGACCGCATTTATATGCCACTCCCCCCCCCACCCATTTGCTCAAGACACTTTAATGTGTAAAATCATGGCCACCAATCCGTTGGCTACAAAAAGGAAAGAGTGATAATAGAAGGGGTAAAGAGTAAATTCAGATACCAGTTCATCTGTAATAAGGTTGCATAATGATTTGGGTGGAATGCGCCTGGCACACATCATCTTGGCGGAACCAAACAGTAGTTGGTCCCATAGAAGGGGGCCTTACACTCTCACATTCTTTACTCTGATGTGGCCAGTGCATTGCCTGTTAGTGGAGTGGAAGAGCCAAATGGCAACTGGTCTGGTGGAAGGGGCAACTATGGGGAATGACTAGACACCAATGGAGTGAAAGAAATTGATGGATGGCCTATCCAACAAAAAACAGGTTTTGTTTTTTTTATTATCCACCTGACTATTAATTCAAAGCTGTAAATTGCAACTCACCTGGGCACCTGTACTAGCTAAGAAAACCTACAACCAGGCAAGGAGCAACAACATATTCCTCCTTTAGGGTATAAATGGCTAATATAAGTTACAGGCATGCAAGAGGCAAGCAGAAAACTTTCTATGAGCTAGTAACTTTTGCAGATGAATATGCAAAACTGGATTAATTCACCGATTTGCGGATTACATTGAACTAAAACCGGGTCTTATAGTATTGGGTCCTGTTTAAGCCATATGAAAATAAGTAACTCTATTTAATTAGCCAAAGATGCTGCTCTTCATCTGATAAGCAATTCCAGTCAATGTTTCCTCTCTTTTTACTCTAGGTCAAATCTCTCTAGTGGGAGGGAGTATTTAGGCCTGCTTTTAATACCAAGGGAACTATAATTAATAAGGTTGCCCACATGCTAACTTTTGACAGAAAATTTGGATCAGTGACAGATTGGAAGGAGCAATTTTATCCTGATGTTGTTATTTCAGTTTTGGCTTATTCTTAACTAAGACGTCAGCAGAGACCCTTAGGTGAATCATCCCAGTTATTTTAGTATTGCTTTGTATGCCTTGAACATTTATTGGGAGGCAGGGGGCATGTGAGGGAGAAACCCAGAAGGTTTTCTCTTGTGGATCAGTTAAGGGAATTTTTGCTTTTGACTGAGACTGGCTGAAGCTTTTCAAGTCGCTTTTGGTAGTTCCAGCTTGTTAATAGTTTTATCTCAACCTTCCTTGTCTTTGTCCTTTTGTATGTGGCAGCAGGCTTTAAGTAGCAGAGCACTGTTGGTTCTGCTGAGGACTAGTGTTTTGGCTTGCTGGGTCTTTGTAGATCAGGCATGAGGAAACTTTGGTGCTCCAGAAGTTGATGAACTACAACTCCCATATTCCCTGCTCATTGGCCATGCTTGTTGGGGCTGGTGGGAGTTGTAGTTAGCAGCATCTGGAGGCCCAAAGTTTCCCCATGCCTGTTGTGGATCCTGAATTTTTTTTCATCTTGCAGCTGTCTTGTAGAAGGAGACTTGAAAGGGCCTTCCCCCAGCTGATTTTTACCCTGGAACTTGATTCTGCATTGAGCAGGAGGTTGAACCAGATGATCTCCAAGGCCCCTTCCAACTCTACAATTAGATGGTTCTCTGAAAAGATGGCTATGAGCAAAGCTGAGCATAATCAGACTTGAACATGAAGCCGAAGGACTTTAAAAAATGAATTTAGAGGAGTCTGAAGGAGAATAAATACACTTGCTCAGATATGTAATTCTTAGAACGTTCAGAGCAGTTCATGGACATACTCTCAGTGAACACCATATGCTGATGGCGTACTGAGGCTTTGAGATTTGCCGAAGGCCATCTCAGTGAGTGAATAGGTAAGATGAGATTTGAACCAGGATCCTCATCCCAGAGGCTTGTCTGCTGAAGTACACAGGCCTGGACTTTCAATGACAGAGCTTTCCTTTGGAGCATAATTCCTTCTCAATCATAAAACTGCGTCTGTTTTACAAACTCAGTTGTTTGTTGTTACAGTATTGGCAAAATTCTGTTTGGGGAAGCAATGGATGAGCTCCTGGGGCTTAGCTGCTCAAATGGAGTATATCACATATTTGCTTTTGTTTACAAAGATTTGAAGCAACTGGGGCAAACAAGAGCAGCTTTGATCCGTGGGGAAATCTGAGTTCCCACAGTGAACATGAAGCACATATTGTTCTTGGCTTGAACAAAGCTTTATTGAGAAAGTGACACATCTATTGGTGGGTTCTGCCTGCAGCTAAGGTGGAAACAAAGTATGATCAGTGAAAGATTTATTAAACACATTTGGGGTTTGGTGTGGGTCGTTCTTTCCTTCTTCAGTTTTGGTTTTCATCTGAAATTAGTGGCATACAAACACACAATTTGTACTACCTTCTCATCTGATTCCATCTACATGTTAGGATATTTTAGGGAAGTCATTTGTATTTTTAGTTAATAGCTGCTTTATGGAACCACAGCATGGGTTCCTTTAAAGTGGTGGGGAGAGGCAATTTCAAATGGTACTTTGCTTCCTTTTTAAAGGGGATGGGTGGCAGCAGTGGTGTGAGGGAGTCCTCCATCTGCCATCCGCCATCCCTGCCCCCTTATAGGAGAAGGCAGCTGGTGAGTTGAGATTAAATCCTGCTGCCTAAGCTGCATGATACTGGTCCTTGCTGGGAATGGGGTGGTGCAGCCAATCATGGGCATAGCCAGGACTTTTGTTGGGGGGGCAGAACCTCAGCTATGTATTTTTATTTATTGGGGGGCAGCTGCCCCTTCCTGCCCCCCTCCATTGGCTACGACCATGCTCTACCCTCCCAGCCATCAGCTGATATCACCTGTGACCTCAGCTGATGAGGAGGTGGGGGTGGTTTGGGGGGAAATGGCCCGGTGGCCAATTGGATCCCTTTGTGGGCCAGGATTGGCCTGTGGGTTGGACGTCCCCCACTCCCTGCCTGGAGGAAAGAAGGTGGCGGTGGCAGCAGTATATCAGGCAGGCAACCATCACTCCACCGCCTCTGAGAGGAAGCCTTCCCCCTTAGAACTGCATCCTTTCTGTTCCCACTTTGCATTATTGTAGGAAGGACAGGTGACATGCCATGGCTGATGGTGTGCAGCACAGTTTCCTCCACCCCATTAACGTTCAGTTCTAAACTGATGAAATAGTCTGTCCTCTCTGCAGGGGACTTGGGTGAGGGTGCTGAGAATCTTCTGTTAGAAGTTCCTGAACTACAATCCCCAAGATTCTCTGGGGGAAGCCATAACCATTGAACCAGGACCAAAAACTAATAGAAGTTTGGAATGTAGAGAAGAACATTTTGTAATTAATCTGCAGCCCATTTTGTCCCTGTTGTTGTTGTTACAATAATTATTACTACGTCAGTTTGTTAATTTCACTTGGGTGAGAGATCCTTAATTTTCTACAAATCTTCTTGAATTGAGAACATCTTGATCTTTCTTTCCCCTAAGTGAGGCACCTCCCTGCTTCCTGGTGGTTTTGGATGGCACTGATTCTCTTTAGAAAAGATCACAGTAAAAAGAAAAGAGAGAGAAACTTCCAAAACCTTGTTTGTGATGAATGTGTAGGCAACAATCAAATTTCAAAGTGTTCTCCACCCCTACATTTGTAACTTCTGAAACGCTCTGATTAGCCACTATCTTCCCCATGCAAACCTATGGGTATTTGTGTCTCTGTGTGTTCTGATAGGCGTCCGATTTCTCTGGATCCTTTAGCTGTGTTTGAGAAGGGCATGGAAATCAATTGCGTCATTTATCTGCGGGAGATGAGATGGAAGGCAGCTTGGGGAGCTGTTTCTGGCATATTTCAAAGTCCGGCTAGCTCCATTGAACTGAGCTGCAGGTTCCAGTGTTAGGAACAGGGGTAAATAGTTATCTGTGAGCGGGCTCACACAGCTTGACAGCAAATGCACCCTATATTTATCACTGCTCATCTTGTGTTCTGTTGGGAATAGCTGGCCGGCATGATAAGAAGGAATGAGCAATGTTATCAAATTTCCAAGCTGATTCTCTTAAGTGTGATCATTGCAGAGACCACATGAAAAATCTAATGGCTGTGACCACGTAGCTACTCCTGACCTTCACACACTGTAGAATTAGATCTCTGAGAGTAAAAGATCTGAAATCAATAAATGGAGGGTCTCCTTTAGTGGACAGTCTTCTTTTGTTCCATTCATATCAATATGTGAGTTTTCTGGACAGAAGCAGTGCTGTCTTCTTGCTCTGCAATCCTGCACATTGTTCAGACTGCTTAAATGGCAGTAGGATTTAAACACCTACAGTGTGAGGGAGATGGCAACCAAGAGCCTATCCCCCTATCCTTTCCACCCCTATCAAACGATGCTAATAGTAGTCCCAGAAGGGAATACTTTTGACAGAAGCAGCAGCACTGAGGGGAAGCTTGGAGCACCTCTTCTCTGCCATCTCAATTAAAAGGTCATTCCTCACCTCGACTGGGTTTTTTTTGTTATTATTATTTAAAGTTGTGTACTCTTGACTGTGGATTCCCCTGTGCCATGCCTGAAACAAAGTTCTTTCCCGAGTCTTAACCGGAGATCTCTTTTGCACACAGAGCAATTACTCTGTTGCTGAGCTGTGGTCTGCCTGTCAGCCCACAATCATTCCTTCAAGCTGAAGCAAAGAACAGAAAGAGATGGAGCTGATGTCCTAATAACTGTCTTTGGTGGGCATTCTTGTTTTTATTTAGACAATGACGACTCGGACATAGAGATCCATGAGGATGAGGGATCTGACAGTGACATGGAAGACAGGCAGCTAATGAAGCAGCATACGGCCATGGAGATGCTGATGCAAGGTACCTGTACCTGTACACCTGGTGGACGCTCCATTGCAGATGAAAGGGACCCAAGGGGCTGAGTGGTTTGTCCTGCAGGGCGGTGGGAAACAGCAAGTGCCTAGAAACTTGATGGTGCCGCCTACAATTTTGAAATACTTTCTCAGCTCTGGGAAGGGCTGGCCAACAAAATGAGATTGGGAGTCTAAAATATATTCTTTCTCAAGCCGCTTTCTGGAGTTGCATTTCTGGCCGAGCTACACATTTATAGGAACAATTATGTGTTTACTGAATATGATACTGCCTCAGGCATTTAGAAGTTAGGAGCTATGAGGTGATTTTTTTTATGGCCGGCGGGTGAGCTGCATACTTTCTGTCTTGCAGTTCCTCTCCTGAAGAACTTATCTCCATATTGGTTCACTTTCAGAATTGGAAAAGCATCTCCCCATTGCAGGGAGCTAAGCTGTGGGTGGGCAGGAAAGATCCATGCATCCTGTTTGTTTTTTGAATCAAATCCTCCTCCCCCTGCCACATTTTCCACTTAATTGGGGCCTTTTTAATGTTTAAATACACAGAATTGTCCTGTCACTTCTAGTATGGCCCTTAGAGTAAGTGGAGCTCTGGACTCATTTAAAAAATGGTTTCACCCACAGGTGGGGAATATTTGTCCCTTCTGAAGTACGTAGCTGAACTGCTGCTGAACTACAACTCCCATCAGTTCCAGCAACCATGGCCAATAGCCATAGATGATTCAGGAATGTCTGGAGGGCCAAGGATTCCCCACCTCTGCTATAACTGAACCCTGTGCATGTGGCTCCATCCCCAGAACGGCTCCTCTAGTTCAACCAAGAGCAAGAGATGCAGTTGCTTTCCCACTCCTTCCCCAGATTCTCATATTATGACACCACAAGGATGGCAGCGCATTGTGGAGCCTCTCTGGAGCCTCACCAACAATGTTAAGCTGGAAGCGTTAATGCACCAAATGACTTCAGGAGCTCCTTGCATCTGTCTCCGAATGTCAGCTGTCTCCTGCTTTGGTCAAGTGCTCTCGGCCCCTCCTTGCAAAAGAGCTGTGACCTTTACTGGAACACAGAAAGCAGTCATTAGAGCAAAGCTGACATATTAGCTTAACCTAATGTGCCTTTATTTAAGTTTGTGTCATCCCGTCAAAGGCAGGGGTAAGTGAAAAGGTGTTCCCCATAGATGGCATGTGGATTGTCCTACAGCTTTTGGAAGGACAGGAGCTCCATCAAGAAAGGTCCCGTTCTGACAGGCAGCAAATGTTTGCCACTCTTGGCCTCTCAGGCAGAAAACAGATCACATATTTAGGACTCTCTAGCACTTCATTTGATTTATTATTATTTATTATTTCTCTAAATCCAACATAGCCTTTCAAAGCATCTTCTTTCTAACACAATCAGAAAGGTGTGACCTGAGGCATTGTTGCCTGCTAGGTCCATGTTCATTTTCTCTTCTCCCTCTCGTCATTTCTGGTCAAAGAGACTACAACAAACAAACAAACAAACCCTACAGCCACCCACCCCAAATCTGAGAACAGGGATACTGGCAGGATGAGTCTGAGCGTCAAGTGCCTCTTATACCACCTTTGGCTCCTTAGAAAGAAAGATACCCAGCATTGTTGTGTGTTCAGCCACATTCTCATTGATTCTGTCTCCTTCTCTGCTCCAGGGAGACCAAACAAACGGATTGTAGGAACAATGCAAGGTGGAGACACAGAGGACGATGTAAGTAGTCGCTAAAGACGCTATTGGCAAAAAGGTGCTTTTTCCATGGCATACCTTCTCATTCTGCAACAGGTAGCCTGCCTCTTCAGTTTCCCCTGCCTTATTTCACTTTCTGTTTCTGTCTCCCCCACTTTCCTCAAAAGCTCCTGCATCTTCCCCATCTCATCTCTTCTCTTCTCTGTAGGTCTCTTTCTCTCCTTCCTAGTGCAGCCACTTCTTTGCCTTTTCCTGCTGTTCTTGCGATTAAGTTAGGTAAGCAGAGCAGCAGACTGGCAAGCGATGCTTCTCAGAGGTCTGTCTGTCCCTCCGTCCCTCCCCCTCTCTCTGGGGACAGAGACTCCTTTTGTGATCACGCCATCACTATCATTTCTTTTGCCTTCAAAATTTATCATACGGCGCCTGGTAATTTTACTGTTACTAAAAGCATTAAGCACTTTACAAGAGATAAAGACAGATCTTGATTGACGGGGATGCTAACTGGTCTTTGCGGAACCTGTGCTGCTACTACCCTAGTGGGACAGATGAAAGTGACGAGGAGCATGCAGCCGCCGGCAGCTCTGTTTTTTCTGTCTGTCCTAAAGAAAATTGCTAAAGAAAATTACATCCAGGAAAAGACATGACCGCACCATGCTCAGTGCTTTTCTGCTCCCCCCCCCCCACTTGCCATGTCATTGGTACAACTTGCAGAGGACAAGGAAGGCCTAGCTGTCTTGCTGATACATTCCAGGTCATTCATACCTAAGCATTACTGTGGTGATATCAGGGCTCTCCATTAAGCCCCATCAGGATGGCAGGCACAAGAAACAGGGCCTTTTCAGTGGTGGCTCTATCCCTGCTGAATTGCTCATCCTCTTTGCACAGGATCTCCCTCTAGTTATTTTCAAATGTGCTTTAAACTGCTTTCAAAAGAATTTGGTTGTTTGTCTATATCATGTAAACTGCTGCTCCTTTTATAACTTAAAATTAATTGTTTTGGGCTAGAAATTTGTTTTTATTTTAGTTATGAACTGCCTTATGAGAGTCTTTGGCCTGGGGGTGGGGGCTAAAAATTAATTAATTTGTAGTTAGGCCTGAGGCCCATTGAAATAAATAAATATCTAACTGCAATTTAACTCTTATTTTATGTCCCACTGCTTTCAGTGGGATTTGGCCACCCTAAGATCTGCAAGATTTCACTCTGTGTATTTAAATATCAGGGTGTTTCTTCCCAGCAAAATGTTTTTGAGTACTTTCTGACTAAGAAAACCTTTTTCTCTAAAGCAATTTGCCACTAAAGCTTGGGCTTCTCTTAAGTCTATCATTTTTATTCATGTAGGAGCCAAACTCCTGGGCTCTTCCCCTTGGGACAGACTACCTCCCTGGCTAGAAACTGCTGCTTGTGTTTTGAATATGCATTGTTCAGGTCAGCCTGAAGTCATTGCACGGATGCAGGAAATACTAACGCATTTGCACTTCCTGTGTGAAAACCAGGCTTACTGAATTGGAGCTGCCACACGAAGGCCTCCTTTGAATGGCTCAGGGTGGCGGCTGCTCACAAAGAGGCTGTGTTTGTTTGGATAGCTGTTTTAGATTGTGGTGTTAGGTTTACAGTGTTGTTGCAACTTGGTTTGTTTTTTTTGTTGTTGTTGTTTTTAATTATGACTGCATCACGGTGGCAGAGAAGGCAGATATGAAATTGGTCTTGCATGTGCCAAGGCCAGCAGTGGACAGTGGATTTTTCTCAGAACTCCAGCAGTTCTCTCGTGGCACACTAATGTGCCCCTAACCCTGTTTGAACATTTCTGCCCTAGCCTCAGAATAAGCAGCTGCCCTTAAACAGTTTACGGCAGGATAACAGCCACACAGAGCTTGGGCTATAATTTGGAGCAGATTCCCTCAAAAAGTGGCGAACTCTCCTTCCTTGGAGGTTTTTAAGCAAAGATTGGATGGTCATCTGCCAGAGATTTTTTTAGCTGTGATTCTTGCATTGCTGGGGGCTCGACTAGATGACCCCTGGGGTCCCTTCCAATCCTACAGTGATTCTAAACAAGCCCCTTCTCCCAGCCTGTATTGCAGTCAAGCAGATTCCTGGCACCTCTACGGAAACTTGGGTCACATCCACACCACACATTTAAAGCACTCTCATACGACTTAAACAAACACGATGTTCTCCAAAAAAAAAAATTTGAAACTCACAACTGCCTCATTGGGGCAAGATCTACTGGAAAGAGATGCTGTGATCACTACACCTGAGCTGTTTGGGTTTCTTTGAATAAAGAGTTAGCTTCACTGACACTGGGTGTTTTATTGCTGACCTGCTCCTGACACCTAACTACAGTGGTACCTCGGGTTACATATGCTTCAGGTTACAGATTTCGCTAACCCAGAAATAGTACCTTGGGTTAAGAACTTTGCTTCAGGATGAGAACAGAAATCGTTCTCCAGCGGCACAGCAGCAGCGGGAGGCCCCATTAGCTAAAGTGGTGCTTCAGGTTAAGAACAGTTTCAGGTTAAGAACAGACCTCCGGAACAAATTAAGTTCTTAACCCGAGGTACCACTGTACTCTCAGCACAGACTACCATTCCCAGGATTCTTTGAGGAATGCCGTGGCTGTCAAAGTGGAATAAGTGCTTCAAATGTATGGTGTGGGTGTGGTCTCATTGGTGCCACTGAGAGGGGGCTGTACCCTGTCCACCTGCCCTGCTTGAATTCTCCGCAGGCAGGCAGGCAGGTAGGCAGGCAGCTGCCCTAGCCCACCCAGTTGTGCCGCTCACCTGTCTTCACCTCCCTCCTTTGGAGACTCTGCCCCCTCTCCCCAGTGCCTCTTTCACTCCCATTCATTTTTGCAGTATTGGCTGGTTTCATTTCTCTCTCTCTCCTAATTTTTCCCCTTTCTGCTTCCATCTCGCGTTGCCTCTGTGCGCTGCTGCTCTCTCTTCCAAGGTCGGGGCAGCCAGAGCCCAAGCCAGTAAGCGCAAAGTCTCCAGAGCCAAGGCTAAGGTGGGTGTGACTCCTGTCTGCAGTGCTTTCGCCTCCACTTGCCAGGGCCCACACACACACAGCTCTGGTGGTGCACAGCCTTCCTTCCCTGCAGCTTCTTTAGCAATTTTCAGCCATCGGTAGCACTCAGTGAAAAGAGTGAATAACAATGAGATGCATAGTGGCATATGGAGTTTACACAAACAGTCAGGAGAGGCCTCAAAAATGTTTTGGCCTGTGTTCTCAGATATCAAGGGAGAGGCAAGGGCAGTATTTTAAAATACAGATCTTGGTTGGAAGCCATGCCAGAGCTATTTGTTTTGGGGAAAGCAAAACACTCTGCGCATGCTCAGCTATATACTTTATTGTACAATATTCCTATCTGTTACTTTAAAGGAGGGGCATGGTCAAAATGGAAAGGCAACTCATGCAAGCTGCTGCCACGTGATTTTCTTCAAATCTCTTTTCCCGCCACAGCTCCCCTCATGGAACATAGAAGAGGCTTGTGTGGTGGAACGCAATAATTGATGTCCTTCCTCACACAGCACCTCATGACAATTGCTCCAATAAGATGCTGTGAGGGCCATCCATGGCTATTAGCCCTGGTAGCTGGATGTTCCACCTGCCGTGTCAGAGGCAGCATGTCTCTGAATACTGGTTACTGTTGCCCCCAATTTCTGCTTGATGACTTCCCACTGGAGCATCTGACTGGCTACTGCGAGAGCAGGAGGACAGACTAGATGGGCCTTTGGCCTGACCCAGCAAGGCTCTTCTTGTGATCTTAACCATATCAATTTTAGCTGATTAATTGACAAATATTTTAAATTGAGTAACAGCCTTGTTATTAATAATGATAAGCTCTTTTAGTGGTTTGAGTCTAATAGTTTCTCACATTGAGCCTTCAAGACAGGGCAGATTTTTTTTTTAAAAAAAACCAAATAATAAATAAAATATTTTTACAGGAGGACACTGAAGATAGTGAAATTGATTTGGATGATGACGACGATGATGATGACGACGACCTGGAAGACGACAGCATGGATCTCTCTCCCAACAAGGCAAGTCGGAGGGTGAGGAAGCCCGAGCCCCTGGAGGAGAGTGATAATGACTTTTGAGCAGCCGGGTCATCTCCAGAGACAAACCTTGAGGAGCACAGAGAAGCTAAAATGTTGACCCACATGACTCTGACAGGATGTACTCTATAGAGTAAGGCAACCTTGATACCAGTGAAAAGAGTACCAAAGTAGTAATATATCTTGGAACTCAAAGTAGCTTAGCTCTTTTGCTGTTGTCAGTTCATGAGCAAGGAAAGAACACTTACATTCGGGGAGCTGTCATGTCACGCTCCATGGTGCCAAAGTTTTAAGAGACCCAGCGACACACACACACACACAATCCAGCAACACAAAGCAGTTTAGACTCCTGCAAGATTCCTGGTATCTTTTTGATACAAACATGAATCTGGAATTGTTTCAAAGGACAATTTAGGATAAATTAACAGCTGGGCTTCAGATTGAATTCTGAACTATCATCCCAAGTGCCTCACTACCCTTGGCAGAAGAAAATGAATTCTGTCTTTTGCCGAGAACAAAGGAATATTGGAGCCCCAGCAAATGTTTCCATCACTTTTACCAAAACTGACACGGCAGGAAAGGAGCCCACAATTAGTTTGGGGCTCTGCTTCGTCTCTAATTTACCCCTTTGCTATATGAGCACATATAAAGCACTGTCATATTGGGATAAAAGAAGCTCTAAGAACGATAATATCTCCAACCTCATTATTTAATACCAAGTCCTTGCCCACACATGTCCATGCTAATGTAAAACCAGGTATCAGTTTGGTTTTCCTAAGCAACTTTTCATTTTTTTTAAAAAAACAAAACCTCATTTAGTAGAAATACAAGTTTTATTCTGTTTTTCTCCCCTTATTCTGGGCCAATAGGTTTCTAGGCACTGAACAGGCTTGACTGAATACTTTCCTCTTGTCACAAGCCACACAGTGCTACCAGTCTCAAAATGCCTCTGTGTATAATTTTATTTTCAGAGGATAAATGAAAAATATTTTATAGATTCAATCCCCTAACAGTGGCAGGTATCACCTGTTGTGCTAGTTCTGTGTTGAGGATTCCTCAGTTCCTTATGCCTTGCAAGTTGTATGTATTTTCCAGACTCGCTCTGAACCTCTTTGACTTTTACATTCATCCCCTTGTTTCACAAAATAAACGACTTTACAATCTGGTTTCTTCTTGTGGTGTCAGCTACTTTCAGTTTATCAGGAAGGCACAAACCACTGCTGCAGATGCCCCACAAAATGTCTGAAGCACCAAACCACCTTCACCAGCAGGAACAAATGTCCAGAATGAAAATGACAAGGTTTGTCATCCTCTTCCGCAACTGCCTTCAGCTCAGGCCACGTCCCCACTTAGTACCATCCATTGCAGCATCCTGGCGATCTGCCTTTGCTCCACATTCTTGTCAGTGAGCCATTTGTGAGGAAGGGACATGTCTCCAGGGCGCAGGATGCCTGGAATCCCAGAGCACCTCCTCCAGGGAAGTTTCTCTTTCACATCTCCACAATGCAGCTGGGGGCATTTGTACGGATGGCATCAGCAATCACCTTGGCTCCTGATTCACCTATTTTGTTTCCCTGTAAGCTGTAGAGGGAAGACAAAGGGTTGATGCTTAATGCAGCATCACTGTTTGGGCACTGCTCACAGTCTGAGCAGTAATTGCAATTTTCTCACATGTCAGAATCACAAAAAAAGAAGCTCTGAGCAGGGGGAGGGGCTGAATGGCTTTCCCTGTTGCACATGACTTTGTTAGGTTTCTTGAACCAGTTGGAGCTTTTGCTCAATGGGCAACTTAATCAAGTGGTGGCTGTTGTGCTGGTGCCCTAAAGGTCTGGACAGTGGAAGCTATGGAGGGTGGGCACTCCTGATTTGTGACAGATTTGGACCGGAGTGCTTTCCAACCAATTAATATCTAAAAGCTTGGATACAGGGAAGCAGTGGGGCTAGGGAAGACAGCTAATGCATTTTGGTTGCCAAGCCATGGTCAATATTTAGCCAGTCTCAACCCCACAGGAAAAGTTTTTAGGTTGGGATTGTCCTCCAGGCCCACAAAACAGCAGGTAACTCTTAACTCCTTTGCTGAATAGTCAGGAGCTAATCACTATTACAACAAAGAAGTAAAATGAACTGCTTGGGTCCATCATACAGCTGTCAGCCTAGGATGCCTATCCCTCCTCCTGAAATCTGCCCTGGCTCCGACATCCAGCTTTATAAGTCCTTTGTGTTTTTCTTTCAGTAGGAAAAGAGGGAAGGGGCAGGTTGGCTCCTGCGGGAGAAGGGCCAAGGAGTGGTAGCTATAAAAGAAAAGTAACTAGGGCAGAGGGACACGGGTGGCGCTCTGGTCTAAACCCCAGAGCCTAGGGCTTGCTGATCGGAAGGTCGACGGTTCAAATCCCCATGACGGGGTGAGCTCCCATTGCTCGGTCCCTGCTCCTGCCCACCTAGCAGTTCGAAAGCATGTCAAAGTGCAAGTAGATAAATAGGTACTGCTCTGGCGGGATGGTAAACGGCATTTCCGTGCGCTGCTCTGATTCGCCAGAAGCGGCTTAGTCATGCTGGCCACATGACCCAGAAGCTCTCTGCAGACAAATGCCGGCTCCCTTGGCCTATAGAGTGAGATGAGCACCCAACCCCAGAGTCGTTTGCGACTGGACCTAACAGTCAGGGGTACCTTTACCTAACTAGGGCAGGGCACCCTCTCCTCACTGTGCTTCCTGCACATCTCCACTCTGGCTCCTGAGATTAAACCAGATACTGATCCATATGTGTCAGGGCTGCCACCCAGTCCCAGCTCACATAGGACCAAGTCCGCCAGCGTTCACTTTATAAGAGTCTTTATTAAGTTACAGGTTTCATTTCCGAACTGCAGCGTGCAGCTCTACACCTTCTGCCCTAGGTCGGCGAAGACCCGTCTGAGTCCCCGCCTCTTGCACACCAGCTTAATACCCTAGCCTTGCTCCACCTCCTTCGCCTCTCCCTACGTCTCTGGGTCCTTCTGCCCCCCTGGGCCTCCTCCCTTCTACTCTCCTCTGACGCTGACCCCCCTGATCCTTCTGCCTCCTTGCGGCGGGCTTTAGGACCTGGCTCACTCTCCGGGCTGCTTACTGCTCCAGCTTCCGCTGCATTTGAACTTGGCGCGCGCGCCCAACTCTCTACTTTCCTCTTAACCGTTGCCTCGCTCTCTGAGGAGGGCGTGACCACCCCTGACTCGTGCCCTCCCTCCTGCTGACAGCCTCCGGAACCCGATGCCTGGCTACCTTCCTCCCTGCTGCTCTCAGTCTTGAGCGTGGGTCCCGACTTCCAGCTGCTGCCGCTCTCAGTTATGAGCGTGGGTCCCGACTTCCAGCTGCTGCTCTCTGAATCTCCTCTGTTCCCTTCCTCCTGGGGTGTCCCCCCGGATCCCCCCCTTGCTCTGCTCACTGGGGCTCCCTTTTGGGAGTCCTCTGACTCACTGCTTAGGCTTGGAGATCTCGGGTCGTAATCATCACTCATTTTCCCTTCGGATTCCTCCCCCTCGCTCTCTGCTTCCTCCCTTCTCTGCGTCTCTGCTCCTGAACCCCTGACATCCATCCCCCCCTCGAAGCCCCCCTTTCCCCCCTCCCCGCTTTCAGGTGTGGGTGCTGGGTGCTCCATCATCACGGGAGGGAATGCCGGATACAGTTCGCTCCCCGTGGTTGGCCGCCACCTGAAGACCTCCGAGTCTTCCTCCTCGCGGTCGCCGACGTTGACCTGTTCCGCTTCCATCTCTGTACCGCCGTGCTCGAACCCAAGGTCCTCCCCGAACACGTCCATGTCAGTCTCTGCGTCGGTCGCTCGACCTGGCATCTCCAGCCACTTCCGGCGCCATTGCTCCTCCGGTCGATCGTCCCACCAATACGAGGTGTCTGACGCCGAACCCGCCGGCGATCCTTCTGGGGAACGGGTGCTCAGTGCGGGTTCCCCGTCCGAGTCGAATCCATGGAACGTGCTGGAAGAAAGTGTGGGCGTGAACAGCCAGTCGTCGAAGAAGCTCGCTGGCATGGGTCTGTGTGGGAAAAGGGCATGAAACTCGTCCTTGAGCAGGGGTTCCTCCAAAGCGTAGTCTGGCACCCAGCTATTGGCGCTGGCCCGGGTGCCCTCTCTGGCTAGGAGGTATTCGACTCCCTCTTCCCCCCATCTGGAGTCCAAAATCTCCGTGACCTCGTTGATGGGGTCTTGCTGCGTCACCCCTCGCGTCTCCGTCCGCTCCCGGAACGGACTCGGTGCCGTCCCTGGCTCCTGGAATCTGTGAGGTGCCTTGTAGGGAGTGAGCACCGACCTGTGGAACACCGGATGCATTCTGGAACCCTCCGGCAGCGCCAGTCGGAAGGCTACCGGGTTGATCTGTGCTTCGACTTGGTACGGACCAATTTGCTTGTGCCCCAACTTCTTCTTGGCTAGTGACCTGGTCGGCACTGCGTGGGCTGCCAACCAGACCCAGTCTCCCACTTGGATCTCTTCGCCAACCCGCCTGTGCTTGTCAGCTTGCACCTTGTAGGCGTGCTTAGCTAGCTCCAGCTGCCGTCTGAGTTGATCGTGTACCGCCTGCAACTCTGACGCGAACGCGTCCGCCGTCTGTGGTTCTCCGTCCCCCACTCTCTCCCGTCCCGGGAAGGTTCTGGGATTCCTCCCATTGTTGGCGAAGAACGGCGTCACCCCTGTGGACACGTGCTTCGTGTTGTTGTAAGCGAACTCGGCGAGCGGCAGGTAATCCACCCAGGTCGCAGGTTGTTGATTGGCATAGCATCTCAGGTACTGCTGCATGATGGCATTGACCCTCTCTGCTTGCCCGTTGGTCTGCGGGTGTCTTGCTGATGCCAGATCGACCTTGACATTTAGAAAACTCATCAGCTTCTGCCAGAAATTCGAGACGAACTGGCGCCCGCGGTCGGACAGGATAGACCGCGGCAGACCATGCACTTTGAACACGTGATCTATGAACAGTTTGGCGGTTTGTTCCGCCGTGGCCACCTTCGCACACGGAATGAAATGTGCCATCTTGGTGAACAAGTCCACCACCACTAGTACAGCTGTCTTGCCTCTCGAGCTGGGTAGATCCGTAACAAAGTCCAGGGCCACTCTCTCCCACGGTTCAAACGGCGTTTGCAGCGGTTCCAGCAGTCCCGCCGGTGGTTTGTGCACCGGTTTGGCCCTCTGGCAGGTGTCGCACCTCGCAACGTAGTCCGCGACTTCCCCTCTCAGTCTGGGCCACCAAAAGTCCCTTGCGACTAATTCCACCGTTTTTTCCGTGCCAAAGTGCCCGGCCGTGGGTGCGTCGTGCAGCTGCTGCAGTACCCTGGCGCGAAGTTCGTCTCCCGGCACGTAGATGGCCCCTTTACGTAAGAGCAAGCCGTCTCGTATCTGGAACTCGTCGCCCTTCGCCGTGCCCTTGTGCACCTCTGCCATCTTCGCCTGCGCGAAGGAGTCGTCCTGCAACGCCCGCCGCACCGCATCCAGGTCTACTGTGGCTGAAGCGCATGCCCACGCTGTTGGCGCGAAGATGTGCATGGCTGCCGCTGGTGTCGCCTCTTCGAGGTATTGCGGTTTGCGGGACAGTGCATCCGCCATGACGTTGGTGTCGCCTGGGACGTACTCTATTCGGAAATTGAAGTCAGCAAAGAACTCCGCCCAACGTATCTGCCTCTGGTTCAGGAACTGAGCCGTGCGCCAGTGCTCCAGATTCTTGTGATCCGTGCAGACCTGCACCGTGTGCTTGGCGCCGATCAGGAAGTGCCTCCACGCCTTGAAAGCTGCATGAATGGCCAGCAACTCCCTGTCCCAGATGGTGTAGTTCTGCTCCGACTTGCTGAGCTTTCTGGAGTAGAACGCTCCCGGCCTCCAGACCCCCTGTGGGTCCCTTTGCAGCAGGACAGCTCCCACTGCTCTATCGGACGCGTCTGTCTCTACCCGCATCGGCCTGCTGGGGTCGATATGCAGCAGTTGCTCTTCCGACGCGAAGAGACGCTTGAGTGCCTGAAAGGACTGCTCCGCCTGCTCCGTCCAGATGAATTTCTTTTTCTTGGAGCTTAGCGTGTCCGTAATGGCCGCCGTCTGCATCGCGAACCCCTTGATAAACTTGCGATAGAAGTTGGCGAAGCCGACAAACCGCTGGACCTCCTTCCGGTTGCGCGGGCTCTTCCAATCCAACACCGCACGAACCTTGGCGCTGTCCATGGCTAGCCCCTTGTCCGACAACTTGTAACCCAAGAAATCCACCTCCGTCGTGTCGAACTGGCACTTCTCCAGTTTGGCGTACAGTCTATGCTGCTGCAGCCTCTCCAGCACCTCCCGAACATCTTGGTCATGGGCTTGCTGCGATTCGGAGAATATCAGGATGTCATCCCGAAAGCAGACGCACTTCTTGTAAAGGAGTCCCGCCAACACATGATGCATGAAAGCTTGGAAACAGTGAGAACCGTTTTGCAATCCAAACGGCATCACTCTGTATTCGTAGGTGCCCAGAGGCGTGAACATGGCTGTCTTCCACTCATCGCCCTCCCTCATGCGGATGAGATTGTACGCACCTCGCAGGTCCAACTTGGTGAACACGCGTCCCTTGCGCACCGTCGCTAGTAGGTCGTCAATCCTGGGCATGGGGAAATCAGAAGGCTTGGTCATCTTGTTTAAGAGGCGAAAATCCACCACCAGTCTTTTTTGGGGCGTGTCTTTCTTCTTCACGAAGAAAACAGGACTGCCCCCTACTGCCCTGGACTCCCGGATGAAACCGCGCTGCAAATTGTGATCTATGAACTGTTTGAGTTCCTGTAATTCGTCCTCAGACATGGAATACAGCTTCCCTTTCGGCAGCGTCGCCCCTGGTAGGAGGTCAATCTTGCAGTCATATTGCCTGTGCGGTGGTAGCTTGTCAGCCTCTTTCTCGCAGAAGACCTCCATAAAGTCTGCGTATTTGTGGGGGACTGCTTGCAACGTTCCCAACTGCAGTTGTGATTCCTCCTCCTCTCCCTCCTGTCTGGGCAGGATGCAGTGTTCTGCGCAATAAGAGGAGCCGAAGATCAGCTGTCTCTGGTACCAAGCCAGTGTCGGACTGTGCCTGTCCAGCCAACTCATGCCCAACACAATGGGCGTGTCCGACAGTTGGGTGACATTAAAACTGATGACTTCCCTGTGGTTGCCAAGGCGCATCACCATCGGTGGCGTTTGCTTCACCACCTGCCCCCCTAGCAACTCTCTGCCATCCACTGTGACGACTTGCAGGGGCAGAGTGGCAGGCAGTAGCTGTATAGCGTGCTGCTCCACAAAATCCTGCGCTATAAAGTCTGCGTTGCTCCCAGAATCCACAGAAAGCGGCACTTCGATAGTGACGCCATCGGGTAGCTGGAGAGATGCTGTGAGCTGCACTACTGGTTTGGGTGGGAGGGGGTCCGTGGGTTGCAAGATCGCTGGGGACTGCTTCACTGATGCGTCTGGCTGGGCCCCAGTGCCTCTGTCTCCAGCCAGACATCGTCGTTTCCCTGCTGTGGTTCTCCTTGCTGCGTTGCTGCAGTCACCATTGCTGAGGCTGCAGTGTGCTTGTGGAGCCTCCGGGGACACTCTTTCGCCAAATGGCCTGGATCCTCGCAGATGTAACACTTCCTGTTCCCTCTAGGAGGCTTCGCTTTCACTGCTGTCGGTGCTTGGGCTCTGGCTGCTGACTGAGCCCTTGCACCTCCAACCTCCATCGGTTCCCCTCCCCCTCCAGGCGGAGGTGTGGATTGCGCACGCGCTGCTTCTCTTGGAACGAAAGAGAAACTTCTCGCTGCTTCGCGCCCTCCACGTCCTTCATCTCTGCACCATGGACGTTCTTCCAGCCTCACCCCCACAGTCAGCGCCCTTTGGACCACCTCCTGCGTGCTTCGGGGCCTCTCCCCCCTTGCAATTTCATCCTTGACCGCAGAGCTTAGACCCTCCCAGAACAGGTCTCTGACAGGGGGCGAATCCCGGTCCCACTCTAAGGCACTGACCAGCGCAAAAAAGCGGGCGTGGTACTGCCGGACGCTTGCCCTCCCTTGTTTTAGTCCATGAATCTCCCGTCGGGCAAGATCCACATCAATAGTAGACAAAAAACACGCATCCATCGCTTTGATAAAGGCATCTGCATTCTGAAGCGCCGGATCTTTATCCCTCCACAAATTGCGTAGCCACGCTTTAGCATCCCCATGCAAATGGGATAGTATGAACCCCACTTTCTCTTCCTCATCTCTAAAGTCTTTTGCCAGCAGTTGCAGTGCGCACATTACGTCTGCTCGAAAATTGGGGTACTGTTGTAAATTCCCATCGAAGTGAGCCACAAGCCCTCCTGCTCTCCGTGCCAACCCAACCCCCTCCGGTCTGGGTCCTGGCTGCCCGTGTTTAACCCATGCTTCAAACCTGGCGTGGAGATCTCTGTAGGCGGCTGCCGCATCCTCCTCCCTCTTCTTGGATGCCAGTACCTCCGCGTTCAATTGGGTAACTGCCTGTTGCAGCGCTGCAACTGTCTCTGCTTCCGTCATCTCTGCTAACCGTCGTGAGCTTGCTCCCAAACACCGATCCCCTCCTCCAGCTGCCTCTCTCTCCGCTGCGAGATATCAGGTGTCCGAAGCTTTTGAGAGACGGGTCTTACTGTCAGGGCTGCCACCCAGTCCCAGCTCACATAGGACCAAGTCCGCCAGCGTTCACTTTATAAGAGTCTTTATTAAGTTACAGGTTTCATTTCCGAACTGCAGCGTGCAGCTCTACACCTTCTGCCCTAGGTCGGCGAAGACCCGTCTGAGTCCCCGCCTCTTGCACACCAGCTTAATACCCTAGCCTTGCTCCACCTCCTTCGCCTCTCCCTACGTCTCTGGGTCCTTCTGCCCCCCTGGGCCTCCTCCCTTCTACTCTCCTCTGACGCTGACCCCCCTGATCCTTCTGCCTCCTTGCGGCGGGCTTTAGGACCTGGCTCACTCTCCGGGCTGCTTACTGCTCCAGCTTCCGCTGCATTTGAACTTGGCGCGCGCGCCCAACTCTCTACTTTCCTCTTAACCGTTGCCTCGCTCTCTGAGGAGGGCGTGACCACCCCTGACTCGTGCCCTCCCTCCTGCTGACAGCCTCCGGAACCCGATGCCTGGCTACCTTCCTCCCTGCTGCTCTCAGTCTTGAGCGTGGGTCCCGACTTCCAGCTGCTGCCGCTCTCAGTTATGAGCGTGGGTCCCGACTTCCAGCTGCTGCTCTCTGAATCTCCTCTGTTCCCTTCCTCCTGGGGTGTCCCCCCGGATCCCCCCCTTGCTCTGCTCACTGGGGCTCCCTTTTGGGAGTCCTCTGACTCACTGCTTAGGCTTGGAGATCTCGGGTCGTAATCATCACTCATTTTCCCTTCGGATTCCTCCCCCTCGCTCTCTGCTTCCTCCCTTCTCTGCGTCTCTGCTCCTGAACCCCTGACAATATGTTTTCAAGCTTCTCTGCCATAAATGGGCTGGAAACTTCTTTTCAAAAAAGCTTAGGATCTCAGGAAGGAGAGTTCTGCTTCCATGGTACATCCATTAATGTATGGAATGCAATGTTCGTGATTAAGTAGCAAGTTCTGTTGCACCCTGGCCAGCCATCCCTGCCAAATCCTGTGAGGCCTGGGCATGAAATGGCTTTGACACACACTTTCTTAGACCAAGAGCATTGAAAGGTGAGTTACTTGATGTAGGCGAGGCTGTGGCTTCCAGTCAGAGCTGTGGCAATGCAGATTGCTCCGTCCATGCCCAGGGAGTTCTCTTGGAGGCTGTGGGCAAGAGAACATGGGCATATGGAATCCATTATGCACAGGCACACAACAGTGTCTGCTCCAGCTTTGTTTCACTTCCCCCAGAAAAGTGTAAAGTAACATCTGCCTGGCCATTATCTACAATAGGGTAAGTTCCAGCCCACAGCCCAGATGAAGCCCACCAAGCCATTTCCTCTGCAGCCCACACCCTCCTCCAAACAAGCAGCCTTTAGGCTTGATTTTTTATTATTTTTAGGCAATAACTTCCATTAGTTTTTTTAAAAAAATAAAACACTAATTGCCACATGGTATTTTTGGTGGGGTTCATAGCTGGGTCAAACCTCGTGAGCTCTGATTCCCCCTGTCAAAATGTAGCAGTCGGCCTTGGAAAAATATCTCCTATTGGCTTCAAGGGGAGACCATTTTCTAGCCTAATCGTTTGGGCTATTCGTGGAGATCATGGCTGCCGATGGAAGGGCTCGCCGTCCCCTGCCTGTGTGCTGCAACACCTCCACCAGCACATTCCTCAGCCCCCACAATTAAACTTGACAAAAGTGCCACTCCTCCCTGCCCCAGCCAAGCCTAACTGCTTCTGTGTGGGGAAAGAATGAGTGAATGTGTTAAGTGTGCATGAATGCATATGGGTAGATTGGGGGGGTGCCGTGCCCACCCAGTTTTGCACTGACCACCAGAAAGTCAGCCAGAAGAGATTGTAGCCCTCAAGCTGAAAAAGGTTCCCCACTCAAAAGCAGTGCTTAAAAGACTAGTTGTCCCCCCAAATACTGTTTTGTATTGCTAGCCTCCTCAAGCATTAGAAAGGTTCAGGAGAGCTTTTCACAGGGTCAGCTGTCTTACAGGAAGAAATGCCTGGAGATCTGTGATGGCTTCACAATGCTGTATCTATTTATAAATGCACTACACGAGCAGCCTGGCACCTAGTCAGGTGGTTCTAGCCTTGTATCGGTCACTCCAGTAGCAACAGCAGACTTTTGCAGCTTTTCAAGGTGATTTTTGCCATCTGGGTGCAAAACCCAGGCTTTGGGGGAAGGGGGTGGTTTGCTCTGCCTAGAATTCCACTGCAAAACTCTTATCTCTTTTAGCCCTAACCCAAGCAGGATACATATAGCACACATTTTATTGGTTCAGAATTAGCCACCAACCACACATGACCATTAAACAAGCACTTTCAGCCATTATGCAAACCCAAAGGCCATCTCTTGACACTCTTGAATGACAGAATGACCCCATCTGTATCCTGTCCATTATTTTACTTACTTCAGCCTGCGGAGGGCGCCGTTAACTTTCAAGGCATTGGCCATTGCCTTGGCCCCTGCCAAACCGATGGCGTTTCCTCTCAAGCTGTCAAAGAAACAAGGAAGATAAATTAAGGCCAGGTATTCAGTTTGATAGTTTTAAACCTATGGTTTTCCCAGTAGTGATGTATGGAAGTGAGAGCTGGACCATAAAGAAGGCTGATTGCCGAAGAATTGTTGCTTTTGAATTATGGTGCTGGAGGAGACTCTTGAGAGTCCCATGGACCGCAAGAAGATCAAATCTATCCATTTTGAAGGAAATCAGCCCTGAGTGCTCACTGGAAGGACAGATCGTGAAGCTGAGGCTCCAATACTTTGGCCACCTCATGAGAAGAGAAGACTCCCTGGAAAAGACCCTGATGTTGGGAAAGATGGAGGGCACAAGGAGAAGGGGACGACAGAGGATGAGATGGTTGGAAAGTGTTCTTGAAGCTACCAGCATGAGTTTGACCAAACTGTGGGACGCAGTGGAAGACAGGAGTGCCTGGTGTGCTCTGGTCCATGGGGTCACGAAGAGTCGGACATGACTAAACGACTAAACAACAACATTCAGTTTGATGCTGAAATGAAGCCACAATTCCACAAAGCCAGAAGAGTCTTGCTGAATTCCAGGAGGGCCACTGGCTGCACCAACTGGCCAAGTTCTGTGATGACACCATTAAACTTATAATTCCCCCACCCCCTCCTGGATGAACATAGGGTCTGAGGAGTACTTACTCTAGTGTCGTGAGGCTCTTGTTAAGAACCAGGGCGTCTCCTAGAGCTTTGGCCCCACTCTCGCCTATCAGCGCCACCTGGAGGCTGCAACAAAACAGGGCACATTTAGAACAAACTCAAGGTAGCACCACCAAGTTGTGCCAAGGACACTCAAGCAGTGCTGTAAGGGTCAGCCCTACCATTAGGCAAAGGGAGGCAACCACTTCAGGCAGCTCATGTCGGCTGTTCTGAAAGGACAGCAAATAGAGAGGCACAAATACAAGATGGGTGACACCTGGCTTGAGAGCAGTACATGTGAAAAGGATCTAGGAGTCTTGGTTGACCACAAACTTGACATGAGCCAACAGTGTGGCGCGGCAGCTAAAAAGGCCAATGCAATTCTGGGCTGCATCAATAGGAGTATAGCATCTAGATCAAGGGAAGTAATAGTGCCACTGTATTCTGCTCTGGTCAGACCTCACCTGGAGTACTGTGTCCAGTTCTGGGCACCACAATTCAAGAAGGACACTGACAAACTGGAACGTGTCCAGAGGAGGGCAACCAAAATGGTCAAAGGCCTGGAAACGATGCCTTATGAGGGAGCTGGGCATGTTCAGCCTGGAGAAGAGGAGGTTAAGGGGTGATATGATAGCCATGTTCAAATATATAAAAGGATGTCACATAGAGGAGGGAGAAAGGTTGTTTTCTGCTGCTCCAGAGAAGCGGACACGGAGCAATGGATCCAAACTACAAGAAAGAAGATTCCACCTAAACATTAGGAAGAACTTCCTGACAGTAAGAGCTGTTCGACAGTGGAATTTGCTGCCAAGGAGTGTGGTGGAGTCTCCTACTTTGGAGGTCTTTAAGCAGAGGCTTGACAACCATATGTCTGGAGTGCTCTGATGGTGTTTCCTGCTTGGCAGGGGGTTAGACTCGATGGCCCTTGTGGTCTATTCCAACTCTATGATTCTTTGATTCTAGTTATTCAATTTATTATTGTTGCATTTTTACAGCCAGAAAAGGGGGCAGATGCTAATGGGATTGTCTGCCTTAGATGCCAAAGAAACTCTGGCTGTGGATGTTGTGTTCTTCAGCAGCATAGCCAGTGTCGCGTCCTCCGGATGTTGTTGGCTCCCATCAGTCCCAGCCAGCAATAACTGGAGTTGTAATCCAACAGTAACTGGAGGATACCATGTTGACTCTCCCTGATGTACCTTGACCAAGTGCTGCTGCTTTTTGCTTCTCTGCCTCAGGCAGAAATATAGCTTGGGGCACCCTTGAGTGCTGAAAGGCCTCCCCCCGCCTTGCCTGGTGTTCCTTTCACCTGAAATGGCTGGTACAGTGGTACCTCGGGTTACATACGCTTCAGGTTACACACTCCGCTAACCCAGAAATAGTGGTTCAGGTTAAGAACTTTGCTTCAGGATGAGAACAGAAATCGTGCTCTGGCGGCGCGGCAGCAGCAGGAGGCCCCATTAGCTAAAGTGGTGCTTCAGGTTAAGAACAGTTTCAGGTTAAGTATGGACCTCCGGAACGAAATAAGTACTTAACCCGAGGTACCACTGTATATATAACTTCCTTCCGCAGGGCCTGTAAGACGGAGCTATTCCGCCTGGCTTTCAACTTGAGCTTAGCCTGATCTTTTATTCCACAGCTAATTCTCCCCTGGTCTCCATGCTGGCCCAAATAGGACTAATTTAGCCCTGGTGATCATCTAATGTTTATTGGATTGATTTCCCCCCTAAATTAATTTTTGAATTCTGAATTTATTGTTATTCATGTTTTATACTGTATTTTATGCTGTTTTTTGTTGCACTAATTAAGTGTTTTAAATTTATTGTTAGCCGCCCTGAGCCCAGTTTTTGAACTGGGAAGGGCAGGGTATAAATAAAAAATTATTATTATTATTATTTATTTATTAATTAGTAGTAGTAGTAGTGGTAGTAGTAGTAGTAAGTGCTTCTGAGAGGTAGGAGAAATGAAGGTGGGCTTGGCTTTTAATTTTAGGAGGTTCTGGCGGGGAACAGGCCTTGGACTCAGCTCCCATCTTAAGAACATCAGAAGAGCCTTCTGGATCAGGCCAATGGTCCATCTACTCCAGCATCCTGTTCTCACAGTGGCCAGCTAGATGCCTATGGGAAGTCCAAAAGCAGGAACCGAGCCCAAGAGGACTTTCCTCCCCTGGAACTGGTATATTCACATTTTTGAAGGTGTCCTGCACCATTCAGCCACCCAAGCAGAAGGCAAGCAGGAAAGCAGGGCTGAGACCCTCTGAATGTTGCTGAACTCCAGCTCCCATCAGCCCCAGCCAGCATGGCCAATGGTCACAGATTATGAAAGTTGTAGTCCAACAATATACAGAGGGATACGGCTCCCCCATCTCTTACATTCACAGTTTACCTTCTGGGTTTTTTAACCAATAGCTTGGTTATTGAGCCTTTCCACATCATTCCTTCATCTTTGCATGGTCATTCTGGATTCCATGGTGGCATCAGCCACTGAATGTGCTGTTCAGGAAGTCCCTTGTGCCCTCTGCAGCCCTCCTAGTCCATCCCTACATTCACTAAGGGCATGTGGCCCAAGCAGTCATGCACACAACACTGGGCCAGATACAGCTTAAGAGGCCAGCAGTTGCTGACCCCCTCCATGAGTCTTGCCTCTTGATAAATCCCCTAACAGGTATTCCATCCTTGTGTATAACACGGAAACTTACTAGAGAGCAGTGAGTGTTGAGTTCACCCTCAGAGCAGAGGCTAGGGCAGCTGTTCCTTCATCCCCAATTGCATTTTCCTGTAAACTGAAACATAGCAGAGGCAAGGCTTTTGGTCTTTTAAAAATACTCTTCCACATTTTTAACATTAAAAAACCTTCCCTACACTTTGAGAAGAAGAAAGAGTTTAGCAAGAGCTCCATGTTGGGAGTTTTTGATTATTTGCTCAGGGGTGTGTCGGCGGGAGATTTAAAAAAAAATATGACAAACACACCCTACCTGCATTCTGAAGTGGGGTAGTCCTCATTCCATATAAGGTGCAGCTCTAAGAAGCCCCGAGAGAGCTAAATTTTTGTGGGCACCCCTCTGGAAATGCTTACAGAGCTCGACTCCAATGAACCCTTTCTTTAACTTCCCCGCCCCGAATCTTGGGGGTTATAGTTATGACAGGAACCAGTGGCGTAGCGTGGGGGGTGCAGGGGGGGCGGCCGCACCGGGTGCAACATCTGGGGATTAGGGTTAGGGGGCGCAAATCCACGGGTTAGGGGGCGCAAATTCACGGGTTAGGGGGCGCAAATTACTTGCCTTGCCCTGGGTGCTGACAACCCACGCTACACCACTGACAGGAACTGACTATTATTTATGGCAAATTCCCAGGAAACTGTTTCACAGATTTGTAATTTCCAGAGATCCAGGTTAAAAGCTATAGCAGCTAAACAAGTCTGAAACGAGTTTAGATTTGCAGAATGAATGTAAAAAATGTGACACTTCTTAGAAGGAATTGATCAGAACATTGTGTTATCCCTAACAATGTTACTCTCTTCAGTAGTTTTGTCTCCAGTAGCTTGAAATAAACACTTACTTACTTACTTACTTACTTACTTACTTACTTACTTACCATATTTTTTGCTCTATAAGACTCACTTTTTCCCTCCTAAAAAGTAAGGGGAAATGTGTGTGCGTCTTATGGAGCGAATGCAGGCTGCACAGCTATCACAGAAGCCAGAACAGCAAGAGGGATTGCTGCTTTCACTGCGCAGCGATCCCTCTTGCTGTTCTGGCTTATGGGATTCAGAATATTTGTTTTCTTGTTTTCCTCCTCCAAAAACTAGGTGCGTCTTGTGGTCTGATGCGTCTTATAGAGCGAAAAATACAGTACTTATTTTTACAAGCCGGAGGAATGTTACACTTATGTGCAAAAAGTTACACACACACTCAGAAGCAGCAGGCGCCTCCCTTTTCCATCGCATGATAAAATTACCTGTGATCCTTGGACTAAATAAAATAAATGTTTATATGGGTGAACATGCAATTCTGGTCGCCCTACATGGTATAAAACGGTACTGACTGTCCCACCACCTCCAGATTCTCATCCTGCTGCTTAAATGTGCCAAAAGTGATTTGTTTCCTTTAATGCAAAAACTGCTCACGCTATTGAGGCTGAGTGGGAGGCAAAAGTCAGGGACTTACTCCAAGATAGAAAGACTCTCGTTGACTTGCAGGGCTTGGCTCAGGGCCTTGGCTGCTTTGGACTGGATGAAATTCCACTGCAAGCTAGAAGGAGAGAGAAGGAGAAAAGGAATTAGGACCCAACCACACATTCCCGCATGGTACAGCCCTTCCTAGACTGTACCACTTCAGCATATAAGCAGGGAGGGGCCAACTTGGAACCAGTTTACCTACAAGATCACCTTGCCTAATATACACCCATCTGACTGATTTGATTGGTGGAACTGGGGGTGTTACAGGTGCCAGCCACATAATGCTCGTTCTGAAAAATAATGCCAACATCTAGGCAGCAGTCTCAGATTATAGCAGCCAGTTCCAAATCTTTGAGACACCAAAAGCCTTTCCAAAAGCCTGAACAATCCTGTTTCAACTCTTTGGATGCATTTATGCTCGAGCAACGCAGACTAATCCGCTGAAACTCACTGCAGGGAAGTGAGCACTTGGTTCTCCTTCAGTGCCAACGCAATGGCCTGGACACCTTCGTCATGCAGCAGGTTGGCAGCCAAGCTAGGGGAAAAAAGCCCAGGGAAAATGAGAGTTAAAGCAATGCAGAGCTGGTTGCAAGAGCTGGTTGGCTGGTTCCAATTAATACATGAAATCCAGGCCTTACAGCTTTGGCCTCAACCCCATCAGTCCCCTAAAGCCTTGTCCTGCTTCTAGGGCAGGGGTAGGGAGCCTCAGCTTTGAGGTGGCCCTCCAGACCTCTCTATCTGGCCCTTGGGACTCTGACCAGGCCACGCCCACAACTGGTCCTGCCATGCACCCTCCTTCGGTGTTTTTGCCAGGCTGGAGTATGCCCTTGGACTATCACCATGTTTCCAGATTGCCTGGAGGTTGGAGAGAGATTGGGGGATGTGTGAGTGATGGGACAAGCTAGCTTACAGTACAAAAAGTCGCATTTACTGATTAATATTCTACAGCTTTTTAAATGTGTGTGGGGGAGGAGGGGTTATTGTTTTGTTGTTTGTGTTTTAACTCTTTATTTGTGCTTTCATCTCATGTTTTTAATCCGTGAAGTGCCCTGAGATCTTTTGATGGAGGGCAGTATATAAATTGAATAAATAATTTGGAATGTGGCCCCAGGAAGGCTGGGAACACAACTCTCAGTCTGGGAAATGTTCACTGCCCCTGCCTAGACCCTTCATGAGTTTTCTCCTTTTCTTCCCTCATTCCTCCTGCACTCACACACCTCCCTGAGAATGGTGTATCTGAAGAAGTGTGCATGCACACGAAAGCTCATACCAAGAACTAACTTAGTTGGTCTTTAAGGTGCTACTGGAAGGAATTTTTTTACTCCCTGAGAATGTTACAGTGCATGAGCCTGGAAAACAATAGCCACCATTCTGGGAGGAATTTGACATCGCTCCGTCAATTGTTCCAAATCAGCGTAAACATTTCAAGCTGGCTAGGTGGGACAACGTGTCCCCTCCTCCCCTTGCACACTTTTCTTTGGGGGTCCCCCCCCACAAGTCAATTCCAGGAGACATGGGAGGCATGTGGAGAGAGGAGAGGAGGGAAAGCCCTGTTGTGCAGGTGGAGGTCTTTGCATAGGGCTTCTGCTGACGGTAGTCATAAGATGAATTGAAGAAGAAGAAGAGGAAGAAGGAGGAGGAGGAGGAGAAGCATTTGCTAAAGTTCTCCACTCCAGAATTCTATGATTCTATACTACCCAAAGCACCAAATTAAGGACATGCTGCCAGGCCATAAAGCCTTTTAGGGTGTGCAAAATATTTCTCAGAGCCCCTGTTTTCCAAAGGCCAAATGACTCACTCCAAATTCCTCAGGGTGCTGTTAGCTCGGAGGGCACTGGCAATCTCTTGAGCTCCGTCTTTGCTTATGGAGTTCTCCCGCAGGCTACAGGCATATGGAGAAAAGCCATTATTGCACCCTTATCAATGCCTTCGTTGTTTTTCACACACTGCTCTTCCCCAAGTGGAAGGAAAATAGTGGGGAGGGGGGCAGACTTTCATAGTTCTGTTTCCTTGCCAGAGGACTTTATCCTAATCACATATGTGAAAGAAGGAAATACCAGCAGGCACCCAAAACAAGCAAAACCTGTTTTAATGAAAACCCAGAGTCTCGGCAACCTCATGTCAAGCCCACACAAACTAGTGCACCTGCCTCACTGCAAAAATAAATCAACCAGATCTTCTGGGGAAGTTTCACAAGAGCTCTGAATCAGGTTTAATTGCACAGACTGATTTTGCTGGCACTGGCGGAGAAAGGGGGGTACACCCCGGGTGTCACCCCTGAGGGGGGTGATGTCACTGGCCTGCCCCCCTAGGATGTTCACCGTGGGCAGCGCCCCCCTGGGATGCTTGCCCTGCCCCCGTGGGCAGCTCACTTTGCCCCCGGGTGCACAGCATGTGGGTGCTGAAGCAGCTAGCTCCGCCTCTGTTTGCTGGTATGTGATTCAACCAATCCCACCCCAAAATATTGAGTCTAGGAGTGCCCAGTGGTTCTTCTTGTGCTCTCTACAGCAGTGCAGCCACCATGCTCTCTTTCCCTGAGTCTACTCAAAGAACTGTGGCAGGTGGTGGGGTTTGGAGGTGGCAAAGCATAGGCTAGGACTTACTTGAGGCTGGTGAGGCCTTGGTTAGAGCAGAGGGCACGAGTGAGCGCAGTCACCCCTGTGTCGCTGATTGAATTGCTCTGGAGACTGGAGAGGCAAACACAGAAAAGTGGAAATGGGTGAGGGAGGGAGCCACGCTGGATTTCGTCTTAATTCTACTCTTACACGCAATCCGGGCTTGGCTTTCAGTTAACCCAAACAAACACCCTCAGGTATCTTCCCCTCAGAGGAGTGATGCCAGACAACTCCAAATAAAACTAAAGTGGGAGCAGAATTTACTGACATTCATTGATTTTTTTCCGTTGTCTGGAACAGAAATTAATCTCGCGAATATGATTGGTACAGTATTAATATTGCTGTTGTTTTCAGCAAACAACATGTGACTTACCATTTGAATTGTCTTCTTTCCTTTCTCTCCTTCCTATTTTTTTATTTTTATTTTACTTATGCGTTTTGCATACCTTAGTACATCAGTTATAGAATTGTCATCGGTTATCTTACAGTCTTTGACTGTGTTTCATTTATACATAGGCGCCGACTCCATGGGGCCTGAGGGGGCTCGAGCCCCCTCAAAAAATCTCGGGCGCCCTTCCAGCAGAGCGCCGCCGCCATCCCCCGCCTCCTCCCCACCTGCTCCCTCGCCAGCCAGCCAGCCAGCCGCGCACCCTAGTCGGAGAGCCCCGGCCGTCCCCCGCGAGATTAGGGAATCCCCGGGGGCGGGGGCTCCTGCCTCGCTGCTTCGCAGCACCACCGCCACTGCCAAGGCACTGCCGGGGGGAATTTCCTTCCTCCTGGCGGTTTCAGCTCGCCCTCTCTTCTCCGGCTAGCCCCACGTTTCCCGCATATCAGCTGTTCCGGAGCTGATTAATAGGCGCAGCACGCTCTCCCCTATTCGCTCACGAGGAGGCGGCGCCACTTTATTTGCATATTCATGAGCTTATTTATTATTCATGAGATTTCCCGGGGGCCCCCCCAATATTTTTTATAAGTCCGCGTCCCTGCATTTATATCAAAAGGAATGGGGCAGCATAAAGTTAACGATGACGTAACTTGCATAACTTATGTATTTTTCTCCCAGCAGACAGTGAAACAAATGATGTCGGCTTGGGCAGAAGATGAACTGCAGCAGCACAGAAACAGAACCGCATGCAGCAAATACAGGGCAGAATGGACAACGATGCCTTCTTACATCCCTACCTTGTGTTGAGGGAGAGGAAAACCTAAAAGTGTGTGGGCTGTACCTGTTGAAAGAAAGGATGCTGGCACAGTCCTCCAAGCACAGCCTTGGAAACAAGCTTCAGGGACTCATAAAAAAAAGTCTGCCTCGAAGGAGAGCTTTGTAAACCCCAGGAGGACAAAGGCTGTGGGACTAGGGAAAGTTGCAGCATCCTCCCAGGGTCTCTCAGACTTTGTGCGCCACCACAGGCTCTCAGGGCAACAGAGATTGAGGAAGGGAAGCGGGGAACTCTGCTCTCCAGAATCACTTTGCTTTAGAGAACTCTCTCAATAGTCATTTTCAAGGAAAGGGGGGAGCAGCAAAATAAACACATGTGGGCAATGGAGGCGGAGGTCACTTACTCCAGGGTTAAAAGGGTGTGGTTCACCTTCAGTCCTTCTGCCAGGGCTGCAGCACCAGTGTCTCCAGCACAGTTACTGGACAATCTAGAATAGGAACAAAGGGAAACGTAATGTGTACCAGCAACTGCCCATTCACTAGACATTACTTTAACAGCAGGATTAGCAACCATGCCCAGGGCTTTAAAAAACTTTAATACTATGTGTGAGTGGCGTGTTGACTAACAGTCACATTTTGACCAAACAATTTCCCCCAGTAGAATGCATTTTTTGCATGTGGTTTTTAAGGCATGCTTTACCCTAGCTTATTCATTTTTTGACTCATTACTCAGTTGGAGAACCGCACTGCAAGTTTGGGAGACGTGTGGGTTTCGATGGAACTGTGTTCCTGTACTGTGCCAGAAAGTGTGAATTAGGTAGGTTTGCCTTCAAGTGCAAACTGAATCTGAAGTCTCCCCCACTCCCTGCTGCAGAGGCAGGATGGGGAGTCAACCCTCTGCTTTACCATGGTGTAGACGTCTGGTGAGCAGCCTTTGCCTCCATGCTACTGGGCACTCTCTAAAGAGGTGCAGACCCCACAGTGAGGGCAATGCCACTGCCTCACAATCCATGCAAATCTGTGAGTCAATTCTCTCGGCTCTTACATCAGCTCCTTGAGGCCCCAGTTCGTCTTCAGTGCTTCTGCTATTTTCTTTGAACCTTGGGGTCCAACTGAGTTCTTCTGGAGGCTGCAAAGGAGACGACATCCGTAATGAGCAGTGAGCCGAGGGAGGCCGTCCCCCAGCCCTTTGATCAGCAGCTGCAGCGCTGCCACTTTAAGCAAACAAATATAATCCCTTATTGTCATCGCAAATATCCCTGTGAATCTGGAAATGTGGAATCAATAACTCATGTTCTTATGAACTGCTCCTTTTATCATTATAGACATAGGATTTTAATTGAGTGCTTTCATGGAGATTCCCAGGAAAAAGATGCCTTTTATGGGTTTTTTTATTATTCCTTTCAGACCCGAATGGACCCGTCTCTTCCAAGGAGGAGGAAGAAGAAAAGCTTATGCATGTAAAACTTGCCAAGGACTAATTTTAGCAAAATTATAATTTTGTTCTCTATGCCGGTTCTCTATTACTGATACCGTTACTATTACTTTTATTGTTTATGGCTCTCTCGTTTTGTTTTGCTTGGTATTATTTTACATATTTGTACAAAGCTCTTTCTTTGAATACTGGTCTTTGATTATTATATCCCAGCTCGATCACTGATATCATATTCAGGAACACGGTTAAGCATCAGCAGAGTTGGCAAAGCTCATCTGACAGCAACAAGAAACCAAGTCTTTAGTGTCATCAGCCCAGTCCTATGGAATACTCTGCCAACAGAGATTAAGCAGGTGCCTTCTGTTTTAACCTTTGAATGCCTGCTGAAAACATTTCTATCCCACCAGGTTTGTGCAGGCAATAAAGCAGATATCTATCTGTTAGTTGAGCTCTGGCTTTAACTTTTGCATGGCTTTTATTGCATATATTATGTTTGTTCTAAACTTCTTTGAGATATCCATATCTACAGTATACCTATATTTATATCTATTTAAATAGCAGTATATAAATACTTTTATAAATAACTAAATAAGCCAATCACACCATTGCTAATTGCTCGTTTGGTGTTATACCTGTTCTTCCCAGAAACACAATCAAACAGACTTTAGAAGGCAGTATGTACATCAGAGAAAAATCAAATGGCATAGTTTTTCTTGGATTGTACTGCAGGTCTGATGGGCTGAATGTTAGGGGATGGAAAACCTCTACAGACAGAAACCTAGCACATCAGAGAGAAGGCTTTTAACTGAGCCATGTCATTGACACTCCCCTTTTCTACATGCAGGGTTTGTTGCTTCCCAACAGCAGGGACGCCTTCAACCATGCCAAACCACCCACCCCAATACCTTCAGCCCGCAGTGTAACAACCTGAGAAAAGTTTTTCTTGCTTAACTGCTAATTGCATACACAGGCCCTTATCTAGCTCTAGTTGAGATGTCAACCCAAACACAGTTTTAGCAGCCAACTGCACAGACTGTAAGAACAGGCACCCAGGAAGGAACAGGTGTGTAAACCATGATGCTGCTTAGCAAAGACCAGAGAGACGCACTGCAGAGTCCTCAGGCTGTGGTTGCTGGTGAGAGCCTCGGCCAGGCATTTGGCACCTTCTTCCTTGATGGCGTTGTTCTGGAGGCTGAAAGAGGAAAATAAACTCCATTACTTTTTCCAGCCAGCGGTTGAGGGGAAGGAAGCAACAAATGTTCCAACCTTGCCACTGAAAAGGGCTTTGGTAAATTTACGCCATTCCGCAGTTTTCAGGTCTCTCGCCAACAGTTCACAATGGCCTGGCTTGAGTGTTTTGCTGTAGTTTAGTGTGGCTCTCCGGATGCTGAAGGACTACAACTCCCATCCTCCTCCTCCTCCTCCTCCTCCTCCTCCTCCTCCTCCTCTCTGTTCATTGGCCATGCTGATGCGGGCTGATGGGTCTCGAAAACATCTAGAGGGTGCCAGGCTTAGTCTGCATGAGCTAAACATAATCTTACTAAGGAGTCTGAAAGCTTTCACTTCTGCTTTGAGTTGGCAGCGTGCCATGTTGTCGAGTGCTGAAAATCCTGGGGTTTCCCTAATCATTCAGAGACCTTTATTTCCGTGTGTGTGGATGAGGCCCATCTGGGCATGCTTCATGATTGGCACAGCCAGCTCAAGTTTGGTATTAGAGGGAGCCTTTGTATAGGCTACGAAGCAGCAAACTACCAGACAGTGGCATGGTGCTATATTGAACGCCATGCACATCTGCCTTCCTCTGTCGGTTAGAGAGCAAGAAAAGCAAGCACTTACTTGAGAGAAAGCAAGTACTGGTTGATTTTCAACGAGTCAGCCAGGGCCTTCGCTCCTTTGGGTCCTATGGAATTACTCCGAAGACTGAATCCGAAAAAAAGTAAAGAAAGGAGAGAGGACCAGGGTTACCTAGTGGTGGAGGAAGGGGGTGTGGGGTGTGTGACCGCCCTGGGTGCCATCACTGGGTGTGTGTGTGTGGCAAAATGAGTTTTTTTAAAAAAATAATAATAATAATTGGGCTCACAAAACTTTTTAGGAGTGACTTGGTGGTTTAGACACCTGCAGGTTCCGCGTTGCCTGAAACGGCAGTGTGGGACTTGCGTCTGCCCACTGCCCCTCACTCAGCCGCCCTACAGCTGAGGGGGAGGTGGCGGAGAGGCTCGTCCCGCCCCATAGGCATGGGTTGACACGCCCCCGGCTGCAGGACACGCCCCCGCACCAGGCACCCGAGCGGCTAGCTACGCTGCTGGGGTTACCTATAGATTGCTCACCAAGACCTCCTTTATACAGTGTCCCTTTCATCATGTTATTCACGATGACAGTATCAAGGCAGTTGACATGAGCCAACAGTGTGACGCGGCAGCTAAAAAAGCCAATGCAATTCTGGGCTGCATCAATAGGAGTATAGCATCTAGATCAAGGGAAGTAATAGTGCCACTGTATTCTGCTCTGGTCAGACCTCACCTGGAGTACTGTGTCCAGTTCTGGGCACCACAGTTCAAGAAGGACACTGATAAACTGGAACGTGTCCAGAGGAGGGCAACCAAAATGGTCAAAGGCCTGGAAACGATGCCTTATGAGGAACGGCTAAGGGAGCTGGGCATGTTTAGCCTGGAGAAGAGGAGGTTAAGGGGTGATATGATAGCCATGTTCAAATATATAAAAGGATGTCACATAGAGGAGGGAGAAAGGTTGTTTTCTGCTGCTCCAGAGAAGCAGACACGGAGCAATGGATCCAAACTACAAGAAAGAAGATTCCACCTAAACATTAGGAAGAACTTCCTGACAGTAAGAGCTGTTCGACAGTGGAATTTGCTGCCAAGGAGTGTGGTGGAGTCTCCTACTTTGGAGGTCTTTAAGCAGAGGCTTGACAACCATATGTCAGGAGTGCTCTGATGGTGTTTCCTGCTTGGCAGGGGGTTGGACTCGATGGCCCTTGTGGTCTCTTCCAACTCTATGATTCTATGATTCAGTCATACAGTGGTAGCTCGGGATAAGTACTTAATTTGTTCTGGAGGTCAGTTCTTAACCTGAAACTGTTCTTAACCTGAAGCACCACTTTAGCTAATGGGGCCTCCTGCTGCTGCTGTGCCGCCGGAGCACAATTTCTGTTCTCATCCTGAAGCAAAATTCTTAACCTGAGGTAATATTTCTGGATTAGCGGAGTCTGCAACCTGAAGCGTCTGTAACCTGAAGCGTATGTAACCCGAGGTACCACTGTACATGATTCCCCCTTGGGCACAGGCAACAGGTCTCTCTGTGCACGTCTCTTGTCCCTGGGCTGTCATCTGCTGTGCGTGGGATAAGAACATGAAAAGCCTTGCGAGATCTGGCAAAGGGCCCACCTAGTCCAGTCCAGTATCCTGTTCTCACAGTGGCTGCCTGCATCTGTGGGAGGCCTGCAAACAGGACCCAAGGACAAGAGCACTCTCCCCTTCTGTGGCTTCCAGCAACTGGTATTCAGAAACATTGCTGCCTCTTGACTGTGGAAACAGAGCATAGCCACTGTGGCTAGTAGCTGCTGAGAGTCTTCCCCTCCATGAATTTGCCAAATCCCCTTTTCAAGCCATCCAAGTTGGTGGCCACCAGCCTTTCCAGTGGCTATGAGTTCCACAGTTCCATCAGGGGCAGGTTCATCCCACTGGCTGCTGGTTGCTGATCCCTATCACAGTGCATGGCAAACGCCGAACCCTTTAAAGCAGAACTTCTGAAATACTTACTCCAGCGCCATCAGGCTCCTGTTGACCATCAAAGACCGGGCAAGAGCTTTAGCACCTTTGTCACCAATCTTGTTTTCCACCAAGCTGTCCAGGGATGTAAAATAAAATAAAATATGGTTACATGTATTTTCTAAGTAATATAACCCACTCCTTACTTACTGGACCTGTAACTCTATTGGAAGTTGCATTAGCAGTAATTTAATAGTGCTCTCCTCTACGTCTGGTGTGGCCTGATAGTTATTGCAAAAACATATAGACGCTTGCTGAAATTTGAATCTGAAGAAGAAAAGGTAAAAGAAGGCAAAAGGTTTTGGTTATAATGCACCTGAGACCCTCTGCAAGCAAAGCAAATATTCTGCCACTGATCTATGGCCTTCCCCACTTTCGAGGGCACCTAGACATCTCTATGTCTGGGGATCTGATGAGAGCAGCAGGCTTGCTCCTTGTAGAAGCGCTTAAGCTGCTTTCCTCCACTGTGCTCTACTTTTATATTTGCAATTCATTCGAATGCAGCAAAATGCCACAAGATTCTGGTGATCTCTCCTACCACAGGAAGCAAAACCCTTGCAAGCACTACCCTTGGGGACCTCTCACTGCCTTGCAAAGGGGAGTGTGCAGAGCATTTCCTTTGCAACTGTAGCTCCTTTTATTCCTAATCAGACTGCGAACTCCTCCAGATGAGCTCTTTGTTTATCCTGATTTGCTAGCACAAAGCTCACACAGAGGTCAGACTTTGTCAAGCCTTTATTGAGTATTCATCCTGATTTGTTTGCAGGTGTTTTCACACCTGCCCATTAATCATTCATCCATTACACACTTTTCAGTACATTTCCCCTTCCCTTTCTCAAGCACAAAAAGTCAGTTTTGTCTTGGTGTTTTTTTTAAAAGTAGATTTGCGGGACAGAGCGATTTAATGCACTTTACTTTGGCAAACCTCAATTTCCCAGTAAGCACTTTGATCCCTCCCACAAGAAACTGGTGGCTTGGAGGTACCCTGCCAGATCTGGTTCCCAAGCAAGTGAAAATCACATAGAAAGGCACAATACTAGCACAGTGGTACCTCGGGTTAAGTACATAATTCGTTCCGGAGGTCCGTTCTTAACCTGAAACTGTTCTTAACCTGAAGCACCACTTTAGCTAATGGGGCCTCCTGCTGCCACTGCGCCGCCAGAGCATGATTTCTGTTCTCATCCTGAAACAAAGTTCTTAACCCGAGGTACTATTTCTGGGTTAGCAGAGTCTATAACCTGAAGCGTATGTAACCTGAAGCGTATGTAACTCGAGGTACCACTGTATATAGCAACCACAAAAGTGCAGAAGGGCACATGACTGTAAAGACTTTAAAAAATCAATGACAGATAACCATTCAACTTCTGTGTAAGAACCTTCCATGAAGGAGAGTCCACCACCATGTATTTTAAGGTGATGAGTGTCTTATTCGCATGTGGATTGGTAATTATAATGGTAGCTTATGAATGTTTGGTAAACCCTTATGGGGAATTTATTTTATTTTATTTTATTTGCAATTATCAACTGAAGAAGATTTTCTGAAGCAGGGCTTTATCCAAAAGCCTGCTGTCAGCTCCTTACAGCTTTCTCCAACACAATAACAATATATTTTGCAACTGTTTTTGAAAGCTTTGCTGAAATGCACACTTTGCAATTGTAATAATATTTTGTCTTTCTATGGTAACTTCTTATCAATATATGCTTGCTCATGGGCGTAGCCAGGATTTTTGTTGGAGGGGGCAGAACCTCAGATTCATATTGATTTTTATTGATTATGGGGGGGGGGAGATCCCCCCCGTACCCCTTGGCTATGCCCATACGCTTGCTATAGTTGTGTAGCCTTCAGCCTCTTTTGTGGTTGTTCCCAAGCAAATCAAGCATGAATGTAACCGCCAACCTAGGTAGAGGCAACTACAGTTGTCCTACAATAAGCCATAAGTCTGTACACATTGTGCAGAAAATAAGTACTGCACACTTAGCTATTCTGCATCACCTGATTTTCTGAATCTGGCAGTCCTTTCCGCTCAGCACACTGCCCAGCAGGTCCATAGCACTGTCTTTAAACTGGTTGTAGTCTAGCCTGGGCCAAATTATGGCGGGGGGGAAGGCAGGAGGAGAGAGAACAAAGCATATTCTTAGTACATACAACCAGAGGAGAGAGAAAAGGTGGGCGAGTCATGTGGGTGTGGCTGAGAAACAGGCCATTTCTATGGATGTAAGAGGAAACAGTTTTCCATTCTGCCCTGTATTCCTCACACGCAGCACTGTTTCCGCTCCACTGCAATTTGTCTTCCTCCCAAAGCCAATGTTATTTGTCGCACTGTCTGCTATGGCGAATTTACGCAATTAGCTAATTAATTAACTGTGTAAATTACGTTTTCATTAAGCTATTCCACCCAGTTCGTTTCATCACGAAGAAAACATGGGAAAGGGAGGAACCCCATAATAGATCAAGTAATCTTTGCAGCCTGAAAGCAGCAACAACTGTGAATACCAATCACATTCTCTGGGTCCACTTCCCATTCTGGATAAATAAACAAACATCTGCAACTTCCACTCCTGTTTCCATTTCCATCCCCCCCTTTTTAAATTCATTCTTTTATTTATATTTTAAACATTTATTTACATTTTATATATTTTTTGACAAAGTAATAATCATGAATAAAAATACACACCCCACCAGCGAGACCATTCCATTGTAACTATCCAACATCCCAAAATTTCAATACCTCTTTTAATGGTTTGACCCCTTTCCATTTTAACAGTACAAATTCTACAAACACCCTCCATATCTCCTCAGAATCATTTCTCTTGCATATTCCCCGTCTCACCTTAATAGCACATGTTAATTTATCATTAATAGCTATATCCCACACCTCTTTATACTATTCTTCCATTTTATATTCAGCTTGCCCCTTCCACATCCTAGCTATAATACTTCGTGCAGCTGTCAATAAATTTGTGAGCAAGTCCTTCATAGCCTATGAACCTTCCACCTCATCGTAAATTGATAATAGCGCTACCTCTGGACTTTTGGTCAGCTTTAACCCAGTGATTTCTGTTATCTTTCCATTTCCATCTGAATTCTCTCACATTCCTAGTCAACCTGTTTTTTGAGCCACCATCCTGATTTGTTGGCTATGGCCCTTCCCCTCCGTAACCGT
Organism: Podarcis vaucheri; assembly: GCF_965113315.1. Classification (NCBI taxonomy): domain Eukaryota; kingdom Metazoa; phylum Chordata; class Lepidosauria; order Squamata; family Lacertidae; genus Podarcis; species Podarcis vaucheri. The sequence continues at coordinate 37,042,129 of NC_138752.1, forward strand.
TATTCAGAGAGACAGTCCAGCAACACCTACACAGAGGATCACAGGTAGCTCTCCTCACCCTCTCCTTCCTGTCCTGACGAGTCCTGGCTCCCATCAAGCACCGAATGTGACCTACCTGAGATTACTACAGTAGTGGAGCTGAGAGAGAAGGCTCTGGAAAGCATGGTAGGTGAGGCAGTTGGAGAAGTTTGCCTCTTCCACACAAACCTCCGAGGTCTGCAGGAGATAAGCCAAGGCAGAGCAGTTGACCGGCGTCAACATCCCAGCCAGAGCCTCGCTCTTCATTGCCTCCTCGAGGCTCGCAACAACTTCCACGTGCTGAATCTCATGTAAACACCGCATGAGGTTGACGGACCTACAAGAGACAGCTTGGTCTGCTCCCAGGAGGTTTTGCAGGAGGCCAACCACATGACTCCGGTAACCGTGGTGCTCATCCCTCGCCAAGAACCAATCCGACAGGACTTTGTTCACCTGTGGGGCAAGGAGGCCTGAGAGGAAGCGCACAAAGATATCCAGGTGCCCATCCTCAGACTGCAGAGATCTTTGGAAGGCATTTTTAAAGTGGTTGAGGAAGCCAAACTTTGGCCAGGACATGCCACTCTCCACAAAGAGGTCAAAAAGAGCCCGCTTTGCAGCAGTGTAATAATAGGTGGCTGCCAGGAATTCTTGAAATGTTAAGTGGGGAAAGTAGTAAATGGTGGAAAATGGAGTCTCTTCCTTAAGCAAGAGCCTATTGCACAAGCTAACTTGGAGAGAAGAGAGGTCTACGCCATAGGCTTTCATGTCCTGTTCATGGAACGTGTATTTCCTCTTGATTAGACTGTAAAATGCCAAGCGGCCTAGGCAGTTCATCATTTTCTTGCCATTGTTCAGCAGCTGGTCTATTTTGAGGGCTTCCTTCTGTTTCCCTGGCCAGTCGCTATACAGCGCCATTTTAAAGTAACAGGAATAGATTTCCGACAAGGTTTTAGGAGCAGCCAATACTTCTGGAGACTGATTGGCGCTCCTTAGAAAGTACCCCATGGAGGACCCGCAGGTCTGGCAGAAAGCTGGCACTGTGCACAGTATGTACAAAGACCTGCTGGCCTTGAGATGCCGCAAGACACCATGGGATAAGCCATGGTTCTCAGCAAACATGTGATCTAAATGGTCTTCGATCTCTGCATCTCCAAAACCCTGCACTTCAGTCATCCGGTCCACTAGACCGCCCGGGATCTGCGTGGTTGCCGTCGGCCGCGAGGTGATCCAGACAGAAACCTCTTGCAACAGATTGCCTCGGATGATGTTGGTGATCAAGTTATCCACCTGGACCTCCTTTTGGAGGTCTGTGCAAACGACGGCATTGGAGAAATCCAGCAGAGTTTTAAACTGATCCAGACCATCCAGAATCAGGAGAGTCTTGGCCGTGTCGATGGAGAGAAAGCTGGGCTCAGCTAACTGGGGGGTTGCCAGCCGGATCAGCTTCTCTGCAGAGAGTTTGTCATAAGCATTCAGTTCCCGGAAGGTGAGAGGCAAGACAAACGTAAAATCCTTGCCAATCTCTCCCTTTGCCCAGGTGTGGACAAACAGCTTGACCAAAGTGCTCTTGCCAATGCCGGCAACTCCAATGGTCACCGAAATCCGCGGGGGGATGGTGAATTTGGACAGAGGCAGGAAGAGCTTCTCCAAGGGGATCTTCTTGGAGATGTTCCTCACTCCTTTGATCGTTTCAATCTGTACAAAATCGTGTTGCTTCTGCTGGAGATCGGTCAGCCCTTCCACCAGGAGGAGATCAGTCAGTCTCTCTAAGGAGGTTCCTCCTGTGCTTGCGCCACACCAGCTCTGCAGAGTCTCCATATGTTTTTGCACCATCAGCTCTGCGGCGGAAGAAGTCGGAAGAGGAATTAGAACGGGACGCAAACACCTTCAATCATTTATATATTTATTGTGCTCACATTCTACCTTTTCCCCACCCAAGGAGCTCATGGTTCTCCTCCTCATTTAACTTCCACAACAACCCTGTGAAGTAGGTTAGGCTGAGTGCGGATCTGAGCCCTGGTCTCCCAGGTGCAACTCGCTAACCACTATACCACACTGGGCAGGCCAGTACCCACCACTGGCACCACAACTGTGCAGAAACTCATCAGAACCCCCAAAGGGCAAATCAGTGGTACCAGCACAGGCTTTTGTAGGGAAATGCAGATTTCTGTTACAGTTTTGTTGACATAATTAGGGGGACCAAATTTCAAAGGAGGAACTTGAATCCATGTCATTGTTCACACAGGCATGGATCCCCAGGATGTTGGAGGCAGAGAAATCAAGTCTTTTTCTATCATTGAGTTGGTGAGCGAAACCCTCCTCAAAAATAAGGAGCAGGAACGGGGGAAATAAATTCCTCCAAATTTGGGGGAAAGGGGTTTCTGCCTACCTTACTTATCCTAGCTGCCCTCTTACCATCCATGGGGGGTTTGCTCTGACCATCACCTGGAGCACCTGAACGAGCACCTGCACGTAGGGGATGCAGGTCAGAGATTCTACTTCACCCTGCCCTGTCCATGCTGCATGTGGAGATTCCCTGGGCTAGCCTTTCTCCATGGTTCTGGTGGAGAAGAAAGGGAGGCCATAGTTTGCAAGTGATGGATAGAGAGACAGAAAGCAGAAGTGGACTGGGTACCTTCAGACAATGGTTTGATATTGCAATTGGATCACGAAAGTATCACAAGCGGATCGTTGCAACTGGGTTTCCCCCACTTATCAGATTTCCCTCAGAAAGGCTAAATCTGTATTAAATGGGGGGATTTGACAATAGTAGTTAGGTGGATGGAGTCTGCTCTGAGTAGCATTAGCACTGGGTATAGCCCAAAGACTTTTCAAGAAACAGGGAAGATGCAAAGATAACTGCTGTCGGTTTTTGTTTGCTTAGTTTCCCTGGTTTGTTTGTCATTTTATTTTTTAAAAAAATCTGATATATTCTTTTTTTCCTTTTCCTTTTCCTTTTTAAACTGTCTTCAGTTTCAGGTGGAGGGAATGGCAGGGTTAACAAGAAAATCCTTTAAAATAAATACAGAGTAATCCAGCTTCGGCTCATAATGGCATTTTACAAGTTGCATAGCTGAGTCATTCAGATACACATAGCTTAGATAATACATATGCTTTCCTAACCTGCAGGGAGTCTGCTATGGATGCACAAGGCTGGCATCCCTCCCAGCTTATGACTCAGGAACTTATCACACTTGACTCGGCTGAACTACCTGCCACGGACGCTGCCCCACTGCTTATAAATAATTCCTTCAAGTGTTTGTGTGATTGGCCTCTGAGATGAGAATAGATTATGCAGTTCAAGGCATCACCCAACTAAATAATCAGACATCCTTAACACTTCCTTATAAATACCACTGGCTTGGAAATGCAACTGAACTTTCCTGCAAAGTAGTTTGAAGTTGTGGGTTTCCTTGGCATGTGATTAACTTGCCTTATCACATCCCCCGCACCCTATTTGCATTAAGGCTGGCCCCTTTGGAGATGATCTCATCTAAGCCCAGCAGTTCACATTATCAGCCTCACCCTGCAGCCAGCCCAGTGATGAGAAAATGGGTTGGGGGTGTGAGATTAGAAAACAAAGAAGAGACTGGTATAGAAAGTGTCTAAAACTCAAAAGAAAGAATCTCTTTATGAGTCTAAAAATGCCATGTCTGTAAGATAACAGCAGGAGTGGAATGCGTATACCTATATTTAGTAACAGTCAAACGGCTAGTGTAGATTGAACAATGTATTAGGGATGTGTTGAACTCTGATAGGTAGAATGTAAGCCAAGCCTCATAGGGAGGGGCGGCAGATGTAGGGATAATAAAAACACTGTGTCTATGCTTGACAAGCGCTCTTCGTATCTACGGGTACGGAGGGTCCGCCTTTGCAAACGCGAACAATAAAAGGGTTATCCTTATATATTGAAGTCCTCAGTCTATTTGCATCCACGAATAACTTCTAACAATTCTTGGCGCCCGAACGTGGGGCCTTTGACGCGCTGCCTGAGCGGAACTCGGACCCCGGGTAGGCGCCCCTCCGTTATTGCGGAGTGACTCGGACCGAGTCCCGCCCGGGACGGCGCACAAGGGCTAGAGACAGGACTCAATATATGGGAGGAAGGTATTGAGCTCTTTTTGGCAGTCGGGGACCGCGAGAACCCAGCGGGGACGCCCGCCTGTTCACTAGTCGTGAGAAGCGGCGCTGGACTGTATTGGGTGAGTAGATGAGAAAGAGAAATAAAAAGGGACGGGAAGGGGGTGAGAGATTCGTCTCCTGACCTGTTCACTAGTCGCGAGAAGCGGCGCTGGACTGTATTGGGTGAGTAGACGAGGGAGAGGTATTAAAAGGGAAAGGGGGCGAGAGAATCGTCTCTTGAGTGAAAGAGAGGCTCCAAACGGACGCGTGAGTGTGGATCAGGGTTCTACCCTGACGGGAGGATTAGCTTGCGGTTCCGTCTCTCCCGCGAGGGAAGCGGCCAGGCGATTCCGTGCGATTGTGAGAGAACGTGAATTTGGAGACATTGTGGATAATGGGCAAAAATCAAAGTAAGAGACGTAAGGAGTCCAATGGAAATAATCCCATAGATCCCAATAGCCCGTTGGGCCAGGTGTTGTTACAGTGGGATGAGGACTACCTAAGGCAATATATTGTTGGCCTGTCAAAGGTCACTATGATTAATTTCTGCAGGGTGGTTTGGCCAAAATACCCCATAGGGCCAGACGGGATGTAAAATTGGAATCCGGAAGGGGAAACGGAGAAATATTGGATGACCCAATTAAAGGAATATTTTATAGAAAATAAGAGGAACAAGGAGAAACCGTACCTAGAGGTATGGTTTCATGCCCAATTTTTTGGACCTGACCCCCCGGCCTTGAGACAACTCCCAGTAAAAATACAAAAAGAGGGACCCAGAGAAGAAGGGAAAGACGGAAGAGGTGGAGTAAGGCGAGGGTATTAAGTTGGTGTATAGGAGGTGGAGACTCAGACGGAGCTTCGCCGGTCTAGCTTCTAAGACGTAGAGCTGCACGCTGCGGCTGGAAAATGGAAACTGTAACGCAATAAAGATTTTTATACAATATTGGCGGCTAGCGTGGTCCTCTGTGAGCTGGGACCTGGGAGCAGCTCTGACAGCTGTAGTCAAGGAAGATGGGGAGGTTCTCGAGAGTGGGGCTTTGCCGGCAGCCTGGCCGGCCCAGAAATGTGAGATCATGGCCCTGACGCGGGCCCTCGAGTTGGGAAAAGGGTTGGAAATAACCGTATGGACAGACTCCCGATACGCATGGGGAGTAGTACATACCTTTGGTAGGACCTGGAGGGACCGAGGGTATATTAAGGCAGATGGAAAACAAATAGAACATATGGCGTTGTTAGAAAGGCTACTGAACGCCCTCACGGGACCAGGAAAGGTTGCGGTGGTACATGTTTCAGCCCATACTAAGGGAACAAGTCCTGAAGAGGTGGGGAATAGGTGGGCTGATCTCAGGGCAAAAGAAGCCGCTAGAGGTATTCCTAATGATGTGATGGTCCAACAATATACCCTGAAGGTACCTGTTTTGACGAAAGCTGATACAGAAAATCTGGTTTTTACCCCCCAAGAAACTGAATATATGACTAAGGAGGGATGGGAGAAGATAGATAATGAATGGAAAATAGTATTACCAAAAACCCTAATGATGGGAGTTTTAGAAAAGGTACATGAAAGCGGGCATTTTGGGACCGAGGCTATGGTCAATATGGTAAAATCCTTATATTGGAGTAAGGACATGTGGCCTATGGCACATTCCATAGCTTGGAAGTGTTTAATATGTCAAAAGGTAAACAAGACTAGAGCCAAAAAGACCGTTAGCAGTATGGCCCTTTCAGAGGGTACAGGTAGATTTCACGGAACTGCCTGAAAGGGGAGGACAAAAATACCTGCTGGTGTTCAAAGATCATCTCACGGGGTGAGTGGAGGCTTTTCCAGGTAGGAGAGCAACAGCACAAGTGGTCACCAAGGCTATTTTAGAACATATACTCCCCCAGTTTGGCATAATTGAAGCTATAGATTCAGATAGGGGCACACACTTCACCCAAAAGATATTGCAGGATGTAATGATAACCCTGGGTATTAAGTGGGATCTCCACACCCCTTGGCACCCTGAGAGCAGTGGAAAGGTAGAAAGGGCGAATGCTGAAATCAAGAAGCATTGGACAAAGCTGTACCTGGAAAATGGGTTACCTTGGACAAAGAACCTTCCCCTGGCATTGCTAAGAATGCGTATAGCCCCCAGAAAAGATTTGGGGGTGTCTCCTTTTGAAGTAATGATGGGAAGGCCATATTTGGCCCAGCTAGGCCAACCCTTAGTGGAATTTAAGGACTTGTTTTTAAGGAAATATTTGCAGTCACTCTCCCAGTCTTTGTTGTCTCTCCATAGGCGTGGAATATTAGCTCAGCGTCCTCCACTGCTGGAGCACCAGCATCCATTCCAACCTGGTGACCGGGTCCTGATAAAAGCGTGGAAAGCGGAGAAACTTCACCCTGCTTGGGAAGGTCCGTTTCAGGTGCTACTCACCACAGAGTCGGCAGTACGGACCAGAGAGCACGGGTGGACTCACTATCACAGAGTCAAGAAAGCTCCGCAGGACTGGACAATATCCGCTATCCAGTCAATCCGCTGAAGGTGACGCTTACAAATCAGGGAACCAGGAACCAAAGCAGACTCGGACGTTGACACAATTTCCTTAATGTGCCTGTTTTGTACTTGCAAGTGCTTTTATGAGTGTTGTTGCTGTGTTCACTGTGAGTGTTGTGTGTTGTGTGTACATTGCACAGAATTATGTGATATAATCTTCATAAAGGATGTAATTATCCAATATTGTATAGTTATTTTAGAAAGAGAGGTCCTTTGCAATCTGAATAGGACCCCCACGGTAGTACAAGCCCTAGAACAATTGAGAGGGAAATCAGAATGAGAGGGACTATAGTAAGAGTTAGTTTGTTGGCCATAGGAATAATTGCAAGCGTAGCAAAAGATCAAAATTGTAACCAGTGTATTCAAATCACCAAAACTGGAAATAGGGTTACCCGAACCTTAATGTATTATAATGTTGCTCCGGAGTGCGTAGAAAAATTAGACCCTTGCGTTCATAACCAAACCCAGTATTTCAGATGCAGAATTAGAGACAACAAAACGGAGTGCTATGAGCCCTTGGCAGTGGGGCCCATTACATCTAGTATGGATAGGAGGGAGGAACAGCAGGGGGGAAAGCAGTCATGTTTACCCTGGCACAACAGAGATAGGGATACATAGCGTATAACACCACGAGGGGTATAGAGAAGGTCTATGTTTGTTTTGATGCATGCATTGCTATTGCAAAGGGACAGGGGCCCGGATGGAATTTGCTATGTGAGTTTTGAGACAAAGTATCGAAAAGAGGGGGGATTGTGAGATTAGAAAACAAAGAAGAGACTGGTATAGAAAGTGTCTAAAACTCAAAAGAAAGAATCTCTTTATGAGTCTAAAAATGCCATGTCTGTAAGATAACAGCAGGAGTGGAATGCGTATACCTATATTTAGTAACAGTCAAACGGCTAGTGTAGATTGAACAATGTATTAGGGATGTGTTGAACTCTGATAGGTAGAATGTAAGCCAAGCCTCATAGGGAGGGGCGGCAGATGTAGGGATAATAAAAACACTGTGTCTATGCTTGACAAGCGCTCTTCGTATCTACGGGTACGGAGGGTCCGCCTTTGCAAACGCGAACAATAAAAGGGTTATCCTTATATATTGAAGTCCTCAGTCTATTTGCATCCACGAATAACTTCTAACAGGGGGGAAGTGGTTGTTGGGCAATCTCTCTCACCAACAGATTTTTCCCTTTAAATGCCAAACCCCCCCAAAATCAGAGGGGGTTGGGAATAGAAACAATTGTAGAGTTGGAAGGGACCCTGAGGGTCATCCAGTCCAACCCCCTGAAATGCAGGGATCTGCAGCTGCCCCAGACGGGGATCGAACCTGCAACCTTGGTGTTATCAGCACCACGCTCTAACCAGAGCCAACTTTCCCACAGGGCTTAGTGGTGCGTCGCCTCTCAGGGGCGCCCCAGCAACTGGAGGAGCTGCATGGCTTTGTCGGCAACCTCCCCTTTCCCTGCATGCACGCCAGCTGTGCCCTGCCAACCATAAGGCTGGCGGGTGTGCAGCTTCCCTCCCAAGCCTCTGCAGGGATCGCTCTTCTCCCGAGGAGGCTTGGGAGGGGCGCAACTTCACCCCTAAACCTCTGTGGGGATCGCTGTCCCGCAGCGGCATGGGGGAGAGTTGCGCCCCCTCCCAGATGGCTGGCAGTGCGCAGCTACGGCCACCCCAACACTACCCGTGGTAATTTGGGGGCGCTGGGCAGATAATATTTGCACCCCGGCACCACATCTGCTAAAGTCGGCCCTGGCTCTAACCGACTGAGCTGTCCAGGTTTTGAGCCCCATTATGCCTCATTATGTGCTCCCGACTATCTAGCTCAAGGGAGCACCTGCCCCCAACAGAACAGCATCTGCTTTGAATGAAGAAGGCCCCAGGTTCATTCCGTGGCATCTTCGGGAAGAGTAGGAGAAGACCCCAGTATTAGAACCCTGGAAAGGCACCATGTGCACATCAAGTGACTAAACAAATACAGTGGTGCCTCGCAAGACGAAATTAATTCGTTACGCGAGTTTTTTCGTCTAGCGAATTTTTCGTCTTGCGAAGCACGGTGTCAGAAAAGTTTTGGGAAAGCTTCAAAAATCGCCAAAAACCTCAAAAAAGGCTACCACGCCGCGTTCTATGAGTTGCTCCTCGAAGTCAAGTCACAATTTATTAACAGTGTTAAGAAAAAGGAAACAAACTTGCAAGACGTTTTCGTCTTGCGAAGCAAGCCCATAGGGAAATTTGTCTTGCGAAGCAGCTCAAAAACCGCAAAACCCTTTCGTCTAGCGAGTTTTTCGTCTTGCGAGGCATTCGTCTTGCGGGGCACCACTGTACCGGTACCAGCAGCAAGAGAGCAAAGTTTTGACATACTCATCCAGACTCATTCTTAAAACGCAGAAATGTGTGTGTCTTTATATAGGTTCAATGTATAATTTGTTCCTATTACTCATTCAGGGAAACTGCATTTTAACTTTGTTTTTACATATTTCAGACTCAATTCATAATTAGAACTGGCTGTGTGGATGGCTCTGCAAAAACGTGGCTAAGAACAGGTGGCTCCAATGTGGCAGGCTGCATTTGGAAAGTGGCTCCTTTGGCAACGACCCTGACGTGTTCCCTGCTTTCTTTACACAGTTTATGCAGAGGAGTTCAACAGAGCAGGAGCTGTGTGGGGAATCGCTTCTCACAAAGGGTGAGAAGCATTGCGGATGCCAGTGAACTACTAGGACAAATTCAAGGTGTTAGTACTGGCATAGAAAGCCCGAAATGGCTTGCAATCGAAGTATCTGGAAGAGTGAACAAATTAAGTTGATTTGGATACTCAGAAGATATTTAAAATAAATTTAAGGAACCGCAGAAAGAGGGGGAAGGAAGTCAAGTTTTGAAATGCTAAAATGGCTGTAAAATTATTGAAATGTATAAATCTGAAAATCATAAATAAATAAAAAATTAAAAATAAGAGTGACAGGGCCTTTTCAGTGTTGGTATGCCAGTGGTGGTGGTGGCTGCTGTTATTATTATATTTATTTATATACGCCGCAGACTGGGAACCAATTTGGCTTACACAAATTAAAACACAGATTCCTGCATTACACGGTGTTGGAGTATATGACCCCTGGAATTTACTGACCCCTTGATCAGCTTATTAAGCTAACAAAGCTTGAGCAGTCCCCCAACCCAAATTCTTAGGAGTGTAATTGAAATAAAGTGAAGAAATGTCAATATATAATCAGCATTTGTTAATCACCCATCACTGTGATTAATGTGAATCATAAAATATAAAAAAGAAGGAAGTAAAACAAGTATTCCATCAATAACGATACGATACCATGCATTTTATTTTTTTCTAATGAGATGGAATTCAGAGGTTCCTCACTGGCAAGGGATGTGCATCAATATTGTCTGTCTGTCTGTTTATTACCTGCCCTTCACCATAAGGCCCCAGGGAGGGCTACAAGATTTAAATAACATTTAAAACAATCTGAAGCTCATAAAAAAAATTCCCACCATACCTTATAAATTTCTTTTCTACCCCAGGCTCTTTTCAACTGCCCTTTTGACCCCGTTGTCTTTATTCACCCCCTGCACGGATCCATCAACCCAGGGGCAGGCTTTGGTAATCTTTCGTAATATGGTGCCCTGTGCAAGGCCAAAATCTGGTAACCCAAATGGATCTTCTCAATTTTTGCGCCCCCTCAGCTCAGCGCTCTGTGCAAGGGAAGCGCCAGCACTGCCCTAAATTTGGCGCTGCATCAACCACTTTGGGAAAACCCAGGTATAAATAGACAGCTATGGGGGAAGAGGGGGAGGAGGGACGGAAGAAAAGGTTAGTGTAAAAAAAACAAAAACCAACGCAAGCAACATGTAAATGAAAAAACAATACATAAGTGCATTCTTAGGTCTGCTGTTTATAGAAAAAAATTCAACATTTATAATCCCTGCATGAGAAGCTGAAGGCTGCATCTCTTAAGTGCAACTTTCAGGGAAATGTAAGAATGAACCCCAACCAAGGACCTGAGAAGGATTTTTCTTTCTTTTCCCCTTAATAAATTGGCAAGAACCCACCCCAACCCTATGAAAATCAATCATAGAATTTCCCCCCCCTCTTACCTTCTCCACAAATGCAGCAGGACTGGGAAACTTTAGGGAGCCATGGAAGGATGGAAGGGAAGTCGGTGGAATAGAATTATGGATTGATGTGATGTTTTCCTTTTCCCCCTTCCTTTTCTTTCAGTTTGTTCCTTTTTATTATTCAGTTCTGTATTTTGTACTCTTATAAATTCATAAATACATATTTTTAATGCCTCCGTTTCTTGCAGACTCCCCGGGGTTTTCTGTTAAGACAGGTGTCACATTTTGAGCCTTCCAGCAAAGGCCACTGCAACCTGCTTCAAAGTTACCTTGTCAGAACCAGGATGCTTCCTGGGTAACTTGAATGCACTTGTCTTGATGACCTGAATCAAAAGAGAATGTGTCGTTTCCAGTAAGACCTTCTATCTATTAAGATTCCTTCGAAACATTTTGCAGTTTGCATAAGGCAAAGATGAATTTTAGCCTCTTTTGAACGCCCTCAGTTCAAGGAAAGTAGAATTATAAAGAATACTGAGCCATGCAGATAACTACGGATTTCCTTGTCTCTGTATTGCTGCTGCTGCTGTTTCAGTTGAGTTGCTTTCTTTCCGTCTCATTCTTTTTTAAATAAATTAAAAAATGCTACTCACCTCTTCCTGTGCTGTGGGTCTCGTTTGATCTTCCTTCCTGTTCATTTCAAAAGCTGCAAGACAACCCAGTGCAGAAGGGTGACCACTACAGGAAAAAAAGACCTAGCCCACACTTGCCAGGAACTAGCAAAGTTATGAGTGTCTGGCATTGTGCTACCAGGCACAGAGAAAACAATTTCCCATGCTTGCTCAACAGGGCATTTTGGTACCCAAAGGGGAAAATCCACACCGCCCCCACCCTATGATTAATTCACAGGGCACAGGGCTGGTCCAAGACATTTTGCTGCCTGGTGTCCTCCCTATCCCCAATTCAAGATGCAATATATCAACAGACCAAAATAAATACATAAATATCACAAACAACTCTCTCTGTACCTGCTACAGAAATACAGGGGTGTGGTATTATCTGCATCAGGGGTAGCCAACATGCTGCCCTCTTGTTGTTGTTGAGACTACAGTTCCCATCATCTTCAACCAGAGGCCTGGCTAGCAGAGGCTGATGGGAGTTGTTGTCCAACATCATTTGAAGGGCATCAACATTGACTGGCAGCAGGTCTCCAGGTTTCAGACAGTGAGTCTTTCCCAGCCTTACCTGGGGATTCTGGGGGTGGAACCTGGGACCTCCGACATGCAAAGCAGATGCTACATAACTAACAATTTGCTGTCTTTTCCTGGCACCTAAGATCTGCTGCCCCACTCTGCCTAATGGTAGGGACTTGAGACATAGTACATTAAGGAGATCTCCTGCAGAATCCTCATCCATGTCTTTAATGATCGGTTTCATTATATTGGGGAAATGCATTCTATTAGGAGGGGATGTTTTGCAAAAAAATGTGTATATTAGGCAAGATTGTATACAAAAATGTGTGTAATAGGATAAATGCACACTAAAATATAGGTGCAGTTGCATAAGGACTTTGAAAAATATACTATCACAAACAGATGTTAAGACTGGAAAAAATGAGACAGACTTGCCCATTTTTAGTAATCACTGAACTTTAAAAACAACCTACTGGTTTTTTTTTAACAGCTGAGTGGAATTGAATTTTGCAAACAATGCTGAATTTTGCATTTGTAAAATTCAAGCAAACATAAAATTGCGGAGCACACACAGCCTGGTCTCCCCATCACATTGTCTGGACCAAGAATTCTAGATCATCATTTTTTCTAAGGCACTGTCGCACTGCGCAGGCTATGGCATGACACCAAACCAACCTGCAGACAGGATGTTAAGAACCACATATTTGTCGGGAGGTTGGGTGGGAGGACTCTCTGTTCACCACTTGCTACAAAAGGATCAATTGACAGAAAACAAATTAACATGTGTTTTTCACGAGACCCTCCAGAAGCAGCTGTTTCCTCCCCTGAAGTTGAATGGGTTATAGATGGAGCATCAATCAATATGAAGTACTTGGGGGGGGGGAGCCCCAACTGACCCAGATGGAGCTGAAACTTTTGCAAATATTTCAAAACCTGGCAGCATTCCAAACTTGTACCTGCAAATTTTGAATGCTGAATTTAAAAGCTGACTTCGCACTTTGAATGTGAAATACTTTCCCTTAATGTTTGCAATGAAAACAGTGCTGCCATTTCTTGACTGTTTCCAATCTAACATGTATCAGAAATAAAATGCCGTTATAATCTAAATTATAAATAACCGGGAAAACAATGTAATATGTTTATTGCATTGACACCCCACCTTTTTCTCAAAGGAGCTCAAGGGTGGAGTACATTGTTCTGCCCCGCTTCATTTAATTCCCACAGCAGCCCTGTGAAGTAGGCTAGGTGGAGAGGCAGTGATTGGCCCAAGGCCATCCAGTGAGCATCATGGCTGAGTGAGGATTTGAGAAAACAATAATATGTCATTCTTGATCCTCAAATTGCCGAGTCAGTAACTCCTTTAAATTAAGAAGATTCTGCCCTTGTTAATGGAACAGAATCAGCTTACATAAATGCAGCTATTTTTGCTTCTCTGGTTAATAGACCTTGACACACATATAAGCTCAATGCGGCAGATCATAATTAAAAATAAGATGTGCAGGAAAGGGGATTCATTATTTCCTAGTATGAATGTACTGCTTAAGAGCCTCTTACCTGAAGAGGTTTTGCACCTAACTTGAATGTCTTTTACTCAAGTGAAATAATTGGGAACCATTTTCAGCCATAATAAAGACGCAGGTAGAATTGAGGATCAATCTACAGATGACAAAATATCAAGTACCACTTGAAAGTTACTTAATGGGCAAAAAATGAGGCTTCTGTAGCAGCTTGGAGAAGTCTGATTTTAATACATTTTGAGACTAGGTGATTACAGGCAGATTACTTTCATTCTTGTTGTCTTCATTCTCTTTTCTCCAATCCACTGTCAACATTTAGGGTTTAAATTCATTGGGCAGTGAGTGGTCTTTCTGCGTGTGTCACTGTTTTCACGCCTGTACAGTGGCGTAGCGTGGGTTGTCGGCACCCGGGCAAGGCAAGTAATTTGCGCCCTAATTTGCGCCCCCTAACCCGTGGATTTTAGCACTCGGGCAGAGAGCTGCGAGTGCGAGCGCCCCCCCCCAGAAGTTGCGGCCGGTGCGGCCGGCCTCCCCGCACCCCCCACGCTACGCCACTGCGCCTGTATGCTTATGTTACTCTCTACTTTATAAAATTACATCTAAAAGCATCAAAACTCTTTCTACACTGTCAAGGTGGTGTTTTTCCTCTCGTATTTGTTACTCACAATTACCAAATGTTGCCTACCACCGTTGCGTTTTTGGTTGAGTCGCAGACCCCATCTGCATTCTGCATTTATAGCAGTATGATACCACTTTAAACAGCAATGCCATTCACAGAACAAAACCTCTAATTTTTCAGGCTGTGTGTACGCAGAATATATCTAAAGCTCACCCCACAAAGAATCCTAGGAACTCTAGTTTACCCCTCAAAAAGCTACAATTCCCAGTACCTTTAACGAACTACAGTTCACATGATTCTTTAAATGCATTGTGTGTTTGTAGCCTTATTTACAGCCAACCTATTCTGAATGTAGTCAGGTAGGAGTGGTTTTGGTTTTCAAATACGTTTTGTGTATACCTCTGTGCATCCTTAGGCAGACTCGTCATTTTGATTACCTTTTTAAAAGCATGCATGAGAGAGGCACTCTTCACATACTCAGAGGCATTCTAGTCTAGAATTCATAGAATTGTAGAGTTCGAAGGGATCCCAAGAGTCATCTTGTCCAAAGCCCTGCAATGTAGGAATCTCAACTCAAAACATCCATGAAAGATGGTCATCCAACATCTGCTTAAGAACCTCCAACGAAAGACAGCCCACAACCTCCTGAGTCCAGAGGAAGTCCATTCCACTGTCCAACAGCTCTTACAGTCAGAAACTTCTCCCTGATGTTGAGTCAGAATCTCCTATCTTGTAACTTGAAGGCATTGCCTACCCTCCGGAGCAGGAGAAAACAAGCGTGCTCCCTCCTTTCAGATATTTGAAGATGGCTATCATATCTCCTCTCAATCTCCTCTTATCCTGGCTAAACATACAGTGGTGCCCTGCAAGACGAACGCCTCGCAAGACAGAAAACCCACTAGACGAAAGGGTTTTCCGTTTTTGAGCTGCTTCGCAAGACGAATTTCCCTATGGGCTTGCTTCGCAAGACGAAAACGTCTTGCGAGTGTTCTGATTTTTTTTGCTTCCCCCCTTTTCCTAAGCCGCTAAGCCGCTAATAGCCTTTTAGCCGCTAAGCCGCTAAGCCTTTAATAGCTGCTAATCCGCTAAACCGCTAAAAGCGCTAATCCGCTAATAGGGTTGCTTTGCAAGACGAAAAAACCGCTAGACGAAGAGACTCGCGGAACGGATTATTTTCGTCTTGCGAGGCACCACTGTACTCAGCTCCCTCAACCATTCCTCATAAGGAATTCCTTTATTAATTCCTTTATTATCTTGGCTGCACTCCTCTGGACACGTTCCAGCTTGTCAACATCCTTAAATTGTGGTGCCCAGAACTGGATGCAGGACTCCATTCGGGATCTGACCAAGGCAGAAAACATACTTCTAGAAATGCTAGAATTTATAAAAGTAAAGGGGCTACCCTCTATCAGCCACAAGCACCCCACAGTTACCTTCTAAAAGAATTAGTTAATTCCTGACCACCCAATACGTTTCTTCACATGGCTGAGCTGTTGCCAATGTAGACAACATTAAACTAGTTGGGCTATGGTTCACGCTATATGAAATATACTCGGAGTCAAGAGTGGATTTCATGCTCTTTATTCAGCTCATAGCGGTGAGGAGGAATGGAAGTTCCCCCATAATGTCTGCTTTACATACATTATTTACACAATGGGCCCCTCGTGATTGGTTAATTCCAGGATTCTCCTGTAGGCCAATCAGGTTGCGGATTCACTTCCACCTGGAGAGGGATTGGGTGGCTCCTGTGGACCAATCAGACTGCTGCATTCTGGATCCTATTGTTCTAGAACCAATCAGACTGCTGCCTTTTGGATCCTATTCAAGTCATTACATAACACTATACCTTTAAAGCACCATCCCCCCCCCCAAAGAATCCTGGGCACCTCTGAGGATAAACTACATTGCTCAGAATTCTTCGAGGGGGCGGCGGGAAATGTGCTTCTCCATTTACAGCGGGCTTTATGCAGGGTTGGGGGCTTTTAAAACAAAGGGGCGAAACGGCCAAGGCCTAGAAGTCCTCCCACAGCTGTGTGGAAGGACCACGCCAAGGCAGGAAAGCTTTGCCAGGATGGGGACGACGAGCGGCTTTGCTGCCGCTGGGTAAGGGAACTACACATCCCACAATGCCCTTGGGTGGCCGAGCGCCTCCTGGCCGGGAACTACAATTCCCAGCATGCTTTGCGGGTGAGTGCTGCGCGCAGGTATAGTGTTGTTCGTGCGAAGTCCGCGGCTGGCCAGGTAAGTGAGAGCCGAGCCGCCTGAGGGGATTCGGCAGCGGCGGCGTTAGGACAGCCCTGGGCCCCCGAAAATAGAGAGAGAAAGAAGAAGTTAAGTAAAGGAAGGCGAAGAGGCCGCCCCTGCAGCGTTTCTACGAGGGGGGGGGGCGGATCCCCAAATTTGAGAAAGCCATTCAGCTCCCTTCCCCCCACAACATGTGGGTCTCCAGCTTCAATGCTCTGTAATTCTGGAGCATTAATCCTAAAGCAGTAACACTTTGGCACTGTCACTTTGTTTTATAGACTTCCCCCACCACACACCCTTAGAAAGGCTTCTCAGAAGATGATTTGCATTGTTTAATATGTACAGAAAAACAGTAGCATGCTAAAAACTGCAGAGTAAAAAAGAAAAAAAAAGATTTCTTATAAAAGCCAAGCTGTATTAATATTTTTATTCTTATTTTATGGACCTAGATACCCCAGCCTTTTAAAAAGCCTTCTCAGAAAGTGATTCACAAATTATTTACCCAGGGATCTAGATAAAATAACAATATAATGTCCATGGTATAACAATAAAATGTGCACAGTAGAAAGGGTTTGTTATAGAAGCCAGCAAGCATGCATGTTTTTTAAAAATTAAAAGTTAAAGTACAGTGGTGCCTCTGGTCACGTACTTCATTCGTTCCGGAGGTCCGTTCTTAACCTGAAACTGTTCTTAACCTGAAGCACCAGTTTAGCTAATGGGGCCTCCTGCTGCCGCTGCCCCACCAGCATGCGATTTCCATTCTCATCCTGGGGCAAAGTTCTTAACCCGAGGTACTATTTCTGGGTTAGTGGAGTCTGCAACCTGAAGCATATGTAACCCAAGGTACCACTGTAATCCTAAATAACCTTGCTGAAAGGAAATGTTTTAAAAGCAGTCTTAAAAGCAGAAAGGTTTTGATGGGTTTGCTTAGGCAGCGTTGCTGCACATGGGTGCCTTACAAAGTTCATAAAGCAGGCAGAATACTTAGAGCTTTGTCCTCAAAGAGCTTATAGACTGACATTGAAGGGGAAAGACTAATGGGGGAGTTACCCATTCTTAAAACCTGGTTACATCTGCTGGAGTAGCATAGAAGCTGAGAGACTGAGCAATGAATCTATGAGTTTGAATTTCTTCTGTGCTATGAACTGACTACTAGGCAGCCCATTTGCAGTATGTGGGGGAAGAATACTGACTTGCCCTTACTGGATTGTTGTGTAAGGATTGCACAACTAGATGAAGCCTGTGAAGTGCTTCAGATGTGATATAAAGATTAAGCTGGATAATTCATTAACTATCTACTATTAGTTAAGCAACGCCATCCTTAAGGATGAGGATTGCCTGAGTCCTTCTAACCCAGCTGGATTGCTTAGATCAGTAGTCTTCAACCTTTTCAGACCCAAGATCCACTTTTAACCCAAACATGCATTTGGGAACTCCTTTCTTAATATCTTACCATATATTTGCATGGTGGTAGTGCTCCTGCTGTGACCAACCTTGCATCAGGCCCTGACCCAGTAGAAGACCAGTGGCTTGAATTGCCTGGAGTAAAACTATCGGTTGATCCTTGTGTTGCAGAGGTAACTGGCCTCTACTAGACGTTCGGCTGCTGGTCCCATGCTGTAGTACATTCTTCCAGTAAATATTTGGCAGGTATCCTTGCTTTTGTTTTTTTAATCTATATATTAGATATTTTCAGATTATTGAGGTAAAGCAGTACAGTCTCTCCCAAACTTCCTCCTGGTTATAGCATTTTCCTTACTAATGTTCCGTTGTTTGGCGAGTAGTACAGAGTTCAGGCTCACATGCTCAGATAATAATTAGGATAAATGAGTGTCAATGCTCTGCTTTAGTCCCAGATTAAAAATTGCTATATTGGAGAAGTTTCCACCTCCGTTGTGCCTTCAACTTCTAGCTGTGATTATTGCTTGGTGGGGACTTCCATAAATGCACTGGAAGTTAGTCTTGGAAGTTAGTCTTCTTAAGTAATTTGTAGAGCAGGATTTTCTCATGGGGTGGTAGGTGTAGTTTTGACTTCCAAAAATATTGGAAGAGTGTTTTTTTACACCCAAGGAGCCTATGCAATTGTTTATTTTTTTCTTGATTAGCCAGTAATATTAGAGGTTGTTTTGGATGTTTCTTATATTTCTGTGTTGCTGCACACCACCCTGAATTTTATGAGAGGGTAGTATATAAATTAAATAATTTGGTGGTGGAGGAAGACAAATAAACCAAAAAAGGATGCTAAAGATATATCTGCCACTGCTTTCTGGAATGCATTATTTGCTAATATCCAACCATTTTCTGATAAGCTTGGCAGGGAAAGCTTGTTAGAGCTGAGGGAGCTGAAAATGTTTAGCCAGGGGAAGAGATAATTAAGAGTTGATACATTAGCTGCCTTCAAATATTTGAATGGCTGTCACATATCTGATGAAGCACATTCGTCCTCTGTTTATTAATTTAAAGCGTTTCTACCCAACTCTTCAGCCAATATGGTTCCCAGAGCAGCTTATACTTCAGTGAAGGAAACCAAGACAGTCACTCCCTTTCAGACCTGCGGTCTAGAAGGCATGACACAAAAAGCACTCCTAAATTTTAAAAAATGTATGTGTGGGGTTGGCGCAAGAGTCAATTAGTGGCGGGGAGAGAATGTGTATAGCAGTGGTTGCCACAAGTGAAAATTGTGTAAATGGGGGGCCACGGCATGAGACTAGGGGGCCACAGAGGGAAATGAGAAGTGAAGAGAATAGAGAAGTGACCAAGAAAAGAAAGCAGAAAAAAAAGATGTTGATGTTTCTTTGCAAGAAGTGCTCATAGAATGACATAGCAGCCAAAGTAACTTTCAGTCAAGAAAAACACTATTTTTGGATAAAGAGTACTGTACAATATCTAAAAAGTTTCCACAACTTTGGGATAAAGCAAAATTGTTTTTCATGGCATTTCCTACTTTGTATTTGGTAGAATAAGGGTTCAGTCGTGTGAATTCTTTACTCAGTCTAACGCAGAATCGCCTTAACATAACGGACAGAGGTGATCTTTGGTTATCCCTCCTGGCAATAGAACTGGATATAAAAAAGCTTTTTTTTGGTCATCAAGTACAAGGGTCACATTGATATAGAAATACTTTAAAGTTTAATATTTTATGTAATTGTATTTGTATAAATTATAAAAAAATTATAAATAAAACATGCTCTGTTTACAAACAAAATATTTAGATAGTTACCTTTCTACCGGTAGGATGGGGGGGGGCGGTGCACAGGAAAGAAACTAGGTCGGAAGGGGGGCACAGTTGGAAAAAGATTGAGAAACACTGGTATATAGTAATTAAGTTCCAATCTTTTTATCAACAAACTCACATTTCCCCCTAATTATTTGGAGGGTATGTTTGTTTGTTAGACTAGAAATGATAATTTGAAGTTGTCTTCAGTTCTATCAGTCAAGAATGAAGCTGCTTGGCCATGGGTAATCTTGGATATGAAGTACACCTCTTTGCCTCCCAGCTGTTTCTTCGTAGATCAGGTCAGCTGGCAGCATGTGCTGGGCATAGTGATCATTACGTAATTTGGGGCTGTATGGAAATATTGCTAGTTCTTTCTCCCTCTCAGGACTTGTGATGGCTGTATCTTGTTTTCTGCAGAACTGTCTTGGAAGTCATGTCCCAGCTAGGCTTTGCTTGCCAGCCTCCTCCTGATGTTGACACCGATGACTGTCTTCCGGAATACTCCTACCTCTTCAGTCCAGACATTCTCAAGTGAGTAATACCAAGTACTCAAACACTGCTAGATTAATTTACCCTGTGTGATTTTCATTCCTCACTTCTGCTATGTCTACCTCCTCATCTGCTCCTCTTGATCTCTGGTGTTAGTCAATTTATACTTGGTGTTGGTATATTAATAGCGATGTATTGCTTATTTTAACTTGTGTTCTTTAAAAAAAAAGTGACTAGGAGTAGGAGTAGCCACAAAACAGTGTGTTTCGTAAAAAAATAAAATATTAGGAAGATGTGAGATGCATCTTCAGAGCTCAGGGAATCATCCTTACTGAGCCCCGCTTTCAGATTTTGTACAGACAATTTACATGTTGTCAAAGATAGGGAAATGTAACCATTTAAAAATACTGTCAGAGACACATTTAAACTAAAATTAGGAACATGTGGCATAGGAGATGAAGGGCTCAAATATCTCTCCCAGAGGCAAAACTGATGCATCATAAGATGGATTTCGTGCAGTTTCAATTTATTTTTTTATACTATCCTCTTCATTCCCTTCTAGTATAAGCTTCCTTCAAGCTTGGAATGACTGTTTGCTTTGTAGAAATATGTCCATGTCTTAGGCCTGCTTGGAAGTACATTGCTCTCATCTCTAAAGATTTCTAAAGGTACAATTTCTAGTCACAGCCACTTTACCAGCAGCAGATCCAGTGAGCTTTTTATTTACTTCTGAGAGTTCATATTTTTCCACTCAAACAGAATTCCTTATTAGGTATGTGTTTATGCCACTACTTGTAGCAAAACAGGTATTCTGTAGCAGCTGAAAATGTTGGATGGTTTTGCCTTTTGAGGGCTCATGCAGTTGAATTGGGCAAGTGGTTATTTTTTTGCCTAATCTACTTAACGAGACTCCTGTGAGGCCTCAATTACTTTCAGTACAAGCGTGACAAATCAAGACTGACTCTTGGCATATTAGTAAACTGTCTTCCTATTTCAGACATGCATTTCATAGTACAAGTGGCATCTACTAAGTAGAGGATGCAGGAAACCTCTGGTCTGCCTGGGATTGATGTGGTCTGACCTGACTGAATTTCCCTCATTCCTCATTTTTGTACAGTGGTGCCTCGCAAGACGAAAAGAATCCGTTCTGTGATTCTCTTCGTCTAGCTTTTTTTTCGTCTTGCGAAGCAAGCCCATTGAAGGATTAGCGGATTAGCGCTATTAGAGGCTTTTAGCGGCTTATCTGCTGATCGGATCAGCTGGTAAGCGGCTTAGCGGCTTAGAAAAAGGGGGGAAGGGGGAAAAAACCAGCAGGAACTCGCAAGACATTGTCGTCTTGCGAAGCAAGCCCATAGGAGATTCGTTTTGCGAAGCACCTCCAAAACGGAAAACTCTTTTGTCTAGCGAGTTTTCCGTCTTGCGAGGCATTCGTCTTGCAGGGCACCACTGTATGTGTCACGAGTTTCACTGATGCTGCTCTTTCTGAACGTGCATTATGAAAATCTATATGGATCCCACTTGCCATAGTTTCAGACGTCTTCTTTCTTTCTTTCTAGGGGCAAAGTTGCATTCATCACTGGCGGCAGCTCCGGCATTGGATTCCGCACAGCTGAGATTCTGATGAGGTATGGACACTCTGGTGCGGGAGCAGCTTGGCCTTATTTAGCTTGCGATGCTTTCGGTCTCTGCTGTATTCTCCTGCAGCAGCCGCCAGCCTGTTCCTAGGAAGCAAGTCCTTCCTTCCCTTTGCAGCTGCATCCTGCTTCGTGCCATTTGTGTTGTCTGAAGCTTTTCTGCAGATGTGTGTCCTACAACATGTGGTGAGATTTTCCACGGAACTGCAGCCGTTTGGGGTTCTCCACTGCATATATCGGGGCGTATCTCTGCACTTTGCATGATCACTGCACGAAGGCCCAGTTGCCATGTAGCAGCCTGGTTGGAAGGAAAGGTGGCAGGATCTTATCAAGTTGCCCCCCCCCAAAACACACACACACTTGTGAAAAATCTGAATGCACAGCTCCACATCCTGGGAGAAGAACACAAGCCCCACTAAGCATAACCAAATTAAATACAGTGGCACCTCGGGTTACATACACTTCAGGTTACAGATGCTTCAGGTTACAGACTCCGCTAACCCAGAAATAGTACCTCGGGTTAAGAACTTTGCTTCAGGATGAGAACAGAAATCGTGCTCCGGTGGTGCAGCGGCAGCAGGAGGCCCCATTAGCTAAAGTGGTTCTTCAGGTTAGGAACAGTTTCAGGTTAAGAACGGACCTCTGGAACTGTATACAAATGACTATCTAAAACCTATCCAAACTGCACAGTATTGGCCAGTGTTAATACCTGAGCTTTATGGTTTCTGGGTTATCCAATCTGTTGGCAGATTGCAGACACACATGGAGACCACTTGATTAGCTTAGTCAGCACACAAGCATACTGAATCCCCACGGCTGGTAGCAGAGGTGTGTCTGAGTAGACAAGCGAGTGATGAGCACAAGGTGTTCTGTGTCACCCTCACCATCTAAGGTTTTGCTTGCAGGCATGGCTGTCATACTATCATTGCCAGCAGGAACCTTCAGCGGCTAACAGAGGTGAGTGGACGGGAGACTGTCATCCTTTTCAGATGCAAAGCAAGGCCTGCTGGAGCCACCTGTCTCAAGCAACAGATTGGGGAGGTGTTGAGGATGGTATAGACCAGTGGTTCTCAAAACTTTTTTCTCTGGGCCACACTTTCAGAATAAAAATTTGCTTGCTCAACACCAAATTTCTTATTGATGAGAAATACATTGGAAAACAACACTGGCAAGTTTAAACACACATCACTGAAATGTTTAAATGTTTCTTTGATTGTCCTTGAACCTTCCTGCCACACATGCCACCCTCTCCACTGTGGCCTCACCCTTGACAACCGCTGGCATACACGGAAGACAGGTGGATCTGATCTGTGGGCACTCTTGTGCAAGATCTGTTCAAAGGAAGAAAAGTTTCACAAGACAATGGCTTCTTTCTTCTTTAAGTTAAGAAAACTTAACTTAAACTCGTGAGTGAGGCCTGAAGAAAACTTGGGAGCTGGGTATGGAGGGGAGAGCATCCTAAACTGTGTTTCTCTCTTAGGACAAACTGCCCCACTAACCTCCGTCTGCCACCAGCCAGCCCCTACTTACCTGCTTTCTTACATTCAGTCTAGGGATGAAACAGCCAATCAGCTTCCTTCTCCTTAGTCTCAGGGTTGGCCTGGTAGAACTGAGCAGGGGGGAGAAGGACAAAACTAAAACTACCGTATTTTTCGCTCTATAACACACACTCGACCATAACACGCACGTAGTTTTTAGAGGAGGAAAATCCGTAGGCATGCCACCTGTAGGCATTTCCTCCATAACACGCACAGACATTTCCCCTTACTTTTTAGGAGGAAAAAAGTGAGTGTTATGGTGCAAAAAATACGGTAGTTGGCTCTGTCACGGACTGTGATGCCACCTACTGTTGGTCTCCCCATCTTCCACCCAAATCGTTGCAGAAATGCAGAGAATTGAGATTGGGGGAAATAAGAAATGTAGGGAACAAAACTCCATTATGGTCTATCTACAACTGAGATGTGGTCCCTCCCATGAATATTTGTTGTCATATTAAATGCTCCTGGGTGCACAGCCCTTAACATACCACATCATAGATTCTCAGAGGTGAGCCTGTGTTTCCACGTAAGAGGTACCTGAAACGTTTCACAGAAGCCTTTTGAGAACCTTCCTAAACAATACAATATGTTGCTGAAACCAGGAAGGTCTTTCCCATCCAACAGCACAGCAGGTGCTTAACATTGAAATCTTGCCCTAATTCTAGACACAAATCCCTTTTCCCATTCTGTCATGTGTCCAGCTCACCATGCTGCAGCAGGAAGACGGAAGAAGGTGGTCACTTTTTACCGAATATTCTTTTCCTTTTTTTATAGGCTGCCAAGAAACTGTCAGCAGCCACTGGCCAGCGATGCCTGCCACTCACGCTGGATGTCAGGCAGCCACAGATGATCATGGCAGCCGTGGATGAGGCCCTCAAGGAATTTGAGAGGATTGATATCCTTGTCAACAGTAAGTTATTTGCGTCAGCAGAGGACATTCATGGGGCGTACTGCTGGCCACCTGTCTGCAAGCTGGGAAAAACTGCTCACTGTTGCATGCTCTGGGAGGGTGATCTTTGAGGGTGCTGGCAGGGCTGTTTTAGTAGTAGGCCAGGGATAGGAAACATTTTTCAGCCCAAGGGCCACATGCCCTTCTGAGAAACCTTCTGAGGGCCATATTCCAGGGGTGTTTGGCGAGGGGGGGGCAAGGACAAAAGTGGGCAGAGCAATGAACGTAAACTAGTTGATCTGCAAACACTCTCCCCATCTGTGCCCCCCCGGTAAATCAAGTAAATAAATAAAAAATACTTAACTAAAAGTAGGGGAAAAAAAGAACATTCAAAATTGAAAGGCTCGCTGAGGTCACTTGAATGATGTTGTGGCTCATTCTAGCAATGCAACTGGAAACCAGATTGAGCAATAGGCGTGGCTTCTGCAAATGGGCCAATCGCGTCTCAGGTAGCTCAGTTCTGGAACAGGACAGGTGGTTGTCCTTCCCTTTCACCGCCCCCCCCCAAATCCTGGCTACACCAATGCACATACCCCTTTCTTGTCCAGGTACGCAAGAGGCATCCTCGAAGTTCAAGTTCAACCCAGCCAGGCAAAAGCAGGGTCATTGAGGGGTGTGGCTTGGGGCCAGACAAAGGGGTCCTGGAGGGTTGCATCACGAACCTAGGCTGGATGTTCCCCACCCCTGTAGTAAGCAGTGAAATGGGGTGGTTTCAGATGCCACAGTGGGCCCATGGCATACCCTTGTACCAGCCATGCCTGCCTTGCCATGCTGATTCACTCCAGCTTCTCTCTCTCTCTCTCTCTCTCTCTCTCTCTCCCTTGTCCCCAGATGCTGCTGGAAACTTCCTGTGCCCAGCCAGTGCCCTGTCCTTCAATGCCTACAAAACCGTGATTGAGATTGACACCTTGGGAACATTCAACGTCTCCAAAGTGCTGTATGAGAAGTGTCTCCGTGTAAGTTTCTCTCCTGCACAAGAGGCTCTTCTCCCTGCAGACAGAGACGTTCCTCAACTCCTGCCCTCTAAGGTCAATAGCCCTGGGCAGGGGTGGGGGAAGCTTTTTTTTTAACCCCTGAGGGACACGTTCCCTTCAAGGAAAGAATATGGGGGAAGGTTTCTATTTATGCCAGCAATGTTCATTTTGGGTTGTGTCTCCTGCGCTTGCTGTTAATCCTTTCTGTCATTGTTCCCAGAGCTGACTTTATTTTGTTGATCTAGGACCATGGCGGAGTCATCGTCAATATCTCGGCAACCCTGAGCTACAGAGGTCAGGCTCTCCAGGTGCATGCGGGGACAGCTAAGGCAGCCATAGGTACCGTAAGCAATTTGGCTCCCCTTCTCATCTACACCCTTAATCGAGTTTTATTCCTCTCCCTGTCCCTCCCACCCAAGTGGAAGTCATGGTGTTCTGGCACCACCTACAGTCTGGAAGAGATGTTGCAGCTTCCAGATTGAGCAACAGAGAAGCCTTCTGGCCCACAGTGATAAGACCACTTCTAGGACATGGGTGCCCTCCCTGTCTGAATTTTTAAAAGAAGAGTTGCCATCTGCAAATGCATATAGTATTATCATATTGACTGTGTCTGGATGTAATACTAAGCCATGGTTTGCTGTGTTTTTATTATGTTGGAAGCCACTCAAAGTGGCTGGAGCAACCCAGTCAGATGGGCGGGGTATAAGTAATGAAAGCATTATTATTATTACTACAGTGAGCTTACAGCAGTGATTCCCCTCCCTGGCATGGCAACAATGAAGTTATGGAAAAGTTCTGCTCTAGATTAATTGCAGTTCAGCATGTTGTCTGAACTCCAAACAGTGGTTCACCTTAACTTCAGTTAGTGAAAACAAGTTTGACATTAGCTCATTTCAACAGTTTGTCCAGGTTCAACCAAAATGGTTAATCAAAAACAGAAGCAAAAGCTTCCCAAGTCAAACTTGTAGCTGTGCTGGAGGAGGAAGGGAAAGTGTATGAGTGCTTGGCTCGTGCTCCTGGCACTAAACCAGGCTTCCTCAACCTCGGCCCTCCAGATGTTTTGAGACTACAATTCCCACCATCCCTGACCATGCTCCTGCTAGCTAGGGATCATGGGAGTTGTAGGCCAAAAACATCTGGAGGGCCGAGGTTGAGGAAGCCTGCACTAAACCATTAACATCTGAATCAGCCCAATGTCTTGTCAAGGGTTTTGCAAATTCAGCTGGCTTTCATTAATTGTTTTCTGTGTGGTGGGTTTCACTATTTCTTTTCTTCTTGTGAAGTGCTGAATGTCTTGAGAAATTCTGTTTCTTTTGCTTCTGTTTATTGTCCTAATAATATATATATATTTAACACACATACATGCAATGTAATTCTTCCCTGTGCAAAAGGAGAATTCCATTCCAGCTTGTTGTGGATAGGGTCTCTTTCAATCACCAAGAGACTGGCAGAGTTGATGCAGGGAGGATCGTGCCTTGTGAATAGGCAAGAACCAGATTTAGATTTGATGACTTTCCAGTTCTTTCTAGTGCTGCAATTCTTAGCTTTTCAATATTTGTTCTTGATCCTCTCTGTCTGTCTTCTCCCTTACAGATTCAATGACAAAACATCTGGCTGTGGAATGGGGTCCTAATGGAATCAGAGTGAATAGCTTGGCGCCAGGTCCTATTTCGGGTACAGAGGGTCACCGCCGCTTAGGTAAAGCATTAAATATAATTTGAAGTGCTGTCTGTGTGATTTACCTGGAAAAGAAACAACTGGGGAGACCACCCAGCTATGAAGGTCACTGGGCAACCTTGGACCAGTCACCTCTCTCAAAAGGTTGTTGTAGGAGTAAAGTGTGGGAGAATGCATGCCATCTTTACCTCTTTGGGGGAAGAGCACAGCGTAAATAAATTAAAGTAAATAGGCATGCCTATACTATCCATTAGAATTTCCAGGGTGTTTCCAGAGTTTCCAGGGTTCATAAGAATTAATAAAATTCAGTAGATGACTTGAATCAAGACTTGTTAGACTGAGACTCGATGAACTTGCAGTGAAACACTTCCAGCAATCTTCTGTGCCAAGCAGGGAATCGGACAATATGTTATTTATACTCAAACATCATGGAGCACTTGGAGTTGCTTTTTCAACAGGGGTGGCTAAGAGGCGTGCAGACCACATGCATACATTCGGACTGCCCCCTCTCTGCTTGTAAGCCAATCAGCTGAGGAGAATGGGGGTTCTCCCCCTTTGCAGCTAAGCAATGGGGTACAAAAGGGAGGGAGAGAAAAGAAAGGCCATTTTTAAAAGGGGGTGCTCTCCTCCCTTTGAGGCACCACCATTGGAATAAGGTCTTAGTGCTTAGGAAACGTGAGGGAGTTCTTCAGGAGATGTTGGGCTTTATTCTTTTTTTGTGGGCTTCCCAGAGTAATCTGGTTTGCCACTGTGAAAACAGAATTCTGGTTTAGATGGCACATCTGTGCCGAGGGACCTGCAACAACAAAGCCTTGTTGTTAACGTTTAAAGCTCTGAACAACTTGGGACCAGGTTTCAATTTGTATTTTTCTTTGCTGGTTTTCATGTTGCATTTTTTTGTTTTAACGATACTGTTTATGATGTACGCCACTTAGAGCCAGTGTGGTGCGGTGGTTGGAGTGTTGGACTAGGACCTGGCAGTCCAGGGTCCAAATCCCCACTCAGCCTTGAAGCTCCCTGGGTGATCTTGGGTCATTCTCTCACTCTCAGCCTAACCTGCCTCACGGGGCTGTTGTGGGGATAAAATGGGGAGGGGCGAGGAGAACTACATAGGCCACTTTGAGCTCCTTGGAGGAGAGGTGCACTACAAATGCAATAAATAAAAATCATATATATATTGTCAGGGAACTGCCATCGGCTCAGGGGCGAGAGGGGAAAAGCCGGATGGATTACAGAGAGCAACCAAAGATCGTGGGAAGCAGCACCTCCTCGGCGGAGGAGAGTAACCGCGCCTCCAGTGGAGAGGAGCTTCAGGGCTCGGAGGAGGCGAGGCGGTGCCAGGACACCTTGCCTGGGCAAAGCGGGGAGGAGAGAGGTCCTCCGTTACCCATGCCCTCCCTGTGCAGTAGGCTTCTGCGCAGAGAGGGGAAGCGCAGACTGGGCGTCAAGAAACTACTCTGCTGGGGAAGGTTTAAGGACCGCCCACTCACAGATTCTGCCAGTGAATCAGCCAGCCACGGAATTGTGGCGCTCTGCATGATGAAGGGTTTTTGGCACCAATAACGAGGCTTTACAGCTGACCAGGGAGGCATTTGCCTGATTGCTCTCGAGTAATTCCCTGATATCCTTATATATCTATATATCTATATATGCCATTTTGAAGCAAAGACATTGCTTTCCTCCTTCTTGTTTTTAGTTCAGCCTCACCCGGAAGCACAAAACCTCTTTCGGAATATCCCCCTCCAGCGAGTGGGGAACAAGACGGAGATTGCCCATAGCGTCCTGTACCTGGCCAGCCCCCTCGCCTCGTACGTGAGCGGCACAACCCTGGTGGTGGACGGCGGGGCCTGGATGACCTCCGAGAACAACTTCCCCTCACTGTTGGGTATTGCCTCACACTCTGCTAAGCTCTAGGTGATGTTTCTTTCCCCCTCTGCGGGACTGGAAGCAGGGGCGTTGCTAGGTACTCAAATAAAATAAAATAAAAGAGGCTGCAAGGCCATGGCGGGGCGGGGGTGTGCATGTGCTGCGGTGCACATATTTGCACTGAATTAGTATATGCTCAAACACACTTTGCAGCATGCTCAACAGCCTATTAAGAATTGGAGAGAAAAGA
Organism: Podarcis vaucheri; assembly: GCF_965113315.1. Lineage (NCBI taxonomy): Eukaryota > Metazoa > Chordata > Lepidosauria > Squamata > Lacertidae > Podarcis > Podarcis vaucheri. Next base: position 37,071,029 of record NC_138752.1, read on the forward strand.
AAAGAAATAGTCCTTTCATAAAAGGGGAGGAAGGAGCAGGGTTATCCAGAGATCCCTGCACAGAAGACCTGGGGCCTGTCTACTCCCTAGCAACGTCCCTGATTAGATAGTTATAAAAGCAAGTTTGGGGAACCTTTGGCCCTTGAGATGTTGTCAGACCACTACTCCCATCAGCCTCAGCAAGCATGGCCAATGGCCAGGGATGATGGGAGTTGTAGTTCAGCAACATCTGGAGAACCAGAGGTCCCCCACACCTGCTGTGAAGGTCCTTGTGTCAAGAAAGCCACAGTCTTCAGGTGAGAATTTTTGTCATGTGCCCCTCCAGTGCAGGGGGAAGCAGAAGATAAATTGGAGGAATGACAGTAGATCTGCAAGGTATTCTGATTCTCAAGTTATTTAACATTTGCAACAATTTCAGCCGCTTGCTTTGGATTCCATCTCAGTTTTTCTCCAACCTCCTTTCTCTCTTACAGGCGTCTGGGCTACAGAATTAAAGAAAGAGAAATGAAACATGACCCTGGGAACCTGACGGATGGGACACTGCAACTTCGACGCTACTCTCCGCAGAGCCAAAGGAGTCAGCCACTCACCTCCTCTAGCAGCAAGATAACTTTTAGACAACAGTGGTAATGGTGCTGTTTGAGATTGATGCTGGGCACAGAGGCTAAGAGGTTGCAGCCTATTATATTCTCACCTAAAAGCTTTCTCTTGAATGCCCATGAATGCCTTGTGTGGCACAAAACCATTGTCTGGAGTGGCAGCCTGGAAGGACAGAGATTTGGCTTGATTTACATTTAAACCTTGGCATCCTTTGCTTTGCCTGTGCTGTTTACCATCTGAGCCTTTTTGTCAAGGAAAGGGGTGAGTGTGTCCGTCCGTCTGTGTTGTGTTTCTGCCCCTCCAGCCTGTATCCTCCCCACCTCTAATCTTCATGATTCTGGACCAAACAGGGTGATTCTGCACTTTTTTGCCAATGCTCTTTAATTTTCTGTTAGGGGAAATACCTTTCTCCCCGTCAAAAAACCCCAACACTCTTCTTTTTTATCTAATAAATTCCATATGCAATCTTTGCTTCTTGCTAAGCTTGTACTTTCAGTATTGGTCCGGTTCCTAAAGCAGCATGCTTTTCCTATGAGAGTCTCTGCTCCTTGAAGGAAGAATTCATTATTCCCCTCGACGATATTGTACTGCATTATGCTGCGCTCCCTAAAATGGCACTTTATGAGTTGCAGTGAGCACTCAAACATGAGCTGCATTTGGGTGATCACATCTTGGCTTAATAAGCTGTGACATGCACAAGCTTCATGAACCCACATGCAAACCCTTTGCTCCTTCTCCACTGCCCTTTGCATGAGAGGGGAGAAGGCTTCAGCTAACCACAGTTTCCTGTTACATCTGAACCAGGTTAGTGACTCTCAAACAAGCTGGAATACAAAACCATGGTATAAAGTTGCCTTCTAGATCCTGGCTTTTTTGGAAGCCATCAACCACAGTCTCCTTGTTTGGGTGTAACAGGAAGTTGTGGTTACCTTCAGCTTCCTGTCTTGTTCACTCATAAAAAGGGGGAGTATCAAGCTGAGATTTGATCATTGGAATAGGGCCTGTGTTGGATAAATGTGCTACAGGAACTTTATTAGCATTTATTAATCACCTTCCGCACATGTCTCAAGACATATGAACAGCGAATTAAGTCCATTTTTCATACTTAGAAAGTAATACCACAGGTATTTGTGTTTTAAACTTAATACATTTCTTATAAAAACAATCCATACACACACACACACACACAGAAAATGCAGATCATAAAAAATAAGCGGAGCAGGCTCTGTTCCTGGTATAGCCCATATATATTGCCTCCAAAAATTCAATGAAGGCAGCTTTGCTTCCTTTGGAGTCAGCTGTAAATCCTCCATCCCTGGAGTAAAAGCTATCTGAGCTCAGGGGCCACATTATCTCATGCACAGCCTTCCAAGGAGCTGTCACACATGAATGGTGGGTGGGAGCAGAAAGTTTCTAATCACACCGGGGTCTCCCTTGCTTGCCACTGAATGAACTCAAAAACCCCTGATCCCTTTTCTCCTGCATGCCCTCCTACAATGGAGAGGGACAGGGTGCTTGCACTGTTCGTTTGTTCTTTGCTGTGATGCTGATTCTCACCAGCATTTCTGCTCCTGCCCACCACCCGCAGGCAAGTGAGGAAATTATGCAATTGCTATTGATTTCGGAGATTGCTGAGCAAAGTGGCAGAGAGAGGGAAGTGCACACGGATCTTAAGCTCCCTTAAGTGTGTCCTTTAACTGCAGTTTCCTCAATGAGCCCGAGGGGAAGGGAAACCTGCTGGTTAAAAACTGATTCCTACTAATGCTACACCACACACACACACCAAGAAAACACTACTTAATAACTTAAAAGGCCCCCAGCTACCTTGTCAGGCAGTCATATTTTTATTGCTTGTAGCCAATAGTCATTACAATATGGTCTGTCGCATGGAAGATGGAGCAAACACATAGTTGAACGACGGAAAACACAGGAAGCAGCAACGGCCACCGACTTGGATGGCTTCAAAAGAGGATTGGGCAAATCCATGGAGAGGGCAACTGATGGCTGCTAACCATGATGGCTATTCTTTGCCTCCACGGTTGGAGGCAGCAGCGCTTCCAAGTGCCAGATGCTAGAAACCACAGGAAGGGGAAAGGCTCTGGCTTGCTGGTTTGAGAACAGGATGCTGGACTAGATGAGCCATTGGCCTGATCCTGCAGGCTCTTGCTTTCTTCTTAAGCTTGCTTTCTGCTGCTCAACAAGGTAGGACCCAAACCAATGGGTTCAAATTACAAGAAAGGTGCCAACTAGACATTTGAAAGAACTTTCTGGTGGTAAGAGCTGTTTTGACAGTGGAACGGACTATGTGGAAAGGAAGTGAACTCTCCTTCGCTGGAGGTTTCTAAGCAGAGGTTGTGTGGCCATCTGTCAGGGGTTCTTCAGCTGTGATTCCTGCATTGGTGGAGGTGGACTGCATGACCCCCTGGGTGTACCTTTCAACTCTACACTTCTAGTATTCTATGAATATTAATAACAAAAAAACCAATCCAAAAGTAAGTTAAAACATATCAGTTTTTGGAACTGCAAAATATCGCGGGTGGCGCTGTGGGTTAAACCACAGAGCCTAGGACTTGCCGATCAGAAGGTCGGCAGTTTGAATCCCCGCAATGGGGTGAGCTCCCGTTGCTTGGTTCCAGCTCCTGCCAACCTAGCAGTTCGAAAGCACGTCAAAGTGCAAGTAGATAAATAGGTACCGCTCCGGCGGGAAGGTAAACGGCGTTTGCGTGTGCTGCTCTGGTTCGCCAGAAGTGGCTTAGTCATGCTGGCCACATGACCCGGAAGCTGTACTCCAGCTCCCTCGGCCAATAAAGCGAGATGAGCACTGCAACCCCAGAGTCGGTCACGACTGGACCTAATGGTCAGGGGTCCCTTTACCTTTAATTATTGTCATGGGGCAATGGAACTGCAATGGCTCAGCTGGTAGACCATTAATCTCAGGGTCATAGATTCAAGCCCCATGTTGGGCAAAGCATTTCTGCTCTACAGTGCTATGATTCACAAACATACCATGAAAATAGTTCTAAAAACAGTACCAAAAGAGCAACTAATAAAAGGATTAAAAACAATACAGAATGAACCCGAATCGTTTAGATTAAAAAGAGATTTCCTCAACGCTTGATTTGAATCAAAACAGCAGCAATAGCTTTTGTCACTGCTACTGTGTTCAAACCTATTGTATAGGTCAGAGGTTTTCAACCTTCTTGAGCCCACAGCTCCCTTGACCAACTACACTCTTTCTATGGCACCCCTGTGGGGCTCAGGAGCCCAGTTATGTCACCCCTTGCCGGCAGATTCTCATCCTTTTTTGAACATCCTCCCTTCTGGAGTGTTCCCTCAGCCTCCTCTCCCCTCTCCTTGGAGTCCCCTGGGCAGCCACTGCTGCTGCCTGTGGTCTCCTGGTCTCTGAGCTGCCTTGTCCCACCCCAAACAGAGGGGCCTGTAGCCAAGGCTGCTGCAACAAGCAGCTGTGCAAAAGCCATTGAGAGGCAGAGACACAAGAGGGCATCAGAGGAGTGAGGGAAGGAAAGAAGGACAGAGGCCAGTGTTGCCCACGGCGCCCCTGACCAACATTCAAGGCACCCCAGGGTGCCACGGCACTCCAGTTGAAAACCACTGGTATAGGTCATAAACTTGTCTATGATTGTTCAGCAACCATCTAATTTTGAAATCATCAGATTGACCCGGAAAATTATAAAATGAGTTAAGAAATTCTATCCCCGGGTGAGTTGTATAAAAGGACGACAAGATATAGTGCACAATGTATTTGATCTGGCCTGATCTGTGTACACAAAGCCCTATTAAATAATTTACTCCTCAGGTATTGTATGGACATAGTTTGGAATCTAAGCAAAGTAAATGCATCTCTAACAGGGGAAAAACAAGTTAATCCCCACAGATAAGCAGCCCTTTTATAGCTTTGTTAATACACCTGTTTACTAGGCACTCACTTTATTTCCAGGGCTGGGTTTTTAATCTCGGTTCACATTACATTTATCCCAAATGCACATTTATCCTTGACTTCTTTTTAAAAATACTGGTGTTTGCTGCATTGTTTCTCACACTTGGATAGCTCAGTTAGTAGAGCATGAGACTCTTAATCTCATGGTCATGGTTTGGAACCCCACATTGGGCAAAAGATTCCCACATTGCAGGGGGTTGGACTAGATGACTCTTGTGGTCCCTTCCAACCCTACAATTCTTTGATTTTATTATTCTAAATCTGTTTCACGCCGACTGGAGTCCTTAAGCCATCCCTAATCCCTATCTAGCCAAGGTACATAGGGTAAAGACACCCCCATCCCCTCTGGTATGTACACAAACAGAAACAAATCTGACACTGGTGAATGTTTTGCTAGTTGGCACAATGACCAGAAGCTATGTGTGGTACTGTGGTCCTGCCCACAACCAGTGGGAATGTCGGTTAACCTTCAGCAGTTGTTGCCCACACCCTTTCACACATACCTTTACCTCCATGAGGACCAGGAACTTGATGTGTTCTTTTCCTCTTAAATTATAGTTGAGGGTTTTTTGTTGTTAAGAATCTGAATTCTCTCTCCAGCACTGCTCCTGAAGAATTAGGGCATGCAGATAGTCGTGTTCATGAGGCAAGAGCTCATTTACATGAAGAGCCATACTTGAGCCTGCCCCTCCCCCCCCCAGCTCTCTTCGTCATCCTCATGTAACTCCCGAGGGAAGGAGAATGAGGCTTAAAAATAGTTTTTGTCCTGTAACCTCCTGCATATTATATCTTTGTTGAATTCCTGAGTCCTCTTTTCTTGTGGCTTTCACACATCCATCAGTGAATGTTTAATCTTCTTGCTCTCGGTAAAGAGACCTGCTTTCTTCCTTGTTCTCTGTGTTGTCTTCTATTTACTTTTGGTTTTTAATATTCACATTTATTCTTAGGACTAAATGACGTCAACAAACAGGACTTGCCTGGCGCCAATGTCATTGGCCTTTAATCGTGCCTGTTCATCCAGGCATTTGGGTCTTCATTTAACCCTAATATAGAATGATTCTGGCCTGACTTGGGGCTCACCTTTCTAGGAAATTTCCCTTTTTATTCTTGCTGATGGATGGAAACTTGATGACGATGGAGGTGTTTTATTCTCCTCCCCTGAAAGGATGGGGAGATATGAGCCCATCAGTTATGCCAAATGTGTCCCTCCAGGTCTCTGTCTCTGGTGTCATGGATTGGCTGGATGCAGAGGGATGGTGGAAGGAACCAGCTGGGGAACCCCCAAGGGAATAAGGCTCAGAGCCAGGGGGTTGGTGGTGGGGGGACGACGAGGCGTCGGGGTTTAGTGAGCAGGAAGAGGCTGGGGCAGAGGGCAGTCCAGACTCAGAGGCAGGAGAGGAGTGAGGCCAGGAGACAGAGATAATATAAGCTGCTGAAGAACCCAGGGAGTCTCCCCCTCCTGCCTCAACCAGCTCTTGTCCTCCTGGTGTCCCAGAATATGCAAAGAAATGAAGAGGGCAGAGCAACGAAAGACAAGGTGACATAGCTTAGACTACTGGGGAAGGAACCAGGGGTAGAGCCTTAGGAGACCTCAGTGGAGACCTCAGTCCGCACAACTGCCTCATTAGGACAAGACATGCTGGAAAAAGTTACTGGGATCACGAGGCCTGAGCTGTTTTGTTTTCTTTGAATAAAGAGTTAACTTCACTGATGCCGGGTGCTTTTTATGCTAACCTATGCCTGACTCCGGGGACGTGGGTGGAGCTGTGGGTTAAACCACAGAGCCTAGGACTTGCTGATCAGAAGGTCGGCGGTTTGAATCCCCATGATGGGGTGAGCTCCTGTTGCTCCTGCCAACCTAGCAGTTCGAAAGCACATCAAAGTGCAAGTAGATAAATAAGTACTGCTCTGGTAGGAAGGTAAATGGCGTTTCCGTGTGCTGCTCTGGTTCGCCAGAAGCGGCTTAGTCATGCTGGCCCCATGACCCGGAAGCTGTACGCCAGCTCCCACGGCCAATAAAGCGAGATGAGCACCGCAACCCCAGAGTCAGTCACGACGGGACCTAATGGTCAGGGGTCCCTTTACCTTTACTTGCGGTACATTCTATATAAATCAGGAGTGCCTAACCTTTGACCTTCCAGATGTTGCTGGACTCCAGCTCCTATCATTGCTAACCACGCTACCTAGGGCTGATGGGAGCTGGAGTCCAGCAATATCTCTTGGCCAAAGGTTCCCCATCCGTGCGCTGCTCTGGTTCACCAGAAGCGGCTTAGTCATGCTGGCCACATGACCTGGAAGCTGTATGCTGGCTCCCTTGGCCAATAAAGCGAGATGAGCGCCGCAACCCCAGAGTCGGTCATGACTGGACCTAATGGCCAGGGGTCCCTTTACCTTTATACAGCAACATTCTGCTGACACAAAGCATGTTTGAAGTGGATTTATCATCAACACATCAGCCTGCTGTATCAGTTTCTCTGCATTAGCCCCATTCAACATTTCCCAAGACATCAAGGTGGATTCTCACTATTTTGCATGCAGAGCAGATGGTCTAAGCACCAAGCTATGGCCCTTCCCCAAAACTAAGCTCTACAGTGCTAATAATGCAAAACGTTACAGTCCCCGGAGGTGTTCCCTGGAAGGAGCCACAACCCACAGGTAAGGTGCCAAATCACCAACAGCTCAGGTTGTCCGGTTTGCTAACCCAGCTCAGAAGCCCAATCTGCCTTCCCATTGTTAACCAGGCTAACTGGTCAGGGGTCCCTTTACCTTTATGCCTGACTCCAGCTTACAGCTGGACCTTGGAACACTCCTTCTGCAGCCCCCCGCCCCTCACCTGCTCTGCTTTGCACCCTCTTTGAGAGTTTTTACCTGGCCAGAATGTGCCCTTGAACTGAGATAATCCCTCTGGCTTACCCCGATGGACGAGTGGGCAAGTGGGTACAGAAAACAGCCTACTGTACAAAGGTAAAATTTGCATTTGTTGCTCCACCCACTTTTGCCTCTAGGCCCACCCACCACTGGCCTGCAGCCCCCAGCAGGGAATGTGGCCCTCAGACTGAAAAATGCTTCCTCCCTCCCCATCTCCCACCCCCGACTTAAGCCATGCTTCTTGTAGGCAAGCAGTGCAGTTGCTGCTTAGGACTGCGTAGTGAGTGGGCAGGTTTCTGCCTGTCATTCTTCCTTCCTTCGCATGGAAGGTTGTCAAGTGAACCGTTGCTAGGCAATTAATCCATCCTCCCCTCTGTGGCCAATGGGATTTCTCAAGCTGGCACCCTGCAGCACTTCCTACAACTGTACAGAGGCCCTTGTAGCTATAGCAACCAGCAGGTGATATGATAGCATCATCCCCATCAGTGCTTTCAGGCTGACTAGGTTTGGGTGGCAGATTTTCAAAGCATGTCTTTGGGTGGCACCTGAAGTCTCTGGCAATGCAGGTGCAGGAGCCCACATGGCCACAATCAATCCTCAGAACATGCAATATGAGTTCAGGTGGTTTCTGCACAATCCTGGAAACCTTTGCTTGTCAATGGTTTTCCTTAAAAGTAGTAATTTAAACAGCCAAGGCACATGTAGTAGGGCAAATGTTTTGCACACAGATTTGGACTTCAGCATCTCCAATGAGAAAGATCAGGTAGCAGGGCAAGAAAGCTCTGCTGGAAAGATGCTCCCAGGAGAGTGTTTAAAAACAAGCTAATGAGGACTTAGCATGGCAGATAGATCTATCAAATTTTATTCTCTCATTTTATCTTTTTTCCAGTCACAAATTCAGTTCTGCAGCAATTTGCAATCCTCATGGAAATTCACCAGCATTTTGGTGTTATAATAAACACATTGTCATATGAAATCTTCCCTAATAAACACATTTTGGCCAGACAATTTCCTCTACTATAGCATATTTTATGCCATTTTCACTAATACGTGCATTTTTATATGCACATGCATTTTTATATGCACATATTAGTGAAAATGCATTTTAGCATATGCATATATATATATATATATATATATATATATATATTTGCTTTCGTAGATTTTCACGGGTACAGGAATGCAGGTTTTGGTGTCTTCGGGTGTCTTCCCGTGTAAGAGTCGGGGTGTCTGTGCGACGTTTCGACGAGGTCTCACTCGTCATCTTCAGGCTGGTGCTTTCGGCTTCTTGTTACTGGAACAGAGCAGAGTCTGGTGTTTGAGTTCCTATAAATACTGTTGAGGGGTGTGGTGTATAGCCTCCAACGTTCTGGGACGAGAGGAAGTTCCTAGATTAGTGTGCCTTTTCTTCTTTTGTTCCTTAATTACTTGAGGGATATCTTGAGTGATTTCATGAGGGATATTCTGAATACCACTGGGTGGGTCATTAAGTGTAGATTAGTTGCTAAAGCTTTCGTGTCTTGACCTCTTGAGCTTGTGAAGAGTTTTTCTGAGAAGATGGCTGTGCTGCATTTAGTTGTGCTCTGGCTTGGCTTCGTGTATAGGGGCGAGCTGTGGTTTTGTGCCTTGTGCCAGCCAGATCTGTGTAGGGATTGCAGGGGGGTGCAGCATCCGGAGGTGCCACTATAGTTTGGCTACTGGATGGAGTCTGTAATATGTCTGTGGAGAGGGTCTGGGTTTGGGTCTGGTGTGGTTGATTGGTGACGGCGTTCTGTGTGCCTCTGGTTCTGGTGTCGGTTTTTGTGGGGAGGGCTAATTTCCAGATGTCTGGCAGGCGGGACGTGTCGTCACGCTTGTTCATGTTGTGAGGGTGTTTCTCTATCTCGATGGCTTCCATGATTATTCTCTTGTGGTGATGTTCCATGTTAAAGAGCAATTTGGAATCTGCAAAATTAATTTCGTGTCCTGTTTCTTTCATGTGTTGGAAGAGAGAGGAAGTTTTTTCTTCTTTTTTGACGGCATTCTTGTGTTCTGCGATACGTGCATTTATTCGTCTGTTTGTTTGTCCAATGTACGTGGCTGGGCAGACTTTGCAGGGTATTTCATAGACCCCTTGGTTTTCCAGCTGGATTTTGTCTTTTGGGTTTCTGAGGATATTGGCTATTTTTTGGCCCCTATACACGAAGCCAAGCCAGAGCACAACTAAATGCAGCACAGCCATCTTCTCAGAAAAACTCTTCACAAGCTCAAGAGGTCAAGACACGAAAGCTTTAGCAACTAATCTACACTTAATGACCCACCCAGTGGTATTCAGAATATCCCTCATGAAATCACCCAAGATATCCCTCAAGTAATTAAGGAACAAAAGAAGAAAAGGCACACTAATCTAGGAACTTCCTCTCTGCCCAGAACGTTGGAGGCTATACACCACACCCCTCAACAGTATTTATAGGAACTCAAACACCAGACTCTGCTCTGTTCCAGTAACAAGAAGCCGAAAGCACCAGCCTGAAGATGACGAGTGAGACCTCGTCGAAACGTCGCACAGACACCCCGACTCTTACACGGGAAGACACCCGAAGACACCAAAACCTGCATATATATATATATATATATATATATATATATATATATATATTGCATACTGCATCGCAAAATCCAAAGATGTGTGAACTTTCGGGGGGGGGGGCTTTGTTTCTGTTTGCATATTGTTTCAGCCAGCAGGTTCTCCTTTAAATGAAAACTGAACCAAATTTGTCCTTAACCCCTAGTCACAGAATACTGAGTGTCTGTTGGAGGAGTGGTGGTGGAATGGAGAGTTCAGGAAAAGAGCATGGCTGGCTGGCTGGCTGGCAGACTGGCTGGGACCTTGAAGAGGCACATTCCATGTGAACTGCCCTGAGGCCTCTGGGTATGTTGTTGTTGTTGTTTAGTCGTGTCCGACTCTTCGTGACCCCATGGACCAGAGCATGCCAGGCACTTCTGTCTTCCACTGCCTCCCACAGTTTGGTCAAACTCATGCTGGTAGCTTCGCAAACACTATCCAACCATCTCGTCCTCTGTCGTCCCCTTCTCCTTCCCAACATCAGGGTCTTTTCCAGGGAGTCTTCTCTTCTCATGAGGTGTCCAAAGTATTGGAGCCTCAGCTAGACCTCTGGGTATAGGGCGGTATATAAATTCAAATAATAATACTGCAACAACTTGCTACAGGTCCCACTTGTGCAAATTGAAAGCAAACTTTGCCTGGACTACTCTCTGGAGGTTCCATCAGCTGGAACTGACTCAGTGCAGCTGCTGCCTCTCAACAGAACAACTCATCTGCTCCCCCCCCCCTTGTATCCTGCCCCCAAGGGGAAGGTGGGCTTTCAAGATAAAGCCAAGTCTGCTTCCGTGCCTCTGCAGTTTGAGTTCTTCAGGGGAGGAGAGAGGAATGACCCACATATTGACTTAGAAAAACTTCTTATAAATGACAATGATTTTGTTCATCACTGTTTGCTGTGCAAATACCACTTTGCTGGTTAAAGAGGGACCCTAGTTGAACTTTAAGCAGGATGGATGCCTGAAGAACAGCTATATTGCTATGCTCATCCCATTTCTCTGTTCGGTGAGGAGCTCACAAGGTGAGAAACCTATCTGGGTTTCACTTCCCCTGGAAGGGGTGGTGGTGTCACCGGGAGTTTGTATTATTTTTCAGTGTTTTCGTTTCTTTTCAGGTGTGCTGCTTAAACACAGGTGGGAGCACAGCTAAAACCCAATGACAGATAGTCAAATCCACTGCTGTACATCGGATTTTCAGAGAGGGCAAATCTGCATCTCCAGTGCCGTTAGCTTCCCAAAATTGAGCTTGCTGTGTAGTCTATGGTTCTTTGCAATCTCAGATACCTAGGTTATAACATCCCCAGTCATGGGAGTGGCAAGAGAGAGAGAGAGAGAGAGAGGCACACCCTCTTTCAGGTACTCCCTAGCTATGCAGATACTTCAGAAACATGTTTCAGCAACCAAATTTATTTACTAACCAACTTGATAAATTGTCCGTTGCATTAGTAATCACAGGTGGCTTCCAACTAATGTAGAAAACATAGCATAAAAGATTGTTGTGACAATTAGTGCCCATGTAAACACAATGTCTATAATTTCCCTAACAAAATAGGCACTTGATCGTTTTGCCCTGGTCATTGAGGAAGTCTCCAGAAGTGATATTGGGTTCATTAACTCCCTCCTGTCACAGACTCCCAGTCCTTAAAAATGGGAGGGGAGATGGGAACAGAACTGTATATTCTGAAACAGGGTGTGTCTGACTAGTTGCAACCCTGAACCTGAATGCTCCATGGTGCAACATTTTGTTCCCAGGTTTGTTTCTGGCAGGCAGAAAGGCAGGATATGGATCAGAGATGGGGAACTGCATCTGGTCCACACTTCATGGGTCACTTTTGACAGGTTGACAGGGCTGTCCACCTGTCAATCACCAGACACCATACGAGGTCCAGTGTCAAACTTCAAGGGAAGAATCAGCAGCATTTGCTAGTGAACACCCAGCCCTCCCAACCTTGTTTCTACACACTCTCATGCATCCCTCTCTGCCCTCCATCTAGGCCAGCAACAGAGATTATCAAAGTTCAAAGGGGTATTCAGACCAGGCAAAAACACTCAGAGGGGGTGGGAATTGGAGCTCGTAAGAGGTGCAGCCCAGGAGGGTGAGAGGAGCCTGGGAAGAAATCCAACCACCAGCCAGTGAGCTCTGGAGGCTGGTGTTTGGCTCCCAGACCTGAGGCTCGCCTGCCCTATGTTGGGCACTTGGGGCCATTATGGGAGATTTGAAAAAGTGCATTGTGCTCTGCTAGAGAGCTGACACCAGGCCTGCTCTGAGACGGCAAATTTCACAAAGCAGCAACAGGAGCTGGGGAGAGGTGGCTCAACCCTCTCTCTTTCAGCTCTGTTTCCATTCAAAACACCTAGCTGCTTTTTGCCTCATGGGGCAAATCCAGGGACCTGGATCATTTCCTCTCCATGGATTGCAAAGTGTCTGGGAATTATTTTAAAGGGAATATGGTAACAAAAGTGTAGAGGAACTGTTTCCACCAGCATTCCTGCACCCAAAATCAGATCAAAGCATCAGAAACTGCTGGGGTTTTTTTGTTTTGTTTTGTTTTTAAAGAACCTTTGGAGAAAACCATGCCTGCCCATAATGCATAATTTGAACCTCTTCTCGCTGGCTGTAAGATCTCATCAGCAACCGACACAAGCTTGAATATGCTCTCCTCCCGATCCTTGGTGTTATATAATTAAATTCATCCCTTTCTATTTACTTCAAGTGACAGATTTCGCTTCCCATATTTGGACCTGAGTGAGTTTCTGCTGCAGGCTAAATAAAGGCATGATAAATAGCCCCAATGTGCAATAATGACACCTTCTGTGGTGGTGTATTACAGCCCAGAAATGCTGTGTGATTCAGTGATAGGAACAGCTTTCTTCTTTTCGTCTTAATTTGGCACAGCGAGCTTATTTTAACAACAATGAATTCCTAAAATTGGGGAGGGGAATGGCAGCCTTCTCGGGAGAAAACAGTAGTATGCCCTCAGCAACTGGGAAGCCTGTCTTCTTTTGGAAAACACAGAAGCATTTTTCTCTGAAATAGTGGTGCAGATAGGTAATTTAAGAGCCCAGGGTTTTATTAATGCAGATTTTTTCCAGCAGTACAAACTATCTGTCAGATACCCCACACTAAAAAAGAAAAAAGTTGAATACATGCCAAGTGTATACACAATGATTCTCCAGGCGTCTAGACAGGGTCTTCCCTCAGTCCTACCTAGAAATGCCAGGGATTGAACCTGGAACCTTCTGCATGCCAGTCAGGTCAACCACTGAGCTCTGGTTGTTCTGAAGTTTTGGTCTGAGTCCACAGGGCTCTTAGGCTGTGTTGCGGACAAGAGTTGAGACCCTGTACTCAACATTAAGGACTAGGGAGCTGGTATGGCTGCACAAACTGGAGGAAGACAGTGCAGGCTGAAAAGAGAAGGGGCAAAGTGATAAGATTCTTGCATTTTTTGCTGTTTGTTCTTTGATTTCTTTCCTTTGAAGTTGGTGAAGTCGGGGGGGGGGGACGGGACGTGTTGAGCTGTGCAATGAATAGTTGTGGCGGTGGGAAAATAAACAAAGCAGTGACATTTACAGGCTGCGGAGCATAACATCCAATGGAGCGATGCCTCCGCTATTAATGAACGAGGCAGCACAGTTCACTGGGCAAATCTCCCATGCAGACGCCTTTGCCCCAAGGCCTGAGGTCCTCCACGCCTGCCATAAAGCATCTGAAGGAATCTTAGGGTGGTGATGACGCGGATTCATCTTGCAACCATTGACAAGGCCGGTTCAGCACCAGCAATTTCCACAGAAAAAAGGTCGTCTTCAAACTCGGGTCGAAAAGGCTGAGCACAGGGTGTCTAGGATTGCAGGAGTTAACTTTTGCCCTGAGCTGCGTGCAAAACCAGTTTTCCACGATGGGGACACCGGGATGCAAACTTCATGGGTTTAAAACGAGCTGTTGGCCCTTTAAATCAACCCTCTCCGCGCGCGTGCGCGACAAGCGGCATTGGCGGGGGCTGGGAAAGTGACTTAAGCCGCCTCCCCGCTTGCGGGTGTGACATCATCGCTGAAACTGCTGCAGCGGCGGCGGCCGGAGCCAGAAAGGCAATAAATGTTGTGGTTCATAGATAGCATTTCCAGATAAAAAGCGGCGCGGGCACTTGTTTTAGGCAACCCACCTTGCTTTAGGAGAGTTTTTCATTTATGCCCGCCTGCCTAATGAATGGAATGGCATGTGAATATAGCGAAACCCGGTGCCTAATCTGAGTTTGCCGTTGACAGCAGAGGTCCGCCAACATCTACAATTTAAAATCTCAGCCTAAACAAATGGTACAAAATATTCTCAGGTCTACTTCAGGACCTGATGGAACCAGTTTCCCCAGGTTGTGAAATAAAGACAGAAGAGCATAGCTAAGCATGCACAGAGTGCTGCCCCTCAACACTGGTTAACCACAAAGAGCTACCTAGGTGGTAGTGGCAGTTGGGGCTTAATATTGCAAATGGGCTGTTGGCATTGTTTTTAAATCAGATTTTCCTGAAAAATGGGGCAGAAATAGGGGCTGGTATTGATGCTGATGTTTTATGGACTCTGCAAAAAAAGCCCGCATGGGTGTGAGCAGGTCCCATTTGATGATAAACACCTGTCTGGAAGCAGCCTTAGTTACACTAACCATCTGATATATTTCAGGAAAAGGCTGCTATTTTTGTAAAGCATGTGGGCCAACCACCAGCCTCAGTCCAACTCATTGGTAACTCTCAATGGTACCCCTTGCACTACAATTCCCATTAGTCCAAGCCAGCATAGCCAATGGTCAGGGATAACAGGAGATGGAGCTCAATACATCTCAAGGGCACCAAATTGGCCATCCCTGATCTAACCTACCTCCTGGGCTGTTGTAAAGATAAAATGGGAACATTCCCCATATAAATCGTTCTGAGCTCTTTGGAGAAATGGGAAGGACTCTCATTTAAGGATCATTTAAGCCGTGTGCTTCAGACTGTAGTGCAGTTAGGAGTCATTTTAGACTCTACATTAGCGGTGGGGAACCCAGTGGGCCATGTCTTTATATCACCCTACCCTGTGGGACAACTTTGACAATAATTGCACCAGGTGATTGACAAGTGCCTGCTGTCAAAAGTTGGCCCATGGGGGTGGGGAGAGTGACCAAGGAGGATCAAGCTTGCTATCTGTAGGAATCAGCTGCACAATTTTGCCTGCTCAATGCCTGACAACACTTATGACATCAGATGTGGGGCAAATGGGTGGGGTTTTTTGGGGGGGAAAGGTCTTGCAGGCCAAGTGGGGAGGACTGGTGGGCCAAATCTGGCCTGTGAGTCGAAGGTTCCCTATCCCAGCTCTGGGCAGGGGAAGAGCAATGTGTATTGACACCACTTTTTTCAATATATGTTAAGCCAGCCTGGCTGTGGTATTAGAGGTCACTTCCTGAACCGTGCTGCATATTAAAGAGTGGCAATGCAGAGAAGACTAGAGAAGCACCAGTGCTTGGCATCCTTGGGAAGTCGCCAGATCCCCAGCTGGTTGCTGAAGTCCACTGCTGACACCTGCTTTTGAACCACCCTTTAAAAAAATTATCGCCAGGTGCTCCGAAGAGTCACTATTTTCGAGTGGGATTCAATCACGTGCCAGCAAGTTCAGCTTGCACATTTAGTTGACTGAGAGGTTTTCTGCCACAAAGGTTTCCCAAAGGTTGGACTTTTTGTGATAAAGTTAAGTGCTGAGGAACGGCACTGGAAAATGTGGGATAAACACTTGCTTGAAGAAGCAATGTCATCTAACTTCCCCACAAACAAGTCCAAATGAACATTCAGTGAACAGGTTGTCTGAAAGCTACCTAACTAAGTTAAATTTCCCATAATGCCCTAGAGCAACACTATGTCACAGGCATTGTGTGAAATTAAAAGGATGGCTAGAGTCAGCTGTCTGCTGCTGCCTTGAGTGCTGTTTCTTCCACCATTAGGTAAACCCACCAGGACCTACCAATGGACATGGGGGGAGGGCTCATGACACAATGCTTTGCGCAGAGACCCCTCAAACCTGGAGGAGACCCCACACATGGGCCATTGGGGGCGTACTTTGTGCAATAAAAGATAACTACATTAAATAATATTGCATAATCAAAGCAAATAAAAGGTTGCAGATAATGGGAAACACAAAGCATTTCTTCTGAGTAACAAAACACACTAATTAAAACTGGCAGATACAACAAAACAGATTCAAACAACCATCTATTAAGTAAAAACAACAACTGCAGATTCATATACACAGATTCAGATCTAAAATGCTTATCTTCCCCCAAGGCTGAATGTATGAATGAAAATAAAATTATATACTAAAGCAATTAAAAATAAGTACAGAAGGTGCAGGCCACAAATAAAATATATTGCAGGGGGTTTGGGTTTTCATTTGGGGGTTCTCTGGGGCTATTCAAGTTTGTATAACTATCTGGCTATGATACATCAGAGAAAAGTGATTGGAGCCAGTGTGGCTTA
Source organism: Podarcis vaucheri (assembly GCF_965113315.1). Lineage (NCBI taxonomy): Eukaryota > Metazoa > Chordata > Lepidosauria > Squamata > Lacertidae > Podarcis > Podarcis vaucheri. The sequence continues at coordinate 37,087,545 of NC_138752.1, forward strand.
GGCGGTTAGAGTTTTGGACTAGGATGTGGGAGAACAGGGTTCACGTGCTCACTCAGCTAGGAAGCTTAGGGTTGTTATGAGGATAAAATGAGAAGGGGGGAAACCATGTACACCACCTAGACCTAGAGCTCCTTGGAGAAAAGGGTGGGATACAAGTGCAATAAATCTAATACAAATTGATGCTCCACAAAAATATTTTCTGGTCTATATGTGTTGAATACAGCTTCCACCTGATATGGTATCTGTGGTGTGTCTGAAGAACAGCAGGAGCAGTGGTTGTTAATGGCAGGCACAGCACATCAAATATATTTGTAACTGGATTTTATTACTACTTTTTATTTCTGTCAAAGATGTCAAAGGGAAAAACAACTACCAGACTTTTAGAAGACATCTGAAGGCAGCCCTGTTTAGGGAAGCTTTTAATGTTTAATAGATTATTGTATTTTAATATTCTGTTGGAAGCTGCCAAGAGTGGCTGGAGAAACCCAGCCAGATGGGCGGGGTATAAATAAATTATTATTATTGTTGTTGTTGTTGTTGTACGTATTTCATTTTCTATTGTGATTTCTATTGTATTTTATGGAACTCAAATTGTAATACAATAAAATGCAACCTTACAATGAAAAACCATACAGCATCTGACACAGTGCGCTACAATGGCTACAACAGGTAGAAAAATCGTTAAGTGATCCGCCAAGACTCTCAGCCATTTCCCCCAGTGGTGGGGAGAAGAGTTTGGAAACTAGTGCCCCAAACATTCTGGTTATGCTATTTCTGTAATCCATGTATGCTGGCTGTTTGGCCATAATAAACATTTATTCATTCATTTCTGTAGTCCATATTGGTGTCACCTCTGACTTCTGCAGCTGGCCAAGGTGACAGGTGTCAGTCTGAATGAGGCAACACGGATTGTGAAGACAAAGGACTTATCTGGCTGATTTTGGGGGGGGGGCAGTCTCTGGGAAAGAACTTGTCTAGTGAGCCCCTTTCTTTTTTAGTCTTCTGCCATGAGCTAACCTAACTGCAATGGTGGGAGTAGCAATCAGCATGTGTGCTTCAAGCAAGGCTAGTTGCCACCATTTTAAATTTCCCACAGTGCCCTTGAACACCTCTATGGTGAGAGCAGTGTGGGAAATTAAAATGGCAGCTAGATCAACTGGCTTGGTGCAGCTCAAAGTCCAGGAGTCGATTTGTTTTGGGGATAGATTTTAGAAATGAGGTGGGTTAACACCCTAAGCCCCCACAGCTGGAGAGCAGTGCTGTCCACACACCTGAGTAACCCCCAGATGGAGCCATTTTAGATAGATAGGGCGCTGGGACCATGGGCATAGCCAGGATTTTTGTTAGTGGGGGGGCAGAACTTAAGTTTGATATGGATTTATATTGATTAGGGGGGCAGCTGCCCCCCTTGGCTATGCTCATGACTGGGGCCAAGGCAGTTGCCCCAGACTGCCAAGTGCTGGTGCCAACTTTATGCCCCCTCATAATCACGTGCCAACACGCTCTGGCCCACTTGTTGGTAGTGAGGTGCACCATCGCCTGGGGCTAGCAGAGCAGCCCTCCTTTTTACACCTAACTGCTGGGAGTAACTCTAACGGACTTCAATGAGGCTTACTTATGAGCTGACGTGGCTAAGATTCCCCTAGGAGTCCTGACAACCTTCTGCCTGGAAAAAAGGGGGGACTTAAGCAGTTGGCAGAAAGTTAGGAAGGTGGGCTCCTGTATACCGTGCTATCTTTGGCCCGTTTCGCTTTAGAGGTTTTCTACACTTGTGCTAGAATTACAGAACAGAATTACGGGAACGGAGTTAACAAGCCAAGCAGAAGGTTAAAAGCTGTTTTAAGTGGCGAATGCGAACGCCGCAGGCTGTTTGGGAGGATATTGTAAATGCAGTCAATAAACACAATAGATTCATTCAGTGGGATCTCCCGCAGGCACAGCTTGAAGGCAAGTGCTCCCCACTCTCTTGAGTAACCCCCACATTGGGCCCGTTTTTATTTCTTAAAAAAACACCTTGTCTCCTTGCCATCTCCTTCTCCGGCCAGGCAAGCAACGGGTGGAGCCTGATCCGGAGAGAGACGCACACAAAGCCGGCCTCCTCCTCCTCCTCCCGTCCCCCCCGGCCGGGAGGAGCCTGGTTCAGAGGCGCCGGGGCAGACGAAAAGCCAAGCCGCCCGCCCTCCCTCCTTCGCCACCAGCCGGCTTTGCTTGCAGAGAGGAGGAGCGAGACGGTCGCCGCCTGCCATGCACCTCTTGCCGCAAGGGGAGAGCAGCGCTGCCAGGATACAGACCCATCGGGTAGGCGAGTGAGGAGGAGGCGACAGAGAGAGGAGGGAGGAAAAAAAAGAGGGGGACACCTGATTTCTCCTCCTGTACCCCCGGAGTGAGTCGCGCTTTCTCTGCGTCCTTCTGGATGCCGGCTTGAACCGGGGCCTCCTTTTGCAAAACGCTGCCTGGCTTATGTTTTTTTCCCTCCCCTCCTTCTTGTGGGGGCGCTGCTGATTTCCCTCCCCCTCGCTTTGCTCCTTCCATTGAATCTTTTTTTTTTGGGGGGGGGGGTCTGCGAGTGCGCGCGCTGCCCTTGCCTGGATTTCAACCACCTCATCTTACTCTTCCTTGAAATCGATATTTTTTTTCACGTGATCTAATAGATCAACTCTTCTCTTTTCCTCCGGAGCAGAGGTGGTGTGTGCGTGTGCTTGCGGGCTGCTTTTTCCTTCTGGAAGGGGAGATGCGAAGGGTGTGGAGGTGATGGACGCGAGGCGATGGCATAGGAGCGCGGCTCGGGTTTGCAGGAGAGGCGGCGGCGGCGATTCCTCCGAGGAGTCCAAAACGGCACCATAACCGGAGATCGGGTTTTTTTTCAGTAGCGGGGCGGCGGTTGCTAAGGAGAAGCGGAGCGGCCTTTATATTGCATTTCTCTCCCCGCCCCTCCTCCTCCTCGCAGTCCCTTTTTTCTATTTAAAAGGAAACAAGAAAAAGCAACCCGCTCTCCTCTCCCCTCCCCCCCTTCAGTTTCTCTCTGATGAAAATGGATCCGGATTTGCTAATGACTCTTTCCGATCCAGGGACCAAACCGGATCGAGAGCCGCTTCTGACGCTGGGGCCCCTCCAGAATGGGAAATACCTCCTCCTGGAGCAAAAGAGAGGACCGGCTTTGCCCAGCCCCGAACTCGTGCTGCTTTCCCGGGAAACAACCGCGGGAAACACCGCCTTGATCTTGCCCGGAACAGGGGACATAAAAAAGCCTTTGGCCCTGGAGCGGGTCCTGAACGGGATGAAGCTGGGTGAGATGGAGCGCCGCCAAGCCTTGTTCCCCGACGGCCCCCTTGAATTTTTGTACCGCGTGGAGAAGGAGCCGGAGGAGGTGGACCGGGAGGCCCAGGGGCCAATCAGCGACGGGGAAACCGGTTCAGGTGTGGGCGATAACAGTAATCCGGATAGCCCTGGGGAGGGTTTGGATTTGAGGCTTGCCCCTGTCCGGGATGGGTTGGCCTTGGAGGAAAGCACAGCGTTGAGGGAAGAGGAGCAGTTGGTCTCTTGCTCCTTCATCCAGGCAGAGTCTCCAGTTCCTCAGGATTTACAACCGGTTGTAGAGGAGTGGAGTGAAGGAGAACCCTTTCCACAACCCCAGGAGCCTGTGGAAGGTGGGGAACCCTTGATCTTGGCTGGTGAGCCTTCTCAAGAGGAAGAGGAGGAAGAAGGCCCCTTAGACAGAGGCCTTCCAAGCCCCCCTTGGACTAAAGATATGGATAGCTGTGACTCTCAAAAGTGTCCGCAGAGCCCTTTGCTGCGGCCTTTGGATTTGGCTCTTGCTCCCCAAATTGGCATGGGAGTGGACCTCTTTCCTGCTTTCCATTCTCCCAATAATCTCAGCCCACACCTTGAATTTGGGCACACTGAACACATAGAGGATGAATCTCCAAGTTCCCCAGATGATGCTCCCCGGCTCCGAGCTGTCTTCGATGCCCTGGACCGTGATGGTGATGGATTTGTCCGGATAGAGGAGTTTGTCCAGTTTGCTACGGTTTATGGAGCAGAGCAGGTAATAGGGTTTTCTTTTTCTTTTTTTTAAGGCTAATTTTGTTGAGGGTTGATGGCTTCTCTTGTGTATAGTGAACTACCCTGTGCTTTTAAATATGTGCATCTGATATAAATCTTACTCTATTCTGTAGCCAAGCCAACACATAACTTTGGTTCTATGAGGGAGGTTTTTGTGGATGCTTCCAGTGTTGAATTGAGGAAGAGCAGTTGTATTGAGCAGTTCCAGCCAAGGCTTATGCTCTTAATGGCACTCTCATTTCACAGCCCAGGCCTATTCATGTTTACTCAGAAGTAAGCCCCTGAGAGGCCAGTGAGGCTTACATTCAAGTCAAGTCTGGTAAGATATTCTACTGCACCACCACCTTATGTCAAGTGGAACTTAGTACTCAAGTGTAGCCAAGTTACATTGACACCTGAGACAGAAAGTCTCACAAGTGCCTCTCCCTGGGAGTAAATATACAATGATAATTGACTTATGATAACGAAAACAAATAACTAATGACTTAGTCTTTCATGATGTCCTAAATTGGTTGCCTGGGGAGGCTGTCTCATGATGTCTAATAGCAGGACCAGCGCTGACTTAGTACGGGTAAGAAGAGTGCAGCCTTAGGCCCAGTTTATACCAGTAACAAGGCTTTCTTCTGAGCTTGTCTGTTTTAGGCCACTGAGAAGGTGAGGCCTAGCCAACTCTTTACCGCAGGCATAGTCAAACTCTGCCCTCTAGATGTTTTGGGACTACAACTCCCATCATCCTTGACCACTGGTCCTGTTAGCTAGGGATCATGGGAGTTGTAGTCCCAAAACATCTGGAGGGCCGAGTTTGACTATGTCTTCTCTACCATATATACAAGGCATTTTCCACTGTGTGTTTGGATAAGGAAAGCATTCACACATGGCTGTTTTGACCTGTAGGAAAAAATGACACAGGCCGTGAAAAAAACCCCAACTGTGGCTTGATTTTTATTTTTTATATATATAGAAATGGGGCCAAAGGCTCTGGAAGCTTTTAATTTCTTCATCTGCTGTGACCATCACCTATGTGTGTAACTGTGATCCCACCTACTTTTAAGTGGTATTATGGAATCTGATCAAATTTGATATCTACTTTTGTGCTTGGTGTGTATCTGCTTCCATAGACGCTCTCATCTTGAACAATAGAGAGAACCATAAAAGGAAGGGGTTGGGAAAAAATTGCCTTTGTAGCCTTCTTTACATAAGGCTGCAGTCCTAACCCTGTTTATGTGGGAGTAAACCCCATTGAATTAAGTAGGAGTTACTTCTGAGTAGCTGTGGTTTGGTTTGTGCTGTCAGTCTTCCGACTGGCTGTAGAGATCTGATGAAAGAGTAAAAAGACTAGAGGTGATGTGAGGGGCAAATTCAGATCGGCCACAGGTGTGCCAACTTAATTTTCTTTAATTGGCTGGGAGGGTCTGCTGTTTTTACCCACTAGGTTTAACCTGGGGTGAAATGTTGGTTGTCTAGTGCCACCTATTCTTAAGGGACTTATTGAAGACTGCTTGAAAGCGCACACACTTCTTTTCAAACTGGGACTTTAATTTTGCCCTTTCAAAGTGCAGTTGTGGCAAATATGAATTCTCCGTGGCTTTTGTGGATGTTTGAGCCTGGTGCTGCCTGGTAGTGATGATAAATCTGGACGACTCGCTGGCTGCAATAAGCAACTTTGCTGGTAATGCCTGGTCATGTTTTGTTGCTGTGTTAAAGAGTTCTCCACTCTTCCCCCATCCTGTATGTGTTAAGGGGAGGGATTACCTTCTTACGATCTTGCAGTGACATTGATTTGCACTTCCATTGCGGTTTTGGGATGATTGTTCGTAAGAGATAGGATGGTGTTGTACCAAATGTCTTTTTGTTGCTCCCAACTGCCCAGCATATTTGAATGCTTCTGAGGACACCTGCAGAAGACCAGGTTTTTGAACCTTCCTCCTTACTGGTTTGCAGGGAGATTAGCCAACATTGGCTATTCAGTGAGCATTCATTCTGATCTGTTTTCCGGGAGGTTAGATAGCGTTGCATGAAAGCGAGTGTTATCTGACACTTCTCAGTGCATTTTTGTTGCTTTTGCTTTGCTTATTGCAAAAAAGTCCAGTCCTTTGTGGAAGCAGGTTTGTTGCACAAGACCTACTTCCACAAGGGACGCGGGTGGCGCTGTGGGTAAAACCTCAGTGCCTAGGACTTGCCGATCGTATGGTCGGCGGTTCGAATCCCCGCGGCGGGGTGAGCTCCCGTCGTTCGGTCCCAGCTCCTGGCCACCTAGCAGTTTGAAAGCACGTCAAAGTGCAAGTAGATAAATAGGGACTGCTTTATAGCGGGAAGGTAAACGGCGTTTCCGTGTGCTGCGCTGGTGCTGTGACCCGGAAGTGTCTTCGGACGGCGCCGGCTCACGGCCTCTAGAGCAAGATGAGCATGCAACCCTAGAGTCGGACACGACTGGCTCGTACGGGCAGGGGTACCTTTTACCTCTACCTACTTCCACAAAGATCAACTATAAATTGGCTACTTGAATTTGTTAGTATGCTATTGAGAGCCACCCGAAAACAGTGATGGTCTGGAAGTGCCTTGTTGCTGCTTGGAAAACAGTGACTTCCTGGAAGTGCCTTGAGTTTCTTTCCAAGTCCTGTTGGCTACTGAACCTGCTTGATTACTGTGCCCTGCTACATGCCATTGAAGCGTGTGGCCTGGCTCTTTCACATGAGCACCTGGTATATATACCCATAAGATGCACCTGACCATAAGACGCGCCTAGTTTTTAGAGGAGGAGGAAAACAAGAAAAAAAATATTCTGAACGAAACAGTGGAAGAATGATTTCTGTGGTTCATGCTGTGGCCACAGACATTTCCCCTTACTTTTTAGGAAGAAAAAAGTGCATCTTATGGTGCGAAAAATACGGTATTTGCTCTGCAATCTCTCCTCCTGTGGCCTGGCTTGCATGACACCCTAAATCATGGCTTGCAGCCTTTGGGCTTGTCCCCAGTCTATTCTGCCTGTTGCACCATGCTGAGCTGTCGCCAAAGGTTGGCTTAGTATGTCGCGAGAACCAGGCCTGTGCACACCTGCAGTGCACCTGGTTTCTAACCCAAGCCTGATGCGATAAAAGCAACATTGGGCGTCTCACCCTGTTTTTACCTCAACAGTATGAACATAAGACAAACCTGCTGGATCAAGCCAATGGCCCATCTCGTCCAGCATCTTCTTCTCATAGCGGCCAGCAAGATGCCTTCATGAAGCCTTCAAGTGGACATGAGTGCAAGAGCACTCTGCCCACCTGAGATTCCTGGCAACTGGTACCCAGAGGCAAAATGCCTCGTAACTGTGGAGGTAGAACAAATCCCGCCATTAAGAGGGGGACACTTGTAAGGAGACTTTGCAGGTTGGAAGGCGTGTTTCCTGTTTTCCCCACCTACCCAGCTGTCCCTTGCAAACCCCTCTCCCTAGTTTTCCTCCCATACTCTTAACACAGGGCTAGCCTACATGGTACCCTCCAACTGACGGACTAAAACTGCCATCATCCCTGACCCTTGTCAGTGCTTGCAAGAGCCTATTGAAGTCCAAAACATGGAAGATACCATCTTGGCCTTCTCTAGCAAACTGGAAGGGAGCCCAGCTGCTGGAAAAGCAACATTGGGGGATGTAGTCCAGATGTGGTTGGACTCCAACTCCCATCGCTGCTGATCTTTGGCCGTGCTGGCTGGAGCTGATGATGGGAGTTGTAGTCCAGCAATATCTGGAGATTTCCCCCACTCCTGGTCTAGGGCCTCTCTCTACCTTTCATTTTAAAATGCCTGCGTCAGAAATAGGACTGGCTTGTGTGTACCAAATCCTTTCCTTTGAATTTTCAGCTGTCTTCTGGAGGTCTCTCACCCTTGCGGAAATGTAAGGAATAAATGTGCAAGCAATTTCTCAAACCTATGTGCTTTTTTAAAAAAAAATGAGGGGGTGGGGAAATGGGGAAAAGAAAAAGAAATAAGCTTCTTGCGTCTACATGAATTTGTGGCTGCTTCTAGTTCAGTTTCTGCTGCTCCACCAACCAAGGATTCTGCCTCATAGCCATAGCGGGGCAGTGTTGTGCAGTGGTTTGAGGGTCAAGTTTCAGATGCCTCCTTACTGAAGAATCTCGCTTGAGTGTCCTCAGGCTAGCCTCTTTGCCTGCCCTACCTCACAGGGTTATTTTGAAGCTAAAATACATTTTTGTAGGGTGAGGTCAGAACTGCCTATGCCACCTTGACCTCCTTGTAGGAAAGGTGGGAGTAAAAGTTCATGCCGTGATAACATTTCTGACAGTATGCCTGACTTCTTTGTTTGTTCTTCAGGGACAAACTGTGCCTGCGTAAATTACAGGTGGGCAGTAGCGACTGGTGCCCCCTGGGGCTGGTAGGGCAGGAGGCAGGGAGACCAACAGCAGGTGGCGCTAGAGCCAGTGACAGGCAGGAGCAACCCCCTGACTGGCTGTATGTAAGAAGGGGGGCAGGTGGGGCTGCCTGAAATTAGTGGGGGGCAATGCCCCAATCGCCCTAGCGGACTAGCCTCTACCGCAGATGGGAGCAAAAATGTTAAGCAGAGCATCAGCTTTGCAATGCCAAATTGTGCACACTGGAGACACCTGGGAAACATGAATTGCATACCTGGTCCCCGCTCCCCATCTCCCCCCTAGATTCCCATTAAAACAAATGTTGCTATGTTTGGGAAATTTGCTATCTGTTTACATTGATACTGGCATGACTTTAGCTTTCAGAATATCACTTTGCTGCAGGTGAAACCTGCTGTGATTGTCTATGTGATGCAATCAAAAAGTGGGTGGGGTGGGTGAATAGTGAAGGGTAAACAGTGATTCCAAAGAGCAGGAGGAGTTCTTGCACGTGTTTGCATAATGCTAGCCTAAAACTGTGCTACAAATCATTATTCTGTAGGGTGTGCGCCTGGGTGTAACTCTGAGATGTGCAGTTGCAGGTAGCCTACTTTATTCTCAGTGAAGGTGCTGTAATTGGTCTCTTAAAAAAAAATCAAAAAAATCCAAATGAGACACCTTACCTATCCATTTGCTTAGAAGATGTTTTAAATGGGAGTTCTAAGAGAGAATGTCTGAGTGGAGTAATGTGGCATAATAAAAATGAGAGTAATCCAGCAGTGTCTCGAAGGCAAGATGTCAAAGGCGTTCTACATCAAGGCTTGTGTGGGTGTATATATAGCTCTATTACACACACCATATGGGAGCTATTCAGCCTAAACAGTTGGCTGAGATGGCATTCCTTCACGTGGATTTAATTCTCATTACAGGTCGTCATGCTTATCTCACAGGTTTGCATTTTTTTAAAAAACCTTCGAAGTCACCTTAATTGCAATTAATCACCCTTGGGGCTCCCATAGTGTGCATTTGAGGCTCTTCAAAGAGGTGTGCCGACGTGATCTTGGACGTCATTGCAACAATTGTGTAATTCTGATGCTTAGGCTGTGATTGCCGTTGCTTTCTGTAGCCAAAACAGCAGCACCTACACACTGGAGGGAGCCATCGGCAGACTTGGAGGAATCCTGACAAGAAAGGCATTGTCTAGGTAGTGTTAACCACTGAAGCGGTTACTTCTTTTGTTTTGCTTTGGAAATGTTAGTCCCCTAGTTGAACCTCCAAAATGATATTGGGCATGAACTATTGGGTTGACCAGTAGTATTGTCAAAACACTCCAGTCAGTGGAAAGGTCTCTTCCATCATCTTTAGAAGGTTGCTTCTGTTGTTGGCCTGGTTTGGGATGGGACATAGCTTAGTGGCAGAGCATATGGTCTGCATACAGAAGGCTGCAGGTTCAATCCTTGGCATCTCCAGGTAGGGCTAAAAACCTGGAGAGTTTCTGCCAGTTAGTGTAGACAATACTAGACTAAACAGACCAGTGGTCTGACTCTGTATAAGGCCACTTCCAATGTTCCTGGCAAAGATCTCTCTCCCATCACCTCCTCTCATTGAATGCTGGCTCTGTCCCGAAGATCCTGGTTTCTATTAAGCCAGAGTTCCCTGTTCCAACTGAACCGGGCTTAAACCAAGCTAGAGTTTACTGGTTCAGGCACCTCTGTGAATCATGGATTTTCATGTCAAAAACAGTGTGTGGGGGCAGAGCATTTAGCCCCAAGCTTGTTCCAAACTTTGTTCTTTTGGAGCCAGAACCACCAACCAGCCTGAACCATTGCCTGCCTTCACTTCAGATATCTGAGCATGGTTGGAAGGATCGAAGCACATTTCTGTTCCCCTGCCCTCCACTTTCTCCAGCTGGATAAGAAGTATAAGCAGCTGCCTTAGAGCAGTTCATACTGTTCAACTGGGTTAGAGGTAGGGAACACTTTTGGCTCATCAAGCCAAGGCTTTTTCTCCCTCCACCAACCCTTGCAGATCAGCTTTTCTCACCATTATTATGATCCTCTGTGACAGGCAGAAATTCATCAGCTTGCAAATGGACAGGAAAGAACAGTTCCCTGCAGTCTCAGGTTTTAATCCTAACTTTAAATCCTACCTGGTGTTATATATATATATTTAAGGAGAGAGATTGAAGAGGAGCATCAATATATATATATATATATATATATATATATATATATATATATATGCTCCTCTTCAATCTCTCTCCTTAAATTTCATCCTCTTCTTCCCCACTGTATATCGTTTTCCATGGGGGTTTTCTGTTCTGCCTTGAAAAAGAGATTGTTCAAATATTCATGTACCAAACCAGCGGCTTCCAATCAGTTGCTGCTTTGCCCTGGTCACTTGCAAAGCTATTATCTCTGACCCGTTCCTTCACCCTGAGTTTAATTCAACCATCTTGCATGTATTTAAAACCCTTTCTATTCCACCTCTCACGGAGATGATGACAAGGCAGTTCACAAAATCGAAGACTAATACTATAAAAGAAGGCAGCAAAGTAAAATATACAAATACAAGGTCCAGCAGGTTGCGGGGGTAGGGTGGGGTGCATATCTGGTATTAAAATATCCCAGGAATGCCTTTTAAAATTATTTGACCCTGCAGCTTTTTGTCAGGATATCTTACTGTGTTTTAATTTGTAATTTAATACCTAGAGTATCTGGGGTAACGCAGTCAGATGGATGGAATAATAATAATAATAATAATAATAATAATAATAATAATAATAATAAAAAATAATAAAATTAATAATTCCAGTTTGCCTTTTATCTCACAATGGTGGTTGCCTGGATGTGCAGTACTTAGGGCTGCACATTGAAAAACTGTATTGAACTGAACAGATGTATCCATGGAAGAGTATGCTAGATTTTCATTTTATAGATAACCTAAATTATGGAATACAGTTGGAAGTACTGTGGAAACACGGAATCCTTCTGCTCATGTTGCCAGCTAGTGAGCCTTCTTTCAGGAAAACTCCATTTAATTTCATACCCCCCCCCCGCCAAATATTGGTCTGTGTTCTGTGGCTGGTGATCATGTTCAGTCTTCAATGGACTGTTTTCTTACTCCATTCAGTTTTTGCTGAATGTTCTCACTGCTGCCCATCTGAGTAGGGGTGGGGAACTTTGGCCTCTCCAGGTCTCTCTATTTGGCCCTCGGGAGGCTCCCTGCTCACCCCTGTTCTCCCCAGGCCACACTCTTCATTACCTGTGATTTTGTTTGTCTAGAGCAGGGGTGTCCAACTTCCAAGAGACTGCGATCTACTCCCACTATAAATAAACTGGCAGTGATCTACCCATTGGATTGACCAGAGTTGTTGAGCTTTTTTTGGGGGAGGATCAGCCATAGTTGTTGATCGACCGGTAGATCGTGATCGACCTGTTGGACAGCCCTGGTCTAGAGTATGTAGGCCCCTCCAATCTCCCTATCTGGCCCTTGGAAATCGTCTCCAAGCCACTCCCCTCACCGGTGCTACTTTGAACCCTCCTTGAATGTTCCTGCCTGACTGCCATGTGTCCTTAAACTCTCATAATGCCTCTTGCTTGCCTGGCTAGAGGAGAGAAGGAGCATGCGTAGAAAGTAGCCTATTGTATTCATATTTGTTGCTCAGCCCACTTTTTCTTCAGGCCCCACCATCTTTGGCATGTGGCCTCTGAAAGGTTCCCAGAAGGGAATGTGGCCCTTGAGCTGAAAAAGGCTTTCTGCTCTTGTAGAAGGGCCATAGCTCAGCTGTAGAGCATCTGCTTTCCACCCAGATCCAATCCCCGTCATCTGCAGGTAGGAATTGGAAAAATTATTGTCCTCACACACCCGGAGAGCCATTTCCGGTCAGTGAAGCCAATCTTGAGCTAGATGGACCAATGGTCTGACTTAGTAGAAGGCAGCTCCTTCTGCTCATAACATGTCTGGAGAGATTTTGGAATGTAATGGGCTCCTCCTTCAGTGGCTGGCGAATAAGGAAGGCCCGGGAGTTCCCTGTCTTGCACTAAATGAGCTGTTTGATCTTCCGAGCAACGCTCTGAGCTCTCTTTGCTCCAGGTAGCTTCTGCCAAGAACTCTGCCGTAGTGATAATAATGTAGGGGAAAAGACGCTGGCAGGCCTAACAAGGATGTAGATTACCCTCCCTCCCTTCTCTTCTGAATATTGCGGTTTTTCTTCAGTGGTGCAAGAGAGAAGAGCAGGGTCCTCCCAGAGTCTAGTTTGGCTGAAAGGATTTATCGGGCTGAGAGCCAGCGTGAGGCCTGGCCATGGAAGCTGCTGTTGCAGAACTTTGTACCCTCTGATCTCAGGCTGCCATGGGGTGGTCCAGCCATTTGGAAGGCCAATTATCTCACTCCCACTGTGGTGGGAACTGTGTGTTAGTTACCTTTATGCCTCTCTTCTCTGGAGTGCAGTAAGTCATTCTTCTAGCAGATTTCCAGCATGCTGCTGCCCATGCAGTTAAAGGCACAGGTCATGGCTTGCGCTCTGGAACGAACACATGACATTCATCCTTCGGGTTTAATCGTTTTAAATGACAATGAAAAGCCTTGCAGTGCTTGTGGCTTTGGAAGGAGGTTTGAAGGCACCACATGAGAAAAAGAGCACCTGATTTGTATGTATGTTCCACTGCGGGGACACAAGTTTTTTTAAAACCTGGAAACACTTTATGGGGAAGGGATGTCTTGAAGAGGGCAAGTCTCCCATAGTCTGCACCAGCTCCTGATTATTTTCTGTGGTTGCTATTTGTAAATTATAAATTGCATTATAACTCATACACACACACAAAACGTATTTTTCGCTCTATAAGACGCACCAGACCATAAGATGCACCTAGTTTTTGGAGGAGGAAAAAAAAAGAAAAAAAATATTCTGAATCTCAGAAGACAGAACAGCAAGAGGAATCGCTGTGCAGTGAAAGCAGCAATCCCTCTTGCTGTTCTGGCTTCTGGGATAGCTGCACAGCCTGCATTTGCTCCATAAGACGCACACACATTTCCCCTTACTTTTTAGGAGGGAAAAAGTGAGTCTTATAAAGCAAAAAATACGGTATATATATATATATATATATATATATATATATATATGCTTTCGTAGATTTTCACGGGTACAGGAATGCAGGTTTTGGTGTCTTCGGGTGTCTTCCCGTGTAAGAGTCGGGGTGTCTGTGCGACGTTTCGACGAGGTCTCACTCGTCATCTTCAGGCTGGTGCTTTCGGCTTCTTGTTACTGGAACAGAGCCAGTTCCAGTAACAAGAAGCCGAAAGCACCAGCCTGAAGATGACGAGTGAGACCTCGTCGAAACGTCGCACAGACACCCCGACTCTTACACGGGAAGACACCCGAAGACACCAAAACCTGCATATATATATATATATATATATATATTTGCTTTCGTAGATTTTCACGGGTACAGGAATGCAGGTTTTGGTGTCTTCGGGTGTCTTCCCGTGTAAGAGTCGGGGTGTCTGTGCGACGTTTCGACGAGGTCTCACTCGTCATCTTCAGGCTGGTGCTTTCGGCTTCTTTTTACTGGAACAGAGCAGAATCTGGTGTTTGAGTTCCTATAAATACTGTTGAGGGGTGTGGTGTATAGCCTCCAACGTTCTGGGCAGAGAGGAAGTTCCTAGATTAGTGTGCCCAGCCACGTACATTGGACAAACAAACAGACGAATAAATGCACGTATCGCAGAACACAAGAATGCCGTCAAAAAAGAAGAAAAAACTTCCTCTCTTTTCCAACACATGAAAGAAACAGGACACAAAATTAATTTTGCAGATTCCAAATTGCTCTTTAACATGGAACATCACCACAAGAGAATAATCATGGAAGCCATCGAGATAGAGAAACACCCTCACAACATGAACAAGCGTGACGACACGTCCCGCCTGCCAGACATCTGGAAATTAGCCCTCCCCACAAAAACCGACACCAGAACCAGAGGCACACAGAACGCCGTCACCAATCAACCACACCAGACCCAAACCCAGACCCTCTCCACAGACATATTACAGACTCCATCCAGTAGCCAAACTATAGTGGCACCTCCGGATGCTGCACCCCCCTGCAATCCCTACACAGATCTGGCTGGCACAAGGCACAAAACCACAGCTCGCCCCTATACACGAAGCCAAGCCAGAGCACAACTAAATGCAGCACAGCCATCTTCTCAGAAAAACTCTTCACAAGCTCAAGAGGTCAAGACACAAAAGCTTTAGCAACTAATCTACACTTAATGACCCACCCAGTGATATTCAGAATATCACTCATGAAATCACTCAAGATATCCCTCAAGTAATTAAGGAACAAAAGAAGAAGAGGCACACTAATCTAGGAACTTCCTCTCTGCCCAGAACGTTGGAGGCTATACACCACACCCCTCAACAGTATTTATAGGAACTCAAACACCAGATTCTGCTCTGTTCCAGTAACAAGAAGCCGAAAGCACCAGCCTGAAGATGACGAGTGAGACCTCGTCGAAACGTCGCACAGACACCCCGACTCTTACACGGGAAGACACCCGAAGACACCAAAACCTGCATATATATATATATATATATATATATATATATATATATATATATATATATATATATGTATATGTATATATCTATATCTATATCTATATCTATATCTATATCTATATCTATATCTATATCTATATCTATATCTGTGTGGTCCATAGGGAGACACCCAAGCCACCATGTGTCTTACCCAATTTTTTCTGCTCCCATGCTTTTCAGTGTTGGGAGCACCATTGCAGTGAAGAGGAAGGTGCACAGGGAAGGTCACTAGGACTGCCTATACGCTGTAGATGTAAATCACATTCTCCCCCAAAGAATCCTGGGAACTGTAGTCTAAGGGTGCTGGGAATTGTAGCTCAGTGGGGGCAAGTTACAGTTCCCACTATTCTTTGTTTGGAGAGGCATGTTTTTTCAACGTGCTTTAAATGTATGGTGTGTATTCAGTCCCTGGGCTGGAAGGAGTGTTATTACAAAGGGGAGATTGGTGCCTTGAGAGGGGTCACTCTTCCCCGTGAGGGTGAATGAATGAGCCCAGGCAATTCCCACTGCTGGCTCCAATGCTCATTGGCATGTGGTCCCTGGGCAGTCAGAAAGATTGCCCTGCTTCACCCTGCAACACTTCTTTCCCTACCCCTTGTGCTTCCAAGGAGCTCCTTGTGGGTATATAGAGTTCTGCACCTTCTGCTGTTACCTGCAGAACAACCCTGTAATTTATGTCTTGAGTGAGAAGCCCAAGGCTGAGTGAGGATTCGCGCCTGGGTCTCCCCGATCCTAATCAGCTACTCCACATAGACAGCACCCCATCCTTTCGTTCTTTGCCAAGGGATAGCAGGATAAATCAAAGCAGCCCTCTGAAAATGTATACCCATTTTGCAGAAACCTGAGTTTTCTTAACTTTTGACGATTCTGTTATTTTGGAGGGAGAGGGGAAAAGGAGTAGAGCTCACAGCTTCCTGCTTATTTGGCAGCAAACGGAAAAAGAATCAGACCTTTGCAATGCCCATCAATCTCTTCCTGACACTTAACCGTCCGAAGAAAGACTTCTCACTTGTGATACACGCTTATCTCAAGGTACAAGTGAGAACTCGGAGGAGTGTCTCATTTTGGAACAAAGTAGGTAGTGGAGGAAATATCTTGTTGAAAACAGAGCTCGCTGCATAGTTCCAGGAAGAGGAAAAATTGATTTGAGGCTGTTCATATTTGCGGTTGTCGTTTCAGCCAGAACAGTAGTCTGTCCAGACTTTTGGTCCAGAGCATGTGTATAGAAGCATGAAATGATTTCCTACCCTTCCCCCATTGTGTCCTGCCCGTCCCCCTCTGGTAAAGTCAACAGCAGCATTGTATTATCCCAGCTATTGGTTCCAGGCAATGAAAACCTTTGCTTGAAAGGGCAGCAAATAGCTAAAAACTTGCCAGTTCAGTTTTGTGCTCTATTCTTTAACAAAGATGACCTGTCTCCATGGCCAGCTTCAACAGGGCAGCCACAGTGTTGGTGTTTTTTTTGGAGGAACACCAATCACCAATGAGGTGCATTGCAGAACACGCATGGTGAGAAAACTTTGCAAAGGATTTTGGGACCTCTCTTGAGAGGGGAAATTAAACTCTGCCTCCACCTTATTGACAGCGCTTGGGAAACAACCCATTCTTTAAGAATAAAAATATACTAGCCTCTCTCATCAGTGCACATTGTTATGCTGCTACTCTCTGGTCATGTTTGCACCATGCATTTGAAGCACTATGCCACCACTTCAAACCGTCTCCACAAAGAATTCTGGGAGCTGTAGTTTGTTAAGGGTGCTGACCTCTATTTCCCTTCCAGAGCTACAATTTCCAGAGTTCCCTTCAAAGAGGAATTACACCACTCTGGAAATTGTAGCTCTGTGAGGGGAATGGGAAGTCTCCTAAAAACAAACTACAGCTCCCAGAATTCTTTGGGGGAAGCCATGACTGTTTAAAGTGATATCTTAGTGCTTTAATTGTATGCTGTGAATGTGGCCATTGCCTGCCTGTGCCGTTGCTGAGGTTTGCCAGTGGCACAGACCAGGCTTTCCCCAGATGCCAAGGGTGGGGAACTTGTGGCCCTCCAGCCCTTGCTGGACTCAGAGGCTTCCCATCACCCCTGACAATTGACTGTCAGTTGTGCTGTTGGGACTGATGGGAGTTGGAGTCCAGGAGCCTCTACAGAACCACCAGTACCTCATCCCTGCTGTAAGCACACTGCAGCAGCTGACAATATATAGGTTCACGAGGGGTGCATGGCTTATTTATGTTTAAACAGTGTTGAGAAATGCTGGTGTCATGTATTGAGGTGACGAGGATGACTTTTGAAACGGTTGCAGTGCAGAAAAATTGCAGGTTTGCCCCTCTGAAACCCAGGCTTCTTTGTTTTGTTAACGTCAAACCACATTCCGCATATGTTGACTCCGCTCTTATCTCTGATTTTTATGTTCAGTTCTGCTTGTTTGGCTTTGTTGGTGTGTTGTGTGTGTGTTCAGCAGTTTCGGAGGGGAGGGGAAAAGGTGCTCTATGGCCGGCAAGAAGCTCAGCAGTCAAAGGTTTTTCTGGCGAGGCCCTGAGACTTACATAACCAGACCTATTGGCTGCTTTTGCACAGTGATTCTTGCAGACTTTGCTGTGCTCCTAGCTCATTTGGTGGTGGTGGGTCTCCACCCCCCCTACCCCACACTCTGTTTTTGGCCCCTTCCTTGAAAATTTAAATTCTGAAAGCAGTGTTTACTAAAGCTCAGCCCAATTATGTTGGGAGATGTTTCTCCACTACCCCCCCCCTTGAAAAAAATAATGAGCAATTGATGTGCAAAAGGCAGGAAGTGGTGGGGCTGGGAAAATATATTTGGGGTGGTGGGAGGGAGAATTTCGTTCCTTTTTTATATAAAAATTGGGCTGCTTTCAAACTCAGTGTGCTCAATTATTATCTTGGAAGAATTTCTCTCTCCATCCCCCAATGGCAGAAATGCCTCTCCTCTTCCAGACCCTAAGAAGAGAAAGGTGGACTAGTATGTTTAGGTCTTTAGCTTCTGGCACCTACCCTTTGGAATTCCTTTCTTTTAAATATTAGGCAGGCACCCTCTCTGTTGTCTTTTGGGTGTCTGCTGCAGACTTTCCTCTTCCAAAAAGTCTTTTAAGTGGAGATCTTTATCTCGGTCTGCATCTGTATTGGAATGGTGTTTTTTTATATAAAAAAAATGCTTTCAAACATTTGTATTGCTTTTATAAATGGAATGTCCCCCTTTCCTTTTATATGGAGGAAGGGTCTGCTTTTGTTGTTGTTACACTATGTTTGCAACAGTTTTATTTGTTATATGATCGTATATCTTGTTACTGTGAACACCGCCCCCTCCCTCGGACCTTGAGATAAAGGGTGGGTAAGAAATCAGCGGAAAAGTTGTCCAAATACTGTATAAACAGTAATTTCATAATTACTTGTATTTGTATTTCTAATAGTATAACCAAATCAGTAATTTTTTATATAACTGTAAAAACTACTCTGAAAATTTATTATTTCGAAAATGAAACCTTCATCTGGTTGTAAATATTAAGATTATACCAGCAAGAATGAGTCTTTCTGTTAAAAAATTATTTAAATTACGTCTTACCGACTAGTGATTTAAATCAAGTCTTACTCACTAGTGATTTAAATCGTGATTTAAATTGATAAATCAAATCTACCCTGCTTTAAACAGTCCACTTTCCTCTGAAGAATTCTGGGAGCTGTAGTTTGAGGGTGCTGAGAAGAATTAGGACACCCCTGCTCCCTCCCAGAGCTGCCATTCCCAGAGCAATGTTAACAATCAGTCCACAGGGAACTCCATAAATTGTAGCTCTTAAAGGGGAATAGCGGGTCTCTTAACAACTCTCGGCACTCTTAACAAACTACAGCTCCCAGAATGTTTTTGGGGGATGCCATGACCTCTAAAAAGGGATGCGGGTGGTGCTGTGGGTTAAACCACAGAGCCTAGGACTTGCTGATCAGAAGGTCGGCGGTTCGAATCCCTGCAACGGGGTGAGCTCCCATTGCTCGGTCCCAGCTCCTGCCAACCTAGCAGTTCGAAAACACATCATGTGCAAGTAGATAAATAGGTATCGCTCCGGCGGGAAGGTAAACGGCGTTTCCGTGCGCTGCTCTGGTTCGCCGGAAGCAGCTTAGTGATGCTGGCCCCATGACTCGGAAGCTGTACAGCAGCTCCCTCGGCCAATAAAGTGAGATAAGCGCCGCAACCCCAGAGTCAGCCACAACTGGACCTAACAGTCAGGGGTCCCTTTACCTTTTATGACCTCTAAAAATGGTACCATAGTGCTTTAAATGCTTGGTGTGAATATGCTGAATGCATAGAGAAGGTGCTGCCTTGCTGCTCCTGGTACAAGTCGCTTCTTAACCTGGCGATAGCTGCAGGCTCAGGTTGGTGACTCATAAAATAATAATCTAGCAATAGTTTCAGACAGCAGGTGAGGACATGTCTAGAATGGAACATTCCCACCCTGCCTCCCATTTGGGCCCATGCAAGCTGAGCATTTCCCCCTGTGAGGGTGACTGAGTTTGGGCAAAGATCTCAGTTAGGAATCCTCAGGGCACAAGCAGGCATTGCTACCAGGATCTGAAATAGGAGCTGGTTTGGCCAGTTCTCCCATGTATTTTCTGCCCCTATAAACCCTTTCTCTTCACAGTTTTTGTGACAGATGCAGCAGTTTGGGTAGCTTCAGTTTGGGGAGGGCAGGGGGGATATTGCCTGGGGTGAAGAAGAGAACTTGTTGACCTGGTTTCGATTGCTTTGGAGATTTTTTTGAAATGCTCTTTTCTTGATGATGATTTAAATTTGGTAAGCTTCTGTAATGCTGTAGTAATGAGGCAAAGATTGATCATGAGAGGAGGGCAAATGTGCTGTGACCAGCTTCTGACTCATTGCAGATCTCTTGCCAAGTGTGTTGTAACACCACATAGTCATAATATAGGATGTGAAAGGGGTACATACCATCCCCGGCCGCCCTTTGTGGGCCTGGAACAATTTGGGAGCTTGCTAGTGTATACGTTACGCTAGAAAGACTTGCTCACACAGCTTCAAAATACAGTCCTGGAGAATGGCGTCTTTTAAAATATAAATATATACTTCCGTCAACTATGCCAAAGTGTGTGTGTCTGCCTGCTGTTCTTTATTCACAGATCAGTGCTACACAGAACAAAAAAAAAAAAATTTCTTAATGGTGTTGGTGATCTTGAAACAGTTTGCTTGAAAGAAAGCCGCAAGCCTTTCCCATTTGTTTTCTGAATAGCTGGCCCCTCCGTGAAATGTCTTCCTTGGGGAATGGCTTTGGAGTCTCTTGAGTCTTTGAATGAGGCTGGACCACAGATCCCATCATCTGTGGCCATTGACCATCCTGGCTGAGGATTAAGGGAGTTGTAGTCCGACAGCATCTAGGGAAAGGCTGTGCCAAGGGGAGATCTTATGACCCACACTGCAGGAGACTTGTCTGCAGAAGCCCCATGGATGTTAACTGGAACTGTGTTGAGGGATCAGTGGGGAATTGTACCCTATGTGACTCTGTTGATGGTATGAGCAACTTGGATTTTCTGTTGGGGCCAGACTCCATATGATGGAGCAGACATGTTTGCTAGGCTGCTGCCTGTCCTAAACCAGGAAGTAGCTAACGTGTTGTCCTTCAGGTGTTGTGAATTTCAGCTCCCACCATGCCTGACCCTTGGCTATGCTGGCTGGGTGGGATGGATGGGAGTTTATGGGGTTTGGAGGGCACCATGTTGGTATCTCCTGGCTTAAACTACCTCATAGGGTGGCTGTCAGGCTCCACCCTTGGAGGACAAGGTGGGACAGAATGTAATAAACATTGAAGTCGTGTGTGTGTGTGTGTGTGTGTGTGTGTGTGAGAGAGAGAGAGAGAGAGAGAGAGAGAGAGAGATGTATTATTTTTCACTCCATAAGACGCACCTGACCGTAAGATGCACCTAGTTTTTAGAGGAGGAAAGGGGGAAAGCCCTGTTTTGGGGGGGATCAGCTCACAGTTGTGCAGCTTACTTTGCAAAGGGGAAAAATTCTGTTTTTATAGGGGCCAGGGCCGGAAAGGGAGCCAGTGACGGACCACACATTCGCTCCGTAAGACGCAGAGACATTTCCCCTTACTTTTTAGGAGGAAAAAAAGTGTGTCTTATGGAGCCAAAAATATGGTGTGTGTGTATATACACCGTATTTTTTGCACCATAACACTCACTTTTTTCCTCCTAAAAAGTAAGGGGAAATGTCTGTGCGTGTTATGGAGGGAATGCCTACGGGTGGCATGCCTACGGATTTTCCTCCTCTAAAAACTACGTGCGTGTTATGGTCGGGTGCATGTTATAGAGCGAAAAATACGGTGTGTGTGTGTGTGTGTGTGTGTGTGTGTGTATACACACACACACACACACACACAAACACACACACACAAGTTTTATATAAATGAGATAAATTAGACAAAAACAAACAAACAAACCACCTACAATGGGACGTTGTCAATGGGACTTTCAGGCAGGAAGATATGCACCCCTTAGCTCTTTATGCACTTGAATACTCACTATATATATATAGAAAGAAAGAGAGTACTGTGATTCAAGGTTGAACCATGTTTAACTTTCTGAACACAGGAAGATTAATTCATTTACTGTTTGGACACACCCATTCATTCGGAGTTCCTTGCTTTAGCATTGCATCTTTGCGGTTAAGGAATCGGGAATATTTTCATTTCTTTTTTTACTTCATAGGCTTACTATTTCCTCTCTTGGTGTAATTTTAAAGACCCGAACTTCAATAAATCTTTTGATGGTCTTCTCCCGCCCTTCCTCTCCATCTGCCTGGCCAGGGTGAAATATTTTGGTGGTTTCTGTAAAGGAAGCTTGATAAAGGAATTCTCAGTGAGAATAAGATCCTTTCTGGGCTGCCCCTGAAACAGGAGCCACAGTGCAGGAATTGTTCTCTGTAGATTGTATCAGACTTCAGCTCCCTTGGTTTTGCCAGAAGTAAATATTCCTGCGGAGGGCGAACACTTGGTGTGCCTGAAAGCCAACCCTTGTCAAGATGAAAAAACCGGTTTCCTCTTCTGTGGTCCTGTTACAAATTATTCAGAGGCGATCTCCCTTGTCCTGAGTTCTTCTGCAAGCAACTATAGAGTAAAATTTGAACAATACCTTATACATCAAAGGTTGCTTATTTTGGTAAGATGCACCTATGAAGGTGAAACATTTTAACCATGGTTGTCCCACGCCCTGGTTGAGCAAGAGCAAGTCTCCCATTTTTGAATGCTTAAACCATGTGAAATCACACTTTGTGGACAAGTCTGTTTAAACATGGTTAGGCATTACGTGAGCTCTGAACGTACAATGGTTAAGACAGGATGGTAACAAAAATAATTTAAGTTTTTCATTTTGAATGCAGCATTTTGCAGATACAAGAGTATCTGCAAAGGACATCGGAAATTAGTTCACACTTAATTATAAAGGCATCACATATATTAGATAAAGAATTAGAAATTTGCTTCAAATGGTTGTTTTTTTTGGCGTGGGGGAAGCCTTGTCTCTGCTTATGTGCTGTAACTTCAACCAGTACTGAATCAAAACAGTGGCCCGCCGCTTGGCACATAACGCCAATCTGTAGCCCTTTGTGTCTTCTCTGTTTCTGAAAGAAAGCACAGAAAAAGCCAATGGATTTGGTGTTGGCAACAGGATCCTGATGATCTTTCAGAATAATTGAAAGCCAAGCTTCTAGTCTTTATGATTGCAAGTACGGGCTTTAGAGAACTTTTCTCAACTGTGACAGGAGGTGTGTTCACCCCTACAAGTGATCTCAAAAGACCAATGTGGAATACAGGAAAAGGAAACAAATCCTGCTTTGGCGGTGTGTGTGTGTGTGTGTGTGTGTGTGTGTGTGTGTGTGTGTCCCGCTAAGCCTTTCAGCCTTTCATTGTTGAGGACCCTGACGATAATGGGGAGACAGCTCTGTATGTCCTTTTTGCTGGCCTGGCCTTTCACCCAACCTTGCTTGAAGCTCTTTGAGGATGGGGGGATGTGGTCCAGCATGATGGCTAAAAGAAAGGAGACACCAGCCTTGGCCCAATGTGCAGGGATGGAATATGTAGCGCAAAACATCTGGAGGGTGCTAGATTGGCGAAGGCTTGTATACAGTAGGTCTACTGTCTTGCTGGAGGGTGTCGGCCCCGTCCTATACAGCCTTGTGTGTGTGCTTTGGCTCAGATCCCACCCATTCCTTCCTGTTTGAAAAGCTTGGGCTCTTGACAGAAACAGTATCCTTGCTCCTCCCCCCCCCGCCTTGTGCCCAGCCAAATCCATATGGTGAAACCCTTGATTTAGGAGGGGCAATACGTGCTATTACATACAGGGCTCCTGTTCTCAATTGCACCTCTTGTTTTTCTTTCTGGTTTGGGTTTCTCCTGCCAACTTCCTCTCTGCGATGCACACTTTTCTCAGTTCATTTTAACTGGCGCCCGTGCGGGGATCTGAAATCCCTTCTTCGTTGCTCCAGTACAGAACAATATCAATAATAGAAACATTTCACCTAGAGGCAAGGAATGTGCTTCCTGGCACCCTATGCATAACCTTCTGTCTAAGGAATGCGTGTGTATGTGTGTCCCGGGCTGCCTAACACACCCAGAGAGAGTGTGTGTGTGTCTCTGTATTACACAGTCTAGAAATGCTAAGCTCATGAAGTCGCTCCAGAAGCTGCTGGACGTCATTTTCAGCAGTCATGACCAATGGTCCAGGGTGATGGAGGTCATAGTCCAGCCACATCTGGAGGACCACAGGTTCTCCAACTCCATCCTAAGCTTATAGCTCTGTGTTCTTAGGTGCACTCTTCTGGGGTTTGCATCTTCCTGAGCTGACCCATGGCTTTGCAGACTGGTCCCCATCCTAGTCCTTAGAAATCCATACTTACGCCATGAAGAGCTTAAGGTGATGTCAGCTGATGATTTTATTCCGGAAGGGATAACTTGTTGCCCCCTCCAAAGCGGGATGGCTTGGAGGTGTGTGCGGCTGGGTTTATGAGACTTCACCCCATCATAAGCGTACATGGCATTGTAGCGTTAATGTTATAGCTCACTCCCAAGTTTGATAGAAGTTACAACAACCCTTTTGAACGGCACAATAAACTTTACCTGCACAGATACTTCCCTGGAAAGAAACTTCCTTTTTTGGTGTTATCCCACCTTTCCTCCAAGGACTTCCAGGGTGGAATCCATGCTTCTCCCCTTCCACATTTTATCCTCTTAAACAGCCTTGAGAAGTAGATTAGGCTGAGAGACAGCATGGACTAGCCTAAAGTCACCCAATTAGCTTCCTGACTGAGTGGGGGATTGAATCCTGGCTTCCCAGGCCCTAGTCTAGCACTCAAACAACTACACCACACTGGATTAAACACCAAGGCAAAGCTTCAGTGTAACAAACAGATTGATTGCTATCTAAAAGTTGTTTTTTTAAAAAAAAAATCATTATCCGCATACTCAGTCTGACCCAACAGATAATTGGCTAAGTTTTGTTTTAACTTGGATAGAGAATCTGCCTTTGCTCCCTTTATAATCCGCCATTGCTGTGATTGGATAGGGTCTCTGGAGGGGATTTTTTAATGATTGATTGATTGGCTATAATTGCAATAGAACTGAAACGTGCTCCTGGCGAAATGCAGGGTTGCATATTAACAGACGGTTAATCCCCCAGTTAGCCGGTTAACAACAGGAAAGCAGATCGGGCTTTTGAGCTGGGTTAGCAAACCTGACAACCTGAGCTGTTGGTGATTTGGCACCTTACCTGTGGGTTGTGGCTCCTTCCAGGGAACACCTCCGGGGACTGTAACGTTTTGCATTATTAGCACTGTAGAGCTTACTTTTTGGGGAAGGGCCATAGCTTGGTGCTTAGACCATCTGCTCTGCATGCAAAATAGTGAGAGTCCACCTTGATGTCTTGGGAAATGTTGAATGGGGCTAATGCAGAGAAACTGATAAAGCGGGCTGATGTGTCGATGATAAATCCACTTCAAACATGCTTTGTGTCAGCAGAATGTTGCTGAATACACGTGCAATAAAACAGCAGTCTGGATGGAGTTCAGGGTTCCCTGGGTGCAATACGTCTGTGGCATGTACCTGCCCACACCCCACATGGGAGGAACAAAATCATGTTGCTTTCCCCCCATGCCGTTGCTCCAGTTCAGAGACAGCCAGTGTGGTGCTCTTTGGGTGTTACTGCACCCCAGTTACCTCCTGTTCCCATCAGCCCCAGTCAGCACGGCCAGTGGTCAGGGGAGCTGTGGTCCAGCCGCAGCCACAGGGCACCCCAATGACTACCATCTGCCAAGGCTATAATAAAAACTAGGTTGTGGGATATTGAATGCCAAGAACTAACAGTAGCAGCAGAGAAAACATGTTCCCCTCTTTATTTTCAACTTTCTTGGGCACATGAAACTAACCACAATTACCTTGGATTTCTGCTTAACCCTCAAGAAAGAAGGGCATTTTCTCTGGCCAGGTTTTATTCAAATCTATCAAACCTCCTTTGGGGAAGGTTCTCAGGCAGGGTGGAAGAAGAAAGAACTTGCCCAGGTGAAGACCACCTGGTGGAAACCCTTACACATATGGTTCTTAATTGTAAACTATATGCTGATCTCCGCCAGCAATTTCAACTCTGTACCCCCAAATGGAAACCAGAGTTGGAGGTCATACAGTTTCTATTACTGGGGAATGATCAGGAGCTCACCAAGTTAGTGGCTAAATAACTCTATTTGGTTTTTTGTCGTCGAAATACACTGCAGACTTCTGATCTCCCTGGAGACCTAGAGATGTGACAATAGACTGCTCTGCCTCCTTTCTTTTAGCAAATGTTTTGTGCCACTAGGGAAGTGGTAATTCTGTATTGATTTGTATGTTTGTATGTGATGCCAATAAAAGGTTTGATGATGATGACCTCCCATTCCCATCAGCCCCAGTCAGCACGACCAGTGGTCAGGTCAGGGGTGAATGGGAGCTGTGGTCCAGCTGCACCCACAGGGCACCTCATGGGCTACACCCAGTGGCATAGCGTGGGGGGTGCAGGGGGGGGCCGGCCGCACCGGGCGCAACATCTGGGGGTTAGGGTTAGGGGGCGCAAATCCACGGGTTAGGGAGTGCAAATCCATGGGTTAGGGGGCGCAAATTACTTGCCTTGCCCCGGGTGCTGACAACCCACGCTATGCCACTGGCTACACCTACAATTAACCACGATGGTTTCCTCCACTATTGGAGGCAGTACGCCTCTGAATTCCAGTGCTGGAGTACGCCCTTTGCTGTTGCACTCAAGTCCTGTATCCAGGCTTCCCAAGGGCACCTGGTTGTCTACGGTGAGAATGAGATGCAGGACTAGATGGGCCTCCTTTGGCCTGATCCAGCAGGGCTCTTTATAGGTTTATGAGAGAGGCGATACTGGCTTGGGGAGCCTGGCTGCCTTGCTTCCTGACTTGGGACAGGTGGCAGCTTGGGAAATTTAGGAGGAGGGGGCTTCAGCATCATATTTGCCTAATGGTAGAGCCGGCCCCACCTTCCTAATAAGGGGCTTCTGAGGGTGCTCTTGCCTGCCTGTTGCTTATAGTGTGCCTTTTTGCCTCCCCGTGGCGCTTGCTGTCTTAGGCCATCGATGCCAGGGAAGAGAATTATCCTCCTAAGAGAAAATGGCTGTTTAGTATGAAGCCCATATAAGCTTCACGATATCCGATTATGGGTTGCGCTGTGCCATATGGGTGCCATTTAGTGTACCTGCAAGATATTAAGCTTTTTAGTTGGCCTGCTCTTTGAGCGCCTAAGTGCATTATATCAATAAAATCTCGTTTAAAATCTGGCACAGAATGGCTTGAATCGGGGTTTTTCCTTGCTTCTCTGCACATGGCTTTCATTAGGTAGATAGAACATGCATTTGATGGAGCAGACAAAGGGATGTGTGTTCCTGTCTCTTGTCCTTTCCTTCTGGTATTTGGGGAGAGTAAATTGGACACCTGACTAAGTTTGAGGGCCCAGCTCATAAGGCAACTTCAGAACTTCATGAGATGAAAGTTCACCAAGAGAAATGCCGAGGTGGTATCAGAGGTGAACACCACCGTAAGGAACTTCTCCCTTTCCTAAAAAAACTCATCAGTTGCAAATTAACGTGACAGTGTGTTGCTCTGTAGTGCCCTTTTCTCAAAACTTCTGATCTGCTTCCTGTTATGTGCTGAAAGCAAAACTTTCCGCAGAGGAATGCAAGAACAGCAGAAGTCTGCATGCATCTTTTTACTTTTCCATGCTGCTGATGGGCTCAAGGGTTGATGTTACCTGTAGATGCTGTAATTTCCACATGCCCTGAATGGTACAGAAAGGAAGTGGTGACTGATGGCTTTTGTGAGGGTTGAAATGAGTCACTGCGTGTGAGTGCATTGGTGGGAGACTTTCACTCTCCAAACAACTAAAAAACATTGGGGGGTGGCAGCAGCAGCAGCAGCAGGGGGGTGGGAGGGAGCAGATGCTATTAATCTAGACTAGAGGTGGGGAACTTCAAATGTGGCCCTCCAGATCTCTGTCTGCTTCTCAGGACTCTTGCCAGGCCACACAGCCGTCACTGGTCTTGCTTCACATCTTCCTTGAGTGTTTTGCCTGGCTGGAAATGGGCCCTTGAACTTGGACAATCCCTGGTTGCTTGGATGGAAGATGCTCTGCCCAAGTTGGCTTCTGCTCCAGCACTGGCATGTGGCCCTGGGGTGATGCCCAGAAAATATTATGTGGCCCTATGTCTGGGAAAGAGTCCCCATCCCTGATAAAGGCCATCTCCAAGATTTTTTTTAGTAAAAGCCACATAATCCAACACAAGACCAACTGAAGTTAATGAACCTGACTAACATAAGCCTCTTAATTTCAGTCGGTCTATGAGTAGGATGCTTAACCTGATTTCTGCACTAGATTAGGCCTTGGTCCAGTATATCTGAAGGAGCGTCTCCACCCCCATCATTCTACCCAGACACTGAGGTCCAGCACCGAGGGCCTTCTGGCGGTTCCCTCACTGCGAGAAGCCAAGTTACAGGGAAACAGGCAGAGGGCCTTCTTGGTAGTGGCACCCTCCCTGTGGAACGCCCTTCCACCAGATGTCAAAGAGAACAACAACTACCAGACTTTTAGAAGACATCTGAAGGCAGCCCTGTTTAGGGAAGCTTTTAATGTTTGATGTATCACAGTATTTTAATATTCTTTTGGAAGCCGCCCAGAGTGGCTGGACAAGCCCAGCCAGATGAACGGGGTATAAATAATAAATTATTATTATTATTTATTAGAATATTTCTAAACTCATTTATTCAAAGTATTTTTATATTGGGTGGTGGGAAAGATTCTCAGAGCAGCTTGCAGATGTATCAGCAATAAAGATAGCTCCTGACCTTAGATATACAGTCAGAGGGTTGCATCCAGATAAGTTCTACTTGGAGTAAACCCATTGAAACGAAAAGACCTAGGTTAGTCACACCCATTAATTTCATTGCGTCCGCACTAGGTATGGCTAATGTTGGACACAACCCAAGGACCACAACACACAAGGAAAAGTGATTGGGAGGGGAAGGGGGGCGGGAAGCAAAAGCAAATGCTGGTTCTTGTTCCTAGTTGCAGAATTCCCAGAATGCAAACTATTGAAAGGCAGGAGGAGCTCAAAGTTGCTGGTCTCTCAGCTGAGCCAATGGAGAATCCCTGCTGCCTCATCTCGCCCTCTGATATTGCTTGATTCTGAATAGCCCCTTTCTGCCTCCCAGTTACGTTGCCAGAACCCCCGGCGCCTGCTAACCTGATTTCCGCCACTTCCCACTAATTGCTACGTGGTTACAAAAATTTTCTATTACAGGCATTGTTTTGTCGAGCTTCTAAATGTAGAATCCTCTTAATTGGGACACCATGTCAGGCTGAGTATTGTCCCCAGAAAACACATCTGGTGCCAAATATAAAAGGCCCTTTAAAGGGACATGATTATAGCAACAGCTTACTAAAAATAAGTCCCCTCGTTTCAAAATTTCTAGCAGGTGAAATGTTCAAAACACCTTGCATGAATTATTTTGGGGATGCTTACAGCTTAAAGTGGTACGATGCTGCTTTAAATGCATAGTGCAGATGCGGCCTCAGTGTTCGACCGAAATGCACCTTAACCCTCTTAGATTCTGTTCTGCTCTCTCTTGACAGCCCTCCAGGAAAGTATTATCTAAAGCAGGCGTAGGCAAACTCGAGCCCTCCAGATGTTTGGGACTACAGTTCCCATCATCCCTGACCACTGGTCCTGTTAGCTAGTGATGATGGGAATTGTAGTCCCAAACATCTGGAGGGCCGGAGTTTGCCTATGCTTGGTCTAAAGCCCAAGCTTAGGCTCTAGTCTAGCTGTGTAAACCTGGATCATTGATTTGCTTTTGGGTTTTTTCCCCCTGCAGGTGAAAGACCTGACCAAGTTCTTGGACCCCGCTGGGCTTGGAGTAATCAGC
Source organism: Podarcis vaucheri (assembly GCF_965113315.1). NCBI lineage: Eukaryota > Metazoa > Chordata > Lepidosauria > Squamata > Lacertidae > Podarcis > Podarcis vaucheri. The sequence continues at coordinate 37,117,028 of NC_138752.1, forward strand.
TTTGAAGACTTCTATCGAGGAATCTCAGCTATCAGGAACGGAGGTTGGTATTTCTTCTTACGCCCCGAGATTGGGAGGAAGGCAGCCCAAGCACTTCCTGAACCTTCCCAGCATCAAGGCATTTCCTGACATTGTTGATGTACCCCCTCCCCTCCCCCAGGGTATTTCATGCCTCTTCCTAGGGAGTAACACAGGGAGTAGGGAGGGAAGGCACTGTGCATCACTAAATTATGGAATCCGCTCCCACAAGAAGCAGTGGTGGCTGCCAATTTGGATGGCTAATCACCTCTGGTTAAAAGAAGGGTTTGGACAGCAGTACTGAGAAAAGGCTGTATCTGTCACTGAAGGGCTGCTGCCAGTCAGAGCAGACAGTAAAGGACTAGATGAACTGACTGGCCAGTGCTGTGTCACATGCGCCAACTTCCACTCTTGTTTCTGAGTGTTGACTTGACTACTTTTTGTCTCAAGCTAATTCCAGGTTCACGGCTCTAGCATTAATATACAAAGCCCTCAAGCACTGTTGGCAGCTCCCCTGGGTCTCAGAAGCCTGACTGGCCTCAACGAGAAGTTGGGACATTTCGTGTTGCTGCTCTCATGCTTTCAGAATGTAAAAGGAGCCTGCTGGATCAGGCCAGTGGCCCATCTAGACCAGCATCCTGTTCTCACAGGGGCCAACCAGATGCCTGTGCAGGAAACCCGCAAGCAGTGCCTGAGAACAAGGGGGCTCTCCCTTCCAGCGGTTTCCAGCAACTGGGATTCAGAGGTATACTGCCACTGACTGTGAAGGCGCAGAGCGCAGCCTCCATTATGACTAATAGCCATTCATAGCCTTATCCTGCACAAATCTGTCCAATCCTCTTTTAAAGCCATCCAGGTCGGTGGTCATCACTGCCTCCCATGGGAACAAGTGCCAGAGTTTTATCTATGAACGTATATGAAGAAGTCCTGAATTATCTGTCCTGAATTATCCAGTGTTCAGCTTCACTGAATTTCCATGAATTCTACTGTTATGAGGGATCAAATCTTTTCTCTATCCACTCCCTTCATTCATGCCGTGTATAATTTCATAAGCTTCTAGCATGTCGCCTCTTTCTTACTTTTTCTCCTCCAAGCTAGAAAGTCCCAAATGTTGCAACCTTCCCTCACGAGGGAATCTCTTCAACCCCTCGATCATTTTGGTAGGCCTGTTCTGAACCTTTTCCAACTCTACAATATCCTTTTTGAGGTGAATACTCTTTTCAGCAAGCATCTTTGCTGTTGACTTTCAGACATTACTTGAAGACCTTTTCATGCTGCGAGGCCTGTGCAGATGCTTAAACTTCTTTGATTAATCCATTTTAATGACTATTTTGTATTGTTCTCAGCGGCATTTTATGTTCTGTCAAACTTATGTGTCTTACAGGTCCTTAATATTTGAGTTGGCAGCGTATAAATACTTTCTATAAAGTAATAAAAGAGAAATACTCCCTTGCAATGCGTAGAGCGTCCGAAGGTTGCCGCTTAGGAAAGCACCACTCTGTCCTCTATGTATCTGTGGCCGGGAGGACTGAAAATTCTGTTCTGTGCTACAGAACCATGGGCACGTCAGAGGAAACACTAACATTGGAATCTTCGAAAATTGACATCGGAACAACCTCTGCTCAGTTCCAAACGCTTTAGGGGCAATTGTCCCAGGATAAAGCTGTCACTACAAATGTATGTTTAAAAGATACATATTGGGAGGGGGCAATGGAAGTCTTAAGAGTGTTTGCGCTGTGCTCTCTAGAACAGCTTTCTCGGAGACATGGCTTCAGGTTTCTTTCCATAATTCATTGCTTGCAGTATCATGGTGTTGCGCTAATTAGATAGAAGTAACAGCTAATAAAGCCCTTTAATTCAGGGCTCCCTTAACTATAAGTCTTTGGAGTTGCATAATTTTGGGCTTTCTTATAGTGACTGAATTTGAAGTATCCCTCAAACCCTGTTCTTTCTTTCTTCCTGTCGACAGCTAGAGACATTAAGAGATTCCAGAGCCTCTTGGTTTGAGAATAGTGGTAGTTTCTCCTGAGGTGTTGGTACTGGGACAGCAGGTGAAGGTGGCACCTCATCTGGAGTAACGTGCTGAACATAGGAATATACTTTATACTGATTCTCAGAGTATTGGTCTATCTAGCTCAGAATTGCCCACACTGTGTGGCAGTGGCTCTCCAGGGTATCAGACAGGGTCTTCTCCCAGCCCTACCTACAGATGCCAGTGATTGAACGTGGGCCTTCTGCATGCAAGGCGGATAGATGCTCTAGGACTGAGGATTCAAGCAAAAGAGCACCATCCCCTTCTGTGGTTTCCAGCAACTGGTATTCAGAAGCATTTGCCTTCCACTGCGGCAGCTGAGCATAGCCATGAAACCGAAACAGGGGAGAATCACAGTTCCTGGCAATTTGGCAGCCTTGAGGAGTGATGTGTTTCCTATGCCTACCCTGCACAAAGCCGTTCTTGGCTTCTTCCCCACAGCAATTCTTAAAGCTTCCACTGGTGAAGCAAGCAGGTTTTGCTGACTAATGTCACACCCGAAAGTACATGATGCAGTTGGCAACAAGCAAAATATCTTTTTTTATACCTAGCCTTTCTTGCTTAGTCTGCTGACACAAATGCTAACTTTCTTCCCACCCCCTTGTGATATATCTGCATTGCAGTTTACTTTTTCTCAGCTGAAGGGAAATTGGAAGTTGTTCGGTCACATGGATGGGTAGGGCCGGGGGAAACTCCCTACCTGGAAAATATATATATATATATATATATATATATATATATATATATATATATGCAGGTTTTGGTGTCTTCGGGTGTCTTCCCGAAGACACCAAAACCTGCATTCCTATACCCGTGAAAATCTACGAAAGCATATATATATATATATATATATATATATATATATATATACACACACACACACACACACACACACACACAATAATATCAGATCCAGATTGTTTAAGACTCTAAATTATAATCAAAACTTGTCTTTGGTTCAAATGTTGCTTCTGTGAACATGGGCAAAATCCAGTGGTGGTAGAGCCCAGAAATGATAGTCGGGCTGAACCACATCAGATTGCTGATGAGCGAACTGCTTTGTGCACAACCCCCCCTCCCCCTAAGAAAAGAAATTCTTTGTAAGTGGAAAGCTAGTAAAGGACCCCTGGATGGTTAAGTCCAGTCAAAGGCGACTATGGGGTTGTGACGCTCATCTCACTCCTTTTCACCCCTCAGCCTCCTCTCCTCTTCCCTCTCCTTAGGACAGCCTCTCTGGGCAGCCACTGCTGCTGCCCCTGGTCTCTGAGCTGCACCCCCCAATCCCAAGGAGAGGTGCCTCCTCACAGTGCCCCCCAGAGGCCTTGGAAACACCCCATCGCCAGCCCCAGAGGCACCATTTGCCTGGGGAGCATGTAGCCAGGGCTACTGATGCAGCAAACAGCCGTGCAAGCCTTTGGGAGGCAGTGAGGGCATCAGAGGAGGGAGGGAAAGAAAGAAAGAGGGACAGAGGCCATGTTGCCTGCGGCACCCCTGACCATCATTCAAGGCACCCCAGGGTGCCATGGCACACTGGTTGAAAACCACTGACTTACTATCATCAGCAAACTTGACTACCTCACTGCTCACTCCTAATTCTAGACCGTTTATGAGCCAGTTAAAAAGCACAGATTCCAATACCAATCCTTTGGGGAGGGGGGAACGACTCCTTTTTCTACTTCTCTCTATTCAGAGAACTGTCCATTTATTCTCACTCTTTGCTTCCTGTAACCTAACCAATTCCTGATCCACAAGAGGACTTCTCCTGTTATTTCTTGACCACTAAACTTACTCAGGAGTCTCTGGTGAAGTCCATAAGGACAACCCTAAGACTAAGGAGGAATAAGCTTGCAGGTTGTGCCACCCCTTGGACTGGTTGTAAGTAAGAAAGCGGGCAGGCTGAGACTGGGGTGACAGTGCCCTATTTGGACACTGCAATCTTCAAGCGACAAACGTGTGTGCGTATGTGCGAATTTTCCTTAAATTGGCTACGAAAGTAGACTCTCCTGCACATCTACTCAGATGGACTCCTCCCTCATTTTCACCAGTGATCTGGCAGTCTTCATAGCCTCCTCTTTCTCTACTAGCTTAGCAGCATCTGAGCAGATGATCCAATGCGTTGACCTACTTTTTCCGAGAGGAGAAGCGGCAAGGAAGTTTGTAACAGTGATGTCGGTTTGCCTTTGCTACTGCAAACTCAAAATGGGGATGGCAGGAAGCTACCCAGATGTGGAGCATTGAGGTCGTTGCGTTGACATCACAGCCTTGAGGCTCCAACCGAATGAAGGATTTGCAGGAAAATCTCTGGCCTTCTCGAAGCTTCTGCCTGTCTTCTTTTACACTCTGCTCTTCTGCTGTATTCACTAGGCAGTTCTAGCACCAAGCCATCAGCACAGGAAGAATGCTAGACTCAGTTATCCACTGTGGCATATCTTGATAACGATTTATCAGAATATCTAACATGTAGTGTTAGAAACTCAGATATATAATGTAATTGCCTAATGACACCTTAAACCTAGGTTACGATCGCCACAATAGAAGAACCCAGAATAAAACAAATTCAAGATTCAAGCGAAATATTTCAGATTCTTCTCTCAGGGACATTTTGCTTTCACCCTGTTTATTTACCTACTTAATTTATAGTGCTGCCCCCTAGCAGAAGTGTTCTAGGAAGCTAGTGTGGTGTAGTGGTTAGTGTGTTGGACCTAGGACCTGTGAGATCAGAGTTCAAATCCCCACTTAGTCATGAAGCTCATTGGGTGACCTTGGACCAGTCACAGTCTCTTAACCTACCCCACAGGGTCATTGTAGGGGTTTAACTGATGCAGCGGGAGAGCCATGTACTCGTTGGAGAAAAAGGTGGGATCTAAATGCAGTAAATAAGTTGTTCTGCTTATATGCTTAAGAAAGCTTGAGGAGCTAGCCAGATGGAGATGTCAGTCACCAGCCTGACATCCAGAGATTTCCAAATGGTCGCAATTGGACTCATACCAGTAGGAAAACGTGCCTGGCGCCTGGCTAATGTCTAACACTGGCCACATGCAGGTCAGCAGAATAGCTGGTGTATTCTCCCCCCCTCGTAATGTGGGCTGGATTCTGCTTCCACACCCTCAGCCCATTCTATCCTTCGTCCACACTTAGCAAAATGCATTATCAGTTCAAGGACATGCTTTAGTCGGGCACTAAAACTCAGGTGACCAAGCAGGGCCAGTGAGGGTCCTGGGGAGAGTTCTGAGGGCCAGATTGAGAGGTGGGGGCTGCATTTGGCCCCCAGGCCTGAGGCTTCCCACCCCTGATCTAAAGAATGGCAGTACAGTGGTACCTCAGGTTAAGGACTTAATTTGTTCCGGAGGTCCATTCTTAACCTGAAACTGTTCTTAACCTGAGGGAACACTTTAGCTAATGGGGCCTCCCGCTGCCGCCACGCGATTTCTGTTCTCATCCTGAAGCAAAGTTCTTAACCCGAGGTACTATTTCTGGGTTAGCGGAGTCTGTAACCTGAAGTGTCTGTAACCCGAGGTACCACTGAATGGTACATGTTGCTTTGGGTGCTTTTTATTTAACTTTCCTCCAAAAAAACTAGAAGCAGCCGGGTGACATTTTATTTTTCTTTCTTTCTATTTATTTATTTAGAGCATTTGTACCCCGCTCCTCGGCGAAAGAAACTCCCAGAGCGGTTTACGTACAATCAAAACGAGACTGTCCTTTCCCGTAGGGTAAAATCTAAAAGAACACAGTACACGAGGGACAAGGAGGGGAAGAGGAAAATCAAAACAGTTGTTCCTATAATGCCCAGCTGGCACAGCTGAGGGGGTGGAGGTGCCAGCAAAGCTGATGAAATGAGCCCTGCTCCCTGTCTCTCCCACAGAGGCAGTCTAGTGGAATGGCTGGCCCCAGGTGACCGTTGAGGGAAGAGGAGGCGGCCTGATGGAGCTGGCCTGTCACAGCAGAGCCCATGGAATCTCGCCCTTTCCCAACTCTGGTTGCTGGATCTTACAGAATGGCAACAATTGATGCAGAATTGGTGCAATGCTGTGACATCCCCAGGGCTTTGCTTCCCCAGTCTGGTCCTGTCTCCACAGTCCGTTGGCACAATAGCCTATCTTCCTGCCTCGGCTCTCGGAACTATTCTGCTCCAGACCCCCTGGTCTCGGCGGCGTGTCTCCCAGGCGCCACAAGGCCATAATGCTCTCCCAGCTGACTTAATGCTCCTGAAAGCTTCTATTGTTGTAGGTTGGGCCTATGTGAAGCAGGGGAAAAGCAAACATGGCTCCGGTCCTGATCAGCACATTGCCTTTTTGCTGCCCTTGCTCATTTCACAAATGTTGTCATATCCCATGCGCAAGCACCCATCTCACTCCAGCAACTCTTAGAGGAAAATGGATATTGGCTCCATTGTATTTCAGTGAGCAATGCCAAATGAGAGACTTGTGTCTGGTTAAAAGCTGAGGGATCTGATGACTGTGAGTCAGTGGTGCCCATTGGGACTGGTAGGGTGGAAGGCAGGGAGCCCAACAGTAGGGGGAGCCAGAGGCAACAACAAGCAAAGCCAATTACGGTACAGTGGTACCTCGTGTTACAGACGCTTCAGGTTGCAGACTCCGCTAACCCAGAAATAGTACCTCAGGTTAAGAACTTTGCTTCGGGATGAGAACAGAAATCGCGCGGCAGCAATGGGAGGCCCCAATAGCTAAAGTGTAACCTCAGGTTAAGAACAGTTTCAGGTTAAGAACGGACCTCCAGAATGAGTTAAGTTCTTAACCCGAGGTCCCACTGTAATTCTAGTTTTGTCCCCACACTCCTGATCAGTTCTGAAAGGGCAGAACCGAGGCCAAAGAGGAGGAAACTGACTATTAGGGCTGCGCTCAGCTGAGACTCAGGAGCAGGAGGGCAGCCAGGGCCAGGACTGGTTGTCAGCAAGAAGGCAAACATCTGGGGGTGCCGGCTGTGCCCATGTGGCTTTTGGGGATCTTCTTGGGACACGGCAGTCGGGATGGCAAATCCCAAATGCTCCATTGCTGTACCAGTGCTGTCTCTCTTTTTAGCTATTGTATTTTTGGGCGCACCAGCGCTACAAGGTCCCCATTGACCATGCCCGACAGCACGTGCGCCTGTAATGGGCAGATGGGGAGTCCTTTGTGGGTTTGTGTTGCTAATGAGCAGCGAGGGTTTGTGGGTTTTTTAACGCTCATTTGAACAGGGATTCAAAAGCTTTCATGTAGCCTATTGTGTTGGCGGGGACCGTTGAGTGAGGTCACCATAGCAACATCAACTGTATACAATGTGCCCATATGCTTTGGGTGGGGGGGCGGGCGGAGGGAAGACCTGCCCCAAAAGAGAGATGCAATAATGAGTTGGGTAGACGACTCCAAGCCATGTCGAGCTTGTCCTTTCTGTGCCGTTGGTCCTGGACCTGTGAAGAAGTTGGCGGGCAGCCAGCTCCCTGCTGTCTCTCTGTTGCAACTGCAGAACAACACTTTGATTGGGTGGGTGGGCTTGAGGGGTGGCCTGGCAGCCTTTCTGAGACCCTAATTCTAGAGATGATAATGAATATACAGAGGAGGGATGTTGGATTAAAAAAAAACCACTGATGTGGGAAAAGCTGGGTAGCGTGCATTTAAAGTACAGTGGTACCTCGGGTTACATACGCTTCAGGCTACAGACTCCGCTAACCCAAAGATAGTACCTCGGGTTAAGAACTTTGCTTCAGGATGAGAACAGAAATCGTGCTCCGGCAGTGCCCCATTAGCTAAAGTGGTGCTTCAGGTTAAGATCAGTTTCAGGTTAAGAACAGACCTCCGGAACGAATTAAGTACTTAACCAGAGGTACTACTGTAAAGCATTTGTACTGCCCAGGCTTACCCCAGGGAACTTTGGGAATTGTAGTATTTGCCGAGAGCGCCTTCTGCAAAACATCCCTAGCTGCATTCTGCTCCTCCCTCTCCCCCAGCTCCCAATTCCCCAACATCACCTAAGTTAAATAGGGAGAAGATATTATGTTGAAACTAGTTTAGATCTATAGCAGTGGTTTTCAACCAGTGTGCCGTGGCACCCTGGGGTGCCTTGAAGGATGGTCAGGGGTGCCTTGGGCAACACTGGCCTCCTCTTCTTTCCTTCCCTCCCTCATCTGATGCCCTCTCCTGTCTCTGCCTCCCAAAGGCTTGCACGGCCGTTTGCTGCAGCAGTAGCCCTGGCTACTTGCTCCCCAGGCGAATGATGCCTCTGGGGCTGGCCAGGGAGTGCTTCCTCTCCCCCTGTGGGGGCAGTGTGAGGGGGCAGTTCTCTTTGGGGCAGGGGGGGCAGCTCAGGTACCAGGGACGGCACCTGTGGCTGCTCAGAGGACTCCCAAGGAGAGGGGAGAGGAGAGGAAGCTGAGGGAACACTCCACAAGGGAGGGTGTTTGAAAAAGGGTGAGAGGCTGCCAGCTCTGCAAGAAAGGGAGCCTTGGAGTCAAAATGGTTGAAAACCTCTGATCTATAGTATAAATGCAGGGTTGAGGAACTTCAGGCTCCAGGGGCCTCTCTGTCTGTTTCTTGGGTCTTTCCCCAGGCCACACGCCCGTCTCTCTGGGCCCATGCTCTGCATTTGCCCTTCTTTTTATTTCTGGGTGTTTTTGCCTGGGTGGAATGTGTCCATGAATACTGACAATGTCTCTTGCTTTTCTGGATGGAGGACTGTGTGAAGAAACCAGCCCATTGGACAAAGGTGTAATTTGCATGAATTGCTCCACCCACTTTTGCCTCTGGCTCCGCCTGTCAATGGCGTGTGGCCCTCAGGAGGTCACCCAGAAGGGAATATGGCCCTCAGGATGGAAATGATTGCCCTATGGTGGGGCAAAGGAACAGTTCTCAGAGTGGTTTAACAATCAGTCCCTGTTCCCAAGTAAGTCTGGGAACTATGGCTCTGTGAGGGGAACCTGGGGGGTCACCTACAAACTTTCAGGACCTTTAACAAACTGCAGTTCCCAGAGCCCTAGGTAGCCCACACCTGTGCTACCTGAGCCTTTGAACAGGAGATACCTGAGATTGGGCCTGGCTTCTTCTCCATGCAAAGCACTGAACTTAACTATGTGCCTTTTTGTAATAGGTGCAACATCAATTTGGGATGATCATAGCGTGTGTTTTTTGTTGGTTTGTTTTAAAACCTTTTGTGAGAGTGTTCACAACATCCTTTAAGAAGTTACTGTCGTTCTCCAATTCTGTACCTACCTTTTTGGAATGAGGGAGATCAGGTGCTTTGCACAAACTCCAACCACTGCACCACACTGCCTCTCTAACCCAGTGTACCATCTAACGCAATATAAATCTGCTGCAGTAAGTTTAGGGAGTTTTTTACTGCAGCAAACTCTACACTGCACGGCATCATTATTTTATTGGATTTGCTGCAATAAATGAGAACTTGGCAGTTAATTTACCCCAGGACAAAAATAATAGTTTGCAAGCTGTGTTGTGGTTGGTAGATTTGGTTCATTTAGTTCCTGAGCATGTAAAGTTGTAAACTTTATTATGTGGTCAAGTGGGAGAAAGAGTTGTGGTAACAAGAGACCTGATTGTGTAAAAGAACCTTATGATCTCAAAGTCATTTTCTGCCTTTAAATGAGCAGACATCCTGACATGTATCTCTTGGCTATGCCAGTGGAGAGTTACTAATTAGGGTCTCGCAGTAGAGTAATATTCCAAACTGTAGCATACTCTGGGAATATGCTGCTCCTAACAACCAGACCTGAAGAACAAAATTATTATTTCATTTTAAAAATGCCCAATTCATTTCAAAAGGGGGTTGAGGAACTGCAACTCGCTCTATTTAAAATCACTTTTCTATCTGCAATATACAAAATGCTGCTCCACAACTCTGCAGACCCCCCTTAACACAATTAAAAAACAATGGGAGCACGACATAGGTTATGAGATAAACTACCTAATGGACTAGAATGTGGTCTAAACCATTCCCTTTAAATCCATTTCAGCCAAAAGAAGGGAAATCACTTTGAAACTTATCTTAAGATGGTATCTTACACCGAGGAAATTGGTGCTAATACATCCAGGAACCTTACCAAAATTCTGGAGAGGCTGCACCTCTACAAGCACGTACCTCCACATGTGGTGGGACTGTCCCCAACCCTTTTGGACAGCAATCCTACAAGAAATATGTAAAGTAACTAAGCAGGTATTGGAACCCACCCCAGAACTGACCCTATTGAATATTTTCCCAGACAGTAATGCTCACTCACAGTAGAAAGAGCTTATAACCCACCTACTCTCAGCAGCCAGAAACATCATAGCTGGACACTGGAGAGACCTGTCAGGAGTAAACATGGACTTTGGGCACCAAATTGTAATGGAAACAGCTTTAATAGAAAAGCTAACCGATAGATTGAAACTGACATGGGGACAAATAAAACGGAGAAACTGACTCGGGGACACCTTCACCCTGATATGTTGTTGTTGTTGTTTAGTCGTGTCTGACTCTTTGTGACCCCATGGACCAGAGCACGCCAGGCACTCCTGTCTTCCACGGCCTCCCGCAGTTTGGTCAAACTTATGTTAGTAGCTTCGAGAACACTGTGCAACCATCTTGTCCTCTGTCGTCCCCTTCTCCTTGTGCCCCCCATCTTTCCCAACATCAGGGTCTTTTCCAGGGAGTCTTCTCTTCTCATGAGGTGGCTAAAGTACTGGAGCCTCAGCTTCAGGATCTGTCCTTCCAGGAGCACTCAGGGCTGATTTCCTTCGGAATGGATAGGTTTGATCTTCGGCTCCCCTTTATTACACACACAGCTCAAAATGACAATAATGATAGCAGGGATCTACCAGCAGCATGCAGATCAGTATGGCTAACTTGACCCAAGAATCTATTCCTCCCTTCCACACATGTAAATGAATCTCATGGCGGTCAATCAAAGGCAAATAACCACGCCCCAGGCCCCCCTCCACCTTCTCTCACTGCCCATATAAACCAACAAATGTATAGAAAGAGAACCTACCCAAATGACGCCGACATAAAAGCCTCACCCATATACCAATTTGGGGAAATGAAAAAATAATGTGCAAATTTATCACTCGCCCTCTCCCCTCTCCTCTGGGTGCCATAATGACTTACATTGAATGTAACCAAAAGACTTTATAATCTGAACAAAAAAAGGTTGAGACATTGCATGTTCTTTTGTAGATGATGAAAATCTTTAATAAAAAGTATTTAAGATCGGTTTTCCAGGATGTAATGGCCTCCTCCTGGATGTGAGTTCAGAAGAGCAGAAATTTACAAAGCCTCGAAAGGGGAATTGTTGCAATCCAGACCGGCTGCAATGTGCAGAATCAGCAGCCGTAAAACCGCCATTTGAGAAGCACGGCTTGTGTGTTGAAACGATGAGCCAGCTATACTCCTTGCTGCTCAGGCTGCGCTAGTGGCTGAAGACGGGACCTAAGCTCGTTTCTCAGCATGAATTACGGTATTGCCCTTGGCAGCCGCAGACCCTGGTTTAAGAGATCTAATTTATCAGGCTGCCATGTGCTAGACTTCAGCTGTAGTGGACTGATCCTGATAGAATACCCTTTTCCGCTTTCATATTATAGGGGACAGTTTCGCAGTAAGGGAAGAGCGGAAGGACTGTAGCTCAGGGATGGGGGAACTCAGTTTCACTCCTTGACATCTTCAGGGTAGGGCTAGGAATGTCCCCTTGCCTGAAACCCTGGAGAACCGCTGCCAGTCAATGTAGGCCAGGTTTCCTCAGCCTTGGCCCTCCAGATGTTTTTGGCCTACAACTCCTGTGATCCCTAGCTAGCAGGACCAGTGGTCAGGGATGAGGGAAATTGTAGTCTCAAAACATCTGGAGGGCCGAGGTTGAGGAAGCCTGGTGTAGGCAATACAGTGGTACCTCGGGTTACAGACGCTTCAGGTTACGGACTCCGCTAACCCAGAAATAGTACCTCAGGTTAAGAACTTTACTTCGGGATGAGAACAGAAATAGCGCGGCAGTGGCGGTGGCAGAGTGAGGCCCCATTAGCTAAAGTGGTACCTCAGGTTAAGAACAGTTTCAGGTTAAGAATGGACCTCCAGAATGAATTAAGTTCGTAACCTGAGGTACCACTGTACTGAGATTGGGTCTGAGGAGGTGCAAGACAGCTTCCTATGTTTCTAACATAGCGAAGAGTAACTTTGTACTAATGTAAAAATGGTTTTTCCTCTAGGAACTTTTTTACTTGTGTTGCTTTTGTGGAGGAAAACTATTGCATGAACAAATTTGTAATCCCAGGGTAGGGAAGCACCAAGTATAGGTAGAAAAATGTTTTCATGGGGCTGGGGGAGATGGGAAGATTCTCAAGCAAAATACTGTTGACAGCTTTCCAGGTCGTGTAACCAGCATGACTAAACCGCTTCTGGAGCAATGGAACACCGTGACGAGTGCCAGAGCGCACGGAAACGCCATTTACCTATGTTTTTATCTGCCAGTGTCAGTGTGGTAGCAGCAAACTGATACATTCTCTATGCCCACTCTAATAGTAGATTATTAACATTTTTTATCCACCGTTATAACTATTTTCTTACCTTTTCAAAGTTAATTATATTTAACAAATGCATTTTCAGTTTCCTTTGACCACACTGTGAAATTTTGCCATTTTCTTATTTTTGACATAAAATTATAATTTTCTATAGTCTAATTTGAATTTGCATCCCCAAAACATCACCACACCACACTTCCAACTATGTTAGATTTCTGGGTCATATGTTAGATTTCTGGGTATGGTTAGATTTGACCACTAACTTGTTGCTTTTAACATATAGCCACAAGATTTTAAAACTTAAAGTTTGTTTCTTTAAACTTATCTGCAAATAATTTTTTTTTTTTTAAAGAGATTTTCCTGAGCTCAGCTTTTGGAATCTGACCAAAATCTTAAATGGCCTTTTTGACCTCCTCTTGGAACATGCATTGTAAATTCTGTATTTGTGTGCCTACGTTCATCAATATCTCTTGGATTTTGGTATCTTGAGAGTTGAAGGTGTCGGGGTGCCCTCCAGGTGTTTTTCACGACTAAGTTGAGGAATGCTGTGTTAAAGCAACATTTGTTCAAGAAGCAAAGCCCCTTTTCAGCTTCAGATGTGCCATGATTCTATATGTGTCTTTTTCTTTTAATATTTGGGACAATTTATATCTCTTGCTGGAATATTATTTTTGCATTGGCTCCAACAATACTCCTGAGTATGCCTAGTGTTTAATACAACTTTTTATGTACTTTCAATTAAATAAAATTTATTTTACTCCAGCGAGAAGCAAACAATATTTTCAAGCAATTATCTCATAATAGTGGGCATGCTGCCTCTCAGAGGGAGGCGATTCTGCTCCATCTCTGTATCAGCAGGGATTGAACATTGCAGCTCACCTCACCTAGAGATGCAACATGGTTTTCCCCACTGGAAGAGGAGATAAAGGCAAGGAGAGAGGCACAGCGAGCACCAGAGGAGCCTAGGGGGCAAGGTCCTTTCGTCCCCCCTAAAATAATTGAGGGGGCCCCCCCCTGAGTTGAAGGGAATTCCCATTCAAATGGTTTGTGTGTGCCACGTCATGTGATCAATTATGCAGGCTGGGTTTACCTGGAACCCCCCAATATTTTATTTAAGCGGGCACCCCTGGTGGGCACCCTCCTCTGTGGGTGGAAACTTTGGGCTTACAGAATGTCCTTTGCATTAATCTTCTGACGCTTCTCCTGCTGCTTGTGACTTCACTGGAGGAGTGTTCCAACCCCTGAATGTTGCTTTTTTAAATAAAAAAACTGCCTTTCCCTCCTGTAATAATATTTTGCTGTGTGTGTGTGTTTTCACCCCCTTTCAGCAGTTCCTGACAGCCAGCTCTGCACTATGGGATATGCCCATGATGAACCACCATCTGCCTGTCCTGATGAGTTTGATGACTTTGTCACATTTGAGGTGAGTGTCTGAACACAAAGCCTTTTGCGTGCCCCTAGTGAACTAAGGTCTGTGCAGGGTTTGAGTCTTTACAGCAGCCGTCTCCAGCCTTTTCAGGCCCAGAAGACTTAAATCCAAACATGGCCTTAAATCCAAACATGTATTTGGGGACTCCATTGCTTAATTCATCAATTTGTTACCCTAGTGGGAGTGCTGCTGAGGCGACCCACCTTAAACCAGGCCACATGGTCATGGGTCTCAGCTAGGGATGGGGGGAAATTCCATTCAGTTTAAACGCAAACTTGCCTTTTAGCCTTCAAAGTTTGCTCCTTTCCAAATTTTGCAATGCAGGTCTCCAGCCAAGTTATCTGTGCATGTGTTTGTGAAAATAACATTGTTGTGTTTTGTTTTTTGTTTTTTAAAAAATGCATTATATTACAGAAAATTGCTTTGCAAAAATGAAATGACCTAAAATGCTGATGGGTTGTCGTGAGGACTTTAAAAAAGAATTCACCAGCTGATGAGGAAATGTGGCATTCTTAATCTGTGAAGGCTTTCTTGGCAGCCTTGCAAGGTGGCAGTGCCATGCGCCACCATTTACGGGATCTCTCACACTCACCGCCCTCCACTCCTGCCACATTTATTTTCTTAAGAATGCTTGCTTTTGCAAAGAGGCATCCATCTGTGTGCAGGCCTGGATGGAGACCAGAATTGTATACCCACTGCTTGAAATTAGTTAGCATGGCCCATTTTGCTTTCCTTGATAAATGGGCAGGAATTGGTGGCCTTGATTTCTTGGTGTAGCATTTGTTTATTTCTCCTTCCTCTAGTCTGCAGGTTCAGGGGTGAGTATTGCAAGCATGTATTGCAAGGGACGCGGGTGGCGCTGTGGGTTAAACCACAGAGCCTAGGACTTGCCGATCAGAAGGTCGGCGGTTCAAATCCCCACAACGGGGTGAGCTCCCGTTGCTCGGTCCCTGCTCCTGCCAACCTAGCAGTTCGAAAGCACGTCAAAGTGCAAGTAGATAAATAGGTACCGCTCCGGCGGGAAGGTAAACGGAATTTCTGTGCGCTGCTCTGGTTCTCCAGAAGTGGTTTAGTCATGCTGGCCAGATGACCCAGAAGCTGTATGCCGGCTCCCTTGGCCAATAAAGCGAGATGAGCGCCACAACCCCAGAGTCGGTCACGACTGGACCTAATGGTCAGGGGTCCCTTTACCTTTACCTATTGCAAGCATGAAAGACTGGGGAAGTACAAATCTTTATTTGCCTCACTTTATCCAGTGTCAGGCCTTGTCTCCAACATGGATTTTCCCCACCTCTTCCTTTGGTTACGCATTAAGGAAGCTTTGCAGGAGGATTGAAATATATGGCTGTCGGCCTGTCTTGATGACATGAGTGCTCCGTTTCATGCTAGTCATTTGCCTGGGGCAGATCAGAGTGCAGGGATGTTGAAGCCTGTGGCTACTGGGTTGCTGCAAATTGTGAGCTTTCCACTCCATTCAAAAGAACAGTGTAACCGGCAAATGGGGGCGGGGGGGGGGGCAGCGTGACAACCACATTTTTTCAAGCCCAATTTATTTTCCTGAGGTCGTGCCCTTAGGCATTTAAAAACTGCATGCAGGTCATATGGCTCTACTCCCTGCCCCGCTTTCATCCCCGCTCAGATCTTGCCGCCTCTGCAAATACATCCCACGGTCAGGCAGAGTGACTGGCAGCTAAATCCATCTGGCTTTGTTTTCTCCTAATGACACTTGAGAAGGTTCAAACAGAGGTTCTCTCCTGTCCCTCAGACTCTCCAGTTACAAGATCAGAGCTTGGCTGGAAGCTGCTTCTGCCCAAAGACAATGTTGAAGTGAGGCCTAGTGGCAGTGATGCAACTTTAGTGTGGCCATTGCTCCTTGCGAGTTGGCAGTTGCCACAGGAGATGAGGCCCTTTCTTTTTATTCTCCCCCCCCTTTAATTTTTTTAAAATACATTTTTATTAATAACTGTTTAATAGTTCAGAATAATCCCCTTTTCATTTTGTTGACAGGACAAGGAGAGTGTAAAGTGAAATAATAATAAAAAAGAAATCAAAAACATCAGTCTGATGGTGCAGTCTTTCCGAAAGTATCCAAATTTAGGTCCACAATATTCATAGCAGCCAGAATGCTTACAGGAGATGCTTTTGTATTTAATTTCAAAACAATAAAACAGTGCCGATGTGCCACAAAAGAGTCTTATATTTTGTTCTTTTAGCCAGGCGTAGATCATTTGTTATCCCCCCCCCTCCCAAGCAAGTTGCCAAAACCATAAGAGAGCATGCATTTCTCATATTAAAGAATAAATGAAAATAAATAAACAAACCTTTTCCTGGTCTGTCTGTCTGTCTCTCTCTGTCTCTCTCTCTCTCTCTCTCTCTCTCTGAGTTGGCAACGCTGCCCTCTGCTGACCGACCAATATAATACACTTGGGTGATAATCTTAAAATGCATTCATAGAATTTTAGAGTTGGAAGAGACCCTGAGGATCATCTGGTTCAAAAACAGAATAGCAGCAACAACAAAAATCCCTTTATTTGTGGAACACAGTTGTAAGACGGGCATTCGAGGTGTGGTCAAAAACACAACTTGAACCAAGATCGGACGAAATGAGTGGTGGAGGAAATATGAGGAGTGGCGCAATTGTGCTGGACTGACTTGGGAAGAGACTGAAAGAGGCTGTATTGTATTATTGAGAGCTTGTATTAGATCATTGAAAGGGAAGGATTTTTGTATAATGAGTGGAAAGCACCCGAGTCCTGTGAACACCCTTCATGCAACCTGGCCTTTATGCTTGTGCACAAGTATACTTTATCTTTGCAAAGTGCTTAGAAGCCTCGCTGGCTGTTAAGCAGTATATAAATTAATACTAATGACAATGCTAGTGCTGGTTACTAGACCTGTGGTCTAGTAAGACCTTCTTGATTCTGAATTAAAATGAAGAAGACCCATAGCATAGTGGCAGAACACCTGCTTTTGTATGCAGGAGGGTTCCAGGTTCAATCCCCAGCTTCTACAGGGCAGGGAAATGCTTAGAAAGTCAGCCATTAAAAAAGGAGCCATTAAAGTACGTGGAACAGGATTAAAGTGTTCTAGAAGGAAACAGCAAAGACCAGCTATCCACTAGTGCCAAGTGCAGGCTCTCCGAGAGGAATGTGCCACACATTCAGACAGCCTATGAATCGAACGGTGTGTAAAGCGGTGGAACATCTGATGCAGAACTCTTCAGCATAAAAGCGAAACCATGGCCAGCCGTAGAGGATATGCTTCAGTAATCTGCTATACTTTTGGAAAGTGGTTTGTCTATCTGTCCGTTTGTCTGTCCACTGTGGGTTTGGACACCTCTTGAGATATTAGCACACACAGGTTCACCACGAGGTGGCAGTCTTCGTCGATGCTTGGGTGCTGGGCACCATTTTGAATCAAGATGGCTGGCCAGAAAGTGACTTTGCCTGATTTTTGGCACAGCAGGTCCTAACTCTGCTAATGTGAAGATACTGTCTCCCTATTTGGCAAGACTTTGGCTTGACTTCACGCAGTTTGGTATGACAGTTACAAACAAGGTTTCTTGAGATGCAGGAGGAGATTTTTGCCAATCTGTGAGTCCTGCATCACTGTGTATGTGTGTGTGTATCGAGCCCCAAAACTCATAAATCACATTACCAATTTAAAAAATCACTTTTTTTTTAGTTTCTTCAAATGCCCGGGCAGAACCAGACCCTTTCTGCTACCATAGTAGACACTACCATTCTTGACACTTTTCATCTACCATAGTGATTTTCTCTCTCATGATCTAGTCCAGCCACTGCACTGGATATATGGAGTCTTGGCTCGCCTGCCTGTCAGTCTTGATTTAGAGAAGCTCTGCTCATTCTGGGGCTGAAGGAGAGCCGCCTTCTAATCGCAACTTGTCTTTTGTTGCCTTTTGCCAATGATTACTTAAGGACTATGTTCCTGTGTGCTCAGTGATGTGAGGAATGTCAGGTGGCTGAAGTTGACTGAATCCCTTTATCTCCTTAAGCTTGGACATTGCTTCCTCTGGGGCACAGCGTACTTCTTGTGAAAACACTTTTTTGTGGGGGGAGGGAGAGAGGGAGCAAGAGAGAGAGCTCAACCATGCACATTAGTCATGTGCTTTTTCGAATCACGTGTGAAATCTGCAGTTGCACACAGCCCCATAATTCTTGGACCCACTGTAGCATCACCAATTACTTCTAGATAAACAAGCTTACGCCCTAGATATCTGGGTGGGGCTGTCCTTGATTAACCCCATCAAATATGGCAGTAATAGCCAACCAGATACCTCTGGGAGCTCTTCTGTGTCCCCAGCATCTGTTACTCTGAGGTAGAGTGACTCTAGATATGGTGGCTCAGCTTAGCAACCATGTCTAGCTTCGGGAGATAGCCCTATAAGAGCAGTGGCAAAGCTATTTTCAGCCAGAGGGCTGCATTTCCCTGAAAGGAACCTCCGGGGGGGGGGGCACATGGCAGTGGTGGGTGAGGCCAGAGACAAAAGTGGGTTGGGCCATGGATGCTAATTTTACCTCTGTACAGTAGGCTTGTTTCTGCACACCCACACCCACGGATCCCTCTATCCTCCATTCTAGGCACCACAATTTAAGGAGGTTATTGACAAGCTGGAAGGTGTGCAGACAAGGGCAAGCAAGGTAATAAAGGGTCTAGAAACCAAGCCTTATGAGGAACGGTTGAGGGAGCTGGGTATGTTTAGGCTGGAGAAGAGGAGATTGAGAAGAGATATGATAGCCATATTCAAATATCTTAAGGGCTGTTACATGGAAGGAGCAAGCTTGTTTTCTCCTGCTCTGGGGGATGAGACTCAAACCAGTGGCTTCAAGATACAGTGGTACCTCGGGTTACAGATGCTTCAGGTTACAGACTCTGCTAACCCAGAAATATTACCTCGGGTTAAGAACTTTGCTTCAGGTTGAGAACAAAAATCGTGCAGCAGCGGCGTGGCAGCAGCAGCAGGAGGCCCCAATAGCTAAAGTGGTGCTTCAGGTTAAGAACAGTTTCAGGTTAAGAACAGACCTCCAGAATGAATTAAGTTCTTAATCCCAGGTACCACTGAACAAGAAAGGAGGTTCCGAATAAACACCAGGAAGAACTTTCTGACAGTAAGAACAGTTGGACAGTGGAACAGACTCCCTCGAGAGGTGGTGGACTCTCCTTCCTTGGAGGTTTTTAAGCAGAGATTGGATGACCATCTATCATGCATGCTTGAGTTGAGATTCCTGCATTTCAGGGGGTTGGACTAGATGACTCCTGGGGTCCCTTCCCAACACTACAATTCTATGATCCAGGCAAGCAAGAAGCATTATCAGAGTTCAATTACAAAGTCTAGCCAGGCAAAAATACTCAAGGAGGGTGTGAAGTAAGGCTGGAGAGAGACCTGATGGGGAGCAGATGGAGAAGCCCCCAAGCCTGAGGTTCCCTGTTCTTGACCTGTATCATCTACAAATTGGCTTCCCATTATTTAAAGCCACCAGAGTCTTGTACATGGCCATCACCATCACTTCCTGCAGCAGTGAATCCCTCAGTTACACCCGATGGCATAGAAATCCTTCCATTTTTCTATCCCTAATCCCTTGGCAAGGGACGCGGCTGGCGCTGTGGGTTAAACCACAGAGCCTAGGACTTGCTGATCAGAAGATTGGCGGTTCGAATCCCTGCGACGGGGTGAGCTCCCGTTGCTCGGTCCCAGCTCCTGCCAACCTAGCAGTTCGAAAGCACATCAGAATGTAAGTAGATAAATAGGTACCGCTCCAGCGGGAAGGTAAACGGCGTTTCCGTGCTTCTCTGGTTTGCCAGAAGCGGCTTAGTCATGCTGGCCACATGAGCCGGAAGCTGTATGCCGGCTCCCTTGGCCAATAAAGCAAGATGAGCACCGCAACCCCAGAGTCGGCCACGACTGGATCTAATTGTCAGGGGTCCCCTTTACCTTTAATCCCTTGGCAATCGGTTTCTTTGGGTGACACCCCCCTCCTTTTCGTATAGGGAGAGAGAAATGTTCCTGAGCTAGAAAAGGGTGTGTTCCTTTGACACAAGTTTAAAACTTAGCTGTCTTTGTCCAAAGGTGGCTGAGGTCTGCATTTAGTTGCAAGAATTGAGCCTTCCCAGTGAAACACCGGCAGGGAAAAGGGGCTGGGCTGGGGGGGGGGATTAGCCTGTAGGCTGTTATCTGGGGAGTTCAAGAACAAAAGGAACTCTGTTGCGAGAGCTGAGGCCAGTTTGTTCAAACCAGCCCAGTTTGTACTTCCTGATCGCTTCTTGCCTCCTCCCCACCCCCAGCAGAAAGCCAGGAGGTGTGTGTGTGCTTCTAAGTAAGCGTATCCAGAGTTGGACTTTCGCTTTTCAGAGTAGGAACTTTGCCTGCCTTCAGGTAAAAGATTATCCCTCGGCTTTAAGAGGAAAGCGGTGCCAATCTGAGGTACTAACATGGTCCAGATTCCGGTCCTCTCTGGAATGCTCTAGCTCAGCCCCTCGGGTGGGTTTCGAGGCAGTTGAGCCTGTGTCGGGAGGGGTACTTGCCTGTCCATCTGTCCGCCCATAACACTTCGGCATCAGTAGGAAGCCATACCTAGTCAGCATTTTCCATGAGCCTGCTAAGACGTGGCATTCTCCACCTGTGAGTTTTGTATGTGTGTGTGTGTGTGTGCATGTTTTAAAAGAAGGGTGTACTTCTGTGTTGGTTTGTTCTCTCCCAGGATCGTTGAGCTCATCCAGGAAGGAAAAGGGTTTGGATCTATTGAGCAACAGAAAAACCGGTTCTGTGGGGAGGCTGGGGGAGCAGAGAGGTCAGCACCAGCAACCAATGTAAATCATTTCTTCGAATGGTTGCAGAATTAACGCACTGTGGATCCTGCGGAGTTTGGGAAATAGAGGGAGGTGCTTGCATAAAATATTCCGTTCAGCAATCAACCAAGGTGTTTTTTTAAAAAAATAATTTTTATTTGATTTTACAGGTATAGAGTTATAACAATGCAAAATGCATATCCATATTTAGAGATTACTCTGAATCTCTTAGACTTTTCACCTCCATGAATCCTATTACTGTATAAACCTTTTTAACTGCATATTATTTCATCATCCAAATTTTATGTGTCTCCAGTTTATCCATAGAATCTTCTACATTACAAGTGTTATTGCAAGCCTGCTAATGTTTTCATCTGCTTACAGTGGTCTCTCAAGTAAATTATAATTTCCCCCCATTCTTTATTGAAGTTTTGGTCAGCAGTAGTTTGCACCTTACAGCTCTACAGTCCTCAGAAGTTTGAGGTGGCAGCGGCCAGGGAGAGGCCATTCTCTGTGGCCTCCCCTAAGCTGAGGGAGCCCCTCCTGGCATCCGGCACTTTCATTATGTTGTTTTTGTTGTGTACCTCTTACCTATGACATCTGATCTCTCTCCTTACCTATATAGGACCCACCGTATTCTCTTGGCTGTAGTTTTGTTTTCACTGCATTTAATACTGTCATTTTTTAATTGGTGTACCCCACCCCGGAAACTCACGGTGAAGGTGTGCATATGAAATCTCATCCTTCGTTTGATTACTCTGCAAGCATTACGTGCAGACGTTTCCAGTATCCATAAGAAAGTTGCTTTTTTATATATGCTTCCCCCACTCTTTCCCTTGCTACCACCAATCCTTTGGCTGTTCCTCCCAGAGACTCTGGGGTCCTTTTCCATTAGGGATGGAGATCTTTTCAGAGCTAGTGGTAATGATGTTCCCTGAAGGCAATTCCACGTGCTGTTAAGGTTGGGGTGTGTATGGAAAGAATAGGCTTATAGGGAACATCGGAAGCTGCCTTATACTGAGCCAACCTACTGGTTCATCTAGCTCAGTATTGTCAACACTGGCTGGCAGTGGCTTCATGAGGTTTCAGGCGGTGGACAGTCCCAGCCCTACCTGGGGATGGTGGGGATTGAACCTGGGACCTTCTGCATCTATAACAGCTGCTCTAGCACTGAGCTACAAACACATGTTTAAGCATCTGTATGTGCCTTGCAGGATAGCCACCCCCGGTCTACACACTGACCTGCAGCTGTTTAAGGTTTCAGGCATGGATCTCTCTTAGCCCCACCTAGAGATGCCAGAGATTGAACCTGCATGAAGAACAGGTGCTCTTAGACTAAGATGGGGCTCTACAGTACTTTAGGATGTGTGAGCAAACATAACAGGCCAGGGTACCGGACCTGATCTATTGCATTGAATCATAGAATCATAGAATCATAGAGTTGGAAGAGACCACAAGGGCCATCGAGTCCAACCCCCTGCCAAGCAGGAAACACCATCAGAGCACTCCTGACATATGGTTGTCAAGCCTCTGCTTAAAGACCTCCAAAGTAGGAGACTCCACCACACTCCTTGGCAGCAAATTCCACTGTCGAACAGCTCTTACTGTCAGGAAGTTCTTCCTAATGTTTAGGTGGAATCTTCTTTCTTGTAGTTTGGATCCATTGCTCCGTGTCTGCTTCTCTGGAGCAGCAGAAAACAACCTCTCTCCCTCCTCCATGTGACATCCCTTTATATATTTGAACATGGCTATCACATCACCCCTTAACCTCCTCTTCTCCAGGCTAAACATGCCCAGCTCCCCCAGCCGTTCCTCATAAGGCATCGTTTCCAGGCCTTTGACCATTTTGGTTGCCCTCCTCTGGACACGTTCCAGTTTGTCAGTGTCCTTCTTGAACTGTGGTGCCCAGAACTGGACACAGTACTCCAGGTGAGGTCTGACCAGAGCAGAATACAGTGGGACTATTACTTCCCTTGATCTAGATGCTATACTCCTATTGATGCAGCCCAGAATTGCATTAGCTTTTTTAGCTGCCGCGTCACACTGTTGGCTCATGTCAAGTTTGTGGTCAACCAAGACTCCTAGATCCTTTTCACATGTACTGCTCTCAAGCCAGGTGTCCCCCATCTTGTATTTGTGCCTCTCATTTTTTTTGCCCAAGTGCAATACTTTACATTTCTCCCTGTTAAAATTCATCTTGTTTGTTTTTGCCCAGTTCTCTAATCTGTCAAGGTCGTTTTGAAGTGTGATCCTGTGGTGTAACCTGTGGTGTAACTGGGGCAGGAATCCTTGATAGCTGCTCTTAAGCTTGTCCACAATGCGATAAAAAATACGTTCAGTGATTGTGAATATAACTTTTTGTAACTACAGTGTGGTGTTGTTTGTTTCCTCGCAACCTATGGTGAAGATTCAGGTAGGTAGCCAGCAGTGTTGGTCTGACGCAGTCGAAATAAATAAAAAAATAAGAAAATGGTCCAGTTGCACCTTAAAGACCAACTAAGTTTGTTCTGGGTATAAGCTTTCATGTGCATGCACACTTCTTCAGATTCCTTTTCTTATCAACATCACAAAGAAACTTGCACAGGTACAGGTAGCTGAAGAAGTGTGCATGCACATGAAAGCTTATACCCAGAACAAACTTAGTTGGTCTCTCGGGTGCTACTGGACAATTTTCTTTAATGTTTTCACCATAGGTTGAAATAATAATAAAAAAAGACTGGCTGACAGAAGGGGCGAAAAACCTCTGCTATAATGTTAGCAGGTTGTTTTTGCTGAGAATGCAAGAGTTACTACTGTATTTGATATTACCATAAACGCAAAGTGTACAGACTTGGACTGAGCCTTTATCTTATTTTTTACTGTTTATATGTGTTTTTGTTTTCAAGACTCCGTTTGCCACTTCTTTCTCCCCCCTCCCTTTCAAATTGAGTATTTGTTCAACGTTGCATGGGCAGTTCACAGAAAAGATTTATCTGTAGAATGTGCTGAGGTCAGGCCTGCTGGTAACACAAAAAACAAACTTCCTTAGCCGAGGAATCTGCAAAGGTCTTTCAGCAGCTGCCCTGGAAACCAGCTGCCCTTCCTGAGGCTGTAAAATGGGGGCGAGGTGCAGGCGGGGAAGTGGATTCCCCCCCCCAAAGGTGACAGTTTAACTTTTTTTTTTGCTCTTGCTGCAGCAGCAGCAGTTTTTTTTTTGGAGGCTTTGCTTTTTGGTAAATGGATATCTAGGTTAGGAATGTGAGCCTGTCTCCCTGGCATCTTGGCTGGGGTTTAATATTTAATTGGAGGGAAGGAAACAGAAATGACCAGGCAAGGCTATATCTGCTGTTGCTCCAAAGCAGTGGCTGAAACTTAGAACTCTCTCTACTTTGCCTATTGAGGAGTGGAAGCCGCTCAGTGGTGCAATGCACACAAACATTGGTGTACAGTGGTACCCCGCAAGACGAATGCCTTGCAAGACGGAAAACCCGCAAGACGAAAGGGTTTTCTGTTTTGGAGGCGCTTCGCAAGACGAATTTCCCTATGGGCTTGCTTCGCAAGACGAAAGCCCATAGGGAAATCTCCGGGGACCTGTTTTAAATTGCTGGCGGTCGGGAGCAAAGACTTTCGCCCAATGCCGGCCTTCAGAAGAGGTCCTGGACCTCTTCTGAAGGCCGGCGGGGGGCAAAAGTCTTTGCTCCCCCCCCGCCTGCCTTCCCGGGACAGCGGAGACTTCTCCACTGCCCCGGGCGATCTTAAAATGCTGGCGGGCGGGAGCGAAGCGTTCGCTCCCGCCCGCCAGCATTTTAAAATCTCCCCGGGACAGCAGAGACTTCGCTCCCGCCCGCCAGCATTTTAAAATCGCCCTGGGATAGCAGGGGCTTTTAAAATGCTGGCGGTCGGCAGCAAAGCCCTCCTGTCCCCGGAGCTTGCGGGGCGGGAGGTGGGAAGAAGGGCTTTTCTTCCCACCGCCAGCCTTCAGAACAGCCTTCTGAAGGCTGGGGGTGGGAAGAAAAGCCCTTGTCCCCCCCCCAGCCTTCAGAAGAGGTCGGGGGACAGACTGTCCCCGGACCTGGTCTGAAGGCGGTTTCCCTAGGAACGCATTAATTGATTTTCAATGCATTCCTATGGGAAACCGTGCTTCGCAAGACGAAAAACTCGCAAGGAGAAAAAACTTGCGGAACGAATTAATTTCGTCTTGCGAGGCACCACTGTATACCTGCGACTTTAAACCAGCTTTTGCCAACCTGGTGCCCTCTAGATATTTGGACTACAACTCCCACCAACCTCAGCCACTTAGTTCCCCTTTTTCTGCGCCATGGAGGGGACCAAGAAACAGTCACCCATGCCTTCATCAAATGAAAGCTGAGCTACTGCGTTCCTCCCTCTGTGGAGCTGCCCTTGAATGTGGGGTTGCAAACGGATGAATGTATTGATTAGAGCAGGCATCCCCAACCTTCAGCCCTCCAAATGTTTTGGACTACAGTTCCCATCACCCCTGACCACTGGTCCTGTTAGCTAGGGATCGTAGTTGTAGTAGGCTGAGGGCCGCAGGTTGGGGATGCCTGGATTAGAGTATTGAACTGGAACTGGGGAAACCTACCTCAGCCTTCTGATTTGGGGCTAGTATCTCGGCCCTCCAGATGTTTTGAGACTACAATTCCCATCATCCCTGACCACTGGTCCTGCTAGCTGGGGATCGTGGGAGTTGTAAGCCAAGAACATCTGGAGGGCTGAGGTTGAGGAAGCCTGGAACCTGTCCTATCCCTCAGGGTGGTCATGAGGGAAAAACAGAGAGAACCTTTACCGTAAGTTCTGTGAAAGAAAGGGTTGATATAAGACTAACATCTAAAAAAACCAGGAGCATTGACAAGAGCTATCGGTTTTGAACTGGCTTTGCGGGGGGACGGGGGCTGTGGTTAAGCAAGCCTGGCAGAGGGTTTCAGTTCTTTAAAAAATTAGTTTAATGTTACTGTGTTAAGGGGACTGTGATCAGTTTTCACACTTCAGCTCAAGGCTTCAGGATCATATGCTGAAAATCTGGAGAGAAATACAATTCTGGAGTGATCCTCTGTTTACCTGTCTCATGTGTGCCTTTGGCATTTAAGCAAGTGACATGAAAGCTTGCAAAATCTTGCTGCTAAGCACATGGTGTCTCCTTTGCTAACCTTTCTCGATACAGAACTTTGCAGTGTTTTTGAAAAAGCTCCTCTGAACTTGATATGGGTGTGTATTTATTTGTTTTCCCCTGGTGTGCAAATTTAAGTCAAGAGTCAAGATGACCTTCAGGAGTAATTTGCCTGCTTTTGCATTCTCTTTGGAGTAGAAGGGAATAAGCGGTATTCTCCCAGAGATTATTCTGACGTCTGTTCACCAGAAATAACTGCCTTAAAAAAAAAAGGTGTTGTAACACAAATGGATATGTGTAACCTGGATTTCTTGGTTGCTTGTTGAAAGGGTCTGTCCTTAATGGCTCGAAAAACAATATACTCTGAAGGCTTTTGTTTTTATTTACTAGAGCGTTGTACCCAACGTTGCTCAGGAATTGTAAGAAACAATAAAAGCAGTGGAGTTTTGAAATGTTGGTGATCTTGATTAAAATGGGCATCTAGTTGTATCCAAACATAGATGAAAACCTGCTCTTTGATCTCAGGACCCATTGTGCAGAAATTTGGATAAGATGTCTTAAGAGGTGTCCAGCTACACAGTGAACAAACAGCCTTCCAAAATATATAGTGGATTTAGTTCATGTCTATCCACCTGTCCTTCTGCTGTGGGATTCAAGGCACTGTTACATTGGGGGTTCCCAGGCTGTGTCTCCCAGGCACTGACCAGATCAGATCTACTTAGCCTGAGTAGATTAGCCACATCACATGTCTTCTGGATCCTGCCCTGGGACCATTCCTAATGGCAGGACACAGATCGCAAATATTGTAGTTACCTGCTTCATTTATCTGGTTTAAGTCTGAATCCAGCCTCGTGGTTTGTTTTGATCCAAACAAACCATGTGTGGTAAGCCAAGAACAAACCTTGGTCACACCTCGTGGTTTGTTCATAGTGGAATGTAGACAAATGGTAGGGCTGGCTATAGATACGTCTGTTTACGTTTGTGCTTTAAATGGGAGAAGAAATATTCTGTGACTCTGAAAACCCAAGGCCTTGTACTGTTACTGATGTTACAAGCCTGGTTGGCAGTGGTGCTTAGTGACCAAGTTCTGAGAAGAGAGGGAGATAGGTGATTGCTTTGAGAATGTTAGGTGGGGCCTGGATCAGGTCAATGCATTCTGATTGGTCTGGATGGTGGCATAACCTGATTGGCTGGGGGTTCTTGTCAGTTGGGATTTAACTGTCAGTTGGGAGAAAGATAGTTGAGGAGTTAGAGGGAAAGGAAGGTCTGATTCTCAGCTGGCCCCCACCTGCCTGTAGTCTTACATACAACCAGCCCAAGGGGTGGCCCTGCTTGTCACCTTCCTCCTTAGTCTGAGGGTTGCCCTTGTAGAATTCAGCAAGGAGAAAGAGGATGGGAACAAAACTAGAACTAGTTGGCTCTGCCTGTCTATGCCTCTGGCTCCCCCTACTGTTGGGCTCCCTGCCTTCCACCCTACCAGTCCCAACAGGCGCCACCCATCACTTACATTAAGCCAAACAATGGCTTTGCTCCCGGTAGTTGGGAAGGAGCGCAGTGGCCAAAATTTTCTCCCTGTTCACCAGTGCACTTCCTCTTTCATGCTAAGCCATAGTTGGGCTTTGTGTTGTGTGCAGATGAGGCCATTGTAATCAGAGAGTTCATGAAGAAGTATACAACAGAAAGAGTGCATGTGTACCTTCAGTGAAGGAGGTATGTTAATACTCTCCTTCTCAAAATGGCCTACTCCATTCAGTACTTCACCCCTCTCTTTTCGTTCCTGCTCCAGGAACATAGGAAGCTGCCCAATACTGAGTCAGATCATTGGTCTGTTTAGCTCAGTATTGACAACACTGACTGGCAGCGGTTCTCCAGAGCTTCGGCAGGAGCCTCTCCCTACCCCACATGGAGACGGCAGGGATTGAACCTGGAGCCTTCTGCATTCAAAGCAGTTGTTCTACCACTGAGAGAGAGCCCTTCCTCCAGAAAATGCTTTCTGCTGAAATAAAACATAGATGTGATTTGGAGTTGTCATGAGATCTCTCTCTCTCTCTCTCTCTCTCTCTCTCTCTCTCTCTCTCTGTTCTTACGTTGCTTTTTCTCCTCTTCTCTGCAACAGGCAAATGAAGTGACAGACAGTGCGTACATGGGCTCAGAGAGCACCTATAGCGAGTGTGAGACTTTCACGGACGAAGACACCAGCACCCTGGTGCATCACGAGATGCATGATGAAGTAGAAACGGATAGCGCGATCGATTCCACTGTGCACTCGGAGTTCACGGACCCCATCGAGGAGCCTGAGAACGGGTAGGTGCTTTTATCTTGGTGATGGGTAGGACAGCAGGAGCCTCTCCGGGAACTTAAAGCAGAGATTTGGAAGCTTAGTTTCTTGGCAGACCAGCCTTAGGAAGCACAAAACAAAGGGGTAAGTGGCCATTTCTCCCCTCCACAAAATGTAAGGGCTGCATTCATGCATCACAATAAGCCATAAAACCACAGTTTACTGTGTGAGAGCCAATCACACCTGTTTCTCCTCTCTCTCTACCAATGCTAGGAAGAAACAGCCCGCTATCCTTGGCTTCGCGGTTGTGTCCGTTGCACTGATTGTGGTTGGGTTTGCTCCAAACCAGCTGCAGTGCTAAAACCTATGTTTATTCTTAGCTAAATGATCATAAAAACCTTTTAAAACTTTCAGCCACAGTGATGTGTGTGAGTTCTGCATCTGGCACGGAGAGCCAGGACAATGTTTTACCATGGCATGTGAACTGGGCCAAGGGGGGAGCCTTGCTGGATCTGATCAGCAGCCCATCAAGCTAAGCAATCTGTTTCCCGCAGTGGCTAACCAGAAGCCGGCCGTTGTCTCCCGGCGTTGCTTCTTAGCATCTGATATTCAGGGCACACCCGATTCTGGAGGCAGCACAGCCATTGTAACTTGTTGGTAGCCATTAATAGCCTTATCCTCCCTGGATGTGTCTAATCCCCTTTCTAAAGCTATCTAAGCCATTTGCCATCATCACACCTTCATGGCAACCAGTTCCCATGCATTTATATCTGCTGCGTGAAGAAGTACTTTCGTTATTCTGTCTGTTTTTGCCATTGGTCGTGGACCCACAGGTGGTTGCAGGCTGATAGGCTTCTCATCCCTGGTTTACGGAATTTGCATTTATTTCATTTAAACATTTGTATCAGGTGTCTTTTCTAGATCAGCTCTGTCCAAGGTGGCAAACGGAAAACGAACCATAAAAATAAAGTAATCTAATAATAGCACTTTAAAATTTAAAAAGAAAAAAGGCACTATGTTGAGATACAATTCAGGCAGTATAAAAACAGTTTTGAGAGCCACAACAGAGAAGTAGCGTGAACAATTATAACACATTCTTAAATGTGGCAACTGAGGAAGTTCTGTCTGGTAGAGGCTGTCCTTGAGCAGGCCTTGCCTCATGTCCCCACCAATCTAACTACTAGGACCTAGGAGAGCAGGGTTCAAATCTCCACTCAGCCATGAAGCTCATTCGGTGACCTTGGGCCAGTCACCATCTTTGAGACTAACCGACCTTACAGAGTTGCTGTGAGGATGAAAAGGGGAGGAGGAGATACATATACATTGTCCCAAGATCCTTGGAAGATAAAGGTGGTATATAAATGCAATAAGTAAGCAAGTAAGTAAATTTTAAGGGCAGGCCAACTGCGCATGGCCTCAGGCAATGGTCTTAAAGCACAGGCAAAAATGAGGCCTGTGGGTTTCTGGAAGAAATTGCCCTTTTTTCCTGGGGAACGAAGTGTTAAGACTAAAGGACTAGAAAGGTGAATGGGGGCTCAAACTGGCAACTAGCTGTGTTGCATAGGAGCCAGCTCCTAGGGGCCAAGGGGTCTTCAGACCCCTCAGTAAAATATTTAAGGAAGCAGGGCCCCACAAAGTTGATGGGCATTGATATTCAAATGGTGTGTGTGCACCATGTCCTGTGATTGATTATGAGGGGCGAGGCTTACCTCCCCCAGTATTTTATTCAAGTTGGCACCCCTGCTTTGTTGACCTGCAAGGTTTGTCTTGTGCAGAGCAAAGTTGAAGTTTTGGGGAAGTGCATGCTAATTTCCACCCCTAACGTTGTGGATATTTTGTGTGTTTTTGAAAAGGCAATCATACAGTCATGCTGGTACCCCCCCTTTTTTTTTAACTTGACCTGTTCAATGAAAGAAAAAAGTGCATTCATATATCCACCTGCCACCTTCTCTCAAAAGTGTCCAGAGTGTGATCCAACCTGATCATAGCAATCATTTGTCCTGATAAGGCTTGTACAGGGGGGAACCATCTTGGTGAAGTCAGACCACTGGCCTACTTGGGCCCGGAATGTCTACGCTGTCAGGAATTGTACCGATGATTTCCTACAAAGTCTGCACCCTACCACCAAGCTACAAGCCCTGGGTGGGGTTTTGGCTGGCGGTGATTCTCCAGGTTCTCTGGCAGGAGCTGTCTGAGTCTGTGACTTAACTATAGCCCTGTCCGACTAGTTCCCTGCTGGGCACAAGCCACCATATGTATCCATGAGAAGGGAGGACTCTTCAGGTTTTCCATTTTGGGTATCAGGGTGTTGTTGTTGTTTAAGTTGACTTGGGACTTAAGATGTGCCTTTGCACTAGTTTAGGGTTAGGCAAAGCTTCTTTTCCCCACCCCCCAAAAAACCCTGTTCACTTTCTACTTGGAGCACCTGAAGGAGGACTTCCCATATGCCCACAAGGAGCTGGAGAAGGTTCTGATTGTGACCCGGGGCTGAAAGAGTGTTTTTGCTGCTGGAGGCCCTGCAGATTAAGAGGGGGAACTGGGATTAGCCTCCTGCCGCTTTCTTTGCTGAAATGAGCTGGGCTCAGTGGTTGCTAACCCTCAGTCCGTAATCAGCTTCTGAGCTGCGAGGCCACCAAGGGCCCTTTTTTTCCCTGGAGAGAATTAGCAAGCATGCCAGCTTGCGTTCGCCCTGCCCGGCCTCCTGGGAGTATGGCTCAGTGCATTGGACTCTCCTGCCTGTAGGTACAAATGCCTTTCTTTGGAGGCGGGTGGGTGGGATATTTGTCTTTTTAAAAGTGGAGTTGCTGTGTTTGACCAGGATAGTGGCAGTTCTGTGTGTGTAGCTTTGGAGTGGCTTCTTTACAAGCACTGGAGACGCAAGGTCAAGCGGCCAGCAAATTAACATCAACGCTGCTTTTTACAAAGCATGGTGGAAAATGCCATTCCTGCAAGTCTTATAAAGAGTTATGTGCGGGATTAATTGATGTGCTAGGGTGGAAAAGAAGTTGAAGCTAAAAGTTGAGTGCCGGGGGGGGGCAGCGTCATATGCTCCTGGGTAGGCATTGTATTGCTCAGCCAAGAATGCTATGTCCTAGGAGGAGGGTTTTTTGATCCCTGACACATACATACATACATACATACATACATACATACAATGACCCTGGACATCCTCCATTTGCTGCAAGAAGCCAGTGGTATGAGGACTAGAAGGAAAAAGAATGGGTGGTGATTTTTCGTTTATTATTATTATTATTGCCATCATCAATCATTACAGGAACAGATTCCTTTGAAGCCTTTCATTTCCATATTTTGCATTCCAGTGCTTAACAAAGCAAGTCCATCTCCTGACCAGATGGCTCTTCCAGTCTGCCTTCTCTCCCTTGGATGGAGCGGCACAGTTTATCCATTTCTGCCAGCTCCAGACGTTTTAATAACCATTCCCATTCAGCTGAAATTGGTTGACATTTCCATTTTCCAGCCCACACTTATTTTTGCTGCCATCCTCATGATCCTAACTGATCTATGGGAATGTTGCTCTCAGTCAAAATGGCAGGAATGATTATTATGATGGCTTCTCACGAGAGCCCAGGGCAATTGTCAGTGCAGCAGCATACAATAATAATAGACAATTTTTAATAATAGTGTGCCTTAATTCTTTAGAGCTGCCTTGGAATGTGCCCCCCCCCCACACTTTTTAGTGTCGACAAACTAAATTGTTATTTTTTAAACAACAACTCAAAACTTGATGGACGCTCTGTGCCATCTATTTCTAATTTGCTAGTGGTCATTCCTAGAGTATGACTATATATATACACCTGTTGATAAAAATGCTCCCCTTTCTATGTTACAAACTATAGTTCATCCAGATGGGCACTTTCTTATTTTGTTGACAAGGATCTGAAATATGACATTGGATATAGAAAATATATATGGTCGAAATTTGTACTCTCCTAGAATGTGTTCCCTGAATATTTGAGCTGTTTGACTGATAGGACATATGAACAGAAGCAGAAATTGGGCCTTTTGCATAACTGGCCTTGCCTTGATCTTGACATGGATTTGCCTCCCATAAGATTGGCTTGACCACTTCTCTCTCACTCTTCCTCTCCCTCCCTCCCTCACTGGGGCTTACTAGATTTTAATATCTACTTTCCTCCAATATTTCCTTCCTGCACTGGGGTCTTGATCCCCTCTTTCTTATTTCTGTTTTGCTGGTGGTCAGAAGATCTTCTCCTTGTTGATGTCCAGAGATTTGACTCCCATCTTGCCGCCTTCTGCTCATGCACTTCCCTTGTTTTTAGTGCGTTAGGGATCTTTACCAAAATAGGGACACATTCCTCTCCCTTTCCAGAAGCTTACTTACCATGGCCAGTATTTTCGAGCCATCAAAAATGCCTAGCTGAACAGGAATGTTTCAAAATTTCTTCTGAAAGTCAGTAATGAGGGAGGGCACTCCACAGATGGGGAACCACCACTGAAAGGGCCCTGTCACAGGTGAACACCAGCTGAGCAGCAACTGGAAATGACACCACCAACAGAGTGGTACCACTGCTGCCAGAGGAGAGGTCACTAGTTCCTTGTGTAGTGTATTTATTTTTACTTTCTTCCTCAAATATCAAAATTAAACCCAAGTTGTGAGCCCAGTTTAGAGGACCGATTTTACTGATTTCTTTTGAAGATTGCTTCCCAGAATTTTGTAATCTTTTCATAACACTAGCATGCAATTACACACACAGACCCCACAGATACACACAAACCTTAAAACACAATGGAGCAAATCCCAAAAGTAACATAATTGTATATTATCCTTGGGCAATGCTTGTAGCTTTTTCATCATGTGTACTTTGTTTGGAGTACTTCAAACCTGAATCTCTGCATTGCCTTTGCTTTTGGGAATTTTTCATCAGCAGTGAGGAACACAGCCTCACTCCTCCTCCTGTTTCCTGAATGATAGCACGACTGTTCCGTCTGTTAACACAAAAAGCACACACACTTTTGCATCCCTAGAATTGCTGATAACTCTGGGTTTCCTGTTTTTGAATTAAGGAAGGACCAGTGTCACGAATTCTCATCCACATAGAGGTGCAGGGGTTTGGTGCTTTTGGTTTAAGCCACTTCTTACTCTGATTTAGAAATTATATTTGAAGAGCCTTTCCAAGCCTTTAAAGTTCTTCAGTCCTGAAAG
Source organism: Podarcis vaucheri (assembly GCF_965113315.1). Lineage (NCBI taxonomy): Eukaryota > Metazoa > Chordata > Lepidosauria > Squamata > Lacertidae > Podarcis > Podarcis vaucheri. The sequence continues at coordinate 37,150,377 of NC_138752.1, forward strand.
ACCTGCAGCTCACCTACAGATTCAACCTCATTTACCTTGCAAAGTGGGTGGCCCTTAGGCCCCCTTTTCCAGTCAGGGAAGTGAGGCTGCAGGGCCACGTCCCAAGACCTGTCTAGTGACAACTCAGCTAGTTTAAAATGGCAAACGAGGACTCGCATCTGTGACTCTGTCCACTAGGCTATGCACCCATGTATGAATGGCGTTCTTTTTGTTACGGAATGCTGGTATCTGTGAAATAAGCCTGGCGTCTGTGCCTTTGACAAGTTACACTGCTTAAAAGCATGTTCCTGGGCCCTTAATAGGATTATGCAGTCCTAAATGCCGCAACACTTTAATATGTGGGTTGGCTGTGCAGCTGAAAATATTTTACCGTTGATTCAGCCGCCTCTTAGATTGGTTGCCTGCCATACAGCCACTGCCTTATTGTATGCACGTTCTACAAAGGACATAAGTTTTGCTTGGCCCAGCTATATTTGCGTTGTGCTTGGGCATTCACAGCACCTTCTGCAACGCTGGGTCTGCACAGATTTGCAGCCTTGGGTGTATGCATGCAAGCTCTGTCATGTGTCATGTGCCTTGGCCTTGAGTGGTGTACTCCAGGACAGAGCAGTGATTGGTTTGGTCACCAAACTAAAACAAGGAAGAGGGGAGGATTGCATCCAATGTAAGAGCCCTGCTGCATCAGGCCAAAGGTCCATTGAATCCAGCACCTGGTTCCCACAATAGCCAGCCAGGAACCATTCTGCCATCTGCAGAAGACTGCCATGCAGGCCCCTGGCTCTCTCATTTCGCACTCTGCTGGCTGAGGCTGATGGTACTATGAGTCCAATGCAGCTGGAAGGCACCAAGTTCATAAAAGCTCCCTTGTAGCTTGCAGCAATCACTGCTGCTCCTGTTAACCAAGTCAGCCCAAAATATTTATCTACTAGCAGCCCCATACGTGGCATTGCTCAGGCATTGCTAAGAAAGCATAAAATCAACACAGTTGCTTTGATCAGTTCAGTCTGCCGCCTTGATTCAAAATGATGTGCAACTGTATCCAAACACTGACAGAAACCTGTTCTTTGATCTTGGGGGTCATCATGCAAAATTTGATTATGATATCTTAAAAGGTGCTGAAATGCGTAGTGAATGAATGAACTAACAACTTTCCAAAATATATAAAAGGTAAAGGGACCCCTGACCATTAGGTCCAGTCGCTGACAACTCTGGGGTTGCGGCGTTCATCTCGCTTTATTGGCCGAGGGAGCCGGCGTACAGCTTCCGGGTCACGTGGCCAGCATGACTAAGCCGCTTCTTGCGAACCAGAGCGGTACCTATTTATCTACTTGCACTTTGACGTGCTTTCGAACTGCTAGGTTGGCAGGAGCAGGGACCGAGCAACGGGAGCTCACCCCGTCGCAGGGATTCAAACCACTGACCTTCTGATCGGCAAGTCCTAGGCTCTGTGGTTTAACCCACAGCGCCACCCGCATCCCTTCCAAAATATATAGTAGATAACTAAATTTGGATCCTGAATGCCATTGTGGTGAAGCCACATGATAAGTGTAGTAATACATAAATGATTACATAACGATTGATAAATGTCATAAATAATAATATTGTGGATCTGTGGCAGCAGAAAAATGCAGGCAGCAGTCTTGAGCCTGACTCCATCAATGCTGCTCTCTGCAGGGGTATGGCCATCATTTGTTGGAAGCGGTGGGTGTGGTGAACGCCTTGGTACTTTCTCTTGAGATACTGACTTCCCTTTCTACCAACAGATCTCACCCTCATGACCTGCCTTTGACCTCGGACATTAACAATCACTCCATCGTCACCGTAATCAGCGGGGAGGAGCACTTTGAGGACTACGGGGAAGGGAATGAGGTGGATCTCTTCTCAGACAGCTTGTGCAACGGAGAAAGTGGCTTCAGTAGTTCATCCTTCCTCTCTCCCAGGTAAGATGGCCAGAACCTGTGTCTCATGTTGATGCATTTTGAACGTTTCTCAGCTGGCTGGTGCCTGTCTCTTAAGCTTCTTCCGTAGTCTGTCTTCAGCACCACCACCGCTGGTTGCTGTGTCGAAAGTAACTGTTGCATATAACTCTGGTTGTATGTCTTTGAGTCAGCCGCTAAACCAACCTTTCTCAATATGGTGCCCTCAATAAAGTTGGATTAAAATTCCCATCAGCCCTAGCCAACATGCTATGCTAGTTGAAGCTGATGGGAGTTGTAGTCCAGCAATATCTGGAGGGCACAGGTTGGCAAAGGCTGCAGTAAACATTGGCCCGGAGGGAAATCTGTTAGAACTGTGCGGTTAGCAGTATTGGTGAACAGTCATGAGATTGCTCCAGCACACGGCTTCCAGTTTTGCTCTGCTTTAATGGAGGCAGGCCCCACGACAGCAGGAGATCGTTGGTGAAGGAAAAACAAAGATGATTGAGGGTAATTATCCTTGCAACCCCCCCCCCCCAGGACGGGAGGAATGGGCTTCACTCGCAGTTCATCTTGGAATCTGGCTCTCACTCCGGCAAGGAAAGTACATCGCCTGTCGAAAACCCTCCAACGCCGCCATTAAGAAGCAGAGGTTCTCCTGTTAGCATTTAATTGGACTAAAGTACAGGTGCATGCTAGAAGAGATGAGATCACAAATTCCAGAGCAAACCCAACTGCAAGGACTTTAAAGTTTGAACTTGAGATAAGACTTCATTTGGTGTAAAAGATGGGGGGAGGGGAGCCTACAGTTTCTTTATTTAAAGTTTTCTTCTCTACATTTATGATTCGGCAACCCTCCTCTGAATATTAGTTCAAATTATATTTGTACAAGCAAGGATGGAAGAAATTGGATTATAAATATGGAATATAACATCAAACAAAACTGTGTGTGTAAAAAAAGCAAAAAGGGAGGGAAGCTCTATTTTGCAAAAGGTTTATGATGGAAACTTAGAGCTGAATCTTCCCCATTCTTTATTGTTTACAAAGTGTATTGAATAACGCTAAGAGGACTTGGGATTTAATTTAGTTGGAAATATAATTGCTCATATATCTTCAGTTGGAAGGAAGGATGAAAGGAGTCTGTGAACTGCCAAGGAACTGATAAGGTTTTTAGTGAGTCATCTACAGCTTGACAGATCACTCTTCTTCCCAGGCTGAGAGGAAAAATGGTGACAACAGGTTATTTATTGGGACAGAGTGACTTTTGCAGTTGTTGTTAAAGTTGCAAAACAATGAATCAGGGGCAGAGTGAGGGAGAAATTTCTGGAACAACGATGGGATATCAGCTTCTTCCAAGGCATGATGGATAACAACAACAACCGGGGGGGGGGGAGACATAACATCTTACGAGGACAGGAAGAAACACCATGGACAGAATAATTGCCACACACAGGAAGACAAGGATATAGCTTGAGTTTTATAAATCATTTAATGTGTCAACACGAATAGAATTTATTAATACTGCAGTTGTTGTATAAGGGATTATTATTATGACCGGAATGTAATTGAAATTAATAACATTTTGGAACGAAGAAATAATGCAAATAATCAATCCATTAAAGCATGCAGGGGGCTACTTCATCTAAATTATATAATTTGGTATTTGAACAATTGGTATTAATAATTGTATCATAAATTGTATTGCTATTATGGGGCGATTATTTGACTGTAATTGAAGACTAATAAGAATTTTTTTGCTCCCGCACACCCATCCTGATCACAGCTCCACAAGCACATGGGTGTACTTTCAACAGCGGCACACTAACATATCAAACGTGGGTCAAGTGGAGGATGGGAAGGTCTGGTTGTTCCAGCACGTTCCCAGCACTGCCTGGTTGCGCTGTCTCCACATTCTCAGCACTCCCCACCCAGCTGGGGGTAGCTTGGCTATTGGGTACTTCCACCAAACAGGTTTTTGCTGGTATTGAGTTGGCTTGTTTACCAACCTGATACTCTGAAGCCGTCAGGGCACACCTTGCCACAGTTTTCTCCCCTCTGTGTGCTGAATGTGCAGGGGAATAGCTGTGAGCGAACAACACACAGGCTGCAGGAAGAAAATGACTGTGCTACATAGCAAGCTGCACCATCCCAAGTTAAATCATTGGTCCATCTGGTTCAATCTTGTCCATACTTACTGGCTCTGCAGGATTTCGGAGAGAGCTCTTTCCCCGTTCTATCTGGAGTTTTAAGCTGACAGCATCCACACGAAAAGCAGAGGTGCTCTGCCTTTGCAAACATAGGAAGGTGCGTTGCACTGAGTCAGACCATTGATCCATCTTGCTTGGTATTGTCTACACTGACTCGCTGCAGATTTCCAGAGTTTCAGAGAAGGGTCCTTCCCAGCCTGACCTTGCTCATGGAAAGCAGATGCTCTACTACTGAGCAATGACAAAAGGCCCTGGGCACCACAAATCCTGCTTCTCTCACCTCTACAGATCCATATAAATGTGTCCTAAGCAGCAGGGAGAAAATGATTTGTGTGAGAGAGCGATACTTTCTTCGGCTGCACGAAATAGCTATGGAAGATGATGGGTGTCGCATACCTTCTCTGATGCCTTCTGAGCAGAATAAAGCACCTTTCTCCTGCCTTTCCCATGCAGTCCATAGAGATGCCTTCATTTTAGGGCATTTCTCCCATATCTGTGCAGATGTTTCTCTACCTGAATTACATGTTCCTGTGGCACACAGGTCATCACGGCCTGTTCCCTTGGCATGCAATGGGTCCAGGTTGCCAGGTGTGCTAGCAAATCACCCAGCAGCTTAGTGCAAACACATCTTCACTCCATTCAAGGAAATGAATGTTTTGATGGGATCTAAGTAAGGCCATGTGCAGATTGACCATACATTGGTGCCAAATGAACCTGCTGGGAAACGAGGCAAGCAGGAGGAGCCAGTTTATCATAGGAACAGAGGAAGCTGCCTTATCAGACCACCGGCTGGCAGCAGCTCTCCTGGATTTCAAGCAAGCGTCTCTCCTAGTCTCTAGCTTGCAGATGCCTGGGATAGAACCTGAGGCTGTCTGGTCCTAAGGCTGTTTGCCAAAGGGGATGCCCCTGAAAGATGCTGAGCTGGACTCTGGCTACCGGCTGCTAACGGCTTGTGTGGTTGTTGACAGGATGCTTGGCGCTGGCTAGTCCTGCTGAGTGAGCAGGAGAAAATAGGGAGAGTTGCACAAATGGGTTGAAGGGCTTCCTGTTGTCAGTAGTCCAGCAGGAGCAGGGATTTCCTATGGAGATGTGAACAGGAAGGTGCATCTTACTCCTCTCCTAGTTCAGAAGTTGCCATTTTGTCCCAGCAAGCAAGTCTACTGCATACAAATATGTCCTCTACTCCCTGCACTCCTGAGGTTGTTATACTTAAGGATGGATGGATCTGTCAGTTGACTTCTCTCTGCTTCTCATTTTTTCCAACCTTGAATTCAGTTCTCTTCATTTCTGCAGCAATTTGTGTGTTGTTGTTGTTTTTAAAAAACCCTTCATTTAAATCCCAAGTGGAAATACAAAAAAAAATCAGGAAAAACAGGAGGGGTGGCTCAGCGACCACAGAATGCTTGTTTATTGTAGGATGGGGGAGAGAGGGAATGGAGAGGTGGACTCCGGAACAGCCACTCTCCATGCTGCAACACAATGGCGGTGTAGCTTGAGAATGACATGAACATCTTTCTATGCTGAACAGAGTGCTTCTTCTATTTGCGGTTTGGTTTTGCTCTCTTCTCCCAGTCTTCCCCACAGTGCTGCCCTTACTTAAGCAAAAGCAACAGCTTTTGGTGGTGTAGTGGTTAAGAGCGGTAGTCTCGTAATCTGGTGAACTGGGTTCGCGTCTCTGCTCCTCCACATGCAGCTGCTGGGTGACCTTGGGCCAGTCACACTTCTCTGAAGTCTCTCAGCCCCACTCACCTCACAGAGTATTTGTTGTGGGGGAGGAAGGGAAAGGAGAATGTTGGCCGCTTTGAGACTCCTTCGGGTAGTGATAAAGCGGGATATCAAATCCAAACTCTTCTTCTGTAGCATTTACAAAGAGAGGAACATTTTGCTTTGCAACTTGTGCAGAGGTGGTTCTCGAGTCTAGATTTCCAGAGCAGGGTGTTTCTGCAGTTAACAAGTTGCAAGCTTTTCCTGCTCTCAAGGAAGGAGCATTGCACTCCAAATCGTGTGGAGCGAAATGGAAAGTGTTGTATCAGTTAGCACCAGAGCTTGTTCTTCTCTAGGTTTGATTCTTCATTGTGTGTTTTTCCTCCTCCTCGCAAGCTTCAGCTCCTGCTAGGCCTCAGTGTTAAAAAATTATTATTTTTTTTAAAAAGTGAATGACTTCTTTGGGGATAGGAAGGGGATCAGTTGTGGGAGTTTGTTGCACATTTTAGAAGAACTTCATCTGAAATCAGTAGCTTGGTATAAGAATGCTGTTATGCATACAGTGCCAAAGATTTTTGACTGCACACCAAGAAGTGTGAAGCTCCTGTAGTTTGCAACAGCTTCAGTTCTGGCACCATAGGTCAGCATGTTCGGGCATCTGCCACGGACCCACATATTCCTGCAGGGGCCCCTTTGACAAGAGCCCCCTGGACCAGCTGCAGTAAAGGATGTGCATTCACTGAGGGGGCACAAAGAGGGGGTCTTTCCCCAGGGCCCTCCAAACCCCGGGACTGATGATGCTTAGCTTGTTGCTTCTTTCCATCCGAATAGATGCTTGCAGCCTCCTCTTGAGATGTAAGTTGCTCAGCAAAACAGCAGGAACTGAGCCAAGTCGTTTACTTTCTTTCCAGGTGTTTGTAAATTTAACCTTGTTTCTACCAGCTCACACCTCTGTGTGTCTATGTTTGTGTTTGCGTGTGTGTGTGTATTTAAATTAAACCTCTCCTTTGTGGTTTTCACTATTAACCTTATCGCCGATTTAAACCTTGTGGCTTCCAGAAGTTTATTTCAGTGGAGGGGAGGTATAACCATCTGCCTCTCTCAAACATATTTTTAATCCTTACTGTAAAAAAATTTTTTAGCTGTCACAGTACCAAAAATGGCTGCCACAGATCACTACATGTGTAAATGTTGGTACAGATCACGTGCAACCACGTTGGCTTATGGAGAGTTCCAAGGGTCACACAGAATAGCCTGGAGGGCTGTATTTGGCTCCTGGGTTTGATGTTCCCATCCAGTATCCTATATAGTGTGGATGGGATCTGGCTGTCCTGATAATGATCTTTGCAAAGACTTCTAGCAAGACAGATGAGCATCAGTTGGCACACTCTATTGCAGGTATTCCCAAACTGCAGTTCACAGACCACCAGTGGTCTGCAAGCTTCATTTAGGTGGTTCACGGCGTGTTGTCTGTGGATTTGTGGTTGAAGATGAGAGAAGGCACATACAGTGGTGCCTCGCAAGACGAAAAGAATCCGTTCTGTGATTCTCTTCGTCTAACGGTTTTTTCATCTTGCGAAGCAAGCCCATTGACGGATTAGCAGATTAGCGCTATTAGCGGCTATTAGCGGCTTTTAGCGGCTTATCTGCTGATCGGATCAGCTGATAAGCGGCTTAGCGGCTTAGAAAAAGGGGGGAGGGGGAAAAAACAGCAGGAACTCGCAAGACATTGTCGTCTTGCGAAGCAAACCCATAGGAAATTCGTTTTGCGAAGCACCTCCAAAACGGAAAACTCTTTCGTCTAGCGAGTTTTCCGTCTTGCGAGGCATTCGTCTTGTGGGGCACCACTGTACACCACATTAAATATTAATATTGATTTAGAATGGTATTTTTCTTGATGCTTTTTTAATTGGAAAAAAATACCAACTGAGCACACGCACACCCTTTTCCCCAAAAGCTCAGTTCAGATGTAAAGTTCATGCACAAGCACTGAAGTGGGGAGAGACTGAAAGTTGTTAAAATCCATAAGAAGGAAAATGTGGATCCAACCATATGTTAGGGAATGCTGCAGTTTGTCCTGTAGGGTCTCTGTTTGTGTGCTGGATGAGTAGCCACCAGTTCATGGAATTCAAATTATAATACAATGAAATTCAAATTAAAAGAAATAAAAGAAGCAGTAATAATACAATTAGAAATCATGCACAGTGCATTACAGTTTCTGCAACAGGCAGAAAAATCATGAAGTGGTCTTCTAAGACGCTCAGCAAATCTTCAAGTGATTCGTGGGGTGAAGTGGCAGTTTGTTGGAAAGAGGCAGCAAATCATTGTCTCCTTGAAATGGCATTAACTAGCCCACACCTTTCTTTTACAAAACACCACCTGCCTCCAAAATTGGCTACTCGAGAGCATCCGTCTTCTTCTCCTTCAACTTCTGGAAGCCACAGGTGGAATCGAGGGGCTCTGCCTGAATGTTCTACTTTTTTACAAGAATGACACACTTGTGATTTTTCTAGCACCAACCCACTTGCGGCGAAACTGCACAGCATTATCACTGACGAGGCGTTTGAGTTTTACTGTACCCAGTGCCACAAACAAATCAACCGCCTCGAGGACCTGTCTGCTCGCCTAAATGATCTTGAAATGAATAGGTAACTCGTTTGGGGCATGAGACACTCTTCTTTTTAAAGTTGCATGATTTATATGTTCATGGGAAAGTAGGACTTGCATGGTTTGCTAAGCATGGGTGCTCGCTTTTTTCCTTCCTTCTTTCTTGTTTAACAAATCACGTCTGCAGAGGAAGGGCCCTGAACTGCTGTTGTCTATTGTCGAAAGCTGAACTGTGAATCAGAAATCTAGTTCGAATCCAGTTTGAATCTAGCCTCTGCCAATCTGCCTACCAGGCAGCTTTAAGTGATATTTGGGCCCCTGTTATTGAAACCATTTGATATTTGGGGAGCTTACGCTGCAGGGTGGGCCTATTTCCTTTGAGGTTTGCCAAATTGGTTGGTTGGTTTATTTCACAAGATTTATTTTATATACCACTCGAATGTAATACAACCCCAGAGCTTATTTACAAAAATAACAAATTTAAAATGGCTAAGGGTGATGATGGAGCAGTGTATTATTCAGTTGTGGTTTCCCCCACCCTCACCCCCCATCCTCTTAGTAATATCAAGTCCATTTTCTTGTATAAGATAGGAACATAGGGTTGTGGCCCTCCAAGTCATACTTAAGAATGGACCCACTGCAATAGATCCAAGTTAGTTTTGTCCATTAATTTCAGTGGATCGACTCTTAAGTAGAGCTTGGCATTGGCGACAAGCCATAGGAAGTTGCCTTATACTGAGTCAGGCTGTTGACCCCTTTATGTCAGTTCTGGTCTGGGTCTGTCCAGGATTTCAGGCAGGGGCCCTTCCCAGCCCTATCAGGAGATACCAGAGATTGAACCCAGGACCTTCTGCATGCAAAGCAGCTTCCCTGTCACTGAGCCACAGCCCTTCCCCATCACCTTCTTCACTGCCTGTGTGTATATCTTCAGGGAGGGAGGCTGTTTCTGAATAGCAGTCTTGATCACTGGCTGCTGATAATGCACATCAGTGTCTGTGCAACTTGCACTCAGTTGACTGCCCTTAAAAAAATGTTGGGAGATGGAGGTGTTTGTTAGCGCTGCATGTGAAAGCACCCTATCTCTATCCCTTCAAAATCAGGAAGAACACTGCCAGTGAGAGTCCTCCTTTTTGCATTTTCTCTGCTCTGCAATTAATTTCCTTTGCATGAACTAATCTGTGTGTCTGAAGCAAATGTGGCGTTTCTGGATTCCTCCTTGGTGCCTTTGTGATCTACGCTGGCCTAAAGAGAATGGGGCGTGGGGAATGGCAGCAGCTAGCGAAAGAGGTGGGGGGCTTCAAGCAAGACGAGGCAATGGTGGTATTAGAAAGCAGGTTGAGAATTGTAGATGAATATGTTGGGCTGGCTTGGTAAATGGAGACCGTAGCGATCGCTGCAAGCCATGAGGCTGCTGTCACCAATCTAGCCCCCTCCACCTGCTTTGGATAGCATCTCTCATCAGCCTCAGTCAGCACAGATGTTGGCAAATGTTGGGATAAGCCATGGCAGAAGGCATGGAGTTGGGTATGGCAGATGGGAGGAGGAGATGAGGCAAATAAGAGAGGAACATGAGAGGCCTTGCTGCAGTGCAATCTTATGCAGCTCTACTCAGTAAGTAAGCTTAATTGAGTATGTGTGCAGGTTTGTAGTCTTGTCAATTGATCTACTGCATTTACTTGAATCTAATGTGCCATTGAATCTAATGCGCACCCTAATATGATGTAATTTGGCCAAGAAAGGTGCACTTTACATTTGAGTTAATGTGGTATTTAGCTCAGTATTGTCCGCACAATGACTGGCAGTAGTTTTTCAGGCAGGGCTCTTCCCCAGTCCTTATTTGGAGATGCTGGGGGTTGAACCTGTGACCTTCTGCATGCAAAGCAAGTGTCCTGCCACTCAGATACCAGCCCCTTCCAGCCTGAAGGAAATGATTGCATTAGATCGGTGTGGTGAGATCAAAGGCTTATGACAGTATTGCAAACATTGTGAATGGAGATGTCATGTATTCTGAGAACCCCCTTTTCATACTGCTTCATAGATTTCCAGCAATTATATTATGCTGAATGTCCAACATCCCTAACTCCTTCTGGTGGATGTTCACAAGGGGAAGTCACAGAAGGCATGGTTTGGGGAAGAGATGGTGTGACAGTGGAGGCTGCTATATCAGGGCAAGTGGAGCACTGGCCCTCTAACCTCAGCCTACCCTCAGCCAGCCCCCACCTGCCCACTCCGACACATTGCCAGTCTAAGGAATGGCACAGCCAATCAGCTTCCTTCTCCTTAGGCTCCGGGTTGCCCCTTGTAGCACTCAGCAGGGAGGAGGAGGGCGACAAAAGTTGGCTTTGACTCTAGTTCTGGCTGTCATTGGCTCTGGCTCCACCTACTGTTGGTCCCTCCCCCTGTCTTCCGCCTTACCAGTTCAAGTGGGCAGCAGCCACCTCTGAACCCGGCAAGGACGTCTTGGTGCCATGTGCCACTGCCAACAGGGACCTGCGGCCACTGCTGGCTGCGTGTGCCTGTATGACATGCCTACTGCTAAAGTATGTTCAAATCCATGTTGCCGTTTTTACACACAGATGCCTCCCCTTTCTCTTCTCTGGAACTTAGGTTGTAAATGCCAAGAAGAGGCTGACCTTTGTTTGCATGTTTCTCTGTACAGCACTGCATGCATTAAGGGTGCTATATATAGAATCTCAGCATTGAAAAGGACCTCCAATACCTTTTAGTGACTCTCTGTTGATGCAAGAAGCCCACTCCTACAGCTTCTCTGATAGGCGGCTACCCAGCTTAAAAACCTATCGCAACGGTCAATCCATTCCTCTCTGTGTGTTTGCATATATTATGTTCTGCTCTTAAGGACCAGCCCTACCATTAGGCAAAGTGAAGCAGTCGCCTCAGGTGGTGGATGCTGGCAGGTGGGTGGCGGCAGTGGCAGCACCTTCAGCCATTCCTGCTGAGCCTCCTGGGCATTCTCCTCCGGTGGAGGTCAGAGCTATGTGTGCTAGAGACTTGTTATGCACCCCCTAAACTAGCCTGCTGCCTTCATGTGTGGTGGAGGACACAATCCCTTTCCCAGTGTTGAAGCAAGATTAAAGTCCCAGTCCAGGCCACACTTGCGCCAAACATTTAAAGCACTATGCTGCCATGTTAACAGCCATGGCTTATCCCAAAGCATTCTGGGAACTGTCATTTGTTATGGGTTCTGAGAGTTGTTAGGAGACCCTTTCTTCCTCTCACAGAGCTACAGTTCCCCAAGTGCTTTAACAATCAATTCACCTTTCCCAATGAACTCTGAGAGAAGCGCTGGCTGTTAATGTGGCACCATAGTGCTTTAAATGCATGGTGCGGATGTGACCCCGGTCAGATTCTGCTCTTGGAATTGTGGGAGATGGGGGACAGATGCCCTCTTGTCCTTTGCCTCAGTGGATAAAAATATTTCGGGCAAGCTGTTGCTCCTAAGTGTTATATATCTTAGCAGTTAAAACGTAGTCCCTGAAACAGATACACACACCTCTAGAGGTCAGAAAAGGTGATGCCACGATTTGGGCTAGAAACCATTTTTCCTAGGGGTGACCTTTAAGAGTTCTCTCAGCCCCCCTACTTACTAGGTTTGGGTTCTCCTCTCTCTGCTTCTTGTCGTGTTTCCAGTCATCCTTCCGGCCCCTTCTCCTCTTTCTCTGACAGAAGCTCCTGCTTAGAAAGATGGCCAAGGCACGTCCAGCCTTGTTTCGTAGTGGGGCTTTTTCAGGTGTGTGCATTTGGCTTCACCTCTGTGTGCCACAGACCTTTTCTGTGGTGCTCCTGTTCGAGGTACGTTGCTTGGCACTCCCTGCACCTTGCTATCGGGGGTTCAGATGCCCGCTTGGCTGACAGGTGGGTTTAAATCCAGCAGAAGCCGAAGGTCCCACCACACTCAAGTTCTATTCTTAGCCTCGGGATCTGTTTTCAGGACTGGCCAGCGAACGGACGCGGGGGGAAGAGGAGCGGTGGACGCTCCTGTAGGCACCGCAGAGGGCCCGTTTTGTTCCGTTCCGATGTTGCAGCGCTGCTAAAAACGTGTGCAGAAAAGATGTTGCCTCTGGCTGGGTTTAGATTTGGGGCGGGATGGGGTGGGACATGGGGTGCATGGCCTGGGTGTGCTGTGTTGTGCATTTGTGCCGTGAATTGTAAAGGATATGCCCCTGCCGCTCTGTCTTCGCTTGCTTCCTGTTTCGCTTGTTGCTCTTGGGTGTCAGTTTTCCTGACTTAGTTTTCCTGTTGTTCATTCCACAGTCCAAATAAGAGGCTCTCAAGCAAGAAGGTAGCCAGGTACGCTCTGATGTTCCTTTTACTCTCCCTGCGCTTGCTCTCAAAGCCCACTCTAGAGCTTCCTTGCATGGTTCCCCCCCCATGTGGTGGGGGTCACTCTTTCTCCTTCCACCTTCTCTTTTCAGTGACTGCCTGAGGGCAGTTTCTTTCCTTGTTTTTTTAAAAAAGTACATTTCCTGAGCAGTTACATCTTTCGGCGTTGCATGCTAGAAGTGCATGTGGGTGGTCTTTGTTTGGTATGTTTTCTCCTTGTCCCAGAGGGAATGGATGTAGGTACTCCTGGAGGCTCTATTTATATTTTGCTTGGATTTGAGGAGTCTTGCAGTTTGGGAGGACTGTCATTTTTTTCCTCATCTGCGGGGGGCTGGTGGAGAAGGGGGACACAGCAAACCCGCATTTCCACACTGGGTACAGAGGAGGGGGCTTCTCTCCTCCCTGTAGCCTGTTTGGTTTCTCTACTGGGTGCTCAGGAGGGCCGGATTGCTTGACCTGTCCTCCATCTGCCCTACTCACCAACTGACATGCTGCTCCTTGTTACCAGTCTAGCACTTAAATTTGGAAGGCTACCTTGTCTCAGGGGTAAAAGCTGCAAGGCTTCTGCCCAGCGTACCTTGGGAGACTGCATTCTCCACGTGGGGCTCTCCTGTTAAAGCATCTCAGACATCCACCAGCACACACTTTATTTTAATGATTATTCTCTGCACATAGGTTGCAAAAAGAACAAAGTGTGAGAAAGGGCATTCTTGGGGCTTCTTCCTGCTCTGGCTTGCTCTCTTCCCCCAACCCGCCATAATGGAATAGCATCCTGCTGCTGATTTGCCAAAATTCAACCAGAGCATGTGGATACCCATCTGTTGGTCCGCCCTTCGGGACTCACGATTAAACTATGAAAGTTGCACAAGGGGTGGGTGTTCTTCACTGGATTAGGTGATGCTTTTGCTGCCATTTTGGGTCTGGGAAAAGGAGTTAGCTTTAATCAGAGTAACCCACTGAAATTAACGGACATGGTGAACTTAGTTCCTTTCTTTTCAATAGGTCTACTCTGACTAAAATACTTAGGTGGATACATTTAAGCAGCTAAAACACCAGCAACTGCCTCCCCCAAAGTAGGTGATACACACAGACACACACACACAGTCCTCCATCTATTTTTAAATTCTATTCTATTTATTACATTTATACCCAACCTGAGCCTCTGAATTGAAGAGATAGAGGAGCATTTAAAAACTACATGGGAGGGACTCCTCACACACCCCAGCCCTAGGTAACATCCATGAGAGGTGCCTATAAGACTGGAGCTTTTACATCACTTTCCTCGTTTATTGGGGGGCAGGATGCAGCTCACCAACCCTCTCATGCTAGCTGGCCAGTGGAACCAGTTTCTTTCCGACATGAACACTGGTTGGGACAATACTGATTGCCCAGTCCCCGCTGTGTCCTCCTCCTGCCACCACAGCCAGAGGTAACTAACATGGCATCCTCCAAGTAAATGCTGCTGGGCCCCAACTTCCATCAGCCCCACCTAACATGGACTAGTGATTAGGGATGATGGGAGCTGTAGTCTAGCAACCTCTGGGTTAGGTTGGCTATCCCTGCCATATGGCCTGGCTCAGATTTAATGAGTCATCAGGAAGGAGGCTGTGCTTGCCCTCTTGCAGGGTTTTTGGGGTGGCATTTCTTTACCAAAGCTGATGGTATTCCTGGCTCTGCCTTGTTTGCAAGAGACAGGTTTTGCTGCTGTGGAGGGAGATCTGGAATGAGGTCCATAGCTTCCAAGCTGCCTGTATATATTTCATGCTTTCCTTTGGTTGATCAGCAGTGTAACTTTTATTAACCACCTGTAACCTATCATTAACCACCTCTTATTAACCACCCTTCAAACACTACAGTGCGTTCACAGTCTCTTGGTGCATGAATTTCTGTATTAAGGCTTTGCATGGCGGGTGGGGAAGGCAGAGGACACCCAAAGCCTGCCTCCCCCTTGTCCTTTGGGTGGAATATTGAACACTCTTTAAGTGATAAAGTGCATTGCTAGTTAACAGCTGATAAATGTCTGACCTGGGTGTCGTGTCATAAAATGATGGCCTTTGGACCACAACAGAGGCACACAGGGAGAGGTGTTAAAATGGAAGCAGCTTCCATATGTGTGGGGGACGTAGAATTGTAGCATTGTAGAGTCGGAAGGGACCCTGAGGGTCATCTAGTCCAACCCCCTGCAATGCAGGAGCCTCAACATGATGGGAGGGCTTGTTTTATGAATTTGCTCTCTGCCTCCCAGCCTGCCTCTTAGGGAACCCAGAAAGCTGCCTTATGCTTTCCACCTAGCTGAGTATGGTCTACACTGACTGCCAGTGGCTCCCCAGGGTTTTAGGCAGAGAAATTTCCTGCCCCTACCTGAAAATGTGGGGATTCAACCTAGGAACTTCTGAATACAAGGCAGGTGCTGTGCTCCTGAGCTATAGCTCTTCCCACGAAGTAGATTAGACTGAAATACAGCCGCTTGCCCAAGGCTGTTTAATAGGCTTTAGAGTGGGTGAGGATTTGAATGTAGGATTCCCAGATGCAAACGGGCCACTCCAGCAATTTATCCTGGGACACCTGCGAAGTATATATTCTGCAGCGTTGAGCCACGGTCCTTCCTCTTTCATGTTCTTTATTGCTCTTGAGAACGTGTTTTATCTCACTGCCATGAAGATCAGAAAGAAATTAAGTGGGAGAAAGTCAGATCTTAATCATCCCATATTCCAAAGAGCAAAGGGGAAAAGGTGTGTAAGTGTGGGTACCTGGTAATACGCTATTGTTCTTTCTGCCACCCCACAAAGGTGCCAGACAACCTTGTTCAGCTTAGAGGACTATCGAGGGATGCTGTGGGTGGGCAGGCAGTAGCCCGTGAAACAGAAGTGTTTGGGGTTTTTTAATTGAGAAATCCAACTCTGGTAGTCAGACAGGGCTTCTGAACTGCACTTGATGATGGAATCCCCTGCAGGAAGGGAAAGGAGCAAGGTGGAAATGTTAACCCATGCACAACTGTGCTAGTTCGGTGTTCTCTGTGATGATGGTCCTTCTAATTGTCTTCTTGCTTTGGATCGGCCTGGTCTGTCTTCGTTACAGGCACCTTCACCAGACAGGAACCCTCCCTCTGGATGTCATGGAGGAACCCTTCCGGAACAACACCGAATGCCTGGAAGAGGACATCACTGATAAGGTGGGTGTGTTTTACAGCTGGAAAGCATTACTGTTAGAGTGTGTGGAAGCAAATGCTTTCTTCTCTGTCTGTCTGTCTCTCTGTTAAAGATCTGGATATGTGTCTCCTGATCAGGAGGAGACTAACACAGACCAGTGACTCATACAGAGAGGCAGCAGACACCCTCCTCCCATAAGGGTGTAATGCTGCTCCAGTACTGCTCCAGACAATTTCGGGCTCCCACCAGCCCCAGCCTGCATGGCCACTGGGATGCTTTACTTTTTATGTGTTTAGAAAAATTTCTAACCCATCCTTTATTAAAGGCCACAGGTTCCCTATTCATGATTATAAGAAGGCCACCCCCCACTTTCCCAGCTGCTGCTGCTGCTGCTGCGGTGCACTGGCTTAGGATATGCGAGCATCCAGCATCTTAAGGGTTTTGAAACAGCAGCCCTGATCATTGACTCAAATGGATTACCAAGAAGGAGCATTCCATTTTTAAATCTCTCCCAAAAGGTGAGGCTTTGGGTATTACAGACTAAGGAGCCAAGGATGATAATATGACGTTAAGCAAAGGACCACGAAGTGCGGAGGAAACAAAGTGTACAATTGGTTAGAGCTGCTTGCTCTTGAATTGGACCAAAACCTCTGGCCCCAGACTGGCTTTCATGCCCTATGGGTGAAGCAAGAAGGACAGGCCTTTTAATGCTTGATTCTCACTGCTCCTTCTGCAGGTGATCTTCCTAGAGAAAAGAGTGACAGAGCTGGAAAAGGACACGGCAGCAAATGGGGAGCAGCACAGCCGCTTAAAGCAGGAAAACCTACAGCTGGTGCACAGGTGAAAAGCGGGTGGGTGGGAGGTTGGCTTGCATGACAGGTGTCAGCTTTGAGACGAGCCTGTCTGTGTGTTCAGAAATGGCATGTGACACAGTTGTGTGGAATGACAGGGCTTGAGATACGACACAGCCCTATCAATCATTAGTAGAATTTACTTTATCATGCTCTGTTATTTAGCTGGTGGAGACAATGAGAAAGAGGAGAACTGGTTCTGGTTTGGGGTGTATGAAAGCATCAAGGTCAACTCAGTGTTCCATTTTCCTCTATACTCCATATATTTTTTCTCTTTTATTTAGTTATTGTGGTTCTCTATTTTGGTAAGGTCTGTTAGGGTCCATGGCAGCTATATAAGTTGATCAACTTATAAAGCAGGGGACCCTTGGTTTAAACAAAGAAATTAGGCCAATGCTCAAATCATTGGGTGGGGGACATGATTCAGCTAATATTGTGAGGATAGGGTGTGCAGTTTTTGGATTTCATTATGGGCCTCATGCTTCCCCTCCATGCCCCAGTAATTTGGGTGTGGTGTGCATGTGTGCCATTTCAAATAGAATACTTCCTATTTATTTGAACACATTTTCTATGTTTCTAAGCATTTACAAAGAACTACCTGAAATAGTAAACAAATAATATTGATAGGAGCGAACATTAAAAACAAATTTAATGTAGTATTTTGTCAAAATATAAATAAAACCAGCAACTTTAAAACAAGTATACACAATAAGAAAATTTTCTTAATTTCATGGTGAAATGACCCCTATACCAAATGTTATTTTCCTTCATATGTGTGCAAAATGCTTTTTCACCTAAACAGTTGTGCTCCAGGGGGAGTTGCCCTGTGGAGTGTCAGCCACTGAACTCCACAACCTCTCTATGTCTTCACAGAGCGAATGCCCTGGAGGAGCAGCTGAAAGAGCAGGAGCTGAAATCGGATGAGGTTCTCATGGATGAAATCCGGAAACAGCGGGATCTGCTGAGCAAGATGGAGCGGGAGAAGAGCATTGAGATCGAGAACCTCCAAGCCCGGTACGGTTGGCAAATGCGTGGAGACTCCGCTTAGGCACATCCATACTCGGGGTCATCCAGTTACATTCATTGGCAGAAGATTCAGCACGTAAAAAAGGAAGCCTTTATTCGTACAACATACAGTTAACACGTGTTGGTGCTGGTGGGGCTACATTCCCCTTTGGACAGCCTTCTAGGGGTTCCCATGCCAGGGGTGGTTGGGACCAGGCTAAAGGTGGGTGGAGCAACCGATGTAAATTTTAGGCTTTGTACAGTTATTTGCACTCACACACACGTCTCTATTCTCCATCCAGGCAAGCGAGAAGAAAGATCAGGGTTCAAGGGCACACGAGGCCAGCCAAGGCCAGTGAGGGGTGTGGCCTGGGGAGAGTCACAAGGGCCAGGCAGAGAGGCCTCCTGCTTGCAGGGATGGCAGTACATTTCCAAGCTTATGCTTGTTTCTGTGAACTGCAGGATACAGCAGCTGGATGATGAGAACGGCGAACTTCGGTCCTGCGTCCCTTGCCTGAGAGCCAATATTGAGAGGCTAGAGGAGGTGAGGTGCCTCTGGCAGGCAGAGATTTCTGTAATATGCCTCTGTGTGCCTTAAAAATAAAAGGGGTGGTGTGCTTTCCTCTGGACCAGAATTTCTCAGCGGTAAAGAAAAATGCATATGGCTCTATGTTTCAGTGACACAGCATTAATTATCCCACCGTTACTCAGCATCCTTGCCTTCAGAGCAAGCTGTGCTCAGTTTGCTCTTGCCAGAGATGCTGCACACCTGCTTTAGGCCATACACTTATGCAAATCTCTGATTATTTGTCTCCCCCTGAGGTCAAATACTAGCCTTTCTCTGAATGTGAGCCTAGGCTGCCTTGTAACTTCAAACCTGTCACTTTTAGACTCCAATCCCTATGTTCACTTACCTTGTAGTAAACCCCACTGAATATAGCAGGGATTTCTTTGGAGTAAATATGCATAGAAATGTATGGTGTATCCCCTGTGGTTTGCTATAGCGGTTGTCCTAAGATGATACTGCATCAACTTTTTCTTATATGATCAAGTGGAAGGCTAGGCTAGGTTGGAGGGGTTGTGATTAGATTTTGGCTTCATTTTTATGGGGGCAGGGGCTGGGTCACCTGTAATCCAAGATACAAAACATAGTACAAGTGAGTGAGACTTTTATTTTGGGATGCAGGCTACAAGTGTTCAGCTCCTTCAGATAAGAGGAAAGGAAAGGAAAGGGGAGAAGGGAATTTTGTAGCAGGTAATTGGTGATTTGCAAGTAGAGCTTGTATCCAAGTACAGGGTGAGTCTTTTAAAAGAGGCCCTGTGGAACATGTGTACTCTGTATCCACGGGGCCTCTTTTAAAGGACTCATCCTATATATACTGTAACTGGGAAATTAACATTGTATATGAATTCTGTGATTTTATACAAAATGGGCAATATGCACAGATGGATTTCCCTTGGTATCAAAACCAGACATTCTGACACCTTGTTTCAAATATTAGCTAATAGTATGTGCCTTCAGTTTTTGTCCTTTTAACTTGAGAGTAATGGTTTCTGGACGATACATTTTAAAAAAAAGAAAGGTTCCTTGTCTCCTTGTCTAAAAATCTACACTTTTGTTTGTTCTATGATTTTCAGTCCAAAGGCTATTTTTGTCCTGCTTTTTGGAAGCTTAATTTGACTGTTTTTGCTGCATTGTTGAATACTTAGGGTATTGAGTTGAAACCTTCAGTTAGGCTTCTAGTTACTAATTGTTACTGGTAGCAAACAATTGTTTTGGTTAGATATTGAAAACTGGTGGTTATTCCATCATGTAAAGCATATCTGATCAACATTTTAGAGAATGCTGAAAAAGACAGGCTGATAGTTGTGGTAAGAACTTATCTCAGAAACTTCTTTGCTGCTAGCTAGAAATTTAATAGAAGAATAAGTTATTTTTTATTGCTTTTTTGCAACATGCACTGTCACTTTATTCCACTTAATAAGACACCAGTTTCTATAAATCTTTAAGGAGGGTTATGAAGACCAAGAGTGTACAGCAGTCTCGTAAAGTAGGCCAGTGTTACCTTCATGTTACAGATGCAGGTGGGGTGACAAAGCTGAGAGGAAGATATGCCTGAGGCCCCCTTTTACTTTCATGTTTTTGCTGACTATATGCGGAGACAGTTTCAAGCAGCATCCATAATAATAAAACCCAACTAATAGCATGTGTTCCCTTGTCTGGATCACTTGTGCATTTCTAACCCCTTTGCCTTGCTTAAAGCAGGTTTCTTATGTTCCTTGCTTGTTGTCATTCTGCCCTCTAGTGGCAGGCCAGTGTTTTTAGTTGCCAACACAAATCCTGACATGGCTGGTTGTGGGCTCCTCCTCAAGTCTGCTCTCAGCATCATGAACTGCTTGTGGACAGTGTGTCAGCTCAAACAGCCCTGAATTGGATACCAATGTTGCATATTTTGGGATAGCGGGATATTAACTGAGCTTGGTAGCAATCAGTCCTGCAGTGTCCCTTTTCCAAGTGTGGGAAGGCATGGGGTCTTGTTGGACTTCAGAGGTGCTTGGAAGAGGCGAGAGTGTTGGGAGGGTTACAGTTTCATTTCCCTGGTTGTTTTTTTTCAGGAGAAGCAGAAGTTGCTAGATGAAATAGAAGACCTCACAATGCAGCTCAATGAGGAGCAGGAGAACAAGAGGAAGTTGGGAGACAAGCTGACCCACGAGAGGCACCAGTTCCAAAAGGACAAGGAATCGACCCAGGAGGTGAGCAGACCCTAACCAGCCCCCTTGCAGCAAAGAGTCGCTTTGTGTGTATGGGTTAGTGCTCTTTGGTGATAGTCCTCCACTAATCTAGTTTGCCTCCCTTGCCTTGCAGTTGATTGAGGACCTCAGGAAACAGCTGGAGCACCTGCAGCTCTTCAAGCTGGAAGCAGAACAGCGAAGGGGCAGGAGCAGCAGCATAGGCCTCCAGGAATACAACAGCCGGACACGGGAGACAGAACTGGAACAAGAGATCAGGCGGCTCAAGCAGGTACTTGAGCTTCCCTTACAGACTTCTTTGCTATATCTGAATTGGGCACTGGGAGGAGAGAGCATTGTGGGTCTCAGTATAGCTCTACTGGCCCTGCATTTCAGAGAC
Organism: Podarcis vaucheri; assembly: GCF_965113315.1. Taxonomy (NCBI): domain Eukaryota; kingdom Metazoa; phylum Chordata; class Lepidosauria; order Squamata; family Lacertidae; genus Podarcis; species Podarcis vaucheri. The sequence goes on from NC_138752.1 coordinate 37,171,287, forward strand.
TGGTTCAAATTAAATGCAAGAGGATGCTAAAAAAATGTGCTGGCTGGAACAACTAAAGGTCAGATGTTGGAGAGAGGTCAAAATAAATGAGCAAGTTTATAACTAAACTGTTGAATCTTTGGTCCTTAAACCATTATTGTGCCCTTAGTATTTGGTATGTTGGCTAAGCAGAACAATTGTGCACTCATTAATCATATACACTTCTCCTAGCGGTATGCTAAAATAATCATTCCATGGCACATTATTCTTAAACTTAGATCTTCTGCCATTTACAGATCTTTTACAGATTGTAGGTGCCAAGTAATGTCATCCACATATCTGCAGAGCATATCTAGATGGTCAGCTTCTTTATAAGGCATCCCGCTGCAGGACCAAAAATGCATTTTAAAATGCATTTAAAGATATAGCTTGCTATTTTTTCTGCAGACTCAAGGGAATATTTTTTGTCAAGCATTATTTTATATTACCTGGATGAAACACGTCAGGATGTTGTGGGCACGGTTGTTGTTGGAGAACCAGTTTTATATTACTTATATGGTGGCATTATTTGTCACAGCTGCCAGGAAATTATGACCATGCATCTGAATTACTTTTATAATCATTTTTAATTCAGCTGAGGTTTATGAGGTCGTACCCAATGCACTAGTGCAACAGACTTGCATGTGCTCAGTGCAGCTTTCTCTTCCTGTCCTCTTCTACAGCACTCCATGTGTAATCAAAATCTGCTCTGGGGGGTTGGGGGATGCACGAGGGGAGGAGAGAAAGAGTCCCATTGCGCCAGCAAAGCAATGCATGTTGAGCATTAGATAGAACTCATGGCACATATGTTTTAGTTTTGAAAGATATTTATGTGTGCTGTCAATTTGTGGCATAAATGGATGTGAGGTTTGCAAAGGCTACATGTAAGTGTATCATAAATACTGTCAGTCAGAATTCTGAACTAGATGGTGGGCATCTGCAGTAAGGCAGCTTCACACATTTGTTCATAGTGGAAGCAGCTGGTAGTGATAACAGTTGCAACATTTTGGGTTTCTTTTTGCCAACAGGATAACCGAAACTTGAAAGAACAGAATGATGAGCTGAATGGGCAGATCATAAACCTCAGTATTCAAGGCGCCAAGAACCTCTTCTCTGCTTCCTTCTCTGAATCTCTGGCTGCAGAAATCAGCTCTGTCTCCAGAGATGAGGTACTGTGGGAGGGTCTGCTGGAAACTCTGGGTACCATTTTCCTGTCAGCAGTAAAGGTGAAATTAAATTCATATGAAATGGAAATCAAAAGTGTGGTGGTAAAATTTTGCAGTCAGAACTCAAACCTTTCAATACTTTGGGTTTTTTAAGGAAGACTAAGGACTTAAATCTTTTTCCCATATCCAAGTGTAAATACATTATAAATTATCAGTTTGCCAGATGCAAGCCCCACCCCCCTGCTGTTTTAATTCGGAACAGATAATCAAATTCAACAGCCAACTCAGCATAATGCTGAGTTTTCACTGTTGATGCTGCACTGAAGTGCTGTGCCTACATGGAACTTGGCAGGTATGAATCCTGATGAGACAGAAACTGCATTTCTTCCCCCCTCAAAAACAAACAAAAGTTTCTGACCTTTAGGAAGTTGAAAAGTATTTATTCCAGTGAGAAAATGGAAGTTAGACCAGAATCTTTAAATTTTAATTTGTGGACCACCCTTCTGCAGTACTCTCCTTGTCACTTACAACCCACTGTAATGACAAAATAGGTATATGGGGGTGGGGATTGTGCCATTTTTTGTGCTTTTATTATTATTTCTCTCTTTGAATATGGTTTTATTGATGCATTTTAAGAGTTGCAAGCTGCCCCAAGGGGTCATAAATCAGCAAATATTGAAGCTGTATTTTGTGAGTGAAAGCTGATCAGTAAAAAACAGTTCAGTAAACAGTCATGTAAGTTCTCTCTGGAAGAGGCAGTGTTAGAGTGGTACATAAAGCAGTTACACTGGGACTCATTTCAAAATCTTTCCCTAATAACCATGCAGAATTGGGGTGCAGGTGGGCCTCACTTTGTATATTTAATTGTAAGGGATGTCAGTTAAGACAACACACAACTGCAGATGTCATCCAGCTTTAAAATCCACTGAAGGAAACAGTGAGAAACATGAAGGGAGATGGAACATGGCAGCTGCTACTTTGTGATTGGTATGTTCCATCGAAGGTGCAAGAACAAGCTCTGGATTGATTCCACAGAGATTCCATTAGGAAGGACTATTGGTAATGGTTTGCTGCTCTTGTATCTGGGAGCTTTTTTCTGCACAGAAAGATAGGAAGCTGCCTTATACTCAGTCCATCCAGCCAAGTAGTGTCTACATTGACTGGCAACGGCTCTCCAGGGTTTCAGGCAGGATTCTCTCCCAGCCCTGTCTGAAGACGCTGGGGATTGGGACCTTCTGCATGCAAAGCAGATGTCGAACCATTGCACTATGGCCCTCTGTGCAGCAGATCATCATTGTACTGTGCCTTTGGACAAGCTGTTCAGCCCAGAGTTTGCCGACTCAGAATAATAGCCTTCATGTAACATGTTTCCCTTCTCTCCCTCCTCCCTGCAGCTAATGGAGGCGATTCAGAAACAAGAAGAGATCAATTTCCGGCTCCAGGACTACATTGACCGGATCATTGTGGCCATCATGGAAACCAACCCATCCATCCTGGAGGTCAAGTAGGAGGCTGAGAACTGCGGTCCTGAGTGACACTTGGGTGCCGTGCATTTGCTGCTCTTGAGGAGATGCTGGCAAGTCTTGGCTCTTCTGCAAAGAAGGCGCGGGAAGCCTCACGTCATGAAATTGGTTAGGTGGTGGAACCTGGTGGACTTGTGGGGGAGAGAGACGGCTATTGAGCCTGGCTGCGCTGACTCCAGTGGGTTTTTAAGCCCTTGTGATTTGCAAGGGTTGGGTGGGGGTGGGCAAAAGGAAACACGGAGGGGAAAAAATTCAAGGCGCAGAACACAGCGGGAAAAGGGGGGTGGGGGAATGGGAACGTACACTAGCAGCCTGCTGCGCTGGGCTGCAACTTGAAACCCTCTTCCTGTAAGCTTACAACCCTGCCCTGCACAAGGGGAGAGAAAAGAGGTCCAAATCTCTCTTGCCCCACAGCAGCCATCACAGGGGAGATGAAGAAGAGGAGAAGTTCTCCACTGCCTCCCTCCCTCCCTTGCCTTGCCCACCCCATCCTTCCTGAAAACTCACTGGGAGACACATCAGTTGCACTCTGCAGCATCTCCCTTCTTGAAGCTGTGGGCGCCCTCCAAGAGGGGTCAAGGCCACAAGACACGTGGATGACTTTTATCATTGAACCAGTGGAAGGGGAGAAAAGGGCCCTTACCTGGTCCGAAAGTTTTAGTCTCTCTAGCTTGCAGAGGCATCCCCCTGTTGCACCCAGCAAAATATTTGAGGGAGGGGGCTTGCTTGTAGTTTGTGTGATCCCTGACCCCGTTCGTTTGGCAAGCTGCCTTAAAGAAAACATAGCTGGCTTGTTTCCTATCAGAGGTTGCAGGGAGGTGAACAGGTTCTGGCAGGTGGGGAAACAGGAGAGGGGCTTTCTGGCATTATAGTTTAAAAAAATTGCCTACTGACACCCTCTGCTTGAAGACCTAGTCGCAGCTGATGGCTGTTCTGCAGGCCAGCTGCCCACCAGGTGATGTGGTTGGTCTGCTGGAGGCACTGGGGAGGGGGGACGCTCAGCTGATGATACTTCAGCACTGGAGGCAGAGCTATTCTTCCCCTCAGGTGCAGCAGCAGCCACATCCCTTCACCTTCACTGCACACCTTTCTCTTATCCTTTTATTTTCGCAGCAGTTTGGTCACTTTAAGACAGGAATGGTGACTGTTCTATTCCATAAGAATTTATTTATTTTTTGCAAGAGGAGGAGAGAGGAGATTTAAGATACTTCAGACAGAGAAGCAAGCTGTTCAGCTGCTGACATAACCATGTCTTGCTGCATAGAATGTTCCATTAACCAGAAATGAAGCTTTTGCCATCATATCCATACCAAGAGTCAAATCTAAAATGGTTAAAGCTGGCAGGATTTTGGCTTCATTTTGCATACCTTTTGGGACAGGATGAGAGAGATGGATGTGTTGCAACTTAATCCTTTTTTCCTTCTTCCTTTCTCCTTCTCTCTAAGCCCAATTGGAAGAAAAAACGTATGTTGCCCACCTCCCCATCCCAAATTTTATAGGAAAAGGTTGGTTTTTCCCATACCTAAAAGGTATGCTGTCTCCACAGAACCAGAAGGTTAAGGTGTTCTTATATATATTTTAAAATCTGGCCCTGGGGGTTGGTTTTAAATCATGTTTTGCTTGGGGGTTTCTCTTTTTAATGGCACAACTAGGGAACAGGGAAGGTGGAGCGTAAATCTGTTGTTGATGGATCCTGCTGCTTTGTACATAGATAACATTCAGGACCCCCTAAGAAGGGGCACTGATTGGCCAGTGCCTGGGACTCCCAGTGAAGGTTTGGTTCTGGGATGGAGCTGAGAGTTCTGAGCTTTTTCTGGGTGCCTTCTCTCCCCCCTCCCTCTCTTAGATCTCCCTGCCCTCTCTTAAAGCACACACATTTAGGCACAAGGTATGTAGCAGTACCCCACATACTTGCCTGAGCCATCTAAGCAACTGGCTCTCATGGAGAGCAGAAGTGGGCAGTGACAGCTGACATATCTCCTTCTTCCTGGAAAGCATAAAGTGCTTGTTCTCAACCCCTGATGTACAGGGAAAGCAACAATCCTATTCTGTTTTTTTTTTTAATTCAAAAATGCACCAAAGTGAGCACCCCAATCCAAGGTCACTGGGTTTTGCTCCTATTGAGCTCAATTGCATTTACCAGGTTCCCAGGATGAATTGTGGCACCATGGCCAGATTATGTGGAACTATTTTTTTGTATTATAATCAGTGGATTCATGCTCTATAATTTCTAGCTAGATCAAGTGGGGGGGGGGGTGAGGAACACAGGGACAAAAAATGTGGAAGTGTTTGCTTCTCCACCTGGACAGCGATTCTTTGAGCTCAAACACCCACCTTCACATTTATCCCCTTGCTGTGCCCACTCAGCCACCCCTGAAATCTGGAGAAAGAATCCGCGTATTGTACATTTCCAGTGGACTCTTGGGTGTAAATCAGTGTATACTTGGAGAAGGAAGGCTTTTCTTTTTCTACCTTGTAGAGTTAGGTATTTTTTATAGATGGCTGATCAATTTTTTAATACTTCAAAAAAAGAGAGCAATGTATCTGTGTATACACACACACATGCACACACACACGCACATATATATATGTATAATGTACAAATCTATAAATAAGCAGATTTGCCTTTCTTGACTTGGGCATCTATGCCCACGATAACACACACACACACTCCTCTCCCAGCCCTCCCGGTTGATCACAAAGAGGTACTGTAATGTAAATAGTCACAGGAGGGGGAAAATTATAATAATAAACCAACAAAAGTGAAGCACTGGCTTGCACACTGCTTTAATTTCCTGAGGAAACCTGTTCTTCCCTGCTGGTATGTGAAGGAACTTCCAGAAAGAGGCGAACAGTATTTGTCTTAACGGGTGTACTGACTCTTGTCTGATTAAAAGCTGTTACCGTCTCTTTGCTGGAGACCAGTCTCTCTCTGTGTCAGTTTTTGTTCTCTTTTGTGTTGCAATGCACCAGGGAAATATGGAAATAATAAGAGGTTGGGGGGAGGGACGACTCCTGGTGCAGAGGCAGACAGGAGCCACAGCCTACCTGTAATGGGAATGGGAGTTGACTGGGAGCATTCTATTTGGGTGAGTCTTCATGTGGGCTTTGCAGAATTTGGCCCCAGGAAGCTGCACCCAGGATATTAACCAGAGGTTATCTGCCATTGTTAGTCAAACATGTGGAAGTGCCACATGTGCATTTGTATGTGATTATAATAAAACACACATCGCTACACGGGGTGATTCATTCTGATACATTCATCTGCATTCAAGCCAAGATGTTGAGATATATATACACACACATGAGCAAGTTCTTCATGTAGAGAAATTTGTACATTTGGTGGGGATATTTGATGGTTTCTCGATTACTGAGCATATTCACACAACAGGCACACTTCCCTAAGGTATTAACAGAGGCCTAACATAAGTTCCGGGAAGTGATTTGAAACTCATGTTAAAAAAGATATTAACCTTATAGACAATTATGCAAGGCTGATAACACTTCTCTTGTTCTGCCACTAGATGGCATCAAAGAGCTGCTGGAATTTGAGTGCTAGCTCACTGCAGAATGTATGGGAGAAGGCCGGGGGGGGGGGGGACTCCTCAGTTGAGTTGCTGACAGTAAGTGCTGGGCCAGCAAGAGGTGGTGGTGGAGGTAAATTTTGCATGCACCTTACCACTGTCTCCTAGTGCTGCCTTTCATTTTCCCTATCAAAGTGTGTGGCGGCCATTCTTTTGTATGGGAGAAAGCAAAGTGGTGCGTCTAGTGAGACTACTGGGCTTCATCTGCCCCCTGCCCTTGATGGAGAGTGGCCACTTGTGCATTGCCAAACATAACATCTCCTATTTTATGTTACAGATGCACATTTAGAAATAATCACTGTATTTAATTATCCAGAAAGAGACTACTTCTTACCGTACTGGAGAAGACAAACAGCAAGTGACCTGTGTGCCTCCTTACCTGCTGTCCAGGTGCTCATGGCTGATGGGCAACTTCAATCCTCCTCCTCCCTGGTTCTCCCCCTTTTTGGTACTTCGTCTTTAACTGGACAGCCTCTGTAAAGTATAACACATGCTCACCTAACCATAGTGACCTTGGACACCTGAAAACTGAGACTACTCCTATTTGCATAGCCTCTTCCTGGGCCTTGTTTGGTTGTGACAGTTTTAAGAACTGAGCATTTTATATAGATTGACTGTGAATCTCTTATTATTTGTTTGTTTGTTTATATCCCACTTTATCCAAGGAGCTCAAGGTGGTCAACGTGGTTCTCCCCCTTCTCATTTAATCTCCACAGCAATCCTGAGAGGTAGGTTAGGCTGAAGCACCTTAGATCGATAAAAGTGACATATAATTTTTGCTTCAAATTATGGACATATTTACATAGCAGAAAGTTCATCACAAAGCACTGGTCCAATGTGGATTTCCCTCTTTGGAAACCTGCCTGGACTTCAGATACCACCTTTTTGTATCTGCCCATTCTTCCAGTCTCCCAAGAAGGAGCCTGGCATATAGTTTAGAGGCTACATCTAACAAACTAATGGGTCTATAATTGGCAGGGTTTTTCTTATCACCCGTTTCATATATTGGGGCACCTTAGAGACCAACTAAGTTTGTTCTTGGTATGCGCTTTTGTGTGCATGCACACTTCTTCAGATACACTGAAACAGAAGCCACCAGACCTTTATATATAGTGAGAGGGAGGGGAGGGGTATTACTCAGAAGGGTGGTGGGAGTGGGTGATTGGCTGATAGGTGTGGTAAACCCGTTGATGACTGTTAATGACTGCCAGGTCCTGGTCTGACACGCTAAGCACTACATCATGTTGGTTCTCCAAATTCCCCAAATGACTTCTACTTCTGTGTCTTTGGACCCTGTGGAGCAAACTACTTCATTTTTAAATAAAGAAACCTCTCAGTCATGGTTGCCCTTGAAACATTGTCCTATCCCTGTTTTAGTTCTTATTTATTTAAAGCATTTCTACTCTGCCTGTCTGCCAAGACAGACCCTCGAGGCAACTTACTATCACCCGAAATGATCTACAGTAAAATCTCACAAACATATAAACAAAATGCTTAGTTCATAGCAGCAATGAAGCAGCAGTTCCCTCATGCTTGCTTGCAAAGGCCTATGCAGATAAATACATTTTAATCTTAATACCCGAAACCACAGGAGCGGAGAGTGGTGTGGTACTTGGGTCCTGGTTGTGGGCCTGCCATGGGCATCTGCTTAGCCACTGTGAGAACAGGATGCTGGACTACAGGGGCCACTGGTCTGATCCAGCAGGGCTCTGCTTATGTTCTTAAGCTCTCACAGTGAAGGGAAAAGAATTTACTTAAACATTGCTTGCAGAATGGGGCAAGAGATAGATGACCAATGACCCTGGCTCCTTGCAATGTGTAGAGCAGAGGAATAAGATGAGGTTCAGGCTATTTCCTTGGGCGTACCTTATTTGGGCCCCTTCCAGCTGAGACCAACCATATTATCTTCCTCTGACTCAGAGACATAGACAAGCTTCTCCAGGGAGCCCACCACACTCCAGGTCTGGATAGCCTGCATACGGCTGATGTTAAAAGAACTGAACTGACTTCCTGTCTGCAAGTGGGCCAGTTTCAAGGTACTAGTGTGCAAAGCCCTGCACAACTTAGGCCTAGGGTCATTTAAGGACTGTCTTACTTTGTACACCCCCAGGCCGATCCCTGAGCACCATTAGTGGTTGCCTATGGGCCAGAAGCATGACTCGTACCCAAGTCACATCACACATTCAGTGTTGTGGGCCTATGGAAGCCCCTCCTACAAGAAGACAGGCACCGGCCCTACTGAGTTTCAGGTGTCTGGTCAAAACTTACATTTCAAGAGTCCTTTGCCCTCTTGAGTCCTCAGATGTTTTACTTTAAAAGAGAGAGAGTAGATAGGTAGCCGTGTTGGTCTGCCATAGTCAAAATAAAAAAATTCCTTCCAGTAGCACCTTAAAGACCAACTAAGTTAGTTCTTGGTATGAGCTTTCGTGTGCATGCACACTTCTTCAGATAAAAAGAGAGAGAGAGAGATTTTAAATTCTTGACTTTTTAAATTTTGCAGGTTTGTTTTAAATCCTGCATATTGTATATTTATTGTTGTGAGCTGCTTTGAGACCCATGTGGTGAAAATAAACAAATGAGGTTTTTTTAAAAAATAAACAAATGAGGCAACATTGCCTAGAGCTGCCTTAGCAGGACCCCTTGGAGCTGTCCAAGGTCCTGTTCTAGTCTACCCTGATCACTTCTCCAGTGAGTTTCAAGCTCCCGTGGAACAGGACACCGGAGTGGGGTCTTACTCTGGCTCAACTTTTGTGTTAAGCATACTTGTTTACCATGCTTGGCACTGTCTATGTTCACCTGTGTCTAACATACACAGCAAGACCATGACCAGGGGAGGGATGACAGCCGGCAGGAGCGAAGAGAAGAAACAACATGGTATACATGCCTCAGAACAACAAGAGGCCTCCATTTGCCCCAGCTGCCACGAAACAGGTCTCTCCCATAGCGGTCACTACGGCCACAGCAGGCACTGTAACTCTCCAATGGTTTGGCTTTATCCCTGAAGGCACATTCTTCTGTTGTCTCATGACAGATGGATGCCAGAAGGCCATTCTTATCTTGATTTTCAAAAGTTTGGGGATCAGCTTAGAAGCTTCAGCTCTTATTGTCAGCAGCGTGAAAACACCGACCCACCTGTTTGTACGCCAACCCTCCTTTGTGGAACACCAGGAGCCTTTGCTGCTTGCTCACTGAAGGCAGTGGTTAGACGTCCCATCTCCCCTTCAGCCTTTGGCAAAATTCCATGATATTAATTTGGTCAGACGGCTGATTCTGCAAGGATCGCCTGGCTGACTTTTCTTTCCTGACCTGGATTTCTTGGCTTCCATTGGTCCCCGCCCCCAAGTCCTGTCTGTTTTCCAGGTTGCTCTGGCACTGTCCACAGCTCTTCATTAGGGCTTGCATTTCCCCTGTGACTTGCAAACCTGGTGTTTATGAGAAAATGAGATGTAAGAAGCTGCCTTGAGAATGAGGGTTGATAGGAGGGTGAATCTATGACAAGGTGGTGAGCTGCGAGGCTGCCTTTTTAATTCTGGTCTTTGGAAGTAATCATGTCTCCCTCTTCTCCCCTCAGTAAATTATTCATTTAAAATAAGTGAGGGATTGGAAAGGCTTAAGCTCATTTAAGTGCTCGTGCCCCCAGTGCAACTGATACGAGCACTCCATGAAATTGTTTGCCGGGCATTTGTATCCAAAGTAAGCAAAACCATAAGCAGCACATGCCCAGCAAAGATATGGTTTGTCCCAATGGTTAGAAATAAGATACTCTGTACAGGTACTGGAAACATGCCTTTTACCATAAAGTCATATTCTGTGATATTTGGACTACGAATTCCTATACTGTAGGTAAAGCTACTTCATTTTGTACTCTTGAAACCCTTTTTATTTTTGAAAAGTTGCAATGTGTTGAAACACTATAAAACAATCGACATATTTTATTGCAGAATATATGAAGTGATACTGGTTGGGGGAAAAACTTTATATATGGTATACCCTTTTGGAGTCATTTATGACTCAAAAATATAACAAGTCTTGTGTTTCATGTACAAATCTAAACTTATGAAATTCACAAGTTTGAATATAGATTTATTAATGTTTGGATCTGGAGATATCTAAATAATGTGAGCAGCATTCGAGACCATATAAAGCTGAATTTTCACTCTTTACTACAACTTCTTCATAAGGGTACTTCCACAACCTGTTAACGTTGTTACTATATTGTAGCAAGTTTCAAATTCAATGGATAAACATTCTGGACAATGATGAGGTCCAGCAATGTGGTGTGAAAGGAGACCTGTTTTCAACGCCACCTGCTATTTTTTTGCTTAAGCAAACTAAAGAGTGTTCTGTTATAGAATGTGTTATTAAGTGTAGGGGAGCTTAACTGACAGCAGCAGCAATGCTGGGGCAGTGGCACACACCCATTTTAAATATTTATTTTGGCACAGAACAGGAGTTCTACCTCAATGGGAGTTCTTCTGAGCCTGTAGACAGCACAAAATAATTGAATCTATATTATAAATGCATGCATTTAATAAGAAGTCATGTATGTATAACAGGATGTATACTGTACTTAGGGGTACATACCTGGGTGGGAGTTAAGGCGCATGCAAATAGAGATACATAACTCAGTCGCCAGAGTGAACTGGGATGAACGGGGTAAGAATGGCCACAAGAACCTAAAGAGAATTGACTGGTTTTGGGGGAAAGGAGGAAATTGATCACAAAGCAGTACCTATGTGCCTGAGTAGATGGAAGAAGCCCCAAATTTCATTTTATCTCCCTAAGGTGATGCATACTGGGGACACACTGGAAACACACACACACACACACACACGGTCTGAGCTGGCAGTGACTAAACAGGAATGAGATATTGAGACTGTTGTAGATAGATTTATGGGAAATTTCTTTTTTTTTAGGTTTTTGTTGGCAACTAAACAGAACACTCAAAATAAGGAAGATTTATGGAAACTTTGACCGAATATGCAGCTCCTGTGAAAACTGCATATTCCTTGTAGAGGATAGTTGGGAAAGGAATCTCAGATAAAGCTGCTAATAGCATAATACCTTCATACAAATCTGGGGTGTGACCACACTGTGGAATACTTGGCTGCTTCACCTCAAAAAAGGATATTGCAGGGCTGGAAAAGATGCAGAAAAGAACTACCCAAATAATTAGTGGGCTGGAGCAACTTCCCCACAAGAAAAAGCTACTGTGTTTGAGGCTTTTTTAAGCTTGGGGAGGGAAAAGTAAGGAGAGACATGATATTAAATTATGCATGGTGTGGCGAAAGTAGATAGAGAAAAGCCCCCCCCCCCGAAATGGAGGAGTGGTAGATGCAGCTACAAATCCCATTATTAAACTACGTGCTCAAAGAAACAGTAGTAGCCATGAACTTATACAGCTTTAAAAGATTAGAAGAATTTGTGGAGGGTGTTCTGCTTGTTAGTTTCCAATAACTGAATAGCATTTGGTTTGCTCCTATGAGAAACAATATGTTTGACTTGATAGGCCTTTTGCCTGATCCAGAAGAGGTGTTCTTATTCTATGTAAGGGGCCCTTGGGGATCATTTTAGATTCAAAGACAGGGTAGAAATCCAACTAATGCTATTCCAAAGAGTTTGAACACCATATTTTGTTTTTCCTGAATGCATCCTACCTGAGGCCAGTACTCTTTTCTAAATGGGATGGGGGAAGGGGTTGAACTCCACATTTTAATTTGTTTTTATTGGTATTAAAAATGCTCAGAATCAAGGGCACATCTTGTATAGACTATTTAGATTCTGTTATGTTTAACTGTAACAGAATTGAAAAGAAAACATGAAAGATGAATGTCATTTCTAACAATCAATGGTAGTTTCTCTTTAATAATTGCAAGTTGTACATTTTCTTCCATATTATCAGAAAAGCTCCATTATAATAAGAACATAAGAAGAGCCTGCTCACTTTCCCCTAAGGTATGGATTTTTGGTCCTTTGGTTGGAGAATTGCATCACAAAATTCAGAGATGTATGAATTTTAAGGGATGGCTGTGCTTTGGAAAGTGTGAATTTGACAGATTCTGCTTTACATGTAAAGTGAATTGAACTTCTCTCCCATCCCAAGGTAAACTGCTGAGTCATGGCTGTTTGGATACATTCCCAACCTGAACACTGGTACCATGCATGCCAAAAGCAGCGCTGCAAACCCAGCATGGGACAAAAAAGTCTGATGGCCTTGAAATCACAATTTGATCGCAAAGCCATCTCCTCATCCTCCTGTATCCCTCATAATCAAAACCTGTTAGCTTCACCAATAATGCCTTCTCCACTATCCTTACATCACCTCTTCTTTCCTTCTCTCCACTTTAAAGACAAGCTTTGCTTGGCTATTTTTCTGAGTGCTCAGCTTAGTTAAATGAACGTAAACAGTAGGATGTTCTTTAAAAATATTATAAGGTTTTGGTACTTCTTCTGAAGAAGGAAGCTGACACAGTAAGAACTGCCCCCTGAAGTTTTATTTCTTTGGGGAAGTGGCCAGGTGGGAAGCGTGAAACACAGTAAATAGAATCAATGCATGACTGAGCCAGGAATTGTGGGGAGAGAGGATGCTGGCACCGTCATGCCTTATCGCTGCACATTCCTGTTCTTCTCTAGGTTGAGAGCAGGAAGGTACAAACGGAGGAGGATGTGGATGACTAAGGAAGGGCAATGATGAATGAGTTTCTGTGACTTGATGACTGAAATTTCAAGGAAAGGGATCAGGCTTCCTTGTACTGGATGTGTCAAGGAAACTCCAGTGCTGTGGTCATAATAAAATGTTCACATAAATAATATTTACGTAACAGTGTTTGTTGTAAAGCTGCCTAACCAGTGTGTCTCCTGAAGCAGATATTTTGGCCATTGCAGCATTTGGAAATTTGTGTGACCAAATTTTTCACACTGGCTGCTTCAAAAGTATCTGTGGCTTTCTGTCCATAACTACTGCTGTTTCTTCCCCAGTGAGTAGCAAAATATGTTCGAGTGAGTGATAAATTTTAGACTGCACGCTCCTCCAGGCAGAGACCTATTTTCCTGCACTATACACATGGATTGCACTATATAAATAATGAGTGTTGTATCCAAGGAGGTTTTACTCAGAGCGCACCTGTTGAAATTAATAACCTAAGTTAGCCATCACAATTATTTTTAGTGGATCTACTCTGGGTAGGACTAGCAGTGAATGCAGCCCCCAAATCATATTATATGAAATTCACAGGGGAAACTCTCTTCCTTATTAAATAGAAAGGTTAGCATTTTAAAAACAACACTTATTGATTAAAATTGTCTCAGACTGCAGGACTCCAGTTACTCTGAAGCTGAGGTGGCCATTTCCTTAGGTGGGCTTTTGTTGTAGAGGCTTGATGCTAAGCCCAACAACACCCTCCAGCTTGGAAAAATGGATTGGGGAGAAGTACTGCACACCTTGGGTTAAAGGTCACTAATTTTTTCCACCCTCTAACTGCACTTGTCACCTAAACTGCATTCACAGTGCAAATGTTTAATTGTCATATTTATCTAATTACCTCTGGGTCAAAGAGCACTGAAAGATTGCCCTGGGCTAGGTGAAGAAACCAGTGCTGCATTGTGAAACCACCACTAATGACGGTGAGCGAAGGCGGCAAGGTACAGAGTGCAAGCACAAAGTTGTGCAACAGTCAGGTAGGGAAAGTACCAGACCATAAGCTATGAAATGAAGATGTCAAAAAGGCCTTGGCTGCTTTTCTCACCATGTTGTGAGGAGAGTTTGAATTACTGCTTGATTTAAACACTCTCTCTCTCTCTCTCTCTCTCTCTCTCTCTCTCTCTCTCTCTCACACACACACACACACACACACACACACAGAATTTGCAGGAGACCCTACTTCTAACTTTACACTGCATCCTTTCCTAACCCAATTCCATCTCCTGGATCTATCTTTTCCACTTGTGGCTCAGATGGATTCACTTGTTAGGAGTGCCCTTTACTAGTTACAGCTGGTACCCCAGCTGTGGCTGCTCTTGGACAGAGATGCTCCCAGGTTGGTGAAGGCCAGTGTACATCCTCTGAGGTATGTACTTTATCATAGGTATGGGGGACCTCTAGCCCTCCATATGTTGAATGGGTACAACATCCATCATCCCAGATCATTGGCTATCGTGGTTAGAGCTGACGGGAAATGAACAACCTCTGGAGGGCCACAGGCCTGCTTTGCTATTTATGATGACAATGTATCTTGTTTATTTAAATGAGAGGCATATCCAGGAAATGGCAATGGTAACAAATGAGTGTGGCCAGGAGGAAGGGTGGGGCTACAAGTCAAAAACTGACAGTGCCTGCAATATTTCTTTTCTTATGCTACTGCTGTAATAGATGAAGAGGAAAGAAGCTAACAGCTTTTCTTTTTCTCCTTCCTGTTCCGACAGACCTGTGAACTCAGCCTCTTTGGTAACTGCTGGAGCTAGCTTAGCTGGTTGATCAATGTGATTAACAATCTAAAGCCTTAGCTGAGTGTCTTTCCAGTTCATTGTTTGAGGTAGCTAACCAGCAGAGATAATAATGTTGGGAAGTGGTGAGGGCTAAGGATTCATCAGCAGGGTGGGAAGACTTGTAAGTTAAAGCAAGTCAGTAAAAAAATTAATACAAGGCATCTAATATCTTAAAAATAGATGTTGAATTCATTGTAATGACATTCAATAACATTTTAACATCATTTAAAAATATGCCAAGTGCCTGCCAGTCATCCACATGCCCTTTCCATTTATTGATTTGGAAAATGGAAACAAGTAGGAGCCCTGCTGCCAACAATCTCTCTCTCCCCCTCCCCCCGGCATACACCTCCTGAAGTAAAACAATTAAAACATTTTTCTTGTAAACATTATCTGAATATTCTAGGAAGGGGGTCCGCAATGTTACTGATGAGGCAAATCCTGCTTTTCGTACCACTTCACAGGTTGCATCAATGTTGCATGTGCCATGTGCATTGATTAGTTGTAAAGAGGCAGGAGAAACTGCTGTTCCTAAATAATAAGAGGGGAGGGTACTAAGGATCTGGCAGGCCTAGACACAATGGAACAAACCTAAAATGCCAGTGGCCGAGTTTGGGCCACAAGGGGTAGGGCAGAAAGTCAGGTAGAATGCAGAGGGAGAGGGAGGGACAGAGGAAGATTACAGATACTGCCTTTTCCACTACCTCCCTAACTAGAAACAGAACTAGCTTATGTCTCCAACTATTAGGTACCAGTACCACCAGCTCCTCCTCTGACCTTGAGACAGGAGCAGATGCTGAAGGCTATGAATGATTAGGGTGATGCTGGAGCACTCAACCTGTGCCTGTTCTTCTCTGGAATGCAGCTTCAAGGACATCATTCCAGTAGATGCCTTTGTCCTCTTTTAACCTTTCACGGTCTTTTACCTGGTTGTTGGTCTGTCACTGTAAACAAGATTGAACTTTTGCCCACCTTGGCAATCTTACTTTGGAGATTAAAACAAGAACGGTACTGGAAACATAAAATTCCCTGATCAAGACTGAGGCTTTCTGATACAACTGTGAGCAGCTAGAAGCTTTATGCAAGATATCACATACAAACCTACCACAAACTAATATAAATATAGGAGAAATTTAGGTAGCAAGCAGGTTTTTTCACAGAACTCCCTGGTTGATAGAGAAAATCATTTGTAAGCATCCAAGCATATCCTGATAGTTCTTCTAAGCTCTTTTTATTCTCTGTGTATTTTGCTCTGACTGTCTCTTTAGGAAACCATCAGGTTATGTCATTATATAATTGTCTACTATGCTTTCATGCAATATACCTTTGTGTGGTTAAAAAAATAAAAGTAGACTAAAAAGTAGACTTAAAAAGACTGTATTTCTTGAGATTTTGAATTCATATGTTTTATGCTAGTATAATCCCTAGAATTTACAGAAATCGGGGGGGGGGGGGTATGTCTCCTATGCATTGTTCTGACACATACCGGTAAACACGAGTAATCTATTATTTGCTTAAGTGCTGGGTGTGAGAACTTATGCATACGGAGCAATTGTAACATCAACATCAGAACAGCTTGCTTTCCTCATATTTTCCCTAGACACAAATACCAAAGAGATTTGGTAACAGTGAGGTGAGCTCAAACATACACCAAGCCCCCAGCAGCCAATTTTAAGAGAGTTTATTAAAAATTTGGCTTACGAGAGTAAAAGCACAAAGGCAGAATAACATACTGAAAAAATAAACATTTAAAATGCACCTACCCAATTACTTTACTCATGCAGGCTTATAGTCTGCTCATGAGCAACTTAGCATCTTTTTGGATGGCTGAGGAGGGACAAAGGGATGTTGGTGTCCCATTTTTAAGTGCTCTTTACCCAGGTGGCCTCCGACTGACAAGGGGCTCCAAGCAGCCAATCCCAGGAGCTGCACATAGCCCAGCTATTGGGCATATGAAGGATTAAGCAATGAAAGTGTCCATGGCAAGGAGATGGTGGCTATCAAAGTGTTTATTACTGCCACAGTAGTTCATTTTCTTTGTGAAACCACAAGTTTTCAGCAGCTTAACTATTATAATCCAAGGGAGGGGAGATGTGACCTCTCTGCCTAGGCATGATGAAGGACAAGAGTAACCAGGTATCCTTTAAAGGACAGGATACCACAGGGGAAAATGGTGTGAGAAAAATACAGAAAGACCTTCTCAAGTGCTCATGGTGATCTGGGAGCTCAGAGATCAGATTGGTTACCAAGGTTCTCAGGGCCCTTATGCATTAATTATGGTTGTGTAGTCTGCCCTGCCTGTATGAAAACAAGTTGTGGGTCATTTTTGTTCCCAAGCAAAGGCTGTGTAGGGTTGGTAAGTATTTTTAGATCCCCTTGAGCCACACATACTATGGTTCTCCAAACAAGCAGTCTGTTTCAACCCTCCTAAATTGTGAAAAAGGTAAGTGTCTTGAAGGGGGAACATAAAGCTTATGTTCCTTTAAACCAGAGAAAATAAAGAGCATGGAGAGGAGGCAAAGATAAAGGGCAGGAGAGATAGGGAAAGGAGGTTGAGGAAAACTCAAGGAGTGCATGTTAAGGTTCTGGAGGAAGGGAGAACTCCTAAATGTTCTGTTTTGTAGGCGAATGAAGGCATAGAAGAGCAACCATGATACTTTTGATTTCCTCCCAAAAGGTATTTGGGACTAAATGGAAATATAGGGATTGGTTCTGTAAACTGAGGTGAAAGGAGACTCTAGAACTGCATTGTCATAAATTTCATGTGCAGATCCTGAATGTGAGGTCTTAACGTTGACTATTGCTTTCTGGGCCCAGTGCTTTATTCTCAGGTTGACTGACCAAACAAACAAACAAACAAACAAACATACTTGTTGTACTTGTGTACAAATTACACATATCTAGAGTCCTTACACCTCCATAGCCCATTTCTAATGAAGATACTTCACATACATCTGTGCTAACTTCCTCAGTTGTGCAGGCCCAGGTTCTTGCTTGGAACTGCCATAGGCAGAGAAAAGCTTTTAAGAGCCAAATTGCTAACAAAGGTAAGGGTACCCCTGCCCGTACGGGCCAGTCGTGTCCGACTCTAGGGTTGTGCGCCCATCTCCCTTAAGAGGCTGGGGGCCAGCGCTGTCCGGAGACACTTCCGGGTCACGTGGCCAGCGTGACGAAGCTGCTCTGGCGAGCCGGCACCAGCGCAGCACACAGAAACGCTGTTTACCTTCCCGCTATAAAGCGGTACCTATTTATCTACTTGCACTTAGGGATGCTTTCAAACTGCTAGGTGGGCAGGAGCTGGGACCGAAAGATGGGAGCTCACCCCGCCGCGGGGATTCGAACCGCTGACCATGCGATCGGCAAGCCCTAGGCGCTGAGGTTTTACCCACAGCGCCACCCGAGTCCCAAAATTGCTAATGGGTATACTTAAAATGGTCAGTAGATAACAGCTAGCTTCTGAAAAGGAAGCTACTATGTGTTTTCCATTTGATATTGAAAACTGTAGGTAATTGAAGCTGAGAGCACTCCTTTGATTTCAAGGTCAATGTATTTTCAAACTGTACTTTTCAACTGGGTCCTGCATCAAAATCTTGTAGTCTGGAGTACTTGTGCTCAGGGTTGAATCCTCAAGTTCTTGGCTTCAGTATGTTAAAGTGTCATTGAAACAAGGGTGACTCTGCTGAAGCCTTTTTTTTTTTTTTTTTTTTACTTAAGTGCTGTAGAAGTACTTTTAAATAAATAAAAAAACTGCACCTCTGACTGTGGGTGGGCTCTTGATTATTTATTGCTTAGATGTGCGTAGCTTTGGATGTAAAGTGGTATTGCTGAGGTGGGGAAAAATCAGATCCTAGTTCTCAATTCCTATTGCCATTGTTTTGCTTTTACAAGTTGCCCGTGCCTGTGCGAGTAGCAGCTTCAACTGACGCGTCGTCGTTCTGGCACTGTTTTTTCCAATGAGCTTTTTGGGTGCTTTTTATTTCCCGATGGCGGTGGGCGGCTGCAGCTACAGAAGACCGCATAAAGCGCACGTAAAAGGTACGGGAGAGCTGCCTGGGGCAGCGCATAGCTTTGCATCACGCTTAGCCCCACCCACCAGCTGAGCCCCAGGTGAGCCGCCGCTGCCGCACAGCTGCCAGGCTGGGTGGGAGGCGCAGTGGATCCTGGGAGTTGTAGTCTAAACCCTATGTTTCCTTTCCAGGCCTGGGTAACACTCCAGTTAGGGCATAGCGACCGCAAAAACAGCTCGCCTGCCTTTCGCCTTTAATCAGCATCTACGCGCTCTTTCTCAACCCCTTCCTGACTGAGGTAAAAATAAAAACCTTCCTCCTTTGCAGGACCACAACTCCCGAAGCGAGCCTCCCTCACCACCGAGGGCTACCACATCCGTTTTCCCGCCTCCCGCCAGGCCCTCTGGGGCTTGTAGTCCCTCACCTTCGTATTCACGACGGCTTTCGGCGCTGTTTCCGCAGGGCGGGCTCTTCGCTTCTCGGTGAGTCGCTACGCTACGGAAGCGGCGTAAGGGGCCGGCTTCTGGACTCTGGGAGGAGGAGCGTGGGGGGGGGCAGTTGTTATAGCTGGCTGCCTCCGCTTTGGGGCTGAGGGGGGTTAAAAAAAAAAGGAAAGAGAAAAAGGAAACGGTTTCCTGAGGAGGCGGGAGAGAGCCGGGCGGGGTGGGAGGCGGGAGGGTGGGGGTCAAAGTTACTCGACCGCCCAAGGCGGGGTAGGTGGTAGTAGTGGCGGTGAGTAGTGCGGAGACGGGGCTGAGGAGAACGGGAGAGAAAGGAAACCGGTCAGCCTGCCGCCCAGCCAGCAAACAGTCGTTGAAGCCGCCGCCGCCGGGGCGTCCCTCAGCAACGGTCAGTCTGAGCGCGCGACCCTCGCGGGGAGGGGGGGGAGAGAACGCCAAAGAGCGCGCGAGAGAGAGTTGGGGGGGCAGAGAATGTGGGGGAAGGGAAGGCGCGCCCCCGGTGAGGGGGAGGCGCGCGTGCGCGTACTGGAGGGGGGGCGTGTGGTGGTGGGCTAGGTGAGTCGCCCCTTCCCTATTTTTTTTTTTTAATGAGGCGAGAGATAGTCAAACACACACGAATAAAAATGAAAGCTTCCTCATTCCTTCTCCATAATAATCTCCCTAAGAGGGATATCCGCTTTCCCCCCTCAGCCCCACTTCTGTTCTTGGTTCATTCATTTATTTTGTTGTAAGCTGTATCTGTTGGGTTTTGTTCATTTTTATTATTACATTGCCATCCCCGCCTTTTTGTCAAGGAGCTGAAGGTGGCCTGCATGGTTCTAACCCACCCACCCCCTCAATTTTATCTTCACAACACCCCTGTGAGGTAGCCTAAGGCAGAGAGGTACTGACTGGCTCAAGGTCAGGCAGCGAGCTTCATGACAGAGTTGGGGGGTGGGGGCGGCGGCATTTGAACCTTGTTCTCCCATGTCATAGTCTATATAATGCTATTAACTGCTTCGTCGCACTGGCTGAACAGTATTTGTGGACCACCCCATCATGTAACATGTTTTGTCATAATTGGCATGCAGTAATTATAAAAAAACAAATGTCAGGCATGCACTGTGAAATGAAAAGCAACATGGGTAACAGCAAAGATAAAGCCTGTCACACCCCCAAAATTAAAACACCAGTTTAGAAGCCGAAGGTGCTCAAACGAGCCCTAATGTTGTGGAACACTATATGAATTTCAAATACAAAACAAAAATAATGGAACTAATGTTCTGGGTCTGTTTAGTCCCTGGATTGGAGACTGCCTGGGAAGCCACATGTATGCCGCCTTGGGTTTCATGATAGAAGAAAGACAGGATATAAATGGAAGAAAATGAATAAATAGCTCACAGCAGAGGGCACACCACCACCACTGAGGTTGAGACTGAATGTGAGCACACACCCCTTTTGGCCCAGAGGCTGCTGCTGCTTCTCTGTTTGCTTTGCTTGTTTTAATATTTATATCCTGCCTCTTAAAACTAATCATCATCAACATCATCATCAAATTTGAGGTGGAGAAAGGCTCACAAGATTTTTTCTTTTGCTTTTAAAATGCAATGCTAACAATAAAAAGCAGACAAATAGTTAAAACTTCATCATGAAAACCACAAGAACAAGTGCATACACAAACATTGTTGTAAAAACTATTTCAGAATTCACAGATGAAAAACATAACTTTGGAAGTTACGTATTAAAAAACCGTCTGATCAAATTAAAACTTATTAAGAGGGTTGGGTCAGAAGAATTTCTCTTGGGAGGTTGTTTCATAGTTAGGGACCACTTTGGAGATGACGGTTTTGTCCAGGAGTCAAGGGCCTCTCAACAGACTCCCTTAACTGGTTGAGGGTGCCTGAGGAAGCATTTTTGGGTTTGATCTGAGAGACTGTCCCAGAGCCTTGGAGAGCAAGCATTAACTTATCGAGGGACCGGTCCCCTTCCTAGTCCCATTCTGATGTGCACCTAGTTCTCAGTTCTTCTCTGCTACAATGCAGTGTGCATCATATCTCCCACTGCTTCCAACCTTTCGGGGTATTCCTCATGAAGTGAGGGATGTGCTTCCCCAGGTCTTCTGTATGTTGCTTGTGGAGTGCCTGGGAAGTTTTGAGATGGTGTGAGACATTCTCGCCCTCCTGCCCACCTTTCTAGACAACCATGGGGGTGCAATGCTGAGGGGACTCCTAACTAGCGATGCGCTTTGGCGCATGCCTGACCTCAGCTACTCAATGTTATTAGTGATATACAGTTGCACTTTGTATCTAGTTTTTAAGAAATGTTATTGAATGTTCTTGCATTATTGTTAATCTTCAAGTAAACAATTTAGAGACTTTTATATTAAGCAGTGGAATTTTATATAAATAAAAATCCTGTTTGAACTAGTCATATCTTGGAGAGATTCTCCCCTCTTTGCTGCCCTCTTTAACTCAAACAGTTTGAAGCATAGAAGGTGGTTTCTTTAAAAATGCTGTGTGGCGTCACAATAATGAAAATGAGTTTTACTTTCTCCTCCCTACCCCCATTGAGCTTATCCATGTTGGAGTTCCTGTACTGTTATAGGGGCACAAAACATGAGATCGATGGCAAAAAGTCAGAGGGGGA
This sequence comes from Podarcis vaucheri, assembly GCF_965113315.1. Lineage (NCBI taxonomy): Eukaryota > Metazoa > Chordata > Lepidosauria > Squamata > Lacertidae > Podarcis > Podarcis vaucheri. The sequence goes on from NC_138752.1 coordinate 37,193,155, forward strand.
CGTGGTTCCTGTAGAATTTCTTATGCATTATATATGTGAGTAATGCTGAGTAGAGTGTGGTTTTCTAGGAAAATATGAATGTATGTCAATCTTTAAATTTTTAAAAAAGAACTTGCCCTAGAACATTGGGAAATCAACATGTTTTAATCACCCAAATAAGCCTTGGAATAAAAAGCACTTGGAAGCAGTAAGATGCAGACATATCTAAATATGCACTTGGTTGTCTAGGATGTCTGTGAATGTCTTTGTGTAAAGTGTTCTCAGTGATTTGGTTTTTTTATGCCTATCCTTTTGAAGACTCTTGGAGTTGATGACTGTATATATTTGTTTTCAAAACATCTTATAAATTAGAAGGCAGGCACTTTTGAGGGTTGCACTGAATCCTTGCTCTACTCTTTAATGAATTTTATTAATTGTACCACAACAGTGTTAATCATAGTTTCTTCTGAAGAACTGTGCATTTCTCAAACAGGAGAAATCCTGCTTTGAGGCAAGGAAGTGTTGCTGGCGCCAATAAGACAGGGAAACAGATGCACTGGATTGAAGTAGTGTTTTGGTCTTAGGTCAAACATTGACTCAGTGGCAGAGGCAGAAGTCCAATATAAGATTCTTGGTCCCCTGTCCTTGGACAATGTCTCTGGTTGAATGAATGAAGTTTAGGTTTCCGGTTTGGAATCCGCAGTTGGTGGAAATGCCTTGTTATCCCTGCCCTGTTGTCTTTTATGCCTGAATTTTAGTGGATGGGTGATATGCTGATTTCTAATGTCAGTTTTAGTATTCTCACATGCTACCTCAGGACAACAATCAGCATTAGAACTCAGATATATAATCTAATCAGCAAATTGCACCTTGAGCCTAGGTTACGGTCACCACAATGGCATGCCTAGGCGCTGTTTGTTCCCTTAGTGGGGTTTGTTGTTGTTGTTATTATTTTCATTTCTATACCACTTTGTATTTTAAAGAACGAATCTCAAAGTGGTTAAAACATCTAACAAAACAATCTAGAATAAAAAAAAACCAAGCTTCAAGGAAAATCTTTCAGATCGTTCTCTAAGTGACATTTTGCTTTCCCCAGTCGCCAACCTGGTGGCCAGAGATCTCCACGTAGTCACAATTGGACCAGCGCCAGTCGCAAAACACACCTGGCTATTTTCTAACACTGACAACAATCTGTATTTAAACAAATTCTGGTTTACCTTGGTTGTTCCTACAGCTAGTATTGCAGAATATTGTTCAGATATGTGGTAATGGTGCATTATGAGAAGTTTGTTGGGTAGGCTTTTTGCAGGGGGGTTCAAGGTTGTGATCAGTGTAAACCTTCAATATATTTCACTGAATATTAATGCACCCCTACATACAAAGCTGCTTTAGTGTGCTGTGTAAACAAAGGCACTGTGTTTGTTCAGTTGCGTGTTTTTTCAAAATGCATTTTTTTGGCTTTCCAGTAATGAAAAGGAACAGTGAATGTCTGTGTCATGAAGAAAATATGCAGGTAGCCATAAATGGCGCGTGGTGGGTAGTGGGGTGGAAATCCAAAAGCACCAGTGATTACATAGTTCAAGATGAGTTCTGGTGAACTTGAGCCAAAGTTACATAGTGGACAGCATTCAACTGCTGAGCGGGAACTCTTGAGATCACATCACTGCTCTTTGACGATGCCCAACTGTGTCTCCTTAAGCATAATCACTGTTTCTGAGCTTTACTTACTTCACAGAATTGTTGTTAGGGCAAAAAGGGATAAATATATGTGACTTGCCCTGAGCTCTTACGAGGAAGTGCAGGATACAAATGTGATGAATGGATGTACCTATACCATGAAACCTAGCGTTTAGTCTGACGTGTCTGTTCTCTTCTAAATAAAAACAAACATTACAAGAGCCCTGCAGCAGTGAGGCGGTGCCTATGTGTTGTTGTGGCGCCATCCTGATTTGTGGTGGTGCTCACATAGTGTCAGCATAGTTATGGGTGTAGTGAATGCTGCATCTTGGGCATTGTAGTGGAGTACCGTGCTTCCTCTTTGTCCTCCATTTCTCTTGCTTTGGAAATTTAAAACCTTGCCCTTCACCATTTATTGATTGTGTGTCTGGTTGTAGCATATACAGTATTGTATAACGGGTTTTGCTTTGTGAGAATTTTGTTTTGTTTTGTTTCTTAAAAATGACTTGAAATCTTTGATTCTTAGTTCCTTTTCTGATACTTCTACTCATAGTACACCTGGATATTTTCCTATAGAATTGTAGAGTTGGAAGAGAGCATGAAGGTCTTCAACTCTTTTTGTCTTGTTGTTTTGTCTTTGGACAAAGTCTACCCTGTTTCTCTCCAATTCTGGGCTAGTGGTTTAATCGCCAGCATAGCCTGATTTCTTGTTGAATTATATAGGAAGAATGTTTTCAATGTGATTCATTAATTCTTTATTATTATTCTCCCACTCCCTGGTATTTTCTTTTAAATAGGGAGTACAGAAGACGTAACCCTGAACTGGCAAAAAAACATTTCATAGACCCATGAAACATATCTAGTGCCTAAGCTGTGTTTAAGCTTTAAGTGTCATTTGTACTAAGCTTAGTTAACTATGCAGCCTAATTTCAGAATAAGCCCCATTAACACGGTGGAGCTTTGATCCTAAGCTTGCTTATTTGGAAGTAAATTGAAATACTGACTTGTTACAAAAAGGGAAGCAAGCTGGGCTTGAAGTGGTCAGGGACCTTTTAGAGATGGAAAGAGCTCCAGCTTCTCCATTCGGTTTCCTTTTTAGATTGCTTACATTGAACAACAAGCAACTGTGCCATTTGGGTAGATTCAGAGCCTGGACAATGGACTTCAAATGGCATTCCACATCTGAGCTTACATTAGTTCCTTATATAAATGTGATTTGTACTTTGGATGCACTGAACATTTTGTTTTCTTTTTTAGTTCTCTCCCAATTTATCAGATTCTTACATAATGCAAGAAAAGACTCACATGTTGGGCAAAAAGATCCCTCCATTGCAGGGGGTTGTACTAGATGACCCTTGTGGTCCCTTCCAACTCTACAATTCTGTGTATGGAAATGCCATAATGTGCTTGAGCTCTTGTTGTGGCACTGAAAGGAAGAAATTGTTGGTGTCTCCTCCCTCTTCCCCTTTCATACCTTATTGCTATCCTTCAAAGAGCTCTAGGTGGCATATTTGATTATTTCATATCCTAACGTACTTCATAGAGTTGTGAGGATGAAAGAGGAGGTGATTGTCTCAAGTTCACTCAGTGGACTTTATGGCTGAGTAGTGATTTGAACGTAGGTTTCTCCATTTCCGGTTCAGGTTTTTAACCACTTTGTCACTCTTGCTGTTGCTGACAGGTGTGTAGGTAAAGTAGGTCAGAACTCCGTGATGCCTAAGATCCAGATTCATTGAGAGTCTCTTCATTTCAGTTATCCGCTGACATCACTGCGGTCATCAAAGGGAAGGGTAGTAGTAGCCAGGCCCCTCTCCATTATAGCTGGATCCAGGCCTGTGGATAACCCTGTTCTCCAAGAAACCTTTTGCTTTTCATTTTATTTGGAATTTCAAGTGCTGCTACCTGTCTGGAAGCCAGTTTTCCTTTGGATTGTGGTTGGTTGACGTCTGTCTGTCTCATGAGACAATGGAAGAGTGTGCCTTTGGGGGTGAAGCCAAACTGTTGGAGAGTTATACTACCTGCTGTGGCTGTAAATACCAATATGGAAGAGTTATGTTTTGTTGCAGCTCTGGGGCAGATGAAGGTTGTGCTGCTGCAGGTGCACCATGGCGTTATTGACCGGGGTATTCTTCCTTCTGGCCAAACTGGTGCAAAATGTATTGTTTTCATTTCCTTTGGACCACATCAGTGATGCCAAGGAGGGGTGAGTCTTGTCCTGTGTGCGGCCCAAGACCTCCATACACACCGCCCAGGCTTGCACCCTGGATAGGTCACTTTGGTGCTGTTAATGCAGCAAAAACGATGCAGGAGGCAGCAGTTAAAAATTATAAGCTAAAACTGATTGCCATAAAGTACCAGTGCTAAGGGTTGCTTTCATCAAAGGGAGAGATTGTCTCGCCTCATTGAAGTGTGGAATACAAATAAATAGTAAAACCTCTGTGAATTGGCCCTACCTGCTTGTAGTTAGTTAGCAAGGCTGGGGTTCCTGGTTGCCCTTAAACAGTCCTTTTCATTGAGATCCCAATAAGCTTTTCCTGTTGTCCTGACCTGTGACTTGCTGTTTTCAGGCTAGCTTTATATCTAATATATCTTGGTATGCTAGCCTCATAGTGGGGCTGGTTCCTGGGTAGTTAATCCCTCCTAAGAAGAATATTTGTTTTTACCTGCATTCACTATCATTTGCTTGATGGTTAGGCTACGGTTAAAGAGACAAAAGGAGAGAGGATATAGACTTGCTTTCTCCAGTCTCCCATTCATTGAAGCTTCAATGAAGGGAAATACCAAGTGCTGAAGTGCTCTTTCCTGACACAGGAAAAGAATGGAAAGGAGTAGCTGTGCATTATTATTGCTTCTCTTATTGCTATTGTTCTGTTAGACACACAGAGGCTTTTCTTCCGAAATCAGTGTGAGACTGAAGAGGCTTGTGGGGAACAGAGTAGGATCCAGATTGCAATTGGCCTAAAGAAAGGATTTCTAGATTGCAGTCCCCGCCTTTGAGTTTTGCATTGCATAAGTCTGCTGCTATTTTAGTGAAAGCCAAACTTTGACAGCAAAGATAATGCATTTATATTGATGTAATTAGAAGGGCAGGCAAGTTGATGTCTGGCTCAGGGGCAGTGTATGCTTTCTGCTTTAAATCTAGCTAACATAACTTCGGTGATTGGGAAGCTGTTCTGATTTGGCAGAAGGGAGATTGTGGCTTTCCCAGTTAACTGGTTCTTAGTGCTAGTATTTAAGCCTGGGAGGCTTTTCCATTATCTGGGAAGCTGCTGAAGGGTATGTGTGTGTAAGATGTTCGTAGTCGATGGTTTTTTGAAAACAGAAACCTGAAAAATTCTACCATCAGATCACATTGCCCTTTTTTGTATCCAAGTGGCTATGAAGCCATTTCAAGGAAATAGTTTTGTTTGTTCTTTTTGCAGCTGTTTAGCCCAGTTCTAGATGTTTGCCTGCATGGAACTACTTTGTACAAAAATGGACCAGTGATCCTTCTAGTCCAGCTCTACTTACAAAGCAGCAAAGCTCTTTTCTTTAACTGGAGATGTGAGAAATTGAGCCTGTAGCCTTCTGCATCTGAGGCCATAGCTTAGAGTTATTCAGAAATAGCTGCTGACAATAAAACCATGTTTCTTTCATTCACATTTGGTTTAAAGTAAATTTGTATTTAAACAAAGCACTATTGTGGTCCCAGGAATATTCTGAAGACACCTGATGTTACCCATCTTTGAAACAACATCTGCCAGGACCTGAATGAATGTGCCAGGCGGTTGTCTTATCTAGGTAATGGACTGGATGAGAGCCAAAAAACTGAAGCTCAGTCCAGATAAGACTAAGACACTGTTAGTGAGTGGTTCCCTAGATCAGGTGGATGAGAGGTTGCCTGCTCTTGATTGGGTTACACTACCTCTGAAGGAGCGGATACGTAGCTTGGGCGTACTCCTTGAAGCTCAGGTGGCCTCAGCAGCATGGTGTTCCTTTCATCAACTTCAGCTGGTGGCACAGCTGTGCCCCTTTCTGGACAGGGTTAGTCTAACTTTCGTTATCTATGTTCTGGTAACCTTTTGGTTATATTACTGTAACACATTATATGTAGGACGACTGCTGAAGATAGTTCGGAATCTCCAGCTAGTGCAGAATTCGGTGGCCAGGTTGCTCCCTGGGGAAGGACAGTTTGAGCATATTACATCAATCCTGGCCCGACTGCAGTGGCTGCCAATTAGTTTCAGGGCCTAATTCAAAATGCTGGTTTTGACCTATGAAGCCTTAAATAGCTCAGAACCGCAGTACCTCAAGGACCAACTCTCCTGATAGGAACCGACTTGGACATTGTGAACATCATTTGAGGCCCTTCTTCAAGTGCCGCCTCCATGTGAGGTCTGCAGGGTGACAGCACAATAATGGGCCTTTTCTGCAGTGACCCCCCATTTATGGAATTCTCTCCTCAGGGAGGTTTGTCTGGCACTGTCATTATATATTTTTAGGCACCAGACAAAAACATTCCTCTTCAGCCATGCCTTTGGTAGATTAATATTCTACAGCATTTTAAATGTGTGTGCTTTTTTTGCTGTTTTGTTTCTTCTGTTTTGACTATTTATTTCTGGTTTTCTCTTGTGTCTTTTTTCTTGTGAACTGCCCTAAGATCTTTTGATGGACTGTGTATAAATCTAATAAAAATAAACAAATACCTGTGTTTGGTAGTCTATTATTTGGGAAAGGGGTGCAAATGTAATAAATTACCCAGGACCCCTAACTTCATTATTGTTTTAATCAGTTTATTATATCTTTTGTTTGAATATCCATTTTAGTGAATATTTTGTTTGTTTGTTTGAATATCTGTATGTTGATTTCTCTCTCTCTCTCTGACACACACGGGGGGGGGGGTTACAGCAATAAAACCATAGAATAATTAAGTTAAAAAAACATGAGCTTTCTAGTCACAAACCAGACAGGCTTGCTTAGTTTCACCAAGTAGCTGTATCATTCGCCTTCAGACTGTTTCATGGATTCCTTCCAATGGACATCCAGGCATTTTCAGGGGTTTGTGTTCTTCTTTCTGCATTTTCATTTGTTTTTTTTACAGGATCTTTCAAATTATTAGTCTAATAAGCTTTACAATAACCCTGTGACATTGTACAGTATTGGAGAAGGAGAACTGAAGCTTAAGAGATTGTGGCTTACCTGGGACTACTGCCTGGGGCTGATCTGATATCTGAAATGTGAATTTATAATCTAATAATTGAGACACTTATACACCATACTAGTTTTCAGACAACACATTTCCTGAAGGCTCACCTTGTCCAGAGAGCAGCATTCCAGCTAAAGCCTCAGACTTATTGTAGTCTCCCATCTAATTACCAGGCTAGCCTAGGCCTTATCTTTCCAAAAGATAACAGGCTTCTCCACCCTATTCTCTTGCTGCTGAAAAATCTGTCCGCCCCCATTAAATAAGGTTTACAAGGAAGGTAAATCTTTATAAATACTCTGCCAAGTGACACATTAACTAGCTGATCTGTAAGTACAGCACTTTTAAGATATCAGTCCCTATGTAAGTGTGCTAAGTATTATTCATTTGAAAGAAGACAAGAGAGGGCATGGGGAAGGGAGAGTGACTTGTTCCCTTGCACTCTTCTATTTCTCTGGACAATAGTGGAACAAACATTGATAGGAATCTGGCTTTTGAGTTCTTGTCCATTTGTGTCTTTTGCAACTTGCAAATACAGGTTGAAAAAACACTTTACTACTTAGCAGATAGCAAGTACAGACCTTGTAGCTAGATGCAGCTTGCTGAGTCAAGAGAGGGAAGTTTGCTGTTTGCAGTGGAGATGGGGGTAGCAGTCTTTCCATAAAGGAAATACTTGTCTCTGGGAAGCAGAGGCTAGCTAATTCTACTATTTTGGAGGGGTGTGGCTTCGTTACAGCTGCATGTGACTGGACTTTAAAATGCTTACTGCTTTCCTCTGGGAAGCACTTTTAAACAGATTAGAAATACAGAATGAAGTTCTGTATCATAACAGGAGTACACACCAGAAGAACAAGGTAGCATTGGCTACCTTGTACACAGAGTGTTTGGGAAATTAAAATTAAACTCTTGTATCTAGTCTAAATTGTCACTCCCCTTCTTATTTATTGATTTGTAACTCAGTGCATCAGAAACTGAGGACTAACTGTGACATGATTGCTTAATCTCAGGGTCATGGGTTCGAGCCCCACGTTGGGCAGAAGATTCCTGCATTGCAAGGAATTTGACTAAATGACCCTCAGGGTCCCTTCTGACTCTACAGTTCTATTATTCTTCGAAAAGCCACAAATGTGGTTTTCTTCTAAAATGGATTTACACATTCACTACTCACTTGATATCAAGCCTTCAATTACTAGGAATTGCTAGTAGTTCTGCTCTTTTTCAATCTTTGAGAAGACATTTCTGAAAAGTGAACAATGTGGCGGTGACAAGGAAAACCCACACCTGCTATATATTGTCCTCCCGAACTCTTGGGAAGGGACAGAAGGCATGCTCCAGATGAAATGAAGCATTCTGCCATAGTGGTGGTTCTAAGAACCAGCAGCCCTGTGGCTCATTGATGAAGGAGCCAGCTGTTCTTCCTGCTGGCCTTGGCACTTTCTCTCACAAATGCACCCACACATCGTTGTCATTCTTTAGGAAGCTGCCAGGAATGTGGGTTTTCTTGGGGGGGGACCCTGTGCAAGTTTGGGTAATTTGCATCCAAAAAAAATAAATTTACATTGAACATTTTTGTGACACCCTGTAGAATGGTCTAGTTTAGCAGAGTCATAGAATAGTAGAGTTGGAAGGGACCCCTGAGGGCCATCTAGTTCAACCCCCTGCAATACAGGTGTCTCAACTAGATACTGCATACATTAGGTGAAAGTTTACATGAGAGTGCACACATTCATGAAAACATACAAACATCCAAGTTGCTTGGAAATATTTGTTTTATTTAGTAAACAAAACTAAACATTTTGAAATGGTCAAACTTTCCATTTTGTAGTTGGCATCCATTCATTGTTACTAATGTACTTTTCAAAAAAAAAAAAATCCTCTGAAAAACATCAGCAGTTGCTTGTGGGGAAACATATGTTTGGCGATGTGGATGATTGTTCGGAGTTGTGTTAGCTTGAGGCTACTTTGAGACCATGATCCTTGTAAAATGGCTGTACCTACTAAGAACTTCTGGGCAAGGGTTGGTCGCAATTTTTAAAAAAATGAATCTGAATAATGAATTTGGGATGAGAGGAAGGCCTGTTTTGTATCACTTTGAATATCTAGTACTTTTCTTCTCTTTATAATAATATCAAGATCAGGATTTAGACATAACTGTGTTTTGCATGAACCTTTCTGAGTCTCATGGCATATAATCTGAAGTTTGCCATTAATTGCATTGGTTACACAACTCTGCACCCATATTTTATATACAGTGGTACCTCGGGTTACATACGCTTCAGGTTACATACGCTTCAGGTTACAGACTCCACTAACCCAGAAATAGTGCCTCGGGTTAAGAACTTTGCTTCAGGATGAGAACAGAAATTGTGCTCCGGCAGCGTGGCGGCAGCGGGAGGCCCCATTAGCTGAAGTGGTGCTTCAGGTTAAGAATGGACCTCCGGAACGAATTAAGTACTTAACCCGAGGTACCACTGTACATGATGACTTTTGAAAAAGAGATCCAAGAAGACAAAAAGTTCATATTTAGGGTATCTCAAGCAGCAGATCTCTAATTTGGTTGTGGTTGTTGGTATACCTAGAGTGAGACATGCAAAAAAGATAAGAGGATGCTTTTTATTGAACCATTTTAAAATGATGGCATAATAAAACAAGCTTGGGTTAATTGAAAATATGTAGATGATGTAGTGGGAGGAACCGCATAGTAGATACAGAAATTTGGATAAGGCTGATGACTAAAGGCAAGCCTGCTGTAAGCAGCATTAGCCAAAACTTTTCAAAGTGGCTGGGGAAACCCAGCCAGATGGGTAGGGTATAAGTAATAAATTATTATTATTATAAAATATAACTTGGATGTCCTTTACTACTTTTTAGTTAAGACCAGACTTCAATCCATAGTTCACAGCATATATTGATACAGTGGAGTTAAGGCTCAAATTTGCCCCAAAGAATATCAAAGTCAGCCAGAATTCAAAGCCCATTTGTATGAGACGTCTCATGGAACAGTCCAAAGAATGGGTGGTTTTGTGGAATTATTTCTCACTTTCTCCGATATCTACCTCCTGTATATGTGTGCTGTGTTCTGCTTGCCTTCCACCACAATTTGCTGTTAGGTGACCTTAGCTGTGCTGTCTGTGCACCAGAGTGTTGCTATGGGAGCATATAAGACCTTGGGTCAACCAGCTCAGGCAAGCATCATTGAGTTGGATAAGTTTTAAGTGGCTGGCCATAAAAGGGAGGAATCTGAGGTTCCATTTGCTGCTTTACCTGCCAGCATGTGGGAGGAATACTTAGGGGCAGTCTGATACAAAGAAGAGTAGCAGAGGGACTAATTGGATATAGACTGATGTGGCTTATGCCACTCAGAGTCAAATTTGGTTCTTCCATAGCATAGTGGGTTGACCCCTTTGCCCCACCCCACCCCTAACAAACCCCAGTGGCTTGAGCTGTAGAGACCTCATTCACTTTGATCTTGTACTGTTCTGGACAATTTGGATTTTCTTCTTCCTTTGCTTCCCAGAGTAGCAAGTGTTGTTTTGCTAGGATGAGCTTTGTCTTCCACTGATGTGAGTTTTCATGCCACCAGTCATTAGTTGGAATCTAGGGCTCTTTGTCCTTCATCTTGCAACCATCCACCTGTATTCTGCTCATCTTGGCTATCACAGAAGCAAGCAGAGTCTTCCAGAGCTTTCTGAATCTGATTCACAAGTGAACCAGGAACTAATCGAGTATGCTGGGCACTAACTGGTTTTATTTGTTTGATGTCTGTGGGGAAGTGGTTTTCTGTAGGAACTTGCCATCTAGTCTTGGATGAAGATGTGTGAAAATCTGGTATAGAAAGGGAGAAGTTGGTTGCTGGGCCCATGGTTGCAAAGCCTGTGCTACTGCTAAATGAATTCCCATGGAACTGACTAGTTCCCCTCCTGGTGATGTTCTTCCCTCTCACAGGTGTTCACTTTCTCTTCTGCTCACACCTAGCACTGCTACTAATTGATGGTGGTAACAGTTTGCTCACTAACCAGTCTCTGTTGTTGTTATCACTGATTGGGCTTCCACATACTATCAATCCTGTTTTCCTGTTGTGACTTGTTGGAAAGTAACTTGCTTTGCCAAGAAGAACTTGTGGCTCCCTATCTATGACCCTTATGAGTTGTAATGACCTTCCTAGAGCCCTTATATCCTGCTTTGAATATGACCCTTACCCTGGAAGGAGGTGTGGTTTCAGTTGCACTTGGTTGTTTTGGGAGATGTATTTGGGATTTTGTTTGCCCTATTATCTTTATTTTTGTAATACACTGTTTGAGTTTTAATGAAGTAACACTCTATTTTGCATTCAGCCCATAGTACTTAGGATTTCTCGCTGTCTGTGTGAGAGACAAATTGCCAATATGAAAAGCCTTCTCTTGCTTTTGTGAGAGATGGTGTGCTTGTGGTAGGTGGAGCTTTTTGTTCCATTTTGTATGCATATGGTAGTTCTTAATTAAATTGTCACCTTCCTCTGTCTAAAGTTAACCTTACCTCTGTGCCAGCTTGAGACCAGCCCTCTCAGAGATATCAACCGTCTGAAATCTAAGACAGCACGGAGGAAATTATAACATAGTGAATGATTTGAGTTGGGAGTTGACAGCAATATTGAAACACTGGGATCAGAAACAAGGTTTCTTTATTATATTAACTACCTCATAAAGTGTATTGTAAAACAAGTTGTTGTTGGCAGCATCCATCTGTCTTGAACAGAGTATAGCTTTGTACACAACATATGGATATAAACAGAGCTGTGAACCAGTGTGGTCCAGTAAGTAGTCCTGAAAGAAGTGGGTTCAATTCCTGATCAGTTATTCTCAGTCTCACTACTATTTATGTAAAATTGGGATATTCATTACCTACTTCATACATATGTTGAGACAAAAGTAAAGGATTTGTGCTTTTTAAAGGATGTAGAGCAGTTTTACAATAATTATGATGGGCAGCAAGGCTCATATGAATCTTGGCATCTTCCTTGCAAATAGACAAGACAAACTACTGTCATATTTGTAGTTTTGAGTTTTCCAGAGACAATTTGATAACAAATTCTGAGGAAGAATAATGCCTGATCTTATGAGATCATCTGCTGTGTGAGGGTGTTAATGGAGACTGGGGATTTTGGCTCTGTGAGGCTGGGTGATCTTATGTGTGTATGTGTAGCCTAACCCTAGGAATGTGAAGGACTCCTTTGGGGGAAAATATATTTGCCTCCCATGTATTTCATTCATTTACATTTCCCCCAAAATATAGCTTGAGCAGGTTCTGAAAGCCAATTGGGCTCAATGAAATTCTAAAGAGTGAGTGTTCCATGGTTGTGGGATACGAAATACCTTTCTATGTGCCACGTCTGTCCTCAGAAGAGCAGCACATATGTGCAATAAATATCCACATGTGATATTTAAGTTGCAGGTGTGTGTGTGTGTGATTGTTGGAAATATAAAGAGATGATGACAAATTCCCATGTAGACATGCAGCAGGATAAAGTGGAAGGATGGGCTGTGCCACTTAAGACTGCAATTAAGGGAATGACTTGTCTGAATGTTTTCCTACATTACAAACACCCTGTGCGTAGAAAACAAGTAAAGTGTGCAAAGGGGTGGTTAGAATCTTTCTCCCTGCTGTGTTAGCTTCTTACTTGCAAAGATTTTTAACAAAACGAACACAGGCCAGCATTAAAGCAACTTTCAATCAGAATTGGTGCTGCCCATTCTGCTGCCTCGGTCTCGCCTCATTCTGCTGCATGTGTTGATGCAACCACTGCTGCTTTACATCTAGACTAGTATCTGTTCCTTGTTCACCCCCCCCCAAGAGAATTTGGTGTATTACTCTTCCATAAACTAGCTCGTGTTGCAAATGAGAAGCCTGTTTATTTCTTCTTAGACTGCCTGTTTGTATAGCTGGTGCCCCAAGCTATTTCCTCATACATAACTTCATAAACAGACTTTTTGGCAACACTGTGCTGCTTTAGAACAAGACACACCTTTTACTGCTATGTTGGCTTTCCTTATCTTCCTTAATAATGTATGGTCATGTTGCCCTCTAAACTTCAGCACTATGAATGCTGATCACAAGTGCACCTGAGATGAACCAGGAACACATACAGTATTGACTTAGAATTTTATTTTAATTTTTTTTTGCATTTCTGATTATAGATCATATTGGATCCTGGAAACTTGGGAAAAGTATAGCATTACTGAATTTAGCAATTTATATTTAATTTACTTTTACTCTTGTGGGTGAATTTAAGTGAAAAAGGGGAAAAACAACAGATTTGAATTTCTGCAAGTCTGCTTCATCTGTAACTCCTCAGCTATGAAATATTTCCCTCATTTTTGTACAATACTTTGTCCTAGGAAATAACGCCTTTCTGTCCCTGGCTTGGGGTTATGGTCCAAAGTATCACTTTTATGATTTATCACATTTTGGTCCATCCTTTCTTCAAGCAGCAGAAGTTTCCATTTTAACCTCACAAACAACTGCTTGAGGTAGGCTATCTTGAGAAACAGATGCCAGCCCAAAGCTACTTACAGTGGTGCCCCGCAAGACGAATGCCTCGCAAGACGAAAAACTCGCTAGACGAAAGGGTTTTCCGTTTTTGCGTTGCTTCGCTAGACGAATTTCCCTATGGGCTTGCTTCGCAAGACGAAAACGTATTGCGCTTTTTTAAAAAAGCCGCTTGAAGAGGCGCAGTTGCGACGGACCGTGCTTCGCAAGACGAAAAACATCGCAAGACGAAAAGACTCGCGGAACGAATTATTTTCGTCTTGCGAGGCACCACTGTAGTTTCATGGTCTAGTTGGAATTTAGACCCTGATCTGTCTCTCTAGACTAGTCTGTATTTGAGGCATAGTTCTCACTGAGATGGTAACCTTGTGTCTGGGCTGGATCACTTTGGACTGGACGGGGGGGGGGGGTTGTTGTCGCATGACTGACTGCTCCAGCATTCATAAATACTCCTGCAAATAGAAAGCCAGCGTGCCATGGGGAAGGATTCTGCCAAATCTTTCTCCATAGCATGCTAGTTTTTTTATGTACAGAGAATGTGCAGTCTGAAACGGTGTAGCCCAGAGACAGTGTTACTACCTCAGTGAAAAGTGGAAACTCTAACTTGCCTTCTTTAGAGAGAAGCTGTATTTGCTGCAAGTGAAGGTTTGCCTTTCATTCCTACTGCCTTTTTATTTTATTAAAAAAACAAGTTATATTACAGTCCAGAAAAAAACAATGTGCTAAAAAGTAATAAACAAAAGAAGTGAAAAAACTGGTTTCCTACTGCAGTATCTTGTGTAAAAAATAAATAAATGGTGTAGTAGTCATAGATATCCCTTAACATTACAAGGCCAAATCTGGAGTCAGATTCACTGATACTTGGCTTCACTGTTTGTTGGCTTGTTACTTGTGTTTTTGCCCTGGCTGCTCTTGGCAGTGTAGAGAGTTCCTGAATGCTGAATCAGGGGCAACCCAAAGCAGCAGATATTGTAGGGAGACTGTGCCTGGCTCTTAGTCATGTTTATCTCTTGGCTGCGAATGTGCAATAGCAACAATGCTGCTCTGAAGAGACTGGCACAGCCTCAGATGGGGAGGTCTGTAGCTTACCCAATCAGCACCCAGTTGTAGCAGATGAGAGCTGTGCTGTTATTGCAGGAGAAGTGCACCAAGACCGAACTGCATCAAGGAACCGAGTCGGCTTGCCTGTCTTCAGGGTTATCGGTTTGACAACAAATGGTTTGACAAAAAAACAAAGTGGAGTAGCTTCCATAACTTTTCTCAGTCCAGATATTGTATAAAACTATACATTCAACCATACCTCACATAAACACTGGCTTGCTAGCCTATTTCAAACATGGTTTGTGGTTCAGAGTTGCTGGCTTGATCACAGATCATTGCTGCATTTGAATGCAAGGTTTAATCGTGGTTCAGTGGAAGTGGAAGCCACCTGGGCATTAGGTGTCATGTAATTTAATTTATGGTTTTGATGAACTCATGAACCTATGTGAGTTATATGGTCAAAGTAGGGCTCTGATGGTGCCATCCTGTATATGTCTGTTCATTTTGGTGGGACCAACACCTTTGCAGGTATGTATAGGGTTACAGCCCGAGATGGATCTTAAAGACTGCAATAGCATAGTACGCAGGGCCAAGTTGCTTTCTTTTGTACGAAAATTCCTTCTAACAAGACTTCTCCTGTCAAGCCTTGGTAGCATTTAATAGCACACCCCCACTGCATAGATTAAAGCTTTCAATCATATAATGCATCTGGTTTCAACAACTTAAGAAACATTTGTGGCTATGGAGCTGATTTAATGGCTTCTTCTTCTGTGACTAGGTGAAACAATGAAGGTGTGTCATAAGGGACAGGAGCAAAAAACTCCAGAAGTTGAGATTTCTAGTTTATGAAATCCCTGCAGAGACTGTGTAGGGAACCAGTTTTCTAATGCAGTCTGTATTCTGGCAGATAGTCACACCAGAGCTAAAAGTGTGTAGGCTGCCACTTTTTCTTTCTAACACCTTCTTTTCTCTCTCCCTCTCTTTTTAAGGGACCGTTCACTCTTGTCAGAGATCTGAACTGATCACTTGCTTTTCCTCCCCACCATTTCCCCGCATTCTTGCCACTTTTTTGGTCACTTGCAGAGAGTTTCTTCCCCAGCTTCAGTCTGTCTGTTTTGGCTCTTCCCTCTATTTTACTCCCCTGCTCCTCTCCTCCAGGCTTCCTCCACCTGCATGAAATTAGGCCAAGGGCTGAATGTAATCCTTGAGCTGCAGGGGGCAACCCCTGCTAAATGGCATGGCCATGGATGGTTTTATTTCCTCCTCCTCCTCTTTGTGCATGTGTGTGTGCATGTGTGGGAGTTGCTTAAATTGTTGCCGGGTAGCTAATGAGGCACACCATGCCAGCCCACACACACTTTCGTTAACAGCACACTAAAATAAGAAAATCCCTGCACAGTTGGCTAATAAACTGGAAAATATGAGGTGCCCTGATGTCCCTCATTGGAATAATGTTAATTGGCTTAGTAGAGCACAGGCTTATACAGTATTTATTTATTTTGTTGTTGTTGAAATTATGTATTGGGTTCTGTTTAATCACTGACGGCTTGCTTAGCTCTCAGAATGAACTTCCAGCTTCTAAATTGGTAGCAAAAGTGTTTTTCTATAGGTGTTAATAAGAATTTCCTTTTTTGTTTTATTGCAAGTTGGTTCAGATAGGAATAGAAATATAGGAAGCCGCTGTATACCGAGTCAGACCATTGGTCCGCCGAGCTCAGTATTACCTACTCTGACTGGCAGCAGAGTTTTTAGGCAGGAGTTTCTCCCAACCCTCTCCTTAGTCATCATGGACTGAACCCGGGATTTCCTGCACTCAAGGCAGATTCTCTACCATTGAGCTATGGTCCTTCCTCAGAAACACAACATAAGCAGGAACAGTCCTGCTTAGTATCAGATGCAGTCTTCAGGCTCGTAGCTTGAGGAAATCTGAAAGCTTTATTCAATAAATCAGAACAAGGTCTCAGCATTAGCTCAAAGTACAGGATACGGGATTCATAAGGCTTCATCAGACCTCTAGGTTGAATGACAAAGCGATAGCTAAGACCTCCTGCTCTACTTTCTAAAGAGAAGGCAGGATCCGTCATTCATGTGGTTCTCATTCCAAGCAAGGAAACTGAGTGTGTTTTCTTATTTTCACATGTGTTGTACGTCCATGATCCAATCTGATCTGGACACTGCCCTGGAATTATTTTTGCAGTGTCTCTTTGCAGTCACTTGTAACAGTTCTAGTTAACATGTGGCTGGTGAGTTGGTGCTTGTAGAAGTTTCTGGAGCCTTTTATTTACCTCCTCTGTGCTTGAGAGCTTGCTGTTTTTTATGTTTGAAACAAAAGTTTTAACTCAACTGACCTTGGTGCTCATCAGCTTTTGAATACAAAACACTTCACTTTTGTGATTCTGTCTGTGTTGAAGATGATTGCCACTCCTCCAGAATGTTTGTGAAATGTAAGTGTTAGTAATGCAGTTTTGACAATCCCGCCCCTCTTGAGAATATAGTATCCAGTTCCTCAGAGAATCCTTAAGTGCTACTAGCAATTGGCAGGGCATCTAAGGGTGTGTTTGCTTTGAAGTTCTCCAGTTCAGCTTCCTCTGGTCTTTCAAGCTATCACCTAAAAATTCTTATTGCAATTGCAGTTAACTTTATCTTCTAAAAAATATGCTCCCTGCCATTCACCATGGATCACTGTGTGGATTACAACATTATTATATTGCTTTAATAATGTTGTAATCGGCAATATATTACAAATAAAACTATCATGTAAAAACTGAACATTATTAACAGTAAATACAAACAGTCTTAAAAACAGCAGTGCAGCTAAAATAGTCAGTAAATCAGGTTAGAAGCCATTAGGTGTCTGGTCAAACATAAATGTTTTCACCTAGCTCATAAAAGCCATTAAGTCAGCAGTAGTTGAATGGATTTCAGGAGGGAGTTCCATTGATGAGGTGACACCACCAAAAAGGCCCTATCCCTGGTAAGCACCCACCTAATCTCAGAAGGCGGGGCATTCCACAGAGGTTTCAACAACAGACTTATCCAGGAGCAGGTGGGCCTTCAGTTTTGGGATTTTAAAACTGGAACCAGCATTTATGAATTATGTCCTCATAAAGGGCATTGTAGTAACTTAACCTGGATGTTATCAGAGCATGGATGACTGTGCCCATATGATTTCAGGGTATTTATGCCCCTTGGTAAATGTTGCAAACTTTTCTTGCTTGCTTGAACAGAGCAACCATCACCTCCTCTTGAAACCTGACTATTGCAGTGGGCCTTTTCATGGGCTGCCTTAGTGAAAGTGTTTGTTGGCGTGTTCTGGAAATCAAACCCAAGGAACTAGGCCATTTGCTCTGGGAATCATGTTCCTTGGGAATATTGGGAACTGTCAGATTAATTCTGCATTTGACTGGGCATGACTCTCCACTGAAAGCATCTGCTACCTGATTTTTCCAACTAGGGATGCCTGGGAGATTGAACTTGGGACCTTCTGTGTGTAAAGCAGATGCTCTACCACTGAGATTTGGTCCTTCTCTGAATTCTCTGAAATATGTGGAGGCAGACTGCTGTTGCTCAGTCAGTAGTGAAGGAAAGGCATTCTGCGCATGCAAACGGGTCATTCCACGCCAGTTCAACACGGTCATGCCACCCACCATCTTGGATTTTGATGAAACTTGGTGTACACCCTTCCCTTATGGTTGAAATAAATTTTACACAGAGCTCATGATATAGCCAATTTTCATAGTTTTAAATACCCCCAAACTGAAAAAGAAGCCTGCACTTTTGAAAACAAAAACAACCTGTAATAACCAATATTATTTTAGAGTTTAAGATGAACAACTTTGTTTCATTAATTTTTTCTATTACAGCTAAGGATTGTAGGAAAGTTGTACCCAGTAGCCATTTCCCCCCCATGATGTCAAAAAAACTTAATATTTTGTTAGAAGACATAAGAGACCCATAAATTTTATTCTTTGTTGAGAAAGAGCATGTCTTTGCAATAATTTTCACCATCAAAAACTTTTTATTCCATCGTGCCCTCATGCTGAAAATTTAGGTTTTCTAAACCTCATTTTTCCACCAAAAAACCTACATTTATACATTTTTTTTCAGGCATTTATAAAATCTTTTGAGTGCTGCTGTATTTTTCCCTGAAATCCTCATCATGTTATTGAGCTCTGTGTAAAATTTCAAAAAGATCTGATCATTGGTTATGGAGAAAAAAATTAAAATGCACACAAGACCAAGGATCTCAAGAGGGACAGAAACACAGATTTCATGAAAATTTGAAGTGCTATAAAATTAAAACCGTTTGAGATAGAGGGGGGAAATTTAAAGGGGTTTCTTTCAACCGTAAGGGAAGGGTGTACACCAAGTTTCAGTAAAATCTGAGACGATGGGTGGCGAAACCCTTGTTTTTTGCATTGATTTGATGTGGAATGACCCAAACAGAAAGTTAACATTTGTTCCAGGAATTGGAACAGTGAATCGACTGCACTTGGAACATTGTGTAGTATATATTGTAAAGGATATTGTAGAGTTGGAAAAAAATTCAGAAAAGGGGAGCCAAAATGATCAAGGGGGTAGAGCATCTCCCCTGTGAGGAAAGGTTACAGCATTTGTGGCTTTTTATTTTAGAGATAAGGTGAGTAAAATATGACATTATAAAGCTGTATAGAATTGTGTATGACATGGAGAACTTGGATAGAGGGAAATTTTTCTCCCTCTCTCATGACTCTAGTATTTGTGGACATCCAATAAAAAAGAATGTTGGAAGATTCAGGATGGACAAAAGAAAATATTTCTTAATTAAAGGGTTGAATTTGTTCCCACAAGATGCAGCCATGGCCAGTAACTTGGATGGCTTTAAAAGAGGATAAGCCTATGTTCTACCTCCAGGGTCAAGGAAGTATGCTTCCGAGTACCAGATGCTGGAAATTGCAGGAGGGGAGAGTGCTATTTTACTCAGATTCTATTTGCAGGCTTCCCATAGGCTTCGGGGTGGCCACTGGTCTGATCCAACAAAGTTTTTCTTATTCTCTTATGTTCTTGATTGGCTGTGGTACCGAAAGGGCACACTCAGGGCAAGCCATTGTGGTGCCTGGTCCCTAAGATAGAAAAGATGGGTACCCTTGGACAGTAAGGGATTGGGCAAAGTATTTACAGTGGTACCTTGGGTTACATATGCTTCAGGTTACATACGCTTCAGGTTACAGACCCAGAAATAGTGCTTCAGGTTAAGAACTTTGCTTCAGGATGAGAACAGAAATCGTGCTCCGGCGGTGCAGCAGCAGCAGGAGGCCCCATTAGCTAAAGTGGTGCTTCAGGTTAAGAACAGTTTCAGGTTAAGTACGGAACTCCGGAACGAATTAAGTACTTAACCCGAGGTACCACTGTACTTGGCTCATCCTACTGGTTTTGCCTCTGCAAATACAGACTCCCAGTTTTGGCTAACAACTGCCCTGGACAAAGCTGGATGATTGGGTTTAGGGGCTGGACGCAGCTGCTTTAGACCAGTGGGATGCCCCACCCCCTTGGCATGTATTGTGAAAGGCACACTCATCTCTCTCTACTTGGGAACATCTCGTCTTGGAGGATACAGGATAAGCAAACTCTGTGATCTATTTACCTCACAGGTGCTCTTAATCAGTCCCGGTGTAGAGAAGAGTCGAATAAGACCTGCCGTACTGCCTGCTTGTTACCGCTTTGATTCGTAATCAGTGATGAGTGTGTGGTAACAGAGACCAGAGGGCTGGCTGCTGCTTCCGCTTTGGTCTGAAGAGGGGACTTCAGTGGCAGCAATCAAGTGTGTTCCTCTTGTGGATGCTCTTTTGGGTCTAGGAAATAAGAAGAGCCCCTTGCATGGATGGGACTGGAGAGCTTCCCTATCTGTCTCCTTTCTCCTAATCTGTTGTAAGTGCTTGTGTGGGGGAAGGAAGGGAGGGAGGAAATGGTTCAGAGAATAGGAAGGAGTAAATTGCTTCATAATAGATCAGTTTATTTGTTCTAGAAATGCTCTTGCAGGCATAATTAACTTTAACACTTGAAACGTAGTAATTATGCGTTAAAACCACAAAAGGAAGCAAAATAGGTGCTTAACTATTTGTTTCTATTAGTTAAATCCCCTATTTGTCTTTTTCCATTGTTGTTGCAGCATTGGGTCTCCCAAATTAGATTAACTCAAGCAGTGATGTATTTAGTTATATGGGGAGGGTTGGTCATCTCCACACCCTAATGCAGAGATATTCTTTAGATGTGTGTATGTGTCTGTTTTCTGCAGTTCCCATTATTGCTTGTTAAATATTTAGCAAATCTTATTTTTGCCACTTCATGTCTTTGTGTGGCCTCCCCTCTGGTCCCCATGAATTTTGCAAGCCACTGAACCCAGTACTTTGAATAATGCTCAGCACTGTTCTAGGTGTTTTTCATCTTCACAGCCCTGTGCAAACAATAAATCAACACACAAACTGCAGTGAGACAGGCATATAATTACTTAGAACCTATATTACTTTACCTGTTGGTTTTCTTTTGGCAGAGGGTAGATTGCGATTAAAACATCACCAGCATGCACACACAGCCCTAGGCTTTTGTTCTCAAGCAGATACAGGTTCTTTATACTTCAGAAACGATGGGGGAAGCCAATTATTATTGCTGCTTTAGTGTGCAAAGAACTTTATAGTTCTTATCTATGTGTGTATTCTGTTCAATAGGAAGTTGACTTGTTCCCAATTTATTGATGAGGAATGGGAGCTGAAAGAATGAGTTGGTGTGTAGATATAGTGTGGCTTTTTCTTACACATGGCTAAGTTCTTGGGCTGTGGGGTTACATGTACCTTTTTTTCCTTGCCTCCCTCAACCTTCACAATGGTTAAAATTTCCAGAAAACTTGTTTTCAGTAATACCTAGCACTGATTGTGGTTTGCTGTTACTGGAATTTTTAACCAGCTTCAAAACCTGCCAATCTTTAACCATGGTTAAGATTGGCGAGATCTTTCCTATAAGAGGGAGCATGTAAAGGGCAGACTCTACTGAAGGTCTTCACCAGTTCTGTGACTTGTGAAAGGCCACCTCTGTGGGCCTGTGACTGAGCTTGACCTGTTTTTTCCTGAGCCCAACACAGGAGCCACACTAATTTTCACTTAGTGTGGTTCTGGTCTTCTGCCCAGACCATTTTTAGTTAAAGGCAGTAAATGGTGCATTCAGTCACTCTTCTTTTGCTAGCCAAACATTGTAAATAGGGTTGTTTGCCTTAACCAATTGAATCAGTTATGGGCAATCTCAATACAGTCCACTGTATTTGAAAGTATGAAAGAAGTGTGACAATCGTAATGAACAAGATTTATGAAAATAAAAAAATTCATTCCAGTAGCACCTTAAAGACCAACTAAGTTAGTTCTTGGTATGAGCTTTCGTGTGCATGCACACTTCTTCAATTTATGAGCCATTTGTTAGAAGGAAAAGCCAGTAATAAATTACCATTATTAAGGCTGGCGTATTCCGCTCTAGTCCTGGGTTAGGCAAGCAATGTTTAAAGTTTAAAGTGTGAAGTTTACTTCCCTGGTGAATTATATGAGTCTTTGTGTGTCTACACACATCCTTAAAAGTGTAAAGTGTGACTATGGCAAACATGTCCTATAGTACATTTCTCAGGGAAATGAGGTTAGCTGTGACTTCACGTTCCATGGCAAATCTTGGTTTTTTTTCCAGCTTAATGTGTGAAATGACCTTGGGTATATGTTTTGATTGAGCAAACATTTAATTGTTTCCCTGTTTGCTCCACCACTTTACACAACAGCCAGAGTCAGTGTGGAGCAGTGGGTTAACTGTTGGTTTTGAACTGGGCTCAGATACTACTTCTTCAATTTTTAAACTTGCTATGTAATCTTGGCCCTGTCTCTCAGCCTAGCCAACCTTGCAGTGTGGTTGTGAGGATCAATGGGGGCAAATCCGTGGTTTTGCCGCCCGGAGCTCCCTGGGGAAAGGTCAGGATATAAATGTGGGAAGAAATCAATGATCCAGAAAAGCATAGTGTTTCAGTATCAGTGCTGCAGGCAAGTGGTTTCTCCCACCGCCACCGCCACCGCCACCACCACCACTTTTTCTTCTTTGGTCTCTCTCTCGGGCCTGTAAAACCATGTTGTGAGTCAAAGTAGTCCTTAAAATTTCTCCCATCTCAGTTCTTTTGACCTCTGTTTCTTGCCCTTGGAGGCAAAAGTGAGATTCCTCCAGTGAGACTGAATTTTTTTATTTAATCATCCCCAACACTTTTGCAGACTTAGTGGCCTGTTATACCAAAGTTTGGGAAACCTCTGGACAGTGTAAGTCTCACACCTGGAATTTCTGTGCATTATGCTTTTGACTAGATGAAGCAGATTTCCTGGAGCACATGGCCTGGAAAGTAGTCCTATATTACTGAACGGTATTTGAGACTTGCAGCTTAGCTGGGTTATCCTGTACCTATTTATAGATCTGTTCTTCCTGAACCCAGCTCTCATCTCTTTGCAGAGCTTTTCTCAGCAATGTTAAAGCAGGCTTCTTGTTCCCCTTCTGTCCTGCAGTACACTCGCATGCTCAGCAATGGATTCATACTTCCTTTTTAAGGAAAAGAAATCTGCAGCAATGCATTTTGTTGCTTGCATAGTTGCTGGTCTGGCAGGCAGTGTATTTCTCTGTTAGCCAAATCGGCAGCGCTTCAATGGGTGCTTATCTTTTATGTACAGCAAGATGGGTGCATTTCTTGGTCTTTCTCACCTCACAGAGTGTTTGTTGTGGGGGAGGAAGGGAAAGGAGAGTGTTAGCCGCTTTGAGACTCCTTAAAGGGAGTGAAAGGCGGGATATCAAATCCAAACTCTTCTTCTTCTTTCTAGCTCAGGCAACAGTGCTGAGGGATTTGTGAAAGTGTGGGTTTTGAACTATTTTTGTATGGTATGGCACTAGAAAGGCTTAACCATTGTTTGAGTCACCACATCTTGCTTGTTGTTGGTGGAAGTTGGGTTTCCACACACTATATCCTTTTTATTATTTTGAGAGTCAGGAGGAAAAACTCATTTTGGTCCCTGGTATATCTTTGTCCAAGGTTGCCCTGCCATCCAGTAGGGTACATAAATTTCTTAATGGGGTTCCATGGTGGCGGTGGAGTAGAATATGTGAAGGCAAACTGGTGTATCAGGACTTCTTAAAGTGTTGACCCTATCAGGGGAGGTGTCAGAGTCAAGCATAGGTTAGCAATAAAAAATACTCTGTCAGTGCAGTTAACTTTTTTTTTCAAAGAACCCAAAACAAAACAGGACTAGGCATCCCAGCAATTCTTCTCCGCAGGTCTTGCTCCAATGAGGTGGTTGTGAGGACTGAAGTTCCCCACCTTCCTACCACTCTCTAAGGCTCCTCCTCCTCCAGAGTCTTTCCCAAGCAGTTGCAAACTGCATTTGCGCACAACCAGACTCTTCTCTTTTCCATTTTCTTACTTGTTCTAGGAGACCTGGGTAGGGGGAGGAGTTGGTCGCAGCAGGAGGGAGAGACTACCTGGACTCTTCAGCAGCCCATCCCAACTGCCTCTTTTCCCCCTCCTCTCCAGCTTTCTCTTCAGCCTGAACTGCTCTCTGCCACAGCCTCTTCCTGCTCACTAAACCTCTTCTCCCTCTGACCACTCATCACCATCAGCTGGTGCCTCCCACCTCTCCTCTGCACTGCATCCAGCAGTCCATGACTAGAGGTGCCATTTGGACCTCTATTCAGGAAGCAAATGTCTTGGGTTGGCACTGTCTTCATCTTCATCAATGTCTTCATCAAAAAGTAATAATTTTGAAACATCAATTCATTATCAGTAGTGCCTTTGTGGGAGAACTCTTTTCCCTCCATGTGGTAACAGGAGTCTAAGGGAGCGCTGTAGCTTCCAAGTGCTCATTCACAAAAAAGGGCTAATAATTCTTATCCAGTGTATGGAATAACAAAAAACCCAAGCTCATTGCTCTCTTTCTTTTTGTAATGAAATGTGTAAAATACGTCCTTTCCTGTGCAACAGGAAAAGGAAAAGAGAGTCGTGCTCTCACACTTTGTGTGCCTTGTTTGCTTACTATGCTTATATTTAGCTTTTCCTTGCCCCATTTTATCCTGCTTTTCCTCACAACACTCCTGGTTACTGTTAGCCTCTCTTTAGATTTATTTATTTATTAATTAAAATTTTAAGTTGCTTTTAATTTTGAAAAACAATCCCCACCCAAGCCATATATTGCTATACACATGGAAATGTTGGAAGTGTTGTCATGCTCTGCAGTTTCTGTGGTTGCCTGTTGGCAACCATGCCAGCTGCAGCATGAGAAACAGCCGATAGGCTGTGAAGTTCCTCCGCTATTAAACTTGCTTGCAGCGAGGTTTAATGGAGAGAGTGGAGGTGCTTCACACCAATGGTTTATCAAGCCACTGTATGGAGTACCTCCCGCCTCCATTGAACACGCCTGTGGCAAGGTTTAAAATAGCAGGGAAGGCCCTTTGCACCTCTTACTTCCTTTAATGGGATGGACTTGGGGCATGCTCTGGAAGGACAGTCAACAGGGTGGGTGAGTTTTATGGGGAGGAGATTTGATCAAGTGTGGGGGAAGCGCAAAGGGGTAGGCAGGTGGATGAGCAGGGGTGGTAGCCACTAGTAAAAAATATAGTGATGAAATAAGTCGGGAGAATAGAGGTTGAGAGAGCTATAGCTTTGTCTGTGGGTACACAGGTATTAGATCCATCGCCCTGGTGGCAAGATGTTGTGACTCATTTCCCAGGCCCATATTTGCCCATGAGCTCCCTCTGCTGGCAGTAGAAGTGGAAGGAGCAGATATTGCCATGTGCATGCTGGGAGGAAAGCCGCCTAGAGGGTAAAGATTTCTGGCAGCCTCATCGTATTATAGGCTGTTGTGAACAGTAAAGAAAAACAGAACTTGTTTTTAAATGAAGCCCATTTAATGCACACAATTGTGGTGTCAGCCATCTATCGGACTGGCACTTGTTATATGGACTGAAAAGTGGAAATTACTATATACCAAGTTCCCTTTGGGAACAGCCTTGGCGTTGAAAATCTTCCATGTGAGCAGCTTTGTATCAACCCCTTTCATTGCAAAGAACCGCTATTGCTTGAACATTTCTCTTATTTATAGCTCATTTCTTACCACAGCTCATTTCTGCCTCTCTCTCCAAATCCTGGTGGGTAACTGAATAAGCTCAACAGTGGCATTTTTTCTTCTCTTCCTCATTTCTTTATTTTTACTGTACTAATTGTTGGCTTGCTCTTTTCCCTTCCAACACAAATCTTGACACTAAAGGTTTTCTTCCCCGCCCCCACATAAGAAAAGGCACCTGCCTTTTCTCACATACCTATTTAATCCCTGATGCTGCCCTTATTTTCAGAAAGTTTGACTCACTAAGGTGTGCGTCAGGGAAATGGAAGCAATGTGGGCCTGCTTGAAATGCTTACTTATGTGGCTAAGCTAGATGGTTGGTGGCAGTGTTAGGCCAGGCACCAGGCATGTTTTGCTACTGGTGCGGGTCCAATTGTGAACATGTGGAGATCTCTGGATGCCTGGTTGGCGACTGACATCTCCATCTGGCAGGCCTCTACAGCTTTCTTAAGCAGATAACCAGGAGAGCTTATTTATTGCATTTATCTCCGACCTTTTTCCTCCAAGGAGTACATGGTTCACCCCATTCCTCAGTTAATCCCTACAACGACCCTGTGAGGTAGGTTAAGAGGCTGTGACTGACCCAAGGTCACCCAGTGAGCTTCGTGACTCAGTAGGTGTTTGAACCCTGATCTCCCAGGTTCTAGTCTGACACACTAACCACTACACCACGGTGGCTTCATAGAATGCTTCTGCTATGGGGCAGCTCTATAAATTAAGTAGGTAAATAAATATGAGGAAAGTAAAATGTCACTTAGAGAAGGGTCTGAAATATTTTCATTGAAGCTTGAATTTGTTTTCTTCTGGATTGTTTCATTTGGTAGTTTAATGTATTGTAAACCGCTTTGAGATTTTTCCTTTAAAATATAAAGCAGTATAGAAATTAAAAACAACAACAACAACAAATTTCACTGGAAAAAGGTGTCCACACATTCTGTTGCAGCAACCATAACCTCAGTTTAAGGTGCCATTTGGTGATTAGCTTATATATCTTGAATTTCTAACACTGGTTGGTGGCAAACCTGGGTACAAGAATTTGGGCGGCTGATGCAAAGCAAGTAGTGTGTACGTTGATGCCACCAAATTTCCAAGTGGAGGAGTAGTAACACTGAACTTCAGTGGTGGCTGCTAGAGGTTTAAGAAGCCACTGAATCTGCTGAAGGTTTTCTGCACTTTTCCAACTCCTTTCAGCCGAGCTGGTCCATATAACTCTTGGAAGGGAAGGAAGGAAGCAGCAGATGGAGTGCAGTCTCTTCCATGATGATGCTGTTGTTCTTCCTTCCATCCATCCATGATGGTGAAAGGACAGGTCAAACCATTATTATTTTCAGCGTGGTCAAGCTTCATCTTCCATTTGGGTCTGCTCATGAGCAACAAGCTCATCCTGCCTTTACGGTAGCCTTTCTCAACCTGTGGGTCCCCAGATGTTGTTGAACTACAACTCTCATCACCCCTAGCTAGCAAGGCCAGAGCTCAGGGATGATGGGAGCTGTAGTCCAACAACATCTGGGGACCCACAGGTTGAGAACCGCTGCTTTAGGGGAATATGTGCTGCATAGGATGAGTGGTGTAGCAGGCATGAATTAATGAGATTGACTGCAAGAAGATCAAACCTCTCCATTCTGAAGGAAATCAGCCCTGAGCGCTCACTGGAAGGACAGATCGTGAAGCTGAGGCTCCAATACTTTGGCCACCTCATGAGAAGAGAAGACTCCCTGGAAAAGACCCTGATGTTAGGAAAGATGGAGGGCACAAGGAGAAGGGGACGACAGAGAATGAGATGGTTGGATGGTGTTCTTGAAGCTACCAGCATGAGTTTGATCAAACTGCGGGAGGCAGTGGAGGACAGAGGTGCCTGGCGTGCTCTGGTCCATGGGGTCACGAAGAGTCGGACACGACTAAACGACCAAACAACAACAACAATATGCATGTGCATTTTATAGCTATATAGAATCAGAGTTGGAAGGTCCACAAGGATTATCTAGTCCAACCCCCTGCAATGCAGGAATCATTTACTCAGGTTGGGACTTGAACCCATGGCTCTGAGATTAAGGGTCTCATGCTCTACCAACTTAGCTATCCCTCAGGGCATATGCATGATCACAAGATGTTGGGGAAAGACCATTCTACTCATTATCCATCGTATGTGAGACATTTTGTTAGTTCTAATTGCAGGCCCTTTACTGGTTGCAATATTTTTATAAATGCTACCAGAAAATTGGCATTTGGTTCCCCATATTACTTAATACTAGAGCACCAGACCTCCTTATATTTGCATTGGCTACCCCAGTGGTTTTCAAACTTTTTTCTTTCAGGAAACATTTTCCAAATTGTCTTGGTCTGCTGAGGAACCACAGTACATTTACCCCGGAGTGTTTCAGAGGATTCTGGGAGTGGGGTGGGTTTTTGTTTCTTTTAGAAAGTGTTTTCCATTCACACTGGCTAGGCTTGCTAAGGGCCATGTGAGTTTCCCCACCATTTCCTTGCTACTGTGCTGTTTTACAGGGAGGTTTGTCTGCTATTACTGACCTTCCCACTGAGTTTCTCCCATATACATCTAAGAAATCTCAGGTTTCCCCAGAAAACAGTTTGAAAACCACTGGGCTGCCCTGTTCCCACATGCAAACGGAAGAAAGAATGGTTAAATTGGCCAACAGAACTTGCGAATAGGCCCTTTATATTATGTAGCCACAGTAGCATCTTCCATTCTCTTTTTCCGACCCCTCACACATTTAAGTTTCTATAGGCTGGCTTCCTTTGAATCAAGTGTGCCATGTTGGTAGGCTAGGGCACCACCTCTGTTATTAACAGGCTTTTAGAAATGTCACTTCATTGGTTTATATCATACCTTACTTCTCTCTCTCTCTCTCTCTCCTCTCCCTTTCCTCTTGTTTTGTGTTCTTCTTTTTCTTTTTTCAATCAGCACCAG
The DNA here is from genome assembly GCF_965113315.1 of Podarcis vaucheri. Lineage (NCBI taxonomy): Eukaryota > Metazoa > Chordata > Lepidosauria > Squamata > Lacertidae > Podarcis > Podarcis vaucheri. The sequence continues at coordinate 37,221,641 of NC_138752.1, forward strand.
CTTTCCTTTCTCCAGTGTTGGGAACTTTTACGCCAGTCCATGCTGCAACTCCTCACCCTTGCGGGCCGACTGCTCATGCCTCTGGCTTGGACCTAACCTATAAATCTTGGCCCAGCCAGGGTTGAGGGGAGCTATGGGCAGCTCAGCCTCATCACTGGCCGCCGAGACGGAGTCGGACCATGGTTTCACTGGCCCAACCTACCCAGGGCACCTGGCTGCAAGTTGGTATAGGAGTAGCCACAGTGGCCCTGTATGGGAAAGTGCCCTTATAACACGGCAGCATCAGCACGTGAATCACCGGGCACGAAGGTAAGAAAGCAAGGGAAAGAGCTTGATCTCATACCTCTCAGCTCGGTTTGAAACCTAGGATTGTATACCTTGGGGTCTTGTAGGCTCTAGCCATGGTCCACTTGAAGCCACACCAAAATTTCCACTAACTTCATCTTAGCTAGCTTTCACTAATTGCCATAGTTGTATCGACAAGAAGCAAAACCTATCTTCTGTTCATTGATCAATATCCATGATGTCATTCCCCCCCCAAAGCAAAAATAAATAATTCCTTTTAACATTGAGACGGTGGGGCAACTGAATTAATAATGTCACATCCTCAACTTGCTGCTTTCACAGACACAAAAACTGCAAGTTGTGTGGAGCGTTTTGACACCTACCCTCCAGTACTGAAGAAGTCATTAGCTGAAATCTTAGTAAAGCCTACCCTGAACAGGAATTTATCCACATCAATCAAGTCAATTTTTCAGTTCATGGCCAGGGAACTAATTCTTGCCTCCTAGGTTTCAGATCCCCATTTTCTAAGGCAAACAACCCAGACTCCAGCCACTGACCTGAGGGATCCTGTGTTGGAGAACACCTTCTCCAGGTCTAGATTTGGATAATGCCACCTGTCATAGCCAAGACTAACAGAATTTATCTTCAAATTGGAAACGATACACTTAGAAGGTCCCCATAAACCATTAATATCTAGAAGTGTTGTTTTCATGACAAATGTCCCTGACAAGGCAGAACTGTGGAGAGTTAACTCTCAAGATTTTACCCCTTGTGAAACCTACTAATCAAACCACTGGCTAATACTAATTAAAAAATGCTTGTTCACCTCATCATTCCCTCCAATGAAGGTTTGCCTTCATGGTTAGGGGCTCTTTTTTTAGGTTGAGAGGTATGTCGAAAGCATCTAACAGTGTGCTGCCCGGGGAGCCTTGGCTGTTGAAAGCTGCCGTGTTGTGTGTGCTAAGAATATTGGAGCCTCTGATTAATGCTTGCTTTTTATAGCTTTTCTTCCTGCTTGTTGAATGACTGTGTGCCTTCCTTAGCCTGTATGGAGACTGCCATCTGTTTAAAAACAGCAGCTTGCTTCTGTCCCTGAGTTGCTTGGGTTGAAAAACATTTGCTTTGTTTTGTGTGTGTATGCCTCATGCCTGTTGCTTGTGGCCTCTTGCCTGTTGGTGCAAACTCCAAGGATTTTGCTGCTTGCATCTTCTCTAGAGCAGGCTTGGAGGAGTGTCTGTGGCAAATTACCGGTAATCCCACAGTTTTGCACTTTACATCTTGGTCTTGAATTTCCTGGCAGTGTTTCAGTGGTTGCAACTCTGGCATGTTTTGTATCATGTGACCAGCATGTTGGTAATATTAAGAGGAAGTTTTGTATAACTGCTGCTAGTTCCCTATTATATGCCTTTTGTATTGCTTTCCTTTTTGACTGAGCTTTTAAAACTTCCTTTGATGAAGAGGAAGAAGCAGGACACAGATGAAGTGACAAGTCCTACAGAAAGACACTTTTGAATACTGAGAACTGAGATGGGAAAAGCATGGATTATAGGGTATAGCCAACAGGGTAGCAAATAGCAATAAGTTTTAGCAAGAATCCAGGAGTTTTGTCCTTTGTTTTTACAACCACTTCAGATTCCATGAGTTGCTTCTGCTAGTAATTCCAAATACCTAGTTATGTGTGCTTAAAAACCTTTATGCTGACGTAGGGCGTTGTGGGACACTGCAGTTTTGATTTAAAACTGCTACCTGCTTGGCTTTGACAGTTGGTGAATGCTGCCTATAAATGCATCTAAGACTAGTTTACTTGTGGGTGAGGTGTTTAGCACAACTGCTGGGGACAGAAAAAGCTGCTTTGTCTGAGTATTGTATCAAAGCAGAACTATTGATGTAACATGAATTTTCATGCTGTAACATGAATTTTGTATTCATCTTACCTGCACAAGTTAAGGCCAACTATCACAGGGAGGTTTAATTGATTCTTAGCCATCATGGTGGCTTGCTTGTTCATTTATTATGATTTGATCTTGCCCTTCTTTGAAGGAGTTCAGTATCATGGTGGACACAGTGTACAGTACTGTCTTCATAGAGAGCCAGTGTGATGGTGTGGCTTGAGTGTCAAGCTAGGAGCATGGAGACCCAGGTTTAGTTCCCAACTCTGCCATAAAGCTCACTGTGTGAATCTGGAACAGTCCATGTCTGAACCTACTTCATAGTGTAGCTGAGAAAATAAGTAAGTCATGTGGGGAAATGGTTTCTCTCCTCATTGTTTGAAAATATGGCATCTATTTGTTCCTTGTATTTAGTACTAGTTGGACTATACAAATTCCTTGTGAGGCAGAAAACAGAAGTAAGGAGAAAGACAATAGGCTTTATATTTGCAAGGCTGGACATCAGTTTTAGGGGTCAATAGGTGCGGAGTCATTAGAAGTCAGTTTGGGCAATATTAGCTTGTAGTTGGAAGTTAAGTACTCATCTTCCAAAGTTAAGTTCCATATTCAGTTGGTAGAATATCATTTTTCAATTGATGGTGTATATGTTTTAAATAAAAATGATAAATAATTGGGTGAGTTCTGTTTGCATTTCAAGGCAGCTGAGATGGTGGTATGGAGTACTTCTTTATGGCTTGATCAAGATCTACAGTGGTACCTCTGGTTACATACTTAATTCGTTCTGGAGGTCCGTTCTTAACCTGAAACTGTTCTTAACCTGAAGCACCACTTTAGCTAATGGGGCCTCCCGCTGCCGCTGTTCTCATCCTGAAGCAAAATTCTTAACCCAAGGTAATATTTCTGGGTTAGTGGAGTCTGTAACCTGAAGTGTATGTAACCTGAAGTGTATGTAACCTGAGGTACCACTGTATAAGCAATGACTCAAGTTTTTAAAAACCAAGCAGAAGCAGTTTTCCTTTCAACTTTTGTTAACCTGGCTTTTGAATTACTACTGTGCAGATAGTCTGAGGCTGGAGATATACTTGGCTATTCCTGTGAATCTCTTATGATTCAGGCCACCCCCAGGAGTTATTCTGCAAGTCTAAAAAAGACGTTTCTAATCATTGTTTTCCCAAGGATTCATTAGACCAGTGTTGTGCAGTGATTTCCAGGCAGAGCTTGATAAGGGAGAAGATATTCTCCATTTTGTGTTTGACTAGGATAATGCAGATGGCCTTTAAACAGTTGGGAGGCATCTTCGTTCAGCACAGAGACTGCACTGGAAGCCAATCATGAGCCAGGGGGCAATAGCTAATTTGCATACTTATTGCTACATCATTTGCATGGATGTGGCATTATCCTTGACCCCTCTGTTGGGGCACTGTGTTGCTCAGCTGATACTGCTCATCCAAAACATGGACTGAGACTAGAAGTGCTTGCTAAAGACAGAACACTGTCTATTCAACTTAGTCTACAGTAGAAGATGCCTCTTATTCATTGTGGTGTTTTCCTGTCACTAGTCTGAGGCACTCTGAGCAGCATATGTGGTGTTATATCTCTCCCCTTTTAGACTTAGGTGGAAATGCCCAAGCTCCACCTTTAAATGGTTTTGTTTGAAATTCTGCATGCAGGCAAAAAGAAGTCTCTTTCAGAAAATAATTTATTGGAATATGGGTGTATATTTAATCCTCTATCTCAAGAACAGACTCTCTCAGTAGGCTGTGGACTCTCCTTCATTGGAGGTTTATAAGCAGAGGTTGGCAGGCCATCTGTCATGAATGCTTTAGTTGAGATTCCTGCATTGCAGGGTATTGGACTAGATGACCCTCGGAATTCTTTCCGGCTCTACAATTCTACGATTCTACGAAAATGCGGGGATGCCCATACTGAGGGGTTGTGGTGGTCTTAAGTGATGATTTACCACTGGTTCCTGTGAGCTGTAATATTCCTGCTATGACACCAGGTTGTTTTTGGCTGTCTCTGTTGGCTAGTGTAGTCTTCATGTCAAAGAGAAGTGCAAGTCTCTTCAAATCTTTTCTTGGCTGTTTGCTTTGATACCATTATTAAATGTAAACATTGGAGAAGTGGAATCTCTTTAGTGTTCTGACATCTCTTGGTGTGAGGCAGTGATTCCTACACTGGATGCCAAAGTTCATTGGTATGCCATGAAAAGACTGAAGAGTACATGGAACAAAATAAGACATCATGTTGGATGCAGCCACCACTGGGCCCCTCAAGGTGAGGAGCTTTTGTGCAGCACTGTTTTCCCTGATGCAGCCTGTGCTGCAGCTCATGGGCATGTGAGCATCCCAGATGAATCAGTGTTGCCTGGAAAGCATGGTACCATCCTGAACCTGACAGACAGGACAAAGGGAGAGGGCAGCATGCCAAGAGAGCAAGTATTATTAACCAAGCTATTCTGCTATTGCAAGGAAGATGCCTGCCCATTGGTCAAAGAATGATCAAAGAACATAGACACTCTGCTTCCACAATACTTCTTTTCTTTTCTTTTCTTTTCTTTTCTTTTCCTTTTTGGAGTAAGATATGCCTCCAGTTTTAATTCAGAAAGAACCAAGCACCTGTGCTCCAGGTATCAAATTAAGTAGAATAGTCTTCCTGTTGAGTCAGAAGTTGTGCCTTTCTTGCACTCCCATTCTGAAACTGATATGTTCACACATGAAATACTTGAATTGCCTACTGAAAAATCTCATTAAATAGAGATAAAAAATAAATCATCACCAGAGTCAAACAGTGCAATGAACTTGATCACCTATTGTGTCCTCCCAGCTTTTTAACCTTTAGTAGCCTTAGTCTTAAAACTTCTGGAACCATAAGAGCCATAAACTATTTTTTTTTTTTAATGGTCGGTCTCATTCTGCTCTGCCATATTTTAAAAAGCTCTTCTGTTGGTGAGAGGGACTATTTCCATGTTTTTCATTTCAGCCACCTTAGCTCTGGTACTCTTCATGCATGGCTAAATATTTGGCTTCTACAAAGGTCCTTTGCCTATATCTTAATTCTCTCTGAGCAAATTGTTTTGCACCTTCGTCTGACTTTTAATGTTTATTTTAAATAGCATGAAGCCAGGTACGTGCTCTAAGTCAGGTAGGGGCATTATGGAACCCATCAGGAGTATGTGTTTCCCTCCCTTCCCCTAAAAACTTTGGAGTACTCAAGTGAATCTATCTGCATATGGGCAATGCCAGGCAAGATGTAAGCATGTGCAGGGGGATTTTGCAAATCCCTTGGGATATGCTGTAATTGCCAAATGGCTTCTGCATCTCCCTGCAAAGAACTGGATGAACCCGGGGGACAGAGAGTGATTTGAATCAAATTTGACATAGTATGTACCCAGGCTGTGCTGAGTAATCCTGCAATTTTTGATTCTCCAAATGAAAAAAACAAAACAAAACAAGTCTTAGGATCTAGCACTAAGATCACATGGAGCACTGGGCAGGTCTAGAAAGTCTCACTTTAGCCCACCATGAGCATGTAATGTAACGCCCTAACAGTGTAACCTTTATCTGTACATTGTAGGAGAAGATAGGCAAACTATTTGTTAGGAAAGTATTTCTGCTGTTATTGTCCTCCTCAACAAAGGAGTCTTGGAAAGCTTCTAAGAAATTCCAGCATGCACTTCAGTGGAGAATAATACAGTTGTACCTTGGAAACCGAACAGAATCCGTTCCAGAAGTCCGTTCAACTTCCAAAACGTTCGAAAACCAAAGGGCCGCTTCTGATTGGCTGCAGAAGCCCCATCAGACGTTCGGCTTTCAAAAAATAGTTCACAAACCGGAATTGCTTCCAGGTTTGCGGCGTTCAGGAGCCAAAACGTTCAAGAACTAAGCTGTTCGAAAACTAAAGTACGATTGTAATAATCATAATAATGGTCAACAAACCATTGTTTTCATCTGTGAATCACAGCAGTGTCAATTACATGGTCGGTTGACCTCTTGATCAGCAAACCTTTACTCTTTAAAGCTGTCAAGTTTCTTTGAAATTGATAAAACTTGGTGGTGGCCCTCAATACTTGAACAAACCTGAGACTTCGACGCTTCACAGAGTTCCTACACAGTAAACTGTTCTTATCTCTCAGTAATCTTCTAAAATAAGTATCTAAAAGTGTGGAAAATGAGATTAAGAGTGGGAACCAGTGTGGTGTAGTGTAGAGGTTGGAATGCCACACTATGACCAAGAAAGTTCCAGGTACAAATCTTGCCGGAGCTGTGAAGCTCACTAGGTTCAGTAAATACCTCTTGGTCTCAAGTCAGTCTTCTACACCTCAGTGCTCTCCTGGTGATTTCTGTGTGTTTCCTTGATTGCTTCTCTGATGTATGCATGTTTACAAGCTGCTGAGTAAGAGAAAAGGTTAGTACTTTGCACTCTGCTTATTAGAGGGGAGAGCTAGAGCATCTGCACGCTATGTTCCTGGGTTGAAGCAAAATCATAGTGCTTGCCTAGGGGTTGGCTAGGGGTTGCCTAGGGGTTGCTTGCCTTTTAGTTGTCAGAGCTATCTCATATCAAGTTGTCTTGAGGGAAATAAGACTAGTCTGAAGTCAGACAGAGCAAGACACCCTTTTTGCTCAGGCCAGTGAGTGACCTTGAACTTTTATAAGTGACTAAACCGACTGGCTTCCCTATAGTTTCTTCATTTCGTCACTGCTGGGTAGGTGGGTGGCTTGTAGGCTGACTCCCCATCTGACTTCTATCAGTCTTCAGATTCATTATAAGCTTTGAACCCTGAAACTAATTCCTGCCCCCAAGCTTCTTTTTTTCTTGGTCCATCCCCTTTGATGCACAGAGGATGACCTGGACCAGGAGACTCCATTCCCCTACTGGTTCTCCTATATCAGATGTCATGGCTATTTCTGGCTCCTCAGATACAGAAGATTCACTCTGGAGTTTGATGGGAGCTGGAGCCCAAAATATCAGGGGCCACAGGTTCTTTCTTCATCCCCATGCAATAAAACTCAACAGATGCAGAGCAAAGCAACAGTACTTAAAGGCAGGGATGGGGAACCTGTGGCCCCTGATATTTTGGGCTCCAGCTCCCATCAAACCCAGTTAGCATGGCCAAGGATGATGGAAGTTGTAGTCTAGCAATGTCTGTAGGGCCTCAGATTCCCCATCTGTGCTTTAAGGACACTGACAGCTCTTCAGGTGAAATGGGGTCAACTACTCTGGGACTATACTACCCCATATATCCCATAATGCAGCCATAGCCCACTTTCTTGGGAGGTATGCAACAAAAAAGACCTCTTCCTAGGACATTTTCTATGTTCCTTGTTATGTATTCCACAGCACTGTGCCGGGATTATGAGAAGCTGCCATATCTGCATACTATATGGCTTCCAATTTAAGTGCTTTAGCCGCAGTAGACTTCACAATTTCAGCAGCAGTACTTTTATTAGAATATGATTTAGGTAGTGTTAGAAGGAGGCAGCAGTTGTTTTGAGCATCCTTGGAGACAGTGCAGGTTGTCCTGTATTTGAAGAAGCACCTTAGCTTTCTTTGCTTTTTCTTTCTCTTTGCGAGTAGTGATATGTGTTTCATTGTTGCTCTGTGTGTCTTTTTACAGGCCTCAGAGCTTGTGCATCTTTAATGCTGAAGGCCAAAAGGGACTAAGATATACATGAAGGTCAAGGATTCTGTGCCAAATTCTCATTATAGCTTTTTCCAAGGACTCTTTTTGTTGGTTTTTTAAACAGCACCAGCAGCCTCAGCTATATAGTGCATTACATCTGCGAAATTCTGCATGGTATGCAAGATGCATAACTGACTTAGTCAGTAATGAAAGCCTAAGTAAAAGGAGCATCTGTTATAGAACTGGCTCTGCCTGTTCAAACTGTTTCTGCAAGCATTCAGACCACACTAAGTTCTTTGGGCATGACCATTTACCATAGGATTCAAGTAAAATTAATTTTCTGTTCTTAAGTCATACAGGCTTGGGTGGCCTGATTGCTCTGAGACTCAAGGAGGTCTCTGACCAAGGTAGTTAATTGGATTGCAAACACCCTAATTTGGCCCAGTGAAAGATTCCATCTTTTATCTCTTTTGCAACTCGTGTGCTAAAGCAGAAGCAATGTCCCAGTTGGTTTACATAATTATCGCTGTACCCTAATCCAAAAGCTTCACTTGTATAATTTTATTCTTGCAACAACCCTGTTGGTTAGGCTGCAGGCTCATATACACAAATGAGATTCAGAGAGTGTTTTCTCAGGTTCCAGAATGCTTATGCTTGCTGACTTTTCTCAAATTGTCTGCAGTTAGCTTTAATTTCTCTGTGGAGTTTTGAATCCCATCTAGTAGAGATGATCCTGCTGCTGTTCATGACCCCTTATTCCAAGTGTGGGGAACACCCACCCACCCCAGATGTTGCTAAACTGCAACTCCCATTGGCTCCAGCAAGCATGGCCAGGGATGATGAGAGTTGTGTTTCAGCCAAAGGTTCCTTGCACATGCCATGTCCAGGGAGGATGAGGAGGGCTCTAGGTTTTTACTCTTGCCAAGGATGTCTGATTCTCCGCAACTCCAACTTCAGGAAACAGTTACTGCAGGATAACTGATCCTGTATGTAGCATCTGGGGGCTGGTTCACAGACTTAACACACGTGGAGGAATAGGGGGACTGGACTTGTGTGCATAGTCAAAAGGAAGTACTTTTTCACACAGTGCATACCCTTTGCTACCAAAAGAGGCAGCGATGGCCCCCAACTTGGGAGGGCTTTAAAAGAGGATTACATAAATTCATGTAGGATAAGGGTAACAGTGGCTACTAACTCTAATAGCTTTGTTCTGCCTACGCTGTTTGACACAGTATGCTTCCGAATACCTGTTGCTGTACCAAGAGTTCATTTCCTTCTAGTAAGCATGATTGGTCACTACAGTCCATTCCCACCCTACCCATATGTGCCAAGAAGTGCTCTTGGCATGTGAGCTGCCCTCTGTCAGCATTCTCCCATCCCTTCCTGCTTGGGCTAATCAGAGTGGGGCGTTAGGCAGCAGTGGCTAGTATGCTGGGCATGGCCTAGCAATGAAAGGCTCTGGGAAGTGGGGAGGTTGTGACAGGCTCAGGTGCTCAGCATCTCTCTGCTGAGACTACAGAGTGAGAAGGTAAGGAAGAAAGAAAGTGTCTACAATTTGGGAGGCCACAGAAGTGGATTGATAGGGATGGGGAAGCGAAAGAAGCAATGGGTGATTGTTGCTGCAAAATGAGGAGGGAAAGGGATCTTCCATGTGACACTTTAGAAATGCTTCGGGATTATTTGACTGGCCAGATTACAAAAATGTTTTGATCCCCTGGTGTCCATCCCCTAGTACTTTCTTAGTGTGTGTCTGCTATGTGCTTTGAGGGCATGTCTCCCCTTTACTTTGTGTAAGCAAACTCTTTTTTAGAATAAGGGATAGTAGCCATCCCTTTTTACATTGGATGCTTGGCACCATCTGAATTCTGATTAACTTCAGTTAGATTTTAATGGGCAAGTAGCCTCATGCCCCCTTCCCTGGTGCTAATTCATATGCTCCTGATGAACAGAGAAAGCAAGTTGTTGTCAAGCCAAACCCACAGGCAGCGATGCTCTTCCTGCCTTCTTTTAGTGAGAGGTTGATGGGCTCCATGGAGATCGTCTTCAGTCTTGCCTGAGGGCGCGCTTTCCATGCAATGTGGCCTGGGGGTTAGTGGAGACAAATTAGAGAGCTCCTCATTCGCAAAAGCTTTCTGAATCCTCATGCTCTCTGAAGGGAATAAGAGAAGGAAGTGAAAAATGCAGGCAATGATGACACTATAACGCTGCTTACTGTTAGCCTCTTTAGATTTTTATATTCAATTTCCATCAGTTTCCCGTGGGCTAGAAAATGTATTTTGCATTCCTAGGCGCCAGCAGCTCATTTGGCTGGATGAGTGGGGGGGGGCAGCATCATGTTTCTTGGCCGTGGGTGTCTGGGATTTCCCTATCTTTTCCTCCTTTGCGTAGACCCTACAATTCCCGCTCCCTGGCTTTCAGGCATAAAATCACCTTATGGAGAGCCATATGTAACTCGTGTAGCTGGTAGAACTAGGCCAGCTTCAGTGCCTGACTTGTATGTTGCAGTCCCTCTGCCAGCAAAATAAATGCTTCTCATTTAGCTGGCACTGGATCAAGCAACTAAAGAGAAGTCCTTATTAACTACTCTGGAAAAATAAGCCTCTTTCATTTGCATCACAGGCCTTTAGTGTTCGAAGTGAACATAACACACATCCAGATAGCCTCTGCATCCACGCTTAGGACTCTATTGAAGTCTTTGAAGAGCAGAGAACAAGCTGACAGTTTACCTGGATCCCAAACACCTGCCTGATCCCAAGCAGAGAAGCAGCTGCTCTTCTGTATTGATGTATGGTACAGCTTCTCAGCTGCAGTACTGCGGCTGTCTGGCCATGCTGAGACCTCTGTAACTCCCACTAGCTAAACCTCCTTATTAGTTGTCACCAGATTGTGCAAGGTGCAATAATTCAGTACAAACAAACGCAACATCTGCTCGCAAAACAGTCATAACCTGTGGCTAACAAAATAGGCAATGCAACTTGTCACTGTGCATTGATTGGGAATTTCTGTTGGACTTGTGGAGCTCCCCCCCCACCCCCAGTTAATAGCTCTCTGCAAGATGCAAAACTGCACTAATAACTGGTTTTTGTATTTGTCTGTAGGCATAGTCAGGACTGAAAGTACATTGATTTGAAGCAAATAATGTTTTTGACATGAAGGGGTATAAAGCAGCCCTGGAACATATAAGACTTGATTGCTATAAGGCTTAAGGGAGCTGCCTTGGCACTAAGTGGAACTATGGTCAAAGAAGATAGTTTTCCATGTTTCCCTTGACAATAATGTTGGCAAAGTCCATGAATATCTGGTTCAGAATGGTCATGTACTCAGCTTGTAATGTTTAGAGGCACTACAGATCAAAGTCTTCCCCCAAGAAGCTTTTCTCTAGCTCTGAATGTCAAAATGTGATGCTCCAAATGCCCAGTCAGCTTTCAGTCTGAGCAGGCTGCTTTGTAGGAGGTGCATGTGCAAAAGTGTGTTCAGTGTGAGAGAATCTTTCATTCAACAGCTAAGCAAATTGCGCAGAAATTGAAAGTGGGTTGTTTGCACAGGTCTGCCTGAGCTGCGATTAGTGCCCAAGACGTTGACAAAAAGAATTGATGTCATTTTGACGGGTGGTTGAAAATGATAAGACAATACAATAATGTGCAGCAAACGTTATGAGCTGTGAGAGAACTCTCAGAGAAAGGTACCCTTTTTCAAAAGAGTCATCTGAAAAATTCATAAATAATTCTGAGCTGGTTCGAAATTGAGTGAAAGGGGTGGTGGTTTAGCCATTACTGGTCTCCCTGTATGCAAAACGAGGCATAATCTGACTGCTGACAAAGAACCCAGACACACCCAGCCTTTTCTAATAAAAATAACAAATATTAAAAGCAAATATATAAACACATGCAGGGTTTACTTGTCAAAGGCCCCATCTTCAGAGTGAGGAACTTTTCGGTTGCAACCCACAATTCATTTCCTGAGCTGAACCACTTCCACTTGCTCAACATAACTTCGCCCCTCTCTCCTTTCTTTGTGCCTCCCCCGCCCCCCCAAAAAAATCTCCTCTGAGGGTTATGCAAACTTCTGGAACAGATTGGGGGGCTGGGTGTGGGAGGAGAGGAAGTTTTGTGTGGGTGGAAATTGTTCCACCGTCCCACATAGCTCCTGTTGCTATTTTCCTCTCCTGGGGGAAGGGCTGTAACTCATTGGTAGAGCAAATGCAGAAGATCCCAGGTTCAGTCCCTGGCATCTTCATGTAGAGCTGGGAAAGACTCTTGTCTGAGACACTAGAGAGCCACTGTCAGTTGGTATAGACTGTACTAAGCTAGAGGGACCAGTGATCTGACTTGCCTATGAGGCAGCTTCCTATGATGCTGCTGCTGCTGCCACTTCACCATACCTGGTAACGATTTTAAAAAATCAACACCAATCATGAGTTTAGAATAAGCACATCTGTATGCTGGTGAAGTACATGTGAAACATACAGGCCTGTATATAGAGCTTCTTGGAACAGTGAATCAAATCTGTCTTGTATAATCTTCATTTTACGGCTCTTCATACCCAAGGGCCCAATTTTACTTTAATAACAAGCTCTCCATAATTTATATACTCTCTTCGGCTTTATAAAAATGTGGGCAAAAGAACTAGCACAGAATTTGCATAGTTTAGCCTTAATTTTCATTGTGTGGCCATAATTTTTGATACTGAAGTCATGGTTTACTTCTCATAGGAGTGGGTACATTTCTTGTGTAGCCAAATGTCTGCCTTGCCTTGAAATCTGTTTGCCTTGGGACTGTCAAGAGGCAAGGACTCCTTTGCATGGGGGAAACAAAATGATTCCCTCGACCCTGAAACTTGAGTTTCTGGGAATGCATTTGGGAATCGCTGCACAAGCAGAGCATTTTCTTTCTCACACACATATACTAAGGACCCCCTCTGTTTAGCTCTGGCAGCTAGATGTAGTGTAGTATATATTACAGTAATTAAGCAGATTATCAAAAACTGCAGAAACCTGCTCCACTACTATTGATTTATTGGATAGTAATAAAATAAATATGAGTGCAAATGTAAAATTTTGTATTGCTGACATTCTTAGGCATAGTTCTGTTCAGATGGACTTTAGGGCTGTAGTAGTGAGAAGAGCAGGCTTGAAAGACTGTAAATCAATGACATGATACCTTGCCAGAGGTAATATCTGTATTTTAAAAGATTGCATTAATAATGTTTCTTGGACTGCAGTGGTAAGGTGCTGGTAAGATCTCATTTGGAGTAAAGCTCCCACCACCTTCGCATTTGGGGGCACCAGCATTGAATAGGGATATTGGAAGCTTTGAAGCAAAGGGACAAAGATAGTAAAGGTAAAGGGACCCCTGACTATTAGGTCCAGTCGTGGCCGGCTCTGGGGTTGCGGCACTCATCTTGCTTTATTGGCCGAGGGAGCTGGCGTACAGCTTCCGGGTCATGTGGCTAGCATGACTAAGTCGCTTCTGGCGAACCAGAGCAGCACACGGAAACGCCGTTTACCTTCCCGCCAGGGCGGTACCTGTTTATCTACTTGCACTTTGACGTGCTTTCGAACTGCAAGGTTGGCAGGAGCAGGGACCGAGCAATGGGAGCTCAACCCGTTGCAGGGATTCGAAACAAAGATAGTTGCACAGTCTAAAAGTCACCCATACCAAGGAAAGTACACTACTTTTAACACACACAAAAATACAGATGGGAAACGTGTTGATTTTCACATTTTGTTTTTAAAAGGTAAGATGTGAGAGAGCCATTATTTACCCATATCTACTAGAATAGCAACACTGGATTTAAACTGTAGACATGTAGATTTTAAGTTAAATGTTAGGGAAGCCTTTCCAAATATAAAAAGAACCTCCTGTTTATTCATTCTGTTATTGAAGGGATTTCTTTCCCACTCTTCAGCTTTAACAAGCCCTCAAGGTGGCTTATAAGAGCAATAAAAACAAATAAAATAGAATTAATTAAAACAGGCAATAAAAATGCAAATGAGAAGCACCAGCAACCAGGAATTGCAAATGCTATTAAAAACATGGGCAAACTGGATGGACCTATCCTGGTGTCTGAATGATGGCAATGTCAGTACTAGGAGAAATTTCCTAGGGAGGGAATTCCACAACTGGGGTGCCATAGCAGAAAAAGCCCTCTCTGCTGCTCTTGCACCTTTTGAGGGAGGTACCTGGAGAAGGACCTCAAATTAAGGTTTTAATTGATAGACAGCTTCATGTAGGAGAAGGCTGTTCTTAAGGATTTATGGATTTTGTTTATGCTGAAGTTTTGAAAGTGTGGATGGGCAAATATCAAGTCAAGAATGGCATAGCTATAGGATAGCCTATTTTAAAGTAGCAGCATAGACTAAGGTATCTCGGGGTAGGGGGGCTTTTAAGTTCCTAGATATTGTGATGCTTGTCCTTCCTGCTTCCCTGTATGCTGTGTTCACCCCTAGGCTGGCACTTTCCATGGTAGGGTAGCAAGGTCACAGTGGATGACAGCACCCATCTGTCTAGCAAAGCTTTAAGTCTTTTGTTGGCTCTCCATCTGTGACCTGTAGGCCTACAGCATCTCATCACTTGGTCTCCCCCGCCCCCTGTTCCAAGCACATGTACTGGCTTGTGCCAAGATTACAAAAGATTTGTTTGCAAGAGGCTGTGCCTGCAACCAGAGTTGTAGCCTGCATATAATCCTTACCACTACTGTATTGCTGACCTTGTCTGTGTTCTGCACATGGGGAAAGGTTAATTATGTGCTTAATGGCTGGGGTGGGGGAAGAATTAGAGAAAGTTGTGAGTGGTCCAGGCATTCTCCAAAGCACATTTGTTGGAGAATTCATAAACAGCTGCAGAACAGTTCTCCCAGCTGATGGCTAGAGATGCAGCTGTCTGAGGAAGGGCATATAACGTGTGAAGGGAGTTGATAAGAAAGGGGGTCTACTTGTCTGTTATCAAGGGGTTCACCTATTGCCAGAAGCATCATACTTCTCAGTGTAGAATGCCAGTTGTCTGGATAATGGGCAGCAGGTGGATGGTTTGTGTCTATAATGCTGCATTATTTTGGGGGAGAACCTTTTGGAGATTTGTGAGCAGTGGGGGGAATTGACTTACCTGCCCATCGTTTGGGCACCTCAAGCTGTCCACACAGCTTGGCCAGAGCAGCATTTGCAATTCTGAGCTGAATTTCCTTTTCTCCTTGCTCAGCTCGCAGTTTGAGCGTCCCTTAACCTAGGCAGTGTTTTTTTACATTCTTGTGCTGGCTCTTAAAGTATCTGATAACGGTGCTATTCCTGGAGCTGCTGCGAAGGGACATTTTGCTGGCACTGGGGAGGGCATAAGCTGCTACTCAGAGGCTATACATAAGCCTCTCTAAGAAATGAAGGTAGGCAGGAGGAAGGTAAACAAAATAATTTTGCCTTACATAGTGTTCAAACTGGAGAGAAGAAAACCCCATGAAGAGAGCAATAAGGAGTGCCACTCTGAATAAAATTGTACTAGCCTTGTAGGGCACAGATCGCCATCCAGGTGCCCTAGACTCTGAGCATTTTCTTTCTTTTCTTTCTTATTAAAAGTAATTCTTTAGCCCTCTTCAAAAGAATGTTATGGGACAAAATGTGCAGATACCTTCTAAGCAATTTCTTTGAAATCAGTGGGGTTTTCCTAGTACTGAGGAATACTCTGTTATTAGACAGCCACAGCCTCTTTGTGTTTGTGTGTGTATAGGAGAGGGATGTGGTGTCTTATCTCCACAACCAGTACCAACAGGACCTAGGTGACTTCCCATGGTAAGATTGTCAGGGGTGGTTGCCTCTCTTAATTTTGTGTTCTCCTACACTTCCCAGGACAATTATTTTGTGTTATGCTATGCCCCTTCCGTGGCAGCCATCCTGTGACTGGTGCCCCTAGCACACTCTCAAAATTCAAAATGTCCCCACTAGTCTAAAAAGGCCCCTATTGCAGGACTTTCCTGGAACATCCTGGCTGTTGATTTGCTCCAGAGTCAATCAAAGTGTGTAAACCTATCACTTACCTGTTAGGACAACAGTTCATGATGGGTGTTCACAAATCTGAACAGAAGTAGCACGGTGGGTGGAAATGGTGTTACAACTTTCTGTTCACGTGTTGTGTATTTGAGAGTATTTTAAACAGATTACTCCCATGATCCAATATACACATCTCTTCCTCAGTCAGGATGGTTAACATGAAAGACAGCAAATGCAATGTAGTGGTTAGACTAGAGTGGGGAGGCCTTGGTTCAAATCCCCAGTCAGTTATGGGACTTAGGGAGCAACCGGGGATGGGGGAGAATGGGAGACTACCTTAAGCTCTTTAGAAGAAAGGCAGGATATAAATGTAATAAATAATAAAAATATATATTCCTTTAACTCCTCCCCCTTCGTTCCACAACCATTTGTAATGTAGATTTGAATGGACATTTCTCATTATCGGTGGGAAAATCAGAGGGTTGTGATTGTTGTAGTTACTCTGCATTTTAAAAGCCACTGGCAAAATTGTGTGATCTTGGGTGGGTGGGCCTATCTGCCACATACAGCTTTCACTCTGTCATGATATTGATGCCTGTAGATCATAAATTGATGATCATAGTGCTGGCTTGGAATGGGCCAGGGGTGGGGGGAGAGTGATCTTAGTTCAGGGGCCTCTAGTTCAAGTAGCTCCTGGCTGACAGACACTGGCTCAGGCTGGTGTTGGAGCCAGAGTCTGGGTTCAGCACCACCGTGGCTTCTGCTGCTGGCCTGCTGATTCCTCCTCCTCTGTGTGCCCTGGTCATGACACTCCCCAGACATGAATATGCCCAGCCTCTTTGCCATGGCAGAGGCAAGGCAGCTTCCAAAGTGAGAGACAAGTGCGTGCTGAGCTTTGGAGGCTGAAGTGCAGCGGTTGGCTGTACTCTTGAGATGTATGTAGCGGAGGTGTGAGTGATCCAAGCAGACAGCTCTGCTGACCCATTTCCCCCTCTGCTCTTCCTCTTGACTTTATTTACTAGTGCTACAGATTGCAGTGTAGACCCCAGCTGAATAACAATCTAGGCAGCCAGTCGCTGGCAAAAAAACCCTTCATCCTTTACAAGCCAGGGCTTACCACTCTAGGTTTGGCAAATGGATAACTAGATTCTTCAGGGAACCAGACATCTGTACCGGCTGCCTGTTTTGTGGGTGCTTCAGCTTGGGAAAGGTCTTGCCTGAACTAGCTCCATTTCACCCAGAATTCTAGACTCTTTTCCCAGAAGCCTTCTTCATATGCACATTTGAGCCTGGTTTGTATGTTATACTCTTCATGTGGAAAGTAGCCACATGTAAGCCAGGCTCTGAAAGCTGAGGATTCTGTGTTATCCCAGATGCAAGTAAAGAGGACCATAGAGCCATTGATTGCTTTTCTCCATCTGCTGTTTATCTCAGGCTATCCTATCTCTCCCTTAGTGACTAATTGCCCCTAGGTGTTGAAGTGGGGCAGAGCAAAGATAATTAGCTGCTTTTTGCCATATTAATCAGAAATATAGGAGTTCCTGAAGTGTAATTGCATTTGGTCTGAAACTGGAAAACCTAGAGTGACACATCGCTCAAGTCCTTATTTGTACTTCCTGTCTTAAATTGAACTGGTTTTCCGCACTAGCTTTTGCTGCAAAACAGGTTGGATTTTCACTACACAGATGCTGAGATTTGGAATGGCTCCACTTTGTGCCTGTATAGAAGCTCCGATGAGCTTTCAAGCTGCCACTCTTAACTGTTTCTATGTCTAGGAAAGACCCTGGTCCCAAACAGCTTGTCAGTCAGTGTGGACAGTACTGAGCTAAATGGATCAGTGGTCTGATTCTGTGCAGGGGAAGGGCAAGCTTTTTGGTTGGCATAAAAGTATTGTGCTACTATTGCTTTCAAACTTTGGGTGCTGCAAGAAGCTGGCTAGCTTATTGTGGCTTGAGTTTTCATAGGGAAGGTTGGAATATATCCAAAACTTCCAGTGGGACATTTGCAAATCAAAGCCCCTTGGCTCAAAGCCACTGTCCGCAGTGCTAAAATATGCTTGGAGGTTGATTCTAGCCCATTGAACACATGGAGGCACTGAAGCAGTTCAGTGTTCTGCTCTTTGAGAACTCTCTTCCCTTAATTGCACTAATAAACCATATGTCAGGGTTGCTTAAAAAATAAATAAATAAGAGAGAGGCTGCTAAGGAGACTAGGAAACTTCCCTGCCTGTGGAAAAATGAGCTATCAGAGGAGTTGGGGGGGCAGTGGGGGAGCAAATTTAAAGCATTCTTTGTGAATTATGGATTTCAGACGTCTGCTCTTCTACGTGGAGCTGTTCTGAAGTGTGTGAAGGTCTCTGATGCCTCTGTGCTCATGCTAGGAACACAGGATATGAACCTAGGAAGCTATCATATACTGAGTCCGAGCATTGGTCCATCTAGCTCAGTGTTGTCTACACAAAATGGCAGCAGCTCTCCAGAGTTTCTGACCCAGGGGCTTCTCTCAGCCCTGCCTGGAGATGCAGGAGATTGAAATTCGGACCTTCTGCGGATATGGCAGATGTTGTACCACTGAGCCATGACTCTTTCCCAAGAGACTCCCCCCTGGTATCAGAAGAGTTGGCCCTGGAGAAGCTCAGTCATTCATTGAAAATGTGCAAATTTTGGCATCAGCAGTGAAATCTGTTTTGGCCAACATTGTCCTCTTATCTCATCAAGAAGAGCCAATGAGATGCTGCTGGACCCAGGAGATATTACCCTTTGCCATTGCTGCTGCCCCTGAGCATTGTATCATACCGTACAAAGGCAGAGAGAAAAGAACCACAAGAAGCTTGGCAAGGAGATAGGGAAGAGGTGTTTTTTACCAATATGTGTTGCATAGCTTAATAAAAAAGAAAAGAAATAGAAACTGTTCAGTTGGATACTTTCTGTTGGGAAGAGCTTCTAAAATTAGCATGAGAAATTAAAATGCTCTTACAATTGGCCTTCAGCCTTTTTTTCAGAATTTTCCAAAAATATTTAGATGCACGTGTGTGTGTGTTTACAGTGGGCAGTGTTAGAAGCCTGGTTCACATTCATATTAGCCAGTAGCACATAAACTGTCTTGTCTTGATTCAAGGTGCGGAAATTGTGATCACCCCAATTATAACTTACAGAATCTGGACTTCATTTGGGTCTGAAATGCCCCAGAGGGTAGCAAAGCCCAGGTCCAAAGAGGGACAAAAACAGCACGCCAGACTCAGTCTAACAAATCACATTTTAAAAGGCATAGAAAAGGCAATAGTTTGCATGGTGGCTACAGGAACTCATACTTTTAATGACAAACGGTACAGATCTGCAATTAGCATGGGATTAATTGCTTTGCATTATTTCTTTGAATGATTTGGTAGCAGTGAGATAAAATGTAAAAGAAACTTGAGCTAAAACAAAAGACATGCTGTTAAGAAAGCTTGCACTACAGAAGCGGTGAGCAAAGTAACTAGTTGTGCTGCTGACATAGTTGGTGGTTAAATGACCTGACTTCCCCTCAGCGCCTTCCTGTATGCCTCTTGATTCTAAATGCCGAAGACTCAACATGCTAAATCCACTTCTCTGCACATTGCTTGTTTTTTGTTTTGTTTTAAACCAAGGTTAAAGCATCATTAAGCTTCTCTGGGAGGTTAAATCTGGCAGTTAAATTATTAAATACAGCGGTACCTCGGGTTAAGAACTTAATTCATTCCGGAGGTCCGTTCTTAACCTAAAACTATTCTTAACCTGAGGTACCACTTTAGTTAATGGGGCCTCCTGCTGCCACCATGCCACCACCGTGCAATTTCTGTTCTCATCCTAAAGCAAAGTTCTTAATCAGAGGTACTATTTCTAGGTTAGCGGAGTCTGTAACCTGAAGCGTCTGTAACCCGAGGTACCACTGTATGTATACGAGGTAAACAAGCATAGTAATATGTCCTTTAAGAAAAAGTCCTTGGCATCAGAAACTAAAAGCCTAAACTTAACACTTAAACCCTTACAACACTTAAAGGGGTAATTGAATTGGAGTTCTCTAAACATAATACTCTGGTGGGTGAGACCGACCATTCACTAAACAGTGGTGAGATTTCCATATGCCCTGTTTACTTTCATATTTTGCTTTGGGGATGTTTAACCTTGTTCCTTTGAGGCTGCTCTGACATGTCCAGCATCTGGCTTCGTTATTTTGTTGGTAGGTTCTTTATGGGTACATCTTTTTTGGACTTCTGGTCACCTGTGCCACCTTCTTGTCGTTCTTAGAACACAAGGTGAGTTGTATCAGGCCTGTGACATTGTTGTTGGCTCTTCAGATGTGGCACTGTCAAATTAGGACCTTCTCTCCCTTATTATTGATGCAGGTGCCATTCATGGGACTCTTTGTCAAGGCCATCCTTCTCATTAGTATCCAAGTCCTGTACTTCAGTTGTCTTATCAGCAGGTGCCAGAGTCCTTAACCTAAACAAACTTTGTTGTTGCACTGAAGCTTCCCAGTGTGCAAGGTCAAGCCATATCAAGCCATACTTTGTTCTTTGTTCTTGTTTAGCTTTCACAGCTTTTTAGTTCTAAGGTTCAGGAATATAATCTGAGTCTGAAGTCTAAAATATGAATCTGACGGTATCTGAAATATGAATCCAGGGCAGGAATGGGGAGCCTGTAGTCTCTCAAATATTGCAGACTACAGCCGCCATCAGCCCCAGCCAGCATGGCCAGTGGTCACAGATGATGGGAATTGTTATTTGAAGGGCCACAGGTTTCTTATATTGGCCTAATGTCTTTATACATGTGAGTCTGGGATCTTAAATATGAGCTTTTGACAATCTTAGGACCAAAGTGATAATATAATTTAACAAACATGCAGTGTACTTTATTTTTTTTATTAAAAAAGTATCAAAGTTCAGTTAGGTAAGGAATATATGAGCCCTCTCCTCTTCCCTGCCTTTATATTCAGGATTATTCATATGCTATCTCATGTTCAGTGTAAGTACCGTATTTTTCGCCCTATAGGACGCACTTTTTCCCCTCCAAAAATGAAGGGGAAATGTGGGTGCGTCCTATGGGGCGAATGCAGGCTTTCGCTGAAGCCTGGAGAGCGAGAGCGGTAGGTGCGCACCGACCCCTCTCGCTCTCCAGGCTTCGCGGACCTCTCGGCAAGCAGCGGGAACGCTCCCACTGCTTGGGGAGAGATGCCGGCATCCCGAAGCCTGCGCGCGCTGAGATCAGCGCGTCCAGGCTTCGCGGATCTCTCCTCAAGCAGCGGGAACGCTCCCGCTGCTTGGGGAGAGATGCCGGCATCCGGAAGCCTGTGCGCGCTGATCTCAACGCGTGCAGGCTTCGCGGATCTCTCCTCAAGCAGCGGGAACGCTCCCGCTGCTTGGGGAGAGATGCCGGCATCCGGAAGCCTGCGCGCGCTGATCTCAGCGCGTCCAGGCTTCGCGGACCTCTCGGCAAGCAGCGGGAGCCACCGCTGGGCTCCCACGGCTTGCAGAGAGCTGCCTGTTTGGGGGCTGGGGTCGGGGGAAGCTCAGGCTGCCCCAGCCCCGCGCCTGGGGGAAAAATAATTTTTCCCCCTTTATTTCCCCCCCAAAAAACTAGGTGCGTCTTATGGGACGGTGCGTCCTATAGGGCAAAAAATACGGTATATAATGCAATAACTGGAGAGAGGATACTGCATGTTTCAGGGCGTTGCACATTGTTCCCTGCTCACCTCTTTGAAGGCTATACATGCTACATGGATCTCCCATAAGGACTTGCCTTCTGCTCAAATCTGCCTGCCTTATGAAGTTAGGTGAGGACCCTTTATGCTAGAAAAATGAGGTAGACAGTTTTAAAATCCCCATATAGTTATACACTGTGGGCCTGAAACCTTTGAATGGCAGAATCCAGTTTCCTACGTGTTGAAGTAAATGCTTCCTAGGAACAACCTCATTTGCCTTCTCTCTCGTCTCAGATCCCAGTGCCAACTGTGGCTTGATCTTCCAAATTGTCCCTTTGGAGCGCAGACATTTACTAAATAGCTCTGTGAAGTAACTGAAAGGAGAGAATCATTAAAATAGGTTTGGTTTCCTTCTTGCCTGCCGAGAAATAGTGGCCCACTCCTTTGCAAGTTGCCTGTTACAGCTAGCGCTAAACTAGCCTTAGCAATTTTTCCCCCTAGAGAGGGATGCAATTGCTGTCAGATTTAGCCATTTGCCGTAGAGAATAACTTTCCCACTGCCTGGTGGGTGGAGGAATGATCTTTCATTTCTGCAGTGTCTGTAACAGCTGCATGTCCCTTCATCCCACCTCCCTCCCACAGGCAAGGCAGAGGCTGTCAGCTGGTTTTAAGCATGGCAACAGGCTGCACTCTGCACTCCTGCTGTTGAAGCAGCTAATTTTGCATGTGCTTGCATTTGCCCTAAGATACTTTCAGGAGCAGGAGGGGGAAAGGGAGGAGGTGGGAAAGGGGAGACTGTGAGGTTAATGGAGAACACTCCAAATAGTCAACTCCCCTCTGAGCTTTTCCAGAGTCTAGAAAACCAGACAGCTGTTTTAGTTATTCTCTCCCCTGACACACAACTCATGCTTGTCCTTGAAGACTGATGGTGCTCTGGTTCTGGTGGTGTCCTCTGACAAATGGTGTAGGATATAGCAAGGGACCAAATCTTATTGTGTACTGTGGCGTTAGAGAGGGCATTTTTGTTTGCTGTTGCAAAGAGAAGAAGCCAATATGCTATCTAAGGCCAGGATCTAAGCAGCTATTGTGGAATCTGAACTTTCACTTTCTTTGAACAGCAGACTTGAGGGCCCTATCACAAAATCACTCTTGAATCTCTCTTCTGTTTCAAGAAGAGATTTGCTGTGCTGCATCAAAGGACAGCTGTTTGAGAAATGCAATGCCAGAGCCTCCCTAGGCAGTGCGAATAATGCACTCAAAAAGTTCTGAGATACATTCAGTTGATGCCATTTTTAAAGGGTTGCAATGATTTGTATTTTTTTGGACTGTGTTTCTACTGCTGATAAAATAACCCTTGCAGATAGCCATAATGAAAACTGAACTATAAAATAACATTTTGCAAGTAGCCCTCCTGTCCCATTAAAAGAAATAATAATCCAAAAGTGACTCTAGATTAATATCTGCATGGAGCAAATGTGAGAAAACTTTCAAGTTCCACAGAATTCATCAGGCTGGATGTTATGCTGGAAACAAAAAGCATGGGGAAGAAAGTAAAATATATTGTGGGCTATCTGAAAAGGTAGTTTGTAATAATTTTTAAATGGAATGATGGAGGTATTGCATTAGCTAGGTTAGGCAATGCTTGAGGTTTTAACTTGTTTTTGCTTACTATCCACCCAACTGAATAGTTTTAAAGAATATGAAAGCTTGTGAAGTACATTGCAACCTTTTCATTGGTTCTTATAATGGTATTGCCCTGTTGTTTCTATTAAAACCTAAGCAGCTCAAGTCCTATGTAATAAGGCTTTTTATCTATGCCTAGTGACACACATGCTCTAGTGGGGGGTGTCTTCTGTGTACCATTCAAATAGCTGTCAGCCTGCCTCCTGCCCAGTACAGGAAAGAGCAAGGCAGAGGCAAAGGGAGTCTCTCAGTACAAATAAAGCTGTAGAGACTGCCTCTTGCCTGGAGTAACAAGCAACTCTGATCTAAGGAGCACTGTACCTCATAACCTGCTGTATTGTTAAGAGCTTATTCTCCTCTGCCCAGAAGTGGAAGACTTCTCCAAACTGGTTTGGGCATACATTTCTCAGCTTAGACAAAATAGGCACGAGCCTTGTCCCCACATGCTGTGTCCTCACACCGCCCCTTCTCTCCCCACCCCAAGAGCAATGCAATTCAACACTTCCTGGATTAATTGACCACAGTTTCCTGTGGCATTAACAAGGAAACTGGTTACCAGGGCTGGAACAAACCAGGTTCTTAAACCACTGTTTAAAAACCTTGCTTGTTCTGAACCTGTGAGCTTGTGAGAGCTTATACTTGTCTAGAGCTGGCGTGCCAGACAGAGATAGAAAATCGGCAAATGGAAGCAGGTGGGTGGCCCTCCTTTTAAAGTTAAGCCCATACGGAATCAAGTAAAAAGTGAGAAGTTAATTAGCATTTCCTCTGCCTTGAGTGTGATAAAGCTTTGTGGTGGCCTGTAGGGTAGCTGTGCCCAGCAGGATTCTGTTATTGAAGATCATCTGATGCTGTTCTATTCCCTCAGTTACTGTATGTGCCTTTCTTTTTTTTAATGTGCCTCAAAGGCAGACGGGCTGTGAATTTCTGTCTCTAGAATTGAGCAGATTAAAAAAAATGCTCTTAAATTATGGACAGTATTTTGATTGTCATTGAAGCAAGGAATGAGGTTAATGCTAGAGAATCCCTTAGGTTTGCTTTCTTCATGTTCTATTTGTGCATTATGTGTGAATTCTTCCCATCCCATCTTTTTCTATGCCTTGCTCACCTTATGCACCCAGAAAATTTAAATTCTTTTACTTTGATATATTACGCTAATTTACCAAATAAGCACAATTTCTTATTTGGCATAATTTGGGATTTTTGCTATTTTATTCTGCTTCTGCTGGTGTCAGGAGCTGCCAGGAATGTATAGATCTGTCAACTTTAGGGCCAGCAGAGGCTGAAGCTCTGCATATAGCTGTAGTGAGGGAACTGAGAACAGAAGCAAAATTTCCTCCTAAAATGAGAACTGAGTTGAGAGCTTGGGGCCTTGTTACTATGAAACTTATGAGACTCTTCCGGCTGGCAGCTCTCCGTCAGGTCTTAGGCCTTTCCCAGCCCAGATACCCAAGATCATTTTCATTGGAGATGCCAGGGATAGAACCACGGACCTTCTGAATGCAAAGCAGGAGCTTTACTTCTGAGCAATAGCTTTTCCCATTGATGCAGGATGCATCTGTGATTTGGAATAGTGTTTCCAGCAGTGCTTCTCCCCATCTCATTCTCTGCCCACCCCAGGCTGCAGCCAGGGTGACTCACTTTGTGCAGCAAGTTGGCAGCAAATAAGCCAAGGTGGGCACTTGCTGAAATGCTTCAAAGACTTCAATGGCAACTCTGCAAAGCTGTCATCCTTGGCTCTGAATCGCTTTGTCTTTGCTTAAAAGTAGGCATTTTGTGCAGTATTTTGTAAATCTGCTCAGTTGTTTGGTCTTTCGCCAGTTTTTACTTTGCACCAGGGCAACAGTAATCAAGCTCCTCTTCAGAACTCACCTTTCATGCTGTGATCTCTAAAATGACAGTGCTTGTTAATGGCATAGGCTACCACTTGCCCACTCTTTTCAGCATAGCACACTGATTTTCTGTCATCACTAAAGCACTGGGGTGTTGCGATCCAGAAACCTTGTCATGTTACGTGAATGCGGTGGGAGACAAATCCTTGTACTTTAGGTCCCTGCTTGCAAACTGTTTACTTCCTGCCCTTTTGGACCGGGATTTGTTCCCTCCTAAACTTGATCTAAAGATGAACAGGTACCAGTAGGCAGTCCACTAATTTTGATGGTATAAACAACAGCAGATGTTCTGGTTAGGATGGCCCAGCAGGCTGCTGACAGCATGATGCTGGGCAGTCTCCCAGCAAAGATCACAGCCGTGTATTGCGCATGTGCTGAAGACCACTTTGGACCCTGCCAGATGCCAGTGAGGGTTGCGGAGAAGCAGAAGCTTCACTGCGCATGCATAGCAGACCATGCACCATTGCAGATTTCTTTATATACTTATTCATTCAGTTTATTGCTGAGAACTCCTCGAGCATGGTGGATGCAGGTATGAGCAGTGAACCTGGAAGGTTCAGATCTAGCCTCTGTCATCACCCCCTTCATATGGTCAGGGGGTTGTGCAGAGCTTAGTGATCACAGACTCACTAGAAGGCCTTAGGCAAGGTGCTGTTCTCTTGCACATCTGCAAAATGAAGATGTTGATACATAGGAAGCTGTCTTATACCAAGTCAGACTGTTGGGATACCTAGCAAAGCCTCCTGCTCCCCAGCTGTGGGAGCCCAGATCCTTCTCCTGCTCGCGTGCCATGGCAAGCAGAGAGTTGGAGGCTCTGTAAAACTGCTTGGTTGAGGCGAGGGCAGCCACACGCTCCTCAGCCAAGCAGTTGAAATAAGAGGAGGAAGGAACAAACTGCGCCTGCGCTGGCCAATGCAGCTTGATTCTCACTCAATGCTGGCCTGAGGGGCAGACTGCAATGGTGGTTACACTCAGCTGTACAGTGATACTTCGGGTTACATACGCTTCAGGTTACAGACTCCGCTAACCCAGAAATAGTACCTCGGGTTAAGAACTTTGCTTCAGGATGAGAACAGAAATCGTGCGGCGGCAGCGGGAGGCCCCATTAGCGAAAGTGGTGCTTCAGGTTAAGAACAGTTTCAGGTTAAGAACGGACCCCCGGAACGAATTAAGTACGTAACCAGAGGTACCACTGTATATTGCTGTGGCTCTGAGTTGCTCTGCATCCAGCTGCTGGCTGCAACTTGTTTCTCCGTTGCTGTGCTGGGTGCTGGAGGGACTCAGGAGCGGTGGCAGTTTCAGTAGCTATATACCGCTGAGTGAAACCACCGTTGTGGTCTGCCCCTCATACCAGTCCTGGGCAATATATTGATATATCACCCAGGCCTATTGGCTGGCAGCAGTTTTCCATGGCCTCACAGAGGGATCTTTCCCAATGTTATCTGGAGATGTCAGGGACTGAATCAGTGGCCCCTTTGCATGGCAAGCATGTTCTCTACAGTTTGTTGTAAGGATGAGTGAGATAGCAAATGTGAAGCACTTTGAACACTTTAAATGCACTGTGTGGATGATAAACACTCTTTTTATCAATCCCTGCCATCCCAAAAGCTTGGGGCAGGTAAGCAAAGATCAAACATCTTATTCAAATTTATCATTTTGTGGGGAGGTGGGGACTCAAAAGTTAAGGGCATGATGAGCACCCCAGGAATTGCTAGGAGACCTTTCTGGATAGGGAAGCATGGGTGAAAACAAGGGTGAGGCAATGGTAACAAGAGACAGCTTTAAAGCAGTGTTTCCCAACCGGTGTTCCGCGGCACACTAGCGTGCCGTGAGAGGTTGGCTGGTGTGCCGTGGGAGGGAGTCGGGCGAGTCGGGCGGTGAGAGGCGGCGGCGGCGAGGATCCGCGTCGAGCCGGGGGCGGCTCCGCGGTGGTGGTGCCGAGGTTTCTCTCTCCATTCTCCCCTCACACACACACACAGGAAGATCAGCTGACAGGACCCAGCCAATGGGGCGGCGGCGGGGCAGCGCGTGCAAAAGGGAGGAGCGCGAGACAGCGGACGAGGAGGAGGCCGGCATGTCCGGGCAGCAGCAGCAACAACAGCAGCAGCAACTCCCGGCGACGGCTCCTCAAGCCCCGGGCAACCCTACTCCCTCACCGGCCTCGGCCGCCCTCCTGCTCCACCCGCCGCCGCCTCCCCCGCCGCCGCCGGCCACCTCGGCCCCGCCGCCGCCCCCTCCTCCGCCCGCTATCACCGCCACCACCACAACAGCCGCCGCCGCCTCAGCTGCCGACGTCCCTCAGTCCCTCGCTTTGCTGCCTCCTCCCCCCCCACCCCCAAAGCTTGGAGGTTCCCCGGCAAGGGGGAGGGAAAAAAATTAAAAACTTTCACTTTCGTGCGTCCCTCCCGGCGTGACACTGCGCGCTGATGTCACGGGGCTGTAATGGTGGTGTGCCGCGAGATTTTTTTTCTTCAAACAAGTGTGCCTTTGCCCAAAAAAGGTTGGGAAACACTGCTTTAAAGTATGGACTTGGATCAGAGATAACTCAGTTGGTTAGAGCGTCATGCTGATAAAGCCAGGGTTGCAGGTTTGAACGCCACACGGGTCAGCTGCTTATTCCTACATTGCAGGGGTTGGACTAGATGATCCTCAGGGTTCTTTCCAACTCTGTGATTCTATGCTTGAGAGACCAATCTGGTGGGCTCTTGCCGCAGCATTAGGCTTTAAAGAAACTAGCCTCAGAAAGCTGTGAAAGAACAATCTGAATGTTGGTTGTCAACTGAAAATTGCATGAAAAATACAGCTTTTAATTAACCGGTAAAAAGATATTGCATCCTTGGCAAAAGGCTGATACCACCATATGGAACTCTGTTTTTGATACCATCTTCGTGTTCCATCTCATTCACAAACAGTTGCCGTTTAGAGGGGCAATTCTGAACATAAACATGCTTCCCCCCTGTGCCAGTGATCACTCCATAACTCAGCCTCTACTGTCATAAAAGTCAGGAAGGCACTTAAGCAAGGGTTCAGGATGTAAAGGGCACCCTTGTGATTTCATCCCCTATTTGAGCTCATCTGAAAGGATTTTTCTTTGCTGGAGTTTCACTGTTGAATTTGTCTTTTATACTCCATGACTATAAATTCTTCTGTTGAACTTTCCCACATTTCCTCTCCACTCTGGCCAGCAGGTGTATCTTGGCAGTTTTTCACCCTTCACTGTAGCATGTGGCTTTTGCTCCTTGATCTGTTTTGCCAAGTGTTTTTTGTGTCTTACAGGCATGGCCTACATTGGGCTCCCTTTTCTGCTTGTTATCTGTTCTTTGATATTGGATAATTGATGGGAAATGTTTCTGGATGTGCGAGAGTGAGAGATTAAACCACAGCTTGGGGCTGAGGGATCTCCTAGGTTCTTCTCCTGCACAGTAGTTCAGTGACAAGATTTGTGATGATGCCAGAGAGAAAAAGGGCTTTGGAAGAAGCATATAAATACATGTCAGAGATGTGAGTCTCCTGAACTTGTTTACTCAGTTCAGGCAGCATGTTAGAAATTCTCCAAAGCATGGTATGGAGGACTGAAAGTGTGTGGTGTGTTGACATTCACCCTCTTCCCTCTCATAGACCACAACAGCTTAGTCTGGGAACTTACATAGAAGTGAAGGCTCCACCCCTTCCTGGCTCTCAGTCAGGCCCTGATCCGTGTTTCCATGCACTTCCCCCAAAGTAGCCTCATCAGCTAGGCACTCTGATGGTGTCGCTAAAGTTCTTGCCTGACTTGCTGTCCCTTCTGCTCCTGTGACCCTGCGGAAAGCTAAAACTCTTGAGACTTGGCAACCCTAGTGTGCCATGAGGACAAGGAGAGAGCTTTAGTTTTGAGAGATTTCACTTTTTACCTCTTTCATGAGATTTGGTGCCTCCAAGTGTGAGATCGGATCCCTAAAGGCAGTTCAACTTGGTGTCCTCCCGAGTTAAACTGAGCACTAGGAAGAAGAGCAAGTAGCCTGTGTTGGCTTAAATGCAGTGCAGGGAGACTGGTGACATCACAATGTAGCCTCCTCCTGGTAGCCTAGCTGAGCTACTGTGCAAAATGACAAGTCCACAAAAGAAACTCAGCTGCTGGCCCTGTAACTTCTGCCTAACAGACACACCATGAAGGGCTATGGTCAAGGGGCTGCGCAGAGCTTAGTGATCCATCGCAGGCTGACCAGAGCTAGCGAGCTGAGAGGTAATGTGGGCACAGCGGGAGAGAAGGCAAAATGGGCTTAGCAACAAATATCAAAAGTCTGCACCAGGAGAAACTGGATTGTGCAATATGTGAATTATGTAGGTCAAGGAATTGGCATTTATTATTTTACATAATTCTGCTCCTAGTAGCCATGGGTAAGGATGAAGAAGTTTTGTCCCCTAAGCTACTAGCAATCCTTTTGTGCTCCTCCCTTCAGTGCACTTTTGTGTTCCTCCCCATTAGCATAAACTATAGTTTGCTGCAATGTCTGAATCAGCAAGTTGTGTAGCGCTAAACTACAATCAGAAACTCACCTCATTCTACTAACAATAGTTTGCTAATTTGGGTAGGATTGCTTCTTGCCAAAGGGAAGAAGCACTTGCCACTGGCGAGTTAAATTGTGGTTGACTGATTACATGGAAAGCAAAAAGGCAGTCCAGACAAAAGAACTAACAGCAAGGTTGTAGGACAGGCAAC